>NC_044400.1:38278139-39511139 GCF_006542625.1 Nomascus leucogenys
GAGGCGCTCCTCACTTCTTCCCAGACGGGCGGCCGGGCAGAGGCGCTCCTCACTTCTTCCCGGACGGGCGGCCGGGCAGAGGCGCTCCTCACCTCCCAGACGATAGGTGGCCGGGCAGAGGCGCTCCTCACTTCCCAGACGGTGGGTGGCCGGGCAGAGGCGCTCCTCACTTCCCAGACGGTGGGTGGCCGGGCAGAGGCGCTCCTCACTTCCCAGACGGTGGGTGGCCGGGCAGAGGCGCTCCTCACTTCCCAGACGGTGGGTGGCCGGGCAGAGGCGCTCCTCACTTCCCAGACGGGCGGCCGGCAGAGGCGCTCCTCACTTCCCAGACGGTGGGTGGCCGGGCAGAGGCGCTCCTCACTTCCCAGACGGGGCGGCCGGGCAGAGGCGCTCCTCACTTCCCAGACGGGGCGGCCGGGTAGAGGCGCTCCTCACTTCTTCCCGGATGGGGCGCCGGGCAGAGGCGCTCCTCACTTCCCAGACGGGGCGGGCAGAGGCGCTCCTCACTTCCCAGACGGTGGGGTGGCCAGGCCAGAGGCGCTCCTTCACTTCCCAGACGGGGTGGCCGGCAGATAGGCGCTCCTCAACTTCTTCCCCAGACGGGGCGGCCAGGCAGAGGCGCTCCTCACTTCCCCAGACGGTGGGTGGCCAGGCAGAGGCGCTCCTCACTTCCCAGACGGTGGGTGGCCGGGCAGAGGGCGCTCCTCACTTCCAGACAGGACGGCCGGGCAGAGGCGCTCCTCACTTCCCAGACGATGGGTGGCCGGGCAGAGGCGCTCCTCACTTCTTCCCGGATGGGGCGGCCGGCAGAGGCGCTCCTCACTTCCCAGACGGTGGGTGGCCGGGCAGAGGCGCTCCTCACTTCCCAGACGGGACGGCCGGGCAGAGGCGCTCCTCACTTCCCAGACGATGGGTGGCCGGGCAGAGCGCTCCTCACTTTTCCCGGATGGGGCGGCCGGGCAGAGGCGCTCCCTCACTTCCCAGACGGGGCAGCCGGGCAGAGGCACTCCTCACTTCCCAGACGATGGGTGGCCGGGCAGAAGCACTCCTCACTTCTTCTCGGACGGGGCGGCCGGGCAGAGGCGCTCCTCACTTCCCAGACGATGGGTGGCCGGGCAGAGGCGCTCCTCACTTCCCAGACGGGGCGGCCGGGGCAGAGGCGCTCCTCACTTCCCAGACAGGGCGGCCGGGCAGAGGCGCTCCTCACTTCTTCCCGGATGGGGCGGCCGGGCAGAGGCGCTCCTCACTTCTTCCCGGACGGGGCGGCTGGGCAGAGGCGCTCCTCACTTCCCAGACGGGGCAGCCGGGCAGAGGCGCTCCTCACTTCTTCCCGGATGGGGCGGCCGGGGAGAGGCGCTCCTCACTTCTTCCCGGACGGGGCGGCTGGGCAGAGGCGCTCCCCACCTCTCAGACGGGGCGGTGGCCGGGCAGGGGCTCGGGAGGCTGAGGCGGGCAGAGCACTCGGCGTCAGGAGCTGGTGAGCAGCGTGGCCAACATGGCGACCGCGCGCTGCAGCCAAACCAGAAAAAGCAGGCAGCGGTGGCGCACGGCGGCAGTCCCAGGCAGTCCGCGGCGCGGGCAGCAGCGAGCTGAGTAGATTGCAGCCTGGGCCACAGAGGGAAAGAAAAGAAAGAAAGAAAGAAAGAAAGAAAGAAGGAAGGAAAGAAAGAAGGAAGGAAGGAAGGAAGGAAGGAAGGAAGGAAGGAAGGAAGGAAGGAAGGAAGGAAGGAAAGCGGTAAGAACCAATTTTCTTATTTGTATTTCCAAATATCATTCTCCATAGGAGAATGATGTTTTTGTAAAATATGCTAAAAATGAATTCCTTGACAAATTAAATTTTAAAAAGATATACAAAATTGAAAAAATGTTTTTTTATTATTAGATTCAACAGACAGAAGATTGCTATGTCAAATTGCTCTAGGTTTCTAAATGCTTAGTCTCAATTTCTGTACTTATCACACACCAGTAACAGTTCCATACTTTAAATAGCACTGTACTAAAACTCTCTTATCTAAATAGTAAATTTTATAATAATGATGGTCGATTAATGGCATTTAATATTCTGAATGAACATATTAAAGATTGCGAAGTTTTGTTGTTTTACTTCTCTGACTTTTCTCATTAGATAAGCTAGTGTCTTGCATGTAGATTCTAATAGATATTTGTTATTAAAATATTCCTCTAGCTTAAGAACATATTTTCTCACATGAAAAACAATGTGTAATTTGTTCCACTTAGATTTGCTAGTAGATTGCCGGGCGCGGTGGCTCACGCCTGTAATCCCAGCACTTTGGGAGGCCGAGGCGGGCAGATCACGAGGTCAGGAAATCAAGATTTGCTAGTAGATTAACTCTACTGCTAAATATGACTGAAATCATTTCATTTTCTCTTGGGTTAGAAATGGGAGAAACAAGGAAAAAACAGGGATTATCTTTGTTAAATTTCAGAGACAGACAAAAAAAGTATTAACACTGATTTAGAGGGAAGGAAGCTTCTAAATACTCATCCTTCACTGAGGTCTAAAATCCTGGTATTGTAACTGATTTGAGGACCTTTTTTTTTTTTTTTTTTTTGAGATGGAGTCTCGCTGTCACCCAGGCTGGAGTGCAGTGGCGCGATCTCGGCTCACTGCAGGCTCCGCCTCCCGTGTTCACGCCGTTCTCCTGCCTCAGCCTCCCGAGTAGCTGGGACTACAGGCGCCCACCACCATGCCCGGCTAATGTTTTTGTATTTTTAGTGGAGACGGGGTTGCACCGTGTTAGCCAGGATGGTCTCGATCTCCTGACCTCGTGATCCGCCCGCCTCAGCCTCCCAAAATGCTGGGATTACAGGCATGAGCCACAGCGCCCGGCCGAGGACCATTTTCTTAATTTACTAACTATTTAAGTGCTTAATTGCCATGCTAAATTTTCTATAAAGTGAGTTAAACTAATTCAAGCCCAATATGTTATGGCTTCAACAACTTAAGACAAATTACATATGAGCAAGTTGTTTGCCCTTAAGCAGGAAAAACATCAAACAATACCCTACTTGCCTCTTTGCTACAGTATCTCTTTAAGGAACAGAAACAGAAAATTAAAAATGAGAGGCCATTAATGAAATTTCAAATTCATCATTTGAATACAATAAACAAATAAATCACTGGTTTACTTACAAGCTACCATTCTACAACAATCAGAGAGAAATTATAGAGTAAGTTTATACTGGTAGCAGTAAGCCTTGACTAGTGATTCATCTCCTAAGACTCTGTGACTTCATCATCCACAGAATTGTGGCTAACCAGAATTTCAAAAGCAAGTATAAATATAACAAAAATATCTGAAATGGTTATCAAGAGTTCCCAGGGTATTCAATCCCCTTAGTTCTGCCTTAGAATTTTTAAAAAGTATCTGTAAGTGTTCCAATTTTTTTTTATTCATACAGAATCAGAATACTTCAGATTCCCTCCAGCAGGAAAAACATCAAACAATACCCTACTTTCCCCTTTGCTACAATATTTCTTTAAGAAACAGAAACAGAAAATAAAAATGAGAGTCCATGAAAAAATTATTTCAAATTCATCATTGCCAGGAATTAAATTGTTCTCCTTTATATGGATTATTGCGACATGTTAATATTGTTTTCAAAATTACCTTTTAGAGTTATCAATGTTTTTCTTAAGAAAAACAATCTAATGGTAAATGTTTTCTAAAATACAAATTAATAAATATTCCCTGAATTCATTTGTAACAAGGGCTAAACTTACTGCCTTAGCCTATGTAGAAGGTACCACAGCTCCAGAGATGTTATCTATGGTGGATATCTGTAGTTTTTTCTGCTTAGCTCTTCTTCCACACCTGCTTGTTAACGGGGAGACATTTCTCCATGGATCTCTTGCATTTCTGCACATCTTGTGATGTGGCACGGGCTACTCTTGTTCTGCAATATCATCTCAGGGATGTTTACACAGCAAACAGGCTTGGAACAGAGATAATTTCTCCCTGTGGAGCAAGCAGCAGATTTATTTACTATCCAATATAAAGATAAAGGTAATGTTTCCCTTCTGAGCAAAGGTCAGGTACTTACTGACCATTATAAAGATTTGGGTTCCCTAAGCTCAGAGTTTCTCACTGGTAACACAACCCACTGGGTGTATAAGCCCCACCTGGCTTTCTTCATGTCTCCTTATGGGAACCAGAGCAAATGCTGATACTCTGGCTACTATTGGTATGTGTGATACATTGTCCTTGTCTCTAATGCAGAAATCTTGTGTCTTCTGCCACGAAACTAAGGCAGGCTAACTTGATAGCTTGCAAGTAGGGCAAATCCTTGAGTTCTCTACCTTGCACTAATTCCTGCTTTGAGTTCTTTCCTAAACATACCTATGCCTTTGCCCTTCAGCTTCTTGGGAGAACCGTGTGTCTGCATATTAAAATCTGTCTTGGGCTGGGTGCTCACACCTGTAATCCCAGCACTTTTGGAGGCTGAGGCAGGCAGATCACGAGGTCAGGAGATCGAGATCATCCTGGCCAACATGGTGAAATCCTGTCTCTACTAAAATATAAAAATTAGCTGGGAGTGGTGGCAAGTGCCTGTAGTCCCAGCTACTCAGGAGGCTGAGGCAGGAGAATTGCTTAAACCCGGGAGGCGGAGGCTGCAGCGAGCCCAGATGGTGCCACTGCACTCCAACATGGGTGACAGAGCAAGACTCCCTCTCAAAAAAAAAAAAAAAAAAAGTCTCTTTTTTATTTAGGTGTAGGTGGTGTTCTGTTACTTATCACCAAACTGCCCTGATATGGCCAACAAAATCTGTTTCTTTCTGAAAATTGGACAATAGGGGGAAATATCTGTGTGGTTTTCTAAGTGCTTTCATTCAACAAACATTTGTTGAGCAGCTACAGCATTCCAGGTATTATGCTGGATGCTGGAGCTACAATAGTGAACAGCACATGGTTCATAGAATTTCAATTTTTGTAAGGGAAGTGGTATAAACAATACGTAAACCAATACATAATAGTTGTGAAGAATGGGAAGTGCTACGAAGAAAACAAATGAGGAATGAAGGCAGAGAGTAAAGAGGAAAGCTTTCTTAGATAGAACGAGTGGGGAAGGTGACTTTGAGGGAGTGGCATTTAAACTGAAGTTTGAAGGATGAGAAGGTGAAGGATTGGTACAGATTGAAGAAACAGTGGATGCCAAACTCTTGAGATGGAAAAAGCTTAGGGAATTGTGAAGACTGGGAGAAGAACAAGCATAAGCAAATATAGTAAGTAAGGGGAAGAATGCCATTTGGTGCTGTAGGGAATTAGGTGGGGATCAGATTATTCAGGGCCTTACAGACCAAGGTGAAGAGTTTGGATTTATTGTGTGTACAATGAGAAGCTGTTGAAGAGTTTTAAGCGCTTGAGTGACAAGACCCAATTTGCAATGAGCTTTGCTTTTGTGTGGAGGATAGATTGGAGGAAAGCAAAAGTGGAAGCAGGCCAGTTAAAAGTTTGTTGCTTCATCCAGGAGAGAGATGATGGTGGCCAAGAATAGGTGGTGGCAAAGGTGAAATGGGAGAGTTCCCTGATTCCCCTTGCAGAATGTGCGACAGGGGTGTGGCTTGCCCATTCGGTCTCCACCACTGCTCAAACCCCTGACAAGAGGGGGAGCACGCTTATGGGCAAGTGCAGGAATGGGGGCAAGTGCTTTGGGCTCCAGCCCCATGGTAGTGTCTAGGGCTGGGTGCCTGCAGCCTCAGTGTTATAACGCTTTATTAGCCTTGCCATCTGCAGACAGCTTAAGTGTTAACCAACTCAATGGACCCTCTGCCTTTTTGCAAGGAGGGGACCAGTGTGAGAGCTTTCTGTATCCTAAGCTCTTGCCCAATGTCCCAGAAGAATTGGGTCACATGTGGGCTTGAAGGATGAATGCAGGGTTTTATGGAGTGGTGGAGGTGGCTCTCAGTGGCATGGATGGTGAGCTGGAAGGGGAATGGAGTGGGAAGGTGATCTTCCCTTAGAGTCTTGGCCATCCAGAGGCCCAACTCCTCTCTGACCACCCCAGATGAGCTCCTGTTGGCATTCAGATGTTCCTTCTCTTCTCTCTTTCTCTGCCATGGCGTTCATCTGCTTGTGTCTTCATCTCCCCATCTCCTCATCTCCTCATCTGCTTCTGGAGTCTGGGGTTTGGGGTGTACGTGGGTACAGGATAGGGGGGTGTGGCAGGCCAAAAGCCAACTTTCTAGGCATGAAAGCAAAAATGCCTGTTCCCTCTTAGGGCTGCAGGTCTCCAGGTTTGAGGGTGGGGCCTTTGCCAGGGAAATGTCCTCCTCTGCCCGGTAGTTCCCTGTCTCGTGTCCATATCTCGTGTCCAGCAGCCCAGTCTGCTGAAGAGACTGGGACTGTGGATATGGGTGAGGGGTGGAGAGGAGAGAGGGTGGCCATCAGGGAGAGTGGTGGGGTGGAAGAGATTTAGGGCTGAAGAAATGAAGAATGCTATTTGGGGCTTTGTTTAGTTTGATCTTTCTGTGCAAGAGTAGACACCCAGTTGGCCATTGGAGATGGAAGCCTAGAGTTAGGTACAAGATTTAAGTTGGAGATATAAATTTGGGAGTCATCAACATATATATGATACATGGTTCCAGAATCTCAATCTCCAGGCTGCTTTCAGTTCACTCTCTCAGGCTTGGTGCTCACCCTCCCAAACCAGGGCATACAGGAACTTCTGAATCTCCTGTAAACCATGCACAGGTCATGAAGAACTAGGAGCACCATCTCAGGCTTTCCCTCAGCCAACAGTACCACCACTACTTTTTTTTTTTTTTTTTTTTAACTGTGGCAATTCCATGTTGGTAAATGTCTTACTCCAAGGTGGCCTTCTCACAGATACCCTCACAGAAAGGAGTTTCTGCTGACATAGGGAGTAGGATTCTGGGTTCTTTCTCAGGATCATATCCTTCCGTGTTCATGCCTATAAATGGAAATAATGTTCCCTTCCCACCCACGCGTAAATGTTTATTCCATTTTTAAGACTGTTTTTCTTTTTCTTTCTTTCTTTCTTTCTTTTTTTTTTTTTTTTTTTTTGAGACAGGGTCTTGCATTGTTGCCCTGGCTGGAGTTCAGTGGTGTGAACTTGGCTTACTGCAACCTTAACCTCCTGGGGTCAGGTGATCTCCCACCTCAGCCTCCCAAGTAGGTGGGACCACAGGTGCCTGCCACTACACCTGGCTAATTTTTGAATTTTTCTGTAGAGATGGGGTTTCACCATGCTGCTCAGGCTGGTCTCAAATTCCTGGCCTCAAGCAATCCGCCCACCTTGGCCTCCCAAAATGCTGGGATTATAGGAATGAGCCACCATGCCTGGCCAAGACTGCTTTTTAAAATAGCTTTATTGGCATATATTATATACCATAATATTCACCCTTTTAAGTGTATAATTCAATTAGTTTGAGTAAATATACAAAGTTCTGTAATCAACACAGTCACTAAGTTGTAGAATATTTCTGTCGTCCCACCAAATTCTTCATGCTCATTTGCAGTTACTCCTTGTTCCTTCCCAAGCCCTAGGCAACCACTGATCTACTCTTTGCTTCCTCAGATTTGCTTTCTCTAGAAATTTCATGCAAATAGAATCGTACAATATGTGGTCTTTTGTGTCTAGCTCCTTTTACTGAGCATGATTTTGAATTTCATTGAAGTTGTAGCATATATCACCATCTCATTCCTCTTTTATTGCTGAATTGTATTCCATTGTGTGGATATACCACATTGTGTTTATCCCTTCTCCTGTCGGTGGCCACTTGGGTTGATTCCATGTTTTGGCTATTATGAAGAATGCTGCAAAAATAACATTCTCATTCACCAATGTCACTCAGTTGTTGGAAGAATTACTTAATTTTTAAAATTGTGGGATAAGATGGTATAATTTGGAGTTTTTCCTCTAGTTTCTGATTTCTCAGAAATTTGGTTACACTGTATTTATAGCTTTAAGAATAAATTTCATTAGATTTAAATATTATCATAAAATAGACCAGGTGTGCAGTGGCTCACACCTGTAATCCCAGCACGATGGGAGGCCGAGGCAGGTAGATCACTTGAAGTCAGGAGTTACCAGCCTGGCCAACATGGTGAAACCCTGTCTCTACTAAAAATACAAAAAATGAGTGGGGTGTAGAGGTGCATGCCTGTAATCTCAGCTACTCGGGAGGCTGAGGCAGGAGAATCACATGAACCCAGGAACCCAGGAGGCGGAGGTTGCAGTGAGTGGAGATAGTGCCACTGCACTCCAGCCTGGGTGACAGAGTGAGGCTCTGTCTCAAAAAAAATCTACATCTGTATCTATATATAAAAATATATATATAAATATATAGATACTTTTAAAAAATATATATATACTTTTTTTTTTTTGCAATGTTTTGCTCTTGTCACCTAGGCTAGAGTGCAGTGGCACGATCTCAGCTTACTGAAACCTCAGCCTCCCTGGAATTACAGGTGCGTGCCCCCACGCCCCGCTAATTTTTGTATTTTTAGTAGAGATGGGGGTTTCACTGTGTTGGCCAGGCTGGTCTCAAACTCCTGACCTTGTGATCTTCCTACCTTGGCTTCCCAAAGTGCTGGGATTACAGGCGTGAGCCACTGCACCCGGCCCATAAATTTTATCATAAAATAGTTCAGTCGTACAGAAAGGCATAAGAAGAATAACAACAAACCCATCATGTAGCCACCACAGATCAAGAAATATTCCTTTTCCAGGAGATAACCACTATATCCTGAATTTGTGTTTATCATTCTCAATCATTTATTCGTATGTACTTTTACCAACATGTACACATTCTTTTTTTTTTTTTTTTTTTTTTGAGACAGAGTCTTGCTCTTTCACCCAGGCTGGAGTGCAGTGGCGCAATCTCGGCTCACTGCAAGCTCCGCCTCCCGGGTTCACGCCATTCTCCTGCCTCAGCCTCTCCGAGTAGCTGGGACTACAGGCGCCCGCCACCACGCCCGGCTAATTTTTTGTATTTTTTAGTAGAGACGGGGTTTCACCGTGGTCTCGATCTCGTGACCTTGTGATCCGCCCGCCTCGGCCTCCCAAAGTGCTGGGATTACAAGCGTGAGCCACCGCGCCCAGCCACATTCTTATACAATATACATAAAAATGATGGTGCTATGTACTCCTGTTAGTACTTTAGTACTAACTTATTGTAATTTTCACAATAACCATAAGATGTGGAAAATATTATCCCCACTTTACAGATAATAAAATGGAGGCCAATCGAGGTTAGAGACTTGCCTGGGTCTTACTGTTAGTAAATAGTGGGGGCACGTTTGAACCAAGGGAGTCTGACACCAGCACATCTGCATGACTATGCCACACTGTTTCAAATGCTGTTATACTATTATTGGTATTCTTATCCAATCTTCTTTTTCCCTCAGCATTATGTTTTCAAGATTCACCCATGTTAATACATGTAGGCCTAGCTCATTCTTCAGGCTGGAGTGCAGTGGCGCCATCTCGGCTCACTGCAAACTCCGCCTCCTGGGTTCACGCCATTCTCCTGCCTCAGCCTCCCAAGTAGCTGGGACTACAGGCGCCCACTACCATGCCCGGCTAATTTTTTTTGTATTTTTAGTAGAGACGGGGTTTCACCATGTTAGCCAGGATGATCTCGATCCCCTGACCTCGTGATCCGCCCACCTCGACCTCCCAGCGCCCACCTTGACCTCCCAAAGTGCTGGGATTACAGACGTGAGCCACCGCGCCCGGACAGCTCATTCTTTTTCACTACTGTATGGTATACTCTTCAATAAATAGACCACAATTAATTTGTTCATTCTTCTATTAATAGAAGACATAACCAACAATGTTGTAAGTACATACTTGTGTATGTCTCCTTGTGCATCTATGCAAGAGTTTCTCTAGGATATGTACTTACAGGTACAATTTCTGGGTTACATGTGCATCTTCAAATTAACTAGATATCCCCAAGCATTCTCTAAAATGGTTACCATTTTAGTTTCAGGAAATAGGTTTGGAAAAAATTCTGCTGTCCATAGTTATCATGTATAAAATAATCAGATACTACCATAAAAGAGAAGAAAATGTAATAAAAGTGACAAAAAATAGAAGCTAAAATAGAATAGCAAAGTAATCAAAATCTGCCATTTATAAATTCTCTTTTAAGTGCATGCAACAGAGGTGAAACACAGCATTTCTCTACTCTCAACTTTCCCTTCCTTCTAAGCAATATTCAACTCTCAGACCTTCCCTGAAGAGTGTGGATGTGATAGATTACTACAAATATTAAAATCTCTGAATTCAATCTGAATTGTCTTAAAGTGGATTTCCCTCACAATTCCACGTTTTATTTGATCCCCTCCTCTTCAAGCATTGCCATAGGTTCCCTACCAGCTTGAAACTTGCTATTTAATTTTCATTCACAATTATGGAGTATTAATGAGCTGAAATGCTCTGTTTCATATACAGATATAAATACAATATACTGATATAGCTATAGACCTCAAATAAGTTTTCTCAGCAAAGACCCATGATAGGCCAGGCGCAGGGGCTCATGCCTGTAATCCCAGCACTTTGGGAGGCTGAGGCATGCGGATCACTTGAGGTCAGGAGTTCGAGACCAGCCTGGCCAACATGGTGAAACCCCATTTCTATTAAAAGTATAAAAAATTAGCCAGGCGTAGTGGTTCATGCCTGTAATCTCAGCTACTCGGGAGGCTGAGGTGGAAGAATCGCTTGAACCTGGGAGGTGGAGGTTGCAGTGAGCCAAGATTGCACCACTGTACTCCAGCCTGGGTGACAGAGTGAGACTCCATCTCAAAAAAAAAAAAAAAAAAAAAAAGGAAAAAGAAAAGAATCATTGGGAAAACTGGAGGAGCAGGCTCAGGAAATCATCAGGAACTGAGGGGACTAGGCAGTCTGGGACTCAGCCAGAGATACCACCAGAACAGTCTGCTTATCTTGGACACTTGCTCTCACCCCTTGACTCTGTTCTCTCTACTGTCACTCCACTGGATGCTGGATATTGCCTCCAGCAACAGAATTAATGCTATACTATCCTGTTCTTGCTTCTTTGTATCAAAACTCTTAAGTCCTGAGCAGGGAACTTCCAAATGGCTGACCTTAGGTCACATGGTATTTCCCTAGCTGTGAGGAGTCTAGGAGAGCAAGTGTCTGCTCTTTCTGGCTTCCTTAGTGGGAGGCAGAATCTGTTTTTTGCCAGACATCATGCAATGGGGCCTTCCCCAATGTATTAGTCAGTTCTGGAACTGCTATAAAGAAATACCTGACACTGGGTAATTTATAAAGAAAAGAGCTTTAATTGGCCATGGTTCTGTAGGCTATACAAGAAACATAGTGGCTTCTGCTTCTGGAGAGGCCTCAAGGAGCTTAGAAGCATGGCAGAAGGCAAAATGGGAGCATGAGTCTTATGTGGCAGGAGCAGGACCGAGAGAGAGGGAAAGAGAGAGAGAGAGATAGGAGGTGATAGAGAGATAGCGATCTCGTGAGAACGCACTCACTGTACAGTACCAAGAAGGATGTTATGAAACCATTCATAAGAACTCTGCCCCATGATCCAGTCATCTCCCCCTGGGCTCCACCTCCAACACTGGGGATTACAATTGAACATGAGACTTGGGTGGGGACACAGATCCAAACCATATCATCCAAAGAAAACATTTATTTGTGTCATTAAGTATTAGGCAGCCATACACGTACAGAACCTCATAGAAGTAATACTAGTCTGAAAGAATGATTAGGAGATGGCCAGTATATCATCAGTCAGGATAGGATATATTATGCTGCAGTAACAAATGACTCTAACATCTCAGGGGCTTACAGCAAACAAGGTTTATGTCTCATTCATATATATTCCAGATTGCCAATATTTTCATGTTAGGACCCAAGCTGATGAAGCAGCTTCTAGAACATTATTGATCTCATAGCAGGGAAAAAGAAAAACAACAAAAACCCATAGCAAGTCACATTCTGACTCCTGAAGCTTCTGCTTGGAAGTGATAAACATAACTTCTGCCCACATACTATTGGTCCAAACAAATTATGTGTCCAAACCTGATTTCTGTTGAGCAGAGAAGTATGATATTACCCCAGGGATGGGCAATTAATAATTTTGAAAAAGAATATTTTGAATAGAATACTGCCCTAGTCATTATCAGAGAGGGAGGAAAGTTATGCTAGGTAGTGGGAACGAACAATTTAGAGGCAAGAAATAGAATGGTGTTTGGGCAGTAACTACCGGTAGTTGCTATTAATTAAGCATAATGTACAAGGAAGGAGAAAGGAAAAGATGAAGCAGTAATAACAGGTGGGGAATAAGTCAGGACACCCTTGCTTTCAGGATAAAAAGCTTCACCTCCATTCTGTAGGCAGAAGCATCCTTGAGGGTATTTAAAGGGAGTTTGTGGGGCTGGTGATGGCTACATTTGTGCTTTAGACAGATTACTCTGGGAGAAGGATGGACTTGAGGGAGATCTGTTAGGAGGCTATTGTGTTTATTCAGGTTGAAGGATGATGACAGCCTGAACTAGAGAACCTAATAGGTGTGGAGAGGTGGTGACAGAGAGGAAGCAGAGTAGCAGGATTTGTTGATTGATCAGATGTGAAGGGTGAGAAAAAAGGAGGGCGGAAGGATGTTCCAAAGTATCCATCCTCTGCAATCTAATTTCCTTCTCTTTCCTGTCAAATGGTAAGTTTGAATTCCAGCAGCACTGAGGCATCTTATGATTTCAGATCTTTTGTTTCCCTAGACATGTACAAGACATGTTTTCCCTAGACAAGGCTAAAGGCCCCCAAGAAGATCAGAATGGCTAAATAGCCCCATCACATACTCATGTAGAAGGAGAGAACTCAGAAGTGAACGTTCTCTCTCAAGTGACAGCCTGATCTCCCTTTTTCATTTACCTCTCCTTTTCATCATATTACTTCTTACTCTGTTTTTTAAGGTGCAATGTTTGGGGCGTGAAAAAGGCACTCACTCTCATACACAGCCCATGGAAGTGCAAATTACAGCAAGCTTTTTGAAAAACAATAAGGCAATGTTCTCCAAGAGCTTAACTGTATTCACAGATTTAGGCCAGATAATTCTAGATCTGGCAATTTAACCTAAGAAAGTAATTATCAATGTGGAAAAATGATTTATGTACATAAATGTTTATTTTGGAAATATTTATAATAAAAACTGAAAACAACCTCCATGTAAAAAAATTGTGCCTTATGAAATTAGACACATCTGTATTTTTATTAATGTTTTAAAAGAAATTTTACATGGAAGAATGCTTATATTATAATGTTAAGAAAAAAACAAGGCTGAGGTGGAGGATCACTTGGAGCCAGGAGTTTGAGACCAGCAGACAGAGTTTGAGACTCTGTCTCTACAAAAAATATTTTAAAAAATTAGCTAGGCATGGTGGCTTGTACCTACAGTCCCAGCTACTCAGGAGGCTGAGGCCAGGAGTTCAAAGAGGCTAAAGTGAGCTGTGATCGTGCCACTGCACTCCAGCCTTGGTGTCAGAGCGAGATTTCGTCTCTCAAAAAAAAGAAAGAAAAAGAAAAACAATATAAAGGTTAATACTCATTATAATGTCAAGTTTATTTTATAAAACCATAGCAAAAACTGGAAAAAATTATATTGGGGGTTGTGATATTATAGGTGATTTTTTGTTTTCTTCATTTTATTTTTCTCAGATTTCTATAATGTAATGATTTCTTTTATAATCAGAAAAAAGGTTGCTTTTTTTTTCCAACCTTACCCCACACCCACCTGTTATATCAACCCTGAGGTGATACAGCAAGATGGTTGACAAAGCAAAATTGTTAAAAGACAAGCACAGTTCAACTGGACTCCTGCGTAAATTGCTAGAAAGAGTGCAGCATCAACCTGAGCCACCCATAGAAGCTTAGCAATTAGTTAGTAGCTGATTAATACTGAATTTAATCCCTGCCAGAAGACGAGAGAAGAGCTGAGCTTTAGACCTTACCCATTAGAGATTAGGATTGGAAGCTAGAGGACAAAGGAGCCCACCAGTGAGGCTGAACTGATAGAAATGGCCTCTCACCTTCTCCCACTGCCTCTATCCTTTAATTAAAACAGCCCTGTCACCTGGGTATCATTCTCCCCACTTCGTGGGCCAGGACCAAGGCTTAAATTCTCACGTTCAATTCTTGAACGCTTTGAATAATTACTAGGACGATAACAAGCATGGCTGGGGAAATATGCTGATCTTTACCTATGACTAATAAGGCCCTTAATAATTTTGGTTTTTTTGAGTCAGAGTCTGGCTCTGTCGCCCAGGCTGGAGTGCAGTGGCGCAATCTCGGCTCACTGCAAGCTCCGCCTCCCGGGTTCACGCCATTCTCCTGCCTCAGCCTCCCGAGTAGCTGGGACTACAGGTGCCCGCCACCACGCCCGGGTAATTTTCTTTTGGATTTTGAGTAGAGACGGGGTTTCACCGTGTTAGCCAGGATGGTCTCGATCTCCTGACCTCGTGATCCGCCTGCCTCGGCCTCCCAAAGTGCTGGGATTACAGGCACGAGCCACTGCGCCCGGCCAACCCTTAATAATTTTTAATAAGTCAAAAAAATTAAAGGGAGAGGGAGAAAGACTATATTAGTTATCTCAGCGACATCAGTGATTAGCTAGGCAGTTGGCAAGGTTTTCCTAGTCATGCAATCACATAGAATATAGAGGAAAATGCAGATTCAGGAAAAATTTAGGAGGTAGGATAGTCAGGCCTTGGTGCTTGATCCTATGTGCACACTGCAGGGAAGGCAGGAATCATGAACGACTGGAGATCGTTTGGGGTAGGGAGACTGATATCGTGTGCGTGGAAATTTTAGAGGGGCTGGGGCTGAGGAAGTAAACTGTGGATATGGTGTGGTGGTTTCTGCCAAGGAGATAATTCACTTCATCTGGATATTGATTACCTACGGGGAAAATTAATAGATTAAGGACAATGAAAGACAACTTTCTTACAGAGTAAGGAGAACAAATACAGAAAGAGGAAAGGCTAGAATAAACTCTGTGGTTGAGACCATCCTGGCCAACATGGTGAAACCCTGTCTCTACTAAAAATGTAAAAATTAGCTGGGCATGGTGGCAAGTGCCTGTAGTCCCAGCTACTTGGGAGGCTGAGACAGGAGAATTGCTTGAACCCAGGAGGCGGAGGTTGCAGTGAGCCGAGATCACACCAGTGTACTCCAGCCTGGCGACAGAGTGAGACTCCATCTCGAAAACAAAACAAAACTCCGTGGTATATGATTACAATTATAGATACTTCTGTGAGCTCATAGTGGTGTTAATATGCAGATATAGAGGTTGAAATAGATATAGGAATGGATATATATGTATTCTCTGGCTGTGTTTGGTAAGAGCGTCTGTGAACAGTGGCATCTTTGTGGCGATAAGCACACTTAGTACCCAGATCTTGGTTTTTAAATACCTTACTAAAAGGAACCAAGGCTCATGGAGAAGTCACCAGTTTCAGGACTGTGCCAGCGAAAGTATAAGCTGAGTGTGAAACATCTTGCACCAGAAAATAAGAAAGCTCTCAAAGTAGATTTGAACCACATTAAAGGACAAAGGATTCAAACTGAAGGGGATCCCACTTGCCAAATATAAAACAATTTGAGCATCAAAATAAATAACATTAGTAACAGATTATAAGCCATTGAATAAAATAGAATCCATGAACCTCTACTGATACAAAGAAATGAATAAATAAATGGAAAGCTCTTCTTTACAATTTAAGCCAAATAGTTAATGTAGAAGAAATAATAGGCTGGGCATGGTGGCTCATGCCTGTAATCCCAGCACTTTTTGGGAGGCCAAGGAGGGCAGATCACCTGAGGTCAGGAGTTCGAGACCAGCCTGGTCAATATGGTGAAACCCCGTCTCTACTAAAAATATCAAAAATTAGCCAGGTGTAGTGGCGAGTGCCTGTAATCCCAACCACTCAGGAGGCTGAGACAGGAGAACTGCTTGAACACGGAAGGTGGTTTCAGTGAGCCTAGATCGAGTCATTGCACGCTAGCCTGGGCAACAAGAGCAAAACTCTGTCTCAAAAAAAAAAAAAAGAAATAATGGAATTAGAGAATCACCATTTGATAACAACCATACTAAAATAGGAGGCAAAAACAGCGAGTGAAAGTTTGATGAGAGAAAAGATACTTAACATAGTCTCAAAGTATCTCCCCATAAAATGCTTTTTAATTATTTAATAATAGCTAAACATATTTATTTGTAAGATTAACAGTGGACAAACAAAATGATAAAGGTTAATTTACCAGTGATAGGACAAACTGACATTGTGCACCTCCTAATATGATGCACTAACACAGTATCACTTGTGATAGTCCTGAACTGCAAAATCCTAACTTTAATCATGAAAAAATATCAGACAAACCCAAATCGAAGGTAATATAAATATCTGGCCTTTAAAAATGTCAAGATAATAAAAGACAAGCAAAGCCTGCGGAACTGTCTAGACTGGAGAAGATATGTACGTGACAACTAAATGCTGTGGATAATCCTGGGTTAAGTCCTGGAACAGAAAGGAAAGGGGGAAAGGGAAAGAAGGTTTTAAACAATTGTAGGTTTTTTGTTACTTATTTTGTTTTGTTGTATGTTTCCTGTAATGGATACTACTGGGACAACTGGTAAAATTTGAAAGGGCTCTGTACATTAGATAGCACTATATCCATGTTAATTTCCTGATTTTGATGGGTATGCTGAGGTTTTATAGAATAGTGTCTGTGTTTATAAGGCCAGTGGGGCATTATGTCTGCAACTCACTATTAAATGGTTTAGAAATGTATATATATGTATAATATATATAAACTATATATCATATATAATAAAATATATAAATTGATATATAAATTATATATCTATAAATTATATACAGATCTATATATTACATAATATAAATTATATATAATATATAAAATAATACATATGACTTATATATGGCATATATAAATTATACACATATGATTTAGAGAGCGAGAGAGAGAATAGTAAATCGTAATAAGTGGTGAACCTGGGGCCTAGGTGAAGTGTATAAAGGATTTTCTTGTACCATATTTTATAATTTCAAAGTTATCTTAAAAAAGTTAAATAGAGAGCACAAATATTATGTGAAATAATTAAAAATAATAAGACTATATTGAAAAATATATGATTCAGAAAAATACTGTCGACACAGTATTAGAGATAGATATTGCTAAGGAACTGAATAATGTAAGTGGCTAGGGAAAGCAGCAACTCTCAGAGATGTGTCCCCAGGGGCAACATAGTTCCCCAGCAGATATGGCTTTTGGGATCCCAGTGACAACATTCTGGTGAGGCTCTAGTCCCTAGTGCCCAGTCCCTTCCTCCAGTGATCCATCAGAAGTAAAAAGAGGAACGCAGCAATGTAACAGAAAACAATACAACATACTACTCAAAAGCCAATAAGCACCATCTAGTGGCAAGGAGGTGATTTTCCCCATTTTGTACGTGTTGTCAAATTCAAACTGCGTGCGCCAATTTGCATTCCTGGCAGCAGAGTGTGAGAGTTTCCAGGGTTTTACATCTTCAGTAAGCTTGCTAAGGTCAGACTCACTAAGTTTTCTCATTTTAGTGAGTACAGAATAGTATTTCCTACAAACTGACAGTAAGATTTAGAGGTTTTTGATTCAGTTTTTAAGATTTATTTATTTAGGCAAGGATACTTTATATATGATGCTCTATACTTCCTATTGTATCACATCAAGAGGCACATAATGTCTGGTTCTCCATCAACTGAATGTGGTTCAAATGTGGTTGACCTGATTCATCAATAGATATAGTATTAAGGATCCTTATCTATCTTTCACCTAATGGTTTTAGAAACCACTGATGATTTTTACCTAGATCCATCATTTTGTAAAATATTTCAAAAATAGTCATTTTCTAATTTTATCATTCTTTCTGCATTTATTAACTGTAATTGTTCTATAAAGAACTTTCCCTCATCAACCACTAGGTACCTTGAAGTCCAGCCCACATAAGAAAAGCAGGGCAAGTGATAACTTACATTTATCGATTTTTAGAATAATGATTTGGTGTCTTAGTGTGTTGTGTGTTGCTATAAAGGAATAGCTGAAGCTGAGAAATTTATAATGAAAAGAGGTTTGTTTAGCTCACAGTTCTGCAGACTGTACAAGAAGTACAGTACAGGCATCTGCATCGGGTGAGGGCCTTAGGCTGCTTCCATCCATGGTAGAAGGTGAAGGAAACCTGGCGTGTACAGAGATCACATGGTGAGAGAGGAAGCAAGAGAGAAACAGAAGAGATGCCAGGCTCCTTTTAACAATAGACTCTCATGAGAACTTACTGAGTAAGGACTCACTCCTGGGAGAGGGCATTAAACTATTCATGAGGGATCTGCCCCTGTGATCCAAACACCTCTCATTGGGCCCCGCTTCCAACATTGGGTGTCCAATTTCAACATAAGATTTAGAGGGAACACTATTCCAAACTATAGCAGTTGGTATCCTGGCAATTGGTGAACAAAGAGGATTTTTTAAAAGGACTTATTAAGGACTCTGAGATTTTTACACTTACGATTTCTATTCATTGCAGTCTTTATTCCTTTTCTCTTTCTTTTTTTAAAAATCAATATTATTGGAAGTATAATTTAAATGCAATAAAATGCACTCATTTAGAAACTGTGCAATTGACATCAAAAAGCTTATTCACCATGATCAAGTGGGCTTCATCACTGGGATGCAAGGCTGGTTCAACATACACAAATCAATAAACATAATCCAGCATGTAAACAGAACCAACGACAAAAACCACACGATTATCTCAATAGATGCAGAAAAGGCCTTTGATGAAATTCAACAATGCTTCATGCTAAAAACTCTCAATAAATTAGGTATTGATGGGACGTATCTCAAAATAATAAGAGCTATCTATGACAAACCCACAGTGAATATCATACTGAATGGGCAAAACCTGGAAGCATTCCCTTTGAAAACTGGCACAAGACAGGGATGCCCTCTCTCACCACTCCTATTCAACATAGTGTTGGAAGTTCTGGCCAGGGCAATCAGGCAGGAGAAGGAAATAAAGGGTATTCAATTAGGAAAAGAGGAAGTCAAATTGTCCCTGTTTGCAGATGACATGATTGTATATCTAGAAAACCCCATCGTCTCAGCCCAAAATCTCCTTAAGCTGATAGGCAACTTCACCAAAGTCTCAGGATACAAAATCAATGTGCAAAAATCACAAGCATTCTTATATACCAATAACAGACAAACAGAGAGCCAAATCATGAGTGAACTCCCATTCACAATTGCTTCAAAGAGAATAAAATACCTAGGAATCCAACTTACAAGGGATGTGAAAGACTTCTTCAAGGAGAACTATAAACTACTGCTCAATGAAATAAAAGAGGATACAAACAAATGGAAGAACATTCCATGCTCATGGGTTGGAAGAATCAATATCGTGAAAATGGCCATACTGCCCAAGGTAATTTATAGATTCAATGCCATCCCCATCAAGCCACCAATGACTTTCTTCACAGAATTGGAAAAAACTACTTTAAAGTTCATATGGAACCAAAAAAGAGCCTGCATTGCCAAGTCAATCCTAAGCCAAAAGAACAAAGCTGGAGGCATCACGCTACTTGACTTTAAACTATACTACAAGGCTACAGTAACCAAAACAGCATGGTACTGGTACCAAAACAGAGATATAGACCAATGGAACAGTACAGAGCCCTCAGAAATAATGCCGCATATCTACAACTATCTGATCTTTGACAAACCTGACAAAAACAAGCAATGGGGAAAGGATTCCCTGTTTAATAAATGATGCTGGAAAAACTGGCTAGCCATATGTAGAAAGCTGAAACTGGATCCCTTCCTTACACCTTATACAAAAATTAATTCAAGATGGATTAAAGACTTAAATGTTAGACCTAAAACCATAAAAACCCTAGAAGAAAACCTAGGCAAGACCATTCAAGACATAGGCATGGGCAAGGACTTCATGTCTAAAACACCAAAAGCAATGGCAACAAAAGCCAAAATTGACAAATGGGATCTAATTAAACTAAAGAGCTTCTGCACAGCAAAAGAAACTACCATCAGAGTGAACAGGCAACCTACAGAATGGGAGAAAGTTTTTGTAATCTACTCATCTGACAAAAGGCTAATATCCAGAATCTACAATGAGCTCAAACAAATTTACAAGAAAAAATCAAACAACCCCATCAAAAAGTGGGCAAAGGATATGAACAGACACTTCTCAGAAGAAGACATTTATGCAGCCAAAAGACACATGAAAAAAATGCTCTTCATCACTGGACATCAGAGAAATGCAAATCAAAACCACAGTGAGATACCATCTCACACCAGTTAGAATGGCTATCATTAAAAAGTCAGGAAACAACAGGTGCTGGAGAGGATGTGGAGAAATAGGAACACTTTTACACTGTTGGTGGGACTGTAAATTAGTTCAACCATTGTGGAAGTCAGTGTGGCGATTCCTCAGGGATCTAGAACTAGAAATATCATTTGACCCAGCAATCCCATTACTGGGTATATAACCAAAGGATTATAAAACATGCTGCTATAAAGACACATGCACATGTATGTTTATTGCGGTACTATTCACAATAGCAAAGACTTGGAACCAACGCAAATGTCCAACAATGATAGACTGGATTAAGAAAATGTGGCACATATACACGATGGAATACTATGCAGCCATAAAAAATGATGGGTTCATGTCCTTTGTGGGGACATGAATGAAGCTGGAAACCATCATTCTCAGCAAACTATCACAAGGACAAAAAACCAAACACCGCATGTTCTCACTCATAGGTGGGAATTAAACAATGAGAACACATGGACACAGGAACGGGAACATCACACACTGGGGCCTGTTGTGGGGTGCGAAGAGGGGGGAGGGATAGGATTAGGCGATATACCTAATGTTAAATGAAGAGTTAATGGGTGCAGCACACCAACATGGCACATGTATACATATGTAACAAACCTGCACGTTGTGCACATGCACCCTAAAACTTAAAGTATAATAATAAAAAAAAGAAACTGCAATTGAATGAATTTTGAAAAATGCATATGCCTGTATAACTACCCCCACAATCAGAATATAAAATATTTCTTTTTTTTTTTTGAGACGGAGTCTTGCTCTGTCGTCAGGCTGGAGTGCAGTGGTGTAATCTCGGCTCACTGCAACCTCCGCCTCCAAGGTTCAAGCGATTCTCCTGCCTCAACCTCCTGAGAAGCCGGTATTACAGGTGCCTGCCATCATGCCCAGCTAATTTTTGTATTTTTAGTAGAGATGGGGTTTCACCATACTGCTCAGGCTGGTCTTGAACTCCTGACCTCAAGTGATCCACCTGCCTCGGCCTTCCAAAGTGCTGGGATTATAGGCGTGAGCCACTGTGCCTGCCTGGCCTAGAATATAGAATATTTCTATCACCCCCAAAAATTCCTTTTGGCCCCTCTGCAGTCAGTCTTACTCCCACTCCATCCCTAGCCCTAGGCAACCATTAATCTACTTCCTGTCACTATAGATTAGGTTTTTCTACGAATTCCTAAAAATAGAATCATGTCTCTGGATTCTATTACTCCATTGCATCGTATAGTAAGTGTCCTGTTATTCTCTTTTTGATGCTCAAATTTTTGCCATTTTTGGCGAGTGGAGCATTTTTAGTTTGACTCTTTCACTGTTTTGCTATGACCCCAGTAGTCTCTGATAGCTTTCTGGCTTTCAGGCACAGCAAGTGGTCTCAGGTTCAGGATGTATATTTCCTATTCTATATGAAATCAGCCATTTCTTCAAAGGCCCTGCTTCCTTGGTCTTTGAAGACTATAATCTGAGCACTAGGGATGACCATTGCTACTAAGTTGTTAGTACTTCCAGACCTTTCCAGTGGACAGAACTAGGAAATAACTATTTTCTAGAAGGAGAAAAGTAAATAATGAGTTCGTACTGATATTTTCTATTTAAATTAAAGATTAGAACTTTCACCTACTTTGTAATATTTTGCCTTTGTTCTCTTAAGCTAAAAATCTTGGTTTTTAATAACATTAACATTTATTTGTCTTTTCCTACCATATAAATAATGTATATTTGATATATGTAGCTATTTATTTGTTTATTTATTTATTTTAGAGATAGGGTCTTGCTATGTTGCCCAGGGTAGAGTGCTTGCTATATTGCCCAGGGTAGAGTACAGTAGCACAATCATAGCTCACTGCAGCCTCAAACTCGCAGCCTCAAACTCATGGCCTCAAGCAATCTGCCTCAACCTCCTGAGTAGCTGCGGCTGCAGGTGCAGCTACCACACCCAGCATCATAGGTATTTTTAAAAAAACAGTTTCAAAATAGCAACCCCAATATTGTAGCAATAAAATGACTAAATACAGGTTACACTTCTTTGTGATGTTTTAGTCTTTAGGATATATCTCACAGAAAAATGAAAGCCAAAATATTCCTTTTGCAGTCATTAGACAGAGCTCTTCTCTATTTGGTCGTGCCACCAACTTGCTGTAGAGCTAAGTTCACTTGTCTCAGTTTGGTTTAGATTTTTAGGGATTGCTTTGTTCTTTTATTTTCTTCTTAAAGTAATTGGTTTTTGAAGTTATTTAATAGCCATATTTACGTGTTTTGAAAGTCAAAACCATATGACAGATTTCATCTGAGAAGGTTTATTTCCAGTCTGTGTCCCCTGCCTTTCTTTTTTGTTAACAGATTTATTTTTTAAAACAGCTTTAGGTTTACAGAAAACCTGCCTCTTTTTCCCTATTATTAATGTCTTGCATTATTGTGGTATATTTATTACAATTGATAGCCAACATTTGTACACTGTTATTAACTAAAGACCATGGTTTATATTAAGATTTGTTGTTTTGTGTTGCACGTTCTGTGGGTTTTGAAAAATGTCTAATGACATATCCACCATTACAATAACATACAGAGTAATTTCACTGCCTTAAAAATCCCTTATGTTCCAATATTCATCCCTCCCTTCTTTCCCCAAAACCCTGGCAACCACTGACCTTTTCCTGTATCCATAGTTTTGCTTTTTCCTGAATGTCACACATAATAGTCCCCCTTTATCCTCAAGGGATATGTTACAAGACCTACAGTAGGTGCCTGAAACTATGGATAGTATAGAACCCTATGCATACATACTTATAATAAGGTTTACTTATAAATTATGCACAGTAAGAAATTAACAACAATAACTAATAATAAAATAGAACAATTATAACAATATACTGTAATAAAAGTTATGTAAATATGCTTTCTCTCTCAAAATATCTAATTGTACTGTACTCACTTTTCTTGTATATGTTGATTTGATAACAGAGACAGCTATTAAATAGCTAATGTATATGATAATATATAGAGCATGGATGCACTGGACAAAGGAATGTTTCAGATCCAGGGCAGGATGGAGCAGGATAGCACAAGATTTCATCATGCTACTCAGAGCAGTGTGCAATTTAAAGCTTATGAATTAGTTATTTCTGAAACTTTCCATGTAATATTTTCAGGCCTTGGTTAACTGCAGAAAGCAAAACTGTGGATAAGGGTGGATTATTACAGTTATAATTATCTACTGAGACTGTTTTTTTCACTTAGCAGTATGCGTTTAAGTTTCCTCCATGTCTTTGAGTGGCTTGATAGCTCATTCCTTTTTAGTTCTGCATAATACTCCGCTGTAAAGGTGTACCACAGGTTGTTCATCCATTCACCTACTGAAGGACATTGTCTGCTTCCAAGGTTTGGCAATTATGAATAAAGCTGCTGTAAAAATTAACATACAGCATTTTGTGTGGATGTAAGTTTTCAACTCATTTGGACAAATATGAAGGAGTATGATTGCTGGATCATATAGTAAGAGTATGCTTGGTTTTGAAGGAAACTGCCAAACTGTCTTCCTGTGTGGTTTTACCATTTTGCATTTCCACCAGCAATGAATGAGAGTTCCTGTTGTCCACATCCTCGCAAGCATTTAGTGCTTTCCGTGTTTTGAATTTTAGCCATTCTAATATATGTGTAGTGGTATCTCATTCTATTTTTTTTATTTTTATTTTTTTACTTTTCTACTATCATCTTCCAGCAGCTTTATTTGTGTCTTTTTTTTATTATTAATGTTTTTTTTGCACACAAAAACAATAAACATTTTCTAAAAATACATACAAACAAAAAGATGTGTATCAAACATATTAGGAAGGTTACACATGGGAAGTCGGGGAATAGAAATGGGGGGTGGGAGTTAAAATAAGGTAGAGAGGGACTTTATGTGGATCAGTGATAATAACTCAATCCTCTATTTGACAAAGAAGAGGGAGAAGGAAGAGGAAGAAAAAGAAAGTGGGATAAAGGATCAGAAAGGGAGGAAAATAGAAAAAATTAGAGTATGACTCCAGGGTAGACCTGTTTTGTTGTCACTGAGTTGGTTGATCGGTTTGTCTGTTGTATTTTTCATGTTTCGCCAAGTTGGCCAGACTGGTCTCGAACTCCTAGCCTGAAGTGATCAACCCGCCTTGCCCCCCAGAGTGCCGGGACCACAGGTGTGAGCCACCACGTCCAGCCCCAACATTGCTTCTGGCCTCCATGGTAGACCTCCCAGACGGAGCGGCCGGGCAGAGGCGCTCCTCACTTCCCAGACGGGGCGGCCAGGCAGAGACGCTCCTCACTTCTTCCCAGACGATAGGTGGCCGGGCAGAGGCGCTCCTCACTTCCCAGACGATGGGTGGCCGGGCAGAGGTGCTCCTCACTTCCCAGACGGGGCGGCTGGGCCGAGGCGCTCCTCACTTCCCAGACGGGGCGGCCGGGCAGAGGCGCTCCTCACTTCTTCCCGGACGGGGCGGCCGGGCAGAGGCGCTCCTCACTTCTTCCCGGACGGGGCGGCCGGGCAGAGGCGCTCCTCACTTCCCAGACGGGGCGGCCGGGCAGAGGCACTCCTCACTTCTTCCCGGACGGGGCGGCCGGGCAGAGGCGCTCCTCACTTCTTCCCGGACGGGGCGGCCGGGCAGAGGCGCTCCTCACCTCCCAGACGATAGGTGGCCGGGCAGAGGCGCTCCTCACCTCCCAGACGGTGGGTGGCCGGGCAGAGGCGCTCCTCACTTCCCAGACAATGGGTGGCCGGGCAGAGGCGCTCCTCACTTCCCAGACGGTGGGTGGCCGGGCAGAGGCGCTCCTCACTTCCCAGACGGTGGGTGGCCGGGCAGAGGCGCTCCTCACTTCCCAGACGGTGGGTGGCCGGGCCGAGGCGCTCTTCACTTCCCAGACGGGGCGGCCGGGCAGAGGCGCTCCTCACTTCCCAGACGGGGCGGCCGGGCAGAGGCGCTCCTCACTTCTTCCCGGACGGGGCGGGGCGAGGCGTCCTCACTTCTCCGGACGGGCGGCCGGGCAGAGGCGCTCCTCACTTCTTCCCGGACGGGGCGGCCGGGCAGAGGCGCTCCTCACTTCTTCCCGGACGGGGCGGCCGGGCAGAGGCGCTCCTCACTTCTTCCGGACGGGGCGGCCGGGCAGAGGCGCTCCTCACTTCTTCCCGGACGGGGCGGCCGGGCAGAGGCGCTCCTCACTTCTTCCCGGACGGGGCGGCCGGGCAGAGGCGCTCCTCACTTCTTCCCGGGTGGGGCGGCCGGGCAGAGGCGCTCCTCACTTCTTCCCGGACCGGGCGGCCGGGCAGAGGCGCTCCTCACCTCCCAGACGATAGGTGGCCGGGCAGAGGCGCTCCTCACTTCCCAGACGGTGGGTGGCCGGGCAGAGGCGCTCCTCACTTCCCAGACGGTGGGTGGCCGGGCAGAGGCGCTCCTCACTTCCCAGACGGGACAGCCGGGCAGAGGCGCTCCTCACTTCCCAGACGGTGGGTGGCCGGGCAGAGGCGCTCCTCACTTCTTCCCGGACGGGGCGGCCGGGCAGAGGCGCTCCTCACCTCCCAGACGATAGGTGGCCGGGCAGAGGCGCTCCTCACTTCCCAGACGGTGGGTGGCCGGGCAGAGGCGCTCCTCACTTCCCAGACGGTGGGTGGCCGGGCAGAGGCGCTCCTCACTTCCCAGACGGGACAGCCGGTCAGAGGCGCTCCTCACTTCCCAGACGGTGGGTGGCCGGGCAGAGGCGCTCCTCACTTCCCAGACGGGGCGGCCGGGCAGAGGCGCTCCTCACTTCCCAGACGGGGCGGCCGGGCAGAGGCGCTCCTCACTTCTTCCCGGATGGGGCGGCCGGGCAGAGGCGCTCCTCACTTCTTCCCGGACAGGGCGGCCGGGCAGAGGCGCTCCTCACTTCCCAGACGGGGCGGCCGGGCAGAGGCACTCCTCACTTCTTCCCGGACGGGGCGGCCGGGCAGAGGCGCTCCTCACTTCTTCCCGGACGGGGCGGCCGGGCAGAGGTGCTCTTCACTTCTTCCCGGACGGGGCGGCCGGGCAGAGGCGCTCCTCACTTCTTCCCAGACGGGGCGGCTGGGCAGAGGCGCTCCTCACTTCCCAGACGATGGGTGGCCGGGCAGAGGCTCTCCTCACTTCCCAGACGGGGCGGCCGGGCAGAGGCGCTCCTCACTTCCCAGACGGGGTGGCCGGGCAGAGGCGCTCCTCACTTCCCAGACGGTGGGTGGCCGGGCAGAGGCGCTCCTCACTTCCCAGACGGGACGGCCGGGCAGAGGCGCTCCTCACTTCCCAGACGGGGCGGCCGGGCAGAGGCGCTCCTCACTTCCCAGACGATGGGTGGCCGGGCAGAGGTTCTCCTCACCTCCCAGACGGGGCAGCCAGGCAGAGGCGCTCCTCACTTCTTCCCGGACGGGGCGGCCGGGCAGAGGCGCTCCTCACTTCTTCCCGGACGGGGCGGCCGGGCAGAGGCGCTCCTCACTTCTTCCCGGACGGGGCGGCCGGGCAGAGGCGCTCCTCACTTCTTCCCGGACGGGGCGCCCGGGCAGAGGCGCTCCTCACTTCTTCCCGGACGGGGCGGCCGGGCAGAGGCGCTCCTCACTTCTTCCCGGACGGGGCGGCCGGGCAGAGGCGCTCCCCACCTCCCAGACGGGGCGGTGGCCGGGCAGGGGCTCGGGAGGCTGAGGCAGGCAGAGCACTCGGCGTCAGGAGCTGGTGAGCAGCGTGGCCAACATGGCGACCGCGCGCCTGCAGCCAAACGAGAAAAAGCAGGCAGTCCGCGGCGCGGGCAGTAGCGAGCTGAGTAGATTGGAGCCTGGGCCACAGAGGGAAAGAAAAAGAAAGAAAGAAAGAAGGAAGGAAGGAAAGAAGGAAGGAAGGAAGGAAGGAAGGAAGGAAGGAAGGAAGGAAGGGAAAGAAAGGAAAGAAAGAAAGGAAGGAAGAAAGGAAGAAAGAAAGAAAGAAAGACAGAAAGAAAGAAAGAAAGAAAGAAAGAAAGAAAGAAAGAAAGAAAGAAAGAAAGAAAGAGAAGGAAGGAAGGAAGGAAGGGTATCTCATTTTAATTTGCAATTCCCTAATGATGTATGAGGTTGAACATCTTTTCTTATGCGTATTTGTCATCCTCTGATTCTTGTTTTTTCCTTCCGCTGTAAGTAATCATTTTTTATCGGCTGTTGGTTTATCCTTCTATTATTACTTTTAAAAAATGCTTATTCCACACACATACACTTACAGTCCCTCTTTCTTTTTTTTTTTTTTTTTTTTTTTTTTTTTGAGACGGAGTCTCGCTCTGTCGCCCAGGCTGGAGTGCAGTGGCGCAATCTCGGCTCACTGCAAGCTCCGCCTCCTGGGTTCACGCCATTCTCCTGCCTCAGCCTCTCCGAGTAGCTGGGACTACAGGCGCCCGCCACCACCCGGCTAATTTTTTGTATTTTTTAGTAGAGACGGGGTTTCACCGTGGTCTCGATCTCCTGACCTC
Source organism: Nomascus leucogenys (assembly GCF_006542625.1). Taxonomy (NCBI): domain Eukaryota; kingdom Metazoa; phylum Chordata; class Mammalia; order Primates; family Hylobatidae; genus Nomascus; species Nomascus leucogenys. The sequence continues at coordinate 38,306,017 of NC_044400.1, forward strand.
GTGATCCACCAGCCTCGGCCTCCCAAAGTGCTGGGATTACAAGCGTGAGCCACCGCGCCCGGCCCCTCTTTCTTAAACAAAAGGTAGCATGCTAGACGCAATTCACAGCATCTTATAGAGTATTTTTTATTGTGGAATAGTACTTCATCATTTCTTCAACCAGTCCGTTATTGATTAACATTTGGATTGTTTGCAATCTTTTGCTATTACAAATAGTACTACAGTGAATAAGTTTGTATATACATCATTTCATATTTCTGCCTATATATCTGTGAGATAGATTTAGAAAGGTGATTGTGGTGTCCAGGATTAAATGCATGTGTAATTTTGATAGATATTGCCAAATTCCCATCATACTGTTTTTGCATTCCTGCCAACAATATGTGAAAGTGCCTATTTCCCTGCAGAGTTGATAATAAGGCATTTTGTCAGACTCAAGGATTTTTGCCAACATGATAGATAACAAACTGTAATGTTCTGTATTTTAGCTGGATGGTGGGTACATGGAAGTTTGTTCTATTCTTAATTATACATTTTTCATGTATCTAAAATACTTCATAAAATAAGCTAACATAAGGAATTGCTCTTAAAGAAGAGCGGTTTTCTATTTTGGCTTTAGGAGAAATATATCGTTTTTATGGATAACTTAAAACTATTGACTGAAATCTCGAATGATCCACAACTAGACTTGAAAAGAGTTTCAGAGACAAGAGATTCTGATCCTATCATATAACAAATTCAGGCTCTAGGGCTCAAAGAAGCCAAGTGATTAGCTTGAAGTTACATAGTTAATGAGAAACAAGCTTGCCTTTAACTACAATGCATTGCAGTCAATATATAAAATTTATGGAGAGCATTATCCAAGAAACTGGGATGTCTAACACTCATCTTCATAACAATTCCACTACATTTAAATGATACAGGAAATAGAATGCATTGCATCAAAGTTAAGGTACTGGACTGATTGCCACTGTGTTTTTAAGTGCAATTCTGAAAGCTGGTATAAGCTATGAAACTCATATTGTTTGGTTATGACAGCCTTATTAATAATCTTTCTCCTTTTTCAGCTTTTCAGTAGAATAGATCAGCTACTGAGCTCCCACCAACAGTCCTCAAATTTATTTTATGAAATCTGTAACATATTCAGGACCTATATATATTAGAAATTCTCTGTCAATGTTACTATGAGAGTTGTTTGTAATTTTTGGAGCAAAGTCTGAAGAGCCGTCTTTTAGAACTGGATCATTCTTACAGAGGGGCAAGGTGAGACCAATGTTTTCACAGTTTTAATCTTGTTATATGGTATAGATACTTTAAGTATTTTATATTAAATTTGCATTCTGTGGCTTCTCAACAAAAGCAACATGGAACAAATTACTCAAAATCACCAATTATCCAATGGCGTCATTCTTAGGAAAATAAAAATAATTTTGTGACACAGAGTCCAATCTAGTCCAGGATCACTTATTGCATTTAGCTGCCATGTCGCTCTTGTCTTCTTTCATCTGGGATAATTCCTCTGGCTTTCTTTGTCTTTCATGAGTTTGACATTTTTGAAGCATATGGACCAGTTACTTTGTAGAATGTTCCTCAGTTTAGGTTTGTTTGATGTCACCTCATGCTTAGATTCGGGTTATGCATTTGGGTTAGGGTTAGCACAGAAGTGATGCTGTAATCTCAGTGTGTTGTGTCATACACACATCAGTTCACGTAATATTGGTTTGTCTCAGTAGTCATGATGCTACTTTGGTTAAAGTGATGTCTGCCTGTTTTCTCCACTCTAAAGTTACTATTTTTCCCTTTAAAGTTAAAAAGTAATTTGTGGCGAGATACTTCGAGACTATATCCTGTTTCCCATTGAACGTTTGCCCACCAGTTTCAGCACCCATTAATGATTCTTGAATGAACCAATTGCTACTGTGATGGTTACCCATGGTACGAAGACATTCTTTAGTTTGGGATTTCTTAAATTATATTGATTTGCATTTTCATCAAATGTATATAATGTCAGAGAAAATCAAACAAATAAATCAGCAACCCAAAGAAGGAAATAAAAGGCTAAGCGCGGTGGCTCATGCCTGTAATCCCAGCACTTTGGGAGGTCAAGGAGGGCTGATCACTTGAGGTCAGGAGTTCAAGCCAGTCTGGCCAACATGGTGAAACCTGTCTCTACTAAAATAAAAATAAAAATTAGCTGGGCGTCGTGGCACACGCCTGTGGTCCCAGCTATTTGGGAGGCTGAGGCAGGAGAATGGCTTGAACCTGGCTGAGATCATGCCATTGCACTCCAGCCTGTCTCAAAACAAACAAACAAAAAACGCCAGAAGCAAATATAATAAAAAAATTTGAATAAATAACAAAAACTGATTTGAAGTATGAATGACTCGCTCACTTGCCTAAATCTGTCTTTTGACTTGTAAATGTAAGGTCAAAGAAAGCTTGGAAAACCTTTTATAATGTAATCGTCACACTGTCATGGGAGATAAGCAGAAAACGTTTCTGCTCCCCACCAAGGTAAGTTTAAAAACAGACGTTCTTTCGGGCTTCATTGGAGCTGTTACATCAAGTATTTGTCATGGGGGCAGAATTAACTATTAATGAACTTGAGCCTTTTCAGATGGCTTCAATATGCCTTGCTTTTGTATTTCTCCAAACAATTTGAGTGTTTTTTCTTATTAATAACTTAAATAAAAAATAATCATTAAATATTTCCAGTATACAGTAAATAATATTAGACAACCATTTACCTACCATCTGAATTTAAATGCTATTTACATTTTGCCATCTTTCCTTCAGAATGTTTTTTCTCTAAATAAAATAATATAGATACATAATATTATGGATATAACTAAAACCATACTTCTATCTCTTTGCTTTCTCTCCCCAGGGTTAGCCATTTCCTGTCAATAATGTATCATTGCCATGCATGAGTTTATGTTTTGGACACACACACACACACACACACACACACACACACACACACACACACACTCGATATATATAGATACTGTATATATGCTCTCTCTATACATACTGTGTGTGTGTATATATATACATTTTACATAGGCTGGGCGTGGTGGCTCATGCCTGTAATCCCAGCACTTTGGGAGGCTGAGGCGGGGAGATCACTTGAGGTCAACAGTTCAAGACCAGCCTGGCCAACATGACGAAACCCCGTCTCTACTAAAAATACAAAATTAGCCAGGCATGGTGGCATGTGCCTGTAATCCCAGCTACTCAGCAGGCTGAGGCAGGAGAATTGCTTGAACATGGGAGGCAGAAGTTGCAGTAAGCTGAGATTGTGCCACTGCACTCCAGCCTGGGGAGCAAAGTGAGACTCTGTCTCAAAAAAAAAAAAAAAATTCATAAAAATAAATCACAATAGGATACATCCAATTTGATATAATTTGTGTATAATTTTACATGCACAAAATAATGTTTGTATATAGTGTATCATATTGATTGTATCCTATTGTGATTTACTTTCCTTTTTACTTAATACTTTTGGAATTGATCCACTGTATACATGTACTTATGATTTACTTGTTTTAAGTACTATATGAAAACTTACTGTATGAATACTTACATACTGTTTATTTCCCAACCAATGAAGAATTAGACTGTTTTTATTTTCTTTATTGCTGCCTCAAACGGTGAAGTAATAAATATTCGTATATTATACATTCTTCCTTGTGCATATGTAGGCAAGTTTCTCTGGACTACAAAACCTGAGTCTTGGTGTAAGGACGTTTTCAGCTTTACTAGGTAGTATCGAACTGTTTTCCAATGGTTGTACCTATTTATACGCCTATCAGCAGCTCACATCCTTCTGTGCTTGGTGTTATCAGACTTTCTACTTTGTTAACAACTAGAAGAATGTGAACCTTTTTCTTCTTATTGCCTAAATTTGCATTTCTTAATTTGTAGTAGACAGAGCTTCTGTTGATATGTTTTTACTTCTGGATTTTCTCTCTTATATACCTGTTTATGTCCTTTGCGCATTTTTATTGGGTCATTTGTCATTTTCTCATTCATCTGTAAGCATTATTTATTGTGAATTTTAATCTTTTGTTCTGTACCTTGTGAACATTTTCTCCTACCTGTTACTTGATCACTTTGTTTATAGTGCTTTTGGTAAGTAGAAGTTTTAAATTTAATATAGCTAAAATTACTAACCATATAGTTTAATTTTTGTGTGTCTTGAAGATGAGACAAGCAGCATTAGAGAATACCTGGATGAGACCTATCTGGCTGTGCTACATATTCCCTAGTTCTATATCACTACCAATGTCTATGGTAGCAGAAGAAATTGAGACAAATTCTTAGAGTTTGAACATAGATGGAAATCGTAAGACTGACTACAAGAAGCTGCAGTTTAGGCAAATATTTTCCCTGAGCTAACTGGAGAAACTTCAGAACAACTCACAGTTTTAGTATCTGTTTTTGTTTTGTTTTATTTGGAGAGGGCAAGGGTTGAATGAGGTAGATGGGCTTTTGTTGCTTAACAATGATCATAATTTACGTTATTCTTAGAAGAAATGTGTGTTTAATGGAAAAGGGAAGTATTAATAATGGAGTATGCTACTCTTTCATAATAAGAAGAAATTAACAAAAAAGACACTAAGTCTTGAATCACACGACTGAATAGGAATACCCGGAATATTTCTCATAACAGCCTGCTAGTTGTGTGAATGACAGCTGGGATTTATAACACCTGATGCCTCACACTCTGCCATATGTTAAAAAATTTCTTTCCTGGAAGGATTAGATGGCTGGCCACTTTTCTTATCCAAAATGAAATAGCTCATACCCAACGCCACCTTGCTGAATGCTTGAATAATAGGATAAATACAAAGTTGATACAATACCCATCTTGCTTCCAAATTAATTCTTTAAATTTATAGAATTAAAGCCAAATGTATATTCAAAGAATTATTTTGGCTTTAAAGCAGTTTGCATAATAGATTTGCAAAAACCTATTAATTATTACTAATACTAAAAATTATACCCTTACTTTACTGATGTTCCATGGATAGAGGGCTTAACTTCCGGCTGGGTGAGGCAGACAGAAACTTGTATCAAGCGATCACTTCCTTTAATGCTTTCTTTTTCATGTTTATATGTGAAGCTTTCTTCATTTTTCATGATAGTCTCTAACATGGTTTAAGGACTATTTTTATTCTCAAACGATTAAATTTTTATTTCTTAAATAAAAGTATGACTTTAAATTTAGTATAATTGTTACAAAAAAGAGTTTTTTTAAAAAAGCTTTGAAAATCTGATCATAGTAAATATACATACTATTGTAGAAAATGTAAAAAAACAAAAACCATAAATATAAAAATTTATAAAGATATCATCCAGGAGTAACAACTATTAATATTTTAGAACATGACTTTAGTCTTTTTTCTATGCATGCAGCAATTCATTTTAACCAAAGATGAGATCATACAGTCCATCGATTTTATAAATTTATTTTTTGTTATAACATTTTGCTATATTGCTAAATATTTCTTTAAAACATGCATAATATTTAATCACAGAGTTGGGGCATAACGTACATAAATATTCCCAATCATTTCCCATTTTTTATGTTAAAAATTTTAACATTGATGAAAATCATTCTAACTTTTTACACATGTCCATAAATATTTCCTTAGAATACAGTTCCAGAAATGGAATTGTTTGATCAAATGGTACACAAACTTTTAAGGTTTTTGCTATTTACTACAAAATTTCCCTTGATAAAGCTTTTATAATGTATGCACCTAAGAGCCTTTTAACTCTAATTTTTATTCATTTAAAAAATTCTGTGGGTACATAGTAGGTATATATATTTATGAGGCATGTGGGATCTTTGATACGGGCATACAATATGTAATAATTATGTCAGGATAAATGAAGTATCCATCACCTCAAGTATTTATCCTTTTTGTTACAAACAATACAATTATACTCTTTTAGTTATCTTAACATGTACAATCAAATTATTATTAACTATAGCCACCCTGATGTGCTATTAAATACTGGATCTTATTCACTTTTCTAACTATTTTTTTGTACCTACTAACCATCCCCACTCTACCGCCCCATCCCCCACCACAACCCCACTACCCTTCCCAGCCTCTGGTAAGCATCATTATCTCCGTGAGTTCAATTGTTTTAATTGTTAGCTCCTACAAATAAATTAGAACATGGGAAGTTTGTCTTTCTGTGCCTGCCTTATTTCACTTAACATAATGACCTCCAGTTCCATCCATGTTGTTGCAAATTACAGGATCTCATTCTTTTCTGTGGCTACATAGTACTCTGCTGTTTTTAAGTACCACATTTTCTTTATCCATTCATCGGTTGATGGACACTTAAGCTGTATCCAAATCTCAGCTATTGTGAACAGTGCTGCAATAAACATGGGAGTGCAGATATCTCTTCAATATACTGATTTCCTTTCTTTTGGATAGATACCCAGCAGTGGGATTGCTGTATCATATGGTAGCTCTTATTTTTAGTTTTTACAGGAACCGTCAAACTGTTCTTTATAGTGGTTGTACTAATTTACATTCCCATCAACAGTGTACGAGGGTTCCCTTTTCACTACATCCTTGCCAGCATTTGTTATTGCCTATCTTTTGGATAAAAGCCATTTTAACTGGGATGTGATGATACCTCATTATAGTTTTGATTTGCATTTGTTGAGCATCTTTTCATATACCTATTTGCTATTTGTATATTTTCTTTGGAGAAATGTCTATTCAGATCTTTTGCCCATTTTAAAATCAGATCATTAGATTTTTTTCCTATAGAATTATTTGAGCTGCTTATATATTCTAGTTATTAATCCTTTGTCAGATGGGTAGTTTGCAAATATTTTCTCCCATTCTATGAGTTGTCCCTTCACTTTGTTGATTCTTTCCTTTTTCCTTTGCTGTTCAGAAGCTTTTTAACTTAATGTGATGCTATTTGTCCATTTTTGCTTTGGTTGCCTGTGCTTGTGGGGTATTACCCAAGAAATCTGTGCCCAGTCCAATGTCCTGGAGAGTTCCTCCCATGTTTCCTTGTAGTAGTTTCATAGTTTGAGGTCTTAGATGTAAGTCTTTAATCCACTTTGATTTGATTTTTGTATATGACGACAGATAGGAGTTGTGATGATTAATACTGAATGTCAACTTGATTGGATTTAAAGATACAAAGTATTGATCCTGGGTGTGTCTGTGAGGATGTTGTTAAAGGAGATTAACATCTGAGTCAGTGGGCTGGGAAAGGCAGACCCACCCTTAAGCTGGGTGGGCACAATCTAACCAATTGCCAGTGCAGCTAGAATATAAGCAGGCAGAAAAATGTGAAAAGAGAGACTGGCCTAGCCTCCTAGCCTACATCTTTCTCCCATGCTGGATGCTTCCTGCACAGCAGCACTTCCATCATCAAATGGAAGTGGTATATACATGATCAGGCTCGAACAGGTCCTGAAGGCACAAGTCAGTTACATGAGGAAGTGGCTCAAATGCCCATGGTCTCCACTCCTGCCCCCCTGCCTTCTCTTTCCCGGCCTGCATTGGTGGCCTCATGGGGAGTTCCCTGTGATCAGTTGACAGAGGAACAGAAGACTAGGGTTCACAGATGGTTCTGCACAACATGTAGGCACCACCTGAAAGTGGACAGCTGCAGCACTGCAGCCCCTTTCTAGGACATCCCTGAAGGACAATGGTGAAGGGAAATCTTCCCAGTGGGCGGAAATTCGAGCATTGCACCTGATTGTGCACTTTGCATGGGAGGAGAAATGAGCAGATGTGTGATTATATACTGATTCATAAGCTGCAGCCAATGGTTTGGCTTGATTGTCAGGGACTTGGAAGAAGCATGATTGGAAAATTGGTGACAAAGAAATTTGGGGAAGAGGTATGTGGATAAACCTCTCTGAATGGCCAAAAGCTGTGAAGATATTTGTATCCCATGTAAGTGCTCACCAACAGGTGACCTCAGCAGAGGAGGATTTTAATAATCAAGTGGGTAGGATGACCCATTCTGTGGACACAACTCAACCTCTTTCCTCAGCCACTACTGTCATCACACGATGGGCCCATGAACAAAGTGGCCTTGGTGGCAGGGATAGAGGTTATGCATGGTCTCAGCAAGATGGCCTTCCACTCACCAAGGCTGACCTGGCTACGGTCACTGCTGAGTCCCCAATTTGCCAGCAACAGAGACCAACACTGAGCCCTCGATATGGCACCATTCCTTGGGGTGATCAGCCAGCCACCTGGTGACAGGTTGATTATATTGGACCTCTTCCATCATGGAAAGGGCAGAGGTTTGTCCTCACTGGAATAGACACTTACTCCAGATAGGGGTTTGCCTATCCTGCACACAATGCTTCTGCCAAGACTACCATCTGTGGATTCATAGAATGCCTTATCCACTGTCATAGTGTTCCACACAGCATTGCCTCTGACCAATGCACTCACTTTACAGCTAAAGAAGTGCAGTAGTGGGCTCATGCTCATGGAATTCACTGGTCTTACCAAGTTCCGCCCATCATCCTGAAGCAGCTAGATTGATAGAATGGTAGAATGGCCTTTTGAAGTCACAATTACAATGCCAACTAGGTGACAATACTTTGCATGGCTGGGGCAAAGCTCTCCAGAAGGCCGTGTATGCTCTGAATCAGCATCCAATATATGGTACTGTTTCTCCCATAGCCAGGATTCATGGGTCCAGGAATCAAGGGGTGGAAGTGGAAGTGGCACCACTCACCATCACCCCTAGTGATCCACTAGCACAGTTTTTTCTTCCTGTTCCCATGACATTACATTCTGCTTGCCTAGAGGTCTTAGTTCCAGAGGGAGGAACACTGCCACCAGGAGACACAACAATGATTCCTTTAAACTGGAAGTTAAAATTGCCACCTGGACACTTTGGGCTCCTCCTGCCTTTAAGTCAACAGGCTAAGAAGGAGTTACAGTGTTGGCTGGGGTGACTGATCTGGACTCTCAAGATGAAATCAGTCTACTCCTCCGTAACAGAGGTAGGAAAGAGCATGCATGGAATACAGCAGATCCATTAGGGCGTCTCTTAGTATTACCATGCCCTGTGATTAAGGTCAATGGGAAACTACAACAGTCCAATCCAGCAGGGCTACAAATGGTCCAGACCCTTCAGGAATGAAGGTTTGGTTCACTCCACCAGGAAAGAAACCACAACCTGCTGAGGTGCTTGCTGAAGGCAAAGGGAATACAGAATGGGTAGTAGAAGTTAGTCATCAATACCAGCTATGACCATGTGACCAGCTGCAAAAAACGAGGACTATAACTGGCATGAGTATTTCCTCCTTCTTCTGTTAAAAACATGTTTGTGCATGTATACACCTGTACTAAGAAAATATCTTCTTTTTATTTCCTTTTTCCTTTATCACGTGACATAAGATTTATTGACTTCACATCAGCATTTAAGTATTGTTAACTTTACGTAATAGTATTTGGGTTGGTGATTGGTGTGTTTCTCATTGTATGAAGGATAGCTGGGTTATGTTAGGCGTAATTATGACCTTATTAGTATCTTTATTTGAAGATTATGTATGATCTCAGGAGATGTGTATGAGTCCAAGTTGACAAGTAGTGGACTTGTAATGGTTAATACTGAGTGTCAACTTCTTTGGATTGAAAGATACAAAGTATTGATCCTAGGTATGTCTGTGAGGTTGTTGCCAAAGGAAATTAACATTTGAGTCAGTGCGCTAGGAAAGGCGACCCACCCTTAATCTGGGTGGGCACAATCTAATCAACTGCCAGCATGGCTAGAATGTAAGCAGGTAGAAACATGTGAAAACAGAGACTGGCCTAGCCTCCAGCCTACATCTTTCATGCTGGATGCCTCCTGCCCTGGAACATTGGACTCCGAGTTCTTTAGTTTTGTAACTTGGACTGGCCCTTCTTGCTCCTCAGCCTGCAGATGGCCTATTGTGGGACCTTGTGATCATGTGAGTTAATACTTAATAAACTCCCCTTTATATATATATCTATTCCATTAGTTCTGTCCCTCTAGAGAACCCTGACTAATACAGAGGTCTAGTTTCATTCTTCTGCATAGGGATATCCTCTCATTTTTACTATTACAGATAAGATTTCAGATTTATTGACCCTACTTTGTAGACCAGCATTCCCTTGTCTTTTTGGCACCAGCGACTGGTTTCATGGAAGACACTTTTCCACGGATTTGGGAGGACGAAAGGGGATAGTTTCAGGACGATTCTAGCACATTACATTTATTGTGCACTTTATTTCTACTATTATTACTTTGTAATATATTAATTAAATAATTATACAACTCACCATAATGTAGAATCAGTGGGAGCCCTGAGCTTGTTTTCTTGCAACTAGATGGTCCGTCTGGGGTGATGGGGTCAGTGACAGATCATCAGGCATTACAGTCTCATACGGGCAACCTAGATCCCTCACATGCACAGTTCACAGTAGGGTTCATACCCCTATGAGAATCTAATGCCGCCAATGATCTGACAGGAGGTGGGGCTCAGGCAGCAATGCTTACCCACTGCTCACCTCCTGCTGTGTGGCCAGGTTCCTAACGGGCCATGGACTACAATATAAAATAAAAAATGTTTAGATAAATTCATGGATAATTGAACAGTGATTGACTTTTAAAGCTGAGGTCCAGGTGTGGTGGCTTTTGCCTGTAATCCTAGCATTTTGGGAGGCTGAGGCGGGTGGATCTCCTGAGCTCAGGAGTTCAAGACCAGCCTGGGAAACACGGTGAAACCCCTGTCTCTACTAAAATACAAAAAATTGGCCAGGGGTGGTGGTGTGCACCTGTAATCCTAGCTACTCAGGAGGCTGAGGCACGAGAATTGCTTGAACCCAGGAGGCAGAGGTTGCAGTGAGCCAAGATCATGCCACTGCACTCCAGCCTGGGCAACAAAGAGAGACTCTGTCTCAAAAAAAAAGAAATTATAATTAAATCAAAGATAAAATTGAGGTTAAGTAGATATAATTATTTTACTAAGTAACACTTTTTCATGAACTGGATTCATCATAAATGTTAGATAGCCTAGTAATCTGATCCCAAATGGAATTTATTATATTCTATTATCCTTACATTCACTCATTCAACAAATATTTAAGTGCCTGTCTGTTCCAGAAATTTAAAGACTTCTAGTCTTTTAAAAAAAATAAACAATCTTCCATTAGCAATTTCATATTCTACATAGCAAGTTCAGAATTTTGTGATGCCTAAATTACAAACAAATATAGAGAGTATTAAACCTTGGATATTTGTGCAGACAAATATGCTTGATAAACGACCTTGGAGGCCCAGAAATGAGAATGGCTAGAACTGGGGTCCCCTCTCTCTGCAGCAGGAGGCCCTGCATCTAAACTCATCTTCCCACAAAGTCTCCAGATTTTGGGCAGCCAGCTTTCTCAGCACTCCCCAAAATAGCTGGCAATTAAGTTCAGACCGTCCAAGCAGTCTATTTGCCACTTTCATAATCACTTTGCTTAAAGAGAGAGTGCAATAGAGGGAATGGGGTCCCTCTCCTAGAGGACGGCCACACAGTGTCCCCAGCTGTTTCCTGGTTCACGCATGTCTTTTTAGAATGTTCAGCGAAGGAGGAACCATCCACTGCTGACCCGTTTGGCCAGAATCCCAGCTTGCTCCAAGCCATCCACACTTGTTCGCTGGAGTTCATTGCCTGACAATATTCAAGCAAACATTGTTCCCGAGGTCTGTGGGAATTGTGGATCTGGCAGGGTCCTACCATCCCCTTCTAGTCTTCTCCTCACCTTCTCCATGACTTGCTGAAACTACCAGAATTTCAGTTAGGATCATGAAGGCACATTACACTTTACCAGAGGCCCCTAAATCTCCCTGGAAGGAGCTCCATTGCCGATACTTGTTTCCTAGGCCCACACAAATATGAACTGAAACGTGACAGTTGAAGGAAGTGACCAGCTCTTAAACCCCATGGATTCCCCTTCAGTTTCTCTTCCCTATCCTCTACAGGTTTGTTCCTTCGTTTGGTTTTTGGTGATGGGGATGTGGATGCACTTGCTTTCACATTTTTGTTTATAGCCTTACATCTGGACATTCCTTATAAACTTAAAAAGCCAGACTTCAGCATCTTTACTCTGACACCCAGAACTGACCACTGCCTGATCCCACCTAGATGGTGGCCTCTTGTCCTGCAGCCGAAACGGGAAAGACTGCCATGAATAATGGTGGGGTGGGGAATAAAATACTTGGACTAACACCTCACAAAATCGTTGCATTTCATATCTTCCAAATATTACGTTTTGGGCCGGGCACGGTGGCTCACGCTTGTAATCCCGGCACTTTGGGAGGCCGAGGCGGGCGGATCACGAGGTCAGGAGATCGAGACCATGGTGAAACCCCGTCTCTACTAAAAATACAAAAAAAAAATTAGCCGGGCGTGGTGGCAGGTGCCTGTAGTCCCAGCTACTCGGAGAGGCTGAGGCAGGAGAATGGCGTGAACCCGGGAGGCAGAGCTTGCAGTGAGCCGAGATTGAGCCACTGCACTCCAGCCTGGGCGACAGAGCGAGACTCCGTCTCAAAAAAAAAAAAAAAAAAAACACAAATATTACGTTTTATGTGAAGCAACAATTATGTCACAGGAAGTGAAAAGAATAGGAAAAATGTATTTACACCATGATTAACGCTATATAAAATATAAAATAAAACTGTCTATATACAAAATAAGACAGGGATGAAGAAAAAAAAAAAAAAAAAAAAAAAAAAAAAAAAAAAAAAAAAAAAAAAAAAAAAAAAAAAAAAAAAAAAAAAAAAAAAAAAAAAAAAAAAAAAAAAAAAAAAAAATGAAGAATACTAAATTGCTAATCTTGGCTATGTTTAGATGGTGGGGTTGGGGTGAGATTTTATCTCTGTGTTTTCCAAAATGCTTGTGGTTACTTTCATAAGTAGACAAAAAAATGAATTTACTAAACAAATAAAGAAATGTCTTTTATTGCTTGCAGGTACATTTCCTTGAACAGACCTTGAATAATGAAGAAATGACCTAAATTTGTAGATAAAGATCCCGTTCTCCTGTGGTAAGCCCTTCTAGTGTTTTAATAACTTTCTTATCAGGAAGTCTTCCTTCTATTTGTCATTAAATCTCTTTTGCTATGTTATGATAATGCTTTTATTTCTGGCTGAAATTTAAATTTGTTATTTAACTAATGTCATCACTGTGGTTAACCACAAAAGTATCTTTATGTATTATAAATAATATGTTAGCTATATTATTAGATGTTTATTGAAAGCATTACAAATCATGTAAACTGCCATCATAATGTATTAGAATAAATATAAACAGGGATCAAATTGTTTGTTTTTATGAGTCTCTGTAGCTATCAGTCTTCTTTGCACCTGGGAGATTCAATAAATGATTGTTAAGGGCCAGGTGTGGTGGCTCACGCCTGTTATCCCAGCACTTTGGGAGGCCGAGGCGGGTGGATCACTTGAGCTCAGTAGTTCGAGACCAGCCTAGGCAACATGGCGAAACCCTGCCGCTATAAAAAATACAAATTAGCCAGTCATGATGGTGGGCATCTGTAGTCCTAGCTACTTAGGAGGCTGAAGTGGGAGGATTGCTTGGACCTGGGAGATCAAGGCTGCAGTGAGCTGAGATTGCACCACTACACTCCTGCCTGGGCGACAGAGTGAGACCTCATCTCAAAAAAAAAAAAAAAAAAAGATTGTTAAGCAAATATATTAAGTTTGGAGATGTTAAAATTATTTTACTTATTTCTTAAGAATATAAATAATTCAAAATATCTTTATTTTTCAAAAATCTCTGGATTAAAATCCAGATCAAGACGTGTAGATATTTTTAAAGAACTACCCTCATCTAAAATATGACAGATTTTGGCCGGGCGCGGTGGCTCAAGCCTGTAATCCCAGCACTTTGGGAGGCCGAGGCGGGCGGATCACGAGGTCAGGAGATCGAGACCATCCTGGCTAACACGGTGAAACCCCGTCTCTACTAAAAATACAAAAAATTAGCCGGGCGTGTTGGCGGGCGCCTGTAGTCCCAGCTACTCGGGAGGCTGAGGCAGGAGAATGGCATGAACCCGGGAGGCAGAGCTTGCAGTGAGCTGAGATTGCGCCATTGCACTCCAGCCTGGGGGACAGAGCAAGACTCCGTCTCAAAAAAAAAAAAAAATAAAATAAAATAAAATAAAATATGACAGATTTTGCCTGAAGAGCCACTAATCCTTTCATCACCTATAATTCTATTTTATGTAATTCTATTTTATGATTTCATAACTCATTGGCCTACAGATGGCAAAAAAAACCCAGTTATTTTTCATATCCTTTATTTTCAGAAAAACTGAAACACAAAACAGAACATGCATAATTAAGCAGACCTATATTGTTCAACGGCAAACAGAGTTGAGCAATTCTGTGGCCTGGTGGATTCAGATAGCAGAGCTGTGTGACTAGTCTAAACAATTCTCACTCAAGATGACAGGGTGTATGCTATTTTTACATGTAGTGAGGATAACTTAAAAAAATGGATATATGCTTTAAATAGTCTTTTTCACACTCCATGTTGACTATGCACATGGCCTGAAATGAGAATTAGAGTACAGTATAAATACCATAGGAGCAGCTAATTGACAACCAACAGCTTTGAAAGCTTTGGATTGTAAAATTGCAAAACTTGCCAGGCGATAGAAGATAGAAGGGAAAACAGAACCCATTTTCTAACCAAATGCTTCCACTTCAGAGTTCTTCTTAGTTTCAGCAATGGCCCAAAGGAACGGCAATTCAGACCACGATGAATCTAGATGCATCTGTTGCAGTATGAAAGATCTTTCCTAGGACAGGGTAATCAATCCCTCTGAAGAGGTTGTGGGCAATTTTAGGGTCAATTAAGGAATCTCATTTAATATAAAATGACTAGGGATCCCTTCACATCATGAACTCAGGCTATGGAAACGCCAATGGCAGTGTTTTCCAAAGTGTGATGCCTGGGAGTATTTAACACAATGTTGTTTTCCCTGCTCACCCTTCTGTGAATGTACTACCATGGTATGCTCTAGATCTGGGGCCACTAGTCACATATGGCTATTAATCACTTGACAGTGATGAATCCAAAGTGAGGTGTGCTGTAGGTATAAAATATACACAAAAATGTGAAAGCTTAGTACAAAGAAGGTAAAACATCTTAATAATTTTTTGTACCAATCACATGTTGAAGTGATAATATTTTGGATAAATTGGTTTAAATAAGATACCTTATTAACATTAATTTTGCCTATTTCTTTTTACCTCTTTCAATGTGGTTATTAGAACACTTTCGATTACACATGTGGCCTGCATGTGTGGCTCATCTTATATTTATATTGGACAGCTGCTGCTCTTGACAGACCACTTGGCAGAGCTCCTGTCCATCACAACATTCCACTCCCACAGCATGCTGGGAGTTACACCTGGGAGCACTAGAGAAAGCTCTAGCCCAAGCTGAGTGAGGAGGATTTATCTGATGGCCAACAGCAGGGGGCTGCATGAAGGAGCTAGGTGCTGAGTGCCTGGGGCTGAGTCGGAGGTCGAGATTGAAAGTGGATGAGGTAGAGGGAGGAAATAACACATCTTTGCACTTTCGATTTCCTTACTAAGTGGATTTATTTAAGTGAAAGAAGTGAGTAAAATAAAAAAATGTATTAATATAGTAGGTCTGTGGATTTGTAAATACAGCAATTGAAATTTGTTCCATACATCATTGTGACTGTTTACTTAATATTCTTTGAACAAAACCATTGATATATGTACATACCTATATTATGATATGACTCGCTGGTTTTTATTGTGAATTCTGAACTTTTCTATTTCATTCTAAACACAGTGGGGGGTTTATTTTCTCTATTACCTCAGGAGCTAGCTAGCTCTAGGTCATTCAAGGAAGGAGGGAAGCTAATTTCTCTGTCCCGCACTGTTCCCCTCTAACTTTACCTATACCTGAAGCAGTCAAATTCTCATGCTACTTTGCCATTTGACACTTAATCAAAATACCTACACTTAGGATCCATGAGAGGAGCTGGTAATATCCTGAGTTGTCCATTTGAATGTTTCTATCAGCCTCAGAAGAGTTGATTGAGTTGCGTTATTATGGACAGATGTTCAATAGATAGGGTACAAGTCTTAAGGTGTTTCTTTTTCTGTTAAAGTTAACAATGCAGGAAATTAACAAAGAGCAGACAGCCTCAGCCACATAGGACAAAACGCTATTTTGAAAGTATAATTGAGTTCATTAGCTCATATTCCACAAAGTGAAATGTATTCATTTATTCATCACTCAACAATGTGGTGAGAGTCTCTTAGCTAGATACAAGAAGAAGGTATACAGTAGGTGCTAATTTCATGAAATTTTGCAGGCAATTAAGAAGAAACCCCACAGAAGACAGTTTATAGTCCATATCTGAAAACTTCAAAACGGAGAAACTCAAAGTTGGCAAAGAGAGAAAGAAATTCCTTTTAAAGGAAAAAGATACTAATTTTTACCTCTTAAAAATGATTCAGAGGGCGGCCATCGGTTCTAGCATATTTCCTAATCATCACAACAATGTGTCTGGAAGGCCAAATTTTCCTGTGGGCTTTGTTACCACTATTGTTCAGAAGCCAAGAAATAAGTTCAACTAAGGGAGCCTAGCTTGGTTTTGGTCGTGATGTTGTGTTACCAATGAGATGAAATCACGTGCACTATTAGAAAAACAAACACAGCAAAAGAAAGTTCCCAACTTTTAAATTACTTGTATTTAAATTAGTCTTGGGGGAAAAGGGAAGGGAAGAGACAAAAATTTCTTCCATTTTATAAACACATGTAATACAAAATCTCCTTAATTTGGAATTAATTTGGTTGAGCACTTCTGGGTGGGGACCTCTGGAGATGGCATGGAACATGCCTTGATCTCAGTTTCTCTGTTTCTTACGTAGTCAGTTGTAGCTATCACTGAGTTCATAACACCAGAGTGTAAGATAGGTTATATTCCTTATTATTCTAAACCAAATGTCACCCACTTTGAGCCCTCTTTTGCATACCTTGCAGGAAATCAAATCTCAGTTATTATTCAAGCCCTTTTACTCCCCTGCATGGAATCCTACAAGAATCACAGGCTTACACAGTTCCAGGAATATAGGGGCCCATACTTAGTCCGTGGACAGACTTCATTTCCATTGATTCTTCTCCCTGATGTGGCTGCTGGTCGCTGGGACTCTGGTGGGCAAGACTGTGGTGAATGAAGTAGGCCTTTGCTTGGTGCCTCTCAGAGCTCATTTGGAACCACATTTGAGTGGGGGCCTTAAGAGCTGCCATTCCTACAAGTCCTTCCAAACTCCAGACCCTATTTTCAGTCTAGGTGCAGGTTCTGTTTTAGGTTGGATTCCCCCAAAAGCAAGCTTGAGTTAAGGACTTCTATGTGTCCAGTATACTTAGGGAGATCCCAGAAAGCAGGCATGAGATAGGAGGGGGAGTAAGCCAGGGCAGGAGGTCATGCCATTATGAGGGTGTGTTATGGATTGTGGAGTGAATGCATTGTGCCACAGAGCTTTGATTCTGCTGAAACCTCCTGAGCAGCATACTAAGTGCCTTTCAGAATTTCCACTTGAAGGACTGGAGGTGGAAACCTTATATATAAACATCAGGTTGTCCCCTATCTGTCGAGGATGGTTGCGTTAGTCTGTTAGGGCTATATCAAACATAACAAAATATCATGGACTGGGTGGCTAAGGCCACAGAAACACATTTTTTCACAGTTCTGTAGCCTAGAAGTCCAAGAGCAAGGTGTTTGATTTCTCCTGAAGCCTGTCTCCTTGGCTTGCAGACTGCCACCTTCTTGCTGTGTCACCTGGCTTTCTTACCTGGTTTTGTGTGTGTATATGTGTACACACTCCTGGTGTTTCTTTATTTTTTTTTGAGATGGAGTCTCACTCTGTCACCAGGCTGGAGTGCAGTGGCACGATCTTGGCTCACTGTAACCTCCAACTCCCTGGTTCAAGCGATTCTCCTGCCTCAGCCTCCTGAGTAGCTGGGATTACAGGCGCACATCACCAAGCCCAGCTAATTTTTGTATTTTTAGTAGAGACAGAGTGTTGGGAACAGGCCCCCAAAAATCTGGCCATAAACTGGCCCCAAAACTGGCCATAAACAAAATCTCTGCAGCGCTGTGACATGTTCATGATGGCCATAATGCCCACGCTGGAAGGTTGTGGGTTTACCGGAATGAAGGCAAGAAACACCTGGCCCACCCAGGGCGGAAAACCACTTAAAGGCATTCTTAAACCATAAACAGTAGCATGAGCAATCTGTGCCTTAAGGGCATATTCCTGCTGCAAATAACTAGCCAGACCCATCCCTTTATTTCGGCCCATCCCTTCGTTTCCCATAAGGGATACTTTTAGTTAATTGAATATCTATAGAAACAATGCTAATGACTGGCTTGCTGTTAATAAATACGTGGGTAAATCTCTGTTCGGGGCTCTCAGCTCTGAAGGCTGTGAGACCCCTGATTTCCCACTTCACACCTCTATATTTCTGCATATGTGTCTTTAATTCCTCTAGCGCCGCTGGGTTAGGGTCTCCCCGACCGAGCTGGTCTTGGCAACAGAATTTCACCATGTTGGCCAGGATGGCCTCGATCTCCTGACCTCATGATCTGCCCGCCTCTGCTGGGCAGGATGGCTCATGCCTGTAATCTCTTTATCTTCTTATAAGGACGCCAGTCCTATTGGATTAGGACCCCACACTTAGGATGTCATTTAACCTTAATTACTTCCTGACAGTCCCCATTTACAAATACAGTCACTTTGGGGGTTACGGCTTTAACCTATGAATTTTGGGAGGACATAGTTCAGCCCATCACAGCTTCCCTTGGAAGTGTTAACTGGAGACCTGGGGTTCATCAGTGTAAAGTGACTGGAGATTCTGATTTAGATGAATTCAGAGACAGGAGGAAAGGATGTGAGTTGGGGCTTCAAATGCTTTTGCCTTCACTTCACCCCTTCTCAATTCAAAGTTGGACCATATTATCTGTCCATCTAAAACCACCCAGCTTAATCCTTCTCATTGGGTTAGGAACACAGCAATTTTTTTTTTTTTTTTTTGAGACAGAGTCTCGCTCTGTCACCCAGGCTGGAGTGCAGTGGTGCAATCTCAGCTCACTGCAAGCTCCGCCTCCCGGGTTCTTGTCATTCTCTTGTCTCAGCCTCCCGAGTAGCTGGGACTACAGGCGGCTGCCACCATGCCTGGCTAATTTTTTTGTATTTTTAGTAGAGATGGGGTTTCACCGTGTTAGCCAGGATGGTCTCGATCTCCTGACCTCGTGATCCGCCTGCCTCGGCCTCCCAAAGTGCTGGGATTACAGTTGTGAGCCACCACGCCCAGCTGGCAAATGTTTACTTTCCTCCTGGGTGAGGCTGGGTGTTTAAAGACACTATGCTCATCTCTCTTTCCTGGGATGAGCATCTTACCTAGACTAAGATGAGTACTCATCAATCCCAAGATAAGGATTTTAGTATAAACAGTTTATTTGGGAGGAGATTCCAGAAACCACTTGTAAGGGACTGAGGAAGTGAGACAAGGAAGGGGAAGAAGTGAATAAAGACTGTATTAGTGAACAGGTTATCATTGAGGGCAAGTGGCCCTCACTCCTGCTGGGGGCCACTGGGAACATGCCTCAGAATTGTCCCACCCAAGGGGCAGGGAAACTGGGGTATTTATCCTCCAACTCTCATCCATCATTGCTCGGTGGCAGCTCCGTGGGGATAACTCTTTTGGCATCTGGCTTACTCCCTATAGGAGAACCAAGAGAAAGGCCTCAGGCAGAAGATGACCTGTGCATCTAAGAGAAAGGGGAATGTCAGCTGGGCGTGGTGGCTCAGCCTGTAATCCCAGCACTTTAGGAGGTGAGGCAGGCAGATCACTTGAGGTCAGGAGTTTGAGACCAGCCTGACCAACATGGCGAAACCCCGTTTCCACTAAAAATACAAAAATTAGTTGGGCATGGTGGTACATGCCTGTAATCCCAGCTACTCAAGAGGCTGAGGCATGAGAATTGCTTGAACCTGGGAGGCGGAGGTTGCAGCCAGCTGAGATCACACCACTGCACTCCAGCCAGCTGAGATCACACCACTGCACTCCAGCCTGGGTGACAGAGCGATTCTGTCCAGAAAGGGAAATGTCAAAAGGATATATGAAGGACACTGACAATGACTACAGTTGGGGTGAGGAAGGGAAAGAGACTTAACAACAGTTAGTTTGGAAATGAACTAAGTAATTAATTGTATGAACAGACCCATAGGAAGATTTATTTTTGCTTAAAAAAATGCCACAACATTAGCAGTATTTATTTGCATTTGCTTTATTATAGTTACTTTTAAAACATTCTACAATTCAGAGTTAATGTTAATTTTTTTTTTTTTTTTTTGAGACGGAGTCTCGCTGTGTTGCCCAGGCTGGAGTGCAGTGGCACGAACTCGGCTCACTGCAAGCTCCGCCTCCCGGGTTCACGCCATTCTCCTGCCTCAGCCTCTCCGAGTAGCTGGGACTACAGGCGCCCGCTACCACGCCCGGCTAATTTTTTAAATATTTTTTAGTAGAGACGGGGTTTCACCGTGTTAGCCAGGATGGTCTTGATCTCCTGACCTCATGATCTTTGGGAGGCCCGCCTCGGCCTCCCAAAGTGCTGGGATTACAGGCGTGAGCCGCCGTGCCCAGCAAGTTAATGTTAATTCTAATGGTTGTTCTTCTGTGTTAGGTTTAAGTCAATATAGTTTTAATATTCTTTTTATTTTAAATATTTAATTTAATGTGATTTTTCTCTCCATGGCTTTTTTAGTTTGCAAGCCCAAGGTAATGAACGTTGCATGCCAGGGTCTCAAAATTTAAATACCTACAGGATCTGACAGGTAAAATAAATATCAATGAGTAAAGTGAACTGGGAGTAATAAAATAGACTCTAGAATAGAGTAGTGGGGACCGTAACAAATGTATTACAATGCCCTGCCTAAAGCGGGCAGCAGCTACTGATTCCCAGCTAACAGTTGCCAAGCAGGAATATGGACGTGAATTTCAAGGAACACTGAAGAGGCTGGGTATGTACAGTTGCCTAAATACTAGCATGGTAGTCAAGATCAGACTCTGGAGCCAGACAGCCTGAATTTGAATCACAGGTCTACCAATTACATTAACTATGTAATCTTGAGAAAGTTACCTAATAATTCTGAACATCAGTTTTCTCTTCAGTAGAATGGGACTAATGATTGTACCTATGCCACAGGGTGGTTATGAGGATTAAATGGATCAAGTGCATAGGATCATACTCAGCATTAAACACTCAATAAACGTTGGCTATTGTCATTATTAGCTATTAATTAAAAAATCTAATTAAACTTTTAATTTTGAGATAATTATAGATTCACATGTGGGTTGTAAGAAATAATCAGAGAGAGTTCACATTTCCCAGTTTTCCTCTGCAAAACTGTAGCACAATATCACAGCCAGGTTGTCAACATTGATATAGTCAAAAAAGGACATTTCCATCTCCATAAACGTCACTCATGTTACCCTTTTATAGCCATAGCCACTTCCATCTTGCCCCACCCCTTCAGGGAAACCTAGCAACCACGAATCTGTTCTCCACTTCTATAGTTTTGTCATTTCAAGAATGTTATGTAGATGGAATCATATAGTATGTAACCTTTTTTTATTTTTTTATTTTTATTTATTTTTTATTTTTTATTTTTTTTTTGAGATGGAGTCTCACTCTGTTGCCCAGGCTGGAGTGCAGTGGCGCGATCTCGGCTCACTGCAAGCTCCGCCTCCCGGGTTCACGCCATTCTCCTGCCTCAGCCTCCCAAGTAGCTGGGACTACAGGCGCCCGCCACCGCGCCCGGCTGATTTTTTGTATTTTTAGTAGAGACGGGGTTTCACTGTGTTAGCCAGGATGGTCTCGATCTCCTGACCTCGTGATCCGCCCGTCTCGGCCTCCCAAAGTGCTGGGATTACAGGAGTGAGCCACCGCGCCCGGCCTGTAACCTTTTTTTATTGGCTTTTTAAACTAAGTGTAATCCTCTGAAGATTCATCTAAGTTGTTGTGTGGATCAATAGTTTGTTACTTTTTATTGCCGAGTGATATTCCTTAGTATGATACACAGCACACATTTTGTTTAACCATTCACCTTTAGAAGGGCACATAGGTTTTCCCAAACTTTGGCTATTAGGAAGAAGCCTTCTGTAAACATTTGTGTACAGTTTTTATGTGTGTGAGCATAAGTTTTCATTTCTCTGGGACAAATGCCTACGGGTTCAATTGCTAGGTTGTATGGTAGTTGTATGTTTAATGCTTAAAGAAATTGTCCAACCGTTTTCCTGAGTAGCAGTACCATTTTATATTCCCACCAGCAATGTATTAGTCTCACGGCTCAAGGCAAAGTGGGAGCAGGCATTTTATGTGGCGAAAGCAGGAGCAAGGGTGAGGGGATTGGAGGTGCCACACACTTTTAAATGACCAGATCTCGTAAGAACTCACTATCACAAAGACAGCATGAAGTCATAAGGGATCGGCATTTCTCCGAGCCCCCCATTCAAACACTTCCCATCAGTCCCACCTCCCACCGGTCAACACAAGAATTGTGTTGAACTGTGGGGACAAATATCCAAACTATATCACGTAGTATACAATTATTTTTATCTATAACAGAATATTATTGGCTAATATTCTGGTAAGGAATTTTGCATCTATTTTCATGAGGGATATTGGTCTGTAGTTTTATTTTTTGGTACTTTTTTTCTGGTTTTGGTATCAGGGTAATACTGCTTTATGTAATGAACTGGGAAGTATCCTTTCCTATTCTGTTTTCTGGTAGAGATTATTAAAAATTTGAGTTAATTCTTTTTTAAACATTTTTTAGAATTCTCCAGCGAACCATCTGGGTCTGGAGATTTCTTTTGGGGGAGTTTTAAAATTACGTATTCAATTCCTTAATAGTTGAGTGGAAAGCACTCAAACTATTTTTCCTCTGTTCCCACACCACAAAACAATCAGCATAGAAGACTTCTGTGACCAGTAGATTTCTCCCCAGCATGTGAGCAATCAGTTCTGCAGTGGATACCAGCTGGGTGCCCTCCAATTCAATTCTGATGCCATCTACCTGGAGATGGCATTAGAATTCCACAGGTTGAGGGCTCAGTCCCACAAGTTAAAGGATGAGGTCCCACTTCAGATGCCAATTGCAAGCCCCAGGTTGCTTTACCTGTGCTGACCAACAAGGTTATAACCTGAGGTTCCCATGACCCTCTCCTTAAGTTTGATTAATTTGCTAGAGCAGTTCACAGAACTTGGAAACACATTTGCTGGTTTATCGTGAAGGTTATTAGAAAGGATATAGATAAGGGGATTTATAGAAAAGGCATACGGGAAGGTGTGTGGAGTTTTCACGCTCTCTCCAGGCACACCATCCTCCAGAACCCTCCACATGTTCTGCTGTCTGGAAGTTCTCCATACCTCATCAGTCCCCTTGGGCCTTCTATAGAGATTTCACTGGATAGAAATGATTGAAACATGGACAGTTCTGTAGAAATGCGATTGGACAAAAGAGGATATGAGTTAACACTAATTGAGTGGAGGAACACAGCAAGGCCTGTCTATTTAGATTCTTCTTGGCCTCTCTGTGTAGCATTTCTTCCTTCTGGGTATGGGACAGAACCGCTCCTAAAATATAGGTCTGATAATCTACAATCTGATAGGGTAGGTCAGAGGATTTCTTTATGGTCAACTCCAAGACTGAAAGGCAGAGGAAGATTCCTGCCTTGGGGAGAAAAAGGAAGAGGGGAAATGAGGGCAGAAGGTTAGAGAGGGAGATTTTGCTTTCTGAGCCCTAAAGTGCCCCAACATTATAACAAAAGACTGTAATAAGGTCAATGGGAGTTAGCCGGGAACACTGGATAAAAACCAATATATGTATCATAATATCACAATAGTTATAGGGCTTTTCAACTCACTTATTTCATATTGGTCTAGTTGTGGTAATTTGTACTTTTAAAAGGATTGGTTGATTTTATCTGCATTGTCAAATTTATGTGTGTAGAGGTGTTTGTAGCAGTCTCTTATCACCCGTTTGATTTCTGAAGGGTCTCTAGTGATAGCTTCTGTTTCATTCCTGATTTTGATAGTTTGAGTCTTCATTCTTTTTATCTTGTAGCATCTTGCTAGATGTTTGTCAATTTTAGAGACTTCCTAAAATAACCAGTTCTTTCACTGATTTTCTCCATTGCTTTTCTATTTTTAACTGCATTGATTTATTTTTTATCTATATTATTTTTATTAATTTTTATTTTATTTATTCTTTTATCTTTATTATGTCCTTTCTTCTGTTTGCTTTGGATTTATATTACTTTTCCCTTTCTAGGTTCTTACAATGGGAGCTAGATTATTGAAACTTTTTTCTTTTTTCTAATGCATGCTTTTCCTGCTATAAATTTATCCCTCAACACTATTTAGCTGGTATCCTACAAAATTTGATATGTTATATTTTCATTTTTATTCAATTCCAAGTATTTTTTCCCTTAAGATTTCCTCTTTAATCCATGGATTATTTACAAGTGTGTTGTTTAGTTTCCAAGTGTTTGGAGATATTCTTGTTATCCTTCCATTTTTTTAAATTATACTTTAAGTTCTGGGATACATGTGCAGAACGTGCAGGTTTGTTACATAGGTATACATGGGCCATGGTGGTTTGCTATACCCATCAACCCATCATCTACATTAGGTATTTCTCCTAATGCTATCCCTCCCCTTGTCTCCCATCCCCTGACAGGCCCCGGTGTGTGATGTTCCCCTCCCTGTGTCCATGGGTTCTCATTGTTCAACTCCCACTTATGAGTGAGAATATGCGGTGTTTGGTTTTCTGTTTGTTGCTGAGAATGATGGTCTCCAGCTTTATCCATGTCCCTGCAAAGGACATGAACTCATCCTTCTATATGGCTGCATAGTATTCCATGGTGTATATGTGCCACATTTTCTTTATCCAGTCTATCATTGATGGGCATTTGAGTTGGTTCCAAGTCTTTGCTATTGTGAATAGTGCTGCAATAAACATAAGTGTGCATGTGTCTTTATAGTAGAATGATTTATAATCCTTTTGGTATATGCCCAGTAATGGGATTGCTGGGTCAAATGGTATTTCTGGTTCTAGATCATTGAGGAATAGCCACACTGTCTTCCACAATGGCTGAACTAATTTACACTCCCACCAACAGCATAAAAGCATTCCTATGTCTCCACATCCTCTCCAGCATCTGTTGTTTCCTGACTTTTTAATGATTGCCATTCTAACTGGCATGAGATGTGTGGGGAAAAGAAAGAGAGATCAAGTACCCAGAGACACAAAACAGTGCGGAAGGCCGCAGGGACCTCTGCCTAGGAAAGCCAGGTATTGTCCAAGGTTTCTCCCCATGTGATAGTCTGAAATATGGCCTCGTGGGAAGGGAAAGACCTGACCATCCCCCAGCCCGACACCCATAAAGGGTCTGTGCTGAGGAGGATTAGTAAAAGAGGAAGGAACGCCTCTTTGCAGTTGAGATAAGAGGAAGGCTTCTGTCTCCCGCTTGTCCCTGGGCAATGGAATGTCTCTGTGTAAAGCCAATTGTATACTCCGTCTACTGAGATAGGGGAAAACCGCCTTAGGGCTGGAGGTGGGACATGCTGGCAGCAATACAGCTCCTTAAGGCATTGAGATGTTTATGTACATGCACATCAAAAGCACAGGACTTTTTTCTTTTTCTTTTTTTTTTTTTTTGAGACGGAGTCTCGCTCTGTCGCCCAGGCTGGAGTGCAGTGGCGCAGTCTCGGCTCACTGCAAGCTCCGCCTCGCAGGTTCACGCCATTCTCCTGCCTCAGCCTCTCCGAGTAGCTGGGACTACAGGCGCCCGCCACCACGCCCGGCTAATTTTTTGTATTTTTAGTAGAGACGGGGTTTCACCGTGATCTCCATCTCCTGACCTCGTGATCCGCCCGCCCCGGCCTCCCAAAGTGCTGGGATTACAAGCATGAGCCACCGCGCCCGGCCAGCACAGGACTTTTTTCTTTACCTCGTTTATGATGCAGAGACATTTTTTCACGTGTTTATCTTCTGACTATTTTTCTCTCCACTATTATCCTATTATCCTGCCACATCCCTCTCTCCGGGAAATGCCCGATAATGATCAATAAATACTAAGGGAACTCAGAGGCTGGCATGGATCCTCCGTATGCTGAACGCTGGTCCCCTGGGCCCATTTTTCTTTCTCTATACTTTGTCTCTGTGTCTCTTTCTTTTCCAAGTCTCTCGTTCCACCTAATGAGAAACGCCCACAGGTGTGGAGGGGCAACCCACCCCTTCAGAGATGATATCTCATTGTGGTTTTGATTTGCATTCCTCTAATGACCAGTGATGATGGGCTTTTTTTCATTTGTTTGTTGGCTGCATAAATGTCTTCTTTTGAGAAGTGTCTGTTGATATTCTTCACCCACTTTTTGATGGGGTTGTTTTTTTCTTATAAATTTGTTTAAGTTCTTTGTTGATTCTGGATATTAGCCCTTTGTCTGATGGATAGATTGCAAAAATTTTGTCCCATTCTGTAGGTTGCCTGTTCACTCTGATGATAGTTTCTTTTGCTGTGCAGAAGCTCTTTAGTTTAATTAGATCTCATTTGTCTATTTTGGCTTTTGTTGCCATTACATTTGGTGTTTTAGTCATGAAGTCTTTGCCCATGCCTATGTCCTGAATGGTATTGCCTAGGTTTTCTTCTAGGGTTTTTATGGTTTTAGGTCTTATGTGTAAGTCTTTAATCCATCTTGAGTTAATTTGTGTATAAGGTGTAAGGAAGGGTCCAGTTTCAGTTTTCTGCATATGGCTAGCCAGTTTTCCCAACAACACTTATTCAATAGGGAATCCTTTCCCCATTTCTTGTTTTTGTCCACTTTGTCAAAGATCAGATGGTTGTATATGTGTGGTGTTCTTTTTTTTTTTTTTTGAGATGGAGTCTCGCTCTGTTGCCAGGCTGGAGTGCCGTGATGCAATCTCGGCTCACTGCAACCTCCGCCTCCTGGGTTTAAGCGATTCTCCTGCCTCAGCCTCCCGAGTAGCTGGGACTACAGGTGCGCACCACCACACCCAGCTAATTTTTTGTATTTTTAGTAAAGATGAGGTTTCACCATGTTGGCCAGGCTGGTCTCGAACTCCTGGCGGCAAGTGATCCGCCCACCTTGGCCTCCCAAAGTACTGGGATTACAGACGTGAGCCACCACGCCCAGCCCGTGTGGTGTTATTTCTGAGGCCTCTGTTCTGTTCCATTGGTCTATATATCTGTTTTGGTACCAGTACTATGCTGTTTTCATTACTTACTGTAGCCTTGTATTATAGTTTGAAGTCAGGTAGCGTGATGCCTCCAGCTTTGTTCTTTTTGCTTAGGATTGTCTTGGCTATGTGGACTCTTCTTTGGTTTCATATGAAATTTAAAGTAGTTTTTTCTAATTCTGTGAAGAAAGTCAATGGTAGCTTGATGGGGATAGCATTGAATCTATAAATTACTTTGGGCAGTATAGCCATTTTCATTATATTGATTCTTCCTATCCATAAGCATGGAATGTTTTTCCATTTCTTTGTGTCCTCTCTTATTTCCTTGAGCAGTGGTTTGTAGTTCTCCTTGAACAGGTCCTTCACATCCCTTGTAAGTTGTATTCCTAGGTATTTTATTCTCTTTGTAGCAATTGTGAATGGGAGTTCGCATATGATTTGACTCTCTGTTTGTCTATTATTGGCGTATAGGAATGCTTGTGATTTTTGCACATTGATTTTGTATTCTGAGACTTTGCTGAAGTTGCTTATCAGCTTAAGGAGATTTTGGTCTGAGATGATGGGGTTTTCTAAATATACAATCATGTCATCTGCAAACAGAGATAATTTGACTTCCTCTCTTCCTATTTGAATACCATTTATTTCTTTCTCTTGCCTGATTGCCCTGGCCAGGACTTTCAATACTATATTGAATAGGAGTGGTGAAAGAGGGCATCCTTGTCTTGTGCTGGTTTTCAAAGGGAATGCTTCCAGCTTTTGCCTATTCAGTATGATATTGGTTGTGGGTTTGTCATAAATAGTTCTTATTATTTTGAGATATGTTCCGTCAATACCTAATTTATTGAGAGTTTTTAGCATGAAGCATTGTTGAATTTTATCAGTGGCCTTTTCTGCATCTATTGAGATAATCATGTGGTTTTTGTCATTGGTTCTGTTTATGTGATGGATGAAGTTTGGTGATTTGTGTATGTTCAACCAGTCCTGCATCCCAGGGATGAAGCCCACTTGATCATGGTGGATAAGCTTTTTGATGTGCTGCTGGATTCAGTTTGCCAGTATTTTATTGAGGATTTCCGCGTCGATGTTCATCAGGGATATTGGCCTGAAATTTTCTTTCTTTGCTGTGTTTCTGCCAGGTTTTGGTGTCAGGATGATGCTGGCCTCATAAAATAAGTTAGGGAGGAGTCCCTCTTTTTTTATTGTTTGAAATAGTTTCAGAAGGAAAGGTACCAGCTCCTCTTTGTACCTTTGGTAAAATTCAGCTGTGAATCTGTGTGGTCCTGGGCTTTTTTTGGTTGGTAGGCTATTAATTACTGCCTCAATTTCAGAACTTGTTATTGGTCTATTCAGGGATTAGACTTCTTCCTGATTTAGTCTTGGGAGGGTGTATGTGTCTAGGAATTTATCCATTTAGTCTAGATTTTCTAGTTTATTTGCATAGAGGTGTTTATAGTATTCTCTGATGGTGGTTTGTATTTCTCTGAGATCAGTGGTGATATCCCCTTTTATCATTTTTTATTGTGTCTATTTGATTCTTCTCTCTTTTCTTCTTTATTAGAATGGTTAGCGGTCTATCTATTTTGTTAATCTTTTAAAAAAAACCAGCTCCTGGATTCATTGATTTTTTTGAAGGGTTTTATCTGTCTCTATCTCCTTCAGTTCTGCTCTGATCTTAGCTATTTCTTGTCTTCTGCTAGCTTTTGAATGTGTTTGCTGTTGCTTCTCTAGTTCTTTTCATTGTGATGTTAGGGTGTCGATATTAGATCTTTCCCACTTTCTCTTGTGGGCATTTAGTGCTATAAATTTCCCTCTAAACACTGCTTTAGCTTTGTCCCAGAGATTCTGGTACATTGTGTCTTTGTTCTCATTGGTTTCAAAGAACTTATTTATTTCTGCCTGCATTTCATTATTTACCCAGTAGTCTTTCAGGAGCAGGTTGTTCAGTTTCCATGTAGTTGTGTGGTTTTGAGTGAGTTTCTTAATCCTGAGTTCTAATTTGATTGCACTGTGGGCTGAGAGACTGTTTGTTATGATTTCCTTTCTTTTGCATTTGCTGAGGAGTGTTTTACTTCCAATTATGTGGTCAGTTTTAGACTATGTGTGATGTGGTGCTGAGAAGAATGTTTATTCTGTTGATTTGGGGTGGAAAGTTCTGTAGATGTCTATTAGGTCTGCTTATTCCAGAGCTGAGTTCAAGTCCTGAATATCTTTATTAATTTTCTGTCTAGTTGAGCTAATATTGACAGTGGGGTGTTAAAGTCTCCCACTATTATTGTGTGGGGGTCTAGGTCTCTTTGTAGATCTCTAAGAACTTGCCTATTGAATCTGAGTGCTCCTGTATTGGGTGCATACATATCTCTTCCTGTTGCATTGATCCCTTTACCATTATGTAATGCCCTTCTTTCTTTTTTGATCTTTGTTGGTTTAAAGTCTGTTTTATCCGAGACTAGGATTGCAACCCGTTTTTTTTTTTTTTTCTTTCCATCTGCTTGGTAAATATTCCTCCATCCCTTTATTTTGAGCCTATGTGTGTCTGTGCATGTGAGATGGGTCTCCTGAATACAGTACACCGAAGGGTCTTGACTCTACCCAATTTGCCAGTCAGTGTCTTTTAATTGTGGCATTTAGCCCATTTACATTTAAGGTTAATATTGTTATGTGTGAATTTGATCCTGTCATTATGATGCTAGCTGGTTATTTTGCCTGTTAGTTGATGCAGTTTCTTCACAGCGTTGATGGTCTTTACAATTTGGTATGTTTTTGCAGTGGCTGGTACCAGTTTTTCCTTTCCATGTTTAGTGATTCCTTCAGTAGCTCTTGTAAGGCAGGCCTGGTGGTGACAAAATCTCTCAGCATTTGCTTGTCTGTAATTTTCTCCTTTACTTATGAAGCTTAGTTTGGCTGGATATGAAATTCTGGGTTGAAAATTCCTTTATTTAGGAATGTTGAATATCGGTCCCCACTCTCTTCTGGCTTGTAAGTTTTGTGCCAAGAGATCCACTGTTAGTCTGATGGGCTTCCCTTTGTGGGTAACCTGACCTTTCTCTCTGGCTGCCCTTAACATTTTTTTCCTTCATTTCAACCTTGGTGAATCTGATGATTATGTGTCTTAGGGTTGCTCTTCTCGAGAAGTATCTTTGTGGTATTATCTGTGTGTCCTGAATTTGAATGCTGGCCTGTCTTGCTAGGTTAGGGAAGTTCTCCTGGATAATATCCTGAAGAGTGTTTTCCAACTGGATTCCATTCTCCCTGTCACTTTCAGGTACACCAATCAAACAGAGATTTGGTCTTTTCACATAGTCCTATATTTCTTGGAGGCTTTGTTCATTCTGTTTCATTTTTTTTTCTCTAATCTTGACTTCACGCTTTATTTCATTAAGTTCATACTCAATCTCTGATATTCTTTCTTCTGCTTGATCAGTTCAGCTATGGATACTTGTGTATGCTTCACAAAGTTCTCATGCTGTGTTTTTCAGCTCCATCAGGTTATTTATGTTCTTCTCTAAACTGGTTATTCTAGTTAGCAATTCCTCTAACCTTTTCTCAAGGTTCTTAGCTTCCTTGCATTGGGTCAGATGAGTTTGTTATTATCCACCTTCTGAAGCCTAATTCTGTCAATTTGTCAAACTCACTCTCCGTCCAGTTTTGTTCCTTTGCTGGCAAGGAGTTTTGATCCTTTGGAGAAGAAAAGGCATTCTGGTTTTTGGAATTTTCAGCCTTTTTGTGCTGATTTTTCCTCATCTTTGTGGATTTATCTATCTTGAGTCTTTGATGTTGGTGACCTTCAGATGGGGTTTCTGTGTGGACATCCTTTTTGTTAATGTTGATGCTATTCCTTTCTGTTTGTTAGTTTTCCTTCTAACAGTCAGGCCCCTCTGCTGCAGGTCTGCTGCAGTTTGCTGGAGGTCCACTTCAGACCGTGTTTGCCTGGGTATCACCAGCGGAGGCTGCAGAACAGCAAAGATTGCTGCCTGTTTCTTCCTCTGGAAGCTCTGTCCCAAAGGGACACCCACCAGATGCCAGCCAGAGCTTTCCTGTATGAGGTGTCTGTCGACCCCTGCTGGGAGGTGTCTCCCAGTCAGGAGGCATGGGGGTCATGAACCCACCTGAGGAGGCAGTCTGTCCTTTAGCAGAGCTCAAGCGCTGTGCTGGGAGATCCACTGCTCTCTTCAGAGCCAGCAGGCAGGAATGTTTAAGTCTGCTGAAGCTGTGCCCACAGCCACACCTTCCCCCAGGTGCTCTGTCCCAGGGAGATGGGTGTTTTATCTATAAGCCCCTGACTGGGGCTTCTGCCTTTCTTTCAGAGATGCCCTGCCCAGAGAGGAGGAATCTAGAGAGTCAGTCTGGCTACAGCGGCTTTGCTGAGCTATGGTGGGCTCTGCCCAGTTTAAACTTCCCGGTGGCTTTGTTTACACTGTGAGGGGAAAACCACCTACTCAAGCCTCAGTAATGGCGGACACACCTTCCCCCACCAAGGTCGAGCATCCCAGGTCGTCTTCAGACTGCTGTGCTGGCAGTGAGAATTTCAAGCCAGTGGATCTTAGCTTGCTGGGTTCCGTGGGGGTGGGATCTGCTGAGCTAGACCACTTGGCTCCGTGGCTTCAGCCCCCTTTCCAGGGGAGTGAACAGTTCTGTCTCGCTGGCATTCCAGGTGCCACCAGGGTATGAAAAAACACTCCTGCAGCTAGCTTGGTGTCTGCCTAAGTGGCCACCTAGATTTGTGCTTGAAACCCTGGGCCCTGGTGTTGTAGGCACCCTAGGGAATCTCCTGGTCTGTGGGTTGCGAAGACTGTGGGAAAAACAGTATCTGGGCCGGAGCTCACCATACCTCACGGCACAGTCCCTTACAGTTTCCCTTGGCTAGGGGAGGGAGTTCCCCAAACCCTTGTGCTTCTAGGTGATGCGCCATCCCACCTTGCTTCAGCTCACCCTCTGTGGGCTGCACACACTGTCTAACCAGCCCCAGTGAGATAAGTTGGGTACCTCAGTTGGAAATGCAGAAATCACCCGCCTTCTATGTTGATCTCACTGGGAACTGCAGACCGGAGCTGTTCCTGTTCAACCATCTTGCCAGCCACCTATCCTTCCATTTTTGATTTCTGCTTCGATTTCACTGTGATCAGAGAACACAATGTATATGATTTCAGTGATTTTAAATTTGTCGTGGTTTATGGCCACTAGGTCATATGACCACCATATACTAATATGGTCTAGCTTGGTATATATTCTGTGGATACTTGAAAAGAATGTGTATTCTGCTGTTAGGTGGAGTGTTCCCTAAATGTCAATTAGATCCTGTTGATTGGTGGTATTGTTGAGTACCCTTGCTAGTTTTCTGTTTACTTGTTCTATCAGTTGTTGAGATGGGGATGCTTTTCAAATTCCACTTTGGTTTATCTATAGTGCTTCTGAGTATATCTCTTTGTGTAGCTTTTTAA
Organism: Nomascus leucogenys; assembly: GCF_006542625.1. Classification (NCBI taxonomy): domain Eukaryota; kingdom Metazoa; phylum Chordata; class Mammalia; order Primates; family Hylobatidae; genus Nomascus; species Nomascus leucogenys. Next base: position 38,338,818 of record NC_044400.1, read on the forward strand.
ATGATTAGTTTTACACTATTAAAACTTTTTTTTTTGCCGGGTGCGGTGGCTCACGCTTGTAATCCCAGCACTTTGGGAGGCCGAGGCGGGCGGATCACGAGGTCAGGAGATCGAGACCACAGTGAAATCCCGTCTCTACTAAAAATACAAAAAAATTAGCCGGGCGTGGTGGCGGGCGCCTGTAGTCCCAGCTACTCGGAGAGGCTGAGGCAGGAGAATGGCGTGAACCCGGGAGGCGGAGCTTGCAGTGAGCCGAGATTGTGCCACTGCACTCCAGCCTGGGTGACAGAGCGACACTCCGTCTCAAAAAACAAAAAACAAAAAACTTTTTTTTGTTTTTTTTGAGATGGAGTCTCACTCTGTCTCCCAGGCTAGAGTGCAGTGGCATGATCTTGGCTCATGGCAACCTCTGTCTCCCAGGTTCAAGTGATTCTCCTGCCTCAGCCTCCCGAGTAGCTGGGATTACAGGCGTGTACCACTACACCCGGCTATTTTTTTGTATTTTTCTAGAGACAGAGCTTTGCCATGTTGGCCAGGCTGGTCTCAAACTCCTGACCTCAGGCCATCCACCCACCTCGGCCTCCCAAAATGCTGGGACTACAGGCATGATCCACCGTGCCCGGCCACACCTTTTTTTTTTTTTTTGAGACGGAGTCTCGCTCTGTCGCCCAGGCTGGAGTGCAGTGGCGCAATCTCGGCTCACAGCAAGCTCCGCCTCCCAGGTTCACGCCATTCTCCTGCCTCAGCCTCTCTGAGTAGCTGGGACTACAGGCGCCCGCCACCACGCCCGGCTAATTTTTTTGTATTTTTTTAGTAGAGACGGGATTTCACTGTGTTAGCCAGGATGGTCTCGATCTCCTGACCTCGTGATCCGCCCGCCTCGGCCTCCCAAAGTGCTGGGATTACAAGCGTGAGCCACCGCGCCCGGCCTACTGGCCACACTATTAAAACTTCTACTGGTGTTATCATTTTTCCATTTGAGGGAAATATGGAAATTTTAGCTCTCTATAAAAGAGCTAAAATTTACCCTTCTCCATTTATAAATATCCTAAATATTTTCTTTGCATACTTTTAGAACCACTCAGTGTTAAAATTTATTTTTTAAAATTATTATTATTATTATTTTGTAGAACTGGGGTCTCACTATGTTCTCCAGGCTGGTCTTGAACTGCTGGGCTCAAGTGATCTTCCCACCTTGGCCTCCCAAAATTCTGGGATTACAGGTGTGAGCCATTGTGCCTGGCCTTGGTGTTAAATTTTTGCTTCAATTATCCATTATAATTTACAAAAGGCAGAGGAAAATGAATATTTACTCTATTTATCTGTATTATTGTTTACTGTGTTTTTTCCTTCTTTCCTTTTAAGATTCCATCTTTTATTGATTTCTTCCTGTTTAGAGAACCTCCTTTCACCATTCTTTTTTGGTAGATCAGCTAATGATAAGTTGTCTTCATTTTCTTTTATCTGAGAAAGTCTCGAGTTTCTCTTTATTTATTTAGAGACAGAGTTTTGCTTTTTTTGTCCAGGCTGGACTGTAATGGTGTGATCTCAGCTCGTTGCAACCTCCGCCTCCTGGGTTGAAGCAATTCTCCTGCCTCAGCCTCCCGAGTAGCTTGGATTACAGGTGCCCACCACCACGCCTGGCTAATTTTTGTATTTTTTACTAGAGATGGGGTTTCACCATGTTGGTCAGGCTGGTCTCAAACTCTCGACCTCAAGTGATCCACCCAACTTGGCCTCCCAAGGTGCTGGGATTACAGGCATGAGCCACCGTGCCCAGCTGAATTTCCCTTAATTGTTAAGGGATATTTTGGCTAGATACAGGATTCTAGGCTGGCTGACAGTTATTTTATTTCAGCATGCAAAAAATTCCTTGCCACTTCCTACTTGTATTTCCTGATGAGAAATATGCCGTCGTTCAAATTGTTTTTTTCCCTATTGGTAAGGTGTTATGTCTCCCTTGCTGCTTTCAAGATTTTTATCTTTAGTGTTAAGAAGTTTGACTATGATGTGTCTCAGTGTGGATTTCTTTGTGTTTATCCTGTGTGAGGGTAACTCAGCTTCCTAGAGTATAGGTTTATGTCTTTTGCCAAATATGAAGAGTTTTTAGCCATTATTTCTTTGAGTACCTTTTCCAGCCCTGTCCTCTTCCTCTTCTCCTGAGACTCTGAAGACACAAATGGTAGATCTATTGTTATAGTCCCATAGGACTAGTTTTGTTTTTAATCACTGTTGTTCAGATTAGGTAACTGCTATTGCTCAATTTTCCAGTTCATTGATTCTTTCCTCTGTCCCATCTATTCTGCTGAACAGAGGTTTTTTGTTTGTTTGTTTGTTTTGTTTTGTTTTGGGATGGAGTCTCGCTCTGTCACCCAGGCTGGAGTGCAGTGTTGCAATCTCGGCTCACTGCAGCCTCTACCTCCCGGGTTCAAGCGATTCTCCTGCCTCAGCCTCCTGAGTAGCTGGGACTACAGGCACGAGCCACCACACCCGGCTAATTTTTGTGTTTTTAGTAGAGATGGGGTTTCACCATGTTGGTCAGGATGGTCTCGATCTCCTGACCTCATGATCCACCCGTTGCGGCCTCCCAAAGTGCTGGGATTACAGGCGTGAGCCACCATGCCCGGCCTGAACAGAGTTTTTAATTGTAGTTATTGTACTTTCACTTATAAAATTTCCATTTGGTCTGTTTTTACCTTCTATTTCTTCACTCAAACTTTCAGTTTCTTTGCAGAGACTATTTACTTCATTTGTTTCAAGCATGTTTCTAATTGTTCATTGAAGCAGTTTTATGATGATGATTTAAAATCTTTGCCAGATAATTCTAATATCCCTGTCATCTTGGCGTTGGCATCTACTGATTATCTTTTTCATTCAGTTTGAGATCTCCCTGTTTCTTGGTATAGTGAGTTATTTTCAATTAAAACCAGAAAATTTGGGGTATTCTGTTATTAGATTCTGGATTTTATTTACGCTTTTTGTTGTAGCTGGCTTCTTCTGACACTGTCTTGGCAGGGGAAGGAGGGTATGCAGGTCATCTCCACTATCTACAGCCAGGTAGGGGTAAAAATCCAGGTTTCCCACTCTTCCTCCATTGACACTTGGGGGTGGGGTGCTCTTCATTACTGCTGGATGCGGTTGGGAGTTCCATCCCAATGTATGGATACAAGAAGTTAGGTCTCCACTGGTACCTCCCTGAGTGGGAGGAATAGGAATGTCTTGTTACTATTCTCTGTGTGGCCTTTGGTGAAAACATGGGGTAGGGGTGTGTGTGGTCTCAGTAACTGCTTTTGTAATCTTGCTTGAATTTATTTTGAAAACTTATTTTGGCTTTAAGTATGTATAACATGCTAGACACATAAAGAATAAATAAGTAGCTTTATATGTATATATTTAAGTGAATTAAAATAAACGTTTTGTTTAAAAGGGCTTCCTACCTGATTCAGGTTTGAGAAACACCCACATGGGTGAATGCATGGCTGCATACTCACATCATGAGTCCCTGGAATTGTTCATACTTCCCTCCAGGTTCTTCCACCTACACGAAAAGACAGAAGGAGCTGGGCCCCTGACACTCCGGAACATCATGCCAGCCTGACCCTGATGCTCTCTATTGAAGGCTCTTGTTAGTTTCCTATTGCTGCTGTAATACATTGCCACAAATTTATTGGCTTACAACAATACACATTTATTCTCTTACTGTTCTGGAGGTCAGAGTCCAAAACCAGTTTCACTGGGGTGAAATCCAGGTGTCTGGTTTCTTTTGGAGTCTCTAGGAGAGAATCTGTTTTCATGCCTTCACCAGCTTTTAGAAGCTTTCTGCTTTCTTTGGCTTGTGGTCTCTTCCTTCATCTTCAAAGCCAGCAGTGTAGCATCTTCTAATCTCTCTCTTACTCTGTCCTCTACTTACCTCATCGCACCCTGCCTTCTCCCCCATATAAGGACCCTTGTAACTACATTGGGCTCACCCAGATAGTGCAGAATAATCTCATTTCAAGATCCTTCACTTCATCCCATCTACAAAGACCTTTTTGCAGCATAAGTTACACTCACAGGTTCTAGGGAATTAAGACACGGACATCACTGGGAGGGCCTTATTCTGCCTACCACAAGGGGGTGCTGTTACTTGCAGCTAAATCAAATTCTGAATGATTGACCTTCCACCAGAATGTAAGCTCCCCTACAACAGGGAGTTTTGTCTGGTTTGTTCACCAATGTTTTCTCAGTCTCCTGCTATTGTAGTGATGGGTGCATTTTCATGGCTGCCACCCTCGCAAAGGAGGTAACTTCAAAAAGATCTGGAGATAGGACACTCCAGGCAGAGGAAACAGCCTGTTCAAGCCCTCAGGCCAGAGAACACTTTTTATTTATAGGAATAATACTCAATATATCATTTTATTGTGACAGAACAACTCATTTTATCTCAGCTTTTATAAAGTATCAAGCTGTTGAGATATTGGACCCCTCTGAAACTCTGTCTCTTTTGCTAAGCACAATCTGGTTTTACTTCTATATCTTCTTTTCTGGCTCTAACATCGAAAAAATTTTCAATTACTATCAAACCAACATAAAAACATTATACGAGAAATATATGTATAAACATCATTCATGATTCAAAGATCATTCCCTTTGGCAGCTTTGAAAGGTTAAAAATGTAAACTCTGGAGTTAGACTGTTTCATGTTCACATCTGGGCTTTGCCACTCAATAACTGATTTTGGGCTATTACTTAGACCTTCTCTGCCTTTGTTTCTTCATCTGTAAAATGAAGATAACAATAGTCTACTTCACACAGCTGTGAGAATAAGATGAATTAATCTAATATGCTTAGAAAGGATGCTGGCACATAGGGAATCCCCTCAATAACCGTTAACCATAATTCTTACTTTTCAGTTTTCCTCCACATAATTTGTATTTAGTTGCAATTACAGGTACTCAAAGCATTGTGTTCTACTTTTAAAAATATAATCTTGTTCATAAGTTTTATTTCCTATCTCTTTTTCATTAACATAGGTAATCTTTTTTTTTTTTTTTTTTGAGACGGAGTCTTGCTCTGTCGCCCAGGCTGGAGTGCAGTGGTGCAATCTCGGCTCACTGCAAGCTCCGCCTCCCGGGTTCACGCCATTCTCCTGCCTCAGCCTCCGGAGTAGCTGGGACTACAGGCATCTGCCACCGTGCCCGCCTAATTTTTTGTATTTTTAGTAGAGACGGGGTTTCACCGTGTTAACTAGGATGGTCTCGATCTCCTGACCTCGTGATCCACCTGCCTCGGCCTCCCAAAGTGCTGGGATTACAGGTGTGAGCCACCGCGCCCGGCCAGTAATCTTATTTAATTAATTAATTAATTAATTTAGAGACAGGTTCGTGCTCTGTTGTCCAGGTTGGAGTACAGTGGCATGGTCTCAGCTCACTGCAGCTTTGCCCTCCTGGGCTCAAGCAATCCTCCTACCTCAGCCTCCCGAGTAGCTGGGACTACAGGTGAGCACCACCAAGCCTGGCTAATATTTGTATTTTTAGTAGAGATGGAGTTTCGCCATGTTGTCCAGGCTGGTCTTGAACTTCGGAGCTCAAAAGATCCACCTGCCTCAGCCTCCCAAAGTGCTGGGATTACAGGCATGAGCCACCGTGCCTGGCCAACATAGTTAATTTTAAATGACAGCCTGACATTCCATACTGTTAATATATGTTACGTAAACATTTCCCTATTATTGGACATTTATTATTATAAATGATGATCTCATAAATATACTTTGCATATGATGCTTTTTATTTCTTTTGAATTATTTATTTAGCATCTCTTCCCAGAAATATGATTATTGATTCTGTGTCCAACATTTGAAACTCCTTCCTTCTATGCAATAGTTCTAAAGAAGCAACTACTCTCAGCACATGAGGGAAGGAGAAGCAGACATATCATAGGATCACAATGAAGTCATCTTTATGTAGGAACAGACTTTCCATGGAAGATTGATAAGGTCTGCATTATCGTCATTGTCATCATCGTTTATTCATCAACAAATGTATTAATTATCTATGATGGGCCAGTTTCCTTTTCAGTAGGAAGGTGGTTACAAAATAAAACCAGTGACTTGCACAACAGAATGCAAGGGCATGCTGGCTCACGCCTGTAGTCCCAGCACTTTGGGAGGCCAAGGCGGGCGGATCACAAGGTCAGGAGTTCAAGACCAGCCTGGTCAACATGGTGAAATCCCGTCTCTACTAAAAATACAAAAATTAGCCAGGTGTGGTGGCAGGCACCTGTAATCCCAGCTACTCAGGAGGCTGAGGCAGGAGAATCGCTTGAACCCAGGAGGCAGGGGTTTCAGTTAGCCGAGATTGTGCCACCGCACTCCAGCCTGGGCAACAGAACAGGACTCTTGTCTCAGAAAAAAAAAAAAAAGGGCAAGAAGCTGTAAATACAAATATATACACATATATACACACATATATTTTTGCAAACCTTCCAGGTTGATTCTGTGTGTCTTCTTCTGTACCATGTGGAATCTACATGTAAGGTAAAAAGAGGCATTTTCTTCTCTCAAGGAATTGAAATTATGTCAACCTGATACTGATCATCTAAACAAATAAACTTTATAGAAGCCATAGCGATATCTTGTAAGAAGGGAGAGTCTTGTCTCCCAAGAAGTTTATATTAATACCTTTTTCTCTGTATCTCGATTTTCTTAAAATAAAGATGGTTATACTAATATTGTTTGAGTCTTCTTTTTGGAGGCAGGGGGAGAAATCTTTTTAAGTCCACTACTAGATTCCTTCTTTTGACTAGGGACCAGTGTAAAAGTTTGAATTATATAGGCCCAAATGTAGTATTCTGTTTTCACCTAAAAAGTAAAAATTAAAGAAAGACTAAATCTTTTTTTTAATCCCACCACATTCTGAGTTCAGTTTTTACACCTTTTCCTTAATGTAGCTGAAGTTCCCTAATGGCCTCTTTTTTTGTCTCTGTCTCTCTGTCTCTTTCTCAACACCTCGCTGAAAAAAATTGCCATTGTTCTCTATTACGTGATCTATGGATGGTATACCTGTGGCAATTGCCTACTTAAACTGTATGATTGATAGTGTAACAAATGTCTTATTTAGAAAACTATAACTTTATGAAAATTACCCCAACTAGAAAGAATTATGTTGGATCTAGATGTTTTATTTACAGATCTGTTCTCTTTGGTTTTTCTGAGAATTAGTAGGGACAATACAGACACTTTTCTCTCTTTTAATTTAAACTTTATGAAGAAATTATGTGAGGGTCTGGGTTTTCTGCCTTTTCAAACTTCATAAACATTGAGATCCTCATTACCATTGTCAAGAATATGAGCTACCATCACCTACCAAGAACAGGCAAGGCGAACTGGAAACTGGTTCTTCTAACCATCATAATATCAGTTAATTCCATAAGGCGGTAGCTCTTACCTTTTTGGGATCAGTCAATATGATAAAAGTTCTAAGTCCTCTCACTTAAAAATATACGTACATAAGCATTTTTCTTGGGAGAAAATTAACTGTATTACTATAATTATATATAACTCTCCTGCCCCCCAACACAGTTTTCTGGCATACAGTTTCAGATGGTTTATGGTCCTGTCCCCTCAAAGTACATCTGTGCTAGGGGAAATTATGTTAACTAGCCAAAATAAGTACCTGAATGGGACAAGAGGCAGGAGAGACTGGGGTAGGGAGGAGACAGTAGATCATAAAAAAGAAATTTGACTAGATTCATTCAAAGTACTAGTCATTATACTCAAAGCCCTCACTGGAGAGAGGATTTGGAATCAGAAGGCCTTGGTCCAAATCTGTGCCCTCTTCCCATCTCCCCTTTTCCTAGCTAATTGTCTGACTTTTGGAAAGTCATTGAAACCTCTCTGACCCTCAGTTGTTGTTGCTGTTATTGTTTTCCCTGTTAAATCAGGGTTCCCCAACCTGCAGGCCGTGGACCAGTACCAGTCTGTGGTCTGTTAGGAACCTGGCCGCATAGCAGGAGGTAAGCGGTTGAGCGGTGGGCAAGGGAGCAAAGCTTCATCTGTATTTACAGCCACTCCCCATTGTCTGCCTTACCGCTGAGCTCCACCTCCTGTCAGATCAGCCTTGGCCTTAGATTCTCTTAGGAGCTCAAACCCTAGTGTGAACTGTGCATGCGAGGGATCTAGGTGGTGCACGCCTTATGAGAATCTAATGCCTGATGATCTGAGGTGGAACAGTTTCATCCTCAAGCCATCTCTTCCTGACACCTGTCCATGGAAAAATTATCTTCCACAAAATCAGTCCCTGGTGCCAGAAAGGTTGGGGACCACTGTATTAAATGGAATCTTGTTAGACTTCTCAGGGCTATTACAGCGATCAAAGGAGAAATGATATAGGAAGGCACTACTTTTAAGTCCCAAGCAAGCATGAGGTGGGGTAAGTATCAAAGCACTTGCCATTCCCTTAGCTTCAGCCTTGGGTTGGCCTTCTGTCCTATCATTCAGGTCTCAGCTCCACTGTTACCCCAGAGAAGCCTCCAGTAACATCATATCTAAAGAAGCCTCCCTCTCCCTTTCACTCTCAATTCCATCACCCTGCTTTATTTCAGTCAAGACACCTCACTTACGAAGTGGTTTAATTTTTTACTTGCCTGTTGATTATGTGAGACAAGTAACAAATGCTAAGAAGCCATGCTTGCTCATTTCTGCTTGTCAGCATAATTTCACACAGCCCCTGACTCTGTGACCACCTGCAGCTGGCGGAAAGATGCTTTGAAGACAAAACGAGATAGAACACAGGATCCCCCAAATCTCTTGCCTGAGCCCTTGCCTTTTACTGCACCTAAGATAAAGTCTGATGAGGTGAGCGATTATGCTTCTGTAATCTATAAACAGATGGACTCTTAAGCCCAAACTGTGATGTGCTTTTACACATACTGAAACTTCACCAACTGTTTCTAAACTGAGAAGGGAAGTTCTGTGTCGGAGGGATCTGCTAGAATCTCTCTAAAAGACTCCTCCAGGGCTGTAGGCCTCCATCTCTAGTCCTCAGTAAGACTTCTGAATAAAACTAACTTTCATTCTTTAACAGCTTGACTTTTAAATTTTAGTCGACAATCACTTATTGTCTTTCTCCTACACTAGAATAAAAGTTCCCTAATGGCAGAGCCCTTGCCTCATCTTCCCCAGGCATGGGAACAGTTCCTGGTATAGGATGCACACAGATTTTGCTGATTCCGGATAGCCGTGGATAACAGTGGAGACTCCAGAGGAGAAAGACCGGGATTTGAAGCCCAGCTTCTCAATTTACTAGTTGGGTGACATTAGGCAAGTTATTTAGCTTCTCTCCGCCTCACTTGCACCGTAAGTGAAATGGGGGATTCTGATAATATATGCTTCAGAGAACTTTTAGTACATGCGAAGTACCTAGAACAGTGCCTGGCACACAGTTAGGTCTTACGTGTGTTTTCTACTCTTCAGCGAGTTTAATGTTAACACATTAATAGTGCACGTGACCCTCTAAGTGTATCATATATGCACTGCTGCCTCGGGTTTCACAGGAAAACCACTTACTCTTTTGGTAAAATAGGCTGCATGGCTCCACTGCCCCGTGTCACCCGCCGGGCCTCCCACCGCTTAGCGGAAGGGGAGGTGCGGTTCCTAATTCCGACAGGCGCCTGGTCTTCCACAAGTGGCACTACTCGGGGCTCTCCTGGCTAGGGGCGTTCGAGCCTCGAGGGGCGGGTCTCCTGGGATGGGAAGCCTGGGGCTAGGGAGGTTCAACGCCGCCCCCGGAAACCTAAGGGACGCTCCCTGAAACTCACTGGGACGCGCTTCCGACCCATTCCGGTCACTTGCCTTGAAATCGCCGCAGGGCTGCGCAAACCTGCCACCCAGGGCCCAAGCGACCTGGGCGGGGCGATCGAGGAATGGGCGGGCCTGCGCGATCAGAGGCGGGGAAGTGCGTCCACTGGGCGAGCAATCGGGGCGGGGCGGGGTGATCGGGGGCGGGACGGGGCGATCAGGGGGCGGGGCGGGGCGCTTTGCTCTGGACTCTGGGGCGCTAGGCTCCGGACTCTGCCGCGCAGACTGCACCTCGCGGTCTCCCCAGGTACGCGCAGCAACCGCGCTTCAGCCAGGTAAGGGCGCAGCGGGCCGGTTGAGGCGGCCCAGGGAGTGCGATACTCCGGGCGAGGACGGGTGGGGACGGGGATGAGCGCGGCAAGAGGCGGCTTCCACACGCCCCTCGAGGAACGGGGAAGGATTTTCTCCCCTCTGTGCCGCAGTGGGCGCGGGCGCGCCGTCTCTGGGTCCCCTCTTCGGTCCGGGAAGGAGGGACAGGTGCGCGCAGTGGCGCAGCCTCGCCTTCCTGCCGGCGGTAGATTCTCCACCTCCCCAACTCCCGCACTGACCTCTCCAAAGGAACACCTGACCCTTTTTCCTGAAGTTCCAGGCCTGAGGCCGCCCCGCGGCAAGTTCAGCGTTGAGGTCATGTCCCAGCAGCAGGCAGGGCTGATGCCTCCTCTCGGGTTGGGCAGCGGCGCGATCTTGATTGAACTTTGGCAGTGTCGAGATATACCTAATGTAAATGACGAGTTAATGGGTGCAGCACACCAACATGGCACATGTGTACATATGTAACAAACCTGTACGTTGTGCACATGTATCCTAGAACTTAAAGTATATAAAAAAAAAAATCAGCAGTATGGGCCAAGATGTTCCGCAGTTGCACGTGACTCACCCAGTGAAGTTCACGTTCTCTTCCCCACCCCCCCAATACCCCGCCCACCTCGCCCCGGGAAGTTGTGTTTGAATATTGAAAACAGGTGCCCGGCAAATATATGTACTTCTTGGAAAAACTAGGGCCTTGACCTGGGAGTGTACACTTTCCTAATTTTCTTTAATCCTAAATTTCTTGTGGATTTTATTTTATTTTTCCCGTGGACGTGTAACATGGTGTTGTGTACCAGGTTTGGAAACAATCTCATCCATTGCTATTCTTTGGAAACTGGAATATTTGATTCGAAAGATTGATCTTAATGTTAACTTGGAACAACAGGATGGCTGGTGGCTAAGTGGGTTTGAAGATTATCCAAAACAGTTATAAGTTTTGCGCGTATTCCTTGTATTTTTCCAGTTAATGCTCATTTTCCTCTTGGGAAATTCTGAGAATTTACTCACTTCTAGATTATTCTCTGCTAAAGAGCTGGGAAGAAACAAACCAGCGGATCTCCCAAATGAAGTCTGGGATTTAACAGTTTAGGTCGTGACACTGGTAGCTGCTTACTCTGCAATAGTCACCTGGAGTAAGGGATATTAGGATTTATTTCTAAGGGGAAAATAGAAGTATGGGTAACTTTCACATTATGTGTTTGAAAGTATTTTTTAGTTTAGTTACATTTTCAGTGTTTACGGAAGACTTAAACTTTCCCCATACTCCAGTTAATCTGATCCATATATTACACTCTTGCCAACGCAGATGCTTACTGTGGTGTGTTTATGTTAATGTTATGTTAATGATCTTGACTCTTCTCACAAGGGTGTGTACATTTTGGTCTGTGGAACTGTATAGGCAAGTGTTGTAAACTCATGCAGTCAGTGCTCTACTCTAGGTGGCAATACCTTTGCCCCACATAGGTCCAAGTAGAATTTTCACATCTTCCCAAATAGGAAAGGATATAGAATATTAATGTATGCACTAGCATTTTCAACCTACTTTATACTTTATCAAGATAATCATGTTTTCTCAGCAGCTAGTTACTCAAGGGCAGCAGCTATGTTTTACCAAACCATGGAAAATAAAGCTCAGAGAATGGCAACGTTTGCTTCCTTAAGTTGACCCTTGACAGGGAGGTTGGAAGGGCTGTGAGCAGTGTCTGGCCTACTTTTACGCTTGGGGAAGAATTACAGGCCTCTCTGCTTTCCTCCGGGCATCCAGAGTGCTGGGAGACTGGGCCTTGGGCCTCCAGCCACACCTCTGCCTACAGGTTCTGCCAGGTTGACCAGGTTGGTGCCTCTCCTCCCTGCCCCAGCTCTTCCAGCTCCTTAGCTTCCACCCCACCCCTCCCAGATTCTTACCCCTGGACGAATCACCATATTGTTCAGGGCAGGGGTACTTGGTCTGCAGAGTCAGCATGAGTGTTGATCCTCAGCATGGTGCTGGTTCCCCGTGGATGCTCCTTGGATGTATGTCTGTTGCTTCAGAGCCTTTATTATGCTCCCTTCTTGTCCAGTCTACAGCAGGCAAAGTGGAGTTAATGAAGTCAAACCCAGATCAACAGTCTTGGGGGCCAGCTGCCTTGGTTGGACTAATTACAATCACAAATTGGGCATTCAAGTCTGTTGGAAAAAAGTGAAATTGGCTCATGGTCACTGGCAATTGTAAAATTATCCCGTACGATGTGGTTATGCTATTATAAAAGGTTTGTGGAAAAATAAGAAACAACCCAGAGGGGAGGGGCTTAGTAGTTGCCTCCACCTCCAAACACGCCTCTGCTTGGGCTTGCCTTATTGTCACTACCCCAGCTCAACCAATTCTTCTGGGACTGGATTGTAACAATTAATTTCCCCACCATGTTTGACTGCTCAGAGCTCAGATGACCACAGCTTCTGTAGTATACATGTAGAAAATTACATACTCTTTTGTTTAGAGAAACAAGGGTGGGTTTTTTCAAAACAGATTGTTATTAGGGAAACAAAGAAAAAGCAAACAAATGTAAAAATGTGTTGCACAGAAGCCAAAGTTTGTTTTGTTATGGTTTATAGTTTTAAACTTTTATCCAAGTTACATTTCTCCCTTTCCAGAAACAACCACTTGTAATTCTTTGCCATTTGTGGCTTGTAGTTGATATTTCTTGATTTTTCAATTTTAAGCATTATCTGTTGACTTCCCACTGTGGAAGATGATGAGTTGGCTCTCTTTTTCCCTCCAACCCCCAATGCAAGTACAGCTTCCCTATTTTCCCATTCTTGCAGTCGGTTAAAACAGAATATTGAATAATAGTTAGATCAAAATTCACAGCTAAGCCAAGCGTAACTTTTTTTTTTTTTTTTTTTTTTTTGAGACGGAGTTTCGCTCTTGTTGCCCAGGCTGGAGTGCAATGGCACAATCTTGGCTCACCGCAACCTCTGCCTCCTGGGTTCAAGTGATTCTCCTGCTTCAGCTTCCTGAGTAGCTGGGATTACAGGCATGCGCCACCACGCCCGGCTAATTTTTGTATTTTTAGTAGAGATGGGGTTTCTCCATGTTAATCAGGCTGGTCTCAAACTCGTGACCTCAGGTGATCTACTTGCCTTGGGCTCCCAAAGTGCTGGGATTACAGGCATGACCAAGCATAACTTTTTATTTTCCTTGGAGTTAATAATGGATTTGTTTGTTCATTTTATTTATCTTGTACTCTTCATTGATTAAACCCACAGCTCTTGGCCAGTTTTCCAAATTCTCCCAGGTATTTTGTCAATTTCGTTTTCCTCAAGAAGCTGTTCCTGAGCCTACTGGCTTGCTATAATCCAGACTGGCTGCCTTCGGTACACTTGTCACCCCAAGGGTTCCCTTTGTCATCATTCTGGAGATTCTCATCATTTGTCTCTTGTGTTGGATCTCCTGGTACCTGTAGCACATGTCTTCCTGTCTTGGTTGACTTCCTTCTTTTGGCAGAGCCCATCCTAAAGGAGCTTCCTGGAATAGGATGCCTAGAGGTCTACTTTTCTGAGACTGTAGATGCCTGAAAATATCTGTTTTCAACTGACAATTGATAGTTTGGCTGAGTGCAGATTTCTAAGATGGCAATTTTGAAGGCATTGTTCTATTGACTTCCACATTGTGGTATTGCTGTTGAGAAATTTAGAACTGTACTGATTCCTCAGCTTTTTCCTGTAATCTGTGTACAGGTTACAATTTGCTGGGTCCTCTCTGAAGTTTATAGAATTTTCTCTTGGCCTCCACAGTCTTGAAATTTCATGACGCCGTGCCTAGGTTTGGGTCTGTTTTCATCCATTGTGTTGGGCTCTTTGAATCTGGAAACTTTCATTCTTCAGTTTGGGAAATTTTCTTAAATTATCTCATTGGTGGCCAGGCGCGGTGGCTCATGCCTATAATCCCAGCACTTTGGGAGGCCAAGGCAGGCAGATCACCTGTCAGGAGTTCGAGACCAGTCTGGACAACATGGTGAAACCCCGTCTCTGCTAAAAATACAAAAATTAGCTGGGCGTGGTGGCTCACCCCTGTAATCCCAGCTACTCAGCAGGCTGAAGCAGGAGAATCGCTTGAACCCAGGAGGCGGAGGTTGCAGTGTGCTGAGATCGAGTCACTGTACTCCAACCGGGGCAACAGATTGAGACTGTCTCAAAAAAAAAAAATCTATCTATCTATCTATCTATCTATCTATCTATCTATCTAATTGGTAATTTTTCCCCTCTATTTTCTGTATCTATGAGAAACTCATATTGTTCAGATATTGGCTGTTTTGGACTGGGCCAAAAATAAGTTTTTCATGACTGTAATCATGAATATTTAAAATTGAAATCTCTGTTTTTTTGGTTGCCTGAATATATACATATGTATTTGTTTGTGTGTGGTTTAGGTGTCTATTTCTTTCTAGTTTTTGTTTTATAGTGTCCATGTCTTCTCCTTTCTCCCTGAGAAGCTTAATGATTTTGTGGAGCAACTTTTTTTCCTTCCTGCACAGATTCAATTTCCCAAGTGGCTTTTGTCTTCATTTGTTTAGGTTTCTTCTCTTTCTCTTTCTTTCTTTCTTTTTTTTTTTTTTGAGACGGGGTCTGGCTCTGTCACCCAGGCTGGAGTGCAGTGGCACAATCTCGGCTCACTGCAAGCTCCGCCTCCCGGGTTCACGCCATTCTCCTGCCTCAGCCTCCCGAGTAGCTGGGACTGCAGACGCCCGCCACTACACCCGGCTAATTTTTTGTATTTTTAGTAGAGACGGGGTTTCATCGTGTTAGCCAGGATGGTCTCGATCTCCTGACCTCATGATCCGCCCGCCTCAGCATCCTAAAGTGCTGGGATTACAGGCGTGAGCCACCGCGCCCAGCCTGGTTTCTTCTCTTTCATGTTAGAAATTTTCCTTGTGTAACTAATGCCCTTGGTTATCTGCTCACACTTGAGAGGGGGATTAAAAAGCAGAAGATCTGGGGTTCAGGCAGGGTGGCTCACACCTGTAATCCCAGCACTTTGGGAGGCCAAGGTGGGCGGATCACTTGAGGTCAGGAGTTCGAGACCAGCCTGGCCAACATGGTGAAACCCTCATCTCTACTAAAAATAAAACAAATTAGCCAGGCATGGTGGTGGCATGTGCCTGTAATCCCAGCTACTCAGCAGGCTGAGGCAGGAGAATCGCTTGAACTTGAGAGGCTGAGGTTGTAGTGAGCCGACATGGTGCCACTGCACTCCAACCTGGCGACACAGGGAGACTCTGTCTCAAAAAAAAAAAAATGCTGAAGATGTGGATGAGCTTGTTGTCTGGGGAATTCATGGTGGGGGGAATCTGGCTGGTCTTTTTATTTGGGGAACCTCTGTGGTCATTACCTCTTGGGCTGGTGGGAGTCCTCAGAGAAGCCTGTTCCAATCTTTTCCCCAGAGATTGACAGAGAGCCTGGTTGCCAGTAATCTGGGATCTAAGTGGAAAAGAAGACTGGAAGTCTCAGCATCCAGTATGCAGATGTGCATGTAACCCCTCCATGCTGTTTGTGTACAGGCCCCCTGAAGGGTGAAGGAGTAGGGAGGAAACTCCAGGTTTTTTGCTGGGGTAGAGAAGGGGCAGTCACCTAACTGCTTGGAGTGGCCAAAGGGATCTGTGGGATCCAGCTTTTTCAAAAGACTTTAAAAAGTCACTAATTTTTTAGCCCACCTCTCTTTTTATAGAGGGTGCAATTGCCTTTAATTATTTAGCCTTTTGGAGATTCCGTGGTGTAAATCAGATTATTTCTTGGCTTCTGCTTATTCCACCAAAATGTTTTTGCTATTGTCTCTTCACTCATTCTCTCCATCCTTGCTGATTTATACATGAAATAAAAAAAATTTCTTTATTGTCATTGTCTTAGGCTTTCAGAAGAGAGAGAAAGTAGAGGTTTCTCTCCAGTCTGCTAATAGTGGCTGGAATATAATTTCTTTACCAATCTCTATCCAGAGACTGGCACCATTCAGTCATAGCAGTGTGTTGCCGTTTTCCCCTTCGTCTACCCACAGGAAACATTTTCGGATGAGGCTGGGCCGCTGAGCCCAGTTTGGACCTCAGATGCCTTCATATACAACTCTAAGTGTCCACTACCAATTGATCATAGTTGTCATAGGGGGCAAAACCTTAGGTTGGGTGGTACATAGGTTACTGGCATAGAGCCCTTGTTCCTGTTTCTTTCTTTCTTTCTTTTCTTTCCTTTTCTTTTTTTTTTTTTTTTTGGCGGGGGTGGAGACAGAGTCTCGCTCTGTCACCCAGGCCGGAGTGCAGTGGCACGATCTTGGCTCCTGGGTTCAAGTGATTCTCCTGCCTCAGCCTCCCGAGTAGCTGCGATTACAGGTGTGCGCCACCACACCCGGCTAATTTTTTTATTTTTAGTAGAGACAGTGTACATCACCATGTTGGCCAGGCTGGCCTCGAACTCCTGACCTCAGGTGATCTGCCTGCCTCGGCCTCCCAAAGTGCTGAGATTACAGATGTGAGCCACCGCCTGGCCTATTGTTCCTGTTTCTTGAATTCACTTTGTTTAGGATGACTCTTTCTGCCATCTTGACCTCTGAATGTTTTACCTTTCAGTGAAGTGCAGCTTCTATTAAGTCCAATATTATTTTAATCTGAAAGATGGGATTGGTGTCATTGATGGCCATGTGGCCTCAATGGAAGTTATCATTATTTCCTTCTGGAGGCCAGTTTATCACACAACTGCCTTACCAGCAGCAGCACCCTTACTTCCCTTTCCACTTGTGCCCTTCTTGGAATGTGCACCAAGTTCCTGTTTCTGGCTGGGCTGACCTACCCTGCCGTTTGTGGATGATCACAACTTTCCCAATGTCATTTTATCGGTTGAGTCATTCCTCAGGCTCCCTTAATGGGCTGTGAACTTCCAGCATGCTCTCCCAGTTGCTTCGTAACATCAACATTGTTTATGGTTACACACGTGATGACAAGAGTCAATTTCCACAAAAGTAGGAGGAGAATTGTTCCTAAGCCATCTTATCTGTGCAGAAAAAGCAAAGCTGTATCTTCCCATGATGGCAGCTATGCATTGGCAATACAGAAAACAGGAGTGCTGGCGATTGTGACAACGGAGTGAGTGCAATAGTTACTTTATCTTTGGAGGATGACAGATGGTTAAAAAGGCTTTTTCAGCAGGTACCACCAGGCACCATTGTGAACAAAAGCTTGGCTAGTAGGGATACTGCAGAGCTCATTCCTCCCATTGTGCTTCCACAAGCATCCTTCCCTTTTCTAAACAAAGCCTTTGAAGTCATTGGAACCTCCCTTTTCCATGCAGTATAGTTTTTCTGTAATGTGCTGGGTCTTCACAGAAGTTCTTTCCTAGGGAAAGCATGGTACCAAGCAAGTACTTAATATACTGAATGAATTTTCCAGATAATTTTGGACACTTTACAGTTAAGAAAAAATGATATTTAGGCCAAGTGTGGTGGCTCATGGCTGTAATCCCAGCACTTTGGAAGGCCGAGGCAGGTGGATCACTTGAAGTCAGGAGTTCAAGACCAGCCTGGCCAATATGGTGAAACCCCATCTTTACTAAAAATACAAAAATTAGCCAGGCCTGGTGGCACGTGCCTGTAATTCCAGCTACTCGGGAGGCTGAAGCAGGAGAATCTCTTGAACTCAGGAAGCAGAGCTCGCAGTTAGCTGAGATCGCGCCACCACACTCCAGCCTGGGCAACAGAGCAAGACTCCATCTCAAAAAAAAAAATATATATTTGGTCATAATTACCCAAGTTGTACCCAACAATCTAAATTCTCTAAATTCTTTTTTTTTTTTTTTTTTTTTTTTGAGACGGAGTCTTGCTCTGTCGCCCAGGCTGGAGTGCAGTGGCGCAATCTCGGCTCACTGCAAGCTCTGCCTCCTGGATTCACGCCATTCTCCTGCCTCAGCCTCTCCGAGTAGCTGGGACTACAGGCGCCCGCCACCACGCCTGGCTAATTTCTTGTATTTTTAGTAGCGACAGGGTTTCACCGTGGTCTCGATCTCCTGACCTCGTGGTCCGCCCGCCTCGGCCTCCCAAAGTGCTGGGATCACAGGCGTGAGCCACCGCGCCCGGCCTAAATTCTCTAAATTCTTGATTAGACTTTCATGTCACTTTTTCTATATATGGATTGAAATATAGAGCATTCAATTTAAATTTTCTCAAGTGTATTGTTTCTTATATTATTCAGAAATATTCTTCACTGAAAACATTCTTGAAAGGACAATATACAGTATTATCATTATTTTCCATCCATATATTTTTTCTTAGCATAGTGTTATGATTATCTTGGTTTTTATGGCTACAAAGAATGGCTTTTGGAGGAGGGAGGGAAGTAAGTATTCATTATGTTATCTCATCAGTTTTATGTTTCTAAAGAAGGAACACTTTTGTTTGGATTTCTACAATATATACTTTTTCCTTTTGTAACTATATGTCATTTGTTTTTCAAGGTTAAAGCTTTTAACCTTGAAATGCTTACAATAGAGTATCAAAGCGACAAACTTTAACTTGTCATATACTATATGAGATATTTACAATGTGAAACTCCGTGTCAAGTATCCTACTCCTTTTATTTTTAATTTTGGTGACATTATAATGTGATTTAGTAGGAAAAAGCTTTGAGTTTTCTTCTCTTATCCTGCATGGAATTCCAATGATGTCTTTTGTTGCTATTTCCTTAGAAACTCTTAATGTCCTCATATACTTCTCAATATTATGTTTCAACCACGACTTGTGGGATTTCCACACGACTGCTCCAAAAATGAAACTGGCTTTTTTTCTTACAAGAGTGATTTAAAGGTTCATTTTTCTGCCAATATGATTTAAGCGTGCAACAAAGTTAGTTTTTACCATTAGGGTTATTTTTGTTTCGTAGAAGGCAGTTGATTTCTTCATTTTCCTGCTTGGGTGATAAAAATGCTTGATCCTTTAACCATGCAGGGAAACAGAAATACAATTTAACTGGGTTTGAATGCTGTCAGACATGTAAATTTAGGTATACGTGCTTTTAAATTTTTTTAAGGATTGTCAGTGTCTTTGTCACATACTTAAACCAGTTATAGAAGCATTGCATGAAATAATTCTTGTTCATAAGTTCTGGAGTCCTAGCCAGAAGACATTTTTTAGGCTCAGAGCTGTTGACACACCCTCTTGCTTCCCCCAGGCAAAAGTTTGATCTTTGGGTGCCACCAAGGTTCTCAGACACCTGGTGTGTTCCTTGGACTCTCCTTGCCATCAGTTAAAAAAAAAAAATTGTCATTTTGTAGAGTTTTATATATTCCTTGTTAGAAGATGTAAACAATACTGAAGCTTACAAAGAAGAAATTAAAAATAACCCTAAAACCATTCCAGAGAGAATCTTTGTGAATCCCCTTCCAGTCATCTCTATTATCAGCTGACTTTTAATAAATCTTTAGCAATGTTCTAGAAAATAATTAAGGAGCATTATGTTACAACGGTTTATGTAACTCCAAATTCTACAATCTTTATTTATACACAGATAGTTACTTTATGACATTGTAATTAGTCCATGCATAATTTTCTTTGGGTAATTCTGTCATGTTAGCATACGGTGGTACTTGGAGCCACTCCCCGGTTGTTGGACACTTAGATTTTTTTTTTTCTTTTTTTTGTTTTAGAGACAGAGCCTTGCTCTGTTGCTTAGGCTGGAGCACAGTGGTGCCATCATCATAGCTTACTGCAGCCTCGAACTCCTGCGCTCAAATAGAAGGTTTGAGCTTCAGCCTCTGGCTTCAGCCTCCTGAGTAGCTGGGACTGCAGATGCATATGACCGCACCCAGCTCATTGAAACAAAAATTAAGTAGTGATGAGGTCTTGCTATGTTGGCCAGGTTGGTCTCGAACTCCTGGCCTCAAGTGATTCTCCCGCCTCAGCCTCCCAAAGTTCTAGGATTACAGGTGTGAGCCACCACACCTGGCTGATTTCTAGCTTCTATTCATCAGTTTTAGAAGGTCATAAAATAACTCACTAGCTATGTGAAGTTTCCATTTTTTCTCTTTTTTGACCTTTTAGAATTACAGTATCCCTGTTACGTGAGGACAAGAAGAGCCAGAAGACTTGAGGCCATGTTATGTACCCAGTTATAGGTCAGATAAAACTAGAAGAACCTGACAGGTCATTTGCAGAGCCTGTGTTCTTGTTGGTAATGTGTAGAGCCTCATTTCATCTTATTGGATGTCTACAGAAAAAGTTTCCAAGCATCAGTAACAAAACATGGAAGAGTTGTTATGTCACTGTGCAATGACATTTGACCTCAGTACCTGGTCTAGAGTTTATGAAACTTGTGTGACCCGGGAAGGCATCTTATGTCCTCAGGAAACTCCAGCCTTCCTATCCATTGCACCATTTCTCTACTGCTTGAGTAATCAGGGCTCAGTAAGTTGTGCAAGGCAACCAGCAACGTTAGAGAATTTTGCATTAATGTAGTTTCTTGATAAAGAACTACAGCGGAGTGAGCTCCTGTTCACATTTTCCCTTTGACATCTTTCTTTCTTTCTTTCTTTTTTTTTTTTTTTTTTGAGACAGAGTCTCACTTTGTCACCCTGGCTGGAGTACAGTAGCATGATCTCGGCTCACCGCAATCTCCATCTCCTGGGTTTAAGCGATTCTCATGCCTCAGCCTCCTGAATAACTGGGACTATAGGCACGTGCCACCATGCCCGGCTAATTTTTGTATTTTTAGTAGAGGTGAGCTTTTGCCACATTGGCCAGGCTGGTCTCGAACTCCTGACCTCAAGTGATCTGCCAGCTTCAGCCTCCCAAAGGGCTGGGATTACAGGCATGAGCCACCGCGCCCAGCCCCTTTGTCGTCTTTCTAGATATCATGGTCTAATGTTTAAAGCCTTAGGTGGATTTCTTTTTTCTTAACTTTTATTTTAGGTGTGGGGGTACATGTGAAGGTTTGTTACGTAGGTAAACATGAGTCACGGGGTTTTTTATACATATTGTTTCATTACCTTGCATGGATTTCTAAGTTAACTATTAACTGGAATTATTTTCCTGTGCTTCAGGTTTTGCATCTATTCAACAAACTATAATGACACATAATTAACAGTTCACTTGAGAAAGATTCGTGGCCTAATGCTTGTAAAGGACTTTGAGCTTCTCTGAGAGTGTTTTATACACAGTCATGAACAAGGAGATGGCTTGTTCTATTTGGCAAAGGGCAAGCATATTATGCCGATTTTACAGATGAGAAAAAAGAGCCTCATAGAAGGTAATGGCTTGCTTAGACTCACGGTAAATTTAATGTAGTGTCTGTGGAATTTTCCTTGGACTTTGTGGAATGAATGAAATCTAAAATTAATTCTGCATGAGTGTATGTGTAAGGAAGTAGGGAAAGTGGATTTATACTGTTTTAAGCAAATATAACATTTCGGAGGAGAGGCTGCCCCTTTGAAAGAGGTGAACCATGTTAGACAAATTCGCTAGATTTTTTTTTTTTTTTAATCTTTCAAGCTTTTATTTAAATGCCATGATCCAGGATGGATTTTAGATCTTGTTGAAAGCAGCCACATCCATGGACTGCACATAGTCCTCAAAAGCAGTGATCTGCTCCTCCAGCATATCTGTCCCAACTTTATCATCTTCAACTACACACTGTATTTGAAGTTTCTTAATTCCA
Source organism: Nomascus leucogenys (assembly GCF_006542625.1). Lineage (NCBI taxonomy): Eukaryota > Metazoa > Chordata > Mammalia > Primates > Hylobatidae > Nomascus > Nomascus leucogenys. The sequence continues at coordinate 38,360,625 of NC_044400.1, forward strand.
TATCCATCTGCTTGAATGCTTCTGACGTACTCCTCTAATTTCACCATATCTGTCTCATCATCCCAAGGTTTCACATCTAGTAAGATGGAAGACTTGGCAACAAGTGCAGGTTTTTTGGCTTTCTTTGATTCATATTGTGCAAGACGTTCTTCCCTTAGCCTCTTTGCTTCTTCACTTTCCTCCTCATCATCAGATCCAAAGAGATCAATGTCATCATCATCTTTACTATCTGTAGCTCCACTTCCTGTAGTGTCTTCCGCATCGGCAGGACCATACTTGCCCAAAGCTTTCTTCACTCCTGGCAGGCTGGCCTTTTCCTTTTCGTAAGACTTGATGTGATTATACCAACGTAGGGCATGACATAAGTCGGCAGGCGGTGGGCCGGACACGGCTTCAAATACTGTCACATCTGCTTGTGATGGCGCATACCCCTCGATGTAGCTCTTGTCCGCCAGGTAATTGTTGAGCACCTGGAGGCCGGCGGGGCTTTTCAGGTCTCCGAAACCCATGGTGTCGGCTGTATCTGAGAGCTGGGGAGCAGCAGAAAGAGAGCGCGCAAGTTGTGGGCGCCCCGCGCTGAAGAGAGGAAAAAGGCTCGCTAGAGTTCTTAAAGAGAATTAAATAAATAAGCAGGGAAGCCAGGGATAAACTGATTTTCCAAGTGATTTTGAAAAGACCCCACACAGCCTGCCTGCCTGCCTGCCTGCCTGCCTGCCTGCCTGCCTGCCTTCCTTCCTTCCTTCCTTCCTTCCTTCCTTCCTTCCTTCCTTCCTTCCGTCCGTCTGTCCTTCCTTCCTTCCTTCCTTCCTTCCTTTCCCTCCCTCCCTCTGTGGCCCAGGCTGCAATCTACTCAGCTTGCTGCTGCCCGCGCCGCGGACTGCCTGGGACTGCCGCCGCACGCCACCGCTGCCTGCTTTTTCTCGTTTGGCTGCAGGTGCGCGGTCGCCATGTTGGCCACGCTGCTCGCCAGCTCCTGACGCCCAGTGCTCTGCCCGCCTCAGCCTCCTGAGCCCCTGCCCGGCCACCGCCCCGTCTGGGACGTGGGGAGCTCCTCTGCCCGGCCGCCCCGTCCGGGAAGAAGTGAGGAGCGCCTCTGCCCGGCCGCCCCATCCGGGAAGAAGTGAGGAGCGCCTCTGCCCGGCCGCCCCGTCTGGGAAGAGGTGAGGGGTACCTCTGCCCGGCCGCCCCGTCTGGGAAGTGAGGAGCGCCTCTGCCCGGCCGCCCCGTCTGGGAAGTGAGGAGCGCCTCCGCCCGGCCGCCCCGTCTGGGAAGAAGTGAGGAGCGCCTCCGCCTGGCCGCCCCGTCCGGGAAGAAGTGAGGAGCGCCTCCGCCCGGCCGCCCCGTCCGGGAAGAAGTGAGGAGCGCCTCTGCCCGGCTGCCCCGTCTGGGAGGTGAGGAGCGCCTCTGCCCGGCCACCCACCGTCTGGGAAGTGAGGAGCGCCTCTGCCCGGCCACCCGTCTGGGAAGTGAGGAGCGCCTCTGCCCGGCCACCCACCGTCTGGGAAGTGAGGAGCGCCTCTGCCCGGCCACCCACCGTCTGGGAAGTGAGGAGCGCCTCTGCCCGGCCGCCCCGTCAGGGAAGTGAGGAGCGCCTCTGGCCGGCCACCCACCGTCTGGGAAGTGAGGAGCGCCTCTGCCCGGCCGCCCCGTCAGGGAAGTGAGGAGCGCCTCTGCCCGGCCACCCACCGTCTGGGAAGTGAGGAGCGCCTCTGCCCGGCCACCCCATCTGGGAAGTGAGGAGCGCCTCTGCCCGGCCACCTCATCTGTGAAATGAGGAGCGCCTCTGCCCGGCCGCCCCGTCCGGGAAGAAGTGAGGAGCGCCTCTGCCCGGCCGCCCCACCCAGGAAGAAGTGAGGAGCGCCTCTGCCCGGCCGCCCCGTCTGGGAAGTGAGGAGCGCCTCTGCCCGGCCGCCCCGTCCGGGAAGAAGTGAGGAGCGCCTCTGCCCGGCCGCCCCGTCCGGGAAGAAGTGAGGAGCGCCTCTGCCCGGCCGCCCCGTCCGGGAAGAAGTGAGGAGCGCCTCTGCCCGGCCGCCCCGTCCGGGAAGAAGTGAGGAGCGCCTCTGCCCGGCCGCCCCGTCCGGGAAGAAGTGAGGAGCGCCTCTGCCCGGCCGCCCCGTCCGGGAAGAAGTGAGGAGCGCCTCTGCCCGGCCGCCCCGTCCGGGAAGAAGTGAGGAGCGCCTCTGCCCGGCCGCCCCGTCTGGGAAGTGAGGAGCGCCTCTGCCCGGCCACCCACCGTCTGGGAAGTGAGGAGCGCCTCTGCCCGGCCACCCTGTCTGGGAAGTGAGGAGCGCCTCTGCCCGGCCACCCCGTCTGGGAAGTGAGGAGCGCCTCTGCCCGGCCGCCCTGTCTGGGAAGTGAGGAGCGCCTCTGCCCGGCCGCCCCGTCTGGGAAGTGAGGAGAGCCTCTGCCCGGACACCCATCGTCTGGGAAGTGAGGAGCGCCTCTGCCCGGCCACCCACCGTCTGGGAAGTGAGGAGCGCCTCTGCCCGGCCACCCCGTCTGGGAAGTGAGGAGCGCCTCTGCCCGGCCGCCCCGTCTGGGAAGTGAGGAGAGCCTCTGCCCGGCCACCCATCGTCTGGGAAGTGAGGAGCGCCTCTGCCCGGCCACCCATCGTCTGGGAAGTGAGGAGCGCCTCTGCCCGGCCGCCCCGTCTGGGAAGTGAGGAGCGCCTCTGCCCGGCCACCCACCGTCTGGGAAGTGAGGAGCGCCTCTGCCCGGCCACCCACCGTCTGGGAAGTGAGGAGCGCCTCTGCCCGGCCGCCCCGTCAGGGAAGTGAGGAGCGCCTCTGCCCGGCCACCCACCGTCTGGGAAGTGAGGAGCGCCTCTGCCCGGCCACCCCGTCTGGGAAGTGAGGAGCGCCTCTGTCCGGCCACCTCATCTGTGAAATGAGGAGCGCCTCTGCCCGGCCACCTACCGTCTGGGAGGTGAGGAGCGCCTCTGCCCGGCCGCCCCGTCCGGGAAGAAGTGAGGAGCGCCTCTGCCCGGCCGCCCCGTCCGGGAAGAAGTGAGGAGCGCCTCTGCCCGGCCGCCCCGTCCGGGAAGAAGTGAGGAGCGCCTCTGCCCGGCCGCCCCGTCTGGGAAGTGAGGAGCGCCTCTGCCCGGCCGCCCCGTCTGGGAAGTGAGGAGCGCCTCTGCCCGGCCGCCCCGTCTGGGAAGTGAGGAGTGCCTCTGCCCGGCCGCCCCGTCTGGGAAGTGAGGAGCGCCTCTGCCCGGCCGCCCCGTCTGGGAAGTGAGGAGCGCCTCTGGCCGGCCACCCACCGTCTGGGAAGTGAGGAGCGCCTCTGCCCGGCCACCCCGTCTGGGAAGTGAGGAGCGCCTCTGCCCGGCCACCCACCGTCTGGGAAGTGAGGAGCGCCTCTGCCCGGCCACCCACCGTCTGGGAAATGAGGAGCGCCTCTGCCCGGCCGCCCCGTCAGGGAAGTGAGGAGCGCCTCTGCCCGGCCACCTCATCTGTGAAATGAGGAGCGCCTCTGCCCGGCCACCTATCGTCTGGGAGGTGAGGAGCGCCTCTGCCCGGCCGCCCCGTCCGGGAAGAAGTGAGGAGCGCCTCTGCCCGGCCGCCCCACCCGGGAAGAAGTGAGGAGCGCCTCTGCCCGGCCGCCCCGTCTGGGAAGTGAGGAGCGCCTCTGCCCGGCCGCCCCGTCCAGGAAGAAGTGAGGAGCGCCTCTGCCCGGCCGCCCCGTCCGGGAAGAAGTGAGGAGCGCCTCTGCCCGGCCGCCCCGTCCGGGAAGAAGTGAGGAGCGCCTCTGCCCGGCCGCCCCGTCTGGGAAGAAGTGAGGAGCGCCTCTGCCCGGCCGCCCCGTCTGGGAAGTGAGGAGCGCCTCTGCCCGGCCACCCACCGTCTGGGAAGTGAGGAGCGCCTCTGCCCGGCCACCCCGTCTGGGAAGTGAGGAGCGCCTCTGCCCGGCCGCCCTGTCTGGGAAGTGAGGAGGGCCAATGCCCGGCCGCCCCGTCTAGGAAGTGAGGAGAGCCTCTGCCCGGTCACCCATCGTCTGGGAAGTGAGGAGCGCCTCTGCCCGGCCACCCATCGTCTGGGAAGTGAGGAGCGCCTCTGCCCGGCCGCCCCGTCTGGGAAGTGAGGAGCACCTCTGCCCGGCCACCCACCGTCTGGGAAGTGAGGAGCGCCTCTGCCTGGCCACCCCGTCTGGGAAGTGAGGAGCGCCTCTGCCCGGCCGCCCCGTCCAGGAAGAAGTGAGGAGCGCCTCTGCCCGGCCGCCCCGTCTGGGAAGTGAGGAGCGCCTCTGCCCGGCCGCCCCGTCTGGGAAGTGAGGAGCGCCTCGGCCCGGCCACCCCGTCTGGGAAGTGAGGAGCGCCTCTGGCCGGCCGCCCCGTCTGGGAAGTGAGGAGCACCTCTGCCCGGCCACCCATTGTCTGGGAAGTGAGGAGCGCCTCTGCCCGGCCACCCATTGTCTGGGAAGTGAGGGGCGCCTCTGCCCGGCCACCTATCGTCTGGGAAGAAGTGAGGAGCGTCTCTGCCTGGCCGCCCCGTCTGGGAAGTGAGGAACGCCTCTGCCCGGCCGCCCCGTGTCTGGGAAGAAGTGAGGAGCGCCTCTGCCCAGCCGCTCCGTCTGGGAGGTCTACAATGGAGGCCAGAAGCAATGTTGGGGCTGGACGTGGTGGCTCACGCCTGTGGTCCCGGCACTCTGGGGGGCGAGGCGGGTTGATCACTTCGGGCTAGGAGTTCGAGACCAGTCTGGCTAACTTGGCGAAACATGAAAAATACAACAGACAAACCAACCAACCAACTCAGTGACAACAAAACAGGTCTACCCTGGAGTCATACTCTAATTTTTTCTATTTTCCTCCCTTTCTGATCCTTTATCCCACTTTCTTTTTCTTCCTCTTCCTTCTCCCTCTTCTTTGTCAAATAGAGGATTGAGTTATTATCACTGATCCACATAAAGTCCCTCCCTACCTTATTTTAACTCCCACCCCCCATTTCTATTCCCTGACTTCCCATGTGTAACCTTCCTAATATGTTTGATACGCATCTTTTTGTTTGTATGTATTTTTAGAAAATGTTTATTGTTTTTGTGTGCAAAAAAAAATTAAAAAAAATAACAATAATAATAAAAAGAGTTTGTGGCAGGGCAAAACAAAAAAAAAAAAAAAAAAAAAAAAACAAAAGAAAAGACCCCACACAAAGTCTGGTGAGTAAATTCAGTCAGCAAGAAGTTGGGAAAAATATTTTTGAAAATCAGGACTCAGGAGAGGGCTAAACGAAAAAAGGTTAGGCACAGTTGGACATTTCTCAGAATGTTTATCAGAATATAGATGTGGTTGAACTAGTCTAGTTATTATTTTTAAAATAAATTACACACAAGAGGGAGTATACAGTCTACATGAACCCCTTGGGACATGAAAAAGCTAAACAGTTGATCTCAAGTCTATGCAAAATGGCAGAGAAATAAAGAATGCATTTAGGGCTGGGCGCAGTGGCTCTCCTGTAATCCCAACACTTTGAGAGGCCAAGGTGGGCGGATCACTTGAGGTTGAGAAGTTTGAGACCAGCCTGGCCAACATGGTGAAACCCTGTCTCTACTAAAAGTACAAAAATTAGCCAGGTGTGGTGGTGCGTGCCTGTAATCCCAGCTACTCGGGAGGCTGAGGCAGGAGAATTGCTCGAACCTGGGAGGCAGAGGTTGCAGTGAGCTGAGATTGTGCCACTGCACTCCAGCTTGGGTGACAGAGTGAGATTCCATCTCAAAAAAAAAAAAACAAAAAAAAAATTCATTTAGATAAAATGAATTGATCTGTACATGTAGATGTACATTCCAATGTTTGATTCAAGAAAGAGATTCAGATATTATAAAGTGTTAACTGAAAACATTCACTAACTTTATGACTTGGAACAAAAATTTCTAGTGTTAGCTGTTGGCACAAATAATTCATTAAATGCCAGTTTTACCCATTTTTATGTTGCTTCAGCATCTAAGATAATTTTTTCACTGCTCATTAATGTGTCTTAAAGACCTAATGGATTTAAAGAAAACAAATATATTTATCAATGGTATAGAAGATTGAGGAAAATACTTCCATCCAACTTTTCAGTCTAGAAAGATAAATGAGGAGGCATGTGGACAGGGTGCACCCTCTTGTACTGTGGCAAACTGACCTAAATAACACAAAGGAAATCATTCATTTGCACCTTCTTTATTCCCAAGTAATAAACATCCCAAATATCTATTGGGCATATATGATGTGCCAGGCTCCATGCTAAGCTCTTTACCTAGAGTATCAGGTTTAATCCTCCAGGCAGCCCTTTGAGGTGGGGAAGATTACTTTCAGCGTTTTACAAATGAGGAGATTGAAGTTCAGGGAGGTTCTACAACACTTGGTAAGTGGTAAGTGATGGAGCTGGAGTCCAGAACTCTGCTGAGCTCTACTCTCTGAGGTATGCTCCTCTCCTCTCTCTGTCGTATTTTCCCTCCTTGTAAACAGAGCTGGACAACCTAGAAGGAAATGTGAAGGTCTATTTCAAACAAAACCAAGCAGTTCGTTTCTCTGGATGTCACCCCAAGCCCCTTACCTCTATAGATCTTAAGATGTCTCTTCATAGCAGCACTGTTGAATAGAAATATTCTGTAAGCGACGTATGTAATTTAAAATTTTCTAGTAGTCACCTTGAAAAAGGAAAAAGCAACAGGTGAAATTAATTTTAATAATATATTTCATGTAGGCCGTATATTAAAATATTATAATTTCATGTAATCATATACGATTATTGAGATAGTAGAAATAAGTCGGGAGAAATACAGTACAGGACATCTTCTGTAATGCAGCAGATAGAGTGAAATGCAGTTCTACCAAACAACAAGGTTGTGAGTAATGGAAAAAAATATTATTTACTGCTTAAGTTTTACATTTTAAATTCACGTTTATTAAAATTAAATAAAAAATGTGGTTCGCCATTCACACTGGCTTCATTTCAAGTGCTCATTAGCTGCTGGTGGCAAGTGGTTCTCATGTTGGACAGTGCAGCTCTATACAAAAGGTACTCTTTGTCTCCTAAGGACCGGGGACTCCTGGACACTCTATCCCCATCCCTAACTCCTCTCAGCATCCATCTTATTTTCCCTGCCTGTGCCCAGAACTGCTATATATAATGTGCAGGTTATACATTACAAAATTCTGAGATGTCATTTATATTGTAGACCCAGTGGATTTGCTTATTTACTGCAACACTTTTTAGGACGATAGAAGTAAAGTTTTTAAAAGAAGAGACACTTTTTCCTAATTTGTGCACAAAGACTTTTTTTTTTTTTTTGAGACAAGGTCTCGCTCTGTTGCCCAGGCTGGAGTGCAGTGGCACAGTATCAGCTCACTGCAGCCTCTCGACCTTCCAAGCTCAAGCGATCCTCCATCCTCAGCCTCTCTAGTGGCTAGGACTACAGGCAGGCACCATCCCTCCTGGCTGATATTTTTTTTTTAAATTTTTTGTAGAGACAGGGTTTTGTCATGTTGCCCAAACTGGTCTCGAACCCCTAGGCTCAAGCGATCCACCTGCCTCAGCCTCCCAAAGTGCTGGGATAACAGATGTGAGCCACCATGCCCGGCCACAGAGGCATTATTTTTAGCAGGGTGGGCGGTGGATTGTAGCCCTTCTGTCTCTTCCTCGCATTCCGGTAGTTGGTCCCATGGCACTGTTCTATTGTATGCTCAGCACCACTCCAGTGCTCTGCCTGTGGCAGAAAGTGTAGAAGCAGCCTCAGTCAACCTCTCCTCCCCCAGGAATACTGTCACAGAGCCATAGTCATTCTTCATGGTAGTTTACCTTGGAGTCATATGTGTGTTATTCATAATTGTATTCCCGGTGCTTCGTGCACAATAGTTGCTTGGCGTGTTTATTGATTTGAATTGTTAGCTTAGCTTTGACTCTGTATTTGGGCCTCTGCATTGTGTCCTCAGTTGTCCTTGATGATATGTGACCCAGGGCTGATTTATCCAAATGCTGACCTTGCCCTCTCTTTCATGGAGTCACAGATCACCCTTCACGTGGTACCCTTATTCTGATAATACTAATTGTCATTATTGTTATTTTTACAAATAATAGCTGCCATTGATTGATCACTTACTTTGTGTCAAGCACCGTGCTTAGCAATTTATGTAAATTATTTCATTTAATCCTCCCACAATATCTATAGGAGGTAGGTACTATTTTACAATGAGGAACCTGAGTTACTGAGAAGTTACATTACTTACCTGAGGTCATACAGCTGGTAAATGTCAAAGCTGACCTTTAAAACCAGTTCTGTCTGACTTCAAAACTCTCTCAAGTGCCCTTTTGGTATCTGGGGCCTTCCTGACAAGTGACTGTGCCGTAGTGGACTGATTATTTGTCTGCCCAGACTTTCTTCCTTTGGGCAACTACTCTGTCCCCAATTCATGTGGTTTGGGTGGAGTTGGCGCTACCCAGGGATGATCATGTGATTCAGCTTTTGCAAGTCCAAGCAGTTCCTCCACTTGACCAAGTGATTGGCTCAGGGGTTAGCACGTGACCCAGTCTGGCTCAATGGGACTCTTCTGCTGGCATTTAGGAGAGGGGGAACTCGTCCTCTGGGATTTAACCTGGAGCGATGTAACCTGGAGCTACTGGTGGTCATTTTTCCCTGCTCCATGGAGGAAGCCACAGTACAAGAGAATGAGACCGTGCAGTGAGAAGCAGCACTGCACGGTGGTGAGAGCACACTCAGCATTGTTTGAAGTGCAAGAGTCAGCTGTGCCAGGACTTCTCTATTATGTGAGCCAATATGTTCCTTTTGTTGTTGTTTGCCTAAATCTAATTATGTGCATTTGAAAGAACCCTGCTTAATACGATGCTGAGTTTTCAGAAGATGAGTATTTTTGTCTTGGATTCCCTATGCCATTGTCTGTCTGCCCTTGGTCATCCACTACTTTTGTGGCCTTCATGCCTACTTGGTGCCTTGCAGGCCTTACATCCCTGTAGACTCTGCACCATGTTCAGCTTGCTGTGTCCCTTTTAGGTCAGTAAGCCCTGCCCTAGTGAAAGGAGGTGCCACAGCCAACACCTCTTCACCAACAGCCCCCGCCCCTCCATCCTGCCCTATGGCATAGCCCACAAATGGATCTGGGTGGGAAAAGGATTTTGCCATGAGTGGAGCATTAGAGAAATCTGTTCTTCATAGGCATCGGAAAAATTACTCGTCAACCTACTCTTTGGATGCTGATCAAAGACCACAGAATGCTAACCTCATTTGGCCTCTGACACCATCTGGGATCTCAGCCAGTTTAGGTGGAGGCCTTGCCTCTTATCCCCAGTTTTTTTGGCCACCAGCCTTTCTAATCAACTGTCTTTCTATGTACTCTCAAGCCTCCTATGATTTCGAACTTCCATTCTTCTGCTGGCTGCCTTCCCAAATCTTTCCGGTGGCCCTCTGAGAGCATTGTTCCACTGTGAATCAACTCTCCCACACTGCAGCCTCCTCACAGAATAACAGCATTCCCTTCCCTGTAGCTCTCTCTGCTGTAGCCTACTTCTAGCTTCCCTTTGCCCCTTCTAGGGCATCACTTTTCTGCCTTCATGCAAAACCCCTTTGTCCTTTAGGGTTCAGGCCATTCATGCAGATAGCCTCCTAGTCTCTCCTTTTGCCACCAACCTCTTTGTCGTTCTCCCTGATTGACTCACCTGGTTCATGGTCATCTCTCCCAGCTTGGCTATCTCTGCATTCATAGATACAACCAACTTTTTATGTTTGCATTAGTTGTGCAGTTGTCTTGGGGATAGTTAATGGGAGTCATTAATTATGACAGGAGTGGAAAATAAGGGTGACTTCATAAGAGATTACCTATGATCAGGACCTTGAAAAATGAATAGGATTTCAACAGGTGGTTAAAGAGGGAAGAGCCTTCCAGAGAGAACAACTCGAGCAGATACATGGGGATATGAAAAGGCCTGGTATATTTGCTTGCTCGAGTCCTGGGAAACAAGTGGTAGGAAAGGAAAAGGGAACTCAGATTGAATTGGACATGATTAGGCCAGGTTCGGTGGCTCACGCCTATAATCCCAGCACTTTGGGGAGCCTAGGCGGGTGGATCACCTGAGGTCAGGGATTCAAGATCAGCCTGGTCAACATGGTAAAATCCCGTCTCTACTAAAACTACAAAAGTTAGCTGGGCATGGTGGCGCATGCTTGTAGTCCCAGCTACTCGGGAGGCTGAGGCAGGAGAATTGCTTGAACTTGGGAGGTGGAGGAGGTTGCAGTGAGCTGAGATTGTGCCACTGCACTCCAGCCTGGGCGACAGAGCAAGACTCTGTCTCAAAAAAAAAAAAAAAAAAAAGAATTGGACGTGATTACATTTATTTAGGATTGAGGAATGACCCTAAGGAGTATGCAGGTGGAAGAATGCAAGAGAAAGAACAAGAAGAAGAGGGGCAGGATGATCTTGTAAATGACAAGATCAAAACTTTATTGGAGTGATTGTAAAAGGTGAGGAGGAGTAATTAAAACAGTTTAAGAAAGCTCATAATAAGACTATGGGCTTTAGAGAGAAGAGATAGTAGAAGAAGAGGTGGAAGGATTTTCAGGACAGAGTAGTTATGAGGGAGCAGGGAGGAGGGCAGAGGAATGAGACAGGACAGCTGCTGCTTAGGAGAGGGGAGAGATTGAGGCCCTGCCTGGTGATGGGAGATTTTGAAAGGGTAGGATTCCAGGAGACGACAGCTACATACTAGATATGAATCAAGTTACTTAGCCTTTTTATTACCTTATGAATAAAAAGTAAGATAACTTATGTATTTCATGAGAGTAAAAGTGACTTACATTATGTAAGCCTCAGATGTTTCCCAAACTGTGTTCTATAGACTACAACTCTGGGAAATGTTAACGAGGTTCAGGGGAAATACAGTAAGTTCTATGATCAAATGAGGTTGGGAAGCCCTGTATTCTATGTGATTCACCTATTAAAGACTCTGAGAAATGCATACAAGGAACCAATTTGCTGTTGTTTAACCCAGCTTTTCCCAAATATACTTGTCCATTCATTCATTTGTTGATTCATTCAACAAGCATGCAGTAAACGCATGCTATGATAGTATGTTTTGAGTACTCTGCTGGCCACTGGTCCTAGAGTAGAATAAAGTCACCCAGTGTTCCTACATTTATGAGATTATGGTCTGATATAAGCACATGTTATCATCCCACAGCTCCTAGTGTTCTGAGGAACATGATTTGGGAAGCCTTGAGTTAAGGTATTTAATATTCCTTTTTGTGCTCTGGAATGGAATGACGTGGAGTGATTGTCTGCCTATATCTCTGCCTTTATGTCTCTATCTTACGTCAGTACCTCTGCCTCTTCACAGAATGTTTCCTAGACCTGCTGCCTTGGGCAGGGATAGAGCTGATGACAAGGAAACTTTCAGGTCTGGGAAGTTGGTGACTCACCCAAGATCACCCAGCTAGTTAGTTGCAGAACCAGGGACAGAACCCAGCTCTTCTGGCTCTAGGTTCTGGTTCTGTGCTCATTTCTTTCTTGGTAAGAAGGGACAACTTGAAATGCTTGAAAATTAAAAAAAAAAAATAAGCAGACTCAACCGACTCAGTGAGATACTGTGGCCTTTGCCAATTTAATCAACAATAGCAGGGTTGACTTAAGGATCAGCAGCACCACCACCACTACCATTATCATCGTCATCACTAACGCTGAGTAATTACTATAATCCATGTGCCATACTAAGCACTTTATGTATATTTGCTTATTTAATTCTTACAACTCTATGAAGTCATAATTATTACCCTATTTTATAAATGAGGAAGCAAGCTCAGAGAGGTAATTGTCGGTGTTTATACAACTAATAAGGAGCAGAGGAAAGCTTCCATTCTAGGCTGTTTTCAGAGTCCAGGCTGTGAACTGCATTCTGTTATCTAGTGAAATGTTTTTTCTGTTTTAGTATTTTCCTCTCAGAATCAGTTGGTCTCTTCTCCCTTCCATTTTAGCTTGCCTTGCTTCTTCATCTTTGTAAAAACCAAATCTTAGAAAGGATCTGATTTGTTTATTCTATGTCAGGTAGCATTCATCCAATATTTACTTCTACTATTTCTTGTCTTTAAAACCCATGGTCTTGTTATGAGCTTTCTGAAACCATTGTAATTACTCCTCCTCCCCTTTTGTAGTCACCCCAATAAAGTTTTGATCTTGTCATTTACAATATCATCCCACCCCTCTTCTTTTTATAATAAAGGCTGTTATTTCTCTTACATTCTTCCACTTGCATACTCCTTGGAGTCCTCCCTGAATGCTAAGTAAATACAATCATGTCCAACTCAATCTGAGTATTTAATGAATATTATGTGAAGGAACTGCTTTAGGAGCTGAGGACCCAGTGGTGAATGCACAGACCAGGTTCCTTTCCTGTGAAACTTACAACCAGTGGGGAGAGTGCACAAGAAAAACAACACATAATCAAGAAAAATGTGACACAGAGATAAGTACCGTGGAAAGAATTAAGACAGGATAACATAGTGAGAAGAGCTGGCTGTCTACCTCAGACTGGGTAGTCAAAGGAAGGTCTTTTTTTGTGGAAGTGACATTTAAACTAAAATTTGAGTTATAAGAAGGAAGCTGCAAGAGAGAAATGGGTGGGGAGGAGGGAGAAAGAAAATGGAGCGCTCTTCCAGTAGACAGAACATTATGTGCCAAGACCCCAGCCACGAGTTTGCAGTGTTTGAAGAATAGGAGGAAGGCTGGTGCGGTTGAATCATAGTGGGCCATTGGGGAGTGGTACTAGATGCGGTTAGAGAAGTAGGTCATATACTAGGTTAAGGAGTGTGGGTTTTAGTTTAAGTGCATTGGGTAGCCGTTGGAGGATTTTAGCAGGGCTGATGACACAGACTGATTTATGTTTTTTAATGATTGTATTTACTGATACATGGAAAAATGATTATAAGGAGATAAGAAGGAAGTAGTGAGACCCATTAGGAGGATATTCCAGTAGTCCTGACGAGGGATAATGATGGCTATATTAGTTATTGCCACAGTAATCCTGTGTAACAAACAGTCCCATAAATTCAGCAGCATACAACAATTAGGATTTATTTTTGCTCATGAGTATAGGATGTCTGGGTAATTCTGCTGATCTTGGCTGGGCTTGGTTGATCTTAATTGGGCTTGCCCATGTGTCTGTGATCCACTGTGGGTCAGGTAGGCAGCTCTGCAATATTGCCTGGGTTCTCTGATATGTTTGAGGGGCCAGCTGGCTGTCAGGTGGTATAGGGATGGTCTCAGCTGAGATGTCTGGAACAACTCTGCTCTCCTCCATATGTACATGACATCCCTCTAGTAGGCTAGTTTGGGCTTACCCTCAGGCTGGACAGTTGTATTCTTATGGTGATCACAAAGAAGCAAGAGAGGAAGTAGAAACAAACACACACGTTTTAAAGACTCAGCTTGTGTCAAGTTTGCTACTGTCCCATTGGTCAAAGTAAGTTACATACGTATATCCATAGTCAGTGTGGGAGGGCATTGCCAAAGGACAGGGATTCAGACAGGTGTGAAAAGATACAAGGAGATACGAAAAATTGGGGCCATTATTCCAATCAATCTATTGCACTAATGGGGGAGTAGTGAAGAATGAGAAACTTGAATAGGTTCAGAAAATATTTAGGGGTACAGTCCAAAGGACATGCTGATGAATTGGATTTGAGTATGAGAGAAAAGAATGAATCAGAGATAATGCCTAGATACTTGGCTGAGCAGCTGGGGAGATGGTGAGGCCATTTACTTGGATACTGGATGAAGAGCAAAATTTAGGGGACTATCCAGAGCTCTGTGTTAAGTGGTGGTGTGTTTGAGATACCTGCTAGATATTTAAATAAAGATGTCAGGGTTGCAGTTGGATACAGCAATCTGAGGTTCTGCAGAATGTCAAAGCTAAAGATGTAGATTTTGGAGTTGTCAACTTATAGATGGCTCAGCTGGAATTCCAGGATGCATGCCTTGGCTGGGATCTACTGAAATCCATCAGCCAGTCACCCTGAAGTCTTGTAGTCTATGCGTAACTGATAAGACTCACATTGTGCTTTGAATGTGCTTTTCTATTTCACTAGTTTAAAATATTAGTGTCTACTTGTATAATTTGTGCTGTGAACTGAAAACTACAGTTTTCCCACTCTGCCATGTACAGCCTTCTGATTTGGCAGAAATAATACTGAAAGGACACCTGCCAGGGTCTTAGTAATTCTTAGTTATAGTAATCCGAGACATTTCAGCTCAGGGTTAGCAGAAAGATCATGAAGTCAAGAAGCAGGGCTTAAATCAGATGAAGTTGGAATCTCCAAAGGTAATTACTTCCTGTGTGAAGCCATAGGTCTTTGGGACTGTTTCCTGTTACCTTGGGCCATTCAGCCAAGTACACCATAAAATACTTGGCCTATCAGGAAGGCACATACTAGCATTTAAAAAATTTTACAAATGTGCTGTTTAAATTATATTACACAATATTACCACTAACATAAGATTTACATTTCTGTCACATACTGGAGGGTGTATCTTAAACTGAATTTCACTCAAGTTTTGCCAAAAGTGGTCTTGAGATAATATTTAACAGACACAGACCAAGGATCATATTCCTGATTTACCTATTTCTGTACTTTATTCTTATTTCTTTAGTTAACCAGATAGTAACCTATTTAGCTTAGCCCAGGTAGGAATGCCTTTACTAAGGCTTTATTTACTAAGCCGTTATGAAATGTTAATATAAGAAGTAGCCTGTTGAGGAATGCTTTTGTAATTTCTGCCCAAACTGCTGTTGAAGATATTTTGTAATATCTTCCATTATCTTTTATGATCCCATAAACTAGTTTCTCTTTGGAGTTTAGTGACAGGGAAAATTTTTCTTTTGATAAGCTGGTGTGTATTTTATCATAAACATTATTATTCTATGAAGCATTCAAAAAATTCTTTAATCCCTGATATTTTGAGAAGCTCTAAACTTGACACACAATTACACAAAATGTTTTAGATTTCTGGTTTTCAGCGTGTAGTAGAATTGAAGCATATATGAATTAGGGGAATTCAACTCTGTGGGCCAGCCAAAAAAAAAAAAAAGACAGGAGACAGAAAGGGAGAGAGAAACAGCAATGTAAAGAGTGCAAGTGAACCTATTCATCTTTCCACCTGATGAGCATACACCCCAGAAGGGGTGTGTACTGGAGGCGTGTGAACCTACTGTTCTCTTTGTCTGCCTGAGTCTGCAGAGGGTATCCATGAGCATCTCACAGTGCTCAGTGTGATTTGTGGTTAAAGATACATCCCTTTTTATACAAACTGACCCCTAGGTCCATGCCAGATACTTTGGTCCCAAACCAAAAAACCCAAAATTGATTATTCTGTGGGCTGGATTGTTTGCAAAAAGGCCTGCGTCATTCCCCTCCCAGTGTCTGCTCACCTTGAGTAGTCGCCTCCCATACTGACGCTGGGCTTGTGACTTGCTTTTGCCAGTGAAACAAGAGCAAATAAATGTAAAGCATTCAGAGACACACAGTGTGCTGTGTACTGGGTGCGTGCCCTCTCTTACTGCACTTAGAACCCTGAGGACTGTAGGAGCAAGCCCAAGTTGTCCTGTTCAAGAGGCCACATGTGCCCTGGCTGATAGCTTATAAGTGCCAGAAGCGTGAATGAGGCCACCCTAGATATCAATGCCAGAAAAGCCCAACTGACCTGCAGAGTTATGAGAAACAATATGTTCTTATTATTTGTACACCACTAATTATGGAGTGGGTTTTGTTTTTGTTCTCATCAAAAGCTAACTAATAGAACTTCCAGTGCTTCTGGACATTTCTGCTGATACTGTGTTGGACATATCCAGAGAGAGTGTGTCAGTCTGCAGTGTGACCTGTGTCTCCTGTGGAAGGCTCAAGGCTAATTGACTGTGTTCAGTTTTTACCCTATGTGTTGACTGAGAACCAACCCCTGCATAACTCTGTTTTCTACTTTCTGCCTTTTGGTTTCTGACTCTTCCTTTTAGTTTTAATTCTCATCTGTATATTTACATGTTGTACATGTATTGTTTCTTAAATTACTTTTATTGAGAATAAATTCAATTAACATAAAATTTGCCATTTAAATCATTTTACACACTAGTCTAGTGATTTTTACTATATTTATGATGTTATGCAGTCATCACCACTATCTAATTCCAGAAGATTTCCATTATCCCAGAAAGAAACCCCATACCTCCATAACAGTAACCTACTTTCTGCCTGTATGGATTTACCTACTCTAGACATTTAATGTAAAAGTAATCAGTATAATGTGTGGCCATTTCTATCTGGCTTCTTTTATCCAACATAATGTTTTCAAGGTTCATTCAAGTTGTACCATGTATCAGTATTTCATTCCTTTTTAGGGTAGAATAATGTAATATTTCATTGTATGAATATACAAATTTTGTTTATCCATTCATCAGTTGGCAGACATTGGGTTGTTTTCAGTTTTTGGCTGTTGTGAGTAGTACTGCTATGAGCATTCACATACAAGTTTTTGTGTGAATGTGTTTTTAATTCTCTTGGGTATAATACCTAGGAGTGGAAATGCTGAGTCATATGAAAATTCTATGTTTAACTTTTGAGGAACTGCCAAACTATTTTTCACAGTGGCTGTACCATTTTACATTTCCAGCAGCAATGTGTGAGGGTTCTGATTTCTCCACATTCTTGCTAATACTTGTTCAGTTTTTATTTTTTGGATTATATTCATCCTAGCGTGTATGAAGTGGTATCTCATCGTTTCAATTTGCATTTTCATAGTGACTAATGATGTTGAAAATTTTTTATGTGTTTGTTGACCATTCATATATGTTTTTGGAGAAATGTCTATTCAAATCCTTCACCCATTTTAACACCGGGTTGTCTTTTTCTTGTTTAACTTTAAGTGTTCTTTATATATTCTGGATACTAGACCCTTATCAGATATATCATTTGCAAATATGTTCTTCATTCTGTGGGAGCTTTTTGTAACCTTCTTCAATAATGTCACACAAAAATTTTTAAGTTGATGAAGTCCTACTTACCTATTTTTCTTTTCTTGCTTATGCTTTCGATGTCATATTTAAGAAACCATTGCTTAATCTAAGGTCATGAAAATTTGTACCTGTATTTTCTTCTAAGAGTTTTACAATTTTAGTTCTTTAATTAAATCTTGGATCCATTTTGAGTTAATTTTTGCATATGGTGTGAGGTAGAGGTCCAAATTTATTTGTATCCATTTATCCCTATACCATTGTTGAAAATATTTTTCTTTCCTCATTGGATGGTCTTGACATCTTGGTCAAAAATAATTGACCACAGTTGTGTGAATTTATTTCTGGACGCTTAATTCTGTATTGTTGATCTGTATATCTATCCTTATGGGGTACTACACAGTTTTGATTGCTATGCCATTAGAGTAAATTTTAAAATTGGGAGTGTGAGTCCTCCAACTTTGTTCTTTTTTTTTTTCAAGATCGTTTTGTCTATTAATTTTACTATATGGGTTTTAGAATCACCTTGTCCAGTTCTGCAGAAAAGGTTGTTGGGATTTTAATAGAGAATTCAGTGAATCTGTAGATCCATTTGGGAAGCATTGCCATTTTAACAATATCATGTCTTTCATCCATGAATGTGGGATGTCTTTCCATTTATTTAGGTCTTTTTAAATTTATTTCCGCAATGTTTTGTAGTTTGCCATGCAAAAATCTCATTCTTCCTTGGTTAAATTTTGTTCATGCATTTTTTTATTGAAACATGTCTCAATTTCTCTCTGTAGGTAGACAAGATAAAAATGATAAATCCATAAAAATAAATTTTCTTGTTTTGAGTTGGAGTATTGTTACACAGACTGGAGTGCAGTGGCGTGATCTCGGCTCACTGTAGTCTCCACCTCCCGTGTTCAAGTGATTCTTGTGCCACAGCCTCCCGAGTAGCTGGGATTACAGGTGTGTGCCACTATGCCTGGATAATTTTGTATTTTTAATAGGGATGGGGTTTCACCATGCTGGGCAGGCTGGTCTCAAACTCCTGACCTCAAGTGATCTACCCTCCTCTGCCTTCCAAAGTGCTGGGATTACAGGCAGGAGCCACCGTGCTTGGCCAAAAGTAAATGTTTTTAATGTAGCTCTTCAGCTATTTTAATGTAGCCAGACTTTTTTCCTAGAAGTCTGAGAATAAGGATACTAAATTTCTAGTCTCAAAGGTATTATTATTATGTTTATAATTTTGGCTATATTAGCTTTTATTTATTCATTTCTAAAATGGTACCTGCCAAAGTGCCATCTACTCCTGTCCATTTTAATGTTTTAGCGATTAGTAGTAATAGTAATGTTATGAAGATTAAGTTAAAACAGTAATACTGATAGCAAACACCTCAATGGCATCTATGTGCCAGGTAATTATTCTAAGTGTTTTCTGTGTATTAACTTATTTAATGAAATTAAATACTGGGTGGGGTGAAGCTTTAAAGGACTGTGTGATTTTTTGTGTATGTGTGTTTGTGTGTGTATGTGTATGTGTGTGTGTGTGTGTCTGTGTGTATGAAGTCTTTTTGGGTGACATTTGGAAAACTCATAATTTTAATCTAGAGCTCTCAAACAATAGTTATTGTCAATGTTTAATTTTTTTTTTTTTTCCGGAGAAGGAGTCTTGCTCTGTTGCCAGGCTGTAGTGCCATGGCACGATCTCGGCTCGCTGCAACCTCCAGCTCCCTGGTTAAAGCCATTCTCCTGCCTCAGCCTCCTGAGTAGCTGGGATTACAGACATGCACCACCACGCCCAGCTAATTTTTGTATTTTTAGTAGAGATGGGGTTTCACCATGTTGGCCAGGATGGTCTGAATATCCTGACCTTGTGATACTCCCGCCTCGGCCTCCGGAAGTGCTGGGGTTACAGGTGTGAGCCACTGTGCCCGGCCTAATTTTTAAAGATTAAGATATTGATAACTGTATTAATGAACAAAGGGAGGGAGGTGATATCTCTCAACTCTGCTTGTTTGGGCTTTAATTATTTCACCTCTCAATTGAGAAGTTTGAATCCAATGATCTCTAATCTTAGAGTGCCCAGCTCTCATAGTCAGCTATCTAATGGCTTAGATACAATATCTCTCTGTCCTATGTGTGGTATTTGAGAAGAAGGATATTGCAGGGGAAGGCTCTTTGAGGAATTAGATCAAAACTCCACAGAAATGTGAGCTTGGGGAAGGCAGGGCTTGTGTTTTCCATGTGGAATGTTATATCCCTGTCACAGTACCTGATACACAGTAGAGTTTAAATAAAATGTTTTGTTGAAAAATGAGTGAAGAAATAAACATAAGACTGGAAAGAAGTCATTTTGGGTTTGATATGATTTGGCTGTGTTGCCACCCAAATCTCATCTTGAATTCCCACGTGTTGTGGGAGGGACCCAGTGGAAAGTAATTGAATCATGGGGGCAGGTCTTTCCGATGCTGTTCTTGTGATAGTGAATAAGGCTACAAGATCTGATGGTTATAAAATGGGGAGTTTCCCTGCACAAGTGCTCCTCTCTTTGCCTGCCGCCATCCACGTACGATGTGACTTGCTCCTCCTTGCCTTCCACCAAGATTGTGAGGCTTCCCCAGCCACATAGAACTGTAAGTCCAGTTAAACCTCTTTCTTTTGTAAATTGCCCAGTCTTGAGTATGTCTTTATCAGCAGTGTGAAAATGGACTAATATAGGGTTTTAGTTTCTTTTTAATAGAGAAACATGTATATGTGGATTGAGTGTGGGGAGAGGAAGGAGTATTATTAAAATGGATATATTTAAATTAATAGAAGCTGTTTCTACTTTTTGTATTTCTTCATACTCATCTTGTATTTCACAACACTGAGCCCTTGGCCTGGGATGTGCCTTTGCCTTGCCATCTACCAACTTACTCAGCTTTTTAGCTCAGCCCAGGCATCACCTTTGCTGGTTATCTCTCTACCTCTTTTTTTTTTGTTTTTAATTATACTTTAAGTTCTAGGGTACATGTGCACAACGTGCAGGTTTGTTACATAGGTATACATGTGCCATGTTGGTTTGTTGCACCCATCAACTTGTCATTTACATTAGGTATTTCTCCTAATGCTATTCCTCCCCCAGCCCCTGACCCTAACAGGCCCCAGTGTGTGATATTCCCTGCCCTGTGTCCAAGTGTTCTCATTGTTCAATTCCCACCTAAGAGTGATCTCTCCACCTCTTATCTCCAGGCAGAGTTGAAGCTTATAACCATCTGTAGTCTAGCACTGATCACATGGTAATGAAATTGTTAGCTTCTGTTGTGTCTGTTCCTTTTACTAGGGTATGAGTATCTTAATGGCCATGTTTTATGTTTTATTTTGATAACATATCTGGCATTTAGCAGGTGTTCAGTTAGCAGTGGTTGAGTGTGTAAATGTGAACCAATACAGAATAAAGATGAGGCAATGACCAACTGACCAGTTGCTTTCCTGAGTGTTTGCTGTGTGTAAGGAATTTTATATGCATTTCTCTTACTTCTCATGACAATCCTTTAGGGTTGGTGTCATCATCATCCTCATTTTACAGATAAGAAAGCAGTCTCTAAGGAATTAAGTAACTTGTGTGAAGTTATGCACCGAGTAACTGGCAAAGCTAAGATTTAGAGCCGGGTTAAGCAGACTTACCTGTTTAGGTTCCTTCCACTAAAATCAGCGTTCTTGGCCAGAAGTTCCAGTAAAAATAATGAGTGAAATAAGATACTGGACATAAGGTGACATCAGGAAAAAAAAGATCATCGGGATAATGTTTAAAGAACCATTGCTTATGTCTTCTCCAGCAGTGTCAGCAAATAGATTAAAAATTGGGTCTTTTAATATGTCAAAAGGTACAGGCCTGCCCTCTCGGTGGTTGAATTTTCTGTTTAACACAGTAGTAAAATGAGGAACAAGTGGGTTTCTAGATCAAGCTACATAGAATAATTACATTTGGGGGCTAAAGACAACATTAGAGCTTATCAGCCTCAGCCCCATTAATCTTACAGATATCACAAGGCCCACAGAGTTTGTAAGTTTGGTCCTCAGTTGCTTTGTCAGTTAAGGGCAGAGAGTGTTCCTTTACATCATGAGGCTCACTTTATATATTAATAGAAAATTTAGAATAATGGTAGATAAAAACTTGTCACATTAAAGAGACAAGAGCATGAGAGCTTGGTTGAAATACCATCACTTCACACATTGGAGATAGTATCTCTGAGCTTCTGGGCCCCCTCAGAAAAAAAGAACTTCCTGCATAGGACAGAATTCATCATCAGCGGCATCTCCGAGAAAAAAGGATCCTGTAAGTTGTTTGTTAACTTATGATTCCAAGACTTTGCTAATTTAAGATGCAAACGAATATACAATGGTCCCTCCTTATCTGTGTGGCTTTTGAAGTAAGAGTTTTCTTTCAGATTTGTCCAGTGATAGTAGGAGGAACTACAAATGGTGAAAGATCTGAAGTAGATGCTTCTGATACCTTTGAGATTTGGCTTCTGAAGTAAATACCAGCAAGCTAGATAAAGTGAAATCATTGTCATCCAGTGGATACTTACCGAATACCCAGTATATTTCAGGCAGTGTTCTGGGTGCTAGATCAGGCCAAATATTATATTTTATTTTGTGTGGTTTGTGTAAGACAGAATACTCAGAGGGAAAAGAAGACTTGGAAATATGCTTTTGAGAAATTGATATGTAACAGAATTGAGATTTATGTATATGTGTAACATATACATATATATATATGTATATGTATATATGTATATGTGTAACATGTACACAAACATTAATTTATTTTGTTGTAGGTCCATATTGCTTATATAAGTAAATTTGATTTTCAGAATTTCACACAGCACTGGAAGAAATTGGACATTGACTTATTTTACCAATGTGGCAAGACACTGCACATTACCGCTTTTATAGTCCTTAATAGATTGTAATGTCATGCGTTGTTTTTAAGGTACTCTTTTCCCATTCTTCTCTAGAGCAAAGATCATGTCTTGTTCATCTTTGTAACCACCTTAGTGCCTCATGCATGGTTCCTAATACATCATGGCTGTGCAGTAAATGTCAGAATGAATAATCATGAATGTCTCAAACTATTTCTGTGGACAAATTAGCTCATGAACTGAAAATGGTAAAAAATGGTTGAGTAAAGAGGAAACATTTGAGGGAAGGAAGAAAATTGACAAAGATAAGAGATGAATGAAACAAGAATGAGGTGGTCAAGAATGCCATCATATATTATGTGTCCTGGTAAACTTTTGCTGTGTTAGAAACCATCCAAGACTTAAAGGGATACAACCATTTTATCACCCTCATGGATTCTGGAGGTTAAGAATTAGTGCAAAGTGGGGATGTCAAGGCTCTCATCTTGGAAAACTTTAATGGCTAGGGGTGACTTGAACCACAAGGGGCTGGAATCATCTGAAGGTCTCTCACTCATGTGTGTGGCTTCTAGGCTGAGATGATTTGAAGGCTGGGCTCAGCAGTAATTCTGCAATAGAACTGTATGTGATTTCTCTCCTTGCAGTGAGCTTTTCTCAGTATGGTGGCTGGGTTCCAAGAGGGAGAATATTCAAAGAGCAGATGTCCAAAAGAATCAAGCAGGGGCTACTTGGGCTTTTATGTCCCAGTCTCAAGACATTTCTACTGTACTGTATTAGTCAAAGGAGTCACAAGCCTACTCCAATTCAAGGGGAGGTGACATAGACCCATGAGAAGAGTGTCAATGAATTTACAGGTATTAAAAAAAAAGAAAAACAGAAACAGCAGCACTACATATCATAAATGGACCAGATAATGACAATGATGAATAGAGCAAAGAACAGGAAAGTTCATTATCAATTTACTTCATCAGAGATGGGACATATGACAATGTCATTAGACACTTTCCAAACAGTAGTTAGATTATGACATACATCCATGATACTTTTTGAGTATGGTTGATAATTTTTATTTGTTACAAATCATCTATGCAAATGTTTTCTATGAAATTAGTGTTTTTAACAGTTTCTTTTTTTCCCCCTGTTAGGGATCAGGTATGTAAGG
This sequence comes from Nomascus leucogenys, assembly GCF_006542625.1. NCBI lineage: Eukaryota > Metazoa > Chordata > Mammalia > Primates > Hylobatidae > Nomascus > Nomascus leucogenys. The sequence goes on from NC_044400.1 coordinate 38,383,655, forward strand.
CTGGCATTTCAGTTTTTGAAATTCTTCATTAACTGAGCTCTACAAGCTTTAGAAATAAAGTTCTCTTTTTTCTTATCAACTCTGAAGTGTTTGATGACTGGGACATGGAAAACTATGTTATTTCTGTAAATGCGTTTTAAACACTTTTTATTGTGGAAAATTTCAAACATAAGTAAAAATAGGATGATATAAGGAACCCCTAGTACTTATCACTAAACTTCAATAGTTATCAACTCATGAACAATTTTATTTTGTCTATACTCTTCCATACCCTTCAGATTAGGAAGCAAATCACAGACATTATTTTATCTGTGAATTTTTCAGTATATATCTTTAAAAGATAAGACCTCTGAAAAATATAATCACCATACCATCACACACACACACACACACACACACACACTCTCACACAGCAAATCATAAACAACCGAACACTATCTTAATATCATCAAATCCTGATATCATCAAACAAATATTGCCAATGAACCTTAATATCAACAATATTGAGTTAGTATTCAAGTTGCCATAATTGTCTCACACATTTCAGTTGAGAGGTCTCTTAAGACTAAATATATGTCAGACCCTCCTGAATCTCTCTCTTTTATTTTTGTTCTTAAATTTTTTTTGTTAAAGAAAGTTTCTCATTTGTAAAAAAAATTGAATGTACTAATGACTTGGACTCTTCATTCCTATTTTAAAAACATTGAGAAGGCCGGGCGTGGTGGCTCACACCTGTAATCCCAGCACTTTGGGAGGCCGAGGCGGGCGGATCACGAGGTCAGGAGATCGAGACCACGGTGAAACCCCGTCTCTACTAAAAATACAAAAAATTAGCCGGGCGTGGTGGCGGGCGCCTGTAGTCCCAGCTACTCGGAGAGGCTGAGGCAGGAGAATGGCGTGAACCCGGGAGGCGGAGCTTGCAGTGAGCCGAGATCGCGCCACTGCACTCCAGCCCTGGGCGACAGAGCGAGACTCTGTCTCAAAAAAAAAAAAAAAAAAAAAAAAAAAAAAAAAAAAAAATTGAGAAAAGAATATATAGACGTGGATGAATGTTTCATATTAAAAATAACTTAGAATACTGTGGCCAAGGAACAAACATTGATATTTGATTATCTTATATATAATTTCCAAACATTCTTTACTCTGATGCTTTCTCCTAGTAAAAGGCCCTGAAAATCACTGTACCCACTGAGAAATTTGTTTTGTCTTATTTTCACTTGTATTGTTTCCCTCTGCAGTAGCAAGAAATAGACAAATATTCGTTTTATACAAGAAATTCCCTCATCAGAGGAGAATTGGTGTCAGAATTTGCCACTTAAAGTGAATCCAGTTATATTTCACAGTAAATAGTAAAAGAGAAAAAACCTGGTATAATTCAGACTTTATCCTGAAAACTAAAGTGAAAATATGTTTATCTCATATTTTGAACCATTTAGATTATAACTAACTCATAGGAAAAACAGTGAATCTAGTATTTTCTTGATATCATTTTCTGACAAAATTTTAATCAAAATTTTGACTTCCTTTACGTGTGAGTTTGTCAGCACAATTTGAAAGAGAGCTTTTTTTTTCAAAAGCATTAGAAAGTTTTACCAGTTTTTGCAAGGGTTTTCCTGTTCCATAGAATAAATGTTAACCCACTATAACAAAGATACCATGATATATAATTTCTAAAATAAGATAGAAATATACTTGTCTCTCACAAAGTAAGTGAACTAGTCTAGCCTTTGCTCCATGAAGTCATTCCAGGATCAGGTTCCATCTCGTTTCTTCCCCACCTTCAGAGTGGTGCTGGGATGCATAAGGGAAGTTGAGTCTGCCAGTGGGAGGCTGGAAAATGCCCTACATCCAGGGAAGTAGCTTGTCTTTAAGTTGAAAATGGCCTGGAAGGAGTACATATAACTTCTACCACACATCCTTTTGGCCTTAACTTAGTGAGATGGCCACACTTTGTGCAAAGAAGGCTGGGAAATATAAATATATAAATACATGTAAATATATAAATTTATATATTTATATATATATAAATTCATATTTATATAAATATGAATATATTCCAGCCTATGTGCAGAAAGAAGGGGAGAGTGAACTGATGTGTGGGGGTGTGCGTGGGGGGCGTGGGTGGGGAGAGGTAAGAAGCAGTCTGCCACAGTGTATCTTAATATTTTAATTATAAAAATTAGTCTGATTTTGACACCCCTATTGTGTTATTATTATTATGTTTAACTAGCTAACTTTAAGATCTTTATTTCCCAGTGTCACTGAGTGTGGTTGGAGTGGTTCTCTAACAGCACTTCTTGAAATGCCTCATCTTTGGAAGATTTGATTTTTTATTTGCAATTGTATTGTTGACTGTTGCCTTTCTCATTCAGTGAGAGATGATGACAGCAAAGAAGCAAAACCTAGTAATGTGGAAGGGATACTTGACTGGGACCAAAGTGGTCAATTGATTAATGGGTATTTTAATATTGTGACAATTTTTCCTTCTCTCTAGAACCACTTACTTATGAATCTTCTGTATAATAAATAAGTTTGTTAGATTCTTGGAGGTATTGCACATAGTATATTTTCTAAAACTTCTTTCTGCATCCATTGCTCTTTTTATCTCCTTCTTTCTTATGAGAGGGGAGGCCGTCATTCCTAATTATAGCCAAAGACCCACAGGGAAGACCTGCAGTGTGAGATCCAAACCTGTCTTAAAGGAGTTAAATCAGTGCATATATCTGCATATGGACAATAAGAAACAACTATTCCTAGGGCAGCACTCTCAGTCTGTTTCTAGGTTCGCATGTCCCCTAATCCAGTGCTATAATCACCTACCCTATGGTAGGGGACTGGGGTGGGCGATATAGTATCAGGAGAGATGAGAAATCAGCCGGCCTTTCAACTTTTGCCTTTTGTCCCGAGAGGACTTCTCTTATCCTCTCTTTAGATGCTATTGGTAGTGAAAGATACGGGTTTTAATAGAGATCTCTTGGTGCTATTCAAGTTGTCTACCTTCAACAGGTTAGCAGATGAATACTCAAAACGTTATAGCCTGATGCATATCAACTGGCTGAAAGGAGAAATATATAAGACTTTAAGAAAGTACAGGTTATCACATGGTGCTTTTGTTTAATAGCTCAGGAAGACAGAGGTGTACAGTGTTACTTCCTTCTGAGCATGAAAACATTGCCTAATCCTGGAGTAGCTCCAATTCATGACGTTAAATGGGGAGCCTAGAATGTACTCTATTTTGATTAAAGTCATCCTAGTATTTTTTTCCTTTGTTGTATTTCTGCTATTTAATCTCCTTTTACAAAAGAGATTTGGGGCTTTAAGCTGAGAGTATATACTGCAGAAGAGTATATGGTAAGATTTATTCTTATATAATAGCTACCCATTTTGGTACTTTTGAATTGAAATATAACCTGATACTGTTGACAGGCACCACAACGTTTGATTTCTCAGATTAAGGTCAGTTTGATGTTTATTTGCACAAATTTCCTAAAATTGCAAACAAATAGTAATTTTGTCACAAACTTGTGATGAGATTGCAAATGGTAACTTTGTCATAAACCTGTGATGACATGTGAAATAAGGTCACCTGTTCTGATGTAGAAGTTTGTGAACTGAGGGCTTTAACTAAGTTTTAATAATATTAGGACATCACCAAGTATTAAATTGAATTATATAATATTGCTAATTCTGTAGGTAAAATACTGCTGGATATTGGCAAAATGCGACACATAATATATGACTTAACTTAATAAGATGAGAATTTCAACCTCTAATCACTCTTTGCTTGCTCTTATAAATAGTCCATCCTTTCCCAACTCTGTTATCAGGGCCCTTTGTTTCTTATTTACTATAGTCCATTCCATAATATCATTTGGTAACTCACAGCCACTTTTATTTTCTTTTGTCTCTGATTTTCTTTCCCATTTAGCACCTCTGTTCCCTTGACTTAAAATAGTATGAAAAGTCATATTGACTAGGATAGGCTGTTCTAGTCACCAGTTATTTTTTTAAAAATTATTATTTTCTCTCTCTCTCTTTTTTTTTTTTTTTTTGAGACAGAGTCTCACTCCAACTCCCAGGCTGAAGTGCAGTCACATGATCTAGGCTCACTGCAACCTCTGCCTCTCGGGTTCAAGCTATTCGCATGCCTTAGCCTCCCGAGTAGCTGGGACTACAGGTGCATGCCACCACGCCTGTATTTTCAGTTGAGAGAGGGTTTTGCCATGTTGGCCAGGCTGGTCTCGAACTCCTGGCCTCAAGTGATCTGCCCACCTCAGCCGCCCAAGTGCTGGGATTACAGGCATAAGTCACCGCACCTGGCCTATTTTCTTTTTTTAATTTTATTTTTTAATTGACAAATAATAATTGTACATATTTGTGGGGTATATAGTGATGTTTTGATATGTACAATGCATAGCGATCAGATCAGGGCCATTGGCATATCCATAAAAAATTATTTGTTTTCAGGCAGAATTTTTCATGATGAAAAAGGTTTTAAGATCTGTTGGCTAAAACTGCTGGATTGTGAAACTGAGTATTAGTCAGACATTCAGATTTGCAACGCTGGATAGACAGTATAACTTTGATGGTTTGTGTTTCTCACTGGTGATACAGTGACAGTTTCTGTTGTCTACCTCAGAATATTAGTGTTCAAAGACAATGTGTTAAAATGTTCAGAATTTTAGCAGTTAGCCGCCAAGGCAAAGGGAATAGTACTCTTGTGTTCAACTCCAATGAGATAGAAAATGGGCTTATGTTGCAGTCGAGTTTTATTTAAAAAAGATGTTTGTGGCCAGGCGCAGTGGCTCACGCCTGTAATCCCAGCACTTTGGGAGGCCACGTTGGGTGGATCACGAGGTCAGGAGATCGAGACCATCCTGGCTAAAACGGTGCAACCCCGTCTCCACTAAAAATACAAAAAAATTAGCCGGGCGTGGTGGCGGGCGCCTGTAGTCCCAGCTACTCGGAAGGCTGAGGCAGGAGAATGGCATGAACCCGGGAGGCGGAGCTTGCAGTGAGCCGAGATTGCGCCACTGCACTCCAGCCTGGGGGACAGAGCGAGACTCCGTCTCAAAAAAAAAAAAAAAAAAAAAAAGATGTTTGTAATCCTTAGTAACGGCTAGGAGAGAAAGCTGGAATCCTGAAGTTTTGTTTCATCTTCATTTTAAAATTTAGAACATCAAACCTATTATTTTCTTGCTGAGAGAGGACATCGCCTTTCAATTTTCGTATTAAGAGTTTGGTGTGGCTCTTAGTGATGCCCTGAAAGTCATAGGTTATCTCTGTTGAAATCTGGAGATTGAATCCAATTGCACTTAGCAGTCTCCTAAACTAGGAGGCTGGAAGTGGCACCTCATTAAACTTTTTCCTTCCGTTCCACCTTCCTTTCCACTAGAGAAGTTGTATAGTGTAGCGAATAGTGTAGACCCTGCAATTGTATTGCCTGAATTAAAGCCTGGCTCTTATTCTTACCTTGTGATGTGTAAAATGTAGACAGTACTAGTACATACTTCAGAAGGTTGTTGAGAGAATGAAGTGATTCAATACCTTGAAAGTGCTTAGTGATTGGGACAGTGCCAAGTAGTAAAAGCTTAATAATGATAATGATTTTTATTATTTTTTCTGTGTAAATAGTAATTCCATAGGGATACTCCCGGATTCTCCTGTGGTCTGCTTATTCCTCCGGATTTCACTGATCTTATCAGAAGGTTATTAGATTGACCTCTCAGGACAATGATGTTTACTTTTAGGAAAGTCTACCCTCAGCCTCCTCCCCGATTTTGGTCCAGATTTCACAGCATTTAGCAGGTATTTCATAGTTTGTAGTTTGGGATTGAAGGCTGTCTTTTTATTTCATTGAAGATGGGATTCTCTTCCTCTGGTTTTTATGTTGTATTATTTAGGGTAGAAGAGTAGAACATATACCTTTCCACTGCTATTCTCCAATGATATTCTGATTCTCAGAGGGAATCTTTTTCATTTTTTCAAACTTTTTCATCTCATTGTATCTTATTAAACAAAAATTATGGGAGGCCATTGTTTTGGACTGAGCTCCTGAACTAGGCCCCAACAAACCAGACCAAACAGAAATGGAGTCACCCATGCTAAATGCTGCATAAGCAAACTGAAGCTTTAAGGGAGCAGGTAGATCCCCAAATAGACCATTTTTCCCCCTGAAAACAGGAGATTACAGTCTATGTGAATCAGTGTAATAAGGAAGTCCCCTCTGTTTTAATCTTTACCAAAAAAAGTAACCTGAAGTAACTTGATATTACTAATCAGCTTTTTTTTTTCTATTACTCTGTTTCTTTGTTCCCACCTTATAAAATCCATGGTTCTGCCCTGGCCCAGTGGGAGCTCTCATTCTATTTTACAGAATAGAGGCTACCCTGCCTCATGAATTGTGAGTAAAAGTCACTTTTACTAAATTTGTTGTGATTTTGTCTCTTGACGGTCTCCAAACATGCTTTACATTGCTACTTCTTGAGTTTTCAATTGTAGATATTATTTATTGGTTTCCTCCTCCTTCTCCTCCTCTACCTTTTCCTCCTACTCCCATGGAGGAAATAGCTCTCTTTCGTAAAGTACTCCCCCACCCACACGGGCGCACACTTCCTGCTCTCACACCCAATATATTCATATTAGTGGTAAGATTATCACTATTGTTTACCTGATTATGCCGGTGTATAGATGTTCTTTGTGGCAGAACTCTGTAGCATACCTGTGATTATTTTTCCTTTTCTAAACAATTTTTTGTTTTCCCTTGGAATTATTTTGTTTTTAAAATTGGCTAAATTTTACTAACTTATTATAAATCTTCTCCCCATACATTCAGTTTTGTCTCCTAGAAGAACTCTTTGGAAGAACCTCCTTACTTGATCCAATTTGGGCTGGTTGTACTTTCGGTGTCATTCATTTTGGGATTTGCCTTCATCATCTACTGGGGCAGGGGGTCCCTTTACCTCTTTCTTATGTTGGAATGTTTGTTTCCTACATTCTTGTGGTTTTTGCTTTTTTGGCTTCCTGCTTTGTTTTGGTATTTTGGCTACATCCCCAAGTAGCTTTTTGAGAAAGGTGAATAAGAGATAAAATTGTTAAAGCCTTGCGCATATTTGAAAAACGTCTTTATTCTCCTGTCACTTCATTGGCACTTTGGCTGAGTATAGAATTTTTGATTAGAAATCACTTTGTTTCTGAGTTTTTCTTCATTGTCTTCTACTCTCTGGCATTACCCTTGATGATTACCATTCTGAATTTTGATGCTTTCAATGAAACTCACATTTAAGCTTGCTTAATATTTGGCTTATCCCTATAGTTGTGAAATTTTACAAGAGTTGCCTTAATTTGGTAGTATTTCAATCTGAAAATAACCTTCAGTTTGAAGAAATTTTCCTAAAAATTTTCTTTGATTGTTTTCTCATTCTGTTTTCTTTGCTTTCTCTTTCTGGAACTTCTGGTTTTTAGATGCTGAACTTTCTGAATGAGTTCTGTAATTTCATTATGTTTTCTGTTTCTTAATTTATTTATTTATTTTTTTTTTGGGAGAGTTCCTCAATTTTATGTTCTAACTTTTCCATTGAGTTTTTAAGTTCTGCTATTTTATTTTTGATTTCTAGTAGCTCTCTATTTCTTATTTTGGCTGTATCTTGACCTTGTTTCATGCATGTATTTCCCTTAATTCTTTGATTTTATTGAGTTTTTTTTTTTTAACATTTTCTTTTCTTCTGTACAACTTTTGTTTCTTCCAACTTGCCTTTTTTTTGCATTTGTTCTTTGACCTTGGATTCATATTATAATTTTTCCTCAATTGTCTGGTGATCCTTGGCTTTCTCTCATTTGTCAGAGTGGAACTTTAAAAAGTCAGTTGAACTGGGCGTGGTCATGTGCATCTGCAGTTTCAGCTACTTGGGGAGGCTGAGGCAGGAAGTTCACTTATGCCCAGGAATTTGAGTCCAGCCTGGGCAACATAGCCAGACCTCATCTTTAAAAAAACAAAAAAGTGTCAATTGGAAGCTTCATGAATGGTAGTGGGCCTTGCTGACTGTGGGCTTAACTATAGGGTAGTCTGGCTGTGCCATTTTTTTGGGAACACTTCTATGTCTGTGTCTTCAAGACTTTTCTGTTAGTCCATCCCTAATGTCCTGGAGCCAGATGGGAGAAGAGAGCTGACTAGCCTCATCATTGATATGGACACTTGTACAGTTTCACTTAAGCTCCTCCTTTTCAGTGTGGTATTCCCAGCTGCAGCTGTACTTAGTCTCTCCCAGGATAGAGACCCTGTGTTTTATAGTCTTCTGAAATAAACCTCTAGTTTTCTCCCAGGGTTGAGGAGGGTTAGTCACCTAGATCTGTGGCATGGACGTGGAGAGGATCGGGGACTCTATTTATTAAACTGATTTGCCAACAATTCTTTTGCTTTAATTCCTTCTTCATCACCACTTCTAGTGATACCATATTCTTCGGATTCTTGAGCTATTTGGAGGTTTTGCAGAAGAAATTGGGTTGTTTCCAGGCTTCCCCTCGGCAGGACCTGCCACATATTTATTGTTTTCCAGTTTCCAAAATTCTATTGTTGTTTCCTTTTTTGTTTTCTATTTCCTTGAGAGTCAGTTCCTTAACAACAACAACATAACTGTTTTTAATGGAATTTCAGGAAGGAACCAATGCGAAGTGTGCATTCAACACTCTCTCTTTGGCTGGAAGTCTACATGAGGAGACTTTTCCTTCATTTGTATCTCTCTGAACTTTAGTAGTTTTCTTGGCCAGGACTTCCCATTGGCCAATGAATTATAACAACAGTGGTGAACTTTTATTGTATGGGATAGAAGGGTAGGGAAAGCCCGTAAGTAGGAACTAGGAGACTTTTTTCTAGTCTTGGCTTGTGTGACCTTGAGTAAGCCATTTAACTTTTCTGAACTTCAGTTTCTTGAGGGAGATAGATGGTGACTAAGATTCCTTTCAACTTAAATGGTATGGTTCTGTATAAGACTAGTAATCACACATATAAGTCAGATAAGGTGATTTTTTTTTTTTTTTGAGACAGAGTCTCGCCCTGTCACTCAGACTGTAGTGCAATGGCGTGATCTTGGCTCACTGCAACTTCTGCCTCCCCGTTTCAAACGATTCTCCTGCCTCAGCCTCCCAAGTAGCTGGGACTACAGGCACCCGCCACCTCACCCAGCTAGTTTTTGTATTTTTAATAGAGATGGAGTTTCACCATTTTCACCAGGCTGGTCTTGAATCCCAGACCTCAAGTGATCCTCCTGCCTTGGCCTCCCAAAGTGATGGGATTACAGGCGTGAGCCACTGCACATGGACAGATAAGGTGATTTTTTTTCCCCAGGACATTCAACATGAATGTTTCTTCTGCCCCTGATGTTGAGACCTTTTGCTTCTAGAACTGCATATAAGTCCCGCCCCATTTATCCTTTGGGCCTTCCAAAAGTCTGCCTTTTGTTTGTTAACAATGGTATTGCTCACTGTGTTGGGAACTACATGTTTGCACATGGCCCGTTTATGAGAGCATCACTTGCTCTTCCCTGGTATCCATTCTTTGTTTTTTTTTTTAGACGGAGTCTCACCCTGTCACCCAGGCTGGAGTGCAGTGGTGCGATCTTGGCTCACTGCAAGCTCTGCCTCCCGGGTTCAAGCCATTCTCCTGCCTCAGCCTCCCGAGTAGCTGGGACTACAGGCGCCCACCACCACGCCTGGCTAATTTTTTGTATTTTTTAGTAGAGACGGGGTTGCACCGTGTTAGCCAGGATGGTCTCAATCTCCTGACCTCGTGATCCACCTGCCTTGGCCTCCCAAAGTGCTGGGATTACAGGCCTGAGCCACTGCGCCCGACCTCCATTCTTATAAGTAGTCATTTTCACCCTTGAAAATGTGTGCACAAAGATGAAAAGATAACTTCCAAAGAAATGGTATTTGCATTCTGACAGTTTCTTAGGAAAGAAGGATGGAATGCCAAAATTTTAATATGGAATAAGGAAGACCAACTTAGATGCAAAAAGGACAAGAGCTTTCCTGTGACTCCTTAGCTTAAGTTGGCTATTGGTTAATTAGTTCTGTGATTTAGCTGCTACTGAGAGGCTACTGTAGACACTGGGAGTGGGATAAAGAGGTACAAGAGCCCAGTGTCTTCCTTTAAGATAGTGGCTCTCAATTCTATCTGTACATGAAATCATGATGCCCAGGGCTCCTCCCCAGACCAACTGAATAAAAAAATATGGAAGTGCAGCCTAGACATCTGTATTAAAATGAAATTCCCTAGATTCTAATACACACTTAAAGTTGAGAACCATTCCTTCACAGCTAAGTGAGAATTAAAAATATGTACATTAATTGCTGTAGACATAGCAGAATATGATTAGCTCTATGATGAGTGATAGAAATTATGACACAGGAGTTGGAAGGTTTTTAATTAATAGGAGCCATTAGGAGAGACTACATCAAGGAGGAGAATTTTGAGCTGGTATAGTCTTCATAGATGGAAAGCAGAGAGTCCACTAGGCCAGGGAATGAATGCTGTGAGGGGAATCTCTGGAGATTTGGAAGACTATTTTGATTGGAGTGTGGTGGAAGTAAAGATGGGCTGGTAGGTTGCAGCCAGAATGTGGACAGTCTCTAGTGTCAGACTAAGGAATTTTAGCTTTACTCTGCAGGTCGTGGGGAGCCATTGAGGATTTCTGATGAGTGAAATGGCAATGCTGAATCTTTGAAGATTGATCCAATGGGAGCGATGGATAGGTAGTTTGAATAAAAGGAGGCAAGAACTTGAGGAAATGAAGACCAATTGGGAAGCTACTTTCATGGTCCAGATGTGGGGTCATAATGTTCTGAGCGAGGGAAATAGCCGTGGAATTAAAAATGATGATAAACATTTGTGTAGTGTTTTCATAGTCAGTTCTTGCCCATATCTCATTTAAACCTCACACTGACCTTGTGGTCTTTCCTTCCATACTTTATAAATGAAGGAACTGATGTTCAGAGAGAAGCTGTTGTAAAGGAACCTTATAGAAAATGGAGGGGCCTGATTGGATGATGACCAATCAGTAATAGGAAATTAAAGGGTGCATTGGAGGTGTTGGATTGGGTGTGAAGATGGTAGAATTCCTCAGTGGCTAACCCTGTCCAGTCACCGGCCATGCTGTCTGAGAGCCACTTCATGCTGTTCATGTGACTCTTCTTGCCTCTGTCCTCTAATATGCAGTTATTTATTTATTTATTTATTATTATTATTATTATTATTTTTGAGACGGAGTTTCGCTCTTGTTGCCCAGGCTGGAGTGCAATGGTGCAATCTCGGCTCGCTGAAATTCAAGTGATTCTCCTGCCTCAGCATCCCGACTAGCTGGGATTACAGGCACCTGCCACCATGCCCAGCTAATTGTTTGTATTTTTAGTAGAGACGGGGTTTCACCATTTTGGCCAGGCTCGTCTGAAACTCGTGACCTCAGGTGATCCACCCGCCTCAGCCTCCCAAAGTGCTGGGATTACAGGCGTGAGCCACCACGCCCAGCCTATTTATTATTATTTTTGAGAGGAAGTCTTGCTCTGTCACCCAGGCTGGAGTGCAGTGGTGCTGCTGTCTGGCTCACTCCACGCTCCACCTCCCAGGTTCAAGTGATTCTCTTGCCTCAGCCTCCTGAGTAGCTGGGATTACAGGCATGCGCCACCACGCCCAGCTAATTTTTGTCATTTTAGTAAAGATGAGGTTTTGCCATGTTGGCCAGGCTGCTCTTGAACTCCTCACCTAAAGTGATCTGCTCAAAGTGCTGGGATAACAGGCGTGAGCCACTGTGCCAAGCCCCAGTTACTTCTTTAAAGGCACAGTGGAGGCAAGACAAGGAGAGGCTGTTGTTAATTCAACTTGTCTCAAATATGAATCTTCAGGCCTTTTTTGAATGTCTTTGGGTTTTCAGATAGTTAAATTGTGTTGAATTTTAAAAGGCTTAGTCTAGGTATGGATAGTCTGGAGTTAAAGGGCTGAGACTTTCTTATCCATGTGGACTCTGTCCTGAGTAGGTTAATTATGACTGGTGGGTTTCCATTTCTCTTGTGGTGGAGACAGGAGCCATAGGGAAGAGAACTCTCTGGAGCATGGTAGTGTAGACACCAGAGAACATCCCTGTGGCACTGCTAACTAGGATGCTTCATTGAGATAACGTCCTTATCAGAGCTGGAGTATGAATCAGATCCACCACCATCCTAATTCATTTTGTTCATGAGTCGGCTGTGTCTGTAAGGTCATCTGTTTTGTGAACCAAGATCCTGAAGCAATTCAAATGCCAGTGTAAATCAGCCACACAGGTGACGAAATGTGCTTTTCCATCTGAGATGCTTGTTCCCTGCAATCAAATAGTAGGAGTGCACCAGAAAGCTAAGGGTAGTAGGAGGTAGAAAGGAATGAATCATCATCACGAAGAACCTTGATTAGATTTTTTTCATGAAATGATGAGATGTGGAGGAGCAGGATGGAAACTGGAAAAGGAGAGGAGGTTGAATTTTTGTGCCCCAGGCATTTTCAGTTCGGGCACAGAGATCAATGCTCATCTGCTCCAGCAGGGGTGAGAGTGAAGCCGATTTTGGTAATTGGAAATGGCAACATCCATAGAAAATTAAACTGTCACATTTTAACTGTGTCTTTTTTCACTGTAGAATACTGGGATCTTCAGTGGCAGGAGGAGTAATCAGAAGACGGAGATGAATTTTAACACTATTTTGGAGGAGATTCTTATTAAAAGGTCACAGCAGAAAAAGAAGACATCGCCCTTAAACTACAAAGAGAGACTTTTTGTACTTACAAAGTCCATGCTAACCTACTATGAGGGTCGAGCAGAGGTAGGAGACAATCACAATTTACTTTGCTGCTTTCTGTGTGGATAACGATTTTATAATATTGTCTGCCTCTCCGATCTTATTGAAAATGCTTTGGGTTAATGAAGTAATGATTTATTATCATTTGGACTTGAAAGGTGAAGTTTAGAGTATGGATAGAAATTAACAAATCTGTTAATTATAGGTTTATTATAATTAACCTACTGAATTAATCTATTAGATTACATTACTTTTAGATCCTCATGGAATTTGTAAGGTGCATTGTACATATGGCTCTCTCCTGTAAACCGCCTATTATGTATCAAAGTCTTCTTTAGCAAATATAAATTGTATCCATGTCCGTTGCTTTATATGAGTATTTCTTCTTTATTAAGTAGAAGTTACTTAAAACTGGTTAGTGATTTGGTGGACTCAACACGTTATCAAAGTTGACCTAAAGCAGAGTTTTTAAACATTCATTTTTTTTGTGATAAGCAGCTACTACAAAGTTTCTTCGATGGCAGCAGGGAGAAAGCAGCTCACTAAAAAACCTGGCCAGTGAGCACGTGGCACAGGCGAATGTGTGGTGAGCACACTCCTGGCTTGTGGGTGGCTTTAGCTTCTCCTTCCACCGCTAGATGAGGCCTTGAATGTGCAGTCACCTCTGGTTCTTTTGTTCCTGACATGTTGGGTGTGGCATTTGCTAGTACTGCCATGTACTGCCTTCTCTGCTAGAAATATCCTTGGGTTCCAGGAAATGACCAGGGCTGGGTTGCCCATGGCTAACCGTATGCTGTTATGCAGTTGGTTTCAGTGGACTGTTGGTGATCCTAGTTTAGTTTTTTTTTTTGTTTTTTTTGGAGACAGTGTCTTGCTCTGTTGCCAGGCTGGAGTGCAGTGATGCGATCTCTGCTCACAGTAACCTCCATCTCCCAGTTCAAGCAATTCTCCTGCCTCAGCCTCCTGAGTAGCTGGGATTTACAGGTGCATGCCACTGCACTCGGCTAATTTTTGTATTTCTAGTAGAGATGGGGTTTCACCATATTGGCCAGGCGGGTATTGAATCCCTGACCTCAAGTGATCCACCCACCCGGGCCTCCCAAACTGCTGGAATTACAGGCATGAGCCACTGCACCCGGCCCTGGTTTAGTTTTAATTCTGTTTTTTTTTCTATAGTATCTTCCTCAGAAGTTGATTTAGTTGTATTTTTTTTTCTCCCACTGATTTTTCTGTGGTTTGGTTTCCCCCAATTTAGATAGAATGGCATTGTGTCTCATGATGGTCCTCAACTCTTAATTTCTGCTGTGGCTCGTCATTGTGACCTGTGGTATTCTGCAGGTTCATGTAATTTAGGACCATGCTCCTTTATCCTTAAGTCCCCAAAATGCTGAAAACCAAAACCTCAAAACTCTTAGTTACAAAACCTGTGTGTGTGTATGTGTGTGTATCTGTATGTGTATATGTGTGCAGAAATATTAATGTATTTAATTATGTGGAGCTGCCCTAGTCCCTGCTGGGACTATTATGTAACATATATGTGCTATATTTGCTTTGTTAAACCTAAAAAATTAAAAAATCCAAAAGCGTTTTAGACAAGAACTGTTACCAGAAATGTAAATTATTTTGAAACCTAAAACAGATTTTAAAGGAAACATTTACACATTTTTGCTGTATGGTAATAATTTGTTATAATTTGATTTTAATATATAGTTGACTCTTGAACAATGCAGGGTTAGGGACACCAACCCTCCTGCAGTCAAAAATCTGCATATAGCTTTTGACTCCCCCCCAAACTTAACTACTAATAGCCTACTGTTGACTGGAAGTCTTACTGAGGACATGAACAGTAGGTTGCCACATATTTGGTATGTTATATATATATTATATACTGTATTCTTACAATAAAGTAAGCTAGACAAAAGAAAATATTAAGACAATCATACAAAAGAGAAAATAGATTTACTATTTATTAACAGGAAGTGGATCATCATACAGGTCTTGTTCCTTGCCATCTTCACGCTGAGTAGGCTGAGGAGGAGGAAGAGGAGGGGTTGGTCTTGCTGTCTCAGGGGTGACAGAGGGGGAAGATGTAGAGGAGGTCGAAGGGGAAGCAGGAGAGTGAGGCACACTCAGTGTAACTTTCACTGAGAGAAAAATCCCTCTATCCATGGACCCACGCAGTTCAAGCCCATATTGTTTAAGGGTCGACTGCAGTAAGTCTAAGAAAAGAAGTGGGCCGGGCGTGGTGGCTCACGCCTGTAATCCCAGCACTTTGGGAGGCCGAGGCGGGCGGATCACGAGGTCAGGAGATTGAGACCATCCTGGTTAACACGGTGAAACCCCGTCTCTACTAAAAATACAAAAAATTAGCCGGGCGTGGTGGTGGGCGCCTGTAGTCCCAGCTACTCGGAGAGGCTGAGGCAGGAGAATGGCGTGAACCCGGGAGGCGGAGCCTGCAGTGAGCTGAGATCGCGCCGCTGCACTCCGGGCTGGGCGAAAGAGCGAGACCCCGTCTCAAAAAAAAAAAAGAAAAGAAGTTAAAGTGGTAAAATGCCATTTTTTACTAATGAAAAAAGTCTCAGAAACTGGCATTGTTTGCTTCGCAGTGTGGGCAGTTACTATTGAAATATATTGCAATTGCCAACTCACTTTGAAGAAGATAAACATATTGCGTTTAAAGTACCCCTTTTGGTTTAGCTTAAGGGGAATAAGGACAACGGTGGCATCCCTCTTCATTCAGAACCTCGCTCACCTTCTTGCCTTGGAGCAGCCTCAGCCACCCTGAGAACCAGAAAGGACAGAATGAGGAGGTAGTCACAACACAGAAAACCCAGCCTCTAACACTTCCTGGCAGAATCCACCTCCTTTCTGGCTGCTGCTGCCCGGGCTAGAGAGCCTAGTCCTGTTACGTAATTCCTGCCTTCACCCCCACTCCTCTGAGGAGCTGGGCATTTTGATCCCCTCTGGTTTCTTCTCTCGTGGACCAACATCCACTGGCATACTTGTGACCTATGCCTTGAAATGTGGTCACAGATTCGTTTGCCTGCCATGGTAAAATAATTGTCAATAGTTAAAAAAAAAAAGAAAAAAAAAGAAACTTCGTAAGAATCGGGCTGCTTAAAATAACAAAAGTTCTGACAGTGCTGGGCTGAATTCCCCAACAACTCTGCCTGGCTTCTAGGCATGGCCAGCAACACCTTGTTGCTGTGTTTCTTCCATGTTTGCGCTAATGTGCTCAGTTCACTGTTTGCCGCGGATCAATCTTCTGATTTCCATCTCCCTATCCCTGGAAGCTGTGATTCAAAAAAGAATGTGAGGGCCGCTTGTGGTGGCTCATGAGTGTAATCCTAGCACTTTCGGAAGCTGAGGTGGGTGGATCACTTGAGGTGAGGAGTTCAAGACCAGCCTGGCCAACATGGTGAAACCCCGTCTCTACTAAACATACAAAAAAATTAGCTGGGTGTGGTGGCAGGTGCCTGTAATCCCAGCTACTCGGGAAGCTGAGGCAGGAGAATCGCTTGGAGCCAGGACGCAGAGGTTGCAGTGAGCTGAGGTTGTACCACTGCACTCCAGCCTGGGTAACAGAGCGAGACTCCATCTAAAAAAGGAAAAAAAAAAAAAAGAAAGAGAAAAAAGGATGTGACATGAGTAATCTGTGCAAATCAACAGGTTTTTAAAAATAATATTTTGTTAAAAAAAATGTGACTCTAGAAGTAAATTAGAACCACAGGGGCCATTCAGAAATAAAATAGCCCTAGAGATACTTATTTTTATTGTTCATAGTTCTCCCGTTTTCAATAGAAAAACAATGAGGAGGCTGTCGATTGATCTAATAACTATGATTTGTGGTTTCTTTGTGGCTACCAAGTGCCACTAATACTCTGTTAAAACTCTCAGTTCATAATGTCAGACAGAAGACATCCATCTTCTCCTTATTCTCTGGACAGCTTCTTCAACATGATGACAGCAAGCTTTTCTTGAAATTCTTCCTATTATGTAATAAAGCTTTCTGTGCTTGTTGAAATATGCTAAAAAATCCTATTCTAGATGATGAGAAATTCACTCAAACCATTTACTCAGTCTAATTTTGTAAAACTTGCATTTCAGTTTCCACTGTGGGTCATTCTTTAGTTTGTCCTCCTTTCTCTATGGTAGTTAATTCATGTATATTTCCGCATATTCCAATGAATTGAAAAAAGTTCTTCCTGGAAGTTTGTATTATTTGATCCTATTCAGGATAACACAGAGCAAAGGACACTGGAGGTTTCATAAGTGATGTTGCTTTGTAGTCACGGGGCTAAATGACACAGGGGACAGACCACCTGATGTTTCAGTGGAGGCTCCGTGGGATAATGAGATGGGAACCAGGGAAGAGCAGTGCTGGAGTTTGATCAGGAAAAAGATCTACAAATAATAGTGAGAGAGAAAATGAGGAATCAATTTCTATAGGTTGAGATGTTGAATTTAAAAAATTGAAGTAGTATGTAAATTTGCAACTATCGTTAGCTAAGAAATCAGGAATCTTTAGAATTGGACTTTGGAGCTCTTAATTTGGTTGGCTTTTTGTCTGTTGTACTGCCCCAGCATGGAAGCTGGCAAATAACTTACAAAGTTGAAAGAATGGGGAAACTCGTTGTGCCAGGGATCCCAACTCCACCTGTACATTCAGTGATTCACTATGACAGCTCACAGGACTCAGCATTGAGTCACACTCACAACTATGATTTATTACAGCGAAAGGATACAAAGCAAAATCAGTAAAGGGAAAAGACACATGGGGCCAGGCATAAGCTTCCAAGAATCTTATCCTAGTAGAGTCCCAGAGGATGTGCATAATTCCTCCAGCATCAAATTGTGACAATTGTGAAATGTTGTGCTATTGGAGACTCAGTGCCCAAGGTTTTTGTTGGAGGCTGGTCACACAGGTGTCCTATGCCTAATGTACCAAGGTTCCAGACTCCAGAAGGAAAGCGGGTCTTCAACATGAACTGCATTGTACAGTTTAGGTACAGCGAGCCAGCTCATCAGTGTTGGGAATAGTGGGACCCTCCCAAAGTCCAAGTTCCCAGATGCCAGGCAAGGATCAGCCTTGTAAACAGGCCTTTCTTGGGACAGCAGCCTCAAGCCTGCTGTGTTAACTCTTTTCTGCACATTAGTAGTAAAAAATGATACAGTCTATTGAGCACTAACTACAAATTAACCACTGTGCTAAGTACTTTACATGCATTATTTCCCTTATTTCTCAAAATAATTCTGCATTAAGTCTTGTCAGACTTAATTTCAAAATGCAGAACTAAGGCTTAGAAAGATTAAAAACTTGCACAACATACAGCTTACAAGAGATTGCACACACCTTCCAGAAATTGCAGGTGTATTTCTTCAAAGCCTATCTTTGAAATAATCTTGATATTCCAATGAAAATTTGAAAAAAAAAATCTAAACATCTTAAAGTTAGCACCCCATAATACAGATAATATTTTAAAAGTTTTATGGATATTTTTGTTACTTTCAGTTATAACTTTTTTAAAAAAATTTTCTTTGTGATGGAAGAGAATTAACACTTGAGAGGGTTTTTGCCCTGGATCTACCACTCTCTCACTGGACTTTATAAAATAATTTTCTCCAACCTATAGTTTAAACATTTTTTGTGTATATATTGTCTTTATACTTTCTTCAAATTAATTTTTAAATTTATAATTGACACATAGTATCTTTTCACACTCCTAGCTCCTCCATTTCATCAGCATTTCAACCCCAACACACATCTGATCTGTTACCAGTTCCCGTTATATCGGTCAGGGTTCTTCAGAGAAACTGAACCAAAAGGATATATATAGGATATATACATATGATATAATGTATGTGTATGTATATATACGTGTATGTGTGTGTATGTATGTACATAAAAGGAGATATATTGTGAGGAATTGGCTCACACAGTTGTGGAGGCCAAGAGGTTTCACAGTCTGTTCTCTGCAAGCTGGAGACCCAGGAAAGCTGGTGATGTAGTTCAGTGTGAGTCTGAAGGCCTGCGAACCATGACAGCCAGTGCTGTGAATCCCAGTTTGAGGACAGGAGATGATGAGATGGGATGTTTCAGTCCAAGTAGTGAGGCAGGAAAAAAGGGGTAAATTCCTCTTTCCTTACCTTTTGTTCTATGCAGGGTTGGATGATGCCTGCTCACATTGGGGAGGTCAGTTTGCTTCCTGAGTCCACAGATTCAAACGCTGATCTCACTGACAGACACTCTCACAGACACACTCAGAAGCAATGTTTAATCTGGGTACCCCATGGCCCATTCAAGTTGACACATAAAATTAAGCATCATATCGGTGAATTTTCTCTACTGCAGGCTTACTGCAGCTCCCAACCCCAGTTTTAGGTGGATTACTGCCCTACTTGATTCAATTCCTGGATCTTCATCTTTCATCTGCAAAACCCGTAGCTTCTCTAGGATCAAGTTAAAATTTCTTAGTTTGGGATACAAAGTACTTGATGCAATTTTTTCTTCTTCTCCTCTTCCTCCTCTCCTGGCTGTGTCTCCTACTTATAGTTGCCCTTTCACATTGTGCCTTTGCTAACACTCTTCAATCTATTTGGAGTGACGTACTCCTCTGCCTGCCTGCCAGGATCCATCTAT
This sequence comes from Nomascus leucogenys, assembly GCF_006542625.1. Lineage (NCBI taxonomy): Eukaryota > Metazoa > Chordata > Mammalia > Primates > Hylobatidae > Nomascus > Nomascus leucogenys. The sequence goes on from NC_044400.1 coordinate 38,403,114, forward strand.
CCAGCCACCATCTATTTTATCTTTATCCAGCCACCATCTATCTTATCTTTATCCAGCCACCATCTATCTTATCTCTCGAAAGTTTGTTGAGGCCGGCACAGTGGCTCACGCCTGTAATCCCAGCACTTTGGGAAGCTGAGGCGGGCGGATCACGAGGTCAGGAGATCGAGACCATGGTGAAACCCCGTCTCTACTAAAAATACAAAAAATTAGCTGGGCGTGGTGGCGAGCGCCTGTAGTCCCAGCTACTCGGGAGGCTGAGGCAGGAGAATGGCGTGAACCCGGGAGGCAGAGCTTGCAGTGAGCTGAGATGGCGCCACTGCACTCCAGCCTGGGCGACAGCGAGACTCCGTCTCAAAAAAAAAAAATTTGTTGAGTGCCTGGGGAACACTTACTCATCTTTTCTGACAGTTCAATCCCCATATTCTCAGAAGCCTTTTCTGTCTCCCTCCTGGCAAAAGTAGAATGGATCCTCCTCCCCTTTGTGCTCTGTACACATTTTTATTATGGTATCTTGACTACCTGATTATTTACATATCTGTGTTACCTACTGGATTTTAAGCTCCTGTGATAGTGTAGTATAATAAGAAATACACATTTTGGCAAGCCCCTTTCAGCCATAGCTATGTTTATGTTAATGAGGTGACTTTTGGAAAGTAATAGGTTGACTTTAGGATGGGGGATCTGGTTGTCAGGGGAGCCAACCATGTGATTAGAGGGTTGGAACTTTCAGCCCCACCCTCCAACCTCTAGGGAGGGCAGAAGCACCAGAGGTTGAGCTAATAATCATTTATAGCCAAAGATTTAATCTATCATGCCTACGTAGTGAAGCCTCCATAAAAACCCTAACAGAACGGGTTCATATCGCTTCCAGATTAATGAACAAGAATGTGTGCATGTGCTAGAGGATGGTTGGATTAGTTGGTTCTCACACTGCTAATAAATACATACCCAAGACTGAGTAACTTACAAAGAGAAGAAGTTTAATTGACTCACAGTTCAGCATAGCTGGGGAGGCCTCAGGAGACTTACAATCCTGGCGGAAGGGGAAGCAAACACATACCTCTTCGCATGGTGGCAGCAAGGAGAAGTGCTGAGCAAAGGGGGAAAAGCCCCTTATAAAACCATAGATCTTGTGAGAACTCACCCACTATCAGGAGAACAGCATCATGGGGGTAACCGTCCCCAGGATTCAATTACATCTCACTGGGTCCCTCCCACAACACGTTGGGGATTATGGGAACTACAATTCAAGATGACATTTGGGTGCAGACACAGCCAAACCATATAAATGGTATAACCCAAACTCCATGGAGACAGAAGCGCCTGTGCTTGGGACCCTTCTGGACCTCACCCTGTGTATCTCTTCATCCTGTTGTTCATTTGTATCCTTTTAAATAACCTTGTGATAAGTGGATAACAGTAAGTACACTTTCCCTGGGTTCTGTGAGTTGTTCCAGCAAATTCTTGAACCCAAGGAGGGGGTTGTGGGAACCTCCATATGTAGCCAAGTCAGACAGTAGTTGTGGTAACCTGGGGATCCACTACTTGTGATTGACATCTGAAGCAGAGGGCAGTGTTCTGGGAGTGACCCTTTGGTCTGTGGGGTCTGTCTTAATTCTGAGCAGTTAGTGTCAGAATTGAGTTAAATTGTAGGACACTCAATTGGTGTGTGCCAAGAATTGGAGAGTTGGCTGGTGTGGAAACCCCACTCCCTGCCACACATTTGGTGTCAGAAGTGCTGCGAGAGTATAGGAGAGGTATTTTTCTTTTCTTTTCTTTTTAGCTGTGTATTAGTCCATTTGTATTGCTATAAAGAAATACCTGAGGCTGAGTAATTTATAAATAAAATAGTTTATTTAGCTCACTGTTCTGCAGGCTGTACAAATAGCATGGTGCCAGCATCTGCTTCTGATGGGGCCTTAGGAATCTTACAATCATGGTGGAAGGCAAAGGGGACCTGGTGTATCCCATGATGAGAGCAAGCAAGAGAGATGCCATACTCTTTTAAAACAACCAGATCTCACATGAACTCAGAGTGAGAACTCATTCATTACCATCTAGGAGGGCACCAGGCCATTCATGAGGGATCTGCCCCCCATGACCCAAACCACCTCCCACCAGGTCCACTTCCAACAGTGGGGATTATATTTCAGCATTAGATTTGGAGGGGACAAATATCCAAACCATATGAAGCTCTTTGAGGGCAGAGTTCTTATCCATTTTTGTATTTCTGTGGGCCTAGGGCAGAGGGAGTACTCAGAACATGTTGCATGGCTGGATGCACTGGATATCCTAGAGATGGGAGATAGGTTGACCTCAATCCTAAATGCATTTGGGGAGGTCTCCGTATCTCCCTATCTCTAGGATAAATTTAGGATTTATGTATGTTGTGAACCATGACATAAATGTATGTTGTGAACCAAGATAATCAGAAAGGTTGTCACACTGCTAATAGGTAGAAGAATTAGAATTCTAACCTTGATATTCTGACTCTTAAGTTCAGTGCTCTTCCCAAAATGCCACAGGTGCCTTGCAGGGTCCAGCCCTATGGGGCTTAGCGAGTGTTCTCCCCGTGTGTGGAGACGAGAGATTGTAATAAATAAAGGCACAAGACAAAGAGATAAAGAAAAAGCAGCTGGGCCCGGGGGACCACTACCATCAAGACACGGAGACCAGTAGTGGCCCCGAACCACTGGGCTTGCTGATATTTATTGCATATAAGACAAGGGGGCAGGGTAAGGAAGGTGAATCTTCTAAGTGATTGACAAGATGAAGCAAGTCACATGATTACAGTATAGGGGGCCCTTCCCTTTTAGGTAGCCGAAGCAGAGAGAGAGAGAGAAGGCAGCATATGTCAGCGTTTTCTTCTCTGCACATGTCAGCATTTTCTTCTCTGCACTTGTAAGAAAGATCAAAGACTTTAAGACTTTCACTATTTCTTCTACCGCTATCTACTACGAACTTCAAAGAGGAACCAGGAGTACAGGAGGAGCATGAAAGTGGACAAGGAGCGTGACCACTGAAGCACAGCCCCACAGGGAGGGGTTTAGGCCTCCGGATGACTGTGGGCAGGCCTGGGTAATATCCAGCCCTCACAAGAAGCTGGTGGAGCAGAATGTTCCCTGACTCCTCCAAGGAAAGGAGACTCCCTTTCGCGGTCTGCTAAGTAATGGTGCCTTCCCAGACACTGGCGTTACCACTTGACCAAGGAGCCCTCAAGCGGCCCTTATGCCGGCATGACACAAGGCTCACCTCTTGTCTTCTAGGTCACTTCTCACAATGTCCCTTCAGCACCTGACCCTGTACCCGCTGGTTATTCCTAGGTTATATTAGTAATGCAACAAGGAGTAATATTAAAAGCTAATGATTAATAATGTTTATAATAGTGATTGATAATTGTTCATGATCTTCTCTGTATCTAATTTGTATTATGACTATTCTTATTCTAACTACTTTCTTTATTATACTGAAACACTTTGTGCCTTCAGTCTCTTGCCTTGGCACCTAGGTAATCCTCCACCCACAGTGCCTCTCTTATTTAATCTGGTCGTACCAAAATTGAGCATTCTCTTGTTACGAGATGCTTGAAACTTTAATATTTTACCTAGGTTGACAAACATGATGGTGGGGGCAGGCAATCAGTTACAAGTATGATGACATGAGTCTCTTTTTTTTTTTTTTTTATTATACTTTAGGGTTTTAGGGTACATGTGCACAATGTGCAGGTTTGTTACATATGTATCCATGTGCCATGTTGATTTCCTGCACCCATTAACTCGTCATTTAGCATTAGGTGTATCTCCTAATGCTGTCCCTCCCCCCTCCCCCCACCCCACAACAGTCCCCAGAGTGTGATGTTCCCCTTCCTGTGTCCATGAGTTCTCATTGTTCAATTCCCACCTATGAGAGAGAACATGTGGTGTTTGGTTTTTTGTCCTTGCGATAGTTTACTGAGAATGATGTTTTCCAGTTTCATCCATGTCCCTACAAAGGACACGAACTCATCATTTTTTATGGCTGCATAGTATTCCATGGTGTATATGTGCCACATTTTCTTAATCCAGTCTATCGTTGTTGGACATTTGGGTTGGTTCCAAGTCTTTGCTATTGTGAATAGTGCCGCAATAAACATATGTGTGCATGTGTCTTTATAGCAGCATGATTTATAGTCCTTTGGGTATATACCCAGTAATGGGATGGCTGGGTCAAATGGTATTTCTAGTTCGAGATCCCTGAGGAATCGCCACACTGACTTCCACAATGGTTGAACTAGTTTACAGTCCCACCAACAGTGTAAAAGTGTTCCTATTTCTCCACATCCTCTCCAGCACCTGTTGTTTCCTGATTTTTTAATGATGGCCATTCTAACTGGTGTGAGATGGTATCTCACTGTGGTTTTGATTTGCATTTCTCTGATGGCCAGTGATGATGAGCATTTCTTCATGTGTTTTCTGGCTGCATAAATGTCTTCTTTTGAGAAGTGTTTGTTCATGTCCTCTGCCCACTTTTTGATGGGGTTGTTTGTTTTTTTCTTGTAAATTTGTTTGAGTTCATTGTAGATTCTGGATATTAGCCCTTTGTCAGATGAGTAGGTTGCAAAAATTTTCTCCCATTCTGTAGGTTGCCTGTTCATTCTGATGATAGTTTCTTTTGCTGTGCAGAAGCTCTTTAGTTTAATGAGATCCCATTTGTCATTTTGGCTTTTGTTGCCATTGCTTTTGGTGTTTTAGACATGAAGTCCTTGCCCACGCCTATGTCCTGAATGGTATTGCCTAGGTTTTCTTGTAGGATTTTAATGGTTTTAGGTCTAACATATAAGTCTTTAATCCATCTTGAATTAATTTTTGTATAAGGTGTAAGGAAGGGATCCAGTTTCAGCTTTCTACATATGGCTAGCCAGTTTTCCCAGCACCATTTATTAAATAGGGAATCCTTTCCCCATTTCTTGTTTTTGTCAGGTTTGTCAAAGATCAGATAGTTGTAGATATGCGGCATCATTTCTGAGGGCTCTGTTCTGTTCCATTGATCTATGTCTCTGTTGTGGTACCAGTACCATGCTGTTTTGGTTACTGTAGCCTTGTAGTATAGTTTAAAGTCAGGTAGCGTGATGCCTCCAGCTTTGTTCTTTTGGCTTAGGATTGACTTGGCGATGCGGGCTCTTTTTTGGTTCCATATGAACTTTAAAGAAGTTTTTTCCAATTCTGTGAAGAAAGTCATTGGTAGCTTGATGGGGATGGCATTGAATCTATAAATTACCTTGGGCAGTATGGCCATTTTCACGATATTGATTCTTCCAACCCATGAGCATGGAATGTTCTTCAATTTGTTTGTATCCTCTTTTATTTCATTGAGCAGTGGTTTGTAGTTCTCCTTGAAGAGGTCCTTCACATCCCTTGTAAGTTGGATTCCTAGGTATTTTATTCTCTTTGAAGCAATTGTGAATGGGAGTTCACTCATGATTTGGCTCTCTGTTTGTCTGTGATTGGTGTACAAGAATGCTTGTGATTTTTGTACATTAATTTTGTATCCTGAGACTTCGCTGAAGTTGCTAATCAGCTTAAGGAGATTTTGGGCTGAGACAATGGGGTTTTCTAGATATACAATCATGTCATCTGCAAACAGGGACAATTTGACTTCCTCTTTTCCTAATTGAATACCTTTATTTCCTTCTCCTGCCTGATTGCTCTGGCCAGAACTTCCAGCACTATGTTGAATAGGAGCGGTGAGAGAGGGCATCCCTGTCTTGTGCCAGTTTTCAGAGGGAATGCTTCCAGTTTTTGCCCATTCAGTATGATATTGGCTGTGGGTTTGTCATAGATAGCTCTTATTATTTTGAGATACGTCCCATCAATACCTAATTTATTGAGAGTTTTTAGCATGAAGGGTTGTTGAATTTTGTCAAAGGCCTTTTCTGCATCTATTGAGATAATCATGTGGTTTTTGTCTTTGGTTCTGTTTATATGCTGGATTACATTTATTGATTTGCGTATGTTGAACCAGCCTTGCATCCCAGGGATGAAGCCCACTTGATCATGGTGGATAAGCTTTTTGATGTGCTGCTGGATTCGGTTTGCCAGTATTTTATTGAGGATTTTTGCATCAATGTTCATCAAGGATATTGGTCTGAAATTCTCTTTTTTGGTTATGTCTCTGCCAGGCTTTGGTATCAGGACGATGCTGGCTTCATAAAATGTGTTAGGGAGGATTCCCTCTTTTTCTATCGATTCGAATAGTTTCAGAAGGAATGGTACCAGTTCCTCCTTGTACCTCTGGTAGAATTCAGCTGTGAATCCATCAGGTCCTGGACTCTTTTTGGTTGGTAAGCTATTGATTATTGCCACAATTTCAGAACCTGTTATTGGTCTATTCAGAGATTCAACTTCTTCCTGGTTTAGTCTTGGGAGGTGTACGTGTCGAGGAATTTATCCATTTCTTCTAGATTTTCTAGTTTATTTGCATAGAGGTGTTTGTAGTATTCTCTGATGGTAGATTGTATTTCTGTGAGATCGGTGGTGATATCCCCTTTTTCGTTTTTTATTGCATCTATTTGATTCTTCTCTCTTTTCTTCTTTATTCGTCTTGCTAGCGGTCCATCAATTTTGTTGATCTTTTCAAAAAACCAGCTCCTGGATTCATTAATTTTTTGAAGGGTTTTTTGTGTCTCTATTTCCTTCAGTTCTGCTCTGATTTTAGTTATTTCTAGCCTTCTGCTAGCTTTTGAATGTGTTTGCTCTTGCTTTTCTAGTTCTTTTAATTGTGATGTTAGGGTGTCAATTTTGGATCTTTCCTGCTTTCTCTTGTGGGCATTTAGTGCTATAAGTTTCCCTCTACACACTGCTTTGAATGTGTCCCAGAGATTCTGGTATGTTGTGTCTTTGTTCTCGTTGGTTTCAAAGAACATCTTTATTTCTGCCTTCATTTCATTATGTACCCAATTGTCATTCAGGAGCAGGTTGTTCAGTTTCCATGTAGTTGAGTGGTTTTGAGTGAGTTTCTTAATCCTGAGTTCTAGTTTGATTGCACTGTGGTCTGAGAGACAGTTTGTTATAATTTCTGTTCTTTTACATTTGCTGAGGAGAGCTTTACTTCCAACTATGTGGTCAATTTTGGAATAGGTGTGGTGTGGTGCTGAAAAAAATGTATATTCTGTTGACTTGGGGTGGAGAGTTCTGTAGATGTCTATTAGGTCCACTTTATGTAGAGCTGAGTTCAATTCCTGGATATCCTTGTTAACTTTCTGTCTCGTTGATCTGTCTAATGCTGACAGTGGGGTGTTAAAATCTCCCATTATTATTGTGTGGGAGTTTAAGTCCCTTTGTAGGTCACTCAGGACTTGCTTTATGAATCTGGGTGCTCCTGTGTTGGGTGCATATATATTTAGGATAGTTAGCTCTTCTTGTTGAATTGATCCCTTTACCATTATGTAATGGCCTTCTTTGTCTCTTTTGATCTTTGTTGGTTTAAAGTCTATTTTATCAGAGACTAGGATTGCAACCCCTGCCTTTTTTTGTTTTCCAGTTGCTTGATAGATCTTCCGATGACATGAGTCTCTTAAACACCCTGGGAAATCTCTCATTTGTATAGGCTCTCCTGGGTCATATTGGCTTTTTTCTTGACCAATCCTGGGAACCTGGAGACTTAGTGATACAGGGATAAGAGCCTGTGGAGGTTCTGAGATGAGCTGATGTTTCTCCCTTAGTTATATTCGTATATTAGGTGGTCCCCCAAGTGGAAACTATAGGTTTATTGGGTCCTTCTAATCTTTACCTGAAGGTTTGTATCTTTCAGCACTTCCTAGGGTTCTGGGAGTTGGTGTGGAATGGGAAAAGAATAATTTCTTGTACTACCGGGCAATTGGAAGTATCTGCATCAAATGTTAGAGATTACCAGGCACTCCACCAGCTTGTAGAAAGTGCTATGACTCTGGGAGGTGTGGTGGCTCACGCCTGTGGTCCTGACACATAAGGAGATAGAGAGTTTGAGACCAGCCTGGGCAACATAGCAAGCCATCTTCTATATAACAACAACAACAACAAAAGTGACATGACTCCAAATACTCCATGTAATCGTTAGTGTGTGATGGGATTATTCTGGCTCTGGAAATTCTCAACTATATTATGCCTTGAAAACTCATATTCTTAGACACCTGAGTTTCTTTGTTTCTGAAATTAGGTGGTATCAACTTTCTTCTTTGTGTCTCAATTTCCTTTCTTGTATCTCTTCTCCCATTTCTGATTCATATCTGTGTTTTTATTCTCTCTCCTGGATCTGACCGTTCTTGTCATTAATCACTTCAAGAGGCCATGATGCCAGGTCCGAAGTCCAAGGGTCTGTCTTACTCCTTTAATTTGCCAAATTGTTTACCTTCCTTTAATGATATTTACTGTCTTTTTTTTTTCTCTAGAAGCTGAAATCTATGTAAGACAGAATAGGGGGATACTAACATTCCCTCCATCCATACCCCTAGACATTCTTTTTTATAATTTCAGTACAGTGATCAAAATTAAGACATTTAACATTGATATACTGTTATTGAATCCAGAGATCCAGAGCACGTTTCATTTATTGTTCCACTGATGTCTTTATAGCTATTCCTCACCCTCCCTGCCCCTCCATTCCCAAGTCCAGGATCTAATCCATAATAACACATTGCATTCAGTTGGTCAAGACATAAAGTTTTAAAATATCTATGGTGAGAGGGAGAGATAATATGGAAGAAATGCTGTCCTTTGTTACATACTATAAAATGCCAGCTATCTCATAACTACTCAATGATTTCATGTAAGAGTCCACAAACTTAAAAATCAGTATAGTCTATTCTCCTACTCTCATTGTCATGGTTATCACTAGGAGCTGAAGGTGTCCCTTCCCACCAAAGAAATTATTGTAGCATGGTTCACTAGGATGAGTAAAAATCACTTATTACTAGCTGGGCGCAGTGGCTCACGCCTGTAATCCCAGCACTTTGGGAGGCTGAGTTGGGCAGATCACGAGGCCCAGAGTTCGAGACCAGCCTAGCCAACATGGTGAAACCCCGTCTCTATTAGAAGTACAAAAATTAGCTAGGCATGATGGTGGGCACCTGTAATCCCAGCTACTCAGGAGGCTGAGTCAAGAGAATCGTTTGAACCTGGGAGGCAGAGGTTTCAGTGAGCTGAGATCATGCCGTTCCACTCCAGCCTGGGTGACAGGGCAAGACTCCATCTCAAGAAAAAAAAAAATCACTTGTTACTGTTTACCATCTCTCTCATTTCCTCCCCTTCTAGCTTAATTTTTTATTGTATTAAAACAGTTGTCAGGCATGCAGAGCTTTTTATGGGGTAATTATTACTAAATGAAGAGGGGAGTTTAATCAAAGGTTTGGTCCTCCTGCAACTTGAGAGTAGAAACAGTAGACATATTCCAGATCTTGAAAAACACTCTTTGATCTGGCTATGATAGCTGTGTTTTATTCATTTGACTATTTGTATTATGATGAGACAAAGGCTATACGAAAAATCAGCATTGTTGTTCAGAAATGGTATTACTTAATTTAATTTAGTCATAAGACTTGTCTGTCAGCAATTTTTAGTGATATCAAAAAGTTGAGTTTTAAGCAAAGTTTTATTTAGCTATTTTTCCACTGAACATATTCAAGACCGTGCCATAGGAACTGAAGGCAATTACAAAAAGAATGATTCCTAGAATATTTGGAAAATGGCATTGTAGTTAAAATAAACATAGTGATTCTACCCACCCCCTTCTCCTACCTGTCTACCTTGAAAAAAAATCGTCTTAATTTGAAATGTATGTAACTTCTTGCATTTTTTAAAAAAAGAACTACATTTGACATCACAATTTGTGTAACTTGAGTTGTATTTCTCTTTTATGCTATGAACTACTGGGCTGAGGAATTCTTAGAAATCTTTGAAATTACTTCCTTGTAATTAATAGTTTCTAGAAAGTGTTTGTTTTGAAGATAGGGATGATAGCATTTACCCTGGAAGACAGTTTAAAAAGAGACCACATTATGAGTGGAGGAATCCTTGGTGGCAAGAGTATAGACCTGTATACAGTTTTTTTTTTTTTTCCTGGGGCATAGAGGTTGGGGAAGGCCACTTGGCCAAGGGTGAGAATATGAGCAATGATGGGCAGAGAGTCCATTCAATGCAGAGGGAACAGCATGTGCAAAGGCCCTGGGGTGAAAAGGGACTTAGTATGTTTGTGGAACTGTTCTGTTCTGAGGCCTATAAAGATTTATAAAGCAAATAATTACAAGAGGATAAATACAAGGAGATAGTTGATTTGTTAGTAATAAGGAGGAATCATGCAATTTTAGAGCTTAAAGAGACTTTAAAGAATCACCTCCAGATTTTTCACTTGTGAAAACTGAAGATAAGGAGATGGTTTGCTCCAGGTCACCTAGTGAGCTGGTTGTTAAGCCTGGACCCAAGCTCATATCGAATATTTCTGGATCATGCTCTGAGTGCACTGCCTTAGTTCTGGAAAGGATGTGTCTGGGTTGCCCAGTGGATGAGACACTAACTCTATAGAGTGTCAATAATATGGTTGTTATAATGGATACCATCTAGTGACTATTCAGACTCCTTTGCTTGCAAATACCGATGCTCTTTGTCTTACCATAGGGTTACCTCTTGATAAACCCATTGTAAGCTGAAAATGTATTTGGGACACCTAACCTACTGAACATTGTAGGTTAGCCTAGCCTACCTCAAATGTGCTCAGAACACTTACATTAGCCTACAGTTAGGCCAAATCATGTAGCACAAGCCTATTTTAATTAATTAATTAATTAATTAATTAATTTTTTGAGACAGGGTCTCACTCTATTGCCCAGACTGGAGTACAGTGGCACAATCTCAGCTCACTGCATCCTCCACCTCCCAGGCTCAAGCGATTCCCCTGCCTCAGCCTCCCAGGTAGCTGGGATTATAGACGCGTGCCACCACGCCTGGCTAATTTTTATATTTTTAGTAGAGATGGGGTTTCGCCATGTTGGCCATGCTGGTCTTGAACTCCTGACATCAAATGATCCACCCACCTCAGCCTCCCAAAGGGCTGAGATTACAGGTGTGAGCCACTGCACCCGGCACAGGCCTTTTTATAAAAAAGTGTTGAATATCTCATGTAATTTAAAAAATTATTTTAATTATTTTTATTTTTATTTTTTGAGATGGAGTCTCGCTCTGTAGCCCAGGCTGGAGTGCAATGGCATGATCTTGGCTTACTGCAACCTCCGCCTCCCGGGTTCAAGCGATTCTCCTGCCTCAGCCTCCCACATAGCTGAGATTAGAGGTATGCTCCACCTCGCCTGGCTAATTTTTGTTATTTTTAGTAGAGTCAGGGTTTTGCCATGTTGGTCAGGCTGGTCTTGAATTCCTCACTTCTTGTCACCTGCCCACCTCAGACTCCCAAGGTGCTGGGATTACAGGCGTGAGCCACCGTGCCTGGCCTAATTATTTTTATTTTTGAGACAGGGTCTTGCTCTGTCATCCGGGCTGGAGTGCAGTGGTGTGATCTCAGCTCACTGCAACGTCCACCTCCTGGGCTCAAGCAATCCTCCCACGTCAGCTTTCCTAGAAGCTGAGACCACAGGCACATACCACCACGCCTGGCTATTTTTTTTGTATTTTTAGTAGAGTTGGGGTTTTGCCATGTTGCCTAGGCTGGTCTCAAAATCCTGAGCTCGAGTGATCCACCCGCCTTGGCCTCCCAAAGTGCTGGGATTACAGGTGTCAGCTACCACACCCAGTCCTCGTGTAATTTATTAAATACTGTACTAAAAGTGAAAAACAGAATGGTAGTATGGGTACATGAAGTATGCTTTCTACTGAATATGTATTGCTTTTGCATCATCGTAAAGTTGAAAAATCGTTAGGTCAAACCATAACTTGGGACTGTCTGTGCTTGTCACTCTCCTACCTTTGAAGCTTTGGTCCTGCTGTGCCTAGCAGTTCTCCTTCTCCTGTCTATTTACTCGAGTCTCATCTCAAATCCTTTTAAGTGGGAGGCTTTGTACACCCCTGTGGTTATACATGCCTTGCCCTTTCTGAATTCCTGTTTAAATTTAATTTCCTGTTAAATGTATATGTGTTATGATTATTGCCTTTTTTTTCTCACCGACTACATAATAATCTCCTTGAGGGAAGAAGTTGTTTTGTAATTTAAACATATCACACACGATACCTCGCACCCATTAGCCTTTTAAAAATGTTTTTGTTGGTAGCAATTACAATGGTGATGATCAGTAAATATTTAAAGTAAGCAAAAAGATCTTTAATATAAAGATCTCACATTGTGAGAGTTATTCCCCACATAATTTTGTTCCATTTTATTTTTTGAAGTGGTGCATTATTTAAATTTAGAAACAGCTGGGCATAGTGGCTAGCACTTGTAATCCCAGTTACTTAGGAGGCTGAGGTCGGAGGATCACACCCAGAGATTTTTTTTCAGGGACAGAGTCTTGCTATGTTGTCCAAGAGTTTATGTCTAGCCTGGGCAACATAGCAAGACTATCTCTTAAAAAAAATCTAAAACAAGGGTATGTTTTAATTCAGTATTTATTAGTATTAATCTCTCCCCCAAACTAGATGTGGACATTAGTATAAACAAAGTTATCAACTGTCAAAAGAAGTCACATGACAATTTGAGAAAGTGATACTACATTTTGAGTTGTTTCTAAAACTATTTCAGACACACCAGCTGTTAGCCATAGGTTGATGCTGGTCAGGTACGTGTAGAAAATTATATGCAGAAAGGAGCTTAGAAACACTTGTGTTACTCAGCAATTAATTCTATTATTACTTTTTTAGGAGGACTTCTGATGTTATTACCTTTTAGTTTTGTGGATATACTGTACTTCTGAGATAAATAAATATTAATGTTCACTGATTACTACTTCAGATAAAAATACCATTTTGGTCTTCTTACCAAAGCTCTTCATTTACCTTTTTTACTTTTAATATTAGAAAACTTTCTCAAAGATTTGCATGATTCTACATTGGTAAGCACCTGAAAAGAAAATACTTCAAAATATGTGCAATATTGTTTGTTAAATAAAATTAAACGAGTAAGCAAGAGACTGAGATGAAATTGCAAATGATTTTTAATAGATTATTGGAAAGGAATTTTTCCCCATTACCTAGTTAGATGACATGTTTCTTATTCTATCTTTATTCCAAGCAATCACATAGGCATTGCTGTTAATTTTATTTGCGACTACGAAAGTCACATGGATAGGTGTAATTCCTTACTCATAAGATTGTAAAATATAAATTTTGTGCCTTTGAGAGGAATATGTTTATAATTTCCTGGTAGAAGGGTCTTTTATTTGTAATATGGGACTCAACTCATTTGTTTTACTTTCTTCATCACTTGTACAACAAAGATTTAGTGAGTGTGTACCCAGTGCTAGGGATGGAGTAATTAAAAGATGAATGGTTCTGGCCTCATTAAGCTTACAATCTGATTAAGCTATAGTTCTACCTCTGTGGGTTCATAATGACATACTTTCTTATGCTACCTGTGCTGTACTGTGAAGGGGGTCTCTTGAGACCCAGTGTTCTTACCTTGTGTGCCACCGTTGTTTGCACTTGCCCACGGGACTCTCAACTTCACTGGACATTGGGTTTCCAAGCATAATATGGGGCAGTTATGCCTAGAGGATTTCAAGGTTTCATTTTACATCGCACAGATCCCACAGAAATATCAGTGTTTTGTATACATACTTGCATTGCTCTGTTTTCTTTAGTGCCCCATAAAGTATAACTGTAAACAATCCACAGATTTGCCCACCGTCTATTTTACAAGTGAAGAAACTAGGGGACAGTCTTCTCTGAAGTGACATCCTATTTGAGGAGGCGAACCAAGATGTCTTATCTTTCGGGCGAGTGTACTGTTAAACCACACTGTTCTACTTCCCACAAAGGGGGACTTCCTTAAACAGTAACTTCACTGACCACCTCTATTCATATGTTTCCTTCCTCCTTCCCTTCTTTGGCTGTATAGATAACAAACCTTGCAACGGGTGTTCTTTTACCAGTGGTTCATTTATGTTTGTTTTTTTCCACACTGTACCCCTGTGAAGTGTTAGGAACCCTGTGCATTTAAGTAAATTAGAATTGTGCGGAAAAGAGAGAGCAGCAGAAAAAAAAATATTTCTGTGAATGCTTTTATATATATATATATATATATATTTTTTTTTTTTTTTTTTGAGACAGAGTCTCACTCTGTCACCCAAGCTAGAGTGCAGTGGCATTATCTGTGCTCGCTGTAGCCTCCGCCTCCCGGGCTCAAGTGATTCTCGTGACTCAGCCTCCTGAGTAGATGGGACTACAGATGCGTGCCACCACGCCCGGCTAATTTTTTGTATTTTTAGTAGAGATGGGGTTTTACCGTGTTGCCCAGGTTGGTCTCAAACTCTTGAGCTCAGACAATCCGCCTACCTCGGCCTCTCAAAGTGCTGGGATTACAGGCATGAGGCCACTGTGCCCAGACTGTGAATGCTTATATTAAAGAAGCTGAAAAGGGTTATGCTTAGGTGGTAAGGCTCAAGAACTTTAAAGTGAGTTTTGTTAAATGGTACATTTCATATATACTTTGAGTGATTCTTCTTAAAGAAAACTCACAAGTGACTCAAAGATGAATTTATTCATGTTCGTTGTCTATCTCAACAGCAGAGAAACAATGTCACAGTTGAAGAATCCTGGACATCTACTGCAATATATTTGTAATTTAGTTTAACACTTTATAAAGTAGTAAAGTAAGCTCATTTTTGGGTTAACTTATCCTGACTAGGACTGATTGTAGTACAATGTAAGGACAAATAGTAAAACTTTGAATTTTCTTGGAAAATGATGAGCAGCTTGATGCTAATAATCAGATATAATTAAAAAAAATTTTTTTTAACATCAGAGTGATTTTTTTATTTTCAGATGTCACAATCACTTTCTAATGATAGGTGTTCTGACGAAAATATCTGTGGGAAAAGACCAAAATTCACTGGATGAGATAACATATTTCTTGAAGTTCTACAGTTGGCTTATCAGCTGTATTCTGTTCCATCTTAATTATAGGAAACTTCAGCTGTGGTCTAGGTCCATCTCTGAGTTTACAGAATTTCTGCAAAGTTAGGGAGTGAGAGACTAAGAGGATGGACTCTTGTGCCAGATTATCTGGGTTCAAATTCTAAATCTGTTATTTATTAATTGCGTGACCTAGGACAAATTACTTAATCTCTCTGTGTCTCACCTTTAAACTGGGGAGAATAATAATACTTCCCTCATAGGTGTTTTTGAGGGGTAAATGGATCAGTATAGATAAAGTGGCTAGGATAGTTCCTGGTAGGTAAGTGCATGTAAGCAGCTGTTATTATTGTATACATAAGGTAGGTTGCATTGTTGCCCATTGTGTCTTTACATGTTTCAGTCTTTGCTCTTGCCTCTGTTTTTTTCCCAGATATAAATGTATTTGCAATGAGTGTAATTGTGTTATTCTGTAAGGTCACTAATCACAAGTGATTCACTCTTTAAATTGATCTGTGGTGCTGGTAGTGTGGTTATGTTTTGGAGTTCTGGTAACTGGTGGAAATGCATACCTCGGGTAGGTTCATGTGTTTGACATCTCTGAACCATGTTCATGGAACTCTTTTGGGGGTTGTCTGCTGTGGATGTTTTTCTCTGGATGTTTGCCAGTGGTACACATATCGATAGGGTGCCAGTTGTGGTAACTGTGATGTTGCTTTCTCAGTTTTAGTTTTTCTTTCCTCCCTCCTCCTCCTCCTCCTCCTCCTCCTTCTTCTTCTCCATTTTTTTTTTATAAAGAGGCAGTCTCATTCTGTCACCCAGCCTGGAGTGCAGTGGTGTGGTCATAGCTCACTGCAGCCTCAAACTCCTGGGCTCAAGGGATCCTCCCACCTTGGCCTCTTAAGGACCAGGATGACAGGCATGTGCCACCATTCCTGCTAATTTTTTATTTTTAGTTTTGTAGAGATGGAGTCTTGCTATGTTGCCTAGGCTGGTCTTGAACTTCTGGCCTCTAGGGATCCTCCTGCCTCAGCCTCCCAAAGTGCCAAGATTACAGGCATAAGCTACCGAGTCTGGCCAACTTTACATTTTTATGACAACAGAGGTGGGTCTGCTATGGAGTTAAAGAAAAGTAAGCTTTAGGCTCTTTCAATTCCATAACCCTTCCTAAGGCCTCTAGAAGGGCCCCAGAGCTTTTGCAGTTATGATTTTGCATTTTAGTTTTATTTTATTTTTAATTTTTAATTTTTAATTGACAAAGATTTCTCCTCCAAAGTGTTTAAGCTTCAGGTCCCTCAAAATCTGGATCTGCTCTGCAGAGCACACAACATTTCATTTGTTCTAATATCTGACAATATCTACAGACTCTGCCAGTGAAATGCTCTCAGACATTTCCATGTAAAACAGCCGATAAACAAGCATTTCACAATTGGTTTATGTTCTCTAAGTTCTTCCTTTGAAAAACAAAGTGGTGTATCTCTACTTTAATCTATTAATTTTATTTCCCTGGATAGAGTTAAACAGTTGTTGTTTTTAAAGTCCTATACTTTTCTTGTTAAATGTATTCCTATTTTATAGTTTTAGCTACTCT
Organism: Nomascus leucogenys; assembly: GCF_006542625.1. Lineage (NCBI taxonomy): Eukaryota > Metazoa > Chordata > Mammalia > Primates > Hylobatidae > Nomascus > Nomascus leucogenys. The sequence continues at coordinate 38,419,731 of NC_044400.1, forward strand.
TGTGAATAGGTTTTTTTCCCCATGATATGTTGTAATTAGTCATTGTTAATATATCATCAAGCTTGATTTTTTATAAATCTGTTTTTTTTTTTTTTTGAGACAGGGTTTCACTCTGTTACCCAGGCTGGAGTGTATTGGTGTGTTCACAACTCACTGTGGCCTCAAAATCCTGGGCTCAGGCAATCCTCCCACCTCAGCCTCCCGAATAGCTGGGATACAGGCGTTTGCTACCATGCCCAACTAATTATTTATTATTTTTAATTTTTTTTCACAGAGATGAGCTCTCTCTGTGTTGCCAGGCTGGTCTCAAACTCCTGGGCTCAAGCAGTCCTCCCACCTCAGCCTCCCAAAGTGAGGCACTGTGCCTGCCTATAAATTTATTTTGTAACCAACCATTATACTCTGCTACGTCTGACTGTTACATAGAGACATAGTTTTCTATCATCAACTTTGTTATGGAAGGGTTATTTTCTACTGAATTTAATCCAAATTACGAGAAGAAAAAAATTTAAAAAAATTGAAAAGGTATTTTAAATGCCAAACAAGAACATTCAAAAGCATGGGATTAAAACTTTCTATGCTGAGAAAGTTATAAGCTGTGTGTTCTGGAGGGAGGCATTGATGGGGAGTGGTGGAGGAATATATCTACCCAGTAAGCTTAAATTTTCTGAATTGACTGAAATACAAATTTAGAAATAGAGAAATCTAGATTTATAATTCACAGTGACTACCACGGTGGGATAATTGAATTCGAACCCAGCCTATCTAACTTGGAAGGCACCCACAGACATCTCTACTTGAATTTCTTAGCCACCACCCCCAATTCTTTTTTACTTGAATCTATTCATTTGACAAAAATATTTTAAGCACCTACTTTGTGCCAAGTACTGTTGTAGGCTGTGTGGACACAATAGTATAGAAGGTAAATGCCCTGCTCTCCTGGAACTTACCTTCTAAAGGGGAGACGCTGACAACGTGCAGATACCAGTAAATATCCCCCTGCCATGAGAAAAGTAAAGCCGCATGGGAGAGATGGGGCCTTGCGTGCTGTTTCTGTAGGTAGGGAACAGAGACCTTAGGAAGAGCAGGGCAGGCCACGGAGAAGCCAAGAGTACAGAGGACCCCAGGGAGGTGGGAGATGCTTTATTGCTGAAAGAACAGCAGAGAGGGAGAGGAACTGAGGTGGAATGGGGTGGGCATGGGAGGGGAGGAGGCCAGAGAGCTGGGCAAATTAATTTTTTTGTTTGTTTTGTTTTTGTTTTTTAAGTAACAGGCAGATTTCGGAGGGTTTTGAGATGGGAGAGACAAGATGTTGCTAATTCATGCATGTTGCCACGTCAGGGCACAGTGAAATGTGAACTGGCAGTTAGAAGCTTGGAGTTAGTTCAGGCTCTGCTAGCCAGTGTGATCTCGGAGAGGTCATGCATCTTGTCAGTGCCTCAGTTTCCACCCTAAGTTGAGGAAATTAGACTGTGATCACCAGAATCCCTTTCATGGCCAAATATTATGATTCTCAGATGGAGAAATTGTTATTAAGCATTCATATGTGCTGGCCACAGTTGTTGGCTAAGTGGGATAGAGGAGACCTGCCACTCCCACGCTCTGCTCAGGCTTTGCCTCTTCGCCTCACCCCTGCCTCTGGGAGGTCAAGTTCTGAGCCTGCCTGGACCACAGATGGACGTATCACTCTGTTCTCATTGGGGTCCTCATCGGTACGTGTGGGCATGTTGACTTACTCTGTTTGCCTTGGTCTTCTTTCTTCCAAATGATGTTGTTATCTTTCATTCAATTTCCTCTTCTTTTCTTCTATTGGGATTTATACGTTTTAAAAAATCCTTTGCCTATCATTTTAATGGAGTGTAATAAGGGAAAGGAGTTAACGCTTGTGATCAATCCATTATGCTTAAATTCTGGATTTTTGTTTTTTTATTTTGAGACGAGGTCTCACTCTGTCGCCCAGGCTGGAGTGCAGTGGTACAATCATGGCTTACCGTAGCCTCAACCTTTCAGGCTCAGGTGATCCTCCCACCGCAGCCTCTTAAGTAGCTAGGACTACAGGCATGTGCCACCACGCATGGCTAATTTTTGTTGTTGTTGTTGTTGTTGTTGAGACATGGTCTTGCTTTGTTGCCCAGGCTGGTCTCGAACTCCTGGACTCCAGTGACCCTCCTGCCTCAGCTTCCCAAAGTGCTGGAATTACAGGCATGAGCCACCATGCCTGGCCTGGAAATTCTTTAACGTGTTTATTTTATAATGTTGAAAACATATTTTCCTTGAGGATGTCTTGAAGAATGCCTTTCCTCAGAGGAATACAAGGAGCCTAAAAGGACATTTGGGAATGAGACACACAGGGTTTGTAGTTACAAGCAGTATCCCAGCAACTCAAGATGTGAAGGGTTAAAGCACCTGATGCCTGCCAGAGAAATTCCAGAATCACTAGTCTGTCAGGCTGTCTTCTGGGACCTCAGTCTACCTTTTCAGCTTCATTTCATATTTTTTCCTCATGGTTCTCTGCTGCTGCAGTCAAACTGTCTGATTCCCGTTGAACTCTATTTTCACGTTCCTACCACCTGGTCCATTCTTCTGACCTGGAATGCCCATCCTTTTTTGCCTACCTAAACCCTACACATTCTTTAAGGCATAGTTCAAATTCTACCTTTCTTGGATTCCTGTCAACAGTGCAGAAGATCTCTGTCTCCTCCCTTTGAACCTTGCTCCTCTTTCTTTGTGGTTTTTTTTTTTTTTTGAGACTTAGTTTCACTCTGTTGCCCAGGTTGGAGAGCAGTGGTGTGATTATCGCTCACTTCAGCCTTGACCTCCCGGGTTCAACCAATCCTTCTGCCTCAGCCTCTCTGGTAGCTAGGACTACAGGTGCATATCACCATGCCCAACTAATTTTTTTTCATTCTTTTTTGTAGCAACAAGGTCTCCCTATGTTGCCCAGGCTGGTCTTGAACTACTGGGCTCAAGCAATCAACCTGTTAAGGCTTCCAAAGTGCTGAGATTACAAGTGTGAGCCATCACGCTTGGCCAACTTTTGATGTTTTACACTTTTAAATACTGCTTTCTCTGGTGTGTGTGTAGTGGTATTTCACTATATTTTTAACTTGCATTTCTCTTATCACTAATGAAAATGAGCAAGTCTACATGTGTTCACTGTCCATTGACATTTAGTCTCTATTGAAATACCGATTTCTACATTTTGTTTCTTAGGTTTTCTGTCTTTTTCTTATTTGTTTTAAAAGGTATAAAAATACATATTCTGAATGAAGCTCATCGTCTGTGTGTGCTTTGTACTTTGTGGCTTGTCTAACTCTCTTAATGTCTCTTTTTTCTTATTGTGGAAAAATACACATAACATAAAATTTACTCTTGTAACCATTTTAGAGTGTACAATTCAGTAACATTAAGTACATTTATAATGTTTAAAAATCACCACTATCTAGTTCCAGAACTTTTTCATCAACCCAAATAGAAACTGTCCCTCTTAAGAAGTCAGTCCCCATTTCCTGTTCCTCCCAGCCCCTGGCAACCACTAATCTACTTCTTGTCTATATGGATTTGACTATTCTGGATATTTTGTATAAGTAGAATCATACAATATGTTACTTTTTTGTCTGTTTTTTTCCACTAAGCATAACGTTTTCAAGGTTCATTCAAGTTGTAACATATATTAGTACTTTGTTCCTTTTCATGGCTCCATTGCATGGGTAGACCACATTTTGTTTATTCATTCATCTGTTGGTGGATATTTGGGTTGTTTCCACCTTTTGGCTACTGGAAATAGAACTGATATGAATATTCATGTGCAAGTTTTTGTGTAGACATATGTTTTCCTTTCTCTGGGATATAGGAGCTGAATTGCTTTGGCTTTGAGTATGTTTAACCTTTTGAGGAACTGTTAGACTGTTTCCCAAAGCAGCTGTGACTTCTTACATTCCCATTAGCAGTGTACAAGGGTTCCAATTTCTATAAATCCTTCTTTACACTTGTTATTTTCTCTCTTGTTGATTATAGCCATCCTAGTGAGTGTGAAGGGGTATCTCATTGTGGTTTTGCCTTTCCCTATGGCAATACCATTGTGCATCTTTATATGTAGCTTATTTTAACAAATGCATACAGGCTATAAAACCTCCTGTCTGGTGGGAACCTCCTCTTTATTTGATTTTTAAAATGCAGGGGACAGTGATATGCTAGTAATAGTATATATTTAGCAACTGGGAGTAGAGGAAGAAGCCCTGATTTTCAGCATTTGCCAATTTTCATGGTGTTAAGTACTCCCACTATGGCAGCTCTCCGGCCCCTGCATGATGTCATGGAGCCCAGAGCTGGGAACGGCATGCACAGTGGGCTCTCATGCGCTGCCATGAGCTGACTCCAGCACACCAGTGAGTGGAAGGGAAAGTCAGGTGAAGTGAGCCTCACGGAGGCTGCCTGCTATGATGCAGGCCAGGCCCTGCGTAACCCTAGAGGGTGCCATTCACATGTTAGTCTAAAGAGAAAGGGATATAACATTTATTGAGTGTCTACAACTTATTTAATGTTGACCACAGTCTTCTGAGGCAAGTTGTATTATCTTAGTTTTCAGAGAAATCCAAGGGTTAGGGAGCTTAATTAACTAAGTCAATAATTTGCAACTAGTAAGTGTCAAAGTTGGCATTTAAACCCGGTCTTTCTTACAGTGACGCTCATTCTAGTTCACCAACTGTGTCAGGGTGGGGATGTCCAAGATCCACCACCAGGTTTGATGATTTGCTAGCAGGACTTAAAGCAGGGGTCCCCAGCCCCTGCACCACAGACTGGTACCAGTTTCGGTTCGTGGCCTGTTTGGAACTGGGCTGCACAGGAGAAGGTGAGCAGCCGGTGAGCAAGCAAGCATTACCCCCTGAGCTCCGCCTCCTTTCAGATCAGTGTCGGCATTACATCCTCATAGGAGCACGAATCTTGTTGTGAACTGCACATGTGAGGGATCTGGGTTTTGTGCTCCTTATGAAAACCTAATGCTTGATGATGTGAAGTGGAATAGTTTCATCCTGAAATGATCCCCCTCACCCCCGGTTCATGGAAAAATTGTCTTCCACAAAACCATTCCCTGGTGCCAGAAACGTTGCAGGTTGCTGACTTACAGGACTTAGATAATAGCTGTACTTATGACTATCATTTCTTACAGTGAAGAGATAGATGCAAAGCAAAATCAGCGAAAGGAAAAGGCCCGTGAAGTCTGGAGGAAACCAGGTGCAAGCTTCCAGAGCTTACAAGAGTTCTCTCCCAGTGGAGTCACATAGGGTGGGCTTAAAACCTCCAGCAGTGAGCTGTGACAACAGGTGGGATATTGCCTACCAGAAAACTCATCACTTAGTGTCCAAAGTTTTTAACTGGGAGCTGGTCACGTAGGCCCCTCTGCCTAGCATGTGCCCAAATTCGAGACTCCCAGAAGGCAAGCAGGTGTTCAGCATGAACCATTTTGTTTATATAAACCGTTAAGACCCCTTGCGGCGCTCATCACTGCTGGAAATCATGGGACCCTCCCCAGATTCAAGTTTCCAATGCCAGTCAAGGGCCAATCTAGAAAGGCAAGTAAGCCTGGCTAAGAACAGCAGTGTCAGGCCTGCTGTGTTAACTGTTTTCTGCACATTGACCAAATGCAAATAGAGGAAAGCAAATTGAGAAGGAGATCCTGTCTGCTTATCATTGTATCCTCCTTCCCCCAGCGCCTGCACAGGACTTGATATGAGGTGGTTTCTAATAATGGCTCCTTGAGTTGTACAGATTCCCGTGGATACTCAGCTCCTCCGTGTGTCTGCGCTGCCTGTAAAGCGAGTGCCTCTGCGCTTGCAAGTTTCTCTGGGTTACACTGTCAACATTAGACAGATCAACGAGACAGAAAGTTAACGAGGATATCCAGTAATTGAACTCAGCTCTGCACAAAGTGGACCTAATAGACATCTACAGAACTCTCCACCCCAAATCAACAGAATATACATTCTTTTCAGCACCACACCACACCTATACCAAAATTGACCACATAGTTGGAAGTAAAGCTCTCCTCAGCAAATGTAAAAGAACAGAAATTATAACAAACTGTCTCTCAGACCACAGTGCAATCAAACTAGAACTCAGGATTAAGAAACTCACTCGAAACCACTCAACTACATGGAAACTGAACAACCTGCTCCTGAATGACAATTGGGTACATAATGAAATGAAGGCAGAAATAAAGATGTTCTTTGAAACCAACGAGAACAACGACACAGCATACCAGAATCTCTGGGACACATTCAAAGCAGTGTGTAGAGGGAAATTTATAGCACTAAATGCCCACAAGAGAAAGCAGGAAAGATCCAAAATTGACACCCTAACATCACAATTAAAAGAACTAGAAAAGCAAGAGCAAACACATTCAAAAGCTAGCAGAAGGCAAGAAATAACTAAAATCAGAGCAGAACTGAAGGAAATAGAGACACAAAAAACCCTTCAAAAAATTAATGAATCCAGGAGCTGGTTTTTTGAAAAGATCAACAAAATTGATAGACCGCTAGCAAGACTAATAAAGAAGAAAAGAGAGAAGAATCAAATAGATGCAATAAAAAATGAAAAAGGGGATATCACCACCGATCCCACAGAAATACAATCTACCATCAGAGAATACTACAAACACCTCTATGCAAATAAACTAGAAAATCTAGAAGAAATGGATAAATTCCTCGACAAATACACCCTCCCAAGACTAAACCAGGAGGAAGTTGAATCTCTGACTAGACCAATAACAGGTTCTGAAATTGTGGCAATAATCAATACTTACCAACCAAAAAGAGTCCAGGACCTGATGGATTCACAGCCGAATTCTACCAGAGGTACAAGGAGGAACTGGTACCATTCCTTCTGAAACTATTCCGATCAATAGAAAAAGAGGGAATCCTCCCTAACTCATTTTATGAAGCCAGCATCATCCTGATACCAAAGCCTGGCAGAGACTTAACCAAAAAAGAGAATTTCAGACCAATATCCTTGATGAACATTGATGCAAAAATCCTCAATAAAATACTGGCAAACCGAATCCAGCAGCACATCAAAAAGCTTATCCACCATGAACAAGTGGGCTTCATCCCTGGGATGCAAGGCTGGTTCAACATACGCAAATCAATAAATGTAATCCAGCATATAAACAGAACCAAAGACAAAAACCACATGATTATCTCCATAGATGCAGAAAAGGCCTTTGACAAAATTCAACAACCCTTCATGCTAAAAACTCTCAATAAATTAGGTATTGATGGGACATATCTCAAAATAATAAGAGCTATCTATGACAAACCCACAGCCAATATCATACTGAATGGGCAAAAACTGGAAGCATTCCCTTTGAAAACTGGCACAAGACAGGGATGCCCTCTCTCACCACTCCTATTCAACATAGTGCTGGAAGTTCTGGCCAGAGCAATCAGGCAGGAGAAGGAAATAAAGGGTATTCAATTAGGAAAAGAGGAAGTCAAATTGTCCCTGTTTGCAGATGACATGATTGTATATCTAGAAAACCCCATTGTCTCAGCCCAAAATCTCCTTAAGCTGATTAGCAACTTCAGCAAAGTCTCAGGATACAAAATCAATGTACAAAAATCACAAGCATTCTTGTACACCAATCACAGACAAACAGAGAGCCAAATCATGAGTGAACTCCCATTCACAATTGCTTCAAAGAGAATAAAATACCTAGGAATCCAACTTACAAGGGATGTGAAGGACCTCTTCAAGGAGAACTACAAACCACTGCTCAATGAAATAAAAGAGGATACAAACAAATTGAAGAACATTCCATGCTCATGGGTTGGAAGAATCAATATTGTGAAAATGTCCATACTGCCCAAGGTAATTTATAGATTCAATGCCATCCCCATCAAGCTACCAATGACTTTCTTCACAGAATTGGGAAAAACTACTTTAAAGTTCACATGGAACCAAAAAAGAGCCCGCATCGCCAAGTCAATGCTAAGCCAAAAGAACAAAGCTGGAGGCATCACGCTACCTGACTTCAAACTATACTACAAGGCTACAGTAACCAAAACAGTATGGTACTGGTACCACAACAGAGACATAGATCAATGGAACAGAACAGAGTCTTCAGAAATGATGCTGCATATCTACAACTATCTGATCTTTGACAAACCTGACAAAAACAAGCAATGGGGAAAGGATTCCCTATTTAATAAATGGTGCTGGGAAAACTGGCTAGCCATATGTAGAAAGCTGAAACTGGATCCCTTCCTTACACCTTATACAAAAATTAATTCAAGATGGATTAAAGACTTAAATGTTAGACCTAAAACCATTAAAATGCTACAAGAAAACCTAGGCAATACCATTCAGGACATAGGCGTGGGCAAGGACTTCATGTCTAAAACACTAAAAGCAATGGCAACAAAGCCAAAATTGACAAATGGGATCTAATTAAACTAAAGGGCTTCTGCACAGCAAAAGAAACTACCATCAGAGTGAACAGGCAACCTGCAGAATGGGAGAAAATTTTTGCAACCTACTCATCTGACAAAGGGCTAATATCCAGAATCTACAATGAACTCAAACAAATTTACAAGAAAAAAACAAACAACCCCATCAAAAAGTGGGCAAAGGAAATGAACAGACACTTCTCCAAAGAAGACATTTATGCAGCCAAAAAACACATGAAAAAGTGCTCATCATCACTGGCCATCAGAGAAATGCAAATCAAAACCACAATGAGATACCATCTCACACCAGTTAGAATGGCCATCATTAAAAAGTCAGGAAACAACAGGTGCTGGAGAGGATGTGGAGAAATAGGAACACTTTTACACTGTTGGTGGGACTGTAAACTGGTTCAACCATTGTGGAAGTCAGTGTGGCGATTCCTCAGGGATCTAGAACTAGAAATGCCATTTGACCCAGCCATCCCATTACTGGGTATATACCCAAAGGACTATAAATCATGCTACTATAAAGACACATGCACACATATGTTTATTGTGGCACTATTCACAATAGCAAAGAGTTGGAACCAACCCAAATGTCCAACAACAATAGACGGGATTAAGAAAAAATGTGGGCACCATATACACCATGGGAAATACTAATGCCAGCCATAAAAAATGATGAGTTCACTGGGAACAGAGCGAGACTCTGTCTCAAAAAAAAAAAAAAAAAAAAAAAAAAAACAAAAAAACGATGAGTTCATGTCCTTTGTAGAATCTATCGCAAGGACAAAAAGCCAAACACTGCATGTTCTCACTCATAGGTGGGAATTGAACATTGCGAACTCATGGACACAGGAAGGGGAGCATCACACTCCCGGGACTGTTGTGGGGTGGGGGGAGGGGGGAGGGACAGCATTAGCAGATATACCTAATGCTAAATGACGAGTTAATGGGTGCAGCAAAACAACATGGCACATGGATACATATGTAACAAACCTGCACATTGTGCACATGTACCCTAAAACCTAAAGTATAATAATAAAAATTAAATTTAAAAAAAAAAAGTTTCTCTGGGTTAGCCCAAAGTGGCTGTTCTTTCAAATTCTGAAGAATTATGACTGCTTCTTTTAGACATCTCGGTGTAGCTTCATGAACCCCTACTATGAATTCTCAGTAACTTTTCTCTGCTAAAAAGCCTTCATTTGAAATGCTGAGGCCTGCTATTTGTGTCTCCAGTGGAAATATTGGTTCTTTATTTCCAGACACCCTGTCTCAGACTCACTTATACATCAGTGAGCTTTGACTAAAAGTGGAACAGTTTCCTGCACCTGACCCCAGTGTCTGGGTCACATGGGGACCATCATGTTGGGGTTACACCTTCCTTTGTTCTCATGGGCAGGGCTGACTGAATGGTCTGCGCAGTATGCATTTGTGAGAAGCACATTGCAGGGGACTCTGTGTAGAGGAACAGCTCTGAGAATGAGCAAACTGGTGCTACCATGAGCTGTCTAAAACCCAAGTTTTTGTTTTTGTCTTTTTTTGAGACACAGTCTTGCTCTGTCACCCAGGCTGGAGTACAGTGGCACAATCTCAGCTCACTGCAGCCTCCGCCTCCCAGGCTAAAGCGATTCTCATGCCTCAGCCTCCCCAGTAGCTGGGATTACAGGTGCACACCACTGTAGCCGGCTAATTTTTTCTATTTTTAGTAAAGACAGGGTTTCACTGTGTTGGCCAGGCTGGTCTCAAACTCCTGGCCTCAAGTGATCCTCCTGCCTCAACCTCCCAAAGTGTTGAGATTACAGGTGTGAGCCACTGTGCCTGGCCATAAAATCCAAGTTCTTTTTATTTTTAGTTACTGTGACAGACCGAGTTAAAGAAAACAAAAACAACTCACCTCGCCTTTGTTTGGCTGGTTCCCTCAATTCTCAAGTGAAGTGAAAATTATTTTCCGGCCTGCAGCTTTGCATAATTATTTTCCCATTGCTTACTTTAATGTAATGGCCAGCAATGTTCTTTTCTATAGTTAGGAAAAGCAGATTTTCTGAAACCAGAAGTGCTAGTTCTGATGTCAGACAGCCAGTGTTCAAATCCTGGGTTCTGTCACTCCCTAGCTTATATGATGCTGGGCAAGTGGCATAGCCACTTTCTTCCTCAGTTTCCTCATCTGTAAAACAGAGACAATAAATTACTACCTCAGAGGGTTGTTATGGGGATCAATTGAAATGATACAACTACAACATGCACTAAATAAATTTAAAGCAAAACTGGCGTATGGTAAGCCTGGAAGAAAAGTTAGTAATATTGCCATTGTTGTTAAGTTCCAGGATATAAAAATCCATTTTTTTTTTCCTCTGCCACCCAGGCTGGAGTGCAGTGGGGCGATTTTGGCTCACTACAACCTCTGCCTCCTGGGTTCAAGCAATTCTCCTGCCTCAGACTCCCGAGTAGCTAGGATTATAGGCATGCATCACCACGCCCAGCTAATTTTTGTATTTTTAGTAGAGACAGGGTTTTGCCATGTTGGCCAGGCTGGTCTCAAACTCCTGACCTCAAGTGATCTGCCCACCTCAGCCTCCCAAAGTGCTGGGATTACAGGCGTGGGCCACTGCAACCGGCTTAAAAATCTATTCTTTTTGATGGTTCACACTGATTTGAGTAAATAAAATTTCTTACCCTCTACCCCATATGCCTTTACACGTTTATTTATTTAACAATGAAAAACTGAAGATAATTGAAAGAAGTTCCAGTGTGGTAGGTGGAAACCCGTCTACCTTAATTAAAATAAGCCACAGTACTTTGGAATCTGGCGGCCTGGGGCTTCCCCTGTGACTCTCCCTGCCTTTGTGAGCTGAGGAACCACTGACCGGGCTCTTGGTTCCCTGGGGGGAAAGGGAATGATTTCTCCTCCCCTCCTCTGGCATGGAGATCCCTCCACAGTCTTTCCCCAGCTTGTCAATCCAGGTGGCGGCCGGAACATGCCTCCTACCTCACCAGACTCACAACATTCTGCTTCCCGTCCCCTTCCTTAGCCGCCTTCTGGCTGTCTGTGATGCGCCTCTGAGAGCCCGTGTCCTTGCTCTTAGAACTCCAGGGAGCAGCTCTCTCTCCCTACTGCTTCGGTAGCCCACGGCGCTTCTTGCTTGTGCAATAAATAATTAGTGTGTATCTCTTCCTGTGAAATTCATGGTTTTCCTGCATCCTTTCTGGCCACTCCTTGTCTCCTTCAAGGGCTGCCCTTTCTCTGCCCACCTCTCACATGTGCGTGTTCCTCAGGGTTCTTTCCTGGGGCCTCTTTTCTCGCTCTGTGCTTGCCTTAGAAGACACCATCCGTTCCAGTGGCTTCAGTTAGCTTCTGTGTGCAGATGACTTTCCCCGTCTTTGTTTCCCAGCCTGATATCTATTCTGAGGTCTGAGTTCTCACAGGTGTCTCAAATTCAAATGTCTGGAAAGGATCTCAAGATGTCCCCCACCCCTGTAATCTCCAGTTCAGTAATTGGTACCATGGTCTACCCAGTTGCTTGTGCCAGGAACCTGAGAGTCTGTCTCAACTTATCCCTCTCCTCTTGTCTGGACTCTAAACAGGTTCTATTGGTTCCACCTTCTAAATATATCTCAGTCCTGCTCTTTCTCCTCCCATCTGTGCCACCACCATGATCCAAACCACCATTACCTCTTCTTGGGTGGATACAGTAGCCTGTGTATCAGTTAGGATTGGGTTATGCTATGTGCCACACACAATCCCTAAGTAATAGTTTAAACAACATAAAGTTTCTTCTTTTTCTCAGTGTGGAAAAACCAAACCAAAAACTGGAAGTGGGCTATCTAGAACTGCTATGGTGGATACAATCCAGGGATCCTGGATCCTGTTTTTCCTCCCCATAGTCCTAGCTTATCTTTTGTTTTTGCCAAAGATGGCTCCAGCCATCTTGTCTGAACTGCAAGCTGGAGGAAGGAAGAAAGACAGAAAAGCAAGAAGAGACATCTCCCACCAGAGTCAGATCCCTTTAGCAGCTTTGCCTTATGTTCCATACAAGACTTCTGCCTATATCTCATTGACCAGAACTTAGCCACATGGCTATACCTGGTTGCAAAGGGAGCTGAGAAGTGCAGTCTTTTATTCTGAGTACCAAGGTACCCACCTACAAATCGGGGTTCCATTATTAGTGGGAAATGGATGTTGTAAGCAGACAACTAGCAATTTCTGCCACATCCTAATGGGCTCCTCTTTCCACTCTTGCTCCTCTCCAGTCCGTTGTACCCAATGGCTGAGTGATCTTTTAAAAACACAAATACGATCATGTCTCTCTCTTGCCTAAAACCCTACAAGAAATTATTATCCCAACTTTAATCTCAAAAGTCCTCAACATGGCCTATGGGACACTGTGTGGTCCAGCAGCCCGCCAACCTGTCCACATTGATCTGCAGTTCTTTCTCCTCACTCCCCATCCCCCAGCCCACCTGTTTTTCAGTTCCTTGAAGGTACCACCTCCTTCCCACATTGAAGCATGTACGTTACCTGTGTCCTTTCTCTAGAACCCGTGTATCCCCTCCCTTGAACGGCTAACTTCTCCCCCTCTTTCCGGTTTCAGCTTAACTATTACTTCCTTGGTATATTTGCTGTGATCTTCCAGATTAGATTAGATTTCCCTGTATAATGTCATTCTGTACTTTTACTTTACACCACCTATCTCTATTTTATTTTAATACATTATTAATACAATTAGCTTTTCAGTCTCTTTCTCTCATTCTCACTTATAAGCTTCACAAAGCAGGTGAAGGCATCACTTAGCCCAGTACTCATCCACCTTCAGAGGGTTGTTACGGGGATCAGTTGAAATGATACATCTACAACATGCACTAAATAAATTTAAAGCAAAACTGGCGTATGGTAAGCCTGGAAGAAAAGTTAGTGATACTGCCATTGTTGTTAAGTTCCAGGATATAAAAATCCATTCTTTTTGGGCAGGCGTGGTGGCTCACGCCTGTAATCCCAGCACTTTGGGAGGCTGAGGCGGGCGGATCATGAGGTCAGGAGTTCGAGACCAGCCTGGCCAATGTGGTGAAACCTCATCTCTACTAAAAAAATACAAAAATTAGCCAGGTGTGGTGGTGGGCGCCTGTAGTCCCAGCTACTCGGGGCGCTGAGGCAGGAGAATCGCTTGAACCCGGGAGGCGGAGGTTGCAGTGAGCCGAGATCGTGCCTCTGCACTCCAGCCTGGGTAACAGTGTGAGGCTTTGTCTCAAAAAAAAAAAAAAATCCTTTCTGTAGCCCAGACTGGAGTGCAGTGGTTGTTGAGTGATTGAATGGAATCCAGGTTCAAGAAAAATATGATAGATTTGTTTTGTGTCATGTGAAAGAGATGTAAATGAAAGAGGTAAGGAGAGATGTCTTCCTAGGTAGTTTAGAGATACAGATTCAAGACGCAAGTGAGAAGATGGGGTTAGAGAAGTAAATTTGGAATCATTGGATCTGGTTCATTTAATGCTGTTTATCCTAAAAGGAGGTGTCTTCCTGAGAGGACATGCTGTGGGCTTTGAAGCCAGGCAGATCTGCTCTGAATCTGGATCTGTCATTACCAGCTATGAAATTGAGCAGTTGATGAAACTTTCTGAGTCTCAGTTTCTTCACCTGTAAAAGGAGAAAATACCTGCCCTGCCAGGCCATTTGTATGTAAGCCTCCGGCCGATAGAATATTAGAAACCTTTCTGTCCGTTGGCTTCAAAGATGCTTTAAGAATGAAAACATTTCTACCTTAAAAACAGAGACAGTGGAAAACATTATTTTCTTTATCATCTCCTTGGTACCTTTGAATATGCATTTTGCATAATGAAAATCAAGACTGGCTTCTGGGATTAGAAACAGAAGGGCTCTGTGGCCTTTTTTAGTTTAGTTTTTTTCTTTTTTCTTTTTAAATTTAAATATACTTCTATTGTGTGAAGGAGAGAAAAAAAATATTTTTTCCCCTTGCCTATCTTAGCTTTTCCAGCTGGGGCCTTTTAAATTAGACCACCAAAAGAGAGATTAACAAGAGAAAAGCATAGAATTTTTATTTAGTAATTTTTACATGTACGTGGGAGCCTTCACCAGGAAAATAAAGACCCAGGGAAGTTGTAAGGGTTGAAAGCTTATATATTATGTTGGACAAAGAGTAGTAAATTGGTAAATTGTAAAGATGTGATAGGAAAAAGGAGTTGGGGCTATTTTGAGAGCTTCTAGCTAATGGGGTTCCAGTACCAGGTTGACTAGCAACCCTGCCCTGATGGGAAATGCAGGGTAGCTGGACATGAATGTCTACAGTGTCCCTTTCCTGGGGTGCTTCTTTAGCCTGAAGGATGGTTTTATGCCTAGTTAGCCCATCTGGAACCTGGGGACTCCCTCACATGGGGAACTTGTTTATCTTATTTATCTGGCAGCCGCTGTTGTGGCTCTTGTCTGACCCATGTCCAGCTTATACCTGCCTGACCATCGCCCTGGCGCTGGGAGCCTGACTTGATATTCCCCCCAGGATCCCTGGGAAAGCATGGCCTGAGGCAGCTGCAGCCATTGATTCTTCAGATGAAAGGTGGAAACTCAATACATCACCAGGTAGGAAATGAGTTCAGAGATTTTTCCTTATAGATCTTGGACAGGAAGGGCGGAATGGGTTGGGAGGGCAGTCCTCCATCTCCGGGTTGCATGAGGCAGGAATGGAGTCAGGCAGAGAGAGAAAATGCATGTGGGAATTGGCAGTATATATAAGGGGTAGGGTGTGGGGTCACTTTAAGTTCCTGGGCAAAGGCCTGAATGGTGCTTTTAAGGGAAGCTTCGATAAAGTGGGGAACCCCGTCTGCTAGACAGGAGAGATGCCTTTAGATTCTTATCTCTGGCTGCTGGCCTGAGCCTTTTGGGTGTGGTGTGGAACTAGAACTGTCAGGGGTGACTGAGCCCTGCTTTGGGTATGAAAAAGTTGAATCTATTCAAATGGATGCTGAGGCAACATGAAAGTATAAGAATTCACTTCAGGACTAGGACAGTTAATTGTGCAAAAGTTGCAAGATAAGGACTAGTATAACAAGGTTTGTACCGCTTTCCCTCAGCCTCAACTCCCCATCTCTGGTGATAAGAATGAATGTCTTTCATCCTCCTGGTACAAGGAGGGCACCTTTTTCATGGCAGTTAATCTCATGCTTTCAAGAAGAACAAGGAAGGTCACAGTGCCCTTCTTGCATGTGCTGTTTTTTTTAAGTGCCTTTAGCTTAATCCATATGCCAAAGTAGCATATTTTTGGGTGCTTACCATGTGCCAAGCATGGTCTTATGTGCTTCGTAAGTATTAACTTTAATCCTGTGAACTGTATGAGGCAGATACAGTTACTATCCCCATTTTACAGATGATGAAACTGAAGAACAGAGAGGTTGAGTACTTTGCTGAAGGTTGCAGAGTGGGCATGTGGCAGAGCTGGGACCCCAGCCCATGCAGCCTGATTCCCAGAGCTCTGAACCATTGTACTGCGCTGCCTCTGGATAGCTTTGTGATATTTTTTGGCTGACCAAATTGTGTGTTTATGGAAGGATCAGACATATATTAATCTTTATATTCACTGGAATATGACTTAGCCATCAAGACAGCCTGACAAACTGGCAAAATATGTCTTTCTAACATTACTCTTATGCTTTGAAGAGGAATTTTTGACCAATGATGCTCCCTGCTATTGTGTGTTAAATGCTGTGAGTTACCAGAGATCAACTGTTCCTGACATAAAAAGGAAGTGCTAATCTAGCCACTGGCTGGCTCAGTATTGGTTTCATACTGTAAGACAGAACTAAAATAACAGCCTCAAAGGGTAAAAATAGTGGAGTCACATGAAGCATCAACCGTCATTTTAAAAACAGTATTGTAAGACCCATGAGGAAAGGTTGATTTCTTTTTCTGTTTGAGAAGAGTGGATATTGGTAGACACTGGTCGTTTCTATTATGGCTTCCTGTAATTTTAGAAAACTGATATTTGTCATGACCTAAGGAAACATCTCATTCATGGCTTTTATAAGACATAGTCAAATTCGGCTGGGCGCGGTGGCTCACGCTTGTAATCCCAGCACTTTGGGAGGCCGAGGCGGGCGGATCACGAGGTCAGGAGATCGAGACCACGGTGAAACCCCGTCTCTACTAAAAATACAAAAAAAATTAGCCGGGCGTGGTGGCGGGCGCCTGTAGTCCCAGCTACTCGGAGAGGCTGAGGCAGGAGAATAGCGTGAACCCGGGAGGCGGAGCTTGCAGTGAGCCGAGATTGCGCCACTGCACTCCAGCCTGGGCGACAGAGCGAGACTCTGTCTCAAAAAAAAAAAAAAAAAAAAAGACATAGTCAAATTCAACATCAATTCTCAGAAGATCTTTCTTGGGGTCTAGAAGGTAGGTGTGAGGATCTTTCCTTAATCAAAACTAGTGGCTTTTGCTTTTATGTTTCCTAAGGGCTCGTATGCTTTTCAAAAATAATATTAGTAGCTAAATTGATCAAGCACTTAAACCATTTGTCAGCTTTCTTCCAAAAGCTTTACATCAATTGACTCTTTGAATTCTTACTGCAATCATATGAAGTTCTGGTGCTATTATTCATCCCATTTAATAGCTAATGAAATGTAGGCACAGAGAGGTTAAGTAACTTGTTCAAGGAGATACAGTGAGTAAGTAGCAGAGCTGAGATTCAAACTCAGAGAGTTGGGCTTCAGCCTTTTTGCTTTTAAGCAGTAAGCTATATTATAGAGGCCTGCTGGTTCTTAGCCCAGGGAGATCTAAGACATGTAAACCAGAGTGCCTGCCCCACACTGAGTAGGGATCTTCCCCACTCAGTCTACTAACTTGCATGCCAGTCTCCTCTGGAAACACCATCACAGACACAATCAGAAGGAAAGCTTTACCAGCAATCTAGGCAGTCCTTCATCCAGTCAAGTTGATACCTAAAGTTAACAATCACACCTTCCAAGACTGGTTGCTGCATAGGTGCTATAATGTGGTATCTCTGTACCACCGGAAGGGAGGTGAGACGGGGGTAAGGAAGAGAAAAGCAGACAGATAACGCTTCTGTTGCGGGTGCTGGTGGGCACTCAGTGAGTGGCGTGGCTATTGGACAGTGGGGATTCTGTATTTTGCACTGAGGGGGCATCTCTCAGAATGGCCAGATATTCTGCAACAGGGATGAATGAGAGTTAGTTTCACTAGAGCAACTGAGAGTTAGTTGCATTAGCAAGAGCAAACTAAGAGGGGACGAATAGTTTAATTATGGCTCCTAGCTGTGATAGCCAGCAAAGAGTACAGCATTGCAGCCTAGATTTCTGTATCTTATTCATTTGCCCTTGATCAATTTGTTTAACCTCAGTGCCCCATTTACCCAACAGTAAATTGCAGATGCTAAATGACTCACTACTTCGGCAGAGTCAGTGGTTCTGTAATTAATTATGGAGCACTTTAAGACCGATGAATGCAAGGAGCTGTGCACACATGACCTATACGAGCAGTTGTATAAACATCGGGGTTGTTGTTGTTTCTAAGGCTTGCTTCCTGTTCTGAGCCCAGTGTGCACTTTACCACAAAGGACAGCAAAAGCTTCATTAGTAGCAATTAAGAAATGTGCCATGTCTACTTTTATTGGTTTATAATGGGCTCTTTCTCTATTCTCAAAAAAGAAGTTTGTAAGTAGATTCAGCTACAACTTTGATCAGGCTTTAAAAAATATTTGAGAAGTGTTTTTTAACCTTTTATCATAGAATATTTACAGCTTACTGAACAGTAGACAGAATAGTACAGTGAACGCCGTGTACCCATCACCCAACCAAGTAACCCTAGTCACACTTGCTCCTACCTCATTATCTATAACAAATCCCTTCTACTCCCATTGTCTTGCAGAAACCACATCATTTCTTCTACAGATGGTTCAGTATTCATCTGCAGAAGTCAGGGAGCCCCCAGCTTAAGCAGAATCTTAGTGCCATCACCACACTCCTAAATATCAACAGAACTTCCTTAATATCATCAAGCGCTCAGTCAGTAGAAGAAATTGTTTTAAAAATAATTTTATCTACAGAATGTTCACAGTTGGTAGGTTGTATTACAAAAGTTTGCTGTAAGTTTGTTATTTGCAACACCAGTTGAATGAATATTCCTGTAGAAACTGTAGTAAAAGCAGTGATTGGCCCGCATGAAACCCACAAAAACCATGGAATACATAATGAAGCAATTCTGTGTATTTCTCTTTGAGTATTTTACTGAGGGGAGAGTTGATGGGCAATTCAGCATCTGCTACTAGAGACCTGGCTCTAAAATACATTTTCTCTTTCTTGTGGGTGCCATTATGGTGATTCCTTCTCCCTGTGCCCACTTCCTCACTCCCCCCAACTCTCATCATCTACTCATCAAACTTCCCGTTAGAGAAGCAAGAGGAAGAAACTTTACCTGGTATGGCTGACTGTATTCACTGAAAACAAGGAGGGGATGTTTTTCTTTTAGGGGGTAGCAAAGGGTATAGGGAAGCTGCCATTATATGCAGTTTAGTATTTTAAAGACATCTAGAAAACAAACTGCAATGTGATCTCTTTAACATTGAAGAGAACTAGAGAGATATATAGGGCCAAGTAGCAGCTGATTTAAAGACCAGGTTAATGTTCTGCTTTTGCCGTTCCCTAGCAAAGCTCGGTTCAGTTTTAAGTAATTTATATTTCCAGTTCATAATTGTGTGCATGCCTCTGTGCCCTCCACTAACATCAGATAAGCAGGGAGTGGGGCTCTTCTTTGTAGAAGAACTGGCTAGATATGGGCAGGGTAGAGGCAAAGTTTCCAAGAGGCTGTGAGCCTTTCGATGCACCTTTCCAGAAATCCAGCCCCAGGGGAAGGCTTCAGGAGAATTGCCACAGGGTTTCCCACCCTGTTGTCTGTCATTGCTGTGGGTTATCACTTCATCAATCCATTGGTCATGGTTGGGATACCAGGAGGTGGGGTGGGAATGGTGTTCCCCCTTGGGCTGCAGTGGTAGGTTTTGTTCCACAGATTTGGCCATTGCATATTTGGATTACTTGCTGCCCCTGCCACCCACCATCTATCCCGGAAATTGCATTTTCTATCTTGCCCCATTTGCCATCTGTAACTCTCACCCATCAGAAACTTACAAAGCTTATCTCTCCCAAGTTCCTCTTGATGAGAAATCATGTTTATGTGATTCTAGTTACTTCCACTTTCATAAAGATATAAAGTATCATTAAAAAAAAAACCCTAACACATGAAGTGCTTACTGGACAGCCTCAGAACACACACGCACTCCTACTAGAGAAGCAAAGTGCTGCTAGTCAGTATTAACCATAGAAACCTAAGAACTGAAACCTAGGCTAAAGGGCCTTCCTTCTTTTTTGCTGCTAAGAAAAACAAAACAAAAACAAACAAACAAAAAAACAGGCCAAAAGATGCTCAGTAACATATCGAATGATAACCATCTCTCCCTTCACAGTAGTTACGTTTATCTCTGAAGATTGTAATGGGACAGTTACTCTGTCACTTGGGTATTCCCATGTGCAGCAGTACGCTTTGATGGAATAGAGAGGAGAGGAAGCGGAGTCTGGGATTGTTTCCAGGAAGCAGGTCCTGGAGATTCCTGGCATGCCTGTGCCCACCTGGTGTGGTATAGGTCTGAGAGAGCTGCAGCAGAAGAAAAAAAAAGATAGAAGATAAAAAATATGAGCAAAAACTCTTCTTGAAAATGGCGTAGTTAAGAAAAAGTGGTGGTGCTGGTTATGCTCTTCAGGAGGCTGAGATGGGAGGATCGCTTGATCCCAGGAGTTCAGTCTGGGCAATGTAGCAATAACCCTATCTCTTTAAAAAAAAAAAAAAATCAGAAAAAAAGGAAAAGAAAAAGTGGTGGCTACAACTGGATATTGTGAAATTTGACCTGAGAAAAGTCTAACTGCTTAACAATTCCACTTAGTTGAGTCCCCTCCTATTTATTTATTCATTCATTCATTGACTTATTCAACAAAGTTATTGGGCACCTGCTAGGTGCCAGGTTGCCAGGTGCCAGGCTCTGCTGCAGGTGCAGGAGAGGGAGTGGCTGTGCCTTTGCTGAGCTTCCAGTTGGTGACCTTTATTAGGCCTGCCTTGAAGAAGGGGTGATAAAGAGAAGGCTAGGACCAAGCAGCAGCCTTGATAGGAGGTGTTGAATTTATTTTATTTATTACTCATTTTCATTTAAGACTGAGGGAATCAAATGGATGGGTGAGTTCTTTCTAATTTGGAACAAATACTAGGGCAGAGCCTTCATTTAAATGAGAGCTGATCAGTTACCTACTTCTGGCCCATTATAAACCAGAGTTATTTTGCTTAATCTTTCTACTCATTTTTTTTTCTTTTACCATTGTTGTTACTGCAGTTTTAAGCTTATGATTTAGAACGTTAAATTATTACCAAAGAATTTTGTAGTTTCCAAGTATCCCCAGACTTCAGGGTTCCCGAGACCCGGGGCCATATTTTTTTCAGCATTATACAGGTATGCTCCAATAACTGCACGTATTTAAATTGCATTATTTGATGAGTTTTCACATTAGGTATACATCCATGAAACCATCATTACAACTGAAATACTGAGTATGCCCATAACCCCTAAAAGTTTCCTCATGCCACTTTATCTCATACCTCCCCCTTCATTCCCACCATCCCCAGGTAATCGCTGATCTACTTTTTGACATGATAGATCAGTTTGCATGTTCTAGAGTTCTAGAATAAACAAACTCATATAGCAGGTACTCTTTTTTAGACTAGCTTCTATCACCCAGCATATTATTTTGACATATATTCATTTGGTTATAACAATATTGCATTTCTTTTTATTACTGTGAAGTATTCCATTGTATGGCTATACCACAATTTGTTTCCCCTGTTGATGGATGTTTGGGTTGTTTGCAGTTTCAGGCTATTATAAATAAAGCCACTGTGAAAGCTTTTGTGTCAGTCTTTGTGTGGACATATGCTTCCATGCCTTTTGTGCTTAGTGCATTATCTAGCATATAGCATATACTCAGCAAATATTGTCCTGAGTGGTTATTAGACTTCAGCTGCATATCTTTTATGGTCTCACTCTGTCTCCCAGGCTGGAGTGCAGTAATGCCATCATAGCTCACTGCAGCCTTGAACTGGGTTCAAGCAATCCTCCTGCCTCAGCCTCCCGAGTAGCTGGGACTACAGGTGCACACCACCACACATGGGTAATTTTTAAAATTTTTTTGTAGAAACAGAGTCTTGCTGTGTTGCCCAAGGTGGTCAACATAGCAAGTGTTATGTTGCTGGGATTACAGGCATGAGCCACTGTGCCCTGCGTTGCCTACATTTCTATGGTAATTGATAAATAAGACCAAATTACTTTTAAAAATAGTTATTTAAAATATTATTCTGTTTTAAGAGGAAGAATGGTTCTGCTATTATCCTACTTCCCTAGTTTGTTCTGTGATATTTTATGCATTATAGTCAAACTTAACTGTCTACTCATATATTTATTGAGTTCCTGGAATATTTACTGAATTCATCCTTAAGGAAAAAGTGAAAAACTATTGGTATGTTACCTAATGAAACAATGTAAATGCCAGTGAAATATTTAAAAGATCTGTATTAAATATTTTTTTCTTACTGAATTGTATAACAAAATTAGAGAGTATGTAATATTAAAAATTAAGGCTGTATATATGGGAAAAAAGTGTAAATGCTGGAAAATTGTATAAATCTTATATTTAAAGGCAAAAACAAACCAAATAACTGACAGTAAGTGATTGTGAGGGTCCAGATAAATTGTGCTATGTGCCTGTGAGCATCTCACAATTAATCCTGAAAATAATCTAGGAGATAGGTTATGTGAATTTAATAATTTTAAGATCCCCATTTACAGATAAGCAAACAGAGACTAGAAGAGGTTATTTAATTTCCATGGGGCCAGGGAGCTGGCATTTAAACACAGCTTGCCGGGCACTGAAGCCTGGGTGCTCAATCATTATGTCATATTGACTCTGCTGTGTTAAAACATTGAGACAATACTGAAAATATTGTGGCGTGTTCAATAAATTTTTTAAAAAGTCCCCTAGCAGCATAGTCAATTGCTGTATATATTATTCACATACATGTCTCTGAAAGTCAATCAACTTTACAAGTTCTTCATCAGTTTTAAACTTTCCTAATAACTTCTGATTTTATATTTAGGGTAACATTTTTGTAGTTTTCCCATCATTTACATTTGCCAGCCTGTTGCTAGTCACTTCTTATTAGTCTCAGGAGACAGCAATATCCAGTCTTTTCTCCTTTAACGATCAAATCACCATTGTCTCTTGTACTTGAGGCTCTTTGGCACTCTGGATCCAGTTGTGATCCACAGATAATGCTCTATGATTACCTTTCTGTTTCTTGCCTGAAATTTTAAATAACTTTGGGAACTTTGATTCGTCTTGCTAGGGTGTCAAAATGCTGTCCATGACTTCTTTCCTGCCTCGATTATAAATGCTTTGTAGGTAGGAACTCTATCCCCTATTTCTTTGGTTCTTGCTAAAGAGGTTTCTGACATCACATTGGTCTGAAATCCTGGAGTCAGAGGAATTTGCCTCTCAGTAAGATTCCAAGTGAACCTGGGAAGATCATTTTAGCAGACACATGGAAAGTAAGAGGGTTTTGTTAATGTGTAATGATAAATTGATATTTGTTGTAGAGGGTGCCTCTGTGGGCTTCTGTTTCTTTAGAAATTGGCTCCATGACGGCTTAAACTTTAGGTGTGGCAGTTAGTAGAGTTAATTTAGGTTTTTAAATGGGAAAATTCATAGTTATAATCTGATAAACACTCACCTGGCATTTCAGACCGTATTGAACAAGTCTCCAGTCAGCATACATACTCACTAGAATTGCAGGAAAAGTACTTAAGACAAATGAAGTATTTACATGTTATTGCTTTCAAATCTAAATATTAGTGTTTGTAGTGGTAGTTAGCGCCCTACTTCCCATGATGCTCAGCTCCGAGTGCTAAACAGATGGTAGATATTTCATATACTAGATATGGCCAGGGACTGTCCTCCCTCACAGATCTGCAAAGTGGGAGTCCTTTTTGTTGCTGTCACCTAGTGTCAGTTTCCCACAGGTGTTTTTGCTCTTGCCATTTTTGGAGGGGTAACATGGTATAGTGGTCATTGGAAGGCTTAAACAAGTTGATATGCATAAACCATAGGACAGTACCAGGCACACAGTGCTATTATAAGTCTTACCTATTATTCTTTATTATTTGAATATGGGTTAAATCAGATGCTATCTATGATTTAGTATATTTCCATTCACCCCATGGAATCTGATCATTTTGCATCTTTGCTGCCAGATTCAGATCCCAAATGCCAACACTGAGTTTCATATACATTCTTATTTCCTAGTGACACATTTCCCCATGCACCACTCTAGGCTGAAAATGTGTCCAGGTGGGAGATCTATCTCCAGAAGGCAAATGTTGCCATAAAAATCCATTGTCTATTTCTGCATTTTCTGTATTTTTTCAGTAAAATGTATTGAAACCTGGGGGATGGGAATAAGTAGGCATTTTAGATTTGTCTAGAAATGCTTACGTCTCAGGAGAGGTGGCTGAGAGTTAGTGTGTGTAACCTTTACGGGGTTTCACCTGAACATATGCCTATAGATTGAATCTTGTTCTGTGTAAGTCAGTGTTCCCAGTGTGCTCTTCACACATGTGTTGGGAGGTGTGTTAGGCAGGCCTGGTAGTCGAGGAATACAGTGACAGGTACAAAATAACAAATGTCAAGGAATGTTAGAATTCAAAATAAAGAGATAATTTCAGCCATTGTTGCCCAGACTTCAGCCATTATATATACTACTTACATGAATTTGCCATATATGTACCATCTGTAAAGCACTATTTATTTAATGTTTTCCTTTAAATAATTTAATGTTTTTTTCTTAGACACAATTATTTGAAAAGGAAACTGTATCAGTCAGTACATGGAAAACCATGAATAAAAGGTAATCATAAAACTATATACAATAATTACAAATGTTTATCCAAGTTCCACCTAAAACCACCTCAGCTTGAGATATTTAACTGATCTTTTTCCGGCAATTCATGCATGTGTGCGCTCATGTGCATGGGTGCGCGCACGCACACACACACACACACACCTTGTTATATTGCTGTGTACTTTCCATCAAGCATCATCATAAGAAAACATTTTCTTTAAAGTTCTAGTACTATTAAAAAGAATTCCTTTCAGTCCTGTATGTATTGACCTGAGATGTCTATGGTATATAAAAGTGAAAAAAATGCAACACACTCCCAAATATAAATGAAAGTACTTGTATAAGTATGTGAATGCACACATAAGCGTGCATGTTTATGTCTATGTGTATATGTATGTATAGCATACATACATACATATGCTTGTATGAGTATTCTAAAAAGTGTAGGAGAGCACCTGAATTGTTAAATTACTTTTGAGAGGTATTGGAATGACTGAGAAGAAGGTTTGCTTATTCTTGTTGCAGTGAGCATGGAAAAAATTAAATAATGAAGATTATAAAGGAAAAAACCCTCAGAAACCACCATAGCACTCTTTGGGAAACACTGATTTAGTTCAACATGTCTCTTTATCAGCAAAAAATCTGAGGCATTGAGTAGCTGAGGTGTGGAGTACTCTTTTTTTTTTTTTTTGAGACGGAATTTGGCTCTGTCCCCCAGGCTGGAGTGCAGTGGCACCATCTCGGCTCACTGCAAGCTCCGCCTCCCGGGTTCACGTCATTCTCCTGCCTCAGCCTCCCGAGTAGCTGGGACTACAGGCGCCCACCACCACGCCCTGCTAATTTTTTGTATTTTTAGTAGAGACAGGGTTTCACTATGTTGGCCAGGATGGTCTCGAACTCCTGACCTCGTGATCCGCCCACCTCGGCCTCCCAAAGTGCTGGGATTACAGGCTTGAGCCACCGCGCCCGGCTGAGTACTCTTAATCTAGAATTCAAGATAGCTAACTGCTATAACTTACAATACCCTGAAACTCCTGCCTTACCACAATAGAAAGTTTCTTTCTTCCTTACATTATGGATAACTGCCTTCTACATGGTGATTCAGGGACCCAGGCCTCTTCCGTTTAATGGCTTCATTGTTTTTCAGTCCCCACAATCTTTCAGTGGATCTTTTGAGTCTAATAGAGCGACAAGGAAGGGGATGGAACAGGAAGGATAGTGTGAAAGGTTTTGGAGGATGGGAAGTAATGTTATGTCACTTCTTTCCATGCCGCCTTGGCTAGAACTGTCTTATGGCCTCACCTAAGTGCATGGCAGATAAGGAAGTGCAATCTAGCTGAGCCAACTCCCCAGAAAGGGGAGGAAAAATGTGGCAATCAGAGATCACTAGCATAGTCCTTGCTGCGAGGGCATTTGTAATCTTTGGATTGAATTTATTAATTTTGGCATTCCTTGAATTCAGAAGTCTATTACATGAAACTTAGGCAGTAAGAGATCTGTATACATTTATTTTTACACAATGTATTGTAATTCCTACTAATGTTAAGAATTAAACCATTTAAATCACTTTTAGACTTAATTCAAAACACATAGGTTAGTAAGTTTTGCTTTCAACTGTAATAAAACACACCTGGTGATAGGTTTTAGCTCTGGGGCCACGAAGGGGAGTTGTGAAGAGGGTTGCCAGGAGGTATGGAAAAGTCTTAAGTGGTCATAAGATAACTTAGGGGGAGACAACAACACTTAAATGTTAAATACAGTGAAAATATGTCTTCAGAAACTTTATAATTGCCTACATCAACACGATCTTATATGAAGATTCTTCTGTGATTTTGGAAATGAAATTTTTGCCTTCATATTTCTTATAGAGATTTTCCTCTTCCTGTTTATATTCTGGATATCACTTTAAAAACTATAATCTTTAAAATTATGCCATGCTTATATATATATTTTGCCATGCTTATATATATATATATTACTGGTTTCTTAATATGTTTCTTTTTCTCCTTAGTGTAAAAACACTTTATAAAATATAAATCACCCGTATAAGTTACTATTATAAGCTAGTTTAAAGGGAGGAAAAAATAATGAGATACCAAGTAATGGAATGCCAAGTTTTTGTTAGAATTTTGTCCTTGGTAAAGAGGCGGCAGTTTCTCATAGTATCACCAAATTGGAAGTGCCTTTAAATTCTATTCATTGGACTTCTCTGAGAAAGCTCTATGTAAAAATTATTCCCAGTATTCACAAGAAAAATGTCAAATCCATCCTGAGATTTTTTTCGTTTCTCTTAATTAATGTGTTCTGCTGTACTTAAGACCCATTCTTTTAAATCTGTTCTGAGTGGAAAGGGAAAAGACTACATGTATGAATAGAATAGGCCTTTTAGGGTCATTTGGGATTTTTAGTAGAATACGTCATTCATTTTCTTTTCTGTTAAACAGTTGACTGGAACTCTTTAGTCTTTTACAATTGACTCACCCGAACTTTCATTGTAAATATGATCATTTGTCTCTGTAACCCTAGAAGATATTGGGTTTTGTACATTCCATAAGGGCAACGGATTTTGTGTGTGTGTGTTTTCAAATCTCTATTATGGTACTTTGGTATCTGTGCCTTGCAGATGGTAAAAGGACACTGCAGTCAATATTTAATGAACATGGCTGAAGGACTAAACCAAGTTCACACATTAAATACAAATTGTCATGAGGGAATGCAGTGTATGTTAGCCATGGGTTTAGTGCTATGCATGTGTTGAAAACCGCAAGTTCTAAATTTTGTCTTCTTAATTTGATGAAATATTTTATCCCCCAATATTATTTAATGTGTGTGTGTGTGTGTGTGTGTGTGTGTGTGTGTGTATTTTTTTGTCTGCATGGTCCTTTGTTGCTAAACGTGCCATTTCAGCAGTCTGCTTTGGGTTTGGGTTTGAGATCTGTTTTAATTGTTGTGGCCTGCTGAGAAAGAACAGAGACAGACTGAACACAAAACAATTCAGTGGTGCAAAATGAGGCCTAATGATAGGATAGCAATAGATGTACAAACTGAGGTTCTTTATAATTGGAATTGAGAAAAGAGGTGGGAGAGGGTGTCATGTGGCACACAGGAATAGAAGCATGTGGATGGCAAGAGAACGACTTAGGGAGAGAGATTCAATTCCAGCCAACACCCCATCTGTCACATCCAAGGAATGTTAATTTCACTTTATTTGCTGTATAGTTTTGTTTGTATTTAATTTGTGAACTTGCTTTGGTTTTATAGTTGTATACAAGCTATAAGTTTAAGAAGTTTCTACTGAATTTATGTTTGCACATAGTTAAATGATATCAAGTTACTTAGGTATAGGTGGCACTTACAAATTCAGGATTGGAATTAAAGTTCAAATCCTGGATTATTGTGTGACTTTGGGCAAGTTAATTATACTCTCTATGTATTGATTTCTGCATCTGCAAAATGGGGCTGACAATAATTCTCATGTTATAATGCTGTGAGGATTCATTGAGATTATCCACATTAAAAGGCGAACATGGTGCTGGTTTATAGTAAGTGTTCTATAATTGTTAGCTATGGACATGATAACATTCTTTTTTTTAATAATAAAAGTCCATAACTATTCAAGCTTTAGAGACCTGGAGTCAGGTAAAAGCATTACTGTTTTTGAGGGATTTTAGTTCAATTCTGGCTCAGCCTCTACAATCCTTAACCAGTCTCATAGCCTCTCAGTGCTCAGTTTCCTGCAACTTCCTGGGGTTACTGTGAAAACTGACAGTATATGCTACCATTTGGGGAGCAAGTTTGTATTAATCAGGGTTCTCCAGAGAAACAGAAACAATAGGATATATATAGATGTATATGAGGAGACTTATTATGGAAATAGGCTCATGCAATTGATTATGGAGGCTGAGAAGTCCCACAATCTGCCATCTGCAATGTGGAGACACAGAAAAACTAATTGTGTAATTCAGACCAAGTCCAAAGGTCTGAGAACCAAGAGTAGGGGAGGAGGCTGCTGGTGGAAGCTTTGGAGTCTGGAGAGCCAGGAACAGCAAAGTCTGAGAGCAGGAGAAGATGGACATCCCAGCTTTAAGAAAAGAGTTCGCTTTCCCTTTGCCTTTATTTGTTCTATTTGCACCCTCGTCGGATTGGATGATGCCCATCTGCGTTGGCAGAGGTGGATCTTCTTTACTCACTCAGCTGATTGAAATGCTAATCTCTTCCAGGAACACCTTCACAGACACCTGGAAATAACGTTTTACCAGCCGTCTGAGTATCCCTTAGCCTACTCAAGTTGACACATGAAATTGACCATCACAGAGTTCCATGTGTCAGACACTGTTAAGCACCTATGAACATTACCTTTAATCCTGCTGATAGCTTGGCAAAGAGAGCAGCATTGCCCTATTTCTATGGAGAAAGGAACTGAAGCACAGAGAGAAAACTGAGATTGCCTTAGATTGTATGGCTTATAAGTGGCAAAGCAGAGGCTAGAAGTCAGGATCTGCTTGTCTCCAAAGCTCATGCTCCTTCTCTGAGGTCCTCTTGCAATGCAGACGTGATTCACCCAGGAGATTTCCTCTGCTGCAAGACCCTGGGAACAGCCACATCAGGAATAAAATTTGTGATGTGGGAAAGGGATGAATCATTTGGAATATTGGAGGGACACCCTGGCAAGCCTTTCCCTCTGCATGGTGGGGACTCTGGATGCCTTGGGAAAAGGACAAGAGGGTGTCCTGAGATAAATGACTCCTCAGATCACCTGAGACCAGCCTGGTTATTTGTATACATTTTTTTCTCATTTGATTTCTTTAAATAGGATGGATATTTGTATAATTAAAATACAGAGTATTCTGGAAATTAAAGGAAAACAGTGTGCCTTGTAAGTCTTGCTGGGGGACAGAATCTCATCCATCTAACTCCCAGTTCTGCCATTCAGTTGATGTGTAGTTTAAAGCAAGTTATATTTCATCTTAATGCCTTGTTTTCCCATATATGCTGGTTTACAAGATATAAAATGGTCATTGCTTACTTCCATTTTCGAGCTTTGCAAAGTGTGCAAGAGAGGACACACACACACACACATACACACATACACATACACACACATACACACACACACATACACACACATACACACACACATACACACACATACACACACACACACACACACACACACATACACACACACACACACAGTATTGCCCATGGTCCTTTGCATACTGGGTCAGCACACTGTTGAATTAGTATCCACTAAGTGTCAGGTGGTCTTCTTAGCTCGGAAGATTCATAGAGGATTCAAAAGTGAGTCAGGCAAAGTCTCAGCTTCATCATGATTTTCAGTCTAGTAAACAGGGCAAAGGCTATAGAATAGAAAGGAAATATAACACACAAAAAAGTAATGACCTTGGATGTTTCCCCTTGGGCCACATTTTTTTTTTATTTTGAGATGGAGTCTCGCTCTGTCACCTAGGCTGGAGGGCAGTGGTGCGATCTTGGCTCACTGCAACCTCCACCTCCTGAGTTCAAGAGATTCTCGTGCCTCAGCCTCCAGAGTAGCTGGGATTACAGGTATGTGCCCCCAAGCCTGGCTAATTTTTTGTATCTTTAGTAGAGATGGGGTTTTCCCATGTTAGGCAGGCTGGTCTCAAACTTCTGACTTCAAGTGATCTGCCTGCCTTGGCCTCCTAAAGTGCTGGTATTACAGGCATGAGCCACTGCACCCAGATGGGCCACAATATTAACAATAGCATATAGCATATGCCAGGAATCATGAAGTATTTTCTTACTGAAGAAATTCTAAAGAATAGTCTAAATGGAGGAAAAACTGTGTGTTCCTTCTACGGTAACTGCTCAGAAATCATTTCCTAAAGCTTTTATTCCTAAAGGGCCCCACTGTGGAAAAGCTTTAAAAAGCTGGCATGTCAGGAGTTAAAGGTGGGCTTGGGAAGAAAGTGCATGGGATAGCATGCCTCACTCAGTAACTCTGTGTTCCCTATGGTGAATCCTTTATCCCTTCCAATCCTTTTTTCTTTTTTTCTTTTTTTTTGGAGACAGTCTCACTCTGTTGCCCAGGCTGGAATGCAGTGGCACTATCTTGGCTCACTGCAACCTCCGCCTCCCAGGTTCAAGCTATTCTCCTGCCTCAGTCTCCCAGGTAGCTGGGACTACAGGTGCGCACCACCACATCTGGCTAATTTTTGTATTTTTAGTAGAGATGGGGTTTCACCATGTTGGCCAGGCTGGTCTTGAACTCCTGACCTCATGTTCCACCCTCCTTGGCCTCCCAAAGTGCTGGGATTACAGGAGTGAACCACGGTGCCCAGCCCTTCCAATCCTTTTTTTCCGCAGCCCTGCCTAACCTCCCAGGGTTACCTTCAGATGTGGCTAGAATAAGCTGCCAATATATATACTGTATATGTGTTGTGAAAAGCAGAATTGTCTTTATAAAGATGGCGCTAAACATTTCTGCAGCAGAATTGTCTTTCTATAAAGACGGTGCTAAGCATTTCTGAGTTCTGGACCCATATTTTAACTTCCACCTGGTTGTTCAATTGTCCCTCAAACATTTCCCAGCCCTGCCTCCTCGCACCTGATTGTCCTTCTGTGTTCCTTCTCATGATTCATGGTGTCCGTGTTTCCTGGTCACTCAAACTCAAAATCCCTTAGCCCCCCTCAGTCCTTCTCTACTCTTAATCCCCATATCTCAGTGGTCACAAAGTTTTGTGAACTCTGCCTTCTAAATTAGCTGGTGTCTTTGCTTTTCTTACTTTACTGCCACTGACTTGGTTCAGAACTTCATCTCTCACCTTCATTATGGCAGTCGCCCAGCTAGCCTCCCTGTCAACACTCACTCTTCACCTGCCGTTAATCATTATATTTTTAAAAACACACCGCAGTACTGCACTCCTGATTCTCCATGTAAAACTGCTCAGGATAAATCCAAACTGATAAGGCTGGTGCAGAAGCATCTTCCTAATGTGGCCTCAGACAGTCTCTTTGGTGTCATTTCCTACAAGCCCCCTGAACCACCCTGAGCTTCAACCACAGTGAATTTCTTTCTGTTCCCGAAATACTCAGCACTTTGTTGTTTTACAGCCTGAAACTCTCTCCATTGTCTCTGTAGGAAAACTCATACTTATCCTTTAAAAATAAAATCAAAATATCACTTCCTTCCTGAAACTTCCCCATCTTCTCGTGGCCCCATCACTGCCCCACTCTGTAGGATACCACAAGAGAGCATTGCTTGATCATTACTAGACTGTGAATCATCCCTCTTCCCCTTCCACCCATCATATTGTGAAATCCTCTTGAAGAGACCCTCAACCCTCCTTTCATAACTTTGAAACTCCAGCACTCAGCATGGTGCTTGTTGCCCAGTTGGGTTGGTGTCCCATAGTGTTTGCTGGCAGAATAAATAAAAGAATGAATGATCAACTTACATGTGAACCTGTATCTGCTAGTTTCATAACAAGATATTTGGAGAAAGTCGGTCCAAATATTGTTAGGTTGGTGCCAAAGTAATTGCAGCTTTTGCCATTGCTTTTAATGGCAAAAATTGCAATTACTTTTGCACCAGCCTAACAGTACAGGATATTAGGAGATTATATATCACAGAGTATGAATTTAGGGGACATAAGTAAAATCAAGTCATCCCAAATTTTCTTATATCTATTTATCCACATCTGACAGCTGCTTTTAGAAGCCAGGCCAGGTGGTACATGGAGATGGGTGTTTTGAAAGCAGACCATAGCCCGCTGCTCCTAGAGCTAGACAGTTATTTAGCAAATACATGCAGATGGGCCAGACATTCTTCTAAGCACTTTGCAAATATTAACTCATTTAATTCTCATAACAAACCTAGGAAATAGATACTGTTATTATTCCCATTTTACAGATGAGGAAACTGAGGTCAGGTGGAACGTTTTTTTCTTTTCATCTACTGTTCATTTCACTGAGATTTCTCTTCCTGCCATTCTTCTTCTGAAATGTAAGCCATTGTCCTCTGTGCTCTCTTAGCATCTTTTTTATATGTAGTGCTCACGCCTGTAATCCCAGCACTTTGGGAGGCCGAGGTGGGTGGATTACCTGAGGTCAGGAGTTTGAGACCAGCCCAGCCAACATGATGGAACCCTGTCTCTACTAAAAATACAAAATTTAGCTGGGCGTGGTGGCACACGCCTGGAATCCCAGCTACCTGGGGGGCTAAGGCAGGATAACTGCTTGAACCCAGGAGGCGGAGGTTGCAGTGAGCCATGATTGCACTGCTGCACTCCACTCCAGCCTGGGTGACAGAGCAAGTCTCTGTCTTGAAAAAAAAAAAAAATATATATATATATAGTACTCACGTCATTACATGATAGTTGCTATGTCAGTCTGTTCCACAGGTGAACTTGGGCACATTACTTGATTTTAGTTTCTTTGTGGGTAAAATGCGTGTAGTAATCCTTACCTTGCAGAGCAGCTGTGAGGATTACAAGCACCTGGTCCAATTCCGAGGCTCCATGCTCAGGAAATGAGCTTTCCCTATTGTCTTTTTGTCATCCTTGACACAGTTGTTGACACGAGACAGGTGTTGTCCTGTGAGAAACTGAAGGGAAGGGAGAAAAGGGAAACCAGGACAACCCCAAGTCAGGGCCACTAAGGGCGCAGAAGAGTGTGAGCACTTGCAAATCTCAGAAAGTGGCTTACAATTCAGAGAAGATTGTTTGGTTTGATCATCAGTAAAGTTTTCGATAACAGCCTTAGCAGGCTATGAGGTGGGAGGCAGATGCAAGTGGTTAAGGAGGGAGTGGGTGGTAAAGAAATGAAAACTGAGGGTGCACTGTCTTCTCTTTTAGGAACAGAGGAGAAGGGTTAGAGTAGCAGCAGTTGGAAAGCATGCTTCCTGGTTTGGATAGGAGAGCCCTGAATGTGTCTGTAGGCAGGGTGGGTGAAGCCCTTAGCAGAGAATGACCAGAGAGGATGTCCTTCCTTCTCCCTGCCCTGGTGGAAAGGCTGCTTAGAACCGCTTTTGTCCATGCTGGGACTTGGCTCCATGAGTCCTCTTACCACTTTGCATCTCGGGCATCTCTCATAGTCTAGCTGGCTTTGGGTAATGTACCCAAAATGTACCCTTTCAGCTTAGGGCCTGGGTAATGTACATAACTTGTCTCAGCTGCAGTTTCCTCATCTGTAAAATGAGAATAATGTGTACCTCACAGGGATATTGTGAGCACAGAATGAGATAACATGTGTTCAGTGCCAACGATAGTGTCTCAACCATTGTGTCTTTTTAACTTTCTCTTAGAGACAGGATAAAAGAAAAGCAAAAAGGGTAAAATCTTAGCATTTCCTTGAACTGCAGAAGGAAGAATTTGGGGATGTGCCCCTGGATAACTGCTGTCTCCTCTGTAAAGCAGAGAGCGGGGGAGTCCACCGAGGCAAAGGGAATGGGAAGTTTGTAGTTTTGAGGGCACTGGTAGTGACCCTGGAGGCCGCTGGGCTCTCTTCACTAGAGATATACACAAGGGCTGATGAGCAGCAGCGAAAGCCTGGCTGGGCATAGAGATGGCAGTTAGGATTGTGTGTGTGACCTTCCATAGCCAGGCATGAAGGGAATGGGGAAAGGTGTGGACGGAACTGGGGACTGACAAAACCGTTGTATTAGTCCATTCTCACACTGCTATAAAGACATACCCAAGACTGGGTAATTTATAAAGAAAAGAGGTTTAATTGACTCACTTCTGCATGACTGGGGAGACCTCAGGAAACTTACAATCATGGCAAATGGAAAGAGGCACATCTTACATGGCAGCAGGCAAGAGAGAGGGAGAGAGTGAGCAGAAATGAGTAAAAGGGAAAGAGCCCCTTATAAAACCATCAGATCTCCTGAAAACTCACTCACTGTCACAAGAACAGCATGGGGGAAACTGCGGCCATGATCCAATCACCTCCCACTAGGTCCTGCCCTCAACACATGGGGATTGTAGGGATTACAATGCTGAGGTGAGATTTGGGTGGGGACACAGAGCCAGACCATATCAAGTGTCAAGGGGGTGTGGGGTTCTAGTGTGTGCATATGTTAGGGGATATAAATGTGCACTGGGGAGATGACAGCCAGAGTCCTCTAGTCAGATGGGAGGTGCTAATGGCCCAGGTGAATGGGGCAGGTGTGGAAGTCCTGTGGTGACAATGAGGATGCAGAGCAGGTTCCTGGGAGTGGGGTGGGGACCCCAAAGCTTGTGGCTAGAGCTGGGGTTTCAGAACATTAGATAAAAGAATTTTCAATGACTAAGGCCAAGGGATGGCTGACATCTCAAATACGATGTTCTTCATTTCTCTACTTTTTCTTCTATTCTTTGTCATATGAATACCTACCAATGAAGAAAAAGTAACCTTAGTCTTTATGCAACCTTTGTGTGGAATTCATCTGTTAATATTATTCAGCAAATATTTTTTATTTCTACATTGTGTTTGTAATAATTTTTAGTGGCTGCATTATATTATCTTTGCACATACTGCTTTGTCTTCTTTGGGATTTTTCCCTAGGATAAATTCCCAAGTGTGGGATAACTATTCTTAAAGGTGTGGATGATTTTGGAGCAGGGAGTCTTGATGGGCTGTTAGTTAATTGCTGCAGGCAGATCTACAGCAGGCAGGGAGGGCAGGCAAATGGGGAAGAAAATTAGAATATTTAATAATAGACTCTGAATGGAAGCTTTCTGTGAATATTTTAAGTCCACCTCACATAACTCTCAATTCTGTGTGCTGTCTCTGCTGGAGGCATTTACCCCAGTGAAGGGGAAAACAGAGCTGGCTGGAAGTTGCATCTGTGATTGAGTAAATGGAATTTTGCTTGGCTTGGTCTTTGACGCTTTCTTTTTGGGGACTATCATCAAGAACGTGAAGATGTTGAATAAATTGTGTATCTGGCAGGGGCAGGTAGCAATGAAAGGTAGTTTTTCTGTTCTGGAGTTATTTATTTTTTTGAAATAGAGTCTTACTGTGTCGCCCAGGCCTGAGGTACAGTGGTCCAATCTCGGCTCACTACAATCTCTGCCTCCTGGGTTCAAGTGATTCTCATGCCTCAGCCTCCTAAGTAGCTGGGATTACAGGCGCACAGCACCACACCTGGCTAATTTTTGTATTTTTAGTAGAGATGGCGGTTTTGCCATGTTGGCCAGGCTGGTCTCGAACTGCTGGATTACTCAAGTAATCCACCCCCCTTGGCCTCTCAAAGTGCTGGGATTACAGGTATGAGCCACGGCCCCTGGCCCATTCTGGAGTTTTTTTGGGGGGCAGGACAGAACAGTTTCATCTTGATAAATTAAAGGATTTAATAATTTTGATTACAGTCATCACAGTGTTAGTATTTTGAATAATTTTAGCAGTTAGTGGGAAACATGATTTAGATAATTTTAAAGAAATTGCAATATTTTGAATCAGAGCAAAATTTCATTAACAATATTACTGTTAATTTTTTTATGTCTTATGATTGTAATGCTTCTCTTTTTTTCTTTTAACAGAAGAAATACAGAAAGGGGTTTATTGATGTTTCAAAAATCAAGTGTGTGGAAATAGTGAAGAATGATGATGGTGTCATTCCCTGTCAAAATAAGTATCCATTTCAGGTGAGCTGGTGCATTTCTGTGGCAGTGCAGTGCTGGGCTTAGTCATGTTTGCTCTTTGACATTCCAGTTTCCTGTCCTTGCTTTGCTGGCTGATTGGCTGATTTCTAGGTTCATTTGCCAGTTTAATAGTTGTGACTTTTCTTCATGAACTGCTTAAGTCTTCGTGGCAACATTATCTGATTCTTAAGGAGTTGGGGCTAAGACTGAAAAGTGAGGGTTGAAGTTTTCCCTATGAATCTGAGCAACTGAGAAGTGAAAGGTGTGAGTTATCCTCAAGTGGAAATAACGTTAAAAGGCTGCTTGTGATGAAAACAATAATTAGCCTTATATGTTAATTAAACTATGCTTCTTTGGGGTAATCGTGTTATTTTTTTCCCCTGACAATGATTCTGTTGCATAAGGGAGGTAAATATCTCATTATTCTCATTTATGTCTGAGGAAATCAGTGCTCACCTGTTCAATAGCTTCTCCAAGGTCACCTTGTAAATGAAAAAGCCTGCCAAGCACACACACGGGCATCTCCTCTCCGGAAGAGGAGGGTCCGGCGTCCTGCGCTACTCCGCATTCATGCAGGTATCTTGGTTCCCACCTGCCTTGAGAACTCAGGAGTGTGGAGTTGGATCCTGAAAATCCGGAGCTCTCAGCCCCTCCCCAGCACCTCACCACTGCCTTCCCTGCTCGAGGATGTTTTTATGCTCCCCTTGAGCAGTGAATGTCCCTAGTGAAAGTCACCTTTTACCCATGGCTGTGGTCTCACCGTGTCTTGAAAGGAAAGTTGCAAAAGTCTTTTTCAATGTGGTGGAATTTTTGCTTGTTTTTAATTGCTCTTATGAAGTTATCAATTACATTGGAATTATACATTTACCAGTTTTGGGGGATGAAGATGTTTGGGAAGCAGTGAGCCAAAATATCCAAGCTCCTGGCTTATTCTCCACTTAGGGTGGCAACATCACAAATGGAGGAAGGGCTACATTTAATTTTCCTTTTCCCTGTTCCTTATTTTATAGCTACCATTTCTCTGAGTGAAGGACAGGGACAGTAAGTGCTTAGAGAGTGACTTTGAGGCCAAACTGCCTGATTTGCTTACTGGCTATGTGAGCTTGTGTAAGTCACTTAACCTCTCTGTGCCTGTTTCCTCTCTTGAAAAATGAGAATAATAACAATAATAGTACTCATTTCATAGGGTTGTTATGAGGATTAACTGATGTGATATATAAATAGCTTTGACATATAATCAGAGCAAGGTAAGTGGTACTTGCTATTATTACTATTGCTATTCTCTTACTACTGCTGCTGTTATTAATATTATACCTAATATTACACCTACCACCTGGATCTAGAAGTAAGATAAATTTAAACCTTCTTCGTAAGTATGTTGAATGCATATATAATGGAAATTTAGCAGAGAACCATTCCTACCACACTTCTTTTTTTTTTCCTTTGAGATGGAGCCTTGCTTTGTCACCCAGGCTGGGGTGCAATGATATGATCTCAGCTCACTGAGACCTCCACTTCCCAGGTTCAAGCGATTCTCATGACTCAGCCACCAAAGTAGCTGGGATTATAGGCATGTACCATCACGCCCGGCTAATTTTTGTATTTTTAGTAGAGACAGGGTTTCACCATGTTGGCCAGGCTGGTCTTGAACTCCTGGCCTCAAGTGACCTGCCTGCCTCAGCCTCCCAAAGTGCTGAGATTACAGTCGTGAGCCACTGCACCGGGCCTCCT
Source organism: Nomascus leucogenys (assembly GCF_006542625.1). Lineage (NCBI taxonomy): Eukaryota > Metazoa > Chordata > Mammalia > Primates > Hylobatidae > Nomascus > Nomascus leucogenys. The sequence continues at coordinate 38,457,515 of NC_044400.1, forward strand.
GCCACAGCTTTGATGGCTGTTAGACATGTTAGGGATTGACAGCATTGGGGATCTGTGGCTCTCATGATTCTGGACCCAGAATTAGGATTTTTGCTGTCCAAGAAAGAGAGATTCACTCTGCAAGTTTTGGGTTGCTTTTAAGAATGATAATACAAGTAGAACAGAAAGCATTCCATCCTTGAACTATTAAAATTGTTGAGATGAATAAATATGAGAAAAGTTCGAAAACAATCTGAAAAATTAAATCAAGAAGGGATAAGCTTGAGCTTTATACAATTTAAAGCAGCATGATTTGAAAGGTGAAAAATACCCTCTCTTATTATAACTTAAATATAACTAAGAAAGTATAGATCCTAGTTTCAGATTTTCATAGTGAAATTTTACATTAGGTTCAGATGCAAAGTGAAAACAATAAAAGTAGAAGTAGACGTTTTCGGCCGGGCGCGGTGGCTCACGCCTGTAATCCCAGCACTTTGGGAGGCCGAGAAGGGTGTATCACGAGGTCAGGAGATCGAGACCATCCTGGCTAACACGGTGAAACCCCGTCTCTACTAAAAATACAAAAAAAAATTAGCCGGGCGTGGTGGCGGGCGCCTGTAGTCCCAGCTACTCGGAGAGGCTGAGGCAGGAGAATGGCGTGAACCCGGGAGGCGGAGCTTACAGTGAGCCGAGATGGCGCCACTGCACTCCAGCCTGGGCGACAGAGCGAGACTCTGTCTCAAAAAAAAAAAAAAAAAAGAAGTAGACGTTTTCGAAAGACACTGGGAGACGAAAGAGGGACGGATGGAGAAAATGGTGGGGAATCCGTACCAGCTGCCTAGATGGGATGGTTCCTCCTTCATGCTTTTCTAGATGAGTCATTCTGATGGCAGCTGGGAGATCCCCAGGAGCTGGCATGTCTTCCCTGGGCTTCAAACCCAGATCTGTCTACCTTTTGTCTGTGCTGTTTCTCCTACACCACACCGTTAAGTCTATGGAATAAATGAATGAGCGGATGGAAGATATAAATAGGAGGGTGGGTAACTACGAGTGGGTAGTGTTACTGAGGGAGAGTATTCCCTCCTTGTTTAAATGGTTTCTGCACTTGAAGTTTGCAAAGCTCTTCCCTCCCCAGCAGACTCTGCTGTGGTAGGATGACTCAGCACAAGAATTAAGGCCGCGAGAAATGCAGCTCCCTGGACCCTCCTCCCCAGGAGGCCAACATGGTGTGATCTGAGGTTTGCTCAGGGAGATACTGGCCCACAAATATCTCTTCAGCCTACCAAACACCCTGAGATGCCAAAACAAGGCGCTATTCCTAGAAACTTCTCGTAGAAATACAAATGCCCCAAGTTAGCTAGGTAATATATCAAGCTAGTTTTAGTTATCGAAACTCTGAATTTGGATTAGGTGTTTTTTTGGTGGGGAGAGGCGGTTAGCTAGTCTAACAAACTTTAAGGAAGTTTTACAGGCTCTTGGTACTGACACGAGATGAGTTTTGTGGGGAAGTTAGACTGCTTGGAGTCTGGAAAGGCAGATTCCAGGAGGGCAACAGTCAAGGGATATTTGGGGGTTAAATATCCTACTCATATGACTTAATCTCAGCCACTTTGGTTTTGTCATTTGAAAAATGAGGATTCTAACACTAAGAAAGAACTGGATTGCTGTATGGATGATATGAGGCAGTGCATGTAAAGTGCTTAGCCCAATTGTGGGGACTCAGTAAATTATTATAATAAATTAAATTGTTATTACAATACACCGCAGGTTTCCGGAAGGTCCGAGGCCCTAGCAGTCTTTTCCAGACATCTCACTGTCAATTCAGAATGACTAGTTCATGGTGCGTGGTTCCTTCTGCACAGAGTTGGTTGTGTGGGCAAGCCCGCATAAATGTGAAAATCATGGAGCAAATGAGGAAACACATCTCTTCACATCTCCTTTAGCACTTTATCGCTCTGATATCATGGCTCACTTTCTGTCTTGTAATAAGGTATTTCTATATTTGTCTTGGAAATAAGCTTCATGTCCGATTCATTTATGTGTCTTGTGCAGTTCCAGCAAGGTGCTGAATGGTATATAGCATCATTTGTTCTATGGTGTTCACATTACGATTACAGTGCATTTCTGGCTGGTTACCGTGGCTCTCACACCTGTAGTCTTAGCACTTTGGAGGCCCAGGTGGGAAGATCACTGGAGCCTAGGGGTTCCAGGTTGTAGTGAGCTGCAATTCCACCACTGCCATCCAGCATGGGCAACAGAGCAAGACCCTGTCTCTAAGAAAAAAAAAAAAAGTACATTCCTTTGATTTAAATGAACAAGAAGGAATTATCTATTGAATATGGTCAGTGATAACCATTTATCAATGAAAGAGCTATTTGATTTTCAATCCAGTGGGTGTGGACGTGACAAAGGGAGGTTTCTAGCCATGTATTACTTTTTAGCCAGTCTAGACGGTTTTTCTGCCTCGTGACTGACCATGAAGAATAAAATGACAAAATTTCTGGCTTAGTTTCCCAGGGTTATCTTATTAATAATATTAGAAGTGTTAAAAGTAAGACATTTAATTGCCCACCAAGGACTACCTCTAAGTGAGGCACTGTGGTTAAGAGGCTGGGCTCTGGAGTCTGAATTCTGGCTTTCTGGATTACCAGCCAAATGGCGATGGGCAGGTTAGGCAGTGCAACATCAGGGGACAGCATCTGCAGTGCGTGGTGCATGAGTGGTATCTGCTGAAGTTACACAGGAGTGGGGGCCTGGATAGGCCTTTATTTTCTCATTTATAAAATAGAAAAACTCGTACCTTGATGGCAGGATTAATTGAGTTAAAGTCTGTAAAGCACACAGCACAGTGCTGGCATAGTCAGTGCTTAATCCAGTTAGCTACTGCAATTATTGATAGTGGCAAAAGGAAACTATAAGAGCGATGCTGAAGGAGTAGTCCATTCATCTAAAATATTATTTAGAGAAATACTGAATGTCTGTTATACCAAGTTTATCTAAGGAACTTTAGTTAATTGGATTGAAAGAAATACTGAGATTAATGAAGTATCCTGGCCTTTTTTTTTTCCTTCTATAAAACATGGTCCTTTGCAAAACGTGTATTCTACTTAATGTAGAAATGAAGAAGTATTTGCGCTTTTGTAAGAAATTAACCTGGGTTTTCTGGATATGAAGTTATTGACTTTCAGTTATTTGAGAATCATTTATTGGTGCCTGTAGTACCAAGGGTTCTGTGCTAGACAGAAGTGCTGTGTCTAAGTCCTCCTCACCAATTCCATCTTTTGTTTTATTTTAGGTTGTTCATGATGCTAACACACTTTACATTTTTGCACCTAGTCCACAGAGCAGGGACCTGTGGGTGAAGAAGTTAAAAGAAGGTAAAACTCAACGAAATATTGCTCTGTATATAATTGGAGGATGTATAATATTGTTATCATTAAGACAGAAATACAGCTAATGTATCTATTGCATTTGTAATCTGTTAATCTACATACAGTAAGTGTTTCTCCAAGGATATGCTGTTGTTGTTAGTTATACCAGCATATTGAAGATAACTTCCCTTTTTAAAATCTGATTTTTTTCTAGTAGATATAGTTTCCAAGAAAAGCACGTTCCCATTTAATGTGTAATATATCTGAAGGTGATAAAGCACAAGCTTTCATGATAACAGAATTTGGCGTTTTCTTGTTTTTTTTTCGTTTGTTTTGTTTTTTGTTTTTTGTTTTTTTTGAGATAGAGTTTCACTCTGTCACCCAGGCTGGAGTGCAGTGGTGTGATCTCGGCTCACTGCAACCTCCGCCTCCTGGGTTCAAGTGATTCTCCTGCCTCAGCCTCCCGAGTAGCTAGGATTACAGGCACCCACCACCACGCCCGGCTACTTTTTGTATTTTTAGTAGGGACAGGGTTTCACCATGTTGGCCAGGCTGGCCTTGAACTCCTGACTTCAGGTGATCTGCCCGCCTCGGCCTCCCAAAGTGCTGGGATTACAGACATGAGCCGCTGCGCCCGGCCCAGAATTTGGTATTTTCTAAGAAAGTGCCCATGTAGTCAATATTTGGTGTGGATGGAGTGACATATTCATGAAGGGTTTAAATGGGTGATTTGTCCTGCATAGTCCTCATTGCTTCTCCTATAGAACAAAATGGTGGCAGGTTGACTTTTGCATTTATCCATCATTGGTGTAGCAGCAGTCATTTCTGCTAACAAGGGTGCTTCACACACACAAAAAAGAAGGGGTCAAAGAGAACTATAGAGCTTTTCTGAATGCTGAGTCCTATGATCTAAGGGCATTCTTATAGTAAACATAGTATCCAAGGAATAAGTAATGATCGACACTGTTACTTACGAAACATTCTGTAGTCGCTTTTGTATTTCACTAATCATTACTATATCTGTGAATTACAGAAATAAAGAACAACAATAATATTATGATTAAATATCATCCTAAATTCTGGACAGATGGAAGTTATCAGTGTTGTAGACAAACTGAAAAATTAGCACCCGGATGTGAAAAATACAATCTTTTTGAGAGTAGTAAGTACTCATTTTATTCCATAATTATATTGTGCTTAGAATGAACATATAATTGGTATGGTAAGAAAGTGACATGGTTTTGATTAAGTACAGCACACTTTCTAGTACAGTGTAAAATGTAGGGTAGGTGTGTTTTGTAAGAAAAATTATATTTAGTTACAGTGGGAACTTCTCATGGAATCAAAAGGTCTATTTTGGGAAGCTTTTATCACAATATTGAATCTTGTTCAAAATGAATCCATTGAAAGTGTGAGCCTAATGTGGCAGTGTCAGCAGCTTTGAAAAGCATTAATGTTCTTCAACAAATAAACCAAGATGTGGAGCTAGAAACCTCATGTAGCAGTGCATCCACAGTCTGATTAGGGCTGTTCTCATTTTGATGGGGTATAGCAGTATGGATTTCAGTAGTGGCTTCAGTCTGTTAGAAGAGTAAGATGTCATAATGATACTCACATGTAAATGTTGAGATGAACAATGTCTAAGGTTAATTTTGACACCTAAGACCTTTATAAATCCTGGGAATGAGAGACCCTTAGTCATAAGCTAAAACATGGAGATTGTTAAGTTACTAGTGCTGTAGTAGGACACCCATAGTAATGATTGGATATACCGTTTCCTGCTGGTGCCATGCAGAATGCTCACTGGGTCCATCAGAACTGACAGAGCTTCTGGATATGAGCAGAACAGCTACCTGGCAGGGATGCTGTATTATGAACGAGGCCAGACCAGATGACCTTCTCAGTCCATCCAGCCCTCAGTTCTATGAGTCCTGGCACCCTGATTCTCTTGGGATATCCTCACATTAACTTAGCACATTAAAGAGGAAGCCCAAGTTTCTAAGGCTGTTCCCTATTTTTTTTAAATATCTTAAGGTTTGGTATTAGTGAATGCACAGTCTGACTTGCTGTAAAAAGAGACCCAAAAGTTACAGTGACTTAAACTAGAGAGAAATTTATTTCAGTCTCATGTAATAACCTACAGGTGATAGGTGGGTGATCCGGGGCTGGGGGTATTCTTACAGGGGTTCCTCGGGTTGCTCCAGCTCTAGCAGTCTCTCTCTTCCTGGAAGCAGAAAGAAGGGGGTCAAGGATGCCCATGGGAAATCCTTTTAGGGATGAGATCTAAAAATGGCACACCCCATTTGTACACAGAATCCTTTGATTAGAATTTGGTCCCATTGCCACACCTAGCTGGGAAACATTCTTTATCTTGGGTAGCCTTGTGTCAGCCAAAACTCTAGGACTGTGGACTGTAGAGGAAGGGACAGCCAAAGCTGATTAATTTCTCAGTGTTGTCATGATTTCAATGTTTGATTCCATGAGCATTGTTGAGTGCCCAGTTTATGCAGTGGTGGGAATACAAAGAACTGGCCTGGCCTCAATCCCTGTGGCATTTATAGTCTGTTCAGAAAGGCAGAAATGCAAACCGGCTATAATAGCAGTTTTTAATTCTGTTCTAAAAAATAGAGATACAAGCAGCATACACCAGAGTTGGTCAGAGTGTGCTGCTTGTCTATGTGTTAATTCCCACTTTTCCTTAAAACTATCAATATCTTATTTTTATCAATTATTGGTAGATAGCATTTTTACCTGTTTTTGTTGGCATTTTCAGGTATAAGGAAAGCACTACCTCCAGCACCAGAAACAAAGAAGGTAGGTGGTCTTTAGCTTTCGATAGTAAATCTTTACATTTTAAGCCTTTAAGTCTTAAGTTTTGGTAGCGTTTGTGGCTTATTGAGTATGCGGTTTATTCATTGATGTGACACAATTTTCCCCTAGGACCATCTCAGAAGCAGATGTGCTATAGCTTATTTCAATTTTTTGTGGTGTCAAATAATACCAATTTAATTGTATGAGATTTTATCATTGGAGATCCTGTTATCATCTGGCATTTTGCCTCTATTTTCACTTAAAGAGTTGTATTAAGAAGAGTGGGACTTTAGATAAATATTTCAGTCTTAAGACGACACTGTGACAAAGAAGTGACTTCACTGATATAATGATGTGCCTTTCAGGAGTGGGGTATAGTGGAGAAAACATGCACTTTGGACCCATTCAAGACTTGATCTGATATGAGTGACTTTGAGTGGGTTAATTACATCATTGTTACCTTAGTTATGAAACAGGAATTATAGTACTCTTCTTCATGAGAGTTTGTTGGATTATAGTAAGTAGACTTGAGGTTTCTACTTTATTCTGTGGTGATGTATGACTCATTTAGTGTTTTGATTCATGATCAGTTTCATATAGAAGACTAAACTTTCAAATGTTATCTTCCTTGTTTAGCGAAGGCCTCCCCCACCAATTCCACTAGAAGAAGAAGATAATAGTGAAGAAATCGTTGTAGCCATGTATGATTTCCAAGCGACAGAAGGACATGATCTCAGATTAGAGAGAGGCCAAGAGTATCTCATTTTAGAAAAGAATGATGTTCATTGGTGGAGAGCAAGAGATAAATATGGGTAAGTATTCCCTCTCTGTGTGGGACATGCAGTGGGTGGGTGGGAGTCAAGTGCTGAGTGAGAAGAAGATAAGTCGTAACTATCGTGTAATGAGACTAATTTCACCAGCCATAAATGGAAGCACACTTTATTACTTTGTAGTAACACAGTCCTTTCTTAGTGGTCACTCAGTAAATGCAAATTGATCAATCACTTCTTTTCAAAAGTTAGAATACATTGGTCTCTTTCTCATCTGATACATGTTTAATATGATTATTTTGACCTTGAGGGAAATTAAATTTTATATTTTGTCCCCACCTGCCATAAGTAAGTAATCTTAGATTTTTCTAAGAAATAGTTTATTGTAATTTTTTTCTTAGACTCTCTCTCTATATATATGTACATATGTGTATGTGTGTGTGTGTGTATGCATACACATACACAGTGCAATGAAGCCTCTTCTCACTTCTTTCTCTCTCTCCATGAATATATGGAGGAGTAAGAGAATATATATATATATATATATATATATATATGTATGTGTGTGTCTATATATATGTGCATATGTTTGTGTATGTATAAAATACATACGTATGTACATGCAGGAAATTAAACAGCAAGCTTTTTTTTGTACAAGTTAATTTAGGATTTAAAGAAAACAGTCCTTTCAACCCTGTCATTGATAAATATATGGGCAGATAGGGGTAACTGTAGGGGATGAGTATCTTGCAGGCTTCATAAGCAAACTCTGTATCCTGTGTTTACCTCTGCAGTGCAATCCCACTTATACTCTGAGTTCCAGTGGATGAGAAGAGGAGAACTTTTTGTCCTGCCAGAGCACATTCTTCTTCCACCTGCCCTCTCACCTCCCAGCCCCAGCCCCAATTTCAAGTCACTGTTCCTCAGTTCACTTCGGGAGAAGCAGTGGAAACCTCTGGTTTAGGCAGGGTCCTTCTCTTCTGCTTGATTCCTAGGCATGGTGCATATATGAGTGCCGTTTTTCTGTGCGTTATTAACTTATTTGCAACTCTTAACCTTTTATTCCATGTTTACAAGAAGGTTGTCACTGCTTCTCCTTGTCAGATGCTGTATAAGATTGATTTCTATTTTTAATTTTTTTTGTTGTAGAAATTTTCAAGCATCCAAAAAGTATATAATAGTATAATGGAATCTCTTTTTGCTTGACTTCAAAAATTACCAACATTTTGCCAGTCTAATCCTTCCATTATTTTCTAGAATATTTAAAAGTAGATTCAAGTCATCATGTTATTTCACTCCTAAATCTAAATTCTAAAGACTTTTAAAAAAACCACCGCCATGTCATTATCATTCTTAATAATAGTATTTTAAATAAGATCGTCTGTAGACTTTCCCTTAATATTTTTGTACCTGGAGGAAGAGTACAAATGAAAATCCACATAACATATATCTAAGTATTTAGGAGTTATAAATCAAGCTAACAGACTTTATCCTCCAACTTGACAAATACCCTTTCATAGTGACAAGAAAGGCATGGTTTGGATTTAGAGCTCTGTGTCAGAATGTTGCAGTGCATGGAAAGCTGGCACTGGGGGCTACCTCTCTTCTTTCTTCCCTCCTGCCCTGGCTCTATCTCTCATGTACCATATGGATCTTCCAACCTGTACACCCACACTCTTACTGTGTGGTTTGCAAAAGCTACCCCGCATCCTGGCCACACCTTCAGCCTCAGTGAAAGGGAATGCACGTGGCCAGCCAGCACAATTTGGTTTTTGGAAGATGGACCCAGTAGAAGCATGTAGACTTTGGAAATGAGCAGGGAATTCTGGGGTCCTAGTTACCTAGAAAGGAGCATGGGAACTCAGGTCAGAGGGAAGACGCGCTTTTGCAGAGCTCTCAAAAGTGTGGGGTCAGAGCAAGAGCTTCTCTGGCCCAGGTCTAAGGATGGAACCAATTATGTGATTCCAGTTTCCCCGATTAGCTCTAATACTTATTTTTACGGTTGGTTTATTCAAACCAGGACCCACACACTGCATTTTGGTTAATATATCTCTTATGTTTCTCTTATTCTACATTTTTGATTTATTGATGAAAGCAGGTCATTTAACACTAAAATGAGCCATAATCTAGATTAAACGGATTGTTTTCTTGTGGTGTCACTTAATGTGCCTGTGTTTCTTGTATTTCTTGTGAACTGGCAAGTAGAGCTAGAGGCTTGATCACATTAGAAGGTGATCTCTGGCTGTCCTGCTTTTAATAATGCTAAGATTGCTTAGTGGTTCAGGCGTCAGACTTGTTCATCTGTCATAAAGTTCTTCATCGGTGTTTACCCTGATGATTTGGGGGTTCATTAATGATTCTTAAGAGTCATTATTTCATTAGGGATTACAAAATGGTGATTTCATAATTTTGTCATTCCATCTGCGTTTAGTAGTTCTCTAAAGAAGAACTGCCTCATCTACCAATTCGTTTAGTTCATGAAGGAAAGGAAAGATGAAATTTGGATTCTTAAACTTTTACTAATTTTCAGAATAATGAGTTGATGACTGAGGTCTCTAGTGATAACAATGGTAACCAACAGTTTATTTTTAGTGTCACTATGGATACTTATATATTTGGTTCCAATCTATTGCCACCATTATTCTTTTTGCTTGAACTGGCCAATTTCAGGTCGATGGTAGCTGTTTTTGGTAGAGGACCCTGTTAGTTTTTCTTTCCTGCTTTCTGGCTCAGTGAAATGGCTCAAGTTATCTTGTATTTATTTTTCTGGCCAAACTTACAATTTGACATTTTTCTTTTCTTTTTTTTTTTTTTTTTTGAGACGGAGTCTCGTTCTGTCTCCCAGGCTGGGGTGCTGGAATGCAGTGGCGCGATCTTGGCTCATTTCAACCTCCGCCTCCCAGGTTCAAGTGATTCTTGTGCCTCAGCCTCCCAAGTAGCTGGGATTATACGCATGTTCCACCACGCCCAGCTAATTTTTGTATTTTTTAGTAGAGACAGGGTTTCACCATGTTGGCCAGGCAGGTCTCGAATTCCTTGCCTCAAGTGATCTGCCTGCCTTGGCCTCCCAAAGTGCTGGGATTACAGGCGTGAGCCACTGCACCTGGACACAATTCGACATTTTTCTAAGGAGGACTGGCTCCTTTTAGTCACAAATGGTATTTGGAGACAGTGGCAATGCTAAGATTTTAACTGCTGCTGGATTGCCATTCCTTCTGGGCCTTTCTCGGTGCAACAGAGCTACCTATATGCACATATTTGTGTGTGTGTGTGTGTGTATTATGAGTTCTTACTAATACTTTAAATTCAAATTTAAGATTATAAGGTTTCTACTCAATTTTTAAATTTTATATGTGTATCTCTTTTCTTATGCTGAAAACCTTAGCTCCTACTGACATAAGAGTGCATCTTAAATTGTGATGTGTGTAAAAGTCATTTGGGGTAAAATCAGACATTTTTTGACCTCACATAGGTCTTCTTAGTTCGCATTTATTGGGTTATGACCCAAGAATTTGCTGTTTTAACAAGTGCCCCAAATGATACTGACCCAAAGGCCAGGAATTAGCCTTTGTGAAACTATTCTATAAGAACTATGGAGGTATTAGAGTGGTGGGTATTTTTAATCCAACACTTTGACTTTTCTCAAGTAGTGGTTTCTTTAGCACATACCACCAAAATTGTGAATTCTGGAGACGTATTGTGGAATGTTGGAGGAGCACAGGACCTAGTCACAAGTCCAGAGTTCGAGTTCTGGTCCTGTTGCTGGCTCACTTTAGGATCTTTGGGGAAAAAAAATCCTATAATCTTTCTAAGCTTTAGTTTCCCCACCAGAAAATGGGTACAATAATGCCTGCCTACCCCAGAATTTTTATGGGGACCAAAAGTGAAAGTACTTTGTAAAATGTCAAGTGAATTACAGATACTGAATTTTGGGGAGTCAGCTAGTCTTTCTTATAATCTTTAAGCAATATTATGCTTTATTTCAAGAGGCAATAATCTTTCTTTCTTTTAATAACCTCCCAGTAATCTTAGTTTACCTAAAGTATTTTTCTTATTTCTAGGAATGAAGGATATATCCCAAGTAATTATGTAACGGGAAAGAAATCAAACAACTTAGATCAATATGAGTAAGTAAATGTTTATTTTGTGAATGTGGAAAATCAGAAAGTTTTCATTTTCCTAATTATGTAAGGCATTTTGAAGATTAATGGATATCTTTCATGATTCTTTGAAGGGGGTGCTAAAATAGCCTTAACCTCAATTGTCTGATGTGGTGAAAGACTGAGAATTAATCTCTATAATATATTTTTCCTGAAGGTACTGTGTGAATGGAGTTACATAAGCTTATGTACATAAATTACATGAGCATAATTAAACTGATTTGAAATAAATCACAGATTAGCTGACTTTGAAATACAGATCATGTCCATTCATTCAGGATATAAGCAGAACAGTTTCCAGAGTGGAAATGTTAATAAGAAAAAATTACTCAAATTAATTAGAGTTGACCTTTGTCAACATTAGTATATTTCCTTTCAATCTTTTTACTATTTTTGAAAAGATAGAATCATGCTTATTTCCTCATACACTTTAATATTCTTTGAAAACATTTTCCTAGCTACATTTTATTTCATTTGATCATAAATTTATTAAATATTTACTGAGATCTTAGCATGTATCAAGCATTATGTATGGCCTTAGGGACATAACCAGGCAGATGGCACATCGATGTCCAATAATTTATGTAATCATTTCCTTATTTGTGTGGTTTAGGTTGTTTTAGGTACCTTTGCTATACTTAAAAAACAGTGGGATAACCTCTTGTTTCTTATCTTAAACTGGATCTCTAAAATCTATGTGGTGGGCTACAGGCTGTGCCTGAACATTGTAAGGGTTCCCAACGCATGCCGTCAAATTGCTTTCCAGATAACTTGTGTTATTTATATACCCACTAGCAGTGTGTGGCCAAGTTGTAATGTGAGGCTCATACACATCAAACGCTCTTTTATGGTCATTCTGAGGTGGGGTATTGATGCTTCATTCACTTCCTTAAAAACAACAGCAGCAACAAGCTGTTCCTCTCTTCGTGTCACTTGCTGTACCATAAGTGTACCTTCACATCTAGGAAAGGGTTAACAAGTTCAGAAGGCCACAGTGCTCAGTGGGTGTGATCTCTCAGAGTAATTTTAGAAGCAGGAGAGAGTATAAACAATATATAAATAAAGTAGCATTTCTGCCCTTAAGTCAAATAGATTTTTGGAAAAATTATAAAATCCTTAGAATGAGGGAAGGTGCTAAAAGGTGAAAACTTGGGCCTGGTTTTAAAGCGATAGTGTGGAGAACTGATTGAATTTGGGAAAAGAGGATGCTTGGAAGCCAGATAATCCTTATCTAAATATGAGAACTCCTTTTATGACTCATGTGATTTCAGATGAGCTTTTTCAATATTGAAGTTTATGATTCATGGCCCCGAGTGTTTCAAATGTACCTTAATTTGGAAATTTTCTCTCTTCCGAGAAGTTTTCTTCCTCTGCATAACTCTGTACTTCAGTCTCCAGCGTGGGAGTGCCACTGCATTCTGTTCAGAGGCCAGGGAATCCACATGGCCTTTGTACCGTGCCCAGTAGAAGACCAAGGGGAAACCTGTTCCCATGTGGGCAGGCAGAGACCCTATTCTGTCTTCCTGCTCCATGTTCTGTTTTGTTTTGTTTTGTTTTGTTTTGGCCAAAGTCCATCCTGTAACACAGTTGTATCAGTCAGGGTTCTCTGGAGGGACAGAACTAATAGGATAGATGTATATATAAAAGGGAGTTTATTAAGGAGTACTGACTCACGATCACAAGGTGAGGTCCCATAATAGGCCATCTGCAAGCTGAGGAGCAGGGAAGGCAGTCTGAGTCCCAAAGCTGAAGAACCTGGAGTCCAGTGTTCGAGGGCAGGAAGCATCCAGCACGGGAGAAGGATGTAGGCCAGAAGACTAAACCAGTCTAGTCTTTCCAAGTTCTTCTGCCAGCTTTTATTCTGGTTGCGCTGGCAGCCGATTAGATCGTGCCCACCCAGATTGAGGGTGGGTCTGCCTTTCCCAGTCCACTGACCCAAATGTTAATCTCCTTTGGCGACACAGACACACCCGGGAGCAATACTTTGCATCCTTCAATCCAATCAAGCTGACACTCAATATTCACCATCACAACAACTTAAATGTTCTCAAGTATTTAAAAAAAAAAAAAAAAAGCCTCTGGCAGCTGTGGAGTGAACAGTTCTGCTGTTTGCTTGGGCCCAGGAGGAATCCCAGGCCACAGACTGTCACTGGGCTGAACTCAGGATTTCCAGGCCCGCAGCTCCCAGTGGTATCAGTAACTTAGTTCTAACTTCCATACCCAGTCAACAGTGTAGAGAGGAGAAGATCGGAGAGACCATTGCTGGAAAAGAAGGTAGATTCATTGCGATGTTTAATAAGAGGACGTTCTTGGTGGAAGGACGGTAAAGGGAGAAGGTGACAGAAATGAAAGGGCCCTTAGGACTGGAAAAAGCTTAGGAGAAAGGCTTTGAGTGGGTGGCATAGTTAGAAGGGCAAAATTAGAGAACAAGCTAAGATGTATAACTGGTTGGTTTTATGTTTTTCCTTTGTTTCCACCTCTTGTCTTCTTTTCATGATTTATTCTCACCCATTCTCACCAAGAAGCTTGGCAAGGGTTGACCTTTCCGGGTTAAAAGATGAAATGCCCTCAAACCTCTTCTTTCCTTATTGACACTGCTGTTTTGGGGTAACTAGCTAATCTGAAAAACTAATTTACATTAGGGATTTAATATCTAAGAACAATCTGACAAATGACCTACAAATTCAGGGCCTAATTTCTAGATTTATAATTCCTTCATCAAAAGGTATTAGCCTCTAATAAAGCTTTTGTGGCATGCTTTTTTTTTTAATCCCTACTCTTCAACCTGCTGCTTTTGAATTCCTTCCTTCCTTCCTTCCTTCTTTCCTTCCCTCCTTCCTTCCTTCCTTCCTCCCTCCCTCCCTCCCTCCCTCTGTCTCTCTCTTTCTTTCCTTTCTTTCTTTCTTTCTTTCTTTCTTTCTTTCTTTCTTTCTTCTTGTCTTTCTCTTTTTTTTTTTTTTTGGAGACAGAGTCTTACTCTGTCACCCAGGCTGGAGTGCAGTGGTGCGATCTCAGCTCACTGCAACCTCTGCCTCCCAGGTTCAAGCGATTCTCCTGCCTCAACCTCCTGGGTAGCTGGGATTACAGGTGCCCACTACCACACCCGGCTCATTTTTGTATTTTTAGTAGAGACAGGGTTTGAGGCCAGGCTGGTCTCAAACTCTTGACCTGAAGTGATCCACTGGCCTTGGCCTCCCAAAGTGCTGGGATTACAGGCGTGAGCCACCTCCCCCAGCCAAAGGTTTTTCTTTCAATTGTTGGACCCTCTTTCTCCTGTCTCTGGACTGCTTCACTGGCAACATGGTTGTTCCCAGCATTGGAATTAGGCTTGGGTGTGTGTTCTACTTCAGGAACCATTGATTGGCATAACAGTAGGCAAATTTTACCCTCTTAGAATCAGTTTTCTCATCTTTAAAAGGTCAATAGGAACCATTTTAGTACTGCACAGGCTTTGAGACCAGACCTTTGGTTCAGTTTTTGGCTTTGCTGTTTCCTAGCTGTATGCCCTTGAGATATATTTTGCTTCTCTGTTTCTCAATTTTTTCATTTGCAAAACAGTGGTGATAATACCACTGAACCTCCTAAGAGTTGTGAGGATGAAATGAGGTAATAAATGTAACGTGCTTAGAGCAGCACCTGACTGCTGTGGCTTGGATCTGGAGACCTCGCCAAATCTCATGTTGAAATTTGATCCCCAGTTTTGGAGCAGGGGCCTGGCGGGAGCTGTTTGGATTACGGAGGTAGAGCTCTCCCCCATGATGAATGGCTTGGTACCATTCTCAAGGAAGTAAGTTCTCACTGTTAGTTCCCTTAAGAACTGGTTGTTGAAAAGAGCCTGGGCTGGGCACAGTGGCTGACGCCTGTAATCCCAGTAGTTTGGGTGCTGAGGTGGGCAGATTGCTTGAGGTCAGTAGACCAGCCTGGCCAACATGGTGAAACCCCATCTCTACTAAAAATACAAAAAGTTAGCCAGTTGTGGTGGTGGGTGCCTGTAATCCCAGCTACTTGGGAGGCTGAGGCAGGAGAATCGCTTGAAGCCAGGAGGTGGAGGTTGCCGAGATTGCACCATTACACTCCAGCCTGGGCAACAAGAGTGAAACCCTATCTCAAAAAAAAAAAAAAAAAAAAAAAAAAAAATTAGCTGCGCGTGGTGGCAGGTACCTGTAGTCCCAGCTACTTGGGAGGCTGAGGCAGGAGAACCACTTATAACCACGAGGTGGAGGTTGTAGTGAGCCGAGATCGCGCCACTGCACTCCAGCCTGGGCGACAGAGCAAGACTCTGTCTCAAAAAAAATAAAGAAAAAAGAAAAGAGCCAGGTGCCTCTCTCTTCTCTTGCTTTCTCTATCTTGCCATGTAATGTCTGCACGCCAGCTCCCTTCATCTTCGGACATGAGTGGAAGCAGCCTGAGTGAGGCCTTCTTCAGATGCTGGTGCTGGCACCATGCTTCTTATACAGCCTGCAGAACCATGAGCCAAATACACCTCTTCTCTTTATAAATTAGCCAGCCTCAGGTATTCCTTTATAGAGGTGTGTGGTATCTGTGTCACATTTTACCTGTGTGTATAGTTATTCCTGACAGGAGAATTCAGGGGAGCCTTTGTTGTCTTTTTTTTTTTCTTGCCTGGAGATAGATAATCACAGGAGAGGAGAAAGAAGCCACCAAGAACTGAACTGTTAGAAAATCCCGACCATGAGTTAATTCATCTATTTATCTGTGTATGACTCCTTCCTCCTTTCTGTCTTTCAACAGACACTTAAAGGTCTGAATTGATATCCCAAAGAAGGGAACATCCTCTCCAGGGAACATCCTTTCCAGGGAACTTGCCAACACCATAAAAATGACCCCTCAGAACAGGATTTTCAAGAGCCTTCCCTTTGTGCAGTGGATTCTTTCTTTTCTCCTCCTTCTGAGGAGCTGGAATACAGTAGATGAGGAAGGGGCCTCCCCCTTTTTCTGAGTATCTTACGTTTACTTTCCTCTTGAGAGCTACAATTAGCTTCACTGATTTCTTATATCTGAACCCAAGGTGAAACCACCTTTGCTTACTCTTATTGTGAAGATGGACTGGATCTTCTGTTTTTAATAACTTTTTTTCAATCTCTCAAATCCTGCCACTTTATAATTCATAATTAAAGCTCCAGGTATGTTTCCTTCGTTAATTTTTGTGAATGTTTTTGGCACTTGACTGATGTTTCTTCTATCAGTGGAAAAGCGTTAGGGACAGAATTCTGTTCTCCTAATCTATTATATTTCTCAATTGCATTCAGAAATGTATTGATCTCAACTGCAATTTTGTTGAACTTGGTCTCATTTTATAAAGTGGGGTCCATGTAATGAGATGTTGACAGTTCTGAGGCCTGGTTCAACACCTCAGATTCCAAATAAAACATCTAACGGTCTTTAGCTTGGATTGAGGCTGTAATTTGCATTTGCCTACTACATAAAATAATCTGGACAGAAAAAGATCTTGTATTGTCTTTTTTGTTCTTTGCGTTTTTCCCTTCTTTAGTCAGGGAAGGCCTGTGTTTCCCTGTTGTAGGGTTTTTGCTGGGCCAAAAGTGGGTGCTGGTTCTCTTATGGAAGGCTGAAGCAGTACTGGGAAATTTAAATGTCCAGAGGAGCTGATCTGATTTTATAACATTTGAATTCTCAGGGTATATGACTGTGGTGGAGAATTCCTTGCCAACAAGTAAGGATCTAACAAAAGAAGTTTAAAACCAAAGACCGAAGAAAATTGTCTAAGTTCACGTTCTTATGGCCTATTTGCTTAAATCACGTGGAGGGATTGATTATGCTGGGGAAAGTAGAGAGAGGCGAGTACCTCTGAGGATGAGGTGGTTAATGACAGTATCAAGAAAAGGGCTTTCCAAAGGATAAGAAGAGGTATAGGGCCAGGCATGGTGGCTCATGCCTGTAATCCCAGGATTTTGGAAAGCCAAGGTGGGCAGATCCTTTGAGGCCAGAGTTTGAGACCAGCCTGGCCAACACAGCAAAACCCTGTCTCTACTAAAAAATACAAAAATTAGCCGGGTGTGGTGGTGCATGCCTATAATTCCAGCTACTCAGGAGGCTGAGGCAGGAAAATCGCTTGAACCTGGGAGCTGGAGGTTGCAGTGAGTTGAGATTGCACTACTGCACTTTAGTCTGGGTAATGCAGCAAGACTCTGTCTCAAAAAAAGAAGAAGAGGTAGAGATTGGCAGGGCCTTGGGATGTGGCACAGGGTGGTGGAAAGATCTGGTGGGAGGGAAGACCAGCTGCTTGGTCATGGCAGACATTTCTACAGTAGAGTCTTGGGCAACCACAGGGCTTGGGGCTCTGCTGGAAACCAGCAAGTCTGAAGACCCAGGAGGCCTGTGCTTACGTTTTGCTGTTTCTTTTGTCACCTGGGACCTTTGTGAAATTCATTGAGGGATCCTCCATTATGACTTGAGATGAAATGTGCTGCCACATTGATAGGAGGAGGGCTTGGAATAAGATTTAGTTTGAATTAAAGACAATAATACAAAGTGACACTTCCTGCATGTTTTAGTCAGTGGAATAAAATTCATTCTTGCCATGATTCTAGTAGTGAAAAATTGAAAATGATTTTTATGTTGAACAGTGAAGAATAGCTTAAATAAATTATGGCACAGGCATACTATCATATGTAGATTTATATTGATTTGCAAAAATATCCTATAATGTTATATGAAAAATTCAGGTTATAGTATAGCCTATGTAGTTTGATCTCACTTTAATAAAACATAAGAATATGGGCATACATACATGTTTTCATAGAAATATGGGTAGAAAAAATCTTGAAGTATATACATCAAAATTACTATTGTCTGTTATTGAAATTATGAGTGATATCTTGTTCTTATTTGTTATATTTATTATTGATGAGCAGAATTACCTTATTAATTCTGAAAAGAATAAAATATATCCTAAAAACCTGAGGCCTGAAATATATTGTTTTTTCTGTTCAGATGGTATTGCAGAAATATGAATAGAAGCAAGGCAGAGCAACTCCTCCACAGTGAAGTAAGTGTTTGTACTTGTGGGTTTGGCTTAAGGGCAAATTAATTTTAATGAGTCCATAATAAGTAGTTCCACATATCTCTCTTTCTAAATTTGTTCAGCAGTGAGCAAGTCTATGCAAAACTATTCCCAGAGGCTGAGGGAGCTGAGAGGCTGAAGAAAGAGGCTGACAAATTCAGTTTCTAGAAAGGAATATTTAATAGGTGCTTACAAACAGAAGTAATCAAGGGGGGCCTCAGGACAGTTATCCCCACACCTGCCCTCCAGAAATTATTCTTTATATAGCAAACTTTTAGGATAAAACATGTGCAGCTGGACATGTCTTCAGCCTTTCTTACCAACACATGTGACCACTGGTGAGGTTAGATAAGCATCTTTATGAAAGCATTGTTTAAACACCTTGCTGCAGAACACCTTGATAAGTGGGGATCGAGCACTGGTCATCATTGCGGTTTCACTTCAAGGTTACATCACTCTTGCCATGTAACAGGCTGTTTTCCTACACGCTACACCTTGAAACTGGCCCTTACAATTTCATATGCCCAAAGCCTTGGTAAAATAACCAGTGTGGTTATTGTAGCAGCGGTGTCCCCAGTATGTCCTGTTACAAAAGAAAACATATTCTTATTGAAGTTATGCAAGTAACTATATTGCCACAAAATAAGAATACTCACAAATATCTTCTAAATTTTGGAGAAATCAGGTAGAGAGAATAGTTACTGCTTCAGTTTGGCTCTCAAAAGTATACTTTACTCAATTACTGTAAGCTTTAAGTAGTTCAAAACACACAAAAACACATTTTCTTGACTCTTCTTCAGAGTAGCAGCCTTCCACACCAGGATGTTGTCCATTCACGTTGGAACCACCATCCACAAACCTAGCAACTCTTGGTTGGTCAGTTGAGAGCTGTTTATTGGGCACTATAGAATCCAGCAGCTACTCACACAGTTCCAGAGTCAGTCTTTGGGTTAGAGAAGCCCCCTGCTCATGAGTGCCTCCTCCTTGCACCCACCAGATAGCATGATCCTGTATCAACCATTTCCATTTTATGATGGAACTCTTTTAGATACTGCTATCTCCATTAGAGTATTCCCTTGACATCACCTGAGACAGCATGGATATTTCAGGTGTCAAGATCATTTTATGTTCTTCAGTCATAGATGTAGCTATAGTTGGCATCCATAGCAAAGCAGTAAATGCCCCTCTAGTAGAAGTTCTCTAGTCCAGAGTCCCAGTAGTTGTCACTGGGAGGTGCTAACTGGCTTTTACTGTAAGACCTAGTAAACAGTCAACAAAGGACTATCAAGTAGAAAATTTGTCCCTACCAGCATTCCAACTTTCTCTACACTATAGCTTGGGCAGTCATACTGGCTCCCATTTATCATGTCCAATTAATATTGCTTGAAGGGCAGATTTACATGCCCTCTGTTTTACAGTAGAAGAAACATTCCCAAGTCAGATACAATGTTCATTCCCATAAAACATTTAGATAAAGGAGACACAGCTACTTTACATAAAGCCTGTTCAAACATTCCAACTTTCATAGTCTTATAAACCCTTATGATTTTATGTTTTAGTCCTAGGAACTTCTTTACCTCCAGAACATTTTCCCTCTGTTGTGCAAAAGGCTTTAGGTTCCCAGCAGGGGGTTGAGCCAAGGGACCCTGGCCCTTTTGTCAGTCTTTGTCTTGATTAACCTGCTTCAGTTTTACCCTGAAACAATTGTTGGTCAGGCTTATCATTACAATCTCTGTCTTTTAGCTTTTTAAGTTTCTGCAGACTGGGGATATAGCAAACTAATTTTGGGCTCTTTAATGTTGGGTAACCAGCAGGGGCTCCTTTTGGTCCACACAACCTTCAATAGTGTTGTATTAAGACCCTTGTTTTAACCCTATAAATTTCCATTTTATTCATTTGATTTTTTAATAACCATCTAAAGATTTCCTCCCTGCTGGGACAAGTTCCATGACTCTTTCCTTTCTTTTTCTTCATTCTCTTTCTACCCATTTAGTTTTATCTATGTCATTTTTTTCCTTCATTTTGAAACAACCTTTAAATAACCTCTAAACTAGAAAAAACTACTTTTTCTTAAGCAAAAACTATATCCTATCTTTTATGTAGCCTTCTTCACCAAAAACTTATCTTTCTTTCTTTATACACTGTATATATAGAATTGTTTCTCTTACATCTAGTAGTTTTAATTACATACACTAACTACTATTGTAACTCTTAGTAGTACTAATTTCCAGTAAAAAATCTAGGAAGTGATTAATTTTAATTAAGCTCACATACAAGTCAAGCAAGTGTCAAGAACGTCACAGAAGCAGCAGTTTTATGACCTTTAGCAGAGACAACCTAAACCTGTCTGACCAGTAGGTCTAGGCAAAATGTCTGAATTAAATTCTGGAGATGTTTCTATTTTATTTTACCAACAATTTAAAAACTAGTTTCATTTACCAAAGGTTTTCTTAGATCACATAGAAATGTCACACACACATAACACATATAGACATATAGGCATACAGGCACACAGGAGCAAACCTTACAGCTTTCATAAAGAATTGTCATTGCCAGCTTTCAGATAGTTTTCATTTTCCCTTTTGTTAGCACAGCATACCCTGTAGCAATTTATTTTTCATCCTGGAAGTAAAAATTGCTTTATCAAGTCACATGAAAACCTGAGCATAGATGGCTTACCTCATTCTTAATTCTTAGAGAAGCCCCTGGGGCTTTCTACTGACCACCACGAGGTTGTCCCTCCTGGTAAATTTCCTTTATTAGGCCAAACCTCTGTCACAGCCAGAATGATCCAGGCCATAAAGCTACAATTCCCTTGTGTATGCCTTGCATTATGAAGGCGTTGCTGGAGGGCTGGGTGGGTAGTAATGTCACTCATTTTTTTCTGCTTCATTCCTGGCTAGGGAAATATCATCACCTCCTGTGTCCCACAGTTAGACCATCCAAGCAGCCAGGGGTTCCCTAGGTAGTTGTTGTTTTTTATTTTTTTTATCTCATTTATGCTGGAGGTTGCAAATTTTTTGTGTGTGAAAAATCAGACCTTGATGATGACTTTGAGCAGTAGGATATAAATAACTCCCACAAGCTTAGTGTTCCAGTAATGGAACACTAGGCATGAATGGGTTAAAGGCTAATCAAGTGAAGCAGTGGGCGTAGAGAAGGAAAAAAGAAATCTGTAACTGGTTGTCATCAATTAGTAGTAAACACTACTGTGCTAGGACCAGCCAGTAGTTGGTTAAAGGTCTTTGCAATCTCTGAGTTCTGCAGCAGTGTATTCCCTGGCCGGGAGAGTCTCCTGTAGTGGCTCATCCTCATTTTGCTGCAGTTGTTGCACTTTCACTTTCCTTAGCATGAGGGGCACGCTTACTCTAATGCTTTCTTCCTGATTGATCATTTGCTACCTTGACTTTTAGTACTTAAGTGTTTCGGGTTTTTTTGGCTTGAAGTTAGTTATTTTAAAATAATTTACATTGATATTACATAATGTCTTTTATAAATAAAGTGTTAATAGATGTTTAATTCCATTTAGAAATAAATGTGCTGAAATTGCTATACTTTAAGAAAGAAATAAAATGAAAGGGTAAAATGTATAGAGGGAGCTACTCTGTGCTGAGTAAGGGGACCTGGGTCTACCTGTGACTTTTCTAGTCTACTTTTTGCATCTGTAAGAGGAGTTGGACTAGAAGATGATCTCTACAATTCTCTGCATTTCTGATCTAGTATTCTAGTTAGTTATTGTTTCCAGCCTTTTAAACTCATGCTTTCTCATTTTAACTCCTGCTTATTATCATGCATCAAGATTTTGCTGAGTGCTTGTTTTTGTAGTTGATGTTAAAAAAACAATAGTAGATGACTTTGCTTGATTCTAACTACACATAACCATGCCCACAGGATTCTTTCTTCCATGCCTCTCTGGAGACCCTACAATGAGAGGCAGATATAGGGGAGTGAGTAGCTAAATGGCAGCCTGGGGACCAAATCCTGGCTCTGCGACTTACTAGCTGCTTGACTTGGTGCAAATTACCCAGCCAGTCTTTCTGTTCTCATTTCCTTACCTGTGAAGTAATGTGGGAATAACAGTAGTACCTCTGTAATAGGACTGTTTTGATGAATAAATAAATTAATATGCTAGAACATTAGAACAGAATAAATTTTCAATAAATAAGTGGGTTGCTGTTAGACTGTATGTATGTATGTATTTATTTATTTATGATAGTATCTCTCTCTGTCGCCCAGGCTGGAGTGCAGTGCTGTGATCTCAGCTTACTGCAACCTCCGCCCTGGAGTTCAAGTGTTTCTCCTGCCTCAGCCTCCCGAGTAGCTGAGATTACAGGCGTGCACCACCATGCCTGGCTAATATTTAGTAAAGATGGGGTATTTTTAGTAGAGATGGGGTTCTGCCACGTTGGCCAGGCTAGTCTTGAACTCCCAACCTCAACTGATCTGCCTACCTCGGCCTCCCAAGGTGCTGGGATTACAGGCATGAGCCACCGTGCCTGGCCTCTATTATACTTTTTACTGACCAGTTACAATTATTATCCCTAATTGTTATCATATTTTTGTGGAGCCTTATTTGATTCCATTGTTTTTCCTATCAAGAAGAGTACAATTTGTTTTATTTTTCAACTAATAAAGGACACGCTTTTCATCTTAAAGCAATTTAAATACCAGAGATTGATGGTAGTGTTACTGGACAGAGAGGTATTTGAGGTTCGTAGGGTCTATTTCTTGCTTTTCAGCTTGGAACCTGAGAAAGATTTGACCTTTAGTCCTTTAGCATTGTTTCCAACTATTGATTTTCTCTGTTTAAGTTACTTGTGCCTCCATCTCTCCTTTTGTAAAGGCTGATATTTGGCTGGGTGTGTTGGCTTATGCCTGTAATCCCAGCACTTTGGGACATCAAGGCGGGTGGATCACTGGAGGTCAGAAGTTGGAAACCAAGCTGGCCAACATGGTGAAACCCTGTCTCTACTGAAAATACAAAAATTAGCTGGACATGGTGTTGCATGCCTGTAATTCCAGCTACTTGGGAGGCTGAGGCAGGAGAATTGCTTGAACCCGGGAAATGGAGATTGTGGTGAGCCGAGATCGCGCCACTGCACTCCAGCCTGGGCAACAGTGTGAGACTCTGTCTCAAAAAAAAGAAAAAAAAAAGACTGGTATTTAACTTCAACTTCTAGAGAATTAAGAATTTTTAAATTCATTCTTATAAAAACCACTGAGACACTTTTAGGAAAATTCAGTGTGGATTGAAAATCATACTGAGTCAGGAATCAAAGCTTATAACAAATAAAAAAATGTATGAAATGAAACCCAATCATTAAGAAATACATTTTTCCATGACAGTTTTCCTACACGTCCAGGCCTTACAGGAATTGCAAAATCTTGTCTCTCAGTTCTGGAAGGGCACTTGAGAGATTATCTGATTGAAATGTCTCACCATTTGTGAGGATTTGTGATTGTGGGGAATTGAGTGTGATTTCTTTAACTACTCTCATAGCGCAGTAATTTGAAGTACAAAGTCATGTGGGTGGGACAAAACAAGGGGCCCTACTGGTAAGTTGTGCTTCTTCAAAGCAGATTTTCTGGGAAAGAATAATAATCATCAAATTATAATATTAGGTTCTTCAGTCTTCTCCATGGCAGTGCTATTAGTAATTGGAATAAAAAAATTTTTTTCTGAACTTGGATTTTAGGATAAAGAAGGCGGTTTTATGGTAAGAGATTCCAGTCAACCAGGCTTGTACACAGTCTCCCTTTATACCAAGTTTGGAGGGTGAGTAAGCCTGCCATTTTTTTTATATATATAATTTAGAGTTTTTGCATGAACTTCCTATGTAGTTTATATGGATTCCTAATTTTCATAAAAATATGCAGCATTTCACCATTAAAAAGAAAACCTGAACTTGATTTCTAAAGTGTATATACTGTTTTTTATATTTATAGTTTCAGTAATTTTCCCTATAGTTTTTCATATATATTTGTTGAGTATGGCTATAATAACTTTAGGAACATTCAACAAACATTTATAGTGAACCGTGCTGGTCACTAAGGATAAAAACATGAGCAAAGGAAGCAGAGACTCTGCCCACCAGTAGTTAGTAGATGCTGCAGCCCAGTAACAGACAGTGATGGTAGTAAGTGCCATGTGGGAGGGTAATGCGTGTGTGTGGCGGGTTTGGGGATGGGGGATGGTACACAGCCCAGACACGTCTTGAGTTAGTCATGAACGCTCTCCCAAGTGACATCCAGGCTGAGACCTGATAGGTGAGCAGGAAAAACTTGGAGGGAGGGGACGGAGTGTTTCTGACCCAGGAAATTGCCTGGACCTAGAGGGGAGAGAGTATATGGTGAGTTCAAGGCACTGAAAAGTATGTTGTAGCTGCGTGGTAGAATGGGAGGGAGCACAGAGTGAAGGGAGGAGAGAGAAGCCTGAGAATTGAAGCAGAGGCAAGTTCACGTCAACGTCAGTGAGTCTGAGCTTTACCCTAAGAGCAACAGGAGTCACCTTGAAAGTATTTTTAGCAAGAGAGGACTAGAGAAGATCTGTGCTCTAGAAAGGTACCTCAAGTTGAATATTTAAAAGTCTAATTTATTCACTATTGGCGATTTAAGTGTTCTAGACATTTGTAAGTTTATGCAACAGCAGGAACAAAAAGCAGTAGCTGCTAATAGCTATTTTGAGACTTCCAACTGTTGTTAAATGGAATTCATAAATGTTCTCTTTCAAAATCACATACAAAGGGCCAAGTATGTTTTCAGTGAGTACTTGAAAAACTTCGACACGCTAATATGAAAGACGAAGCTAAGAAGAACAAGGGGAAAGTAAAACTTGTGCCAGGAATAGACGGGATCATATGGAGAGACACTGTGGTTGCCCTTGTAGAAAACATCTTAAGAATGAAGTTCTATTATTTCAACTTGGTTCTGACACATTTTGATTTTTGTTCTAGAGAAGGTTCATCGGGTTTCAGGCATTATCATATAAAGGAAACAACAACATCTCCAAAGAAGTATTACCTAGCTGAAAAACATGCTTTCGGCTCCATTCCTGAGATTATTGAATATCATAAGCACAACGCAGCAGGTAAGTGAGCTGTGAAAACCTACTTCAAATATAAGGTAGTGATTAAAATGATCAGATACTGTGATTAATTCCTTGAGCAGTTTTATTTTATAGTTAGTTCATTGTAGAATGTGGTTGATTTAAAATTACTGCATATTAAAGGAATGATATATACAAAGAAAAATGAGAAATAATACCAAGTTTTATAAAAAGCTCTGTCTTGACCTTAGGACATGAGTTATTCCAGTGGTATATAGTAAATGTTCACATTACATTTATACACTGTTGGTGGGAGTGTAAATTAGTTCTGCCATTGTGGAAGACAGTGTGATGATTCCTCAAAGACCTAAAGACAGAAACGCCATTCAACCCAGCAATCCCATTACTGGGTATGTACCCAAAGGAATATAAATCATTCTATTATAAAGACACATGCATGTGGGTGTTCACTGCAGCACTATTCATAATAGCAAAGACATGGAATCAACCTGAATGTCCATCAGTGATAGACAGGATAAAGAAAATCTGGTACACATACAACATGGAATCTGTGAAGCCGTAAAAGAATGAGATCATGTCCTTTGCAGGGACACGGATGGAGCTGGAGGCCATTATCCTTAGCTAACTAACACAGGAACAGAAAACCAAATACCACATGGTCTGTCTTATAAGTGGAAGCTAAATAATGGGAATACATGGACACATAGAGGGGAACAACACACACTGGAGTCTTTTGGAGGGTGGAGGTTTGGAGGAGGGAGAGGATCAGGAAAAACAACTAATGGGTACTAGGCTTAATACCTGGGTGATGAATAATCTGTACAACAGACCCCCATGACATAAGTTTACCCATGTAACAAAGTTGCACTTGTAACCCTGAACTTAAAAGTTGAGAAAGTTCACATTTATGTGGTATATATGTCCTTGATACTAAAGTCCAAGAAATGTCTATTTCAGAATAGTCACAGAAGATGCCAGGCAAGCCAGGATTCAGTCCTATGCTATAGGTTTCCAGAGACTACAGTAATCATGTCCCACAAGTTAACCATCTTGAATCTCTGGTACACTTACCACCAGAGTGGGAACAAACTGAATACCAAAAAATAACAGAAACCACATTCATGAAAATTAAAGTTCCACAAGATTATATAGAAAGATTTCCAGCCTTTGACTTTAAAAATGTAACTGGGCAGGGATAGCCCAGTGTTTCACCCAACTTATGAAAAATTTTGAAAGTTTGTTGAAGGCACCCTTTGCAAGGCCTATTATTTTGTGATTGTTCACTTTTTTTTCAGATAATAATGGTTATTTAGATAAAATTTACATACTATAAAGCTCACCCATTTAAAGTATACAATTCAGTGGTTTTTAGCATATTTACAGAGTTGTGCCAACTATCAGCATAATCTAATTTTTTTTAAAGAACATTGTCATCATCCCAAGAAGAAATCTTGTATCAAATAATTGTCATCCCATCCCCCTTCACCAGCCCAGCCCCAGGCAACCATTAACCTACTTTCTGTCTCTCTTATAGATTTGCCTATTCTGGACATTTCATATAAATGGAATTATAGAATATGTGGTCTTCCGTGACTAGCTTCTCTGACTTAACTGTTTTTGACGTTGTCATGTTGTAGTATGTAGATGTATTCCATTCCCTTTTTTAAAAACATACATCATGAGTTTATTGAAATAATCAGATAATATAAACAAAATGAACAGGGCTTGACACATAGTAATTGCACAATAACTTCTACCTATTATTGAGTTACAACCCAGAGCCTAACACAATATTTGTGGAATGCTTAGGTTCTCAGGCCAGCATACAAGTCTACATTTAACTCTTAAATAAAATAAGTTTCATATTGAGTATAATAGTGCTAAATGGTGAGACAGGATCAACCCCTCTATCTCCGAATATAGGGGGATTATCTTACCATCCACCTGTTGTATTAGAAAGTCATGCTTCATCTACTTATGGAAGCCAAGACACAGCCTAGATATGTATGAACTATAGATATAATGATGTTAAGGGAAAAAATTGCTGACAATATCACCAGGGATTCTAGGCAATGTAAATTACCATTAATGTTTATTGCTGTGATAGAGTTCCTGAACACATTGTTAGAAATTGGTTTGTGGCCAGGTATACAAATAATTCATTGTATGGATTTTGTTTATTATTCATCAGTTGATGGACATTTGGGTTGTTTCCACATTTGTTCTCTTATGAATAACGCTTCTGTAAACAGTTGTGTACCAGTTTTTGCGTGGAAATATGTTTTCATTTCTTTTGGGTATTTACCTAGTTATGGGTATGCTGCGTCATATGGTAACTCTGTGTTTAACATTTCAGGAACTGATTTCATATCCATTTATATCTCATTCTGTTGTTTTCTTTTTTGGTGTTTTTGCTCCCTAATTTTTTCTTCCGTGTTCCTATATAAGTTTTATTTTTCACCATCATCTCAATTCATTCAACAAACATGTATCAAGTGCCTACTGCATGCCAGAAACAGAGCCAGGCTTTGGGGAGACTGTGGTGGATTAGGGGTAGTCACTGATCCTGATTTTCCCAGACCCTACCACTTGTGGGGAGACAGAGAAGTACATAACGATTTTAAATTGCTTTGAGATATCTTGTAGTAGAGGAAATACAGAGTGCTATGGGTGTTTATGGAAGAGACACCTCCTGTTTCTTATTTAGTGCTGTATGCGACTCGGGTTAAAAGATCCACACCGATTTCCAGTAGTTGGTATTCCCAGTTGTTGCTATCCTAGAGCCCAATTTTTATGCTAAGATTGTTAATACTGAGTCATGTCAGGTGAATAACTTTCATTTTTAGCAGATTAAGATAATTCCCTTTCATAGTTCAGCTCTCATATTGGAAAAGAACATGAAATAACTGTTAGAAACCTTTTAACATCCTTTAAAATATTTGAAAAAAGAGAAAGCTAGCATGGTGCCTGTTAAACACTGCAATATTTAAAAGAAAATGTTTGTTGAATGAATAAAAGCATATAGCACAGTGTTGTATGTACACACAGAGGATGAGCAGTAAATGAATAAATGATTATTTTCTTTTTTTATGTTTAAGATTAATTTTTTTAATTTTTTTATTTTTTATTTTTTTTTTATTATTATACTTTAGGTTTTAGGGTACATGTGCACAATGTGCAGGTTTGTTACATATGTATCCATGTGCCATGTTGGTGTGCTGCACCCATT
The DNA here is from genome assembly GCF_006542625.1 of Nomascus leucogenys. Taxonomy (NCBI): domain Eukaryota; kingdom Metazoa; phylum Chordata; class Mammalia; order Primates; family Hylobatidae; genus Nomascus; species Nomascus leucogenys. Next base: position 38,485,943 of record NC_044400.1, read on the forward strand.
AACTCGTCATTTAGCATTAGGTATATCTCCTAATGCTGTCCCTCCCCCCTCCCCCCACCCCACAACAGTCCCTGGAGTGTGATGTTCCCCTTCCTGTGTCCATGAGTTCTCATTGTTCAATTCCCACCTATGAGTGAGAACATGCGGTGTTTGGTTTTTTGTCCTTGCGATAGTTTACTGAGAATGATGGTTTCCAGTTTCATCCATGTCCCTACAAAGGACATGAACTCAATAAATGATGAATTTTCTAAGTGAGTTTCCTGTAACATGTGACTAAGCAGAATGATTTTGAATGAGTTTGACTGCAACGCTTTCTTTGATTATTAGGACTTGTCACCCGGCTTCGGTACCCAGTTAGTGTGAAAGGGAAGAATGCACCCACCACTGCAGGATTCAGCTATGGTAACTCTTATTTTGTGGTTGCATGAGCTAATTTTCCTTGAAAAGAATCCATTGTCATAAGATCAATTTGGATGTGTACTATTTCATATACTGGAACTGTTTTTATAAGTTTACAGTATAGGTTTTTAGATAATTATACTTAAGACCATAGCAGCCTAGGTATTCTATTTTCATCATTATTCATAATTCCATAGAAAACTTTCTGTCAGTGAAAAATAAGCATTATCATGTCAACATCTAAAATAAATCAAAGCCCTTGCTTGTTCTCACTAGCTTTATTGGTTACAAGAACGTAAGGATGGAGGTAAGAAAGAAAGCTTCCAACTTAATTGTCTTTGTTGCTTCTAGCAAAAGCCTTTAAAACAGCAGATTAGATTATTTCCAACTTGATGGAATTGAAAAAGAAAAAAAAAAAACCTGAGAAGGAAGAGTGGTAAAGAAGGAAGTATTTGTTTGACAAAAGTACCTTTAACTTTCAGGCTATATTATTATTAGCTTGTTGTGCAGAATTGCCTTGCCTTCTTCATTTCACGTTGGTTAGAAGGGGATTCATCCTCCCCACCTCTGGCAGTTCAGATGCAGGTTTCAAGTCTGTTCTGTGTTTTACCAGGAATAATTACAGTGTTATCCTGTAATTTTGAGGTCGATCTTGGTTATAGGTTCTTTTTCCCCTCTCTGATTCATGCTACGTTTTCCTTTTTAAATATGAACGCTTTCCCTTTCTGTCCTGCAGAGAAATGGGAGATTAACCCTTCCGAACTGACCTTTATGAGGGAATTGGGAAGTGGACTGTTTGGAGTTGTGAGGCTTGGCAAATGGCGAGCCCAGTACAAAGTCGCAATCAAAGCTATTCGGGAAGGTGCAATGTGCGAGGAGGACTTTATAGAAGAAGCTAAAGTGATGATGTAAGTTGCTATCATCTTTCTGGCTCACCTTTTTGTATTAAAAAGTGGCCCCTCACCAAAAACTTGGTAGTTTCTTTTCCTATAGTAACTACATATATGTATGTCTTCCTTCCCAGGAAACTGACACACCCGAAGTTAGTGCAGCTTTATGGTGTATGCACCCAACAGAAACCGATATACATTGTTACCGAGTTCATGGAAAGGGGCTGCCTTCTGAATTTCCTCCGACAGAGACAAGGTCATTTCAGTAGAGACGTGCTGCTGAGCATGTGTCAGGATGTGTGTGAAGGGATGGAGTATCTGGAGAGAAACAGCTTCATCCACAGAGATCTGGTAACCCGAGCCACCCATATTCCCACTCATTGGCTGAATTCCTTTGTAACACTGGCTCAGCAAATGTGCAAAAAATAGCCAATTTTTATTCTTAACAATCTTTCACCATTATTTTTAAAGTTGGTAAATTTAACTTGCCCCGTAATTTTAAAGGAAAGATCTTTATTCAGTCTAATGATTTACCTAGTTAATATCTCCAAGCAAGTTTCCATGTTTTAATTTTTTGATCTCGATAAGAATCCCATGAGATAGCTACTCACAGTGGATTCTCTTACCGTCACTCTTGTACAGATGAGAAAATTAGCTTCAGGGAAGTGAAAAGGCTTGCCTACTGTGATAAATAGGGAAGTTGGGGTTGGCCTTGACTTTCTAACTAGATCCCAAGTTCTTTTCCACCTCACATACTATAAACAGAAACTATAAGAGAAATCCTTTGGATTTTTAAAAAATCTCCCAAATCACTGGGAAAACATGGAGATTCATGTTAACTTCTCAAAATACCAGAAAAAGAAATCTGTTACCGGTTCTAAATTATTATGATGGAGATAATTTTTCCCTTCTCAACTGTTCTCACTCTCTCCTCCATTCTTCTTTTCCTTCTGTTTTTCTTCTCTACCTGTTCTTTACAAATGCTTTCAGCATATGAGTAGCGCTGTCTGTCCCCTGAAAATAATCAGCTGAAAATGTCTGTTTTCAGCATATCAGTAGCACTGTCTGTGCCCTGAAAATAATTCTTTCACCAAGAAGAGTGTAATTTTCATTTCGGACTTTCTCCCACATTTTAGTTTTAGCTTTCTAGTGATAAAGCATGGACACATTTCTTTTAGAAAGCAGAAAAACTTAAAAAAAATTTTTTTTCCTTTGAGACAGGTCTCACTTTGTCTTTCAGGCTGGAGTGCAGTGGCGCAATCTCGGCTCACTGCAGCCTCAACCTCCCGGGTTCAAGCGATCCTCCTGCCCTCAGCCCCCAAGTAGCTGAGACTATAAGCATGTGCCACCATGCCTGGCTAATTTTTGTAGAGATGGGGTTTCGCCATGTTGCTCAGACTGGTCTCGAACTCTTGAGCTTAAGCAATCTGCCTGCCTCAGCCTCCCAAGTGCTAGGATTACAGGTGTGAGCCACTGCACCCGGCCTTAGCAAAACATTTTTTAAAGTTAACAGTCACCTTAGACAGACATTGTTCTGATAAGTATTTTACAAATAAACTTGTTTAATCATAATTCTGGGAAGTAGATTTTCTTATTTTTCCCTTTTTACAGATGAGGAAACTGAGGTGCAAATAGGATAAAATAACTTCCAATGGGCAAGTAAATTGTAGAGCCAGGATTTGAACCCAGGGAGTTGGCTCTAAAGTCCCTACTTAACTACTATGCTATGCTCTCTAGAATTAAAACATATTAGAGAATTGAAGATTTGGAGATGGAACACTTGATTTCCTCGGTGTGTTTTGGGATACTTAACCTTATCTTAGATTCAGTTTGTGTGTCTGTAAATTGTGGGGTTATAATGTTGTTTGGCTTCCAAGACTGTTTTAAAGGTCACATTATTTGACTGGGGCAAAGGGCTTTGTAAAATAGACATGCTGTAGATAACATCAGTTATTGTTATCATTATGTCAGGGATGACAAAGAACATCTCTGTCAGTTGAAACTTGTGAATTAAGAACTAAGAACAAAATAGATGTCCTTATAGAACTGATAAAAACGGAGTATCTACGTGGGTGTGGCAGATTACACCTGTCCACACAGACGATGTTTTGGCAAAAATGATTCTTAGATTTCTGTGCCTATGATACTGGTATTACTATGGTAGGTTTGTGTCACCCCTTATGGGAAACTTTGGATGCTCTTGTCTCCTTGGTAAAGAATCCTGTTGACCATCCAGTGCAGGCATTGTGGAGTTGTGAAGTGTTTTCATAGGAAGATGCAGGCAGTCCAGGGAATGGACATTAACTCTCACTTTATAAGACTCTTAAAGTGCACTCAGCAAGAAGGAACCTCATATAAGTGGAATTGCCACATAGAGAAAATAGAATTATGAACAGTCAGGAAGAAAAACATATCTTGGTCTGTGGGTTATGGTATTAAAAATATTATCGGCCAGGTGTGGTGGCTCACGCCCGTAGTCCCAGCACTTTTGGAGGCCGAGGCGGGCGGATCACGAGGTCAAGAGATAGAGACCATCCTGGCAAACATGGTGAAACCCTGTCTCTACTAAAAATACAAAAAAAATTAGCCAGGCATGGTGGCAGATGCCTGTAGTCCCAGCTACTCGGGAGGCTGAGGCAGAAGAATCACTTGAACCCAGGAGGTGGAGGTTGCAGTGAGCCAAGATCGCACCACTGGACTCCAGCCTGGTGACAGAGCGAGACTGTCTCAAAAATCAAAAATTAAAAAATTAAAAAAAAATTCATGTCTTCCTTCTGAGAAATACCACATCTTTCTATCAAACTATTTTCTTGAACCTTGTAACCTTGAAGAACATGCAAGAAAATATAAATTAAATAATCCACAATTGTATTTGACCAATTTTGTACATCGTGTTATAATATACTGGGAACATAAATGAAAAAGCAAACTGTATTTACACATAGCTGTTCTTTTTGAGACAGAGTCTTGCTCTGTCGCCCAGGCTGGAGTGCAGTGGCACGATCTCTGCTCACTGCAACCTCCACCTCCCGGGTTCAAGCAATTCTCCTGCCTCCAATCCTAGGTAGCTGGGACTACAGTTGTGTGCCACCACACTTGGCTAATTTTTTTTGTATTTTTAATAGAGACGGGGTTTTCTCATGTTGGCCAGGCTGGTCTCGAACTCCTGACCTCAAGTTATCCAACCGCCTCAGTCTCCCAAAGTGTTGGGATTACAGGCACGAGCCACTGCACCCAGCCTGTTCTTTGACTGGGATGAGGTGACCAATCACTGAGCAGAAATATTGGATAAGAGATTGGTTGCCCATCATTTTGACGGTTGTGTGTTATTAAGCTCACCTAGTGAGAACCGGATTAAGGACTTCAAGAGATGTTCTCATTGTCAGTAAGAAAATTGGATAGTTTAATTAGAACAGGTCTGGGAGGGAGAAAAGTGAGTTGACCCTTCTATTAGCCCTTGTTTAAGAATGACAGTTGGCCGATGTGGTTGCTCATGACTATAACCCTAACACTGGGGGAGGCCAAGGCGGATGGATGAGGTCAGGAGTTCAAGACCAGCCTGGCCAACAAATACAATAATTAGCTGGGTGTGGTGGTGGGTGCCTGTAATCCCAGCTACTCTGGAGGCTGGGGCAGAAGAATCACTTGAAACTGGAAGGTGGAGGTTGCAGTGAGCCAAGATTGTGTCACTGCACTCCAGCCTGGGCGACAGAGGCAGACTCTGTCTCAAAAAAAAAATTGGTAAAGATTATGTAATAATGCCTTATCACAACTACAACTTTCTGACCTGCCTTTCTATTCATTTTTTCAAATACACAATGGAAAGACTTCCATAGGGGTAAAAACAACTTATTAAAGGATGTTTCCACTCTCTGCAAATGTTGACTAGGTTACGCTAAATTTAATATAAATAGAACTACATTTTCCTATTTAAATGGTAGAATTTTTAAACTAATACACCATCATAATGTTGTTTTCCAGGCTGCCAGAAATTGTCTAGTAAGTGAGGCGGGAGTTGTAAAAGTATCTGATTTTGGAATGGCCAGGTATGTCCAAGTATATGTGGTTTTAGGTGATGTTTGCATTTTTTTGGTGGAATTAATAAGTGTGGGAATAATTTGCACTGATGAAGCAGAAAGGAAATCTTGTTAACTGGTTCTCAGTTTAAGTATATATTGTGATGGTAGCAATTCTCTCCACTAGGTGGTAGTATAGCCTGTTAAATACACTATATTTCCTGGTGTGGATTAGATTTCTAGAATCTTTTGTTTTCACAAAAACATATTTGGTGGTGAGGTTCTTAGTATGTCCATGTCTGCAGTGTTTTTCTTCTCTTAATTTTTATAATTTAATAGTATTATAAAATTCTTTTTAAAGGTATTTAGTTTATTTTTTTCTCTCTTCTCCCTCCGTCTGTCCATTCATTCATCCATACATCCACCCATAAAAAATCAGGTGCCTGCTCTGTGCCAGGCATAATGATAAGCTGAACCATATAGAGAATAAGACCTACAAGTTCTTGCCCGCATGCAGCTTACATTGAGGAAGAAGGTGAATCAGAAGACCTGATAAAGTTACATGATCGAGCAGGGTCGATATTAGTAAATTGTGGCTGTCAGTCTGACCCACACCTCATTTGCGTTTCACATTTTTAAATGGATGAAAAAAATGAAAAGAATATTATGACATATAAAAAAATATCTGAAATTCCAATGTCATTGTCCATAAAAATAGTGTGATTGAGACACAGCCTCACTCATTCATTTAAGTGTTACCTGTGACTGCTTTCCCGCTACAGATGCAGAGTCAAGTAGTTGTCACGGGGACTGTATGGCCTGCCAGATCTGAAATATGTGTTATCTGGCCTTTTACGGAAAAGTTGACTGATCCCTGTAATAGAGATAATTTGGGGTGGTGCTGAATGATGATGCGGGGCAAGAGTGAGGGTGGTGGCTACTTGATCTGATGTTCAGGACGACCTCTTTGTGATAGGGAGATTTGACTGGAGACGAAAAGGTAGGAATTAGCCAGTGTAGGTGAAAATAAAAGGATAAAATATTTCAGGTAGGAAGGAAAAGTGAAAAAGCTTGAAGTCTGGGACACATCTGGCCTGCTCAAGGAACAGAAAAAGCGCCAGGGTAGCTGGCCAATGGGCAGCGCCAGGAATGCTCATAAATGCAGGCAAAGACCAGGCCATGTAGGGCCAAGTTTAACTCCTAAGGAAACTCAGGCCCAGGGAGATTAGAAAACTGTTACTGTCAGAAATGGGACCAGAACTTCCAACTCTTAGGATATTAATTACCCAATGCTCTTTATTTGCTTTTATATACAGATACTATATATTTGACAGGCTGTCTGCCACTTTCATATGTTCAATCTTCATATGTTAGGCTTTCAGAAAACCTGCACTTTTGTATCAACCACTCAAAAACACTCTTTATACCTTAAATTCAGACTCCACTGGCTGACAGTTTGATCCAGCCCACAGTGGCATTGTCTGCCAGCCAGCAGCTGGCTTTGTGCCGAGTCACCATCTTTGTCTACATAGCAAAGGATGTTTGTGCAATTCTTCGAAAACTTTCTCATGGAAGCTTTTAGAAATTAATGGTATATTCACACACGATACAGAAATACATTCCTTTTGTAAATATGTGCTGCTCACCTTACAGAAAGGGCTGAAGTCTTTTCATCTACCAACCCTAATCAAGGATTCTCCCCCAAAGTTAGCCACTGTTACCAGTTTTTGTGTGTTCTTCCAGAAGGACACCGTATGTTCACATAGAAAAATTATATAGTATTGTTTTGAGTGTATGTATGTTTGTGGGGATGTTATGTATAAATGCATACTCCACCGTTTACATGTGGCGTTTTGTGTTGTGTTTTTGTTTTTGTTTTTTTGCATTTGCTATTTTCATATGCTGTAGTTTTCAATTGTGCTCTGTGGAATTGGAGGGCTGAAAGCATGTGTGTTTCTAGATGCTTTATACCACTTCCTCTGGAGCAGCTCTGCTTTAGATTTTTTACATATGGGGCCTTTGGGTAAAATTTTATTTAAAGAACAAAATTGCTCACAAAGAAAAGCTTGCAAACTATTTTATGATACCTTGTCTCTATTGCCTTTATCAAAAGAAAGAAAAACAGAAAAATGAAAGTGCAGATGGTAATGTGGCGATGCATCCATCTCATGCACTTAAATTAAGCTGAGAGGAAGTTGGAAATCACCAGGTGTGGCCACTGAGGTGAACATTTAGCTTCAACCGGATGCTTGTTGGACTTCAGTCAACTGTGTTTTTGATTGCAGGGGGAAAAAAATGAAAGAGCAAGTAGAAAATGCAGATTGTTCTTCAGAGGTGTAAACCCATGGTGTGTCTTACCCTAGGTATGTTCTGGATGATCAGTACACAAGTTCTTCTGGTGCTAAGTTTCCCGTGAAGTGGTGTCCACCTGAAGTATTTAATTACAGCCGCTTCAGCAGCAAATCAGATGTCTGGTCATTTGGTAAGATCCATGGTCCATGTTTCCTCATGTCCGTCTGCCCTGAGGAGAAAGTGGATACATGCATTTGGTAATCCTTATCCTTTTCCAGGTGTTTTAATGTGGGAAGTATTCACGGAAGGCAGAATGCCTTTTGAAAAATACACCAATTATGAAGTGGTAACCATGGTTACTCGAGGCCACCGACTCTACCAGCCAAAGTTGGCGTCCAGCTATGTATATGAGGTGATGCTGAGATGTTGGCAGGAGGTATAGATTTTTTGTGTGCTTTCTTTTTGAATCTCTTAGGGATTGGGCTTGGTAGATGGATAACATGCAGTCTTTATAGCCTTGTGAGGTGGTGCGTGCTTTATAGTGATTTCAAGCTCTAGGTAGGAAGCCGACCCTCTCAACTCAAGTTCTGAATAATGGGAGAAAGAATGTAAAGATGTGGAAAATGCTAATAACTACCTCGATACCTTCAGGCTGCTTCTTCACTTCCAAGTGGGACTCCTTCCATGGTTGCCTGAGCTAGGGACTTGGGGAATAAGCCTGGAGAAGTGGCTCTTTTTTCACTGGTTCACTTGTACAGTTGCAGTATTATTTTTTTACCAGAGTTGGTTTCTTTCTCTAAACCTCAACTTTCCGAGGTCTTTGGAAGTATCGAAATGTCACCTCCTAAAAGAGATTAGATACCAGGTGACTTCTGAAAGACAGTTACATCAGCTCACATGTATTATGTACTAGGCACTATACTTAGTGTTTTGGATTTAGTTCTCAAAACAACACTTTGAGGTGGAGATACTTTGACTGTAGCCACTCTGTAGATGAGAAGATTAAGGGTCATGAGGTTGCTGCTTGCCTGGGGTCACTTAGCTACAGAGCAGTATAGGCCTGTCTGATTCCAAAGCCCAGGGTCTCAACCACTTGCTGTACTGCCTCCCAAGAGCATTGATTGGGATGGGCAGAGACATTCTGGGCAGGAAGTGGTGCTAAAGGGAGAGAGAACAGCTTGAGCGAAGGTAAGGAGGTGGTTATAAACACAGTGTGCACGACAGTGGAGACAGTGGCCCTATTTAACAAACAGCCCATGTGAGGGATTTTGTGGGGAATAAGATTGGGTGACAAGAGGGTGGGGACGTGGCAGATTATAGAGGCTCCTATAAATTTGCAGGACTTGATTTCACAGGCAGTAAGAAGATCTCTCAGGGTCTTGAAGAGAGACATGAAAGCAGTGTCTTAGAAACGTTAGCCTAGCCACAGTACATGCAGGGTAAATTAGGGTAGAGATAAGACCCCTTTGGAGATGCCTGTATGTCTCAGTCCCAAAGCAGTGAAGTCTCTCTGTAATATGCTGTGTTTAGGAGTTGGAGCAGTGAGAGGTTTTTTGGAATGGATTCTGGAACCCACAGCTTCTCTTTGACTTTTAATTGTAGAAACCAGAGGGAAGGCCTTCTTTTGAAGATCTGCTGCGCACAATAGATGAACTAGTTGAATGTGAAGAAACTTTTGGAAGATAAGTGATGTGACCAGTGGCTCCCAGACTCCCAAGCACAAGGAAGGATGGGCATTTTGTGGCTTTTAATTTATTGAGCACTTGAACATGTAGATCGTTTTACTTATACAGTGGAAACACATAAATAATTTGCTTCTAGACCAGCCTCTGTCTAGAATTGCTTCTAGACAGAACTCCCAGAGTGTGGAAATGTTGCCTTAGAAATGGTGATTAAAATCACTCATTTCTATTCATTCCTCAGGCACTCGAGTGACAGTTGTTTACCAGGCACTGTGTGTAGCCCCAGGGTTTGGCCATTTAGGGGTGCACACATGGGACCATGTTAGCTGATGCCAGTTGAAGGCGAGGGTATTTGGGAAGGAGAAGGGTATTAGTCATGACCAAGCAACCCTCTTTTTCCCTTTGACTTCTGCAGAAATCTGGGCCTGAGACATTGTCTACAATTGGGTTCTAGATAAATCAGGAACCCACCTTCGATAAATAAATACCTATCGTTTGTTTTGAAAACATCTCAGTTTTCAAGACTGCTCTTAGTATTACATGAACAATATTTGTATGCTGTATATATTGTAAATATATATAATATATAAAGTTATATATTTATAAGAAACACGAGTTGTCTTTTAATTGAAACTTTTAATCCTGTAGTATATGAGTTCACCTTCTTAGGACTAGAGACTGTGCCTTATAGCTGTTAATTCATTTCCCCCTGAACATCAAATATGCCTGAAGAGAAGAAAGTCTAGATTCTTCTATGAGTAACGCCCCCTCATCACTCAGGTAAATGTGTCTGGGGATGCCTGTCCAGCTTAACCACGTGCATTTGGCCTATATGATCCTGCCCATGGTGGCCGCAGCTAATCAGAATCAGATGGAAAATTAAACTAAGTAATCTACTTCGAAGCCTTAAGAATATTCCCTGGGACACAGACACTATAATTGGAAGTGCTGACCTCTGGGGCAGAAGGATCAGGTGACCTTCGCAACAAAGTTTGCCCCCACCTCACGCAGGACCCGGAAGCAGCCCGAGTTGTGGCGGAGGATCCAGGAAGCTACTGAGAGAAACAGCGAGCATGGTGTTCCGTGCCTCCTGGACGTTTTTCAGGAGGCTGGTTGGACTTGGGTTCCTGGATGGTGAGATTGTTGTACAGCCTCTCAGGAGACCCTGCTGTCAAGACTGTGTGTGTGGATTTCTCACCCTTAGAAGCTCTACTAAGACATCAACGGAGTTAGGGCCTTCCTTTTTTCCTTGTGAGCGCCAAGGAAAAGAGACTATCTCGGTCACGTGAGCGCCAGCGAAAAGAAACTGTATCCGTCACCCAGAGACCGTTTATTGCCCAACACGTTATTCTTGCTGTTGGTGGGGTAACTAGCCGAGGAAGACACAGCGCCTTCCCTTCAGGAGTTCCGTCTCCTCTGGAGGCCATGATGGCCTGCTCTGGAGCATTGGGTGAACACACAGGCTGGCTGCTCTGGGCAGCGCCTTCACTCTGACCCTGAGAACCATTTCATTTCATCCTGGTCAGTCTAGAGTCTGTGCACCAGGCAGTGCATCCACTGAAGGCTGTGTTTATTCATTTCCTGTGGCCCTCATAATGGAAGAAAGTAAACTGCTTATCCTGAGCCTTATCCCAATCTGCCACATTCCTTCTTGTCTACCTGTTTAACTGTACCCCCATCACAAAAACATGCACAACTTTTTTTTTACGTTCCGGGGTACATGTGCAGGATGTGCAGGTTTGTTACATAGGTAAATGTGTGCCATGGTGGTTTGCTGCACCTATCAACTCATCACCTAGGTATGCATTAGCTATTTTTCCTGATATTAGCCTGATACATATATTTCCTGATATTAGCCTGGCATGCATTAGCTATTTTTCCTGATGCTCTCCCGTCATCTGCCCTCCCCAACAGGCCCCAGTGTGTGTTGTTCCCCTCCCTGTGTCCATGTGTTTCATGGTTCAGTTCCCACTTATAAGTGAGAACATGTGGTGTTTGGTTTTCTGTTCCTGCATTACTTTGCTGAGGATGACGGCTTCCAGTTCCATCCATGTCCCTGCAAAGGACATGATTTCATTCTGTGCATTCTGTGGCTGCATAGTATTCCACGGTGTATATGTACCACATTTTCTTTATCCAGCCGATCATTGTTGGGCATTTTGGTTGCTAACCATGCACAAATTTTAACTGACTTGTAGCTCATTCAAGGAGTCAGTCCTGGCACACTCTACCTTACTATCACTGTCAGCCTTTTTCTCCTTCCTTCCTGACCTTCCCTCCTCCCATCCCATACTTCCCTTTTCACCTTGAGGAGCTATGGGAAGTACTAGGTGGTATGAAAGAGAGTGAGGAGAAGATAAGAGTCCCTGTCCTAGTGGTCAATGTATGCTTTTTATGGGAAAACAAGATAGATAGCACCTGGCAACATTTGTGAACGTTTCCTTCAAAAATCTTTAAATATTTTTCACTAAGACTTAAAAAAAAAAAAAAAAAGGTTTTATACGAAAGCATAACTAAGGCAAAAGGTGAAGTAAAAATAACAGTCATCACCCAGAATGCTAAGAAGACCTTAATCTAAACCAGGAAATTGGAAGGGCGATTGGAATATGCTGTGTCTTCATTAAAGTTGCTCTGTTAATTAGTTAACACATGGTTATGCTTTCCAGTGGGATGAAGTGAAACTCCCAAGTGTATTTTGTATTGTTGGTGTTTTTCTATTTCTCAGCCATCCCCCAATCACATTTTAGGGTTATTACTAGATTGACTTCCCCCAAATAAAGTGTCTGCTGAGTGGGAGGATGGAACATTCTAAACTCAATATTCCAGAGCCTAGAATCTAATTGTTTCTGCCACTCACAGTGTGGCCTTGGGCAAGTCCCTTATTCTGTCTGTGCCTTCATTTCCTTCCCAGTCCAGAGAGGGCAGTTTGATTTGATGATTTTAAAGGTGCCTTTTACCAAAATTTTGTGATTTCTTGAAAATGATGTTTGCAAGTCACCCACACCTTTGGGCATGAGAGACTAATAGCAGATACCCTCAGAGATTGGGATGGAGATTACTGAGCTTTCTTTTATAGGCCATTGGTTATCATTTATACTCTTCTGAGGTTTTCAGAACAGGAAAATAGGTGGGGTTAACTCTGCCCGTGAGAAACATCTTGAGCGAACTATGATTTCAGTTGAAAGATGTGTTTTCGTGAGTGGAGTACCGCAGAAGAACTGAAGACTGTTGTGTGCTCCCCACAGAAGGGGCTGCCATGATCCTTTCCTCCTGTGAGTAAGATGGGCTTTGTCATTTATTTTGGGGGCTTGTTCTGGGCCTGTTATTCTTGAACAGCAGAGGAAGTTTTTTTTTCTAAGGCATAGAGCTTGGGAACATTAAAAGATAATTTCCTCAGATGTTGTGACAGAGTTTTGTTTCTTATTTAAAGAACCACGGTGGTGATGTAATTCTAATAAAGGTTCGGCATTGAGAACATAAATGAAAGAAAAACAAAAAGAGTGTCCAGAAATCTACATATGTGTGTGTGGAAATGCAATCAGTATGAAGTACTTGTTTCTAGAATGAGACTGTAATGAACTCTGGGCTGAAGGCCAGGAGACCAAGTTCTAGTTCTGGATTTGCTCCAGCAGTGGTGGATCACAGTGGGCAACTTTATATATATATATATATATATACACACACACACAAATAAATATCTATATTTAAGGCAAAAGGAAGAGAAGGCAAAAGGAAGAGAAGTCAAAACACGACTGTGTTTATACTCTGAAATTATCTGCTTTATCATGTAAACATATAGACTTACCTTTATTTTCACAGGGGTATTTATTCACAATTCTATGTAGACATCCGTTATCGAGGACCTTTCCCAAGCAATTGAAATTTAGGCAAAACTGATTCTTATCTGCAGTCAGAGCCTGAGTAAAGGCCAAAATAAGAGTCAAAGTCATGAGTCTCTACCTGGTTAGAAGTGTGAACATGGTCAAGTGTGAACACTGGCTTAAATGTCTCTTTCTCTCATATATAATATTACATATGAAGATGTTATTTTAATATTTTTATAGACTATAAGACCACTGTTAAAAATAAGTGCTTGTTTTAGGAGAACAGAGAAAGATTCCCTAGACACTGTTGTCTGTGAAGATCCTTGGTTTGAAAGAGCTGTGGGGGATGCTTATAAATCCAAAGAAATTAGAATAAAAAAAATGAGCAGAATAGTTTTCTAAATAAGAAGCTAGCCATCATATCAGAATTGCAATGTGTTTGTTTCTTTATAAAGGTATTTATTGAGCACCTACTATGGGCCATGGTCTATACCAGTTCCTTTATATTCATTGTCTGAAATCTTAACTACAAACTGGCAAGGTGAAAATTGTTATTCTTATCTAGCCAATAAGAAAATTGTGCCTTTGAAAGTTTAAATCTCGCCAAAAACTCACATGGTTGTCAGATTCAGGATTTAAGCATGAGACTTTTTTTTTTTTTTTTTTTTTTTTTTAAGACACAGTCTTGCTCTGTCACCCAGGCTGGAGTGCAATGGCATGATCTCAGCTCACTGCAACCTCCACCTCCTGGGTTCCAGTGGTTCTCCTGCCTCAGCCTCCCGAGTAGCTGGGACTACAGGCGCATGCCACCATGCCTGGCTAATTTTTCTATTTGTAGTAGAGATGGTTTCACCGTGTTGGCCAGGTTGGTCTCAAACTCTTGACCTCAAATGATTTGCCTCAGCCTCCCAAAGTGCTGGGATTACAGGCCTGAGCCACCACACCCGGCCAAGCATGAGACTTGCCAGACTTGGGATTTAAACGCTCTTCCTTTTGCCCTAAATATATATAAATAAATATATATATACACACACACATACACACATATATAAATAAGTTTATATATATAAATAAGCTCTCAAAGGCAGTGTGTATGTGTACATTTGTATACATATAAAGCTGCCAACCGTGATCCACAAATGCTGGACGAAATCCAGAACTAGAACTTTAGCCCAGGCCACTCCCTTTTTGCCCACCTTGCAACAAAATACAAAGAAACGATAAACCTGAGAGGTGCTTTAAGAACTTTATTTTGGGAGTTGCTTTGGAAGACTATTCAGTCCCATGTGCAGTTTTGGAAATACTTACTAATTTACCTCTGAGACTCAGAGGGCCTTATTTTGCAGATAAGGAAGGAAAATACTGTCTTTGATTTTAATACTAGATGACAATGGAACCAAGCTTCAACAAAGCTCAGTCATATCAGATTAAAGCAATCAAAGGCCAGCTAAAAAAGTCAAGTTTTTACATTTCTGACTTTTAGGTGGCATTAAGGAAAAATTGATTGTAATTTTTAAATGTCATCTGTTTAAGCCAAATCCCCTCATAGGAGCCAACAATCGTTTGTAGATTCTGTAAAAAAACAAAAAAAAAAAACAAAAAAAATCAGGTTATTCCAGTTGTGCTGACCTGAAAATAACTCATAGTCTTCCATTCACGCAGATAAGAATAAGGCTCCTGTTAACAGAAATATAGGTCAAGCAGAGCAAAGCAGAAAAAGCGAAAAAGCAGCAACCTGTGTCCCCTGCCACCCCCATTGGTAGGACAAGCTCAGCAGTGACTTAAGAATCTTCAAATATTAAAAGCTGTGTGAGCATCTGCTCTTTATTTCCCTCAAGGTCAGAACTAAAGAAAATGCTGTAAATTACAGCAGGAAGGATTCAGTTATATATAAAATAAATCATTGTGAGGGTTGAGACAAGGATTTGATTTCCCAAGGGATTAAATAAGGGACTACCTATTGGCGGGATATTTTGAGGATTATTCTCTCTGGCCTGGATTTGATGAAATCTCACTCTCCTTTCCAGCTTCTGTTAATTTGATTTGATGGTAAGAATCACCTGTTGTCTACTGTAAATTGCAGCTGAATGTGGCTACATTTTCTGCTGGGTAAAACAATGAGTGTTTACTGTTGACCAGGAGACAGCTAAGTGATGCCTCAAGATGTATTCCTGTTAATCAAAAAAAAAAAAAAAAAAAAAAGTCCAGCCAAGAAGATTGCTTAAGCTGAGGAGTTTGAGGTTGCAGTAAGCTGTGACTCCACCACTCCACTCCAGTCTGGGTGACAAAGTGAGACCCTGTCTCTTAAAAAAAAAAAAGTTTATATGTTTGTTAGGGTCATTTGCCAAAAACGTTTGTTGTTTTAAGCATTGTCATAGAAGTCTGGCTTCAAAGGCTGCTATAGGGTAGGAGAAGGTAATTGTGGAGCATGGGATATTGATCATACTGATGGGAGATTTGGAGTGGGGTCTCAGGGCACTGCTCCAGTGAGATTCAGTTTGTGAAATGTACTTGGTATTACCAGCATTTCCATCAACTCACAGTTGCCCTGAGAACAGATCCAGCCTAGGAGAGTTATTTAAAGGACAGGGCAAGGGAAAGCAGTTGGGGGCTTAAAAAGTTCACCTCTTAGCTCCCCTGTTTGCCTAATTTTCTCTGCCTTTCTTTATTCCCAACTTAGAGAGTAGAAAGAGTGGTTTCTAAGTCTTGGTGTGCCTGAAGCATGCCTGGGGTGCTGTTAAAAGGCAGTTTTCTGGGCTTATCTCCATAACTGGATCTGAGGGTAAGGTAAGGACGTTTTGGTCACACTGCCTTTCTTGGGCCTCTCTTTGCGGAGTCCTATCTTACTCCTTTTTGTATCTGATTCTCACACCAACTTTGTTAGGTCAACACCTTCCATTGTGACTATTATGAATATGAAGATAAGGAGGGTAGCTGTGGTAGGCAGCCTCTAAGATGGCCTGATGATATCTGCCTCCAGATATTCACGCCCTTATGCAGTCCTCCTCCTTGAGTATGAATTGGACCTAGTACCTCACTTCTTGTGATTAGAATATGGTAAAAGTGATGGAACGTCACCTCTGAGACCAGGTTACAGAGGCCGCGGCTCCCATTCCTGCGATCTCGGGCTTTCTGTCTCCTGCATCACTGGCTGCCTTATTGGGAGCACTCTCAGGCAGCCCGCAGAGAATCCCCATCACGAGGAACCGAGGCACCATGACCTGCTTGGAATTCGCTTAGAAGTGTATTCCCCAGCTCTGGTTGGGCCCAGCTTGACTGCAACTCCATGAGAGATCTGGAGACACGGGCACGCAGCTAAACCATTCCAGAACTCCTGGCCCACAGAAAGTGTGAGATAAGTGTTGTAAGTCATTAGGTCTCAGAATAATTTGTTTCCAACAATAGATAACTAAGTGTGGCAAAAGCAGGAGGAGCCGCAGATTATAAAAGAACTTGGCCCCTTTGGCCACCCTTCTGCCTGGGGCTGGAGTTTGATGCCCTTTCTGAAAGATTAAAATGGACACTAGATGTGTCTTTTCTTTTGTCTTTAAATCATTTCAGTTTTTCACTCGTCACTGCCTCGACTGTGTGGTAATAACTGCAGCTGCCTTTTGTAACTACTGCAGATCCCCCCATTGCTTCTCTGCGGAGCTCCCCAGGCCAGCAGCGCCCGCACTCCCTGCCCACCGAGGGTCAGGGAGCAGCACGGCTTCTGGCCCGGTGCCAGTCACGCCCGTGCACCTTGTGGCCGAGCACTTCTTCACATCACAAGCTGGCTCGATGTCTTGGGTGTGATGTCTGCGAGCTTGTTATGAACTTTGAGCTCACAGAAAACAGTGTTCTAGGAAACACTGTTTTTGAGATGTGGGGGAGTGGGGAGGTTGTGGGCAAGGTGCCTGCAAAGACCAACTCACATCAGCCCCTTCTGAGAAAGAAAGAAAAATTGCCTCATAGACCAAACAAGGGTTTGGGTGGCTGCTGTCTGTGCCTGGAGGGTTGCCCTGGCAGAAGCTGGGAAACAGATGAGCGGTCATCATCAGGAAGATTTCTGCCTTTCCTTACAGCACCTTTTACTCCCAGAAACATTATCATCCCTGGTGCCCGGGACCCCATCCAGCTTGCCAGGCTTCTAGAATCTCCTTGCCCCACACAGCACCCCTTCAGGCCATAGACAGGTCAAGCACCACTCTTCCACTCAAATTGATCAGTTTGGTGTCCCATTAGCTAGGTACTTGTTTTCTCTTAGTTACCAATGACTCCCCTAAAGTAGTTACCCTCCATTCTTTAAGGTTTCACTGGCAGTATAATGTCAAAAAAACAAAACAGAACAGTCGAGGTCTAACACAAATTACTCGCTTATTTTATCCATACATTTAGAAAAACTAACATCTCTGGGGACCATCACTTCTTAGAAGAATGGACATTTTAGTATCAAAAGGAAAAGTGCACACACGTGCGAACACAGACACAGGATCACTTCAGACCCCAAATGTATAAAGGGCATAAACTCAGGATAAAGGATAACTTTCAAAATTGAAGAAACATTTATGTGAAAAACTCAATGTCCCAATTTTACTATTTTCCCCTCTCCTTGGTGTGGGGTCTTGGTTTGGCATCTAACTCCAAACCAAGAAGTCTAACTCCAACTTGGAAGTCTTTTCTAACGCCTGTTCAGAGGTAGAAATCCATGCTATAGCCAAGCTAGTTATGTGTCACACTCCGCAGATAATATGGGTTAATGTGGCTAAAACGTGCCTATCTTCAAAAGGCCTTTAAGAAATGGGGCCTTTTGAAGATAGGCCGGGCGCGGTGGCTCACGCCTGTAATCCTAGCACTTTGGGAGGCCGAGGCAGGTGGATCACGAGGTCAGGAGATCGAGACCATCCTGACTAACACAGTGAAACCCTGTCTCTACTAAAAATACAAAAAAAAAAAAAAAAAAAAAAAATCAGCCGGGCGTGGTGGCAGACACCTGTAGTCCCAGCTACTCAGGAGGCTGAGGCAGGAGAACGGCGTGAACCCGGGAGCAGAGGTTGCAGTGAGCCGAGATCGTGCCACTGCACTCCAGCCTGGGAGACAGAGTGAGACTCCATTTCAAAAAAAAAAAAAAAAAAGAAAGAAATGGATGTAGTGGTGGGCATTTATGGCAGAGTAATGAGGAAGTTTGGCCTTTCTGTAAATTTCTGGGAAAAAAACAAAAAGGATATATTGCAGCAAACTTACAGAATCAGCTCTGGTCACTCAGAGCCATTTTTCCAAAGCCACAAGTTTTCAAGGCTTCCGCACTCACCACAGCCCATCAACTGCAAAAGCAGCCGGTATCAGACGTTCCTCATCTGAAAACCACAACCTGGAGCGCCTGGGTTAGGCGACAAGCCTGGTCTTTGGATTAAGGCAGCTCTCAAAACTGAGCCAGTTTCAAGCCATGTTTTTAAATAAAAATCACTAGCCATGTGCCAGTTATTATGATGACCAAATTCAGTAGGAATGCATTTCACTCAAGGCACTGATTCAAAACGAAACCCTGACATCGGAAATGCCAGGGGATGAACTGGAGGTGATGATGTAAACTTCAAAACATTAGACATGAGGAAGCGACAGCGGCTTTGCTTCCCGCGCAGCCCGAGCCCCACAGCTCTTCACATCTGTTCCTTTGTCCTCTTAAGAGATGACCTTAGGAGCTATTCTGAGAAGGGGTGCTTCTCACTTTTGCTTTCTTCCAGTGCCCCCTGGTGGAAACCTGTTCCCAATCAGCCCAGCTGTTGCCACCCAGGAACCTCTGGGGGTGGAAGGAATGTCAATAGGAGCCTATCCTAGAGGACAGAGGGCGCAAATCCTTCCGAGGAAAAAACACAAATACCAAAGATGGGAGGGCCAACTGCCTACCCCGTGACAGACGTGCCGGTTTCTAAAGGTCACAGAGATTACATCTGATGCGATGCCCTTTTTCTGATTCGCTGGCCTGAGGCTCATCATTAGAGATATTTACTGAGGAATAAGAAGTAGATGAAAAGAACAGCGCAGATGTAAGCCTGGGAGAGGAAGCTCAGCTCCTTCAGTGATAATCTTCAAGCCTGAATATATTCTTTCCACATTTCCGTCCAGCAGGCAAATAGTCATTGCCTATCTCTGGGGCATTTTTGTCACTCTGGCAAAGGCCCTTAATATGCATGAGTTCCTGCCTAAGTTGGGAATTTGCTGAAAGCTCAAGAGCTTTCTCTCTGCAGGTTAATCGGCAAATCAATTCAAAGAATGGCTTCCGTAATCACAGAACGCCTGTGGAAGGGCGCTCTCTATTTACTTCCTGGGAACACCTGTGCTGCTGTAAATTGAAAATGATCATGAATCGAATACGCCTTGATACCTACATTGGAATGAATTTTGGCCCAACACTTCAACCTGTAGATAAAGATGCCTGCTGTCTTGGAAAGTCATGCCAAGCAAGGGAACACCAGGGAGCTGTTTGGCTTTCATAGTGTGAGTTTTCTTCTCGCAATGATTATTTATTGGGCAGCAACTCTGCTGGGCAGAGGATGGAACCACAAACAAGGCAGTGGTTTGCCTTCCTGCTCACCACTGTTCTTGGTCTTTGGGGGAAATTAAATAAAATTGGGCCATAATTAAAGCAGTGGTAGGGTAGGTCTGTACCTTTCTTTAAAGGCCATTGTCTTTGCTATTGAATGAGGAAACATAAGAATTTTTGAAAATATTTTCTCCTAAATTCCAGGTTGCAGAAGACAGCGACGACAACCAAGGGGAATATTATCAGGTGTGGCCATGTGTTGTGAGGTCAGGGAGCTGGGGGAAGCATTTCTCTAGTCCCAGATACTGCTGCCTGCTGACTGATACCAGCAATTTCTCTTTCCAAGTTCTTGACTTGGCCAGGCATGGTGGCTCCTGCCTGTAATCCCAGCAGTTTGGGAGGCCAAAGAGGGCGGATCACTTGAGGTTGGGAGTTTGAGACTAGCTTGGCCAGTGTGGTGAAATCCTATCTCTACTAAAAATACCAAAAAAATTAGCCAGGTATGGTGGAGCGTGCCTGTAGTCCCAGCTACTTGGGAGGCTGAGGAAGGAGAATCGCTTGAACCTGGGAGGTGGAGGTTGCAGTGAGCCGAGATCATGCCACTGCACTCTAGCCTGGGTGACAGAGCAAGACTCCGTCTCAAACAAAGCAAAACAAATAAAAAACCACACACACACACAAAGTTGTTGACACTTGAATAAGGTGGTTCCCCAAAATATAACTACTCATAGCCTAACATTGACCAGAAGCCTCAATAACATAAATGTTGATCAATACATATTTTGTATGTTATGTGTATCATACACTGTATTCTTACAATAAAGTAAGCTAGAGAAAAGAAATGCTTTAAGAAAGTCATAAGGAAGAGAAAATAGATTTACTATTCATGGAGTGAAAGTGGCTCATCAGAAATGCCTTCATCCTCATCATCTTCGTGTTGAATAGTCTGAGAAGGATGATGAAGAGGAGGGATTGGTTTTACTGTCTCAGGGGTGACAGAGGCAGAAGAAAATCTTGATGTAAATGTTTATACCATGTTTTTCAAGTGTCAAACCATTTAAATTTAATGTGTTGTGATGGTTAATTTTATGGGTCAACATGGCTTGGCCACGGTGCCCAGATATTTGGTCAAACATTATTCTGGATGTTTCTGTGAAGGTAATTTTTGGATGAGATTAACATTTAAATCGGTGGACTTGGAGTAAAAAGGGTCACCCTCCATCATGTGAGTGGGTCTCTTCCGCAGTTGAAGGCCTTAATCAATGAAAGTCAGACCTCCCCTGAGCAAGGAGGACTTTTGCCAGCAGACTGCCTTTGGGCTCAAACTGCAACTCTTCTCTCATTCTTCAGCTTGCCGGCCTACCCTGTTAGATTTTGGACTTGCCAGTTTCCACAACTGCCTGAGCCAGTTCCTTAAAAGAAACCTCTCTCTGTGTTCACCCTGACTGTTACAAATGTCATGCTTACAAACATGTACACGCCTCTGCACTGCAGTAGGCATGACATTGCTGAAGCGCTGCCGTACAGCATGTTTACTCTTTAACATGTGTCCGTCATTTATCCCTTACTGAGAAAAAGTGTGAGAGCCTCTCCTGAGGCCTGCTTTGATAGCAGGGAGGGAGTCTCCTGGAGTCCTGAATGGGGGAAACACCTGCCTTTGAGTCAGGGATAGAGTTGGCTCAGAAGAGAGGAGTTGTTGGACATTTGGGTTGGTTCCAAGTCTGCTATTGTGAATAGTGCCGCAACAAACATACGTGTGCATGTGTCTTTATAGCAGCATGATTTATAGTCCTTTGGGTATATACCCAGTAATGGGATGGCTGGGTCAAATGGTATTTCTAGTTCTAGATCCCTGAGGAATCCCCACACTGACTTCCACAATGGTTGAACTAGTTTACAGTCCCACCAACAGTGTAAAAGTGTTCCTATTTCTCCACATCCTCTCCAGCACCTGTTGTTTCCTGACTTTTTAGGATTAAGAAAATGTGGCACGTATACACCATGGAATACTATGCAGCCATAAAAAATGATGAGTTCATGTCCTTTGTAGGGACATGGATGAAACTGGAAATCATCATTCTCAGTAGGCTATTGCAAGGACAAAAAACCAAACACCACATGTTCTCACTCATAGATGGGAATTGAACAATGAGAACTCATGGACACAGGAAGGGGAACATCACACTCCGGGGACTGTTGTGGGGTGGGGGGAGGGGGGAGGGACAGCATTAGGAGATATATCTAATGCTAAATGACGAGTTAATGGATGCAGCAAACCAACATGGCACATGGATACATATGTAACAAACCTGCACATTGTGCACATGTACCCTAAAATCTAAAGTATAATAATAAAAATAAATAAATAAAAAAATAGAAAAAAAAAAAAGGGGGGTTGGAGCTGAAGATTCGCTTTCATTTACTCAGCCTTCTTCCTCCATTTTGTCTTCAGAGGGAAAACCACACCTGCTCCTATTTGGTTACCTTAAATGTATTTTGTGAGTACCCAGTAAATAGTTGCTGAATGAGTTCCAGGGAACTGGGGGGTGGGGACAAAGTGGTAAAGTAACTGAGAGTAGCTGGTATGTTCTAGAGATGTTTGCCTCTGCAATCTTATTTAATCTTCTCATCCACGAGGATAGTCCTATTGTGATGCTCATGGACTCTGGGTTTGACTTCTGGCTCAGCTGCTTTTTGTGTGACTGGATAAATGGCTGAAGCTCTCTGTTCCTCTGTTTATGTGTAAGATGGGGATCATAATGTTAGTATAGTGAATAAGTTAGCATGGCGTAGTATAGTAAGATCTAAGTATCTGTCATGCCTGGCATATGGTAAGGGCTGTGTTGGTAGAAGTGGGGAAACCCTTTCTTAGAAGACAGCTTTTACTACCTGCATTTTCTAGATTTGATTGCCCAAAATGACATTGTTGCTTCAAGAAAAGTGAACAGTGATTTGACTGCATGTCTGCCTGATACTAAAGCCTGCTGAACCCCATATATTCTTTTACTACAGAAAAGAAAAAACAAACATATTTGAATGCCAGAGAGTTTTTAATAATTTCATTTGGCATCTCATGGTTTGGTACTTTATTTTGGATAAGCATTTGTTTGAAAATATATGTCTGGAATAAAAGATTAGACTTATGAGCCACCACAAATGCTGGCTAAAGCTCCGGAAGCTCAGTCTTCACCTTTGCCGTTCCACTCAGTCAGAAGGTCACGGTCAGCTTAGCTTTCTCTGTGGCCAGCATCACATTGTGAAATACTGGGTGATAAGATGAATGAGTGGGAAAAAAAAAAGAGCTCAGATGTAATGTACGCATGTTGATATTGGTGGGGTCTTATTTAACAGTTATTTATTGAGTTTTTGTTATGTGCTAGGCACTGATGCTAGAAGCTAGGGAGAAGACAAAAAAAAAAATTAAAAATAAAAAAAAGAAGGATAAGATGCAGTCCCTGAGATTGAGAAGCTTACAGTCTGGTCCAGTGTCTCCACTGGGGTTGATTTTGCCCCCAGGGAACATTTGGCAATGCCTGGAAACACTTGGGTTTCCACAATTGGAAGGTGGCGGTGTTGTCGATGTTAGAAGGGAGGGGGCTATGTTGCTGCTGGCATCTAGTGCATAAAGGCCAGGGATGCCCTAAATATTCAGTGGTACACAAGACAGCTCCCCACAATAAAGAATGATCCTGTCTAAAATGTTGATAGTGGTGAGATTGAGAAGCCCTGTGAGAGATGAAGCCTACACAGAGAAACTTAAATGACGATCTCAGGTGGTACCTAACTAGGAGCCACAGGGCAGGACTGACCATAGGTGCTTTGGGAACTGAAAGGAAGAGTAGATGGGAGTGGATTGCAATGGAAGTCTTCCTTTCCAGGCTGGAGGCAGAAATGCACAACGTGTCTGTGAGAACAGAGCAAGCGGAAGAACCTGGTGCAGCAGGAATTGGTGAAAGCTAAAGTAGTCAGGGTGGGGTCACTTATGGAAGACCTTGAAAGTGGGGGAAGATATAATGCTGAGGATGAGCAGTTGGCTGAAGCAGGCTTTTAGGGAAATGGGTATATGGGGTGAATCGAAGGAGACAGCTCAGAGCAGAGACTCTAGATTCAGGTTCAAATCCTGGCTCCCCACTTACTAGCCCTTTGTTGGTAAGGAGTAACCTCTGTGTGATTCAGATTCCTCATCTGTAAAACGGCATCTACTTCACAGGATCATTGTGAGGACTAAGTGAATTAATGCAAAATTACAGGTACGAGTTGATGAGGGCTTAGCCTTGCTTATTGGAAGCGTGTAGAAGAAGGAAAAAGCCAAGCCCTGTGAACAGACTGATAGATTGATGGCAGATCGAATACAAAGGGTGGGGCTCAGGACGAATCTAAGTTTTGTATGGTGGACTCATTCACAGACATGGGGAGATTGGAAAGGGGGAGTGACAGAATGGTTTTCTTACTAAGGATAGTGAGGAAGACGATAATTCTGGTTTGGGAAAAGGTAAGACAGAGGCCAAATTGGGGAAATAAAAATCCTTTTGCATCTATCACTAAAAGTTATGTACATGTAGAAAGCTATCAATCATAGAATGGGTACCTAACTATCAAATCACAGACCTATTTGATTTTCTGGGTTTTTCCTTTTCTTTATAAATTTAAGTTTTGAAATATTTCAAGCATACAGAAAAAAGTAGAAAATAACATAACTGGCTAGTGATTACTCAAGGATAAAGTGGCCATTATATACACTTTTTGGCTTTGATGATATTAAATAATTTGTTTATATTAAAACAGGAGGCTATATAGATGGTCAGAGCTCACCTTCCTGGACCATTTTCCAATGGCTTCGAGGCTGAGAACTGATTGCTCTGCTTGGCCTGTGGCCAAGTTGTTCTCTATCTTCAGTATCTATGAAGCCTCCCTACTACATAGACTCCTAAGGTCTTATCTTCCTTTATTTCAAGGACTTTTATGACGGAGTTATTCCTCTCTGGCCATACTGTTCACCACTTCCGATTGAACCTGCTTGTTCTGTTCCAAATACCATTTGCAAATTCCCATTACGAACGAATCGAGAACATCCTCTGAGCAAACCTATAATTTTGTGCTCTTTCAAACATATTCATTCATTCATTCATTCACTGGACAAATATTTATTGAATATTCATTGTGTCAAAAAGTGTTGTAGCTTCTTGGGATATAATAATTGTGAACAAAATAGACGTGCTTGTTTACATACTAGTGAAGGAGACAAACAGCAAAGAAAAAAAGGTAAATAAATTTCACAGCATGTTAGAAGGTGAGAAATACACCAAAAAAGAAAGAAAAAGTAGAGCAGAGTGAGGAACCTCAAAGTTAGGGGGTGCAGATGACCGTAATGTCAAATCAGGGAGCTATTCACTTAGAAGATGAGATCTGAGTGAAGACTTGGAGGGATTGGAGGGAGTTAAGAATGGAGGGAGGAGTGCTCTGGAAAAAACAAAAGCCAAGAATGTCTGGTGAGAGCAGGCCCTATGGCTCCAGCAGCAGCAGCATCGGGTGTGGCTGAGTGAGGTGAGCAGGAGCTTATTGCAGAGGAGATGAGAGGGAACAGGAGGCCAGATCATGGAGCATTTTATAGGCTCTAGTGGAACATGTAGCTATAACCCTGAGTGAAATGGGGAGCTATTGTGGGGTTCTCAGACAAGGAGTAACATGATCCGACTTAAGACTTAAATTACTCTGGCTGCTGTGCTGAGAAGAAAGCATAGTGGGAGGAGGAGAAGCAGGAAGAAGTTAGGAGGCTTTTGGTGTGAGCCAGGTGAGGTGATGGTGGCTTATCCATGGTGGTGATGGATGAGATGGGGAAAGCAATAAGAGAGAGAGAGAGTGTGTGTGTGTGTGTGTGTGTATGTGTGTGTGTGTGTTTTAAATTGTGTTGAAATATATATATCAAAAATTTACCGTTTTAACCATATTTGAGTGTACAGTTGAGCAGCATTAAGCACATTCACATTGTTAAAAACCATAACCATTCTCTATCTCTAAAACTTTTTCATCATCCCAAATGGAAACTCTTGAATAAACAGCCTTCTGTGTCCACAGGTTCCACATTCCTGGGTTCAACCAACTGTGGAACAAAAATATTTGAAAAAAAGGATGGTTGTGTCTGTATTGAACATGTACAGACATTTTTTTTGTCATTATTCCCTAAACAATATAGTGTAACAGTGATTTACATATCATTTACATTGTATTAGGTATTACAAGTAATCCAGAGATGACTTAAAGTATATGTGAGGAAGTGTGTAGGTTACATGCAAATATTATGTCATTTTATATAAGGATCTTAAGCATCTATGGATTTTGATATCTGTCGGGGGATCTGGAACCAATCTCCCATGGACACTGGGGAAGTCTGTATTTTTTAAAGGCACAGTCAGCAAACTTTCTTGATAAATTGGCCTGTGTGAGAGAGAGAGAGAGAGGAGTCAAGGATGACTAAGATTATTTACCTGAGCAACCGGAAAGACGGAATTTCTTTTGATGAGATGGAGAAGGGTGATAGAGCCCGTTTGGGGAGGGAGGAAGAAAAAGAGTTCAGACTTCATCTCCTGTTTACTTGAGGTATCTACTAGACATCCAAGTGGAGAATTTGAGAATGCATTTCGGTAGGTGAGTCTGGAGTTAATTAGTACTGGGCTAGGTGTGTGCATTTTGATGTCATCAGTTGATAGATAGTTTTTAAGCTGCAGGAGGGAATGGGATAATCAAAAGAGTGAATAAGACAAAGAAAAGAAGAAATCAAAAGCTTTGCAGGAAATCTAGCATTATTCAGAGGTCAGGGAGGTAGAGAACAAAGCAGCAAAAGAGACTGACAAGGAGCAAAGCCAAGGGATATGGTACCAATGCTGCCAAGAGAGAGGGTCAGTAACATGAAGACTTAGAGTTGACTTTGGATTTAGTGGTGCATGGGTCACTGGCGACCTTAACAACAGCAGGTTTTTTTTGTTTGTTTTGTTTTTTTTTTTTTTTTTAGAAGTGATAGAGATGACAGCCTGACTGTAATGGAAGGAGAGCAGTTGGAGACAGCAAGCAAAGAGCCTTATTTTTAGGGCCAGAGGACTGGCTCATGCCTTTAATCCCAGGACTTTGAGAGGCCTAGGTGGGCAGATCACTTGAGATCAGGAGTTTGAGACCAGCCTAGCCAACATGGTGAAACCCCATCTCTACTAAAAATACAAAAATCAGCCGGACATGGTGACAGGTGTCTGTAATCCCAGGTACTCTGGAGGCTGAGGCAGGAGAATTGCTTGAACCTGGGAGCCGGAGGTTGCGGTGAGTCAAGATGGCACCAATGCACTCCAGTCTGGGCGACCTCAGAGTGAGACTCGGTCTCAACCAAAAAAAAAAGAGACTTATTTCTAGATTTTACAATAAATAGGGAGAAAATCAGTGAAGAAAATAAGATCACGCGAAGTTTGTTTTGTTTTTAATAGCTGAAGTAACTGCATATATATATATATGTATATATGTATTTTATATATACATACATATATACGTATGTGTATATATACGTATATATGTATTTTAATAGCTGAAGTAACTGCATATATGTACATATATATGTATATATGTGTGTATGTATAGATACACACATATATACGTATATACATATATACATACATAAGTATATATACGTATATACATATATACATACATATGCATATATACGTATATATGTGTGCATATATACGTATATATGTGTACATATATACGTATATATATGTGTGTGTGTATATATATACATATATATAAAATATATGCTGATAATCCAGTAGAGAGGGGAAAAAATGGTGATATAGGAGAAGGAGGGAGTATTTTTAAAATTTTGAATTTGAATACCTCCAAGTGGGCTTGGGCACAACATTTTGCCACAGTCTACACTCTATTCTGACCTACTTCATTCATTTATGTAACCTACATTTGGTTTTGCATCCTCTGGCCTGGATAGATACAGATCTATTTGGGGCTCTAAAACAGCACTGGAATAAATTGGTTAAAATGTAAATAAGACCCATTCCTGCCAAAGTCAACAGAGTCCTTAAGTGCTAATGTGCCCTCTCTTCGAAGAGTGATTTTTTGGCAGTTTCCTCATCCCAGCAGACACAGCAAATGAAAATGGCAGTCAGAAGCAGCTGAAATCCAAACACCAAAGAACATGATGTAGTGTAGATTCTTGGGAATTAGTAATTTATTTTATTTTTGTCTCCAGAAGTAAGTCTTTGGGTGGACCATGGAAAATGAGTGATTTCTGGGTGCAGGAAAAGGAAGAGAGAAATGGAAGAAAAGGAAGAGAGAAATCGGGGGGAGCAATGAAACAGCAGTGGGTGCAAAGGTGAGTCCTTGCCTGGGCTTGGACTTGAACTGTATGTCCATGGTAGAGAAGAGAGGTTTCCCATTGGACCATCAGTGTGTCCATGGCTCAACAACTGAGCAATGGAGACGTCCAAATCAGAGAAAGGTAAGTAACTGATGTATGAATGTAGGTTTGGAAGATCAACTTCTTTGATAGGAAAGGAACTAATATGTACTGATAATGTGTAGGGATTAAATTTTGCAGCCAGCCTCCAAAATGGCTCAGTGTTCCCCACATTTTAGTATTCATTCCTCTCCATCCTAAACTTTATCTTGGAAACAAAAATCTGTAAGGGTTAGTTCAATGTCCTCCTAAGCCCTCTGGGTTCTGGTTGGATTATACCTGTTGGGAACCCTGGAATGAAGTTGTAATGAGGTTGTTGTGTCCCTAAACAGCAGATCATTCATCTCCTCAAAGTGATCTCTGCTCTATTTTACTCTCTCTCCCCATCCTGGTCCTTGTGAACCTAGGGATGGTGACAGTTCCACTACTGCTGGACCTGTGTTCCTGTGTATCTTTTGTGGTTTTCACTTCTTTGTAATTAGTCCCTTTATAAATAACCCTTCCAAAGTTAATCTAAGTATGTCATGTTTTCTCTTGTATCAGAAGTAGCTCTAGGAAGCAGATTCAGAGTTGGGTCTGGGATTTATTTGGTCATATATTTAGAGGTGCAGAAATACCCTCTGCTGGAGAAATAACTCAGTTATCAATTAATCAAATTGTCATTGGTACTGCTTGGGATAAAGGGCAAAGAGAGGACAAGATGCTGGCTTTATGGCATTTCAGGAAAACCCCAATAGGAGAATTGCAGCACAAACCCCTGGGAATATTTTCCATTTCAAAAGCATCTCCTGACTTGCTGCTGGTAAAGACTAAATGCTTAATCATGGATCATCAAATATTTATGTGATCCAAGCTGCTTGTCATGAGCTGGGTGTTATCTGATTCAATGGACTATGAAATTGGTCATGCGCACTAGTTTTCTCTCCTAATACAGAAGTGACATATATGAAAATGGACCCTAGCAGATCCAGAAGCTTCAAGAAAGCTTCATAAGCATGTGACATCTATTCACATTGTACCTGCTCTTTCTGCTTCTACTTCAGCTCACACCAGTGGCCTCTTGGGTAGTTCTCCAACAGCTTATGGGAGAAAATCTCTGGTTTGATTTACAGGAAGATCTGCGTCATAAATGTGTACCAACAGGAAATAGCCATTGTACTACAGCCTCATTCAGAGGTAGCCTGATAGATAGTGTTGAAATAAAGTCCTCCCAGAACTTCAGGAAACACATAAGTTTATTCACTTCATTAGGAAAAGAGACAGTCTGAGACACTGATCTACCTCGATTCATGGGCAATGGTAAAAACAAATTGGTCTGCCAATGGGAACTTGGAAGGAACAAAATTGGGAGATTGATGACAAGGAGATCTTGGGGAAAGGGATGTGGTTGAATTTCTTAGAACGGGGACAGAATAGGAAGATATAACCAGAGATTGACAAGATGACCGATGTTGTGGAGGGAGTTAGCTTTTTCTTAGTCTCACTGGTGCTTGTTCAATGGTCCCCGAATACCTTACCATGTGTCCCATAACTGCAAAGCAGCTGACTTGATAGAAGAATGGCCTTTTAAAGGCTCAGTTACTATCACATCTGGAAGACAACATCTTGCAAAGTTCAGGTAGGGTCCTGTAGGATACAATAAAGTCTTAAACCATCAGCAAATATGCTTTTGTTTTTCCATAGCCAGGATACATGAGTCTGGAAACAAAGCAGTGAAGATTGGAGCAGCCTCTCTCACCATTTCATCTAATAACGCACTGGAGTATGGTTGTTTACCTTCCCTGAGACTTTGGTTTTTGTAGGTTTGGAGATTCCATTGCCAAGAGAAGAATCCTTTTATTAGGGAATTTTGAAAGTTGAACTGCCCTCTGGCCACTATGGGATTCCTCGTACTACTGAATTTATAGGCCCTGAAGGGGGTCAATGTAGCTGGGATGATTATCCTGATTAACAGAGGAAAATTCGGTTGGTGCTTCACAATTACGGCAAAGAGGACTTTGTTTAAAAATTAGGGAATGCATTAGCTTTATTTCTTAATATTCTTAATAGTCCTGGTCAATGGAAAACTGTAGCAACCCCACAAAGACTAAACAAAAATCCAAATCCTACAGGAATGAATATTTGGGCACCTCCTCCAGCCAAGGTGTTGGCAGTGGCAAAGGGGAAATGGAATGGATAATGGAAGTGGGCATACATGATTTCCACTTGAGGATGGGCTGAGTGCAGTGACTCATGACTGTAATCCCAGCACTTTGGGAGGCCAAGGTGGGCGGATCACTTGAGGTCAGGGGTCCGAGACTAGCCTGGCCAACATGGTGAAATCCCATCTCTACTAAAAACTGCAAAAAATTAGCTGGGTGTGCTGGCACATGCCTGTAATCCCAGCTACTCAGGAGGCTGAGGCAGGAGAATCACTTGAACCTGGGAGGTAGAGGAGGTTGCAATGAACCAAGATGGCACCACTGCACTCCAGCCTGGCCGACGCAGTGAGACTCTGTCTAAAAAAAAAGGAAACAAAAAATGGATGCTGAGGGGTGGACAGTGCTGGATGTTTCCTGTCTGCCTCTCTCCCTGCTGGTCCACTCTCTGCCTTTCGCCAGCCTGCTCTTTGCTCCTGTGTGATTTACATACAACCATCTGGCTTCCTGCTGGGTTAGGCCAATGGAGAGCCCAACAAGGAGGGAGGAAGGAGAGTGGAGTAAGGATATTTATCCTCCTGATTTTCTTGCTATGAAGCAGGCTGTGTCCTTGGATGGATGATATGTGCTCTTTTCCAGGTGGCCTGGGCCACAGATACCCTCTCCTTCTAGGTTCTGGTAACCTTTCCTTCGCTCCTCACTTGGTTAGGTGTGGTGATGGCTCAGCTCTGGATTCCTGCACTATCCTTGTAGTTTTACTACACTCTGCCTACATCTCTATACTTCCTTTTATAAATAAATCCTTCTCAACATATCCCAGTTTGAGTATGCCTTCTGATTCTTGTTGGGATCCTGACTGATAATACTTACCTTTATGATCCAGGGAATTTAAATGATGTTATCTGAATGATGCTTCACCACGATCCTATTATAATCAACCTTCTTGATTACCCTCTTACTGTATCCCTGGTATTGGTCTGGGTGTTTTACATGAATCGATTCAATTAGTCCTCACCGTTGGCTTATGTGTTAGGCATCCTATTATTCTCATTTTACAGACGAGGAAACTGAAGCACAGAACATTTACTAGTTTACTCAAAGTCACAAAGTTAGGCATTTATAGGGCTTCTCAAAGGGAGTACATACTATTTACCTCAGTTTTACAGTTAGGAAAACTAAGACTTAGAGAAGTAAAGGGACTTAGCCAAGATGTAGTCAGCCAGGTGACTAGCGTTAAACCCCAGGTCTGTCTCCCCTCAAAGTGAATGCTCACCTCTAAGGTGCTCTGCTGCCTCCAGAATATTTTCAGATGTCAATATGAGTATGAGCTGATGGGGAAATGTAGGTTCTATGAAAATAAAATATCCTTTTGAAATTCGAAATTTATTTATGTTTTCTTTTTTTTTTTTTTTGACAGAGACTCACTCTGTCACCAGGGCTGGAGTGCAGTGATGCAATCTCAGCTCACTGCAGCCCCCATCTCCCAGGCTAAAGGGATCCTCCCACCTCAGCCTCCTGAGTATTGAAGACTACAGGCATGCACCACCATGCCTGGCTAATTTTTAAAAAAGTTTTTTGGGGTAGGCATGGGGTTCTGCAATGTTGCCCAGGCTGATCTCGAACTCCTGGGCTCAAGCGATCTGCCTGCTTCAGCCTCCCAAGGTGCTGGGATTAGAGGCATGAGCCACTACCCTTGGCTTATTTATGGTCTTTAAAAAGGAAAATCATCTCACTTAAATCAAATAAAGATGAAGCTTGACAATGAAAGTCTAGGCATAACCTAGACTTACTAGCTAGTTCTTTCTTCAAATATTCAGTTTATCTTTAAACTTATTCCATAGTAAGAGCATATGTTTTATGGAATACTATGCAGCCATAAAAACAAATGAGTTCATCTCCTTTGCAGGGACATGGATGAAGCTGAAAGCCATCATTCTCAGCAAACTAACACAGGAACAGAAAGCCCAACACTGCATGTTCTCACTCATAAGTGGGAGTTGAACAATGAGAATATATGGACACAGGGAGGGGAACATCACACACCGGGGCCTGTTGAGGGGTGGAAGGCAAGGGGAGGGAGAGCATTAGGACAAATACCTAATGCATGTGGGGCTTAAAACCTAGATGATGGTTTGATAGGTGCAGCAAACCACCATGGCACATATATATGCTTGTTCTGCACATGTATCCCAGAACTTAAAGTAAAATTAAAAAAAATAAAAAAATAAATACCAAAACCTAGATTCCTCCCCAGATAGTCTAATTTTTTTGTTCTGGGGTATGCAGGGTATGATCTGCACACCAGAATATTTTTAAAGCTCCTCAGATAATTCTAACATGCAGCTAATGTTTAGAACAATTTTTAATTACAATAAATAAATAAAAGAATAAAATCCCACTGAAATGTTGATGGAATTTTAAAAAACAGCCTATGTTTTAAACATTTTAATTTAAAAAATTATGACAGATCTAATTCAAAATCCCTGCTAAAAGATTTCCTAGGAGAACATCACTTTTGGAATCCTATTCTCTTGTACATTTGTTAGCGAATATTAGCCCTGACAAAGGTAAAAGAGAATACACTGGTCATTTATCACTCACAGACTGAGGAAATGCAAAAACCAGGCCAGAGGAGAAGAGCCTGAGAAGGGAAACCACACTGGCCAAGGTGCCAGAAACTTATTTTTTGCTTTAGTGACAGTTATTTGTCTTCCACTAGTGAAGGAAGGCACTATCGAGACTTTCATACGCTTTATAATAATTCGTATCACCCTTCCCTTGGAGACCCCCTCAATATCACGTGCTCATGGCTTTCTAACAGCTGAGAAATGATCTGCTTTTCAGATAACACCATCCAGTCGGTTTTCTGTTGCTGCTGTTGCTGTTCAGTGCAGAAGCGGTAAGTCTACTTCCGAGGGCAATTTCTTGAAAATTAATTAATTCCGTTTCTTTATTACCTATGGAGTCACCATGTCTCTTTGCACCTGCTGTTCTCTCTACCTGGGAACCTTCTCCCATTTTCTCCCTGTTGAATGCCTATTTGTTTACAGGTCTAGGTCAAATGTCAGGTCATCTGGGATCCTTTCCTGATCCTTTAGATTTAGTTGTTCATTCCATTGCATTCCCACCGTGTGCGGCATTGTTCTCCACTTAATTTTTATTTCGTGTATGTTGTTTATAGGTCTGTGCTCCAATACGTAATTTTTCCCTTTAAGGGCAAGAATCCTATCTTGGTTATCTATCTCCCCAAAACTATCGGTGTATCTTATACTTTGGTGGCAGTAAATGATTCTGTAAGAATTAAATCCAAGGCAGCATGTTAACAGAAAAAGCTAACATTTAACAGGAGCGTCCTGTATATCAGATACTATGCTAAAAGATTTATGTTTATTAACTCATCCAGTTCTCAAAACCACCTACTTTTTTTTTTTTTACAATCCCCATTTTACAGATGAGGAAAATTGAGGATTAGAGAGGTTACATTGCCTACCCAAGGCCACACTGTGAAATGGTGGAGCTGGGATTCAAACTCATGTTTCTAATCACTATACCATGTCTATTTATAACAAAAAGACACCATCAAATGAGGTAACACATCTAAAATGACAAACACTGAGCAAGTTTTCATTACAATGATTATAATTTTATGCCCCGAAGATGCACCAGACTCTACTGGGAATGTGACATGTTTTCTCAATTTTATTTTATGACAACTCTATGCTCTTAGCACCTCTAGTTCCTGGAGAAGGAAACTTAAGTTCTTAAAACTAGTAATTTGCCCAGGGAGATGGAGTTAGGAAGTCTTCTAAATGAAAATAGAGTTGGAAAGAGACCTGGATTTTTCTACTATTTCTGTGAAAATCTAGTGGATGTATAGATACCTTTTGTACAAATAATTATTTGTAATACGATTGCTTTTCAATATCAGACAAGTGAGAACACAGATAAGCCTGAGCACAGATGAAGAGCTTCCAGAAAAATACACCCAGCGTCGCAGGCCGTGGCTCAGCCAATTGTCAAATAAGAAGAAAGTGAGTATCATTTTGACAGGCAAGAGGGGAATGGAAAAGGTTGTCTTTTTAGAGTCTTCATTCATGAGGTGCTGTTTGTTGCCCAGAATCTAGTATCATGCTTGGCATAAAATAAGTGCTCAGTAATTCGTGAAGGAATGTTCTAGAAGAAAGTAAAAGGAAAAAGAAAAGACCAGTTAAAATAGGCTACTTATATTTAGAGGCAGAACTTGAAAATGGGCAATGAGTGGGAAAAAACATATTCTGGCTCTTGTCATTTTGAGGCTGAGATTAATTTTCTCTTCAGTGAGAAACAGCGTTCTTAGGAAGTATGGTAAACCCAAGCACAAACTGCCACCACATAAAAAGAAAAAGGCCATTTTTCTTCTTTTAAGGAGAAAAAAATCCTTAAAACAAAGTAAAACTATTGAAGAGGAGTACATCATCTTTTGAGAAGTTTGATATGAAAAAAATCCAGTAAAATGCTGGCAAGAGAACTTGTGATCTCAAAAGTGTACAAAATGATGAGTGTATTGCTGGATCCAAAAGGAGTTTTATAGTTAGTCCTTTTCTACATTTATCCCATCCTGGCTTCTGCCTTGGTGTAGCTGGATAAGAAAAGTGAGGCAGAAGGCAAATATGCTTTGTCCCTATATTTTTTAGTACAAATTATTAAAATGATAGTAAAACAACTCACTTCTTGGTTTTCACAGTCCAACACGGGCCGTGTGCAGCCGTCAAAACGAAAGCCACTGCCTCCCCTCCCACCCTCTGAGGTTGCTGAAGAGAAGATCCAAGTCAAGGCACTTTATGATTTTCTGCCCAGAGAACCCTGTAATTTAGCCTTAAGGAGAGCAGAAGAATACCTGATACTGGAGAAATACAATCCTCACTGGTGGAAGGCAAGAGACCGTTTGGGGTAAGACACTTACATGACTTAGTCAGTATCCAATTCTTCCAACATAAAGAAGACTATTTAGTGACTCAGGCTTTTAACTCTTTCCTCTGCATGAAGTGGAATCTGTCCCCTCTCCCCCAACATATGTGAGACAATGAGAGAACAGTGATTTCAGGCAGAGTCTCAGAACCAGATACACCTGGCTTCACATCCTCATGCTGCCGCTTACTATTGTGTGTCCCTGGGCAAGTCACTTACCGTCTCTGAGTTTTTGTTTCTTTATTTGTACAATGGAAATAATAGTTCTGACAATGTAGGTTCTTATTCTAATTTGTGCTTTCATTTGGGAATTTGTCGGTTTTTTCCTGTTAAGCTCTAAGGTAAGAAAGAAATAGTATTTTATTCACTTTTAAGTTTCAACAATGACTAGTTTTGAAAGCAAACGTTGCAGTCGCTGCTGAATTAGATTGGAAAGAAAAAAGGCCCTGGGATGCAGACAGGTTTCATTGTGTCAATTGCAACGGATGGTTAATGCCTGACTGGAGTCCTGAGTTGAGAAAAATTCTGAGGAATATCTGGACTTCCTGAGAGAGAAGGCTGGCATTTATTTCTGGTATTTGCCAAGATTTGGAGATTTTTAGTATCTAAGTATTACAAGCATGTAAATTACATACCTCTCCAACTACATTTTCTCAATGACGTGGCTCTCTTCACAGTTCTCAACATGTGATGGAGAATTTTCAGCGGAAAAAGAGGCATTAGTAGGTTCAGGACTGTGTAATTAGCCACACCTGCGGGTGTACTGTTGCCATGCCTCGGACTTAAAAATCGAATTTTTTATTTCACTGTAAGTGAATAGAGTTTTTTAAAATGTATAGTATGCACACATTAATGTCAAAATTCTGCTTTGCCACTACCTCCAAACCCAAGTGTCTCCCCAAAAGTAAATACTATTATCCATTTTCAGGTTATTTTCAATGCACTTACATGCACATATCAAAATATATGGTCTTGTTTGTAGAATTCATTTACCTAAATCTTATCATACTTTATGCATGGTTCTGCAACCTACTTTTATTTCTC
This sequence comes from Nomascus leucogenys, assembly GCF_006542625.1. Taxonomy (NCBI): domain Eukaryota; kingdom Metazoa; phylum Chordata; class Mammalia; order Primates; family Hylobatidae; genus Nomascus; species Nomascus leucogenys. The sequence goes on from NC_044400.1 coordinate 38,522,150, forward strand.
AATAATATGTCCTGGAGATCTTTTTGTAATTTCAAGTGTTGGTTAAGGAATAGGAAAAGTGAGACTTCCACCATGCTGATAGGTGCATAAGTTGGTATATCTTCCTCTGAGGACAATTTGTTGCATATCCTGAAAGATGCACATATCCTGTGACTTAGCAATTCCGCTCTTTGCTATCTATCTTTGAGAAATATTCTTCTGTACAAGAAGGCTTGTTCAAGGATTTCTTTACAGCACTGCTTCTACTAGCGAAGTAGCTAAACTAGAATACCTATACTATGGAATACTCCTCAGCAATTGAAAAGAATGAAGTCAATGTGTTTGTAATTGCTGTGTTTTTAACATAGTCACTATGATACCAGATGATCATTTAAGTGCCCCCTTTTCTCTCTGAAAAGATTGTGGGGTCATAAAACCTCTTAAACTACTCACATTACAAGTTGGGATCTTAATACATTTCTTGTACAGAGATTTTTGTTGAGTTAGAATTAAAAAAACTTTTTTTTCTCCTTTTAACAATTTAATCAGTAAAATGAATTTGATTTCCCCCTACATCCTTGAGGTTTTAAAAGGATTGTTGCCATGATAATGCCACAAACATGCCAAGCATTTTGATTTTTGCTTTTTCTTTTGTTGTAGGAATGAAGGCTTAATCCCAAGCAACTATGTGACTGAAAACAAAATAACTAATTTAGAAATATATGAGTAAGTCTTCTCCAAAATATAACCTATGAAAATCAGGGACATTTTGGCAGCTTGTAAGTATAGATACTGTTTTGGGTCTGTAGAAGGAAGAGAAAGTAACACATTTGACAGCATTAATAATAAAGAGACGTTTGATCCTGATTATGGTTGATTCAGAAACTTCTTTTTCTTAAACTTATTTTTGTTCTGTTTTGTATAGCCACTTTTTCTGTTTTAACAGTGACAGACTGAAACCAAACACTCATCTGGCACTTATTTTACTATATATCTTAACTGGAAAATTTACTTTAAAAAATGACATTAAATTTTCAAGGAGTGGTAAATTGGACTTAACCATATAGATAAATTAGTATATTTGGGCTTATGTTTTTATATGTTTTAGAAATAGCTGAAGATAAGAACTAGGCTAATGCTGTAGTTTGGAAGAACTGTTTGGCATGTTCACTAGAGTTCCGCCTGAAATCTATTTTTGTTACAATTACAGATTTGGAAGATGGAGGAAATCTTAGCAATCACTTTTTTAGCCCCTCATTTTGCAGATGAGAAGATTGATAGATTACAGGTAGAGAGCGGCAGAACTGAGACTAGTCATATTTTTTTATAAATTTAGATTTTCAGTTTGAGCATCTCCCCCTACCTTCATTCCGCTTGGGCACTCATCTTAAAATTAGCATATGCTTCCACCAGGTGGCAGTAGGTAATATGCATTGAGGCGTTAAGACAAGTGCTTCTCTGAGAACCAGGCAGCAAATACAATTGAATGAGAGAATCTCCTTGGTTGGTCTTGCTGCTAATAAAGCCCACCTGGAGGCCTAACTCAGTACATCTCTCCTAAAACAAATTCGAATTCAAAAACTTTGGTGAATAATGTAGACTATTGGAGGAGAGAAGGAGATGACTTCAGGACACATGACTCATCTTCATTACTCTATGAGATTTTTCCAGTAGCTATTTCTGTTCTCTCTCCAGTCACTCTCCTCAGTTCCATCATAGGGTCCCTTCTGTCATTTCCCACCTTCACTTGGCCTCGTGTCTCTATTGGAGCCATTTAGCCCTTCCCAAGATTCGAATCTCCAGTAAATCAAAGTCCTCAGGTGACTGAACCCACCTTCCTTAGAAAACAGTTCCAAAGTGCTCACTTTGGCAGAACATATACTAAAATTGGAATGATACAGAGAAGATTAGCATGGCAATTTTTAAAAACTGAAAACAAAAGAGGCCAGGCATGGTGGCTCACGCCTGTAACCCTAGCACTTTGGGAGACTGAGGTGGGAGAATTGCTGGAGCTCAGGAGTCCAAGACCGTCCTGGGCAACATAGTGAGACCCTATCTCTATAAACAAAGGACAGAAAAAAAAAAACAAAACAGTTCCACAGCTATCTATTCAAGAGCATGTCCTCATGAGGTCTCACTGCTATCCTGAGCTGAAGCTGACCAACAAAAACAGGCCTCTTGCAAGGCCAGGTCAGAGATTTTGCATGTATTTACAGATATTATATGAAAATCTCTTGCTCAGAAAACTTAGAAAAATGAGACTTTTTTTCATATAATTTGGATTTTACAGGCGATTAAAGGAGACATTTGTGAAGGTAGCTAACACAGCGCCTGGTGGTTAGTGAATGGCCACTCACTACCTAGGAATGTTACTTTCCACCCTTTCGTTATTCATTACTTTGCTCATTGATTACCCTGTTTGGACAAGGCCTAGGCTCTGGCTATAACAACCTGTTTATACTGTGGATGTTGGATCATCTAAATTAAACTACTCTGGGGTTACAGCTGCTACCTCATTTCCTTGGGCCTTGATTTAAATATGCGTTTTTTTAAAAAAATCATCCTTTTTAAAATGACTCAAATTATGAGAAAATCATTTTTCATTTTATTGCTGTTTTTAAAAACAGCTTTATTAATATGTAGATAAAATAGCTATCATTATTGATCACTGAAATTTATTGATCACTTACTATGTGCCAAGCACTGTTCTAATGACTGTACAAAAGTTACTGCCCTAGGTTGAAGTACTAGAGCATGTGTATAGAAATGGGAGCAACCTGGGTCCAAATCCTGGCATCAGCACGGACTAGTGCGTTGGTTCTGGGCAGAGTTACCTGATGTCTCTAAACCTCTGAATGATCTGAAAAGCAGAGACAATAATACCTATTCTATCTATTACATAATAAATGTTCAATACATTCTAGTGATTATTATTATTTCATGAACTATGAAACTAACAGAAAAAACATTTACAGTTTGGGCTACCTTGTCTAGTATTTACAGGCGTTCAACACTCCTTCCTTACTTCAGTCCTCAGATCACCTTATTTGTTCCATCTGTATTTATTGTACACTTACGATGTACCAGATACAACAACTTGAAATATACAGAGTTATGGAACTTACAGTTCTTGGGTAAAAACAGACATTAAACAACCCTAAGTCCACAAATAAATGTACAATTTTATTTATTTATTTATTTATTTTTGAGACGGAGTCTCACTCTGTCACCCAGGCTGGAGTGCAGTGGTGTGATCTCGGCTCACTGCAAGCTCCGCCTCCCGGGTTCACGCCATTCTCCTGCCTCAGCCTCCCGAGTAGCTGGGACTACAGGCGCCCGCCACCACGCCCGGCTAATTTTTTGTATTTTTAGTAGAGACGGGGTTTCACGGTGTTAGCCAGGATGATCTTAATCTCCTAACCTCGTGATCCGCCCGCCTCTACCTCCCAAAGTGCTGGGATTACAGGCGTGAGCCACCGCGCCCGGTCCATAAATGTACAATTTTAAATCTTAGTGTTATGACACACTGGAGCCTGGGGCGGGGGGTGGGGCGAGGGCGGCAGGGGGAGGGAGAGCATCAGGAAGAATAGCTAATGGATGCTGGGCTTAATCCTAGGTGATGAGTTGATTTGTGCAGCAAACCACTGTGGCACACATCTACCTATGTAACAAACCTGAATATCCTGCACATGTACCCTGGAACTTAAAATAAAAATTGAAGAAAAAATATAAAATAAACTGTAGTGTTTTGAAGGAACAGTATCGGACACTGGAAGAAAACAGGGCAGGGGATGTAATTTAGATAGGGGATGTTGGGTTGGCTCTGAGGAAGTGACTTGAGGTCTAAAGGTGGTAGCAGGTAGTGTGTGTTGGGGGGAGGGTGGGGTATGGTGGAAGGAATGCTGTGTCAATGTGGAGTTCTGATATTTCAGGGGAACCTTTGTGCATAGAAAGATTTATGGCTACTTTAAGTGAATATCCGAATTATCAACATTACAATGTAAAAACCTAGTTTTCAGAAAGTCCTCAAATTCAACTTGTAAAATTTGGTATACTATAAATCTAAAGAAGTAAGAACAATCAGCTTAATTCCAACTCAACATACTAGATATCCTTAAACAATCAGTCCTATTTATAAGCTCAGTTAATTAAATTTTTGGAAACTTTTAATTTGCATTAATAAACTGAATAAATTCAGTTTTCTTCCAAAGTACTTCACATGCCTGACAGGGCAAATTTACAATTGTAATAAGCCCTATGCAAGTCTTTAAATGATCCTGGAAATCTAATAAACTAAACTTACAAATGTGGAAAATCAAGTTCTTTTAACTGTACAAATATCATTTTAAAAACAAGTCAAATTATCTTCAACTTCAGATAACAAGTTTAAAATTAATTATGCCCTTTAAATCAGAGGCAAAAATCTAATATGCCAGATTCTCTTAAAATAATAGATATTTTAAATACCAAACATTGATTATTCCTGAACTTTACAGAAGCATGAGTTTCATTTATCTCATTATCTCTACACGGAATCCTTAATCTTCTCACAGTTAGAAAGTCGTTTACTAAGAGAAGCAGATTTACCTTCTCAGATCTAATGGGGTTTCTAGATCAAAAATTCAAGAACACAATACCGTTTACTTATTGATCAGAAATCTAAGATTGGGACGTGAGACCAGAGGTGTTCACATAACGTACAGGATGTTTCTACTCACCCATAGCTGGACGTGCTGGATTTAAAAAAAAATGTCAGTAGGATTCCTGTCCCTAACTCCTTCGTACACATCGTTTGGTCTTAGTTGTAATCAGTGTTGTCTAGGTCTAAGAGTTGTCTAAGAGTTACAGTTTTACTTACATATTAAAAAAACCCTTCTAACTTTTATAATCTGATTCAAATAGATGAAATTCTAAAATACTGTGCTCTTGCCTCCTCTAGGTTCCATTCGTTCAATCTCTTTCCTGCCTGATAGAATTCCGAATTATTTTAAAAGATCTTGGATTTGTCACATACTTCTATCTGGCAATATTAGATTAAGTTTATAACCTTCTTAAAAATCTTGTTTTTGAGTGCTTGCTTCGGCAGCACATATACTAAAAATTGGAACAATACAGAGAAGATTAGCATGTTCCCTGTGCAAGGATGACACACAAATTCATGAAGCATTAAAATATTTTTTAAAGTCTTGTTTTGAAATGAAAGCCTTTCAGTTTTCCTTTCTCTCTCTTTTGTTCTACCATTTTTTCTTTCTCCTTCCTGTACAACATTTGCTTACTGACTAGGTATTATCATATCAAACTGTATGTTTAGCTTACAGTATTAGTTAATTTTGTTTACTGTGTGTACTTCTGATATTCTAAAGTCATTTAACTACATGTTTCATGCAGAGAAAAACAGCATGATTGGGGGCAGAAAAGGGGTTGGTGAATCTGAGGAAGGAAGTAATTCCGATGAGACTGAAGCTTAGTGAGTGAGGGGAGACTCAGGAGAGAGATGGGGTGGGAGGGGGTGTTAGAGGCAAGTTCATGTATTGGTTGTTCCATGTATTCTGTTTTTTGATTTTTTAAAAATTTTATTTTAGATCTAGAGGGTACACGTGCAAGTTTTTTTTTTTAACAACAGTATATTGTGTAATGGTGGGTATTGGGTTTCTGGTGTACCCATCACCCAAATAGTGAACATTTTATCCAGTAAGTCATTTTTCAACTCTCACCCCTTTTCCATCCTCCCTGCTTTGAGAGTCCCCAGTGTCCATTATTTCCATCTCTATGGCTATGTGTTCCCCCTGTTATCTCCCACTTGTAAGTGAGGACATCTACTAACTACTGACTATACTATGACGTAATGTACTTAGGAGTGTCAGAAAAGTAAGAATAGGCTTTAATTTTTGGAAGGGGTAACAAAGCGCCTATAAAAGCATGTAAATAGGAAGTTTCTGAGAGGAAAGACAGAAATGAGTATTTTTTTAGTTTGTCTGTCAAAACTCAGTGTTTGTTCAAGATGATTTACCACATACCTTTCATGGAAATTTACAAGAAGTTAAATCATTCATAATGATATACTAAGTGTATATTGGAAGCTGAATTGAGATATGATAGAATAAACTAGATATTGGCTTGAAAATAAAGTTATATTAAACTTAATTAACCCACAATAGTATATTATTGTTTATCTGAATTTAACAAAACACTCAACTTCCTAAGCTCAGTTCTGAAGTAAGTTCTTAAAAATGAAGAAAATGAAGCAATTTTTTTCTAAAAAAAAATTGAATATAAAATTTAAAAATCATTTTTATTGCTTTTACAGGTGGTACCATAGAAACATTACCAGAAATCAGGCGGAATGTCTATTGAGACAAGAGGTAATTCAATGTATTTGCGGACGTTTTCAAAATTTCTGAGAAGTACTTATAAAGACTTTAACCAACTAAAAAAGTATATTATTTCTTGTCTTTTCTAGTTCTAAAATATCATTACATCCCAACTATATATTTTATGTGAAGTTGTAAACCAGATATATTTGTATTAGATCACGTTTTCCATCAACTTTCATTATAATTTCAGAAATATGTTTCTCCTGAAAGGGTTTCAGCTCCAACATGTGCAGACTCCTGCATTCACTCCAAGGTGCATTCTGCCAGTGGAGTCTCTCTCTCTCTCTCTAATATATATTATCTATATTATTATCTATTAATATTATAATATCATTATAATTAATTTAATAATAATATTATATATTAATTGTAATATTAATTATATAATATAATTATAATACAATTATAATTAATATAATATTAATAAATAATAATTAATAATATAATTAATTATAATACATTAATATAATATATAATATATAAAATAATCTATATATTATATATAATATATTATATATATTATATGTATAATAAAATATAATATATAATATATATATATTTTTGAGACATGGTCTAGCTCTGTCACCCGGGCTGAAGTGCAGTGGCTCGATCACAGCTGACTGAAGTCTTGACCTCCTGGGCTTAAAGCTATCCTCCCATCTCAGCCCTCTGAGTAGCTGGGACTACAGGCGTGCCACCATGCCTGGCTAGTTTCTTTGTATTTTTTATAGAGACAGGGTTTTGCCATGCTGCCCAACTTGTCTTGAACTACTGAGCTCAAGTGATCAGCCCTGCTTGGCCTCCCAAAGTGCTGAGATTACGGGTGTGAGCCACCACGCCCAGTCTGGAGTCCTGTATTTGAGTTGCTCATTATAACCTTTGCATCAAAGGCAATCAAGTATAAACTCGATCCTCAGGAACTTAGGTTAGACTTATTAAAAACACAAACAAAGAAAAATACATACTGCTGCAGTTTCTTTGTTCTTTGGAAACAAAGGAAAGAGTAGAATAGCCAAAATATGAAACTCAGATCAAGACTGCTCATTTAGGTCAAACCAAAACAAAGCTGCCTATAGTTTTAATTTCCAACTGTCAGTGAACATTAACTGTGGGTAAAAGTAGAGTCAGAACAAGAAACTAGGTAAGAGTATGTGTGTCATTTTGCTCTGCTCTTGGATATTGAGGAAATCTAGAAATGCGAAGGAGAAAGAATCAGTTCTGTAACTCAAAACTCAATGCCAGTAATGGCTCAGGGTACAATGAAGACCCACTTCATAGCAGGGGCTATAGGCAGAGAATGAGGGACACAGGCCCATCCTCAGGTCACCATGGATGGAGGTTGGACAGGCCTCACTTGCTTGGAGGAAACTGAGTGTGGCAGAAAATATGCTATCTTCCTGGTGTGGTCACAGCAAATGGCCTTTTGTAAGGTGACATTAATAGGTCCAACATGGAGAAATAAAATGTTACGACAGAACGAGAGAAGGAAAGTCCCAGAGGAGGTCCACAGTTAGCACACTGGTCACAGGTAATCTGGCCCAAATCACTGGGCTGTGCAGATTCAGTATAAGAGCTTCTGCATCTGACAAGAAGCCAGACAAGGCAAGGGTCTCATCTCTTTTCAGAGACTTGAACAGGGAATAATACGCACAGGCCCACAATCCAGATATGGCAAATATTAAAATTTGGCCATGACATTTTAAAAATAAAACATTACAAATACAGTTGAAGCCCACCCCCTTCATCTTTTTGGTCCTCTCTCATTCCCTAGAGGCAATCACAGTAGAAGGGTGTGTTCCTGTTTTGTCCATGTGTTTACATTTTGATCATGTATGCATGCACATAAACAACCTAGAATGTTATTTTATTTATTTTACCATTTGACAGAAAGGAGATCATATGTACGTTGATTTTTTTAGTTAAACATTATGTTTTCAAAGTTTGTCGATATGGGTACATGTACTATAGATCAAATACATTCCTTTAACTGTGTATTAGCGTATTTCATGATATGACTATATAAAATTGTATTCAATGTGGATAAACATTCAAAATGTTTCTGATTTGTTACTGTTACAAACAGTGCTGCAATGAATTTTCTTTTTTTTTTTGAGACGGAGTCTCGCTGTGTCGCCCAGGCTGGAGTGCAGTGGCGCAATCTCGGCTCACTGCAAGCTCCGCCTCCTGGGTTCACGCCGTTCTCCTGCCTCAGCCTCTCCGAGTAGCTGGGACTACAGGCGCCAGCCACCACGCCCGGCTAATTTTTTGTATTTTTAGTAGAGACGGGATTTCACCGTGGTCTCGATCTCCTGACCTCGTGATCCGCCTGCCTCGGCCTCCCAAAGTGCTGGGATTACAAGCGTGAGCCACCGCGCCCGGCCAATGAATTTTCTTATAAATGTCATCTTGTACACAAGGGCGAGATGGAATTACGTGGTCACAGGGTATGTGCAGATTTAACATTATTAGATATTTTCAAAACATGATTCAAAATGGTTATACTAATTTACGCTCTTGTGGTGAATGAGATAAACTGGTTCCCAACATTCTTGCCAGCAGGTGGCAAGTAGTTTCACGGTTTTTTTCAATTCATTGGGTGAGAAATTACATACCTTCTCAAACATTTTCTTGATTACCAGTGCAATTGAGTTACTTTTGAAGTGTCTGTAGGCCAGTTGAGCTTACTCTTCAGTGACATGCCTGTCAATATTTTTTGTCCATTTTTCTATAGTGCTTGCCTTTTAAACTTGTAAGTCTATATTTAAAAAATACAGCTGGGGGCCGTGGCTTAAGCCTGTAATCCCAGCACTTTGGGAGGCCGAGGCGGGTGGATCGCTTGAGGTCAGGAGTTCGAGACCAGCCTGGCCAACATGATGAAACCCCGTCTCTCCTGAAAATACAAAAATTAGCCAGGCATGGTGGCGGGCACCTCTAATCCCAAGCTACTCAGGAGGCTGAGGCAGGAGAATCGCTTGAACCTGGGAGGTGGAGATTGCAGTGAGCCAAGATCAGGCCACTGTACTCCAGCCTGGGTGACAGAGTGAGACTCCATCTCAAAAAAATAAATTAAAAAAATAAAAAATAAAAAAAAGTAATATTTTGAATACTGATCTTTTTTGTCAGTTATATGTTGTAAATATATTCTTCTGGTTTCTGGCTTTTAGGAAAACTTTATATTGTTTTCTTGCGTAGAATTTAAAAAGGTTAATGTGGTCACATTTCTCAAATTTTCGTTTATTATCTGTGCTTTTTTTTTTCTTAGTATAAGAAATTTTTCTTCCTCTTGAAGTAGTTAATGGATTTCTATCCTCTTTTAAATGTATTAAGGATTTGCTTTCCACATCTGGGTCTTTGTCAGAAATGAGTGTGTATGTGTGTATAAAGCATGGGATATTTAAAATATACATATTTTTTCTATGTATCTTAAAAACGTTTTTCTAATTTATATATTTTCTAATTTTTATTTTAAAAATACACCTGGATTAAATCTTACTTGTCATAAGGCATTTAAAATACATATTCTGGTTTGGGTTTCCTTATATTTTATTCAGCATTTATCCTGTTGTGTTCAAAAGGGACCCTGGCTTATAATTTTCTGTTCTCTTTGGTTTTAGTGTAAAGGTTACATTAACATCATAAAATGAGTTAAGGGATGGGGCTTTGTCTCTCTTTCCAATCTCTGGAACAGTTTATATTGGTTGGTTAGCTACTATAACTGTCTTGTAACAGTCCAGATATGCTGCTTTTACAAACAGGTAGATACGTGACTACTGACTGAATTTCCTTTTCTTTTTGAAATGTTCGATAATTTATATTAACCTAGAGAATTGCCTATTTTAAATTTATTTTCAAATTTATTGCACAAACAATTCATGGCAATATCCTATAATTTTTATTTATTTCATATTTCAATAGTGAGTATGTTCATGTGGTTCAAAATCGAAAGGTTTTGGAAAGTTTTCTTCCATCTTGTCTGCAAGCCACCATTTTCCCTCCCACAGAAAAACTACTATTAGTTTATTTTGTGTCCTTTCCAAGATATTTAATACATACACAAGTAAGTTCAAATATATTTTCTTGTGTTGTTACTTTTACACAAACGATAGCATACTATATACATTTTTATATATATTTTTACATAAGGATTTATATTTAGAATCTTTCCACATCAGTACACAAAACGTGTCCTCCTTCATTTTATACCTGCACAGTGTTCCTTAGTTTGAGCGTATCACAGTTTTTAAAACCAATTCTTCATTATGAAAATTAAATAGTATACATTTCTTTTGCTGTTGAAACAATGCTACCATCCATAACCTATACACATATCTTTTCCCATTTATATGGGTTTGTAGGATAAATCCTCAAAGGTGCAAATTCTGGGTCAAATGAAATATACATTTCTAATTTTAACAGGTATTGAAATGTCCTCAGTAGGAGTTGTATCAATTTATATGCCTACCAGAAATGTAAGCGAGTCTGTTTTCCCATAACCTTTTCAGCCGGCACTTTATAGAAAACATCTGGACCTTTGCTCTCTGACACCTTATTTCAGTGTGGATTTAATTTGCATTTCTCGTATTCTGGGAATGCTAAGCATTTTTTATACGCTAAATTTTATATGTCTGTATTTCCTTTTCTGTGAACTCTTTGTTCATATCCTTTGCATAGTTTTCTATTGGGTTTTTGATGTTTTTCTCAGAATTTGCAGGACCTATGAAGCTATATTAAGGAAATCAGCCCTTTGTGACATGTGGCGTAATTTCCTGCAGTTTTTCTATTGTCCTTATGGCCTTTTGGCCTGAACAGTATTTGAATTTTGTATGTATTTCCTTTCCCATCCCCAGGCTGTTAAAAAAGTTTCTCATGTTTCTTGATGGCTTTAGTGGTTTTATTTTACGCATTTGTATCTTTGATCCACTTGTAATTTTTCCTGATGTAGGGAGTGAGATATGGATCTGACTTTATTGTTTTCTGGATGGTTACCAAACATCCACCTTTCTGCACTGATTTGAGATACCACTGTCATAATAAACGAAATCCCTATTTTGGACTATATCTGGGCTTTCTACATGGTTTTACCGATCAGTGCTCATAGAGGACTACTACACGGTTTTAAGTACAGAGGCTGTCTCTAGTGTGGCTAGCCTCCCTCATTATTCTTTTTCAGAAATATTCTGAATGTATTAATATATATTTTTTGTCCATATAAGCTTCAGAATCACCTTGTCTCATTTTAAAAAATCTTCCTGTTGGTTGGTTGCATTAAATGTACAGATTAATTTGGGAAAAAATTTTCAGGCATTACAAATCAATGAGGTTTGGGGACCCATTTGTTCTAGAACCCATATATTAATATTCATATAGAAAAAAATTAAAATTAGATTCATGCCTCTTGGAAAAATAACCATAGGTATATTAAACACCTAATGAATGAGAAAAGCAAACATTTTTGTATTCTTCAGGAGCATTTTAGAGTTTTCTTCGTACAACTTTTGCACATTTATTTTTAAGTTTATCTTAAAGTATTTCATCTTTTGTGTTGGTGTCATAAATGAGTGTATCTTGTTTTTACTTATGAAGCTTTTTATTTCTGTGAATTAATTTTGTAACTGATAATTTTGGTGAATTCTCATGTTTTATGTAGTAGGTTTTCAGCTGATTCTCTTGGGTTTCGAGTATACAATCGGCAGCCAACAGTGATGACTTCAGCTCCTCTTTTATAATTTTAATATAGTACTTTTAATTTTTGCCTCTCACTTAGTTGAACTGGCTAGTGTCTCCAGAACAGTATGAAATGCCAGTGATGATAGTAGTGGGCATTATTTCTTTTTTCCCGTTTTTTGTGTTTGTTTGTATGTTTGTTTTTTGACATTCTTGCTCTGTTGCCCAAACTGGAGGGCAGTGGCGCAATCTCGGCTCACTGCAGCCTCTGCCTCCCGGGTTCAAGCAATTCTCGTGCCTCAGTCACCCAAGAAGCTGGGATTACAGGCATTTTCAGTAGAGACGGAGTTTTGCTATGTTGGCCAGGTTGGTCTCGAACTCCTGGCCTCAAGTGATCTGCCTGCCTTGGTCTCCCAAAGTGCTGGGATTACAGGCATGAGCCACTGCGTCCAGCCCTTTTTCAGATTTTATTTGGAATGATTTCCACATCTAGCACGATGCTGGATTTGAGACTAAAGTGAGTAAGTGCTATTGTGTTAAGGAAGTACACACACATTCCTATTTTACTGAGAATTTTTAAAAATTGATACTAGAAGTTGAAACTTGTCAAATGGCTTTTCAACATCTCTAGGGACGTTCATGTGGTTTTTCTCCTTAGAGCTGCTATATATGTTGGTGCAAAAGTAACTGCGGTTTTTGCCATTACTTTTAGTTACTTTTAATGGAAAAAACCACAATTACTTTTGCACAAACCTAATAATATGATAAATTATATTAATAAAATCCCAAATACTGAATTATTCTTACATTCGTCATGCAATTCTTCTTCGTCATGGTATATCATTCTTTTGTGCCATGGGATTTGTTTCTTAACATTTTATTTAGAATTTTTACATTGATAAGACTGGTCAGTAGTTTTCTCTTTTGTGCACAGTTCTGGCTGTGCTGTTGATTATTGATATTAAGCTCATTTGTTACATACAAACTGAAAAGTTTTTCTTCTTTTCATGTCATGTGCTCTGGCATAGTTTCATCTCTATGCCATTTTTTTCTTTAAGGTTCAGTACATTGTAATGCGTGACTACAGTACTGTTTAAATGTGGTAGCTTTTGGCCGGGCGCGGTGGCTCACGCCTGTAATCCCAGCACTTTGGGAGGCCGAGGCGGGCAGATCATGAGGTCAGGAGATCGAGACCATCCTGGCTAACATGGTGAAACCCCGTCTCTACTACAAATACAAAAAATTAGCCGGGCGTGGTGGCGGGCGCCTGTAGTCCCAGTTACTCGGGAGGCTGAGGCCAGAGAATCGCTTGAATCCTGGAGGCGAAGCTTGCAGTGAGCCGAGATGGCGCCACTGCACTCCAGCCTGGGAGACAGAGTGGGACTCCGACTCAAAAAAAAAAAAAAAAGTGGTAGCTTTTTAAAAACCTGATCAATTTTTCTACTCAACAGGTCCATTAAGATTCCTAACTCTTCTGCATTCAATTTTGATAAATTTTATGTCTTACTACTTTATTATCCATTTCATTCGAGTTTCCAAATTTATTGTATAGAATCAAGTAAATTCCTGGCTGGGCGCGGTGGCTCACGCCTGTAATCCCAGCACTTTGGGAGGCCGAGGCAGGCGGATCACGAGGTCAGGAGATCGAGACCATCCTGGCTAACACAGGGAAACCCCGTCTCTACTAAAAAATACAAAAAAATTAGCCCGGCGAGGTGGCGGGCGCCTGTAGTCCCAGCTACTCGGGAGGCTGAGGTAGAAGAATGGCGTGAACCCCGGGGGACGGAGCCTGCAGTGAGCCGAGATCGCGCCACTGCACTCCAGCCTGGGTGAAAGAGCGAGAGTCCTTCTCAAAAAAAAAAAAAAAAAAATCAAGTAAATTCCTTAATTTTTACTGGATCCTTGATAATTTTCTCCTTGTGACTTATTATTTTTGATTGATTTTCACCATTATTTAGTGATTAGGTTAATTAGCAGTTTATCTATGATTTTTCCCTAAGCAACCGGATTTTGAATTTACTAGTCATATTATATTCTTACTTTAATAATTTATTATTTTCTATTTTGTCTTTATTAATTTATTTCTTCTACTTGACTTGGGCTTATTTTGTAGTTTTTAATCCTAATTTCTTGAGTTGAATATGCTTATTTTTATTGCTATTCTTTGTTGATATAAGTATTAAGACTATAAATTTATTTTTCTGAGTACTGCTTGCACTGCGTAGCAGAGGTGCTAATATGTGATGTTTCCTTATTACTTTCTAGATATTTTTCGCTTTTATTTGAATTTCCTTGAGCTATATGAAAGAGAATTTAAAAGGCCGGGCATGGTGGCTCACGCCCGTAATCCCAGCATTTTGGGAGGCTGAGGTGGGCGGATCATTTGAGGTCAGGATTTCGAGACCAGCATGGCCAACATGGTGAAACCTCGTCTCTACTAAAAATACAAAAATTAGCCGGGCATGGTGACATGTGCCTGTAATTCCAGCTACTGGGGAGGCTGAGGCAGGAGAAAAGGAGAACAGCTTGAACCTGGGAGGTGGAGGTTGCAGTGAGCCGAGATCATGCCATTGCACTCTAGCCTGGGTGACGAAGCGAGACTCCATTTCAAAAAAAAAAAAAAAAAAAGGAAAGAAAGAAAGAGAAAGAAAGAAAATTTAAAAATCTATAGGTGATAGGAGCTTTTTTACTTTTGAGTTTGTTATTAATTTCTGGTTTTATTGCTTTGTAGTCAGGAAATCTTGCTTGTACCCTTTCTACTTTGTTTCTATAAAGCGATCACTACATATGCAACTTTATACGCATACTACATGTACTTGTTTGTGTGTATTATATACATATACACAATACATTCAACTTTATTTTTTCATCTTTGTCTTTTACATCTCGTGTCCTCTGTGGTATGTAACAGTACCCTTGTACATTGTAGGAATATAGTAAAAGCTAGATTTTATTATTTCGAATGGCTGCAAGAGATTCTTTGGTTAAAACAATTTGACCAGGGAATAAGGCTTATATCTTGGTGAACATCTGGAATGAGAAGGAGAAGACTCTACTTAATGTAATACGTTTACCTTGAGGGTCAGACCATGCTATTTGGGTTCTGCAATTCTCAAGCACAATGTAAATAATGCCAGCACTTTATAAGTGTAAGCTTCTATGGGTTTGACAAGATTCTGAGATGTATTTTCCCTCTTCATAAGCATAAGCACACTCAGTAAAGCTAAATCATTTTACAATGTCAAACAAATGAATCAAAGCAATCCAACATTCAAGATTCTTTGAAAGCAATTTACAGCTTTATTGGCATCTCCCAAAGAATGTTAATAGGAATCTAATTTATAACATAACTTCAGATTTATTGTCATGTTCTCCCCTTTACCATTTCTTTTTATCTTCCCATACCCCTACTGCAACTAATACGGTTCCTTTTGCTTTTCTTTTCAGACTCCCCCAAATCTGTTCTTTCTTTCTCCTTCCCATGAACTCTGGTGTCCTTCCCCACTCCCTGCTTGCCCAGCTGTGTTCCTCCCTGCCACCTTGTTGCTCTTCTTCCAAAGTACAATCCGGTCAGTCTGTCTTAGTGTTTTTCCTATTCTACAGTGACTTTTTATCTATTATTCTGATCAATATAACAAAAATAAGCAGTAGGGTACAATGTTGTCAAATAGAGAATTTTTCTTAGAGAAATCAGTAGCAATATTCTAAAATACATTATAAATGCATGTCCCAATTACAATTTATTTTATAGGTGTGACTTCTAAATCTATAAAGGAGATAAGATTTTGTGTACTTGTAAAGACAATCTAATTCTTCATATTACTAATATAGTAGGTTGCTTATTTATGGTAAGTCAATATAGCTTTGATTTTCATCCCTGAGTTGTAGGTTTGTCTTTCTAAGAAGGAATAGACTTATTCAATAAATGATTTTTTTTTGCAGTCTAAAGAAGGTGCATTTATTGTCAGAGATTCAAGACATTTAGGATCCTACACAATTTCCGTATTTGTGGGAGCTAGAAGGTAAGCATGCGATTTTGGTTACTATAGAAATAATCCCTGGGACAGTCTCCATCACACAGAGAATGTTAGTGAGAGCTTAGCTTAGGGAAAAGATTTTTGGCCTGGAAGTCAGAAAAACCAACCAGTCCATGATATATCCCTAGCATGTTCTGTGTGACATTGCGTAAGTTTCTGAACCTCTCCCGTCTTCCTTTTCTCAACCATAAAGTAAAGAGGGGGAGATTAGTTGTAGTAGACACTGTTGGGGGCTTTCCTGATATCCCTTGGTCTGTTCTGGGATTCACTTGCACAAAAGTCTCTCGCACTCAGAAAGCTTCCTGTGTCTGTCTGCCTGAGGATGTTCTCTGGCTGTGGGAACTTGTGGGCCCCATGGCTAGGCTGAAAGTGCCTGAGAGGTAACATCCCAGGAGCAACCCTACGTTAAAGAGAATGGGAGTTGGTGGATAAATATCTCAGCTTCTTTGCACTTCAGTGGGACAATTGTGAGGTGTGTTCCCCAGTCTCTCCTAGGTTCCTACAAGTATTGAGCCCCAATTGCCCATAGTAGTAACCTACTAACTAATGCACCTGGCATTGGTTTTTCCTCCCTTCTTGTCTCACATCTCCAATTGCTTACAGTGCATGTGTTCATTCATTTAACCAATACTTGATGTTCAATAGGTACTTATATGTATTCATTATGAGATCTGCTTTTTTGAACACTAGTCTTGTCACTCGGACAACTTTGGCTGAAGTTACATTTGAATCTAAGGCCCCAATAATTTAGTTGAGGAATTTTCTTGGCATGGGGAGGCACTTGTTGAATTCAGCCAATCTACTTCTCAGTGTAGTGTTGCTAGGATGAGTTTTAGACCTGGAGTCCTGTTGTTTAATGAGTTGGCTTAGATCCAAAGTGATCTTTCACATTTCTAGTAATTCACATTTTCTTGATTGTAGAAGTATGGAGGCTGCCATAAAACATTATCAGATAAAAAAGAATGAGTCAGGACAGTGGTATGTGGCTGAAAGACATGTCTTTCAATCAATCCCTGAGTTAATCTGGTATCACCAGCACAATGCAGCCGGTAAGTGGGGAACTTCAAGCTGGGTGAGTCAGGGAGCCATGCCCTTGATGGGCAATGCATCTTTGGTATCAGGCACGCAACAGGAGCAAATCTCCCTGTAGAAATAGTTTAAGAGTTTGAAGTACAACCTATCTTTTGAGCAATTATCTTTCTTATTGATGCCTCTTCATTTTTCTAGTTGGTTGGGGGCAAGAGGAAGGTCAATTTCTTATATTTCTACCAGGTTAGAAAAATGATAGATGACAGAGAAGCAAATAGTCATCAATTATTATGCATTTGTTCTGGAAATTTACACAGGGCTAAATGTAATAAGATTTCAAATACCCTAAATAATGATGCTGCTTTCCCTTTGCCCCCATAAATCTGCTCTCTACTTTGGACAATTGTAATAGAAAATTACCCTTATATCTCTCATTCTCTGTTCTTTCTTGTTTGGAGAATATAAAAAGTCACAGAGAACACAGCCTTTCACAGTTACAATTTAGCCTAACTATACCAGAGGCATATTTAACCCATCTCCCCAGCCATTGTTTGCAATAATTGCTATTTGTGCAAACCTATCATCTGTGGAAAGATGTAGGATCCCAGAAAGTTCCACCACAATTAAGATCACCTCTCTGGCCTTCAGCCCTTGCCCAACCTGTGCTGAACCACTCTGAGCCCATGGGGAACCTTCTTATCTCAGCATTGCAGAATTCGGAATCCACTGTTACTTTTCATATTACTTTGACTTCTTGTCTTGCATTTCTTTTTCAGATTTCTCTCATGAAAAGTGTTGACAAATATTCTTTTTGGAAAGAGCTCACTTTTCCATTACACTGGTTCTAAGTATCAGGAATATATCAAGGACATTTTTATCCACTTGTGGGATGCATCCACATGGAATATATCAAAGGACATTTTTATCCACTTGTGGGATGCATCCACATGGATATTCCAGGCAGTCACTGGAATTTTGGTTAAGGATTGAGGGTACAATATCTGGGTGGGGCCGTAAAGGTCTTAGTTGTAGCTAGAGATAGAGTCAAGATGTCAGCTCTGAGTTTTCTCCTTTACATTCCTCTTTCTCCTTCCTCCAAAGAAAAGAGAAGGAGTGGTTTTGGTGATAAGGTTAAATGAGGTTAGATGAGGGCTTTAACCTGAACTAGGTCTTAGAGTCACTGGTAAGCATCCATTCCTGTTCCCTGTTCAAACTTTTACCATTCTCAAGACTCCTTTACCAAAATTAACCACTGCCTTATTGGCAAATCTGCTGTCTGTGTACCTCACTAGGAAAAGTGAAGTCACCAGGCATGAGTGATCTCCATCTCCTCTTCTGTCCCCATGCTGTCTCATCCTCATTCCCTCCAGTAGTAGTGAGGGCATGCCTGTGCTCTTGCCCTTACCTGCCATCCACTGTTCCTTTCTCTCCTGTATCTCTTCCATTCTTCTGACTATCTCCCTTTGGCTCTTAATCCTATAAACATGCTTAAGACTTTCTTATCCTAAAAACAAAAACAACTCTCCTCCTGCTGCCCTAATTCTTTCTCCCTTTACACATTGCTCTTGTAAGTCACACTTTTGGAAAAATGTGTCCACATCCACTGTCTCCACTCTCTCACTTTCCATTTACTTTTTAAACATCTATGATCTGTCTTCTGCTTTCAACACTCCATATTTGACCAGTGGCCCCTATATTGACAGTACAGTGGGGCTTTCTAGTTCTCATGTGTTCAGGTCCTCTCTGCTACATTTGGCAGTGTCACTTGTTGCTCCTTCGATGTTTGACACCATCCCTTTTTGGCCTTCTCTAACTCAATAGTTCCTAATGGGTCTTCCCAATGTGCCCTACTTCTACTCTTCCCTTAAATATTGGTTTTCCTCCAGATTCCATCCCTGATCACTACTCTTCTCACCTTAGGCATCTCCCTTTGCATAATCTTCTGTCTGGTAGACAAAGGCACTTGCAATCCCGCAGGCCCTGAACTTCACTGATGAAGTAGGATGCTTCATCTTACACCATTACTCTCCCTCCAAATGTCCTCTTTCTTTTCTCTCTCTCAGGTAATACTAGTATCATCCAGCCCCTTGTAGGGGTTGGAAGCATAGGAATTAAATAAATGCTTCTTAATACCTCACTTCTGATTAATTATCAAATGCAATTGATTTCATATCCTAAATGTGTCTCCTATAGATACCTGCTTCTCCCTACCTTCTAGTGCTGCCCTGATCATTGCTCACTTGGACAACTGCAGTAGCCTCTTAACTGGTCTCCTTGCCTCCAATGTTGATTTCCCCTTAATCCATTCTGCTAGTACCAGAGTGATCTATCAGAAATGTAAATCTGGCTGGGTGCAGTGGCTCATGCCTGTAATTCCAACACTTTGGGAGGCCAAGGTGGGTGTATCACCTGAGGTCAAGAGTTTAAGACCAGCCTGGCCAACATGGTGAAACCCCATCTCTACTAAAAATACAAAATTAGCCAGTCATGGTGGCACATGCCTGTAATCTCACCTACTCGAGAGGCTGAGGCAGGAGAATTGCTTGAACCTGGGAGGCGGAGGTTGCAGTGAGCCAAGATCACACCGTTGCACTCCAGCCTGGGCAACAAGAGTGAAATTCCATCTCAAAAGAAAAAAAAAAAAAAAAGAAAGAAAAGAAAAGAAAAAGAAAAAGAAAAAGAAATGTAAATCTGACTGTGCCCTCCTACTTGGGACTTTTTAATAGCTTCCTCTCACCTGCAGGAAAATGTAATGCTCCCTAGCGTGGCTTATGAGGCCCATCATACCCAGAATACTGCTTACCTTTCCAGTGTAATTTGTCTGGCTCTACCTCCTGAGTTTTGCTCAAGTACCCACCACCATGCTTCACATTTCTAAGTTTCATCTCATGCTGTTACCTCTGCTTAGAAAGTCCTTCATAGTTTCTCCCCATGGGTTAACTCCATGTGTTAGTTTCATCTCAGTCATTTCCTCCCGAACACTTCTTTGAGTCCAACAATGTGTTAAGTGCTCTTTCTCTACATCCCAAGGCACCCTATGTGCATCTCCAGCACAATACTTATTCCTTCACGTTAGAATGGCCTCTCTCTGCCTGTCTTCCCTCACTGAGATAGAGCTCCCTGTGGGCAGAGTCCTCATCTTACTCATCTTGGAATCTGCTGGGATCTTTGGGAATCTACCTAGAAGAGTGCCTCGCACACAATAGGCACTTAATATGCGCTTCTTTTTGTTCTTACACTGGTCAAGCTCCTCTCTGTCTTCCAGCATTTACACATGCTGTTCCATCTACCTGGAAGGCTCTTCGTCAATTAATGTCAGCATAGCTGTCATCTTGTCTGAAAGGCCTTGCCTGAGCGCCCACTCTGAAGTAACTATGTTATCTGGTCTGCCTTGCACTTAATCATCATCTACTGTTTCTTGTGTGTGCATGCACTTGTTATTTTCTCTTCCTCTCACTAGAATGTAATCTTCATGAGAGCAAGACCGAATCATCAGTCTTGTTCCCTACTGTCTCCCAACATCTAGATACTGTTTTATTAAAAGCTTTTATTAAAAGCACATACCAGGCTTTTAATAAATATTAGTTGAATAAATAAATAATAAATGATTATTAAACTAAGTTGAAATGTAAGGTATATGCCTAAGTGGGTCACTGAAAGGAAAACAAGAGACATTTAATGTATAGGATTCTATATGTTAACCCAATCAAATGAAATCTCATTTACTCTACCATGCTATTAAAAATCAAAAAAACAAAGAGTATAGAAAATGGGCACACTTCAACACTGTTGGTGGTTGAATAAATTAGTACATCCTTTCTGGACACCCTTTGACCTGGAAATCACATTTTTTAAGGTGATAATTTGAGAAGTATAGACAAATGTATGTTCAAGGACATATGGCATATTTTATAATAGTGAAATCTTGGAAATAAATTTAAGCTCTGTTTATAGTCAATGACATATATCAATTATGTGCATAGTGCAAAAAGCTTTTAACAAAATATTTATATTTCTGTAAAATATATTGGATGTGTTCGTGTTTTCAATTATGCACATAGAGATTTTTGCAAAAATGTTCACCAAGATAATAACAATCTATCTGTGGATACTAAGATTTTGTGAGGGATTTTTTGGGGTCATCTTTATACTTTCCTAGATTCTTTAAATTGCATACAATGAGTATATATATATATATTTTTTTTTTTGGAAAATGTTTTTCAAATGGTGAAATAAAACTGCTAACTGGTAGAATGAATTTTGTTTGCCTAATTATTTAAAGAATGGTACTATCGTCTAGAATATTTCATTCTTTCTTCTATATTAGCAACTAGGCTTGAAATATTGATTTCTCTCTCTCCTTAGGTCTCATGACTCGTCTCCGATATCCAGTTGGGCTGATGGGCAGTTGTTTACCAGCCACAGCTGGGTTTAGCTACGGTAAAGTGTACACACATGCTGAAGTAAAATAGCAAATCCAGTAGTATACAATCTACTCTGGCTGGGTGCGGTGGCTCACACCTGTAATCCTGGCACTTTGGGAGGCCAAGGTGGGTGGATCACCTTAGGTCAGGGGTTCAAGACCACCCTGGCCAAAATGGTGATACCCCGTATCTACTAAAAATACAAAAAATTAGCCAGGTTTGGTGGCGGATGCCTGTAATCCCAGTTACTTGGGAGGCTGAGGCAGGAGAATCACTTGAACCCAGGAGGCGGAGGTTACAGTGAGCCGAGATCATGCCACTGTACTCCAGCCTGGGCAGCAGAGTGAGACTCTGTCTCAGAAAAAAGAAAAAAAAAAAGAATCTAAGTTCCCTATTGATTCTTTGAACTCTCAGCACTTCTGAAATGTCTATCTAGAAACATTTCTTCTCAAAGTTTACATCACCCTTCTGAGATGTTTAAATATGTGCATCTCATAAGGACAATTTAAACTTTGGGGAGAAATGCTTCAGTTTTACCTCAGATTTCACTGTTACATTTCCAGGAGCCTTAATCTTCACCCTTTTGATAAATTACAATTCTTTTTATTTGGATGTTTCGGTTGTTGTTCTTTGGTTACAAGGGTGCCTGGGAAATGATTCCTCTCCAAGAGAAGCTACTAAAAAGAGCTGCTGAAAGTATCATCTTCATCTTTTTCTTTTTCTAATAGAACATGCACAAAGTTCAATTTGAACCACTTTCTAGCAAATGTGGTATTTGTGAATCTGTGAGAATAAATAAGTGTCAGGGAATCCTATTTTCTAATTTGGTGACATTTTATTCCTTTAAACTTCTCTCAATAGTGAGATTCAGAATATACTGAAAAAATCAATAACACAATTATACTGGGAAACAAGTAACTGGGACTCAGGATCTCATTAAGTTAAGAGGATGGAAGCAAGATTTCTGGCTATTATTGGTGCCTGTATTATTCCTCTGGCCCACAGATAGTATATATAATACAAAGTTCTACCATTAACAATTTACTTAAGTTAACATGATTCTTTTTAATTTCTTCAAAATAAACTTAAAACATTTAAAAACAAATAGAATAGTGTACAACTCATAAGTCTATAGCTTGATTTGTTTTGCCTGGTTTGATTACATTATATAAACAGGAAAGGACACTGCATTTTTTTGTGTCTGGCTTCCTCTTCCTCATTACATCTATGAGTTTCATCCGTGGTCCTGGGTGGGGTTGGTTTATTTCCACTGTGGTGCAGTGCTACACTGCATGACATACCACAACTGATTTAGCCATGCTTCTTGTAGATGGCCATTTGGGTTGTTACCAATTTTTGGCTCTTACAAATAATATTGTTAAGAACATTTCTGTGTGTGTTTTGATGAAGTTAAGTGCACATTTACATTCCAGCATATGTTGGATATGTGCTTAAGTGTAGATCTGCTGGGTCACAGGCTATGCATATGTTTAGATTTAGTAGATACAGTCAGTTTTCTAAAGAGCTTATACAAAATTACACTCCCATCAACAATATATAAGTTCTAGTGGCTCCATACCTTTGCCCTTGCCAATATTTTATTCTAGTTTTTTTTTACATGTTAGCCAATCTGGTGTGTAGTAGTATCTCATTATGGTCTAAATTTACATTTCCCTGATGACTAATTATTTTGGTCAATTTGGCTTAGTGGCCATTTGGATATTCTCTTCATGAGAGAATACTCCATTCAAATTTTTTACCCTTAAAAAAGTTGTCTTCTCTAGTTGATTTATTTATATTCAGAATAAGAATTCTACGTTGGTTGTATATTTTAGAAATATCTTCTAAACTTTTTTAGTTTAGCTTAACTTTTTACTTTCTTAATGGGGGTATTTTTGATGAACAGAAGTTTTATGAAGTATAATTGATCAATATTTTTCTCTGTGGTTATATTCTGTTGAATAAATTCATGCCAATTCCAAGGCCATGAATATATCCTCCCATGTTACTCTTAAAACATACCTATGAGGCTGGGTGTGGTGGCTTATGCCTATAATCCCAGCACTTTGGGAGACTGAGGTGGGCAGATCGCCTGAGCTCAGGAGTTTGAGACCAGGCTAGGCAACATGGTGAGACCTTGTCTCTACTAAAAATACAAAAATTTATCAAGGCGTGGTGGCGTGCCTGTAATCCCAGCTACTTGGGAGGCTGAGGCAGGAAAATCACTTGAACCTAAGAGGTATAGCTTGTAGTCAGCTGAGATCGCGCCACTGCACTCCAGCCTGGGTGACAGAGTGAGACTTTGTCTCCAAAAAATAATAATAATAATAATAAAACATACCTTCTATAGGGAGGGGGAATACTTTGCACAGCTGATAGCAGGGACTGTCAGATTTTACAATTCTTTTAAATGCATTATTCAAAAGTTCCAGCAGATGGAGGTATTGCTGTAGTAAAAGGAGACACTAAACCATTAAGTTTGGCACAGTTCTCAAGAGGGTTCTTTTAAAAACAATTTATTTTTTCCTGATTTGCTTCTATAAAATGAGAAATATACAGTAAAAATTTCACTTCAGATATACTCTTAGATATATGTGGGTTAGATTTCTAACACTGAATTTGTTTATTAGATGATTTCATTGGACTTTTCCCTAAGAAGAAAAAGTACCAAGGGAGAAAAGCCCTTTAGGGATGGAGTGAGAAGACCAACAGGAAGAACTGAAATCACAGTTTTATTTGCCTTACAAATTTACTCACCAGGAAAAAAAAAAAAAAACAGACTGGGAACATAAATATTTTGGGTCCCAGGTCTAGTTTTGGTAGGTTTAGTTTAGAAAGGCACAGAAGTGTGTTCGCTGTTCTCTTTGGGAGCGGAGAGTGCGTTTTGCTATCCTTAATTTGTTATACAAACATCACAAAATAAATAAAGTTTGTGTTTTGAAACTTGAGTTCTTGAATTACGTTTAAGCCACAGTGAGAGTATTAAAATGGCTTCATATCCTCTCCACTTTATACATTTTTTAAACACTCTGTCAAATAATAGATACTTCCTAAACATTTTCCAGCCCTAATATTTTAACATTCTTTCTTTCTACTTGTAACATGGATGTTTTACTTTTTCAGAAAAGTGGGAGATAGATCCATCCGAGTTGGCTTTTATAAAGGAGATTGGAAGCGGTCAGTTTGGAGTGGTCCATTTAGGTGAATGGCGGTCACATATCCAGGTAGCTATTAAGGCCATCAATGAAGGCTCCATGTCTGAAGAGGATTTCATCGAAGAGGCCAAAGTGATGATGTACGTATAAACAACACTCTGATAAATATCATACCATGTCCTGGTGTCGTGGAAACAACATGAGCTTTGGAGGCAGCCACACCTGGATTCGTGTCACAGCTTTGCTGAAGCTCATTGTGTAACCCAGGCACATTATTTGACCTCTGTGTGACCTGGGTGAATTATTTCACCTTTCCAAGCCTCAATGTCCTCATCTATAAAATGGGGTGAAAGTCCCTACCTCACTGGATCGATGTGTGAATTAAATAAGAGAATTTATGTAAGTGATGAGACAGGAGAATTCCCTTGACACCTTTGCAGAACCCCTTGTGAAGAGGGTGGCTCACTTACTCAGCCGCTGTGTGCTCAAATCCCTTATGGGAAGAGAAGCATGCAGGTGAGCCAGGGTGAGTGCTTTTGGGCTCTGGCCCCACGACAGTGTCTAGAGGTGTTACAGTGCTCTTTTAGCTTTTCCATCTGCAGATGGCTAAGTGTTAACCACCTCAGTGGAAAGTCAGGGTGACAGCCTTTTGCATCCTGCCATCTTGATACCTGGGTCCTTGTATGGCATCCAGGAAAAATCAGGTCACACGGACTTGAAGGATGGTGAATGCAGAGATTTTACTGAGTGATGGAGGTGGCTCTCAGCGGGATGGATGGGGAGCTGGAAAGGGGATGGAGTGGGAAGATGATCTTCCCTGGGAGTTTGACTGTCCTGCAGACAATCTCATCTCTGACCACCCCCAGCAGAACTCCTCTCAATGTTTAGAGACACTCCTCCTCTTCTCTTCTTCTCTGCTGCCCTGCTCTGTCACCTGCCAATGGAGCTTGGGGTTTATATGGGCACAGTACAGGGGTGTGGCAGGCTCGAGCAGTCTTGGCAAGGGCAGCATCTGGGCACAAAAATAAAAATGTCTGTTCCCATTTAGGACTGCAGGTTTCCAGGCTTGAAGGTGGGGATTTTGCTGGGGAACTGCCCTCTTCTACCTAGTATTTCCCTGCCTCCTGTCGGTATCAGTGACAAGCAAGTGTGTTCTTTTCAGCTCAATAATAGGTGCTTTACAAGTACTCTTTTTTTTTTTTCCTTTTCCCAGAAGCAAAAATGATGGTTATGTCTTAGTAGTGATATACTAGTCATCTTTTGAAAGGGCATCCTCCAGTGGCCAAAAAGAGTTAATGGTTTTTTAAGGATAAAAAAGTATTTGCTTTCAGAGGACATAAGGGTCCAGAGCTCTAAAAGAAGTGGCTCTTTGTAGACCGTTGGACACAACTCTTCTGTGATTTCCTGGGACAGCATTTTGACTCAGTTGAACCCATTTCTGTGGCTCATTAACTGTAATAACCTGAGCGGGACCAGGACAGGCCAATAATTTGACCATAGTTCAAATTAACATTCTTTAAATATTTGTTCCACATTTATTTAGAGGAACAACAATGCTGCGAACAAGAAAAACTCCAGATGGCATTATTTAGATTCTGCTCTGTTTTCCAGAGAAATTTAGTTCTGACCCACACTTGCAGACTCCAACCAGAAAAACAAACAAACAAACAAAAAACAAGCAAACAATAATCAGAGGCGATTAACTGGACCCATTCTCGATTAACTGGACCCATTCTCTTTCGAAGGCAGAGCAAGTATATCCCTTGGGGCTCTCAACCCATACCCCAAGGGTCCTGTCAAAATATCCTTTCCATTGACTTACAATAGAATGAATTCCATGGGAAGTTATTACAAACACAATTTCCCAGTGACACCAGCTTCCCAATGATGTTTTTGTGTCCTTAGGTGCCCCAGGCCCCTATCTCTATCTGCCTTTGCTTCCTGTAGCTATCTGCATCCTACCATGGTTTTTCTATACCTAAAGGACAAAAATTGTATTCCTGTGTTGGATTAAATAGGCATAAAAAAAGAATGAATGGGAGACAAGTGATTCAGAGAGAGTTAAAAACATATTTGAGAGATAAGTGATTCAGGGAGAGTTAAAAACATATTTGAATATCTATCTAACAAGAAAGAATTGAAGATGTTTAATGTCATAATGAGAGAATTCTTGAAAGGTACAAGCCTGATTGGGCATTTGAGGTCAGGATCTTTGAGGACAATGTTTCCCCTGATTCATTTTGGGAGGCCAACATGGGAGGATCACTTGAGCCTAGGAGTTTGAAACCAACCTAGGTAACATGGCGAAACCCTGTCTCTACAAAAAAATAAAAAAACTAGCCAGGCATGGTAGTGAGCACCTGTAGTCCCAGCTACTCAGGAGGCTGAGGTGGGAGGATCAATTGAGCTCAGCAAGCTGAGGCTAGAGTGAGCCATGATGGCACCACTGCACTCCAGCCTGAGTGACAGAGTGAGACCCTATCATACACACACACACACACACACACACACACACACACACAAATCCCTGATTTCTAAAAAAGTGAGGCAGAAAATCTTCCATTCTAACATCCTATTGCAAATATATTTATTTTTAAAATAGTTGACATGCATTGACATACTATGTAGCAAGTATATACAGCTTTGCACATATTAGCTCATTTCCGTGTGTGGTTTAAATATTACCTCTTTCAGGAGGTCTCCTCTGACTACTCTGTTTAAGCTGGCATACCCACTGCCAAATGCTTTCTGTTGTATCGCTTTGTGTTAGTTCCATCAAAGTACTTGTCATACTCTGAAGCTTCATGTGCAGTTGTTTTATTTCTCTCCCACTAGCATGCAAGCTCTCTAATAATATAACCTTTTATTTATTTCTCCTGTTAAACCTGGTGAGTGTTAAAAGGATGAATAGCATGTAGTTGGTGCTTAAAAAACATTTATGGATTATTGAATGAGTTAATGAATCCTCACCACAACTCCAAGAGGTAGCTTCTATTAAGATCCCAACTTTATAGATAAGAAAGAGAACATTTAGAAGGCTTATTGTAAACCAAAATGTATCTGAGACAAGTCTCAATTAATTTAAGAGTTTACTTGGCCAAGGTTAAGGACATGCCCATGACAGCCTCAGGAGGTCCTGATAATATGTGCCCAAGGTGATCGGCCTACGAAATGTAAAAATGGTTTTACACATTTTAGGAAGACATAAGACATCAATCCATGCATGTAAGACGTACATTGGTTTGGTCTGGAAAGGCAGGACAACAGGGAGTGGTGAAACAGGAGAGTTTTCTGGCCCCCACTTGCAGGACATGCAACAGAGGTGTGGCTTTCTGTTCAGCCAACATGACCTTTTACAAGATGGGGAGCATGCAGACGGGCAGGTGCAGGAATCAGGGTGAGTGCTTTTGGGCTCTAGCCCAACAGCAGCATCTAGGGGTGGGTGTCTGCAACTCCCAAAGCCCAAGTGGGTCTGTGTTGTTGTGTGCTCGTTTAGCCTTGTGATCTGCAGATGGCTTAAGGGTTAACCAGCTCAGTGAACCCTCTGTCTTTTTGCAAGGGCAGGGGGCCAGTGTGACAGTTTTCTGTATCTCAAGCTCTTGTCCAGTGTCCTGGAAGATCAGGTCACACACAGACTTGAAGGAAGCATGTGGGGTTTTATTGAGTGTTGGAGGTGGCTCTCAGCAGGATGGATGGGAAGCTGGACAGGGGATGATGGGGTGGGAAGATGATCTTCCCCTGGAGTTTGGCCATCCAACAGCCGATTCTCTGACTGGTCCAGCCGAACTCCTCCTGACGTTCCTTCTCTTCTCCCCTTCTCTGCTGTACCATTCTGCTGTTTGTCTATTCGTCTTCTCATCTGCTTCTGGACCTGGAGTTTGCGATTTATATGGGTACAGGATAGGGGGTGTGGTGGGCCAAAAAGCAACTTTTGGGGCACAAAAACAGGAATGGCTGTTCTCACTTAGGGCCATAGGTATCTAGGCTTGAGGGTGAGGACTTTCCTGGGGAAACTGCCGTCTTCTACCCAGTATTTCCCTGTCTCCTGTCCATATCGGTGGGGGCTTCCAAGTCATAGGCAGATTCAAAGCTTTTCTGATTGACGGTTGGTTATTATCCAAAGAACTGGAATCAATGGAAAGGAACGTCTGGGTTACTATAAAGAGTTGTGGAGACCAACACAGATGGTCTGTGTTTATTATACAGATGAAACTTCCAGGTAGGAGATTTCAGGCAAAATAGATTGTAAATGTTTCTTAGTAGACTTAAAGAGTCTGTTCTATCAGTCTCACTGTCTGTGTTGATGTTAATGGTTATGAGGCATGTCCAACTCCCTCTTCCCATCGTGGCCTGAACTAGTTTTACAGGTTAACTTTGGAATGCCCTTGGCTAAGAAGAGGAGTCCATTCAGATGGTTAGGTGCTTAGAATTTTATTTTTGGTTTACATTATGTAATTTGCCTGTAGTCCCACAACAAAACATCGTTAGAACTTCTAATTGAAATCAAAACTGTGAACCATCTGGGCACAAAAACCGTGATCTTAATGAACATAATTATCAATACACTCTTGGAAAACTAATATATGTCAGAGGGCAAGAGATGGAAAGAGGAGACTTGTTTCAGGATACATTTTTGAGATAAAGTCATCAAGACTTGCTGATAAATTGAATGTGGCAGGTAGTCGGAAGAAACCAGAGGAATGAAGATGACGCTAGGGTTTTGGTGTACATTATTATATTAGGCAAAGGGTGGCACCATTTACAAAGACGGGGGAAGACCAAACAGATTTAGGGGGAAAAATCAAGAATTCTGCTTTGGACATGTTGGATTTGAGAAGCCTGTTATTAGGTGTGATCAAGTGTTGAGGTAAATATATGAGTCTGGGGTTCAGGAAAAAGGTCAGAGTGTTAACTTGTGAGTGATCAAAATGATATGATGATATTTAAAAGCCTGAAACTTAATGCGATTACTTAGGGAAAGAGAATAATTAGAAAAGGAGAACTGGAGAAGCCTGCAAAAGGTCTGAAAATATTTAAATAACAAATTTAAATAAATTTAAATGTGTGTTTGCCCTATGATGAATCCCACATACTTCTCTAAACTGAGAAATAATGTGTATTAAGAAGTCCTAGAGGTATAACAAACAAGAATGTAGATTTTCCATTTGCATCTTCCTATGCTTGTGAGAAATACTTGTCATATTTGTTAGACTGAATCACATGTGAGAGTTTGTTTTTGCCTGATTTCTGATAAAGGTTTGCCTGATTTCTGTTAGATTTTTACTAGTGATCTTGATAAGGAAATGCAGTAACGTTTCAATTCTCATATGCTTCCATGTGGGTATCAACTTGGTGGATTTCCTGTGGCAAATTAATATTTCATCTCAAGACTTGCTTTTCTGCACTTACTCTATATACACGTAAACTTCATCCCTTAACTGATAGTACACTTTATGAATTCAAAAAGTAAATCAAACAAAATATATATTATATATATATATATCTCCAAATTAAGATAATGTTAAGTTCTCTGAATGCCTCTCTTCCTCATTAACTGGAGTGTTTTCACAAGCTAATTTTATGGTAACGAGTCAAAAATCGTTCATATACATTGTGTTAAGGTACGCAGTCTTCCCAAGTCACTGATTTTATTTTACCTTTATGAATGAAAAGAATGAAAAGAAGCAATAATTTTTCAAGGTACATTTGACACAAGGTACATCTTCTAAAATTATAAGCATTAATTTGACTATTATTTTCCATGATGACTAGTTGGCATAAAAGGCTTTTAGAGATTGAATATAATATTCCACACACACACACACAAAACCAATAAACTTTTGAAGTCTAGATAACTAAAAAGTTCTGGGTATGTTTTAATAGGCAACATTCAAGGCTTGTGTGTGTGTGTGTGTGTGTGTGTGTGTGTGTGTGTGTGTTTGTGTGATTATGAAATACACTGCAAGTTTTCATGTTGGTAAATGTTTTTTAGTTTCCAACTTTATCTACAAATTTCCTTTTAAAGAACTTCATGCTTTAGAATTTAATTTTTGTTTTCTTTTTTGTCTTTTTTTTTTTTCTTTTTCTGGAGAACGGGGTCTTGCTATATTGCCCAGGCAGGTCTCGAACTCCTGGGCTCAAGCTATCCTCCCGCCTCTTGCCTCCCTGAGAGCTGGGATTACAGGCGTGAGCCACCGCGCCCGGCCTGTTTTCTTTTTTAGTCACTCTTTCCTCCCTCTTGTCTGTCCAGAATTTTTCATCTGAACAGCTGCAGGTAGGAAAGTTGGAATTCAAGGAACAGGAAAGGAAATTTGCTTGACCTAGCAAGGATAAACAGTGATGTAGAAACAAAAGGATTATAGAATGAAGAGGAGAAAAATAAAATGCTTACGTGTAGAATATAGCGCATGTAATATTCTGTCTCCACTCTGCCTTTGGAATTACCACTTAAACTCTTGACCCCACATTCTCAGTGCATTAAGTGGCAAGGAAACTGCACTACTTTCTCTGTGTTTGGGTTGATTTTTATCTTATCTTGATAATGAGAGTGATAAATAGATGGTAAATATTACCAGTTGTGTTCAAACATTTTAAAATGCAAAGACAATTCTGCTCACTGGTGTATGTTTTTCTTCACCAGGAAATTATCTCATTCAAAGCTAGTGCAACTTTATGGGGTCTGTATACAGCGGAAGCCCCTTTACATTGTGACAGAGTTCATGGAAAATGGCTGCCTGCTTAACTATCTCAGGGAGAATAAAGGAAAGCTTAGGAAGGCAATGCTACTGAGTGTATGCCAGGATATATGTGAAGGAATGGAATATCTGGAGAGGAATGGCTATATTCATAGGGATTTGGTAAGTATGGTGCAAATTTACTTTTTTTAATGTATCATACCTGTATTCAGAAGGACGTGACAATTACTTTCAATACTTTGAATAATGTGTCCTTGATTTAATTTTTAAACATTTACCTATTCATGCAATTTGTTGTAAAATGTAACTTTGTTTTTAATTGCCCATTGATGCTGTAGCTGTAAAGGCCCGATGGGTTCACCTTGCCTGCTGCCTAGACAGAGCCGATTTGTCAGGACAGAGGAATTGCAATAGAGAAAGAGTAATTCACACAGAACCGTCTGTGCAGGAGACTGGAGTTTTATTATTACTCAAATCAGTCTCCCGGAGCATATGGGGATCAGAGTTTTTAAGGACAACTTGGTGGGTGGGGGGAAGCCAGTGAGCCAGTAGAGCTGATTGGTTGGGTAGGAGATGAAACCATTGGCAGTTGAAGCTGTCCTCATGCTGAGTCAGTTCCTTGGTGGGGGGCAGAAGGTCGGGTGAGCCAGTTAATCGATCTGGGTGGTGCTAGCTGATCCATCGAGTGCAGGGTCTGCAAAATATCTCAAGCACTGATCTTAGGAGCAGTTTAAGGAGAGTCAGAACCTTGTAGCCTCCAGCTGTCTGACTCCTAAACCATAATTTCTAATCTTGTGGCTAATTTGTTAGTCCTACAAAAGAAGTCTAATCCCCAGGCAAGAGGGAGGTTTGTTTTGGGAAAGGGCTGTTATCATCTTCGTTTTAAACTATAAACTATAAATTCCTCCCAAAGTTAGTTTAGCCTATGCCCAGGAATGAACAAGGACAGCTTGGAGGTTAGAAGCAAGATGGAGTCAGTTAGGTTCTCAGTCATAATTTTGCAAAGATGATTTCATAGCCAAGTAAGGCTTTACTCTAAATATGCCTTGAACTAATTAACCACCTAAACTATCATGTGACTAAAACTGATTTCTTTTCCTTTCCGCTCTCCCTTCTTCCTTCTCTTCCTTCTTCTTTCTTTCCTTCCACCTTTCTCTCTTTCAATCGGTAATCAAACATGTATCGAGTGCCTAGTATATGCCAAGCATTCTGCTAAGCACTGGAGATACAACAGTGAAGAACAAGTTCCAGTTTTAGTCTCCACTTTATCTAAAGAATGTCACCTAGGGGCATAACTGCTCCTGATGTGGAGGTAGTTTGGCCCTAACAGGATTGCAAGAGCACTACTGGCATTATTGAAGAGACTAGGAATGCTAAATTATTTTTTTCTGTAATGCTCAGAACATTCCTATTTAAATAAATGATTGTCTTGCCCCAAACCATATGCTAACAACACTGCTTCCCTGCATTGCTACCTCCCCTTGAGTAACACTTTCTGTCCATTCCACATTTATTCGTGATATTCACACTATTCCCTTGATGTCCTTATGTTCTTCCATGTCTCATTTCTAAATCTAAAAATTAACTCAAATGAGAATTGGAGAAGTCTATGAGAAATCCCTGATATCGCCCCTTGGAAGTAATTCTGTGCTTCCATCACACATGATCAAAGTGATCATATTACTCACTGTTCAGGCTGGAGTATTTTGGGTAGAAAAAGGGAGCATAGTTACATTGGCCCCAGCACACCTTGGGAAGTATGCTTATCCTACCCATGGCTTGGAACACTCAGGGCATTTGCTATTTACTGCTTCACCCAATAGTTAATTATTTACATCATTTATACAAATACTAGAGTCTATCTTAGGAGACTTAGAGTCTTTGAGATCAAGGCCTAGACATCTGAGATGCCACGCAGTGATTAAGAACACAGGTCACAAACAATCATTCTCAAACTTCAAACTTTGGTGTGCATTACAATTACTTGGAAGCTTTTAGAAAAATCGCAATAGCCAGGCCATACGCCAGACCAATTAAATCAGAATCTCTGTGGCTGAAACCCAGGCATCAATATTTTTTGAAAATTCCCCTGATGAGCCCCATGCGAAGTTGAGGTTGAGAATGACTGCTCTAGAGCCAGGCTAGCTGGGTTGAAATATTGTCTCTGTTTTTTATTAGCTGTGAGACCTTGGGCAAGCTAGTTAACCAGTAAAGTGGTATTAATTATAGCACCTTCCTCATATGGGTTTGTTGGGAGAATTACATGAATTAATAAACAGTGTCTAGCATGTAGAGGAGCTCAGCAATGCTAACTATTGCTATTACAGAGATAGATCATTAAAAAAAAAAAAATTCCATAAAGGCACATTCCCCGGTACCCAGCACCTAGGAGAAATGAGCAAATCTTTGAGTGGATGAATATGGTATAAACTCCACCTGGCTCACTTTCCTAGTCTGCAGGTTTGTCTTTCCTGATAACAATTGGGTGACAGTTCTGGTCATTTTATTTGCTCCAAATGGCTTCTCACAGGCCCTCCTACTCCTGTTTTTTTCCTTGTTTGCTCATTTTCCTTTGGGTTCTATTTTATCTCCCTATATGCTACTTGAAATATGTCCGTCAACAATGAGTCTTTTACCTGTCAAGAACTTCTCTTGTGGTTTGGTCATTGCTAGGACTTGCTGGCATCTTCTAAACTGGTTCCTTGTGATTTATTATTTCAAGTTTCTTGCTTTTGTTGCTTGACTAATTGAACGACAAATTAGCTGAAAAGAGGAAAATTCTGTCAAATAGTTTATCTAGTTTACCTACATGAGGCTAAATAATCAAATCAATGTTTTTCTTGATTAAGTTGCTGAAAATGAATTGCTTTGGCATCAGATATATTGTTTCTACATAGCATTATATTCAGTTCATTGTGATAATTTTAAGAAATATGAAATTATCACTGTAAACAGTTATCTTTAGTGAAATATGTTTTAAAATATATTTTCTTAATTTTATTACGTATTAGAGATCCCAAAGATATAAAATGACTATGGCTTATCTGTTATGTATTTTGGGCTTTTCTATAAAGATGTTAAAAAAATATACACTATTTTTGTGCCAAGATTCATAGTTGTATCATCTTTCAGATTGAATTAATCCTGAGGGCAGGCTGGGCATGGTGGCTCACACCTGCAATCCCAGCACTTTGGGAAGGCAAGGTGGGTGGATCATTTGAGGCCAGGAGTTCAAGACCAGCGTGGGCAGCATGGTGAAACCCCATCTCTACTAAAAACAGGAAAATTAGCTGGGTGTGGTGGTGTGTGCCTGTAGTACCAGCTACTTAAAAGGCTAAGGTGGGAGGATGGTTTGACCCCAGGAGGGGAAGGTTGCAGTGAGCCAACATGGTGCCATTGCACTCCAGCCTGGGCGACAGAGCCAGATCCTGTCTCAAAAAAAAAGTGAAGGCAAACTATTGAATCTATACCATTGATGGATATTACCATAAAAATGACTTGGCTGTCCACACAGAGAGGTAGTGTGGGGTCCAAATAACCTAAGGAAGAGGAGATGAAAACCTCTTGAAATAAAAGCTTGTATTCAAACTTGGATTATTTTCTTCTTTCCATAGGCGGCAAGGAATTGTTTGGTCAGTTCAACATGCATAGTAAAAATTTCGGACTTTGGAATGACAAGGTACATGCTATGTATATATATGTATTTTGTTTGTTTGTTTGTTTACTGACAAACTGAAGGTGCTGCAGACTGTGTTTTTATCTTCCTAGGTTGTAGGCCTGGTCGTATGGCCTACTGACCCACTTTGAATTTTGGGACATGTACCAATTTTAGCTGTGAGATAAATGTTTACTGTGGGCTATTCTTCTCATCTGTTAACAAAACTATGGTACATCTTAAAATTAAAAAAGGAATTTCTTGGTCCACTGAGAAACATGAAGAAAAAAGCATTTCTGATACACATATGTTTATGGAAGAAAAAGAAAGAAATTGGTTTGCTCAGCTGTCATTTTTCTATGTCCTCGCCAAACATTTCTAAGTATAGTAGTTGACTTTAAGTCTACAATTCAAGAGTGTGAAAAATTTAACCATATTTTTCTACAACTCAATATTGTTTAAATTTTGAGCATCCTTTTTTGGGGTGGTGCTAGAAATATAATCCCAGGGAATCTGGGGTTTCTCTCCAGCTTCCCTAAGCTTCAAAGTCCAGGTTCTTGTGTCTCGTGGGGCTATAGTACTGGTAGGGAGGTGGCTTACTGGTCCTTTTGTTATCCGTGTGCATGGCATCATTGCAGCCACCATCCTCTGGTCTTGTCTTTGGCTGGCCATTCAAACAGGTAGCTGCTAACCCATACTGAATTTTTTTCTGCAAGATTCCTTCAGAACTGGCATTTTTTTTTTTTTTTGACAGAGTCTTGCTCTGTCACTCAGGCTGGAGTGCAGTGGTGCTCTCTTGGCTCACTGCAGCCTCGACCTCCCAGGCTCAAGCTATCCTCCTGCCTCAGCCCCCCGAGTAGCTGGAACTACAGGCACATGCCAGCACGCCCAGCTAATTTTTTATTTTTGGTAGAGATGGGTTTTCACCATGTTGGCCAGGCTGGTCTTGAACTCCTGACATCACATATCCACCCACCTCGGCCTCCCAAAGTGCTGTGATTACAGGTGTGAGCAGTCTTGCCTGGCTGGCATTCTTTATGATTACAAAACTCCATGGTGTGATCTCAGATCTCATTTACCTAGGAACATCCACAGCCATTTGTTCATTGGCATCTTTCTGCCTTTCCGAGGGCTCTACCTGGGGAAAAGTGCACTGGTTCTTTGTCACTTTTAAATCCCACCAACCTAATGTGGGAGTAGGAGCTTCTTTCCTAAAGGACCTGGGCAGCCCTTTAGGGTACAAGATACAGGACCCTAACCCACTGATCTACTAAAGAAAATTATCCCCCTTTTCTTTCCCTTCTATTTCCCCCATTCCTCTAGCTCAAGGGATATTTTTCTAGATAGTGGTGGTAATAGGGGTGGTGGTAGTGAGATCTCACTCCTGTTCATGGCCCATTTTCCAAGATATTTTGTTAATAACTCAATCTTTCTTCTCTGAAGAGCCTAGACTTGAAAAATTCAAAATCTATAGACAATGGCTTTTCTCTCTTTGTTTTCTGTTATTCATTCTTTACCTAAGTAGAATGACCTGTGACTCAATAAAGCTCTGATAGGTGGAGGGAGGTAGTGTATATAAAAAAAGTGAGAGTGTAGGGGCAGCATTAATAAACGCTGTGAAAACACTATATTGTATACTTAAGGGGCAACAAGCACAAGTTTATTTTTGTCTCTTCTCTGCAGTTTCTCACATTTGGACATCCTTGTGTACAATTCTCAAAAAAGAGAGAGGGTTCAACTTGTTATTTTTTTAAGGAGATGGTAGTTATTCTTGATTTCTTTCCATATAGGGCCATTCTAATGCATTGGAGATTTGTCATATCAGAAGCATTATGTTCATATACTTTTACTTTCCCCCCTTCTCTATGCCCCACAAAAAAAACATGCACATGAATGAAAATTCGGCATCCAACTTTGAATCCTTCATTTCTATTTTAAGAAGAGTGGTCTTTGTTTTCTCCACCCCTGGGAAGAGTGGTCTTTTATTTCCTTTTTATAATCTTGGTTGTTAGAGGCTTTAGCATGCTTCTTTGTAGAGTTAAGAATTTACCATAATTAACATAAACAGTGAGCCATGTTTGGAACTGAAGCAGCATGGTGATTTTCAGAGGTCCACATAAAACAAACACAACTGAGACTTGGTTTGGGGAGGAAACATTATCAGGGACACTTTCACACTCTACTAACAAGAAGGCGTCCACAACCTTTCTGGGGTAAAATACTTTGTCTTTTAGCAACTTAGAGTTAACTAAAGGGATCTGAAGTAAATAGAGCTTGGAGGTAATTAACACAATGTGCTTTGAATCTGATAACCTTAGGTACGTTTTGGATGATGAGTATGTCAGTTCTTTTGGAGCCAAGTTCCCAGTCAAGTGGTCCCCTCCTGAAGTTTTTCTTTTCAATAAGTACAGCAGTAAATCTGATGTCTGGTCATTTGGTGAGTGCGTCTGATGTTCATTTGCTGGAGCTTGATTTAATAAAATGGGCAATATGTTATTTTTAACTTTGATTTCCTAATTGATGTAGCATTTTTTTAAAAGTCTTCTTGTAATTGTGCTTTCTTCTATGTGTTCTAACCACATCCCGACTGTCTTTGGCAAGTGGTGTCACATACCTTCTTACATAAGTCTGCCTTTTGGATCTTTCCCTTCCTCCATGGGCACTCACTGTAAAACCGTAACAAAGAGTCTACTGATCTAGAAAACAAACTCAGATAAGTTTTCCCCTCCTCAGAGGCTTGAAGGAAAAATAATCTTATGACATTGTTTAGAGTGTAATTAATAAACTTCATTGTCTAAACTGTGAAGCAGCTTGACTATTTTCCAGTTATTCAGTTGTTAACCTGAACTTAAACCTGAGTTTTAAAAATGGTGGCATCTCATTTACTTCCTTAACTTTAACGTTTGTGGAATTTAGACATAGGCTTCCTTGGGATCTGTGAATTGATATTCATATTGGATAATGTTCTTCATTGAGAAAGAGACACCATAGACCCATGTCCAATGAAGTTTCGGGGTTGATTTTCAAAAAAATGGTAATAAATATGCAAAAATCTAGCTATCCTCTTTCACCCCAAACTACCTGGAGGCTTGTGGGTTCTGGGTTCTCAGAAGGGTGTCAGTTTTATTGTCTACAATAAGGTTAAAACTGGGCACAGTGGCTCAGGCCTACAATTCCAGCACTTTGGAAGGCTGAGGTGGGAGGATTGCTTGAGACCAGGAGTTCAAGACTAGCCTGGGCAACCTAGCAAGACTCTGTCTTTACAAAAAAAAAAAAAAAATTAGCCAGGTGTGGTGGCATATACCTGTAGTCCCATTTCCTCGGGAGGCTGAGGCAGGAGGATTGCTTGAGCCCAGGAGTTTGAGGTTATAATAAGCCAGGATCGTGCCACTGTACTCCAGCCTGGGTGACAGAGCAAGACCCTGCCTCAAAAAAATTAAAACATAAATTTAAAAACATAAAATAAGGTGAAGCTTGTGTCATTAATCTCATTAGCTCTCCATGGACATATGATAGTCTCAGGAGGTGACACTTGAAGCTGTACTGAAGAGCAATTAGGTTGTGAGACCACATCTTAGAGACCAATGAAGAGCAATAGAAGGACCTCATTGAAGGTTGCCAAACAATTAGAACTCCCTGAATTTTACCTACTTGTCTCCCTCACTGAACAGTGAGCTCCTTAGGCACATGGATTGATCTGACACTTATAAAATCTCCAGGTCCCAGCAGAGGCCTGGCCTGTCATCAATGTCTAGTAAATATTTGTAGAATAAGTGAATAATTAAATGAACTCAAATTGGGAGTTCTTGCAGGAGTTTCACTAATCAATCAATCAATCAATGATTATTGGACACCTACTTATGTACAGAGCCCCTGCTAGATATTCTGGGGCTCTGCCCATCAGTCTAATCTTTTAGCAGAAAGAAGGGGACACATGCCATTTACTGG
Source organism: Nomascus leucogenys (assembly GCF_006542625.1). NCBI lineage: Eukaryota > Metazoa > Chordata > Mammalia > Primates > Hylobatidae > Nomascus > Nomascus leucogenys. Next base: position 38,561,110 of record NC_044400.1, read on the forward strand.
TGAAACTCTTGGCTAAGTAGGCAGCAGAGGCTCACATAATCCTGTCAGTTTCTATGGAATGGCAGAAAGGTTCATTGATTTCAGGATGCAGGGACATGACTGCTGCTTAGAAATGAAAATGCTAGGCCAGGCGTGGTGGCTTACGCTTGTAATTCCAGCATTTTGGGAGGCTGAGGCGGTCGAATCACCTGAGGTCAGAGCTCGAGACCAGCCTGGCCAACATGGTGAAACCCCGCCTCTACTAAAAATAGAAAAATTAGCTGGGTGTGGTGGTGGGCACCTGTAATCCCAGCTACTCAGGAGGCTGAGGCAGAAGAATTGCTTGAACCCGGGAGACAGAGGTTGCAGTGAGCCAAGATCATGCCACTGCACTCCAGCCTGGGCGACAGAGCGAGACCCTATCTCAAAAAAAAAAAAAAAAAAAAAGAAAATGCTACCGGTATTTTCTCCTGATAGGGGAGGCAATCAAGACCCATGGAAAAGGAAAGGCATTGTTTTCACTTAGATTATTTTCAGGTTACAGGCCTCTTTGAAAACTAAGGTGAAAGTGATTTGCTTCCTTGATAGAACCACTGTTATTCAGGATGGTTATAGCCCAATGCATGGAGCACAAAAATAAAGCCTTATAGTTGGAAATTGTTCTTTCAGTTCCCAAGCAATCGTTTCTCTCTAACCCCTTGTTTTCCTGCATTTTTGTTTGCAGGAGTTTTAATGTGGGAAGTTTTTACAGAAGGAAAAATGCCTTTTGAAAATAAGTCAAATTTGCAAGTCGTGGAAGCTATTTCTGAAGGCTTCAGGCTATATCGCCCTCACCTGGCACCAATGTCCATCTACGAAGTCATGTACAGCTGCTGGCATGAGGTAAGTAAACGTTACTTTTCTTTGAAAGTTGGCAGTCCCAGCATCTGAGAGCAGACCTGATTATCACAAACTTCAGAACTCCGGCATGGCAGGAAAAGGCATCTGTGTCTTGGTCATGATCCTGAGAGTCTGAAGTACTATCTCAAACTCACTACAAAGTCATGAATCCATTTTGTTTTGAACAATGGCCTTTTTTCTGAGAAATTCAGTGCATTTTCTGAGTCTTATCTGAGATTGGTTCTTGCAGAAACTCTTGGTGTTACTCAAGCCTCAGTGATTAGACGTTTTATTAGCTTTAAGAATTAATGGGTCGGGCGCAGTGGCTCATGCCTGTAATCTCAGCACTTTGAGAGGCCGACGCAGGTGGATCACCTGAGGTCAGGAGTTTGAGACCAGCCTGGCCAACATGATAAAACCCCGTCTCTACTAAAAATACAAAAATTAGCCTGGTGTGGTGATGCATGCCTGTAATCCCAGCTACTGGGGATGCTGAAGCAGAAGAAAAATCTTGAACCTGGGAGGCGGAGCTTGCAGTGAGCCAAGATCACGCCACTGCACTCCAGCCTGGGCGACAGAGCAAGACTCCGTCTCAAAAAAAAAAAAAAAAAAAAAAAAAAAAATTAAATAATGGAGGCTGTGTGTGGTGGCTCACGCCTGTAATCCCAGCACTTTGGGAGGCCAAAGTGGGCAGATCACTTGAGGTCAGGAGTTTGAGACCAGCCTGGCCAACATGGTGAAACCCTGCCTCTACTAAAAATACAAAAATTAGCCAGGCCTGGTGGTGCACACCTGTAATTCCAGCTACTTGGGAGGCTGAGATAATTGCTTGAAACCGGGAGGCAGAGGCTACAGTGAGCTGAGATTGCACCACTGCACTCCAGCCTGGACAAGAGAACAAGACTCTGTCTAAAAAATAAATAAATAAATAAATAAATAAAAGAATTAATGGTGGAAACTAAGGATAGAACCAGGTTTGTTAAACTTCCACGTTGAAAAAGAAAGATGGTGTTTCCATTTACTTCACTCAGCTTTTGTTTGTCTTGCTTTTCCAACGCTAATAGTAACGGGTTTCATCTGTCTTCTGGCAGTCAGGACACCTGCTACAGATTAAACTAGAATAGGAATGGAGGCAGAAAGTGTGTCAGGAACTTCCACTCAGGAAGAAATCTCTCCAGAACTTAGTTTTTCTATTTGTTGAAATGCCAAGCTTAGAAATAAAGCCAGAGGGGCTTCTGTTCCACCTCTGGGCAGTGACTCAACACCCCTGCCCTTCTCAGTGAAATTCCCTGTGATTTTGAGAGCTTTGCTTTCTTTCCAGCTGACAGTTTCAGCTGGAAATTACAGCTTGATTAGAAGTTTCCTCCTGGTTGAAAAAATAAAGCACTTGATTATCAATCCACAAACACTAGAATATTGAATATTTTAAGAGTGATGTGGTTGTTCATATTCCAAGAAGCATTACATTTATAGAGAGCCCCAATGTATGAAAATATTTTACATATATTAACTACTTTACAAAGAATCTTGAAAGACATAGAAAAATGTTCAGCAAGCTATAAGAAAAAAATGTTCAGAAAAATGTTCAGTAAGTAGTAATAAACAGCTGTTTTAGGAGCATCTTTGCAATAAAAATGTAAGTAGCTCAGAAGTATATGTTGCGTATGAAATAATACACACATACGTGTGTGTAATATAATACTTATTGAGATGTTACATGTAAGTGGAACTGAGACACAGAAGGAGGAAGGGAAGTGATAAGTAGGATGCTGTCTAAAGGACCATGTAAACAACATTAGTCTCAAATTGCAGTCAGAACATTGATTAATACAATGGTGTGGTTATGTTGATTTATTTGTTTGAAAAAGTTGATTTGGCCGGGTGTGGTGGCTCATGCCTGTAATCCCAGCACTTTGGGAGGCCGAGGCAGGCGAATCATGAGGTCAGGAGTTCGAGACCAGCCTGGCTAACATGGTGAAACCCCGTCTCTACTAAAAATACAAAAAAATTAGCTGGGCATGGTGGTGGGCACCTGTAATCCCAGCTACTCAGGAGGCTGAGGCAGGAGAATCGTTCGAACCTGGGAGGCAGAGGTTGCAGTGAGCCAAGATCCCACCATTGCACTCCAGCCTGGGTGACAGGGCGAGACTGTCTCAAAAAAAAAAAAAAAAAAAAAAAAAGAAAGAAAAGAAAAAGTTGATTTATTTTTGAGACAGAGTCTTGCTCTGTTTCCCAGACTACAGTGCAGTGGCACAATCACAGCTCACTGCAGCCTTGACCTCCTGGGCTTATGCAATCCGCCAGCTCAGCCTCCTGAATAGCTGGGACTACAGTGATGTGCCACCATGACCAGCTAATTTTTTAAATTTTTTTCTAGAGATGGAGTCTCACTTTGTTGCCCAGGCCTCAAGCAGTCCTCCTGCCTCGGCCTCCCAAAGTGCTGGGATTAGAGATGTGAGCCATTTTGTCAGGTGCAAAAGTTGATTTTGCCTACAACTTTACCCCATGTGCTTAGGGCATTAGAGTCAAACGTGACTATGTTATCTTAGAGAGACCAATTTCAGGATTCATGCACAGAAACAGGCTCCTCACAGACCTCCACAGTTTATGCCCAGAGTCTCAGTGAGGACCCTCACTTGCACTTGCGCTGTCTTCTGCTCTGTTTATTTTATTGATGCTCTCTGTTTATGAGCCATGAAGAGGGGTGTCTTTCCACTGACCCTGCTGTCAATAACACCTGTGACAATGTGGCTACTATGAGTAGCTCTGTTTCCCACGGTTTTAAAAGATGCTGACAGTGCCATCTCTTCCTCCTCATGGAATCAGAGCTAAACCGCACCCCTAAGTGAAGTAGGAAAAAATGCTCCAATCCTTGGCTCCATGACCAGGGATATGGGGTCACTTATGGTGACTATCTTCCTTTAGAGTTGCTGACTCTTGAAAACTGTGCAAACATCACAGGCTTTTAAAACTTTTTAAAATGTAATAATATTCAGCAATCACTTTTCTATGTGTGAGAGGGACTTCCACACTCTTATTTTTCTGTTGACTGAGACTGAAAGCACAACCTGTGCCCCAAGACCTTCAAAGTCCCTCATGAAAACATGCCTTTTGCTTTCTGACTGAAATCCTCCTTTCTATAAGGGCTCAGGTGTCATAGATACCCTGAACTGAGCTTGGGAGCCTGGTATGCTAGATGCCCCTTCTCCCAGCCCTTTCTTTACCTCACACATGTCAAGTCATCCAAATATATCTGTAGGGTCGTGGTGTCCAAGAGTACTTTCTGAGATGCTGAAACGTTCTATATCTGTGCTGCCCAATATGGCAGCCACTTCTGGCTACTGGGTTCTTGAAATGTGGCTAGCATGACTGAATAACTGAATTTAAACATGTATATAATCTTAAGGAATTTAAATAGCCACATGTGGCTAGTGTTTGCAGGTCTAGCCATTTTATTTTTGCAGCATTCTCTAACATTTTCATATTCACGCCTCACTCAACTGCCAATCATGCTGTGGTATGTCAGTCAAGATATCTTTCTCTTCCTTTTTGTGAAGAGCCAGCCTGGATTCAGGTCTCTGCCAGCAAGTTCCAGAGCTGGTCTCTGAGTGATCCTTAGCCCATTTATGCCACAGGTGGCAATTTTTTGAATTTTTGCATGAGTGAAAAATCAGACTTTGGCGATGACCTCGAGTAGTGGGATATAAATAACTCTCACATGCTTAGCGTTCCAAAAATGGAACCCTTGGCATAAGTGGGTTAAGCTGAGCTAACCACCCCCACTTCCCTTTTCCAGAAACCTGAAGGCCGCCCTACGTTTGCCGAGCTGCTGCGGGCTCTCACAGAGATTGCGGAAACCTGGTGACCGGAAATGGAATGCCAACCCAAAGAGTCATCTTGCAAAACTGTCATTTATTGTGAATATCTTTACCATATGGGGTCACTTATGGTGAATATCTTTCTTCAGAGTTGCTGACCCTTGAAAACAGTGCAAAGATCACAGCTTTTAAAAGTTTTAAAACTTTAAGAATATTCAGACAATCGTTTTTCTATGTGTGAGAGGGACTTGCACACTTATTTTTCTGTAAAATATTTCACATCCCAAATGTGAAGAAGTGAAAAAGGCTTCGCAGCAGTCTTCATAGTGGTGCTCTTCATGATCATAGCCCCAGGAACCCTTGAGGTTCTTCTTCACAAGGCTGAGAGTGCTTCCTTCTTGAAGACGAGTGACATTCATCACTTCAGTGATCCATGCATAGAATATGAAAATAAATTCTTCCAACTCATGGGATAAAGGGGACTCCCTTGAAGAATTTCATGTTTTTGGGCTGTATAGCTCTTTACAGAAAATGCACCTGTATAAACCACATGAATGTTAGTATTCTGGAAATGTCTTTTGTTAATATAATCTTCCCATGTTATTTAACAAATTGTTTTTGCACATATCTGATTATATTGAAAGCAGTTTTTTGCATTCGAGTTTTAAACACTGTTATGAAATGTAAACAAAGCTCACCTTTGAACAGATCCTGGTGACATTCTATTTCCAGGAAAATCCGGAACCTGATTTTAGTTCTGTGATTTTACACTTTTTACGTGTGAGACTGGACAGTTTCAGAGGCCTTATTTTGTCATACTAAGTGTCTCCTGTAATTTTCAGGAAGATGATTTGTTCTTTCCAGAAGAGGAGACAAAAGCAAGATAGCCAAATGTGACATCAAGCTCCATTATTTCGGAAATCTAGGATTTTGAATTCGAGATGAAACAACCAGCAATCACAGTTAAATCTTAACTTTGCCTGCACTCTTTGTAGGAATGATCAGAAATTTATCTTTATCATTCTGAGTGCTTCAGGAGTACAATAGGAAGAAAGATACGGGAAAAAACACAAGTGTAATCACCATGAAGTCTAACAACAGGGGCCCGTTATTTGCGTACTGTCCCACCCTGGATCATGGTTCTCTGGGAACAAGCTTCATGATTTTCATTAGAGTTTAAATTGTTGATTGTCAGTAGTTGCGACTTTTAAATTATATTTCCTCCACTCAAAGAATGGTATCTTTATATATCAATGACATTCAATAAATGTGTATTATTTCTAATGAGATTCAGTTACAAGAAGAGACTTGAGAGTTCAAGTAGTGGTCTCAGAAATGTTTGGGCTGAATGTGGTGGCTCATGCCCATAATCCCAGCATGGGATCGGGAGGTCAAGGTGGGAAGATAGCTTGAGCCCAGTTTGAGACCAGCCTGGGCAACAAAGTGAGATCCTGTCTCTATTTAAAAAAAAAAAAAGAAAAGAAAAAAAAAGAAAGAAAAGAAAGCTAGGCGTAGTGGTGCATGCATGCACGTAGTCCCAGCTACTTGGGAGGCTGAGACAGGAGCCCAGGAGGTCAAGGCTGCAGTGAGCCATGATTGTGCCACTGCACTCCAGCCTGGGTGATAGAGCGAGACCCTGTCTCAAAAACAGAAACAAGTTTGTACGATTTACATATTTATCTATTCTAATTTCAATGGATATTTGAGTTGTTTCCAATTTTTAACTATTTTTTAGATTTATACTTTAAGTTCAATAAACATACATGTGCATGTGTCTTTATAGTAGAATGATTTATAATCCTTTGGGTATATACCCAGTAATGGGATTGTTGGGTCAAATGGTATTTCTGATTCTAGATCCTTGAGGAATCACCACACTGTCTTCCACAATGGTTGAACTAATTTACACTCCCACCAACAGTGTAAAAGCATTTCTATTTCTCCACATCCTCTCCAGCATCTGTTGTTTCCTGACTTTTTAATGATTGCCATTCTAACTGGTGTGAGATGGTATCTCATTGTGGTTTTGATTTGTATTTCTCTAATGACCAGTGATGATGAGCTTTCTTTCATATGTTTCTTGGCCAAATAAATGTCTTTTTTGAAAAGTGTCTGTTCATATCCTTTGCCCATTTTTTGATGGGGTTGTTTTTTTCTTATAAATTTATTTACATTTCTTGTAGATTCTGGATATTAGGCCTTTGTCAGATGGATTGACTGCAAAAAATATTCTCCCATTCTGTAGGTTGCCTGTTCAGTCTGATGATAGTTTCTTTTGCTGTGCAGAAGCTCTTTAGTTTAATTAGATACCATTTATCAATTTTGGCTTTTGTTGTCATCGCTTTTGATGCTTTAGTTATGAAGTCTTTGCTCGTGCCTGTGTCTTGAATAATATTGTCTAGGTTTTCGTCTAGGATTTCTATGGTTTTAGGCCTTACATTTAAATCTTTAATCCATCTTGAGTTAATTTTTGTATAAGGTGTAAGGAAGGGATCCAGTTTCAGTTTTCTGCATATGGCTAGCCAGTTTTCCCAACACCACTTATTAAATAGGGAATCCTTTCCCCATTGCTTGTTTTTGTCAGGTTTGTCAAAGGTCAGATGGTTGTAGATGTGTGATGTTATTTCTGAGGCCTCTATTGTGTTCCATTGGTCTATATATCTGTTTTGGTACCAGTACCATGCTGTTTTGGTTACTGTAGCCTTGTAGTATAGTTTGAAGTCAGGTAGTGTGATGCCTCCAGCTTTGTTCTTTTTGCTTAAAATTGTCTTGGCTATATGGGAGCTTTTTTGGTTCCATGTGAAATTTAAATTAGTTTTTTCTAATTCTGTGAAGGAAGTCAATGGTATCTTGATGGGAATAGCATTGAATCTATAAATTACTTTGAGCAGTATGGTCGTTTTCACGATATTGATTCTTCCTATCCATGAGCGTGGAATGTTTTTCCATTCGTTTGTGTCCTTTCTTACTTCCTTGAGCAGTGGTTTGTAGTTCTCCTTGAAGAGGTCCTTCACATCCCTTGTAAATTCTATTCCTAGGTATTTTATTCTCTTTATAACAATTGTGAATGGGAGTTTGCTCATGATTTGGCTCTCTATTATTGGTGTGTAGGAATGCTTGTGATTTTTGCACATTGATTTTGTATTCCGAGACTTTGCTAAAGTTGCTTATCAGCTTAAGGAGTTTTTGGGCTAGGATGATGGGGTTTTCTAAATATACAATCATGTCATCTACAAACAGAGATAATTTGACTTCCTCTCTTCCTATTCGAATACGCTTTATTTCTTTCTCTTTCCTGATTGCCCTGGCCAGGACTTCCAATACTATATTGAATAGGAGTGGTGAGAGAGGGCATCCTTGTCTTGTGCCGGTTTTCAAAGGGAATGCTTCCAGCTTTTACCCATTCAGTATTATACTGGCTGTGGGTTTGTCATAAATAGCTCTTAATATTTTGAGATATGTTCCATCAATACTTAGTTTATTGAGTGTTTCTATCCTGAAAGGGTGTTGAATTTTGTCGAAGGCCTTTTCTGCGTCTATTGAGATAATTATGTGGTTTTCATCATTGGTTCTGTTTATGTGATGGATTAAGTTTATTGGTTTGCGTGTGTTTGCATCCCAGGGATGAAGCTGACTTGGTTGTGGTGGATAAGCTTTTTAATGTGCTGCTGGATTCAGTTTGCCAGTATTTTATTGAGAATTTTCGCATCGAAGTTCATGAGGGATATTGGCCTGAAATTTTCTTTTTTTGTTGTGTCTGTGCCAGGTTTTGTTATCAGGATGATGCTGGCCTCATAAAATGAGTTAGTGGGGAGTCCCTCTTTTTCTATTATTTGGAATAGTTTTGAAAGGAATGGTACCAGCTCCTCTTTGTACCTGTGGTAGAATTTGGCCGTGAATCTGTCTGGTTCTGGGCTTTTTTTGGTTGGTAGGCTATTAATTACTGCCTCAATTTCAGAACTTGTTATTGGTCTATTCAGAGATTCTACTTCTTCCTGGTTTAGTCTTGGGAGGGTGTATGTGTCCAGGAATTCATCCATTTCTTCTAGATTTTCTAGTTTATTTGCGTAGTGGTGTTTGTAGTATTTATTCTCTGATGGTGGTTTGTATTTCTGTGGCAGCAGTGGTGATATCCGCTTTATCATTTTTTATTGCATCTGTTTGATTTTTCTCTCTTTTCTTCTTTATTAGTGGTCCATCTACTTTGTTAATCTTTTCAAAAAACCAGCTCCTGGATTCATTGATTTTTTTTGAAGGGGTTTTCGTGTCTCTATCTCCTTCAGTTCTGCTCTGATCTTAGTTATTTCTTGTTTTCTGCCACCTTTTGAATTTGTTTGCTGTTGCTTCTGTAGTTCTTTTAATTGTGATGTTAGGGTGTCAATTTTAGAACTTTCCTGCTTTCTCCTGTGGACATTTAGTGCTATAAATTTCCCTCTAAACACTGCTTTAGCTGTGTCCCAGAGATTCTGGTACATTGTGTCTTTGTTCTCATTGGTTTCAAAGAACTTATTTATTTCTGTCTTAATTTTGCTATTTACCCAGTAGTCTTTCAGGAGCAGGTTGTTCAGTTTCCATGTAGTTGTGTGGTTTTGAGTGAGTTTCTTAATCCTGAGTTCTAATTTGATTGCACTGTGGTCTGAGAGACAGTTTGTTATGATTTCCTTTCTTTTGCATTTGCTGAGGAGTGTTTTACTTCCAATTATGTGGTCAATTTTGGAATAGGTGTGATGTGGTGCTGAGAAGAATGTATATTCTGTTGATTTGGGGTGGAGAGTTCTGTAGATGTCTATTAGGTCCACTTGGTCCAGAGCTGAGTTCAAGTCCTGGATATCCTTGTTAATTTCCTGTCTCGTTGATCTGTCTAACGTTGGCAGTGGGGTGTTAAAGTCTCCCACTATTATTGTGTGGGAGTCTAGGTCTCTTTGTAGGTCTCTAAGAACTTGCTTTATGAATCTGGGTGCTCCTGTATTGGGTGCATATATATTTAGGATATATATATATGTATGTATGTATGTGTATATATATATGTATATATGTAATCACTGAGAAGTTAGCTCTTCTTATTGCATTGATCCCTTTACCATTATGTAATGCCCTTCTTTGTCTTTTTTGATCTTTGTTGGTTTAAAGTCTGTTTTATCAGAGACTAGGATTACAACCCCTGCTTTTTTTGCTTTCCATTTGCTTGGTAAATCTTCCTCCATCCTTCCTCCATCCCTTTATTTTGAACTATATGTGTCTTTGCACATGAGATGGGTCTCTTGAATATAGCACACCATGGGTCTTGGCTGTTTATCCAGTTTTCCACTCTGTGCCTTTTAATTGGGGCGTTTAGCCTGTTTACATTTAAGGTTAATATTGTTTTTTATGAATTTGATCCTGTCCTTATGAGGCTAGCTGGTGATTTTGCCCATTAGTTGGTGCAGTTTCTTCATAGTGCCCCATGAGTTCTACTGTTCTTTTCCTTTCAGGATGAGCTGCCCCTGGTCCTCTGCTTCTGTTGGGCATAGAGATCCCCTCACAGGAGTCCTCCCTGCTGATCGTGGGCTCAGTCCCCAGGGCCTAGCCACTGCTCTCTAGAAAGCCATACCCCTTAGTGCTCAGCCTCTCACACATTCCGGGACCACTTTCCCATTCTCGGTGCTGTGGAGCTTGGGCCTTGACCCTTAAAAGAAAATTATTTTGACACTTGTTAAAATGATCTGGGAGACTTTGTTTGAGAGTAATTCAAGTAGTAGAGAGAGACTGAACTCAGCTCTGACTACAGCAAAGACAGCTGGGGTCAGTAGATAGGAAATAGTAGAGGGATTTTTGCTAAACTGGCTTAACAAGATTCTAACTAAAGGCAGGTCAAGGACTAAGATATTAAGATGTCGAGGATGAGGAATTTGATCAGATAACAAGGGTTGGGGACTTCTTGCTAAACTGAGTTAGCAGGATTCTTGCTAAAGCCAGGCCAAGGATGGACCTAAGATAAGGCCTAGGTAGGAAGACGGCTCGTAGAAACATTAACGAAAATTTGATCAAGAAGGGAATCTGTTACCATCCCTCATATTAGCTGCCAGTCTCAGGAAAGCCAGCCTCTCGCCTCCAGATCAGCACATTTCTGTTTCATCTTTAAGCACCACCCTCAACCCACTCTGGATGTCACAAAATGATATCTAGATTGTCTTCACTGGATCTAAGTCTCAAACACTATTTTCATTCTGGGGAACTGAGGTGTTAAAAGAAGCACAAACCTTGTGAATCACAATCCTGCCTTTTTTTCCTGGGATACAGTGGGGAAGGAGATGCTTTATTACTTCTTGATGAACTTCCAAAGTTTCAAAACCAAACAAAATGTCTTTTTATCAGTGCATTGCTTTTCCCTTAAAAACATACGCAGTTCCTTTACCCATGTTGTACTTGTGCCCTTTCCTGTGTCTGCCTTGAATTGTGTTACCATGGGAACGTCTTCTAGACACTAGCAACACTGAGGGTGCAAGTAGGGGCAACATGCTTTTCCGACTTCCTAAGGACAGGGTGTGTGGTATGTGCAAGGGGCAGTTTCTCAGCTCTCTTTGGAGAATCTTCGTTCAGACTCTAGTTTCTCCAGATCCAAGTGTTCTTGGATCTCAGCACCGTTCACATTTTGGGCTGGATAATTGTTTGTTGTGGGAGGATGTGCTGTGTATTGGAGGATATTTAGTAGCATCTTTGGCCTTTACCCACTAGATGCCAATACCCCTCCCCCAGGAGAAACAACCAAAAATGTCTCCAGAACATTCTCAAATGTCCCCTGGGGGATGCGAACCACTGATTTCATTACCAAAGGATCTTGCCTGGGTTTAAGGAGGTCCATGGACTTGGATGGAGAAAAAATTACATCTTTATTTTTATTAATCTCTAAGCTTTAGCATTTCCCATAATTCTAAATGTGAATTCATATTTAGAATTCTAAATGTGAATTTACATTTAGAATTATGGGAAAAAACAAAACTCTAGTACTTTCTATAAGCAGTTTCTGTGACTTTGTCCAAATATGAAAAACTATTATTTTCATATCATGTGGGAGTTTTTTCAACTTTCTCAATTTACATTCATCACTACTTCAAAGTTGTGATAGTTTTTAGAACTGTCACTAGATCTTGTCATTTAACACAATAAAAAAGACATATTATGAAAACACACATTTGTTTTTTAAATATTTTGATAACTTTATGTCAATATAATTGGTTTCCTTTTTAGTTCTATGTACTTCTATTTTATGCATTTAAAAACATTATTCCAGCTAGACATGGTGGTACATATCTGTAGTCCCAGCTATTCAGGAGGCTGAGATAGAAGGATCACTTGTGCCCAGAAGGTCAAGCCATAGCACTCCAGCTGGGGCAACAGAGAAAGAACCTGTCTCAAAAAAAGGAAAAAAAAACACAAAAATTATTCCAAGAAGGAGTATAAAGCCTTCCCTAGACTTCTAAAGAGATCTGTAGCATAAAAAAAGATTCAAAACTCTTCTGTATCCAATAAGATTTCTGGATCTGGAGGGATGTATGCTGGGCCACACACAACCTATCAGCCACTTACTGTTGGCTACAAAGCAGACCCATGAGGATTTGATTTTGGCTAGTCCAGCAAGCTGATTCCCTGATGTGCATATCCAGCCAAGCCTTTTTCACCCCAGATATTGTCGGGACTGGCACTTGGTTCTGGTTTTCATGTCCCCTTTTCTACTGGCCTTGAACCCTCTATGGTGGGATCCAAGACGTGATGAGTGAATGGCCTCAACTGCCCCCATGTTTGGCAGCAGAGAGAGAGAAGCTGGCTCCAACCACCCCCTCCAATTGGCCTGGGGTTCATATTCAGATGGGCACTTGAGCCTCTCTTTTCCTCTGGAGCCACACCCCAGCTAGTTGAAGGGAGATAAAGTGGGTGAATCATATTTCTCTGGAGGCAGGGTGGCTCCATGCCACTTTCAAAACAAGACAAAACAAAATCCAATTTGAACTGGCATTTTTGGCTGTTACCACCAGGCTGGGTGTGCTACTGGCATCTAGTGAGTAGAGACCAGTGATGTTGCTAAACATCCTACAAAGAGCACATACCCCCACAACAAAGAATTATCCAGCTCAAAATGTTAACAGTTCTAAGGCTAAAAGGGGTATCATTAGACCCTGTGACTGTGAAGTCCAGGGGTGCAGACATTCACCCTGTTATCATCCTTCCAGCTCCATTTCCCATGTCTCAGGCTGCCTCCTCTTCCACCCCTCCCAGATGAAAAGTGGATGCTGTGGTCACATACCTTACCTTGACGTACTATACCATCCAGAGGGAGAGAACGTCTCTGTCCCAGCATTTCCACCAGAGTCCTGAGGTTCTCTCTGACTGGATCAGATCCACACACCCTCCAGGAACAAATCTCTGTAGCTAGGGACATGGAATGCTTTGGCTAGTTTGGACTGGGGCACATGTTTCCTCAAGAGCCACGGCTGAAATCCATTTACCTTGAAAATAGAAAATGGGAGCCATTCAGAGGGTCTGGAAAGGGGAGTGATAAATGCTGGAATGATAATCAACAAATACCAGGTGCTCGTCTTTTCCCAATTCCCCTCTTGCTTTCTGGCCATTTTGCATGCAGTCCATCATCTTATCTTATCTTTTCTTTTCTTTTCTTTTCTTTTTTTTCTTTCTTTTCTTTCTTTTCTTTCTTTTTTTTTTTTTTTTCAGACAAGATCTCACTCTGTTGCCCAGGCTGGAGTGCAGTGGTGTGATCTTGGCAACCTCTGCCTCCTGGGTTCAAGTGATTCTCCTGCCTCAGCCTCCAGAGTAGCTGGGATTATAGGCATGTGCCACCACACCCAGCTAACTTTTTGTATTTTTTGGTAGAGACGGGGGTTTCACTGTGTTGGCCAGGCTGGTCTCAAACTCCTGGCCTCAAGTGATCTGCCTGCCTTGGCCTCCCAATGTGTGGGAATTGCAGGTGTGACCCACTGCACCTGGCCCCACCATCTTCTCTAGTAACAAACTGGAACGCTTCAGCTATGACCTTTGTTTTTCTAATGCAAATTAGCTCAAACATGATGAGTAAGTCAGGAGAATGTTGTCAATATTTAGTGCCGGTTGGCCAGGTTCCGTTTTCTCCAGTACTTTAACATTTTGAAGTGATCTGGGGGCAAATTTTCTCAAAATTAGACAGCCTTAACAATATATGAAGATCTTAAGAAAAAGCTGACACTCCTATGCAGGTACCTTCCTTGAGTGCAAGTAGTGGTGGATTTGGTGGCTTCCACCTCATGGGGCTGTCTGGGAAAGCTGAAGATGCAGCTGAAGAATCTGCTTAGATTGGAGCAATGTGCTCGACTTCCTTTCTGTACCTGGACCTACAACCTCACTGAGCTCACCTCCTGCTACTCTCCCATTCACCCATGCGGACCCTGGCCTCCCTGCTGTCCGCTGCACATACCAGTCCCCTCTCACCTCAGGGCCTTTGCACCTGCTGCTGTGCCCTTTGCTGGCAATATTTCTGGATCTCTACATGGCTCACTTCCCCATCTCCTCCAGGCCGTTGATCAACTGTCGCCATCTCCTTGACGCTTTCTCTGACCACCTCCGATTAAAATCGCAACCCCACATGGGCATTCCCTGTCTCTGTTCTCTGTATCATTGTTCTCTATAGCTCTTAACATTATATAACAAATCATACACTTTTTTTTTAACCTATTTCTTTGGTCGACTGTCTGTCTTTTATCCCCACCCTCTTTCAACTGTAACATTTGTGAGGGCAGGTATTTTTGTCTGTTGCATTCCTTGTTGCATCTCTAGGTCCTAGAACAGGGCCTGGCATAGAGCTGAGCTAAGTAAGTATTCACGGCATGACCCAGTGAAATAAAAGTAGTGGGATCACCTAGAAGCTTCATTTCCCAGAGATGTGAGATCCAATCTGGTAGGCAGCCTCCTCTCTGGATTCTGGGCCAACCCATTGCATTTATACAGAGCAATAGGCTGTTTTTTTCATCCGGTTCCACGTGACAACCTCAGGTGGTCATTGGCCTTCTTCTTTTTGGTATAGATCTTACTTTTTCCAGAACAATTTGGGTTTACACACAACTTTCTGTATCTCTCTTTCTCTGTTCAAAAAGACAAAGAAAAATACACTATGTTAGGGACTAATATCAGATTAATAGAAAAAAAGACAACTGAATACATCTATGGAGAAATACAAATCCATATTTTATAAACAGATAAATACTTTGGGCTGGGCGCGGTGGCTCATACCTGTAATCCTAGCACTTTGGGAGGCCGTGGCGGGTGGGTCACCTGAGGTCAGGAGTTCAAGACCAGCCTGGCCAACATGGTGAAACCCCATCTCTACTAAAAACACAAAAATTAGCCAGGCGTGGTGGCAGGCACCTGTAATCCCAGCTGCTCGGGAGGCTGAGGCAGGAGAATCACTTGAACCTGGGGGGCGGGGGCTGCAGTGAGCCGAGATCATGCCACTTCACTCCAGCTTGGGTGAAAGAGCGAGACTCCATTTCAAATAATAATAATAATACGAAGAAGAATACTTCATAGAAGAAGCAGATTATCCTTATGTCTACAGCAGGAATGGAAATTTCCTCACACTACTGTTAGATGTACAGACAAGCTGTAGCTCTTTTATTTTGCCTGTAACTTCTGTAGATTTCCTCATGTGTCCCTACTGGCTGGGTAGGGCTGGGGAAACTTGATTGATTTTAACCCTATAACTTTAGCTCAGTGCAATGATGAAAATATTCTCATTCAGTAAAGTGGATGGGCTCTCAGGTCTTGCTTCTCCTTTTCTGTTTCTGCCCAACACAGCATCTGGGTAGAGCAGGGGAAGGGGGCACTTTATCTAGGAGTGACATTCAACATAATTAACTGATTTCACACAGACACAGACCCACTGGAGTGGATGCTAACAGCTAGCAATTAGTAGCCCTTCCAATGCAGACTGCGACTCTCAGCCCTGGCAAGGTGACCTCACAGTGGTGAAGTGAAGGGGAAGGGCTGTTTGTATTGGAGCAGTGTCCGTTGGCACCTCTGATCTCCACAGCATTTCTTATCATCCTAGTCACTGCTTATCCTGCTAGCTTTTGCAGGTGAAGTTGGTGACTGGTGTGGACTGGTCTTTCCTGACTTGGCCAGGGCACAGGAGTTCTCCCTGGCTGATTTGACCTCACCCCAGCTCTTGCTGGCACTGCAGGCTTATGGTGTAAGTTTAGACTCTGCCGCAGCCTTAACTGGCCCCTCAGCCTGGGCTGCAGGTCACCTTGCTCTTGAACAGTGAGTGCCATGTCATTTCTTTGGGAAATGACTCAACTCAGCTGCTTCCAGAGGCCCATCTTGAGCACATGTGGGAGCTTCTGGGTCCTGTCCATACCACCCAGGGACTGAGAATAGCTCAAAAAGCTAAAACTTTACAATTTTGCACTCCTGCCTCTACCCTCACTCCCCTGCTTAATCATGCTGTGCTGCAGAGTTTATCCATGGCTGCTTTCCAGACAGTTCGTGGGGCAATTCCCTTCAGGAATCTGAACACGAGGCAGAGTGCAAGCCTCCCTGCCCTTGCCAGTACCCTCTACCTGGCCCCCCTGCCCCTGCAGTATCTTAACCCCTCTAATACCACTCTCCCTCTTCTGCCCGCAAACCACTGGGCTGGAGAATGTGAGTATTTCACTTCCTCTTCCTGGTGTGGTTTTCACACACTAGAATGATCTGAGAGCTTTTCAAAAATACCATTGCCCGTGTCTCACCTTCTCATCCCCCTTCATCCCAACAGTTCTGATTTAACTGCTCTTAGGGGGACCCAGGCATTGGTAGTTTTAAAACCAAGCACCCCAAGTGATTCCAATGCGCAGCCAGGGTTGAGCATCGCTGTTCTAGGGCAGTTGTTCCTAAACGTCCCTGCCTATTAAAATCTTCTGGAAGCTTTAAAAAATCCTGATGCCCAGGCTGCACCCCAGGCCAATTGAATCAAAATATCTAGGGAAGTCATTGGTATTTTTAAAGGCTCCCTGGGCTATTCCAATGGCAAATGTGAAAACTGGGGTTTTTCTAAGCCAGTTCTTCTCAAACTTTAATGTGTTAATACATACAGTCATCTGGGGACCTGGTTAAAATGTAGATTCTGATTCAGGAGGTCTGTGGTGGAACTTTAGATTTTGAATTTCTAACAAGCTCTCAGATAATGACACAGGTGCTGGTCCTTGGACCATATCATTCTTCCCAGAGTGGCATTTGTCCCCCAACTCCCTTAACTAACAGGATTTCAGGAAGAGGAAAACTAGCTTGAGGGTAAATAGAAGTCTTTCAAAAGGATTATACCCATAATATATGGCTACAGACAGCTTCCCAGTGGACACTGGGTTTATATTCCAAAAGTCACCTACAACTCTCTATGCTTCATGTTTTGGAAGACTAAAATACTCAAGTTTTTGGGCCCTCTCATAGCAAGCGTACCACATGAGAAAGTTCCATGTAGTGAGATATAGCTAGAAGTGCCTGGGGAGGGCTTCCTTTCCCAAATACAAAGCCCAGGTCTTAATAGAAGGAAAAAATTTTTTGTGTCTTCCTGCTTGGAATATGGCTTTGGGACCTGGAAGTAGAGCACCCATCTGTGACTCTGAGGAAACGGGCATGAAGATGAAGTCCTGCAGACAGGGTTGCCAAATAAAATATGAGACAACTGGTAAATTTGAATTTCAGATAAATAATGAATCATTTTTTAGTGTACGTATTGTGGTCATTCTCTATATTGTCATCAACCCCAGAAATGGATGAATCCCTTACCCCAAATTTGGTTCAAAGATTGGGATTATTGATGCCATACCCCAAGAGGATATGAGAAGGTTTATGACTCAAATAATGAGGCTTTTTGAGGAGCACAGGGCAGGCTCCAAAGCAGGTCTGAAAATAGGTTGAGCAAGTGGGGAGGGCAGGCTGCCTTGGGGTTTCATGAAAGGGCTGAGGCCGGTGTGGTTTGAACTTCCACCTGGCACGGAGGAAGGGAATACTTTGATTTTCTTATCATCTTGTCCAGGTGTAGGGAAGGAGGGGCAGGGGTGTGTTGGGGCTTGCAAGTTGTCAGCAAATATGGAAAACAAAGACTCTTTATTACCATAACCATGTTACAAATATTTTATGGGACATGCTTATACTAAATTTTTTCCATTCTTTATCTGAAATTCAGGTTTAACTGGATGTCCTGACCTGTGTTTTTATTTGCTAAATCTGGCAGCTCCACCTATGAAGCAGAAAAATAGAAGGAGCCTGGTCCCTCCTAGTGATCTTCAGATGCTGCACTGATTCTGAGTTGCCCACTTCCAGACTTGTTATATGAGACAAGGTATTGGTGGTTTTAAAACCAAGCACCCCAGAAATCAGAATGCTTTATTTAAGTCTTAAGAAATAGGACTTAAGTCTTATTCCTAAATGTTGCATTTCTGATAACTCTTCCGATGGCAGCTAGTGGGCTATCCAATTCCACTTAGAAATCTTTATCAAGCGCTTAATTATATTGATGACTCTAATAGGACTGGCTATTGTGGATGCCAAGGACGGCACTCAAATGCAGCTTTGCTACTTCCTAGCTTCCTAAGTTCTTCACCAACTTGTGCCTCCTCTTCTGTAAAATGGGCATGATAATCTATATTTCACAGAGTTGTTAGAATTAAATAAGATTGTGTGTATGAGATACTTAGAACAGTCTCAGTACTTGATAAGTCTTAGCTAATATGTACTTATTTATTTGAATTAGTCGAATTGCTTGCAGTAAAAATGTTATGGACTGAATGTGTGCCCTGTCTCACCCAACCAAATCCATTATATTGAGACTCTAAGCTTTAATGCGATGGTATTTAAGATGGGGCCTTTGGGAGGTGATTAGGATCAGATGAGGTCCTGAGGGTGGAAACTTTGTGATGGGATTAGTGCCCTGATAAGAAGAGATGTCAGAGGCCGGGCACGGTGTCTCACACCTGTAATCCCAGTACTTTGGGAGGCCGAGGTGGGTGGATCATGAGGTCAAGAGATTGAGACCAACCTGGCCAACATGGTGAAACCCCATCTCTACTAAATATACAAAAATTAGCTGGGTGTGATGGCGCAAGCCTGTAGTCCCAGCTACTCAGGAGGCTGAGGCAGGAAAATTGCTTGAACCCAGGGGGTGGAGGTTGCAGTGAGCTGAGATCACGCCACTGCACTCTGGCCTGGCGACAGAGTGAGACTCCGTCTCAAAAAAAAAAAAAAAAGATGCCAGAGAGCTTGCTCTAATCTCCTTCCCAGCTCCCCCTCCCCACTGGGCACACAGCAATAAGGCGGCTATCTGCAAGCTGAGAAGAGAGCCGCCCCAGAACGGAAACTTGCTGATGCCTAATCTTGGAACTTCTAGCCCCCAGTGCTGTGGGAAATCTCTGTTGCTTAAGCTACCTAGTTTATGGTATTGCGTTAATGGCAGCTCAAGCTGACTAACGTAGAGATAGTCTATGTCAATTTTCATGTAAATATCTTAGATATGTTATTAATAACATTGTTGAATTCCCTATGTTTTTCAAGAAAGTATAACTATCATTGTTGGGGGAGGGTGGGAGCAGATTATGTACCTAATTTCAAAGATGGTCAAAATCTAAGAAATCGAGAACAACCACAACCACAGAATGTGTTATCATTATTTCAGCACTTTTTTTTGTAAAGCAACTCTGAAATTGGGATGTGACTTTTAATAGGTGAGGTCTTAGATTAGATCTGTGGTTTTCAACCCTAGTTGCACATTCAAATCATCTGGGGAGATTTTAACAAATATTGTTATCTTGATCCTACCCTCAGATGATGTTCTATTTAATTGGTCTGAGGTGGGGCCCAGGCATGAATCAGACAGACCTAAGGAATGGGTAATTTAATTAATTAATTTGTTCGTTTGCTTGTTTGAGACAGACTTACTCTGTCACCCAGGCTGGAGGGCAGTGGTGCAATCTTGGCTCACTGCAACGTCCACCTCCCGGGTTCAAGTGATTCTCCTGCCTCAGCCTCCCAAGTAGCTGGGATTAAAGGCGCCTGCCATCATGCCTGGCTAATTTTTGTATTTTTAGTAGAGACAGGGTTTCGCCATGTTGGCCAGGCTGGTCTCGAACTCCTGACCTCAGGTGATCTGCCTGTGTAGGCCTCCCAAAGTGCTGGGATTATAGGCATGAGCCACCGCCCCAACAGGAATAGGTAATTTTAAAGTAGATTTTAAAACCTTCTGCAGGTGAAGGTAAATGTATAGCCAGGGCCAAAAACATTAGATTAGATAAAATACTTTATGTACAAATGTTTACTCTGGGTTGAGGCTTCCTGTGAGGTTTATTAAAAAGTGGATCACAGGGAGAAAGATATCCCCTCAATGCTGATGACTAACAGCTTTTCAACAGGCTATCGCTGGTTAACGTCACATGTTTTAGCTAGTTTCCCTGCTAGTTCACTGATGGACAAGGGTTAAAAGCAGTTGTGTCAGCCACCAGAATAGCTATGGATCAAAGCTAAGTAGAGCAGAGGGAATACAACGCTATATAACAGAGAGCCAGAAACCCATCAGGGAGCTTGTGGCTTCTCCTCACTTGATTTCAATAGTACCAGGACTCTGGAACAAAATACTAGAGGTGCTGAGAAACTGGTGGAATTCTACACTATGTATCTCATCAGGAGGCTGTGCTATGTGCAGAATTCCATGAAGCCTTAGCAAAGAGCCAGAGATTCAAGTATTTTAAAAGGGGATTTTTTTTTATTGTGTGGAGTCTGCTGGTTGATTAGAGAAATGACAATCAGGTGAGTGTATTTCTGACGAAAGTCAGTGTTATCTGGTTTGTTTGGTAATGAAATTGAGCATGTTTCTGCTTAGCTACATATTTTGCATCTCGCCATTTATATTCTCATTCATCACGATGAAGTCACCTTTCAGAGACACCAGACACATCCGTATGCATTCGATGGCAGTGTTTATTCTTCACTCTGTTGGACTGTGAATTGTTTAGATATTGTGAAAGTAGATCATGTGTTTACATTGCAAGTATCTCCTTTCTCCAGCCCCTGCTATCCCACACTGAACAGCAAAACAAAGAGTAACACTTTATCTAGTTTCACTAGTTCCTCCACGCTTTTTACTTTTCCCTTTTGCTGCAGGTTAATCTTCAATCAGCAGGTCTCCCCGTAAGAAGTGGAACTGTTTTGTGTAACCTGAATTGCACTGAATTCCTTAGGTCTGTCTGATTCTAAACCAGTTTGGTTCTCACAGTGAGAAATCAACATGGCACTGATGCTGGTCCTTTTTGCCCAGGTAAACTTGATCCAGTCTGTTTCAGTATTGGCTGAAAAGACCAAATCACTGCATTATTTAAATTCATGCCCTGAGATCCTGAAAGCGGCGTCTCAAAACTGATAGAAAGCCTTGCCTTTTAAAAATGTGCATGCAAGATTACTCAGAAGGAATTAAGTTCTAGCAAGCTAACAATGGTAAACAAAGCCTCAGTTCATTCTTCCCATAAGAACTTGTTTTCTTTTTCTTCCAAGTCTTGCCCATTCTAACCCAGCTTTACAGTTCTATGGGTCAAGGAGAGGAGATATTTCTTTTATTGAAATACGCTTTTATTGAAAACTCTTGGTAATACGATGAAACATTAGCAGTGAACACAAAGGCAAAAGCGAATTGAGCGACAAAGAGGCCTTTTGAGCTGAAGGGCTGAAACCGCCATTGCAGAATATAGCTAAGAGGATTGTTGCAGTGAAAGATGTCCGACCTGACTGACTCCATCTTGCTTCCAACCTCCAAGCTGTCCTTGTTCATTCCTGGGCGCAGGCCGAGCTGACTTTGGGAGGAACTTAGTTTATAGTTTAACTTTGAAACAAAAACGTCAACAGCCCTTTCCCAAAACAAATTCCTCCTTGCCTGTGGAATAGACTGCCTTTGTAGGACTAATGAATTCACCACAAAATTATAAATTATGGTTTACGAGTCATGCAGCTGGATGCTACAAAATTCTGACCCTTCCCAAATTGCTCCTGGGGATAACATCACTATTATTAAACCTAAGATCAGTACTTGAGATATCTTGTAGAACCTGCACCTGGATCAGCTGGCACCACCGAGGTGGAAAAACTGGCTCATCGCGCCGTGTGGCCCCACCCAGGAACTGACTCGGCACAAGACAGCTTCTACTCCTGTGATTTCATCCCCAACCCAGCCAACCAACACTCCTGACTCACTGGCCCCCCACCCACCAAATTTTCCTTAAAAACTCTGATCCCCGAATACTTGGGGAGGCTGATTTGAGTAATAATAAAACTCCTGTCTCTGCACTAGCCAGCTCTGCATGAATAACTGTCTGCATTGCAATTTCCCGGTCTTGATAAATTGGCTCTGTCTAGTCAGTGGGGCAGGGTTGAACCCAGTGGGCAGTTAGAAGGCTATTTCGCCCATTCCTGAAACAATCTGTGTTATTGGCCTCGAGCTATGGGGCGTGCTTGAGTTTATTTTCTGAATGTTTGTGAGGCACAGTTAACTCAGGGAGGAGCCATATGTCATTACCCAGGACCCATTCTACAGGTAATGTAGAGGTTTTCTCTCTCTCTCTCTTTTTTTTTTTTTTTTGTTTTGTTTGTTTTGTTTTTTGGAGAATGGAGTTTCACTCTTGTTGCCCAGACTGGAGTACAATGGCACGATTTTGGCTCACTGCAACCTCCGCTTCCCAGGTTCAAACAATTCTCCTGCCTCAGCATCCCAAGTAGCTGGGATTACAGGCACGTGCCACCACGCCCGGCTAATTTTTGTATTTTTAGTAGACACGGGGTTTTGTCATCTTGGCCATGATGAAACCTCCGGGCTGGACAAAACTCACCTGAACTCCTGACCTCAGGTGATCTGCCGGCCTCATCCTCCCAAAGTGCTGGGATTACAGGTGTGAGCCTCTGGGCCCAGCCTCTTTTGCTTGATTTTTTAAAGGCAGGGTCTTGCCCTGTCATCCAGGCTGGAGTGCAGTGGCGTGATTATAGCTCACTGCAGCCTACAATTCCCGGACTTGAGGGAATCTCCTACTTCTGTCTCCTAAGTAATTGGAACTACAGGGACATGCTACCACACTTGGCTAATGTTTTTAAAAATTTCTGTAGAGACGAGGTCTAGTTTTATGGCCCAGGCTGGCTCAACTGCTGGCCTCTAGCAATCCTCCCACCTTGGCCTCCCAAAGCGCTGGGATTATAGGCTTGAGCCACTGCACCCAGCCCCTAGAGAATTTTTCGAATTTTTATGAATTTGAAACAATTGAGGGTGTTGTTCTCAAACAGGAATTCAAACCAAAACAGAAAATTTATAACATGATGTGGCTAATCCATGAAGCAAAGCTGTGGTTCCACAGAGCTAGAAGAAAACTCACTGAGGATTTACAAAGCATGGAACCAAATATATTTATGCTAGTTATTGTTCTGAGGGGAGATTTTATTATTGACAGCTTTGAGCTTTTGTTCAATTTGAGGGATAAGAGTTTCCTCTGTTCAGGTGCTTTTGTTTAAGCTGTTACATGGGAGATGGTCTTGCAGAGAGCCTTCTAAAAACAAATTTCAATTTCAAGGGAAATGAAATAGCAACATTAACATCAGTGCAGTTTTTTTTTTTGAAACACTGAAACATTTTTTATTTTTTGAGATGAGTCAGAGTCTCCTTCTGTTGCCCAGGCTGGAGTGCAGTGGCATGATCTCAGCTCACTGCATCCTCTGCCTCCCAGGTTCAAGCCATTCTCCTGCCTCAGCCTCCCAAGTAGCTGGGATTACAGGCGCGTGCCACCATACCCAGCTAATTTTTTATATTTTTGGTAGAGACAGGGTTTCACCATATTGGCCAGGCTGGTCTCGAACTCCTGACCTCAAGTGATCTGCCCGCCTCAGCCTCCCAAAGTGCTGGGATTACAGGCATGAGCCACCGGCCCAGCCTGAAACTTTCCTTTTAATCTCAAAACAAAATGGGAATAGTTTTGCCATTACATATGCTTAACATTTATAAACTAAAAACTGAACTCAAAAGCATAATTAAATAACATTTTATTGCAAATGAAAAATATACAAACATTTAAGATTTATAAACTTTCTAAAATGAACAGTAAAAACACTTGCAAAATATAAGGCTTCATAAACAGTTTATTCAAAATATTTGAGAACATTTCATATATTCATATATTTTTCCACAAAGCTTTGTTGGAAGGGGTAAATAGCATTTAGTTCAGTTTTTCTGGTTTTATTAGGAAAAATATTTTTGTTGGAATAATTTTGTATTGGTGTTGAGATAGTATGATGAATTCACTTTCACTTGCATTATTTAAAATGAGATAATGTGACAAATTGAGAAAAGATGAACGTATAAAAATAGGCACTCAATGGTCCTTAAGTCTCTAGTGACAAGACTAGAAGAATTCAAATGTTGATTCAAAGAAAAGTACATTTTACTAAGTGCCTATCATCAGGCATAGTGCCAGATGCTTTCCATGTATTTAATACTTTAAAATATGTGTTAATTTCATGTGCTAAATCCAAAGGGTCTTATGAAAATTGTGCAATCTGAACTTATAATAAATAACCATTGATCTAAGAATAAAATTGTAAGACAAAAGTATAATTAAACTTATCTTTACAGAAGTAGGAAAATCTTTCCATTTGTCCTGTGTGAGCACAACTTTGTAATCCTTAATGACACACATGCAGATATTCACATAATAAATCTTAAGATATGTACATGATGACAAAGTATTAAAATATATACATAAACTACCAGTTAAGACTAATAGTCTGAATATAGGGGTCCAGCATTTTATTCTTCCTTAGACAATATCTTCCTATTTGGGAATTTTTTTTTTGAGATGGAGTCTTGCTGTTACCCAGGCTGGAGTGCGGTGGCACAATCTTGGCTCTTGGCTCACTGCAACCTGCCCCTCCTTGCGTCAAGCAATTCTCTACCTCAGCCTCCGGAGTAGTGGGGATTATAGGCAGCCGCCACCATGCCTGGCTAATTTTTGTATTTTTAGTAGAGACGGGGTTTCACCATGTTGGCCAGGCTGGTCTTGAACTCCTGTCCTCATGATCTACCCGCCTCAGCCTCTCAAAGTGCTGGGATTACAGGTGTGAGCCACCGCACCCAGCCAAAAATTTTTTAGTGTTAGATTTGCAATAATATTTTGTTTTTTTAATGCATGTGCATCAGTAACTTTTATGTAGACAGTTCTCAAGTATTTCATTGTTTCTCAGCATACTTCAACTCATTAAATCTTTCCCAGTCATCCTCCTGGGCATGCATACATGTCAACACCAGTTCAATTTCCTGTCCAGGGTACACAATGAGCCTTGTGTTTGGGAACCTTTGACCTGGTCATAATGTACCAAGGGCAAACACCTTGTAAAAGGTGACACAAAGAAATGTCTGAAACTTAAATTCACCAGAACAGAGAATCACCAGAGTCCCAGGTTGGATTGTCAAGAAAAGCACCATTAATTTCCTCACCAAGAAGGTGTCTTAGAGAGATCAATAAAGTTCTTAATATTAAAAGACAAAATATTAAAATTTCTGCAATTTTCAAATGCCACTTTATCAGAAGATACTTTTCTGGGTCAGGGTCTCACTCTTGTCACCCAGGCTGGAATGCAGTGGCACCATCATAACTTACTGCAGCCTTGAACTCCTAAGCTCAAATGATCCTCCTCACTCAGCCTCTTGGTGTTTTTTTCATTTTTTAGAGAGATGGGGTCTAGTTTATTGCCCAGGCTGGTCTCAAACTCCTGGGGACTAGAAATCCTCCCACCTGAGTCCCCCAAAGTGTTCGAATTACAGGTGTGAGCCATTGCCCAGCCAGAAGATACTTTTACTACAAACTTGTGTTCATAGCTTATATATCTGATATACAAGTAAAGTGAAACAGCAATCAACAGAGTAAACACATTTTTGACCTGAGGTATCAACCCATGGACCTTCCATGGATTATCGATTTTCAAAAACATAGGATGCATTAGAATCGCACTCAACACTAAACTATGCTGAAAAGACTATAATGTATAATGGAACATTAGGGCCTTGCAGCCATCTCAGGTAGGTTGTCATTGTGAACATCAGTCATTGTTCAATAGAACTGCAGAAATGCTGAAGTCAGTTTAATTGAATTCTGAATAATAAAGTTTACCATTATTACCTCGGGTAGTCTTCAACTAGCTTAGAAACAAAAGCCAAACCTAATAGCATTTAAGGTTAGAGCAGAAAAACAT
The DNA here is from genome assembly GCF_006542625.1 of Nomascus leucogenys. NCBI lineage: Eukaryota > Metazoa > Chordata > Mammalia > Primates > Hylobatidae > Nomascus > Nomascus leucogenys. The sequence continues at coordinate 38,587,053 of NC_044400.1, forward strand.
TCAGTCAACCTGAATTTTTTTTTTTAATGACAACTTTTTGGTTAGGATTTTTGTTTTGAGAAAAATAAGATTAGTATAAAAATAAGATAGCCAATTTATTTTCCATAAAATCAGTAAGTGACAGTAAATCTGTGCATCACATTAAAGACCACCAAAAATGTTATTCCTGCCATGCATTTGAAATGAGAGGAAAATTTTATAAACATTTTAATGTGCAAAAAAGGTATTTTCCTGCAGTAGCCCCTGAGATCTTAGTATTTTGTTTGCCAGGAAGTTAACTTTCTATCCTATTAGAATATACCTATTTTTAAAGGTTAGTAACTAATTATAATTTCCTTAATAAGGGTGAAAGTGCAAAATTTCAAGACAGCCATTATGATAATTTGTTCAGATTTTTCACAAAGATTTTTCTAGTTGCTTCCAGTCTGTGGAAAACTCACTCTTTAGGGATAAAACATTTGAGAGCAATTGAAATGTAGGATATAATCCTGAAATAATGTAGCAATCTTTTACAAAAATCTCTATATCAACAAAAAAAAAAAACCTTTAGGATAATAGTAAAAGAAAGGGAAAAAAAAATGAACATAAGTGACTCCAAAGCTGAATTCACCTGGACTTTTCAGAAACTCCATTTTGTCCTATGTCTTCCAGACCTGAGTTAATTAATGGAACCTGTGAAAACAATCACGTGTCTGTGTTTTCGTGAGAAGAAAACTTTTTCCTTTATCTGAAGTATTTTTCTCTTCCTCCGTTCTCCTTCTTTAACTGGTAGTAAATTCCTGTGATATGTCAATAAGTTACAATTCATAAACTCTTCATGGGTGGGTGTGTCTTGTGTATTCTAGCCCACTAACAAATAAAGCAGGCTTTTTAAAAAAAATTTCTTTTTTCTTAAAATAACTAATTAGCTATCTAGTTTAAGAAGGAGGTGCAGAAGGAAGAACAAAGCACCCGTGATCTCACTTCTCAGTTTTAAAAAAAGTTTTTTAAAGCAAAAGTCCCTGGCCCTTTCTCTTCTTCTTTTTTGAGACAGGGCCTTGCTTTGTCACCCAGGCTGGAGCGCAGTGGTGCAATCTGGGCTCACGGCAGCCCCAGCCTCGCAGACTCAAGCGATCCTCCCACCTCAGCCTCCCAGGTGGCTGGGACTACAGGCATGCGCCACCACGCCTGGCTAATTTTTGTATTTTTTGTAGAGACAGGGTCTCGCCTTGTGGCCCAGGGTGGTCTCGAATTCCTGAGCTCAAGTGATCTGCCCGCCTTGGCCTCCCAAACTGCTAGGATTACAGGTGTGCACCACCGTGCCTGGCCTCTCTTCTCAGTTTTAATAATTTGAAATTATGACTCAATGGAGAATATGACTGATACTGCGTCTATCAGAACACTGCTAACTGTATATTGGTGAATGACTGTAAGTCTAAAAATAGCCACCAAAGAAATGAAGAGCCACCTGGCAGAGACAAAGATATTGTGACCAGAAGAAGGACATTATTCTGAGACACACATAGCTCTTTGACTTCTTTGATCCTTAGAGAGTATTTCAAAGTTTGTAGAAATTCTGGAGGCTAATCAATTTGATTTTCAAATTCGATGGCCAAAAAAATGGCATTTTTACTTGGCCTCACATCTAAATTAGTTAGAACTGTAAAAATGCTAACTTTCCTGGCAGTTCTTCCAAGAAGCAAGCATTCGTTTTCCTCTTCGTGTGTCTCATACTGGTTAAAACTCAGTGTTTCTAGACACTTCAGTCATCAGTTCTACTAAACAAGGTGACGTCATCATTGTATCCCGGGGCTGGGCACTCCAAGTTCTCTAGTAAAACATAATTGTTTTCACTGACATTCAGAGAGACGGCTTCTTTCTTAGCAGTGGATGTAAGCTCACTCCAAGTAATGTCAGTATTTTTAAAAGCATGTAGAAGGAAGATGCCAATGATAATAGTGAAGAATCCACTCAGGGTCCCAATGATATCTCCAGCTGTCATGCCATACCACTCTTGGAATAAGACGGCAGAGCAAGTCACTACCATGGATGTGAAGAAAACATAATAAATGGGTGTCACAAGAGAGGTATTAAAGGTGTCCAGTGCCTTGTTGAGATAGTTAATCTGTGTAGTTACTGAAAGTACAAGTACAGCCAGCAAAACAAAGACCAGGGGATGTTTGTAAACTGGCTTCCACGCTATCAGCTCCTTGATGGCAATTCCCAGGCCTTTGACAGAAGAAACTGAAAACGCTCCAATCAAGGAACAGATTGAAATATAAACCAATATATTGGTCTGTCCTTTTTTGGGAGCCACAATCAAAATCAGCACCAAAGAGATCACAGTTATGATCACAGCAAAGGAAATAAATCCTGTTAGGAGGAGAAAAGAATTTGACTTTAGAAAATGCTCACAGGATCATACCTTTCTGAAATCTTGTTAGTCATGAGTTTAAGAGCATAGGTATTTTAGAAATAGAAGTGAGATCAAATTAAAAACGACATTCTATTGCGTAGTTCTCAATATTTTACAAAGGATTTTCACAAACATCATTTAAATCTCACCAATACCACTATGAGCTAGGGCAAATATTATCAGATTAACTTTTTATTTTCAGAGGAAGAAAGTGGCAAAGATTTGATTTTGAATATATATCTTTTGTCTCTACCATCCCCATCTCTCCCTTTCATTGTGTAAGAGGGGAAGCATGAACACAAAAATAAGTTCTGCCATCTTTTCAGGAGAAATAATAATCCAACCTCACTGTGTCTCACAACCCACAATGCGGCCCACAATGTAGAAAGCTTACTACAATATTATTACAGATACTATTTGGTGAGGAGAGAAAGTGGAGCAGAATTTGAGTGGTGCTTTAGGTTGAATCACAGACCTGGGTCTCTCAATTTCATTTCCATTTCATGCAAAGATGTGACCTCCTCTTCCTTTGGGGAATGGATAACCATCACAGTTGACCCCAATATACTTAATATGCAGCCTATTTTCCCATGAATGTTCAAGTGCTCGTTTAAAAAGTAGGAAGATAATATTGCACTGTTGGGAGAGAAAAAATTAAAAATCACTATAGTTCAATTACCTTTTGATCTCATGGCAGCTCAGAAGTCACACCGTGGTACATGCCACCATGTATCCCAGTGAGCTGACTGGAATATGCTATATGACACTGAAAACCCTAGATTGGTTTGAAACTCAGAAATGATGGGAAATCAAATATGCTTCATTGTTTTTATATCTAAAGAGCTACAATATTATATATCTCATAATCTTCCAGTAATCTTACAAGAGGTTCTACTCGTCATGTTCAATTTACCCATCTTTTCCTGTAAAGCCAAGCAAAACAGAATATCTTTTATATCTTACTGGCATGATACATTTAGAATACGTATGCCCATGGATGTTTCAAAGAAAGATACATTCCTCAAGAAAAATTACTCTGCTCAAGGCTAATAATCAGCTAGTTCACACCACTACAATCAAACGGACCAGGGGTATCCAATCTTTTGGCTTCCCTAGACCGCACTGGAAGAATTGTCTTGGGCAACACATAATAGACACTAACAGTAATGATAGCTAATGAGCTAAAGAAAAAAAAATCACGAAAAAACTCATAATGTTTTAAGACAGTTTACAAATTTACGTTGGACCACATTCAAAGCTGTCCTGGGCCACATGCAGCCCATGGGCCATGGGTTGGAGAAGCTTGATATAGACTTTCAAAATATCAAAATACTTCCTTACCACCTGTTACTGCTCTGATACTCAGACCTATCCGGTACTGCCAATGCTTCAGTTGCTGTGGTTTCTGCAAGCCAGCCTCCTTCCTCTAATGCCCTGGCATCCCCATGAAGGCAATTAAGTGCCCATCTGTCCTCAAGATTATGATAAATTACCAGGTACTTTCCTAGAGTTGCCCTCGTGTGGCCACTTTTAGGACTGCAGCCTTAGTGAAGATACTATTACTACTATTACTGCTAGCTATTCATTGCATAGACAAGTGTTTGAAGTGCTTTAGGTGTATTAACTCACTTAATTCTCATAACAATCCTATAAAGAAGATAAAAGAATTTAGTAGGCTCAATCATAAGTTTTCTACAAGAGGTTGATAATGAATAGAAAAGAAAAAGACGAAAAGAACAGACAAAAATGTATATGCTTATTAAACACATTCATTTGGGATCATAATAAACTCAGAAAAATTAGATCCACATTCCATGAAATAGGAAAATTATTCCTGTTTCCACTATTAAAACTACAGGGTCTCCAAATAGAAGTATCCAGCAAACAATGCAAGAATTTTAGTGAGAGTTAAAATTTAACCAAAACACCATGCTTGTAAAAGTCCTCTGATAACTATGGTCACTAACCACTATGATGAGAAAAAGAATTGACAGGACTCTGGCAACTTGTTCTGATGAGAGATTTAAAAAATCTTCCATGCTTCATTGCATTGTTACAAATGTAAAACACATTTATGTTAGTAGGAAATCAAACTCACTGTGTCTGAGGTTTTTAAAATAATAATGTGACAGTCTATTTCCTATTTCTACTGTTATTTTATAGTCTTCTAAAGTTATTTTTGTCATTTCAGGCAAGAAAAAGTATTATTCTCACTTTATGAATGAGTAAACTGAGGCTGAGTGACTTGTCCAAAGCTTCCCAGGAGCCTCAGAAATAATTTGGGTTCATCTAGACTTTTAGAACCCAGGTTGGTCTAGATTTGTGTGTTTGTTTTTAGATATCCATAGCCGTATGTTTCTTATGGTTTAAGTTTATCTTGGTCTTAAAATACCTACAGAAGCCAAGTTCCCTGTTGCTCACATACCTTATGAGAACACTCAGAGCACCCAGAGGGGTGACCAAGGTGGCAGGTGCAAAAGCATAAGCAGCAAAATTTGCAGCCTCTCCTGCTCCCACTAGAAAGCAAGCAGAGATATTGATATAAAAAATGGGCTTACTTGTCAGAAGAGAAAAACAAACGACTCACGCAAAGCAGTGGACTTTTAACCCAAATACATGGGAAGATCTAACTAAAAAGAATGATGTAACGTGTTTTATAGCGGGTAGGAGATAATTAATATTAAGAGACACAGACAAACTGTAATACCAGGTGATACAAACTCAAAAGATGCAAAAAGTGGTGACAGATGAGTACTCATTTTAAATGGCTTTCAATAGAAATTTTTAGCTACTTCAATATTGAAGACATATTTGGTGATTTTGATGAAATCTAGTAGAGGTAGCTTTGTAGTAAGCAGAGAATTATTTCACTTGCTCAAGAATACCTAAAGTTTTGTAGGCTACCCACAGAAACCAAAACCAGCTTGGAAAACTAGAATGGTTAAATCTGGTGTGTAGGTAGGGAATAGCCAGAAATACCTGTTATAGGCCCATGAAGTTAGATATCTATTGTAAGTGATCTACAAGCAAGTAACAGTATCTCAGTAGCTTCACGAGATCCAGGCAGCTGTTTTAAAGTCATGATATGCTCCTGAATGTAATCTTTTTCTTATCTGAGGAACTCTAGACTTGCATGATATAGTGTGCTATAAACAACTTCTAGAGTGAGAGAAATCCCTTCAAGAGCTGGGCTCTTGTACTGGGGCCAAGTTATTCTCACAGAACACGGTTGGAAACTTGCCCACAGAATGTAGTATTTCATGCTGGCAGCTACACCAAGCAAATGCTTATTGTAGAGAGAGAAAGGAACACCAGCATGATTTTTTCTTTTTCCCTTTGTCTGGCTGCTATGCTACATCCCCCCAAATCTATAAGAGTATTCACCGTTAGGAAAACATCATTAAACAAATCCAAACTTACAGAACAGAATAATTAAGACATTGCTCTCATCAAAAGAATCATGGCAAGGCCGGGCATGGTGACTCATGCCTGTAATCCCAGCACTTTGGGAGGCAGAGGGGAGCAGATCACTTGAGGTCAGGAGTTCGAGATCAGCCTGGCCAACATGGTGAAACCCCATCTCTACTAAAAATACAAAAATTAACCGGGTGTGGTGGCAAGTGTTTTTAATCCCAGCTACTCTGGAGGCTGAGGCAGGAGAACCGCTTGAATCTGGGAGGCGGAGGTTGCAGTGAAATGAGATCACGCCACTGCACTCCAGCCTGGATGACAAGAGCGAGACTCTGTCTAAAAAAAACCGTGGCAGTTTTCTTGGAATATTAAGGTTTCCTTGGATACTTTATATTATTTATAGTTTTATCTTTATAGATAGCTTTCCAGGAAAACATCGACTTCATGATTAAAGTACTGTATGTATGTCACTTACTTAATCTCTAATGTATGCTTTTCTCTCTCCAATACTGACATAAACTTTTTTTACATGGTGAAAACAAAATTGCAAATGTAGTCACATAATATTCTCCTTATATTTTCATTATAAAGTATGGGTAGAGGGTGGGGAGATGCAAGTAAGACAGAAAAAGAGAATGATCCAAATACCTATCTGGAATCTTCCCAGACAGCCCTTGTCAATTTTTATTCAAATAAAGAAAATGGATGTAAAAGCACCCTAAAAACTGAAGCGGTGGCCAGGCGTGGTAGCTCACGCCTGTAATCACAGCACTTCCGAAGGCCGACGTGGGTGACCTGAGGTCAGGAGTTCGAGACCAGCCTGGCCAACATGGTGAGACCTCATCTCTACTAAAAATACAAAAATTAGCTGGGTGTGGTGGTGTGCGCCTGTAATCCCAGGTACTTGGGAGGCTGCAGCAGGAGAATCGCTTGAACCTGGGAGACGGAAGCTGCAGTGAGCCGAGATCGTGCCAGTGCACTCCAGCCTGGGCCACAGGGCAGGACTCCATCACAAAACAAAACAAAACAAAACAAAACAAAACAAAACAAAACAAAACAAAACAAAAACAATAAACAAAAACTGAAGGGGCTATACATATTTAAATTCTTTTTATTAATCATCCTTTTAGATTCCACCATTTATTAAAGAAAAGGTACCCAGTTCCTTCTCATAACAGGATCTTAAAAATACTGAAATGTGTTGCTTCGTTTGGGGAAATTCAGGGAAGCTTTAAGACTCCTGGCTACAGAGGGAATTTATGATGCCCTTTTTGAGGGGAGCCTCCGCTTTGGGATTTAAGAAATTTCACTTAGTGGGGAGACTGAAGTCAGCAAAAGTGGCTGAGAGAGATGAACACTGCCTTCTATTTGGACATCACATTAGCATTTAGAAAGTGCTTTCAGATCCTATAAAGTCTCGTTTAATCCTCACAGCAGGTCTGGGAGGAAGGAGAGCGCTGACATCCCTCATTTCTTCTCCATTTATTCAGCACCAAGCAGCCACAGAAGCCTTTCACTTATCCGTGTTGTCCTGGTGAGGAAACTGTACTCTTTCTTGAGAAAATATGCAGCTACAGTAGTCACAGGTTCAAATTAGGAGGTGGGAAAATATGAAAGAAAAGTACTTTTCTCTATGGTTATGGTGAAGAAAATACAAGAAGTCTGTGGTCAAAATATAATATTTCAAAGGTCAACTTTTTCCCTTGCATTCCAGGACGGTAGTGAGAGCACAGGGGGTGGGAAATAAGAGTAAAAATTAATTTATTTATATATAATAGTATATATAGGACAATATATTATACTAACACAAAGATTTTTAGACTTAAATTCCATCCTTGTTCCATTCTTGACAGGAAGATTAACCAATTATGAAAAATTTCATGTAATCTATTTACTATCTTACAAATAAACAGTATTCTCAGTACTAAAAACTTACTTGACAGCAATCCTACCCACCAGAGCCATTCCTTCAGGTAAGAATGTCCACCTTGTCCTAAAATACAAAAAGTAAAAATTAACAAAAAATGGGTTCTACACTGGAGGAAGGTTTGAAGAATTGACTTCTAGGAAGCGTACTTGATTATGGTTAGAAAAGTTAAGTCAGTAAATCTAAAGTCTCTTAGCTTATTTACTTGGTCATTTCCAAAGCTCTTCTAAAGCTTTTTTCCCCCCAATTTACAATGATTTAACAAATCCCCTAACGGATTAATTGCATTTAGATTTTTTTCCATGTTTCTGTTATAAATATAATGCTCTCACAAACCTCCCTACACATTTACCTTTGCAACACTGGAATGGTTATTTCTCCACAATAAATTCCTAGAAGCGTAATTGTTGGGTAGGAGGAAATGCATTTTTTAAAGAACTTTACATGTATTACCAAATTGCCCTCCAAAAAAGTTATGTCAATTTTTTAAAAAACTTTGCAAATTTGATAGTCTTAAAATGGTATATCATTTCAATCTGCATTTTTCTGTCACCCATTTTATTCTTTTATGAATCAAGAGTTCATTTTTGTTTTATTTTTCCTGATTTTTAAAATAGATTCAGGGGTACAAGTATAGTTGTGTTACATAAATCTACTGTAAAGTCTGGCCTTTAGTGTATCTATCACCTGAATAGTGAACATGGAACCCAACAGGTAGTATTTCATCCCTCACCTGCTTCTACCTTTTTACCCTCCCACCTTTTGGAATCTCTAATGTCCATTATTCCACTTTGAATGTGCATGTGTACCCACGGTTTAGCTCCCACTTGTAAGTGAGAACGTGCAGCTTTTGATTTTCTGTTTCTGAGTCACTGCACTTAGGATAACGGCCTCCAGTTCCGTCCATGTTACTGCAAAAGATATGATTTCATTTCTCTAACAGCTAAGTAGTATTCTATGGTGTGTGTATATAATTATACCACATTTTTTTTATCCAGTCCTCTGTCGATGGGCACTTAAGTTGACTTCATGACTTCGGTGTTGTGAATAGTGGTGTGATAAACATTTGAGTGCAAGTGTCTTTTCATAAAATGATTTCTTTTCATTAAAGTAGATACCCAGTAGTGGGACTGCTGCATTGAAGAGCAGTTCTATTTTTAGTTCTCTGAGAGATCTCCATATTGTTTTCCACAGTGGTTGTACTAACTTACAACCCCACCAACAGAGTATAAGCATTCCCTTTTCTCTGCATTCTTGCCAACATTTGTTGTTTTTTGACTTGTTAATAATAGCCATTCTGACTAGTGTAAGATGGTATCTCATTGTGGTCTTAATTTGCATTTCTCTGGTGATTAGTGACACTGAGCATTTTTTCATATATTTGTTGGTCGCTTGCATGTCTTTTGAAAAATGTATGTTCATATCCTTTACCCACCTTTTCATGGGTTTGTTTTTTTCTTGTCTGAGTTCCTTGTAGATTCTGGGTATTAGACCTTTGTCAGATGCTTAGCTTGCAAGTATTTTCTCCTATTCTGCAGGCTGTCTTTTTACCCTGCTGATTATTTTTCTTGCTCTGCAGAAGCTTTTTACTTTAGGTCACATTTGTCTATTTTTGTTTTTGTTGCATTTCCTTTTGAGGACTTAGTCACAAATTCTTTGCCTAGGCCAATGTCCAGAAAAGTTTTTCCTAGGTTTTCTTCTAGGGCTTTTATAGTTTCAGGTTTTACATTTCAGTTTTTAATCCATCTTGAGTAGGTTTTTGTATATGGTCAGATATAAGGTCCAGTTTCATTCTTCTATATATGGTTCTACAATTTTCCTTGCACCATTTGTTGAACAGGGTAGCCTTTCCCTAGCGTATAGTATTTTCAACTTTGTCAAAGATCACTTGGCTGTAGGTATGTGGCTTTATTTCTGGGTTCTCTATTCTGTTCCACTGATCTATGTGTGTATTTTTATACCAGTACCATGCTGTTTTGGTTATGATAGCCTTATAGTATAATTTGAAGATACTGTGATACCTCCAGCTCTGTTCTTTTTGCTTAGGATTGCTTAAAACTTTCTGTGTGATGTTTCCATGTCACCCCTTTGTTTTTCCACAAATCATAAGTTTTTCTTAATTTGTAGGAAATTTTATTTAATCACCAGGTTCACCGTATTTATGTCAGTCAGAGGTGTGGACATAAATACTTCATTTCAGCTATGGTTAAAATTAAAAACAGAAAACATAAATAGCAAATTACATTGATACAAATGAGGACTGTAAAGGGAAGAAGATGGCTGACATAAGAGCTTTTGAGAGTTTGGATCAGTCAATGAGAGAATAATAAGCATCAGGCAGATGCACTCTGCTTATTCTCTACCTTGACATGCTGAAATCAAGTTTCCGTTTCATCTACTGAAAAGGACAAAATGCTTTTAAGGTATTCCAATGGTTATCTTCCTACTACTCTAATCTGTGACTTTATGTCGTTATATTTACTACAGAAAATGGAGTTTTCTCATCAATTTTAATATACTTAGCCCTCTGCATTTGACCTAATTGATTTTGTTATAATTAAACAGGATATATAAGCTATGAAGACAAAGTAGTTAACTGTGCTTATTTAGGACTTTCTTCTTAAGAAATTGGCAAATAACTCACTTGGAATTATATTACAACCCTGGACCTGACTATTGTCTAGTTGCTATCTCTTTGGGTACTAGTGAAACAATATTTACTTACGTACGTTTATTGGTCATTTGCATTTCTTATTTCGTTTGTTTCTTGTTTATATGCCATGTCTATTTTCTGTTAGGGTACCAACCTTTTTACTTATTGACTGCAGTCACTTTTTATATAGTATGAAACTATACTTTGTCACATATTTCATCATATTCCCCCCAATATATCATTTGCTTTTTAGTTTCAGTTAAAGTGTTTCCATATAGGATTTTTTTTGTCAATCTAGATAATCTCTTCCTTTATATAAAATAAATTCTTTATCTTTATGCTTAGAAAAGCCTTTTTTTTTTTTTAAATTATTTCATTTTTTGGCCGGGCACAGTGGCTCACACCTGTAATCCCAGTACTTTGGGAGGCCGAGGTGGGCGGATCATCTGAGGTTAGGAGTTTGAGACCAGCCTGGCCAACATGGTGAAACCCCATCTCTACTAAAAGTACAAAATTAGCTGGGCGTGATGGTACATGCCTGTAATCCCAGCTACTTGGGAGGCTGAGGCAGTAAAATTGCTTGAACCTGGGAGGTGGAGGTTGCAGTGAGCCGAGATCATGCCATTGCACTCCAGCCTGGCCGACAGAGCAAAGCTCCGTCTCAAAAAAAAAAAAAAATTATTTTATTTTTAAATTAAATGCTAACCTATCTGGAATATATTTTGCTGAATGGTGTGAAGTAGAACTTTCACGTTTTTCTCCTCTAATTTTTCCCAATTGTCTCAATACTTTGAATGATTTGTCCTTTCTCCACAGTTTTGAAATGTCACTTTTTAAAATAACAAATTCAATTGTTATATATACTTGGATCCACTTATAAGTTTTAAATTATCTTTTACGATTTTGTCTGCTTTAATGCCAGTATCAAATTGTTTTAATACAGCATATGTTTTCTTTTCTGATAGTATAAATCTCATCTCAATAGTACTCTTTTATAAACTTGCTTGTGTAATTTATAATCATTGATTTTTTTCCATATGGAAAAATGCTTAGATCTTATAGTATACTTGATGAAAATGAATAGAAAACTCATGGTTAATGAAGGGATAGTCAGGTAGACCTACGTAGCATCTTAAGTGTCACTATAAATAGCAGCCTAATTCTATTGTTATCCATTTATTAATTTAATAAATAGCTATTAGGGGCCAAATACTGCTAGGGAAGGTTCCTGTTCTTGAGAATCTACTATGAATAAGCAAGTAAACCTATCAGCAACAATAAAGAATACATGTACAACTAAAAATTATCCTAGGTACGGTGAGGGAAACTATTAGTGCAATGACAGAGAATAACGGGGGTGGGGTGGGGAGACCTGCTGTGAGAGGATGGTCAAGGCCTGAGGTGATGCTACTCCCACTGAAGTCTGAAGAATGACTCAGCTGAATGAAGGGCAGGGAGAAAAGTTCCACGCAATGGGAAAGGACCTGGGGGTGGGACAGAACCAGATGTATTCCAGGAACAAGAGAAAAGTAGGTGACAGGGAGAAAAGCAAGAAGAAGTTGGAGAGGGGGCAGAGATCAGAGACTGGGAGACACAGCTGACTCCATCAAGAAGATAGAGATTAAGATAAACCGAGCCAGTGAGTTATTATTACTGTAGCCTAGGATAATTTTTAGTTGTACATGTATTCTTTTTTATTGCTGATAGGTTTACTTGCTTATTCATAGTAGATTCTCAAGAACAGGAACCTTCCCTAGCAGTGTTTGGCACCTAATAGATATTTATTAAATCAATAAATGGATAACAATGGAATTAGGCTGCTATTTATAGTGACACTTAAGATGCTGAGTAGGTCTGCCTGGCTATCCCTTCATTAACCACGAGTTTTCTATTCATTTCAATCAAAGACCTAAGTATTTTTCTAACATCCATATGGAAAAAAAATCAATAACTATAATTACACAAGCAAGTTTATAAGAGTACTATTGAGATGTGGCCTTACAACAGGATCATTTCTGCAGTTAGAAACTGCAATTCATTAGTTGCATGTGTTTCTTACCAGCTCTAGTAACGCCCTTGCTGGCCAGTTGCAAGAGGCCCTTCTTTTTCAGTATGAAGCTGGAGCCAATAAAAATACTTGAGCTTACGGCCAGTACCAAGCCCACATAAAGACTGTATTTGTTTTCTACACTTGCTGAAATGTTCAAGTTGTTTATGCTGGAATTCAGGTCCGTGTAGAGCACAGGAGAAGCCAGCAGCTGTGAAACATTTTTGATCTCACACCAAGCCTGGGAGGAGTTTGGACAGACCAGAGACAGCACATATCCTGGAAAAAAGGGAAGAAGACAATGTCAGGAATGAAAGGGAGAGGTATTGATGCTCACTGGCTTTCTGCAGGAAACACAGCCTTGAGTGGATGGTACTGAAACATTTTACTACATGCAGGGAAGTCCTAACAGGTGGCCCACAGGCCTATAGACATTGTCGATTTGGCCTGCACAGATTTTTAAAAATGATTTTAAAATGTTTAGCTGTCATCATTTAAAAATGAGCAATTTCACATGAAAGCCTGGATTCCCCCTATAAATTTGATCTGGGAACACTTGTATCTTTGTTCTGGTGAATCAGCAACTTGATGGAGCAGCCAATAGCTGTTCAGACCTGGCTTGTGCTCAACAGTTCAACACAGCCCATCACACCCACTTCACTCTGCATTATCAGCCTGGCTACTGGAAAGCAGGGCTTGTGGGGCCTGAATGTGGGGAGAAAGCATAGCAACCTCAGTCCAGAAATCACATTGCGAGAAATCTGTTTGCTGGGCATGGTAGCTCACACCTGTAATCCCAGCATTTTGGGAGGCCAAGGTGGGAGGATTGCTTGATCCCAGGAGTTTGAGACCAGCCTGGGCAACATAGTGAAACCCCATCTACATAAAAAAATTGAAAAATTAACCGGGCGTGGTGGCGCACGTCTGTGGTCCAAGCTACTTGGGAGGCTGAGGTGGGAAGATCACTTGAGCCCAGGAGGATGAGGCTGCAGCGAGCTGCGATCACACCACTGCACTCCAGCCTAGGTAACAGAGCAAGACCCTGTCTCAAAAAAGAAAAAAAGAAAAAAGAAACTGGCTGGGTGTTATGGCTGTAATCCCGGCACTTTGGGCAGCCAAGGTGGGTGGATCACTTGAGATCAGGAGTTTGAGATCAGCCTGGCCAACATGGTGAAACCCCATCTCTACTAAAAATACAAAAATTAGCGGGGCACGGGCATGGTGGTGTGTGCCTATAGTCCCAGCTACTCTGGAGGTGAAGGCAGGAGAATCACTTGAACCCGGGAGGTGGTTGCAGTGAGTTGAGATCGCACCACTGCACTCCAGCCTGGGTGACAGAACGAGACTATCTCCAAAAAAAAAAAAAAAAGAAGAAATCTGTCTAATTCATTTGGTGGGGTATGAGTCATTTGGTGGGGTATGAGTCATTTGGTGGATATGAAGAGTTATATATTTCAGAAAACGTTTTAAAAGTGGGTTTAGGCCGGGCGCAGTGGCTCACGCTTGTAATCCCAGCACTTTGGGAGGCCGAGGTGGGCGGATCACGAGGTCAGGAGATCGAGACCACGGTGAAACCCCGTCTCTACTAAAAATACAAAAAAATTAGCCGGACGTGGTGGCGGGCACCTGTAGTCCCAGCTACTCGGAGAGGCTGAGGCAGGAGAATGGCGTGAACCCGGGAGGCGGAGCTTGCAGTGAGCCGAGATTGCGCCACTGCACTCCAGCCTGGGCGACAGAGCGAGATTCCGTCTCAAAAAAAAAAAAAAAAAAAAGTGGGTTTAGTTTTCTGTACCACTTTCCCTGATTTTTCAGGTCTATTAATCCACTTTCTCCTAAAGAAAATAGAATCTAATAAAAAATGAATTCAAATATCATTAGGCTTTTTAAAAAATGAGATTCAAAGAAGCATGTAAATCCCCTGAACCAAGTCCACTATTATAAATGTCTTGGAATTTTGAGGCTAAACACTAAAACACAAAATGAAGACTTTTACACTATGTAAGAAACTTTTTATAATCTGTTCTCCACTTGAAAAGACACCAACAAGGTGACATTGTGACAAGATGTTCTGTCTTCCCATCTTTTTTCCTTTAAAAGTGGCAAATTCTCCCATTATGAATTACCCTAAACAAAAGAGGGTAAAGGAAAATTAATCAGAAAGAGTTTTGTAATTCAATTTTTAGAGAAGTTTTACATTTCAAAAATCTTAAGAAGGCATATAAGCAACAAAAGGCAGTTTGATCAAATGATGTTTAGCAACAAGACTTCCGTAAGTGGACCTATGTACCTCTGGCAAAGCTTCATGAAGCCACATGAATTTTACCACACGCACAGTTAAGAAACAGCCATGAAGTTCAGGTCTAGAAAATAATAAAATAATGGAATTCAAGGTTTTCATGACTATTATTTCATTTATCTCTGTAATTTGAAAATGATCCAACTTTGTTTCAGAAATCCAGAATAGTTGGACATGGTGGCTCACCCTTGTAATCCCAGCACTTAGGAGGCAGAGGCTGGAGGTTTGCTTGAGCACCGGAGTTCAAGACCAGCCTGGGCAATATAGCGAGATCGCCACAAAAACAAAACCAAACAAAAAAACAAAACAAAGAAACAGAAATCCAGAATAAACTCAAAGCCAAAACTAAATATCCTAACTGCTGCAAATTTTCATTTGTTTTTTTTCTGAGACAGGGTCTCACTCTGTCACCCAGGCTATAGTGCAGTGGTGTCATCACGGCTCACTGCAACCTTGACCTCCTGGGTTTAAATGATCCTCCCACCTCAGCCTCCCAAGTAGCTGGAACCACAGGCATGCAACACCATGCCCAGCTAATTTTTAAGTTTTTTTTGTAGAGATGGGCTCTCACTACGTTGGCCAGGCTGATGCTGCAAATTTTCAAGCAAGCTAGCCCTTAGCAATCTTGTTCCACACGATGTTTATCTCATCTAAGCCCCGAGAAGGGAAAGTGATTAAGTAAATTTTTTTTTTTTTTTTTTTTTGAGATGGAGTCTCGCTCTGTCGCCCAGGCTGGAGTGCAGTGGCGCGATCTCGGCTCACTGCAAGCTCCGCCTCCTGGGTTTACGCCATTCTCCTGCCTCAGCCTCCTGAGTAGCTGGGACTACAGGCGCCCGCCACCACGCCCGGCTAATTTTTTTTGTATTTTTAGTAGAGACGGGGTTTCACCGTGGTCTCGATCTCCTGACCTCGTGATCCACCTGCCTTGGCCTCCCAAAGTGCTGGGATTACAAGCGTGAGCCGCCGCGCCCAGCCTGATTAAGTAAATTTTTGTATGAATTTTGATTACGTTAATTCCTAAGAAAACATCGGACCTGACTTACCAGTGAATTCCATGGCTGCATTCATGTCATTTACTATGCAGTTAACATAACCACTCCAAAACTTTGTCTCTGAAATCAGTGTGGGTGGATCTCATTCCAGTGAAACAATATTCCTTCTAAGCTGTTGATACAGCAGAATGTTTCTGACATTGTAGGGGGTGTGGGAGCAGAGGGTCATAAGAGAGATCAAATGATCACTGTTGCATTTTGCAAGTTCTCATTGTAACTGGCAGGCATGAATGCTCCAAGTTTTATGGCAGGAAAAATAATAAAAATCTTGTCTGGTTACTGACCTTAGGACTTACATTGTTTTATGCTTTGGGAACATGTTAGGGAGAGAGCCTACGGCAGATATGACTGAAAGAGGAAAGAAAGGATGGGTTAGTGGATGTGGAGTGGCCTATGGGAGAAGGGGAGAGATGGGTAATGGAGGGTGTGTGGGCAGGGAATTTGGAGTGTTTTAAAGGAATCAAAGACATCTCAAGTCACAATTGGCTTATCAAGATGCAAGTAAGCACAGTAATTTTCCAGGGAGTTTAATCCAGACTTTATTCCACAGAAAGAGAACATCTACTACATTCATTATGTTTCATTTTTAACAGACACTATCAATAGTCCTCGAAAGTGACTGTACCAAGGTATACTCTTGCTAGCCAAGAACATGTATTTCTTCTTTGATGTTATTTTTCTAAATACAGAGTAACGAATATTTAGGAAATATATATTATAAAATATATATATATATACCAATGTATCAACCAGCCAGTTTAAGAAATAAAGCATCACCCCTCAGAGTTAGTAACTATCCTGATTTTCTCTTTAACATTCTTTTGCTTATAAAAAAGATTTTCTCCATATATCTTGAAAATGTTTTTGCCTCTTTTTGCACCTATGAAAGTGTAATGATAAAGAATTTGTTCTTTGGTGACTTGTTTTTGAGATTCATCAAAACATGATGCATGAGGCTGCAGTATTTGTTTTTCCCCCACTGTTCTAGAGAATTCCACTGCATAACTATCACACAACTAATTTTTCTGTTTTATAGTTGGTTGATATTTAAGTAATTTACAGGTCCTACAAACAGTACTCCTAATGTTCTTATATTATGTTGAACTATATGAAATTGATGATAACTGAGCAATTTGAACCCTATGACAAGTAGTTTCATATGTTTCAACCTAATATTTATCTTCTATGTACAGGTGTAATAGCTTACATACACACACCTTTAACATTTAAAAATGAAGATCTACTATCTATAATCACGGGCAAGTTGAGTAATGGCTCTTGGTTTCAGTTTCCCCACCTGTAAAATGAGGGACTTTGACTCAATGATTCTAAAGTCTGATCATAACCTATGTTTGTTCTCAGAATTACTTACAATACTGGTGCCTCATAAATGTTGCTGATGGACCAGTTCTAAACTCATAGGCACTGATAGAGGAGAGACATTTTAAAGAAACTGATGCCAATATATTAAGTGACACTGGCCAAAGTTATGCAACTGCTAAAACCAGGGCCAAGTAACCCAATTCCCAGCCAGCATTCTATTTCAGAAAAATAAAAATATAAAGTACAAGAAAAAGCCATTTGAAATTTATTACTCATGTTCATATAAGGATGAAATGCTTTAAATAATTTGTCAAATATTTGCCTATAGAGAATAATAATACAAATTTAAATAATAATTTAAATTGTCCAGTTTATTACATGGAATAGAAATCTGGTTTTAAGAAAGTCAATGATTGTATAAAACTACCTTTTTAATCATCGCAAGATATTTCCAGTTGGGTGTCTCACCATCTATTCTACTGTGCTAGTTTGGATTATTATTCATTCAATATTCAGCCCCTTACCTTTCCCAGTGTGGGCAAAGGTGCTTCACCTGATGTTGGGCTGGAAGTGATTTGGTGGCCAATGGGAAGTCAGCAGAAGTGATATGAAGCTAGATTTCAAGGATGCTTATGTGGTTGGTTTACTCATTTGCATCTCTGTAATTCCCTGAGGAGCTGCTGTCCCTTCAGCCTCAGCACCCAAAAGAAGACGCATGGAGCAGATCTGAGCTCATCCCACACGAAGGAGCCAAACCCAGGTGGACATGTAGCCTGAAGCAGAGACATATAGGTGAGCCCCATCTAGATCAGTCAACCTTCAGCTGACCTAGAAACCTAAGCAAGAATATGTGATATACCTGCCTATTCACATTAGCATAGGGATGACTGAATGAAATCTCTTTATGTCTGTTACAATTTATTCTCCAAATGCTAACCAGTGGGAAGTAGGTTATATCACTCCCTGGCTTAATACTCCCTGTCCACTGTCACGGTTTTTCATCTCAACTTACAACAAAATCTCAACTCCTCACTAACTTTGAACTTTAAAGCTTCTCATGCTCTGAAACTGGCTCGTCTTTGACATCATATCGCATTACTCTCCCTCTCACCCCTCTGTGAAACACTAATCTTCTTTTCCTTCATTCAACAAATATGTATGGTGTACTACCTGTTGGGCATTTTCTAGAATCTGGAGATAGAAAAATGGATACACCAATGGTCCTGCTCGCTTAGATTCCAGTGGGGGGAGATAGGATTAACAAACAAATAACTATACGTATGTTAAGAGTGCCATAGCAAGTAGTTAAAGCAGCATCAAGGAATATATTTTTTAAAACAGGATTAAACAAAAGAGCCTGTCTGCTAAGTCTAAAAGCAGAAACCCTGAGGGGTTGAAGAAACTGCGGTCAGCCAGGTTGCCTGGGGTGACAAAAAGGGAGATGGTGAGATGTGGCTAAAGAGTAGGTGGGAGAAGGATCAGGTGAAATGAACCTTTAGACAGGTAGGTCTGATCTTGTCATTCCTCCTTCCAAAACTCCACAAGGGCTTCCCTTCTCATTCAGAAAAAAATCCAAAATTCCCACTATAGCCTATAAGGCCTTGTGGAATCCTGTCTCCAGCTGTCTAACCTCATTCCCTACTATTGCCTTTTCTTCTGTTCCTTTCATAGAATAAGTTCCTTCTCATCTTAAGCTTTTTACAAAGCAGCCGTTTCTGAGCTTGTTAACAGAGTGCTGGCTGGTATAGCTAGCTTCTTCTGAGTGAGAGGACTAAGCAACTCAGAGAGGCCTTTCCTGCCTTCCCAATCTAAAGGAACCTCTCAGTCACTTTCCATCATACGTTCCCAATCAAATAGACTTCCTCATATGGCTTAATTACAGCTTTATAACAACTTTCATACATATTTGAATTTGTTTCTTTTAAAGATAATTTTGGATTAGAGACTCTTTTAAAGCATCTATAGCTTTAAAAGTCAAAACCAATGTGGGGTTGGGGGTGGCTCACGCCTGTAAACCCAGCACTTTGGGATGCCAAGGTAGGAGGATCACTTGAAGTCAGGAGTTCAAGACCAGCCTGGTCAACACAGTGAAACCCGTATTAAAAATACAAAAATTAGCTGGGCATGGTGGCACGTGCCTGTAGTCCCAGCTACTTGAGAGGCTGAGGCAGGAGAATTGCTTGAACCCAGATGGAGGTTGCAGTAAGCCGAAATTGCACCACTGCATGCCATCCTGGGTGACGGAGTGGCACTCTGCCTCAAAAAAACAAAAAAAGTCAAAACCAAAGTATGAAATTAACTTTTTCTTCATGGAAGTTCAACTGGAATGTTCTATCTTCAGATCTCATGACTGATCCCTTGTCATTTGGGTCTCAGCTTGAATATCACTTTCGTAAGGGGCTTTCATTGAATACCCAATCTTAACATCCCAACACTCTTGAGACATTACTGCTATTATAATGATCTTTTAAATTACTTTGTTTCTTGCATAGTAGCTGCCATCTGAACAGTAAGGTGCCTGAGAGCAGGAACCTAGTCCTACAGTCTAGGACCAGACTGTCTTGCAGATCCCTCTATCCTAGCACCTATGCCAGTGCTTGGCACGTGGGACTCTTATTATTTGAATGAACAAGTGAAAAATGGAGTCTTTGTTTACTCCATGTCAAGCTCTGAGTGATGTAGTTCATATGTAATCCCACCTGCACCTACTCTTCAGAACTGTAAACTGGAGGGATGATCCCCAATTTATAAAAAGGCAAAAGGCTCAAGGAAGCTAAGTTACAGCTCAGACTGTCTGATGCCAAAGCCTAATCTCTTCCCACTACTAATAATGTGCATTCAGATTTCTAAGTCTTTCTCACCAGCTTTTCACACAATTAATTACCATGGTTAATCACAGGTATTAAGCCTGGAACTTAAATGTTTCTTGTTGGAACTCAATGCATAAGCAAAGCAGGAAAAACTTGCAGAAGCTCAAACAAGTGGGTGTAATTCATATACCTTCCTTACTTACAGATCCTTGGGTAAACAAGGGTGGGTGTGTTAGTAACCGTCAGATTTGCTGGGTTAGAAATTATTTAGAAAAAGGGCACACAACCTGACTCTCTAGGAAATAATTCTAGATTCAGCTGCCCTAAAAATTTTGTTTTTTAATAGTTTGCGGATTGTTCATGCATTTTTTCTCTTTTTGAGAAAAAAGGGACAAGGGAATAATTCTAGATCCAGCTGCCTTTAAATTTTTGTTTTTTAATAGTTTGTGAGTTGTTCAGGCGTTTTTGCTCTTTTTGAGAAAAAAAGACTAGAAAATAATTATAGATCCAGCGGCCTTAAATTTTTTTTTTTTAATAACTTGTGAATTGTTCAGGCATTTTCTTGTTTTGGTGTCCCTTCTCTTCGTTGCTGGCATGGTTTTGACGAGCTCACTTGTTAAAAAGGAATAAGCTGGAAGAGTCAAGAGGAGGGGAAACCAGGGAAGCTGCGAGCACCTTTGCAAAGGTGTATATATATATACATATATATATATGTAAGGGAACTATATACGTGTGTGTGTGTGTGTATATATATATATATATATATATATATATATAGTAGTTCTTACCATGCCTTTCACTGCCTCCCTTCCCCTTTACTGCATTATCAGGTAAATTAAAAAGCTGCTTTCCCCTTGGTACGGCGAAAACCATCATTTCAATGTATCCACATCCTTCCGGTCGCCCCCCCACCCCCTTCCCTACTTTTATCGGGGCCTTCTGTATGGAGACTGCAGAAAGCCCGTCAGTGTTGCAAACACTTGGCGAAGGGCAAGGAGCCTCGCCCAGAGATTTCACAGGGCTCAGGTGGGAAGCAGTAAGAAGAGTCTGCAAACTAGTGCTCCCGGTTCCCGGTTTCCTCTCCAGCACGCCTCTCGCCTTAAGCGGCCAAAGAGTGACTGCACAGCGAGTCAGACGGGCTCGTGGGTTTGGAAACCTTTTCATTTCCAAGGAAGAGGAGAGACGCGGACGGCCCAGACTTGCCCAGCGCCCACCCCCGCGGCCCCGGGCGCCCGACCTCTCGCGGTGCTCGATCCCGATCCCCGGGAGCCAGAGCAGGGCGCAGCGCAGAACTCCCACGGGCCCCCCAGGCAGACACAACCTCTGCCCACCGGGTGACGTCGGCCGCAGACTCTGGAAGCGAGCCTGAGTCAGAGGAAACGTCCTCCTCGGAGGGACTCGGGATTCTTCCCATAGCATCCTGAGTTTCCCCGTCCCACGCGCAGCACGCGGTAATTTACACGGGTCGGCCTCCCGAATCGAGTGGGAGTCCCGTCTGCCTTATTCCACTCAGGTTTTCCAGCACAGCCCGAATCGCCTAGGCACCCATAAATAAGTGTTGAACGCCTGGCTGGACGGCCGACTGACTGAATGAATGAATGAACGAACGACTGCGTTTAGAGTCGGTACAGCCCCCCTTTCCAGTCTCCGCAAGTATCCGGGGACCGCCCACCCGGTCTCTTCGCCACCCAGCTGCCAGGTCCCTCGGCTCAGGCCAGACACAAACCTTCTCGGCAGGGCTCTCCGGGCGGCAGCCTCACCTGTGCCCCCATGGCCCCGGGAGGGAGCTTCCGGAACGCGGGCGCTGGCTCCTCACCTGGGCCTCTTCTCCACCCGCACCCGCGGCGGGCGGGGCTGCGGGGTCGGGAATGGGGCGCCCTGACCCCGCCCCCGGGGCAGCCTCCGCCAATGGGCATGGCCAGGCGGGGCCTCAGCGCCAGCCGCGCCCCGCGGCCCGGGGCTTCTTGCAAATACTCAGGGCCCCCGCAGGCCTGGGGGCGGCCGGTGATAACTCGTGTATCTGGCAGGTGTAGCAGCTGCCCATTGGCGCGGCTGCTGGAGCCGCGAACTAGAGAAACACAGACACGCCTCAGAGAGCAACGGCGTCTCTCGGAGCGTGGAGCCCGCCAAGGTAACTCCGGGAATTGAGTGGAGTGGAGGCTGCGCTGAGGCCCCCTTCTGGCTCCTCTCTGGTCGAAAAGTCTCCCGGGCTAGAGAGAGCCCTGCTGCTTTTGGAAGCCTTCAGATGTTAGTTGCTTTGCACGGAAGCTGCTGACCGCTGAGGTTCTGCGCCGATTGCCAGGCTCAAGTTTATTTTGGGGGCTGCAGAGCAGACTTTGCCCTTCTGTGCTGTTATCAGCTTCTGTCGCTGTCCGTCCACGCCCGCTATATCCATCCACTCCCCGTTCTGTCTCCAGCAGGCAACTCCCCCTACCCTGCCCCATTTTCTGGGTCATAGGGATATTTGAAATAAACCTTTAAGGGAAAAGCAATGCCAAAACTGGAAAGACCTATTCCCACAAATTATTAATAACTAATGTTTATGATATCCTTGTTATACCATACATATGCAGGCACATTATGTATTAATTAAATCTCACAGCAGTCTATTAACGCTCAGTTTACAGATGAGGGATTAGAGGCAAAGAGTGAGGTTAAGTGACCAAACCAAGGTTGGAAGACCTGATAGCAGGTATTTACAAAACAAGGAGTGGGCAGGGCTGCCGGGTGGCTCACGCCTGTAATCACAGCACTTTGGGAGGCTGAGGCGAGTGGCTCTCTTGAGTCCAGAAGTTCGAGACTAGCCTGGGCATCATGGTGAAACCCTGTCTCTACAAAAATTAGCCAGGTGTGGTGGTGTACTCCTGTAGTCCCAGCTACTCAGGAGGCTGAGGTGGGAGGACGGATGACTTGAGCCCAGGAGGTGGAAGCTGCAGTGAGACATGATCGAATCACTGCTCTCCAGTCTGGGCAACAGAGTGAGACCCTGTCTCAAGAAAAAAAGGTGAGGGGTGGGGCGGTGAACAATTCGGGCTCAAACCCTTACCAGGGAGAACTGGGGTGCCTTTGTGCTCTGGCATTTTAACACTGAGGAAAATATTCTCATGTATTCAGGTAGCCTTTGTTCTAGGTAGGCATGAACAGTGCTATTAATTTTATTACCTAAGAGTTTTATAGCAGAGGCCTCAATCTTGTTTTTCTTGTTCTTAGGCGGATGAGAGAAGAGCTAAGAACAAATTAGTCAACATACCAATCCAAGGCACCCACTTTTATAATACATGTGGATGACTTTGCAGAGAAGGAACACCATGGAGAGTGGAATAGGTGAAAGTTGAAAGCGAGGGAGATTTATGCCAATTTTCCATAACAAGCCTTAAAACTTAGACTTCTTTTGTTTGTTTGTTTGTTTGGTTTGGTTTGGCTTTTTTTTTTGAGACGGAGTCTCTCTCTGTCGCCCAGGCTGGAGTGCAGTGGCGCGATCTCTGATCAATGCAAGCTCCGCCTCCCGGGTTCACGCCATTCTCCTGCCTCAGCCTCTCCGAGTAGCTGGGACTACAGGCGCCCGCCACCACGCCCAGCTAATTTTTTGTATTTTTTTTTAGTAGAGACGGGGTTTCACCGTGTTAGCCAGCATGGTCTCGATTTCCTGACCTTGTGATCCACCCGCCTCGGCCTCCCAAAGTGCTGGGATTACAGGCGTGAGCCACCGCGCCCGACCCAAAACTTAGACTTCTATTTAAACGTTTTCTTTGGATTTCCAACTTAAAATTTTGTCTTTATCAGAAATTAGTAATGATGGTAAACGTGATCTGAGGTGCTTATTTTTTATTTAACAAACACTTGGATAGCATTTGCTATGTGGCAAGCACTATTCTAAACTCTTTGTAAATATTTGCTTTATAAATCTTCATGAAAATCCTGTAAGGTAGATACTATTACCCCCACTTTACAGCTGAGAAAATGGAGGCACACAAGGATTGAGTAACTGGCCTATGCACACATAACCAGTAAGTGTGGAACCAAGATGCTAACCAACAAAGTCGGGCTTCAAGTATGTGCTCTGAACCCATTTGGTAATTGGACATTAAAAAACAAAACAGACTTTAAAAAATGTATCTTTATTGAATTCCAGTTGCATATTAAGGTCTATTTTAGGTAAGAGGCATTTTGTTGTAGTTCTTGCTTTTCAATTCTGAAAATAAAGAGAAAAACATTCAGAAAAAAAAAAAATATTTAAGACCACAGTTTTTCCAGTTTAAATGTTGCCTAGCAGAAATTTATAATGTGTATTTTCCTTCACCGATAATTTCTAGATGACTTTGGGGAATACCGTTATAGTACCACACACTGTCTTTAATGACAGAAAGTTGGGGGATATTTATTCCCCCACAAAATCATGTTGTTTGTTTAACTAAAAGAAGAGCATTAAAAAAATCTCCAACTAGCCCATTCTTTGATTCTAGGAAAATTACTCTTCTGACTCAAAAATTAGAATGCGATAATAAATGAGACCCTCTAAAACGCCAACTTCTGTTTTATTGGTCTTTGTGCTAGGACACTTAGACCCAGGGGTGATGGTCAAAATAAATAATGATTAGTAGAGCCTTAGGGCCTCAAGGGACAAGGCCACAGGTCTGAGCTTGGGGAGGTCTGGGAGGGTTCCTGGTGTGTCAAGGTTAACCCCTGAGTTGCTGCATTGTAGGGAGGTCTGTGGTTTCTGGGCCAAGGAATAAGATGACTAGGCAAGAGGGGTGGTAGCTGGGAAACCACCTTTGCAAAAGTTATATCACTGAGAAAATTTTAACAGTAAGCTGAGCTAATTCACCCTCCATCTTCCCTTGATTATTCCTGGGTTATTGGGTTGTGAAAGAAAATCAATATTGGAGCCCCCAAATCACTAAGCTAAAGGGAAAAGTGAAACTTGGAACTGCTTAGGGCCAACCTGCCTCCCATTCTATTCAAATTCACACCTCTGCTCACTGACATATCTGATTGCCTTCTTTGGAGAGGCTAGTCAGAAACTCAAAATAAAGCAACCATTTGTCTCTTATCTACTTATGACCTGGAAAGCCCCGTCCCTGGTTCCAGTATTCCTGCCTTTGCTTTGAGTTGTCCCGTCTTTCCAGACAGAACCAATGTTCATCTTGCATATGTTGATTGATGTCTCATGTGTCCCTAGAATGTATAAAACCCAACTGTGCTCTGACCACCTTGGGCACATGTCGTCAGGACCTCCTGAGTCTGTGTCATGGGGGTTGTGTCCTCAACCTTGGCAAAATAAACTGTAAATTAACTGAGACCTGTCTCAAATTTTGGGGGTTCACATTTTGGTAACCACAGACGGATTCTGAGCGGAGATGCCCCTGACCTTTGGCAAACCTCCTATCAGTGCTTGGTACCAGCATGAGCTAATTATATGGCTCAAACCAATAGGACAATTTGCTGAGGTCTGAGAGCACCCCCTCCAGAGAATCCCTGATTTCCCCAAATTTGGTCAAGATCTAAAGTTTATTGTGCTGTACAACTCCTCTTTTTTGGAGTTTTACTTGCTTCCATCAAGAAAGACAAATTTCCTGTTTCCATGACGTTGGAAGGCAGGTAACTCCTTTATGGAGTTTGGCTCACTTCCAACAGGGAAGAGGAGTGGTTTTTTTTGTTGCTTTTTTTCCTGCTTCTTGAATGGTAGAGAGCAGTCTATAGCCTGAGACTCGTCCCTAGGTAAGTAACTGAATTGGGGTTTGTCTTGGTTAAAGTTAAGATTAACGACCAACTGGTCTTAATTTCTCCTTACCATTAGAGCACTCAGTTATCATATAAATTGTGCCATTGTTTGTTTTGCCTAACTGTTTTTTGTTGTTTGTCTGTTTTTTATTGTTGTTTTGGTCTTTTTCCCATTGGGTTTGATCAACTCTATCCAACTTGATCAAATCCAAAGGAAAGTTCCAAATTATGGGGAAGAAGGCCTGAGAAGTGGCTAAATTCTAAAAAAAAAAAAAAAAAAAAAAAAAGATGGTGTGGTGGGGAGGAAAATGGCCAGCAAAAGGAAAAAGAGGAAGGATTTTTGATTTTGACTACTAAAGGGGCTTTATTTACATAATGCCACCCTTTTTGTTAGGCCAAACTGAAAGCAATGGCTGTCCTCCCACACTGCTAAGGTCCCATCTGATAGCTAAGGTTGTGCCTTTTTTTTTTTTCCTACCAAAACAGCCCTGGGTTTGGTTCCTAAATCAAGCCCTTTCTGGTTTGATACTTGGTACTTCTGAAATAGCAGCAATTTGTCCTAGCTGAAATATAGTGAGGACTAAACTGATTTTTTTATCTTGCCCAAATTCCTATCTAAGGTGTCTGGGGAGTCATGCCCTACAACTCATAAATTCTCATCAGAAGGGTTTTATTTATTTATTTATTTATTTATTTATTTATTTATTTATTTTGAGACGGAGTCTTGCTCTGTCGCCCAGGCTGGAGTGCAGTGGCGCAATCTCGGCTCACTGCAAGCTCCGCCTCCCGGGTTCACGCCATTCTCCTGCCTCAGCCTCTCCGAGTAGCTGGGACTACAGGCGCCCGCCACCACGCCCGGCTAATTTTTTTGTATTTTTAGTAGAGACGGGTTTCACCGTGGTCTCGATCTCCTTACCTTGTGATCCGCCCGCCTTGGCCTCCCAAAGTGCTGGGATTACAAGCATGAGCCACCGCGCCTGGCCAGAAGGGTTTTATTTAAGCCTATATATCATGACTTATTTTCCAACCTGACTCTGACATAACATTATGAGACAAGGAAGAAAAGCAAAATTATTTTACCCTAAAACATGTTTCTTTGCCATATCTTGAAATGGCCCTGCAAAGCTGTTCTTTGTAGGGGAGAATTTGCATCTTTAAAGAATCTGTTAACATAGCTAGATCTTTTTCTTCCAGATCCTCCCAATCCTAAAGTGATTAACTAAGATCTGAATAGGAAACATTTTTCATCTATTGTCTCTAAGGGCTGCCACTATTAAGACTTCAAAAGAACTTTGGTCTCCACAATCTTTATCTTAATCCGAACATTCCCTTTCTATGAATCCCATGTCTTTAGGCAAACTCAACCAATTGTCAACCAGAAAATGTTTAAATTCGCCTACAGCCTGGAAGCCCCCCCACACCCACCTGGTTTTGAATTGTCCCACCTTTCTGGACCAAATGAATGTATTTCTTAAATGTATTTAATTGATGTCTCGTGCCTCTCTAAAATGTGTAAAACCAAGCCTCGCCCTGACCATCTTGGGCACATGTTCTCAGGACCTCCTGAGGGCTGTGTCATGCGCCATGATCACTCATATTTGGCTCAGAATAAAGCTCTTCAAATATTTTAGAGTTCAACTCTTTTCACTGACAATAGTAATGAGATTTTAAAAGATTTTTTTTAAAAAAGGAACTCAATGGTTAAAAGTCAGCTTAATTAAAAGCTAACATCCAAGATGTGTGTGGGTTTATATATGCATGTGTGTGCATGTGTGTACTTAAAAGGCCTTCATGTTTTGTTTTGTTTTGTTTTTTTCTTTCCCAGGACCTTGTCTTTTTTTTTTTTAGTAATTTTTTTTTTCTTCTTAGTTGACTGAATTCTGTATTCTTCATTAATATCTATTGCAACTGAGAGACAGGACTAGCTGGATTTCCTAGGCCGACTAAGGAATCCCTAAGCCCAGCTGGGAAGGTGACCACTTTCACCTTTAAATATGGGACTTGCAACTTAGCTCACACCCGACCAATCAGATAGTAAGGAGAGCTCACTAAAATGCTAATTAGGCAAAAACAGGAGGTAAAGAAACAGCCAATCATCTGTTGCCTGAGAGCACAGCGGGAGGGACAATGATTGGGATATAAACTCAGGCATTTGAGCCAGCAACAGCAACCCCCTATGGGTCCCCTCCCTTTGTATGGGAGCTCTGTTTTAACTCTATTTCACTCTATTAAATGTTGCAACTGCACTCTTCTGGTCCGTGTTTGTTACGGCTCGAGCTGAGCTTTCGCTTGCCATCCACCACTGCCCACCACTGTCGTTTGCCACCGTTGTAGACCCGCCACTGACTTCTATCCCTCCAGATCCGGTAAGGTGTCTGCTGTGCTCCTGATCCAGCGAGGCACCTATTGCCACTCCCGATCGGGCTAAAGGCTTGCCATTGTTCCTGCACAGCTAAGCGTCTGGGTTCATCCTAATAGAGCCGAACACTAGTCACTGGGGT
The DNA here is from genome assembly GCF_006542625.1 of Nomascus leucogenys. NCBI lineage: Eukaryota > Metazoa > Chordata > Mammalia > Primates > Hylobatidae > Nomascus > Nomascus leucogenys. The sequence continues at coordinate 38,615,189 of NC_044400.1, forward strand.
CTACAGTTCTCTTCCATGACCCACAGCTTCTAATAGAGCTATAACACTCACCGCATGGCCCAAGATTCCATTCCTTGGAATCCGTGAGGCCAAGAACCCCAGGTCAGAGAACACGAGGCTTGCCACCATCTTGGAAGCGGCCCGCCACCATCTTGGGAGCTCTGTGAGCAAGGACCCCCGGTAACACAACCCAGACTACTCTGGGGTTTTTAAGGAAGAGTATAGTGTAGACACTTAGAAATGTCGTTGTTTTAAAAGTGCACTGTAAAGCATCATGTGGTCTAACCTTAAAATAATTCTCTTTTTGAAGACCCAGGATTCAGTGTGGGCTCTGCCCAGAGCTTAGAGATCCAGTTAAAAAGTAAATAGTCCCTATCTAAATAAAATTGGTCTCCTTATACAATCCTATGATAGATTCATATAATTTTATGTTTGATTTGGCATCCATCATCAATCTCCCTCTAGCACCATCAGACTTTTCCTCTATACACCTTATGATGTAAATTTTGCTATTTGATTTTCACTTGCGTTGTTTCATTTAATATCTAAATTTATGGCTATTTAGCTGACAACTGCCTAGTGTTGTGAAACACGTTATCAAAAATCTGAAAGTCTAAGACAGAAAAAAAAGGTCTTTATGAATCTATAAGATGTGCTTCTATCGGCATGCCTAATATGTCTATGTATTTATGTGTTGAGTACACAATGTTTCACTACTGAAAATATATAAAGGAGCTCTAATTAACTGGCTTAAAGAAAAATAGAAGCACTTAAATCAAATACCTTCTTAAAAAAAAGGAAAGACTAGTCGAATGCTTTTTCCTTTTTTTTTTGAGATGGAGTTTCTCTCCTGTCACCCAGGCTGGAGTGCAATGGCATGATCTTGGCTCAATGCAACCTCTGTCTCTTGGGTTTAAGCAATTCTCCTGCCTCAGCCTCCCACGTAGTTGGCATTGAGAGGTGACAGTGTGCTGCTCACAGCCCTCGCTCACACTCGGCACCTCCTCTGCCTGGGCTGTCACCTTGGCGGCACTTGAGGAGCCCTTCAGCCCATTGGTGCACTGTGGGAGCCCCTTTCTGGGCTGGCCGAGGCTGGAGCCGGCTCCCTCAGCTTGCAGGGAGGTGTGGAGGGAGAAGCATGAGCCGGAACTGGGGCTGTGTGGGGCGCTTGTGGGCCAGCTGGAGTTCTGGGTGGGCGTAGGCTTGGCAGCCCCGCACTCGGAGCAGCCGGCTGGCCCTGCCGGCCCTGGGCAATGAGGGGCTTAGTGCCCAGGCCAGCGGCTGTGGAGGGTGTACTGGGTCCCCCAGCAGTGCCAGCCCACCGGCGCTGCGCTCGATTTCTCGCCGGGCCTTAGCTGCCTTCCCACAGGGCAGGGCTCGGGACCTGCAGCCCGCCATGCCTGATCCTCCCACCCCCTCCATGTGCTCCTGTGCTGCCAGAGCCTCCCCAATGAGCACCAACCCCTGCTCCATGGTGCCCAGTCCCATCGACCACCCAAGGGCTGAGGAGTGTGGACGCATGGTGTGGGACTGGCAGGCAGCTCCACCTGCAGCCCCGGTGCGGGATCCACTGGGTGAAGCCAGCTGGGCTCCTGAGTCAGGTGGGGATGTGGGGAATCTTTATGTCTAGCTCAGGGATTGTAAACACACCAATCCGCACCCTGTGTCTAGCTCAGGGTTTGTGAATGCACCAATCGACACTGTATCTAGCTACTCTGGTGGGGCCTTGCAGAACCTTTATGTCTAGCTCAGGGATTGTAAATACACCAATTGCACTCTGTATCTAGCTCAAGGTTTGTGGGCACACCAATCAGCACCCTGTGTCTAGCTCAGGGTTTGTGAATGCACTAATCGACACTCTGTATCTAGCTACTCTGGTGGAGCCTTGGAGAACCTTTGTGTCTAGCTCAGGGATTATAAACGCACCAATCAGTGCCCTGTCAAAACAGACCACTCAGCTCTACCAATCAGCAGGATGTGGGTGGGGCCAGATAAGAGAATAAAAGCTGGCTGCCTGAGCCAGCAGTGGCAACCCCTGGGTCCCCTTCCACACTGTGGAAGCTTTGTTCTTTTGCTCTTTGCAATAAATCTTGCTACTGCTCACTCTTTGGGTCCACATTGCCTTTATGAGCTGTAACAGTCACCGCGAAGGTCTGCAGCTTCACTCCTGAAGCCAGTGAGACCACAAGCCCACCGGGAGGAATGAACAACTCCAGATGTGCCGTCTTAAGAGCTGTAACACTCACTGTGAAGGTCTACAGCTTCACTCCTGAGCCAGCGAGATCACGAACCCACCAGAAGGAAGAAACTCCAAACACATCTGAACATCAGAAGGAACAAACTCCAGACATGCCAACTTTAAGAACTCTAACACTCACCACGAGGGTCCGTGGCTTCATTCTTGAAGTCAGTGAGACCGGGAACCCACCAATTCCAGACACAGCATTACAGGCATGCACCACCACACATAGCTAATTTATGTATTTTTAGCAGAGATGGGGTTTTGCCATGTTGGTCAGGGTGGTCTTGAACTCCTGACCTCAGGTGATCTGCCTACCTCAGCCTCCCAAAGTGCTGGGACTATAGCATGAGCTACTGTGTGTGGCTGTACAATGCTTTTTCAAGTTTACATGATTTAAGTAAGATCCTTTTTTTTTTTTTTTTTTTTTGAGACAGAGTCTGGCTCTGTTGCCCAGGCTGGAGTGCAGTGGCACGATATCAGCTCACTGCAACCTCTGCTTCTGGGGTTCAAGTGATTCTCCTGCCTCAGCTTCAGAGTAGCTGGGATTACAGGTGCACAGCACCACCCCCGGCTAATTTTTCGTATTTTTAGTAGAGATGGGGTTTCACCGTGTTAGCCAGGCTGGTCTCAATCTCCTGACCTCATGATCCACCCACCTAGGCCTCCCAAAGTGCTGGGATTACAGGTGTGAGCCACTGTGGCCAGCCGTAAAATCTTTAATAAATAAGCTAGCTTTAAAATTGTTGATAAAGTAATATTAGAAATGTCTTAAGAATTTCCAGCATACATTTTTGTTTGCATTTATTAATCAAGCAATTTCATGCTTATCCCTGCCAAATACTTAGGGTGTCAAAATTTGGCATAGGCGTTACAAACCTATAAACCCAGCCCAAGATTGCTTTCATAATCTTTAATAAATAAGATATTGCTATTGGTTTAATTAAAATGGCTATATTTTGAATTATTTAGTAAAATTACCATAACTTCTAATATTGTGGCATTAGGCAGTCTAATCCACAGGCAGCAAGGAAGTTTGTTTGGGGAAAAGGACTATTACTGTCTTTGTTTCGAAGCTAAAATATAAATTAAATTCCTTCTAAAGTTTGGGAATAAGCAAGGACAGCTTGGAGGTTAGAAGCAAGATGGAGTCAGTTAGGTCATGTCTTTTTCACTGTCTCAGAATTTTGCAAAGGTGAGTTTCATAACTTTAATTGATGACTATCACAGTTTTCATAAATAATGTAGGTAAATGAATAAAATAAAATAGATGTAATGGGATAAATACTTGTAGACAAACTTGGCATAATTTAGAATATAAAGTTATACTAAAATATTTCATTATTTAGATATTTTCCAATAAAAATATGTTGTAGGAAAACATTCTTTCTAGAAAAAAGTGTCCTTTTAAAAAAGGTGGACAATTTTATCCTAATTCAAATCTTAAAGATTATGTATAAAACAAGGTAAAAGGAGCCAGAAAATAAGAGAGATGTAAAGAAACTTATAGAAATAAAGAGGTATATTTTGGTAAGAAAGCGTAAAGAGAAATAATTTTATCTGAGAAAGAATATTACATGGTAAATTTAGATCTAGACTAAAATGACTGGTTGTTTGAGAAAGAGGGATGTTCAAATTAGGTATTGATGGGACGTATCTCAAAATAATAAGAGCTATCTATGACAAACCCACAGCCAATATCATACTGAATGGGCAAAACTGGAAGCATTCCCTTTGAAAACTGGCACAAGACAGGAATGAGGGCATCCCTCTCTCACTCACTCCTATTCAACATAGTGCTGGAAGTTCTGGCCAGGGCAATCAGGCAGGAGAAGGAAATAAAGGGTATTCAATTAGGAAAAGAGGAAGTCAAATTGTCCCTGTTTGCAGATGACATGATTGTATATCTAGAAAACCCCATTGTCTCAGCCCAAAATCTCCTTAAGCTGATTAGCAACTTCAGCAAAGTCTCAGGATACAAAATCAACGTACAAAAATCACAGGCATTCTTGTACACCAATCACAGACAAACAGAGAGCCAAATCATGAGTGAACTCCCATTCACAATTGCTTCAAAGAGAATAAAATACCTAGGAATCCAACTTACAAGGGATGTGAAGGACCTCTTCAAGGAGAACTACAAACCACTGCTCAATGAAATAAAAGAGGATACAAACAATTGGAAGAACATTCCATGCTCATGGGTTGGAAGAATCAATATCATGAAAATGGCCATACTGCCCAAGGTAATTTATAGATTCAATGCCATCCCCATCAAGCTACCAATGACTTTCTTCACAGAATTGGAAAAAACTACTTTAAAGTTCATATGGAACCAAAAAAGAGCCCGCATCGCCAAGTCAATCCTAAGCCAAAAGAACAAAGCTGGAGGTATCACACTACCTGACTTCAAACTATACTACAAGGCTACAGTAACCAAAACAGCATGGTACTGGTACCACAACAGAGATATAGATCAATGGAACAGAACAGAGCCCTCAGAAATAATGCTGCATATCTACAACTATCTGATCTTTGACAAACCTGACAAAAACAAGAAATGGGGAAAGGATTCCCTATTTAATAAATGGTGCTGGGAAAACTGGCTAGCCATATGTAGAAAGCTGAAAGTGGATCCCTTCCTTACACCTTATACAAAAATTAATTCAAGATGGATTAAAGACTTACATGTTAGACCTAAAACCATAAAAACCCTAGAAGAAAACCTAGGCATTACCATTCAGGACATAGGCATGGGCAAGGACTTCATGTCTAAAACACCAAAAGCAATGGCAACAAAAGCCAAAATTGACAAATGGGATCTAATTAAACTAAAGAGCTTCTGCACAGCCAAAGAAACTTCCATCAGAGTGAACAGGCAACCTACAAAATGGGAGAAAATTTTTGCAACCTACTCATCTGACAAAGGGCTAATATCCAGAATCTACAATGAACTCAAACAAATTTACAAGAAAAAACAAACAACCCCATCAAAAAGTGGGTGAAGGACATGAACAGACACTTCTCAAAAGAGGACATTTATGCAGCCAAAAAACACATGAAAAAATGCTCATCATCACTGGCCATCAGAGAAATGCAAATCAAAACCACAATGAGATACCATCTCACACCAGTTAGAATGGCCATCATTAAAAAGTCAGGAAACAACAGGTGCTGGAGAGGATGTGGGGAAATAGGAACACTTTTACACTGTTGGTGGGACTGCAAACTAGTTCAACCATTGTGGAAGTCAGTGTGGCGATTCCTCAGGGATCTAGAACTAGAAATACCATTTGACCCAGCCATCCCATTACTGGGTATATACCCAAAGGACTATAAATCATGCTGCTATAAAGACACATGCACACGTATGTTTATTGTGGCACTATTCACAATAGCAAAGACTTGGAACCAACCCAAATGTCCAACACCAACAGACTGGATTAAGAAAATGTGGCACATATACACCATGGAATACTATGCAGCCATAAAAAATGCTGAGTTCACGTCCTTTGTAGGGACATGGATGAAACTGGAAAACATCATTCTCATTAAACTATCACAAGGACAAAAAACCAAACACCGCATGTTCTCACTCATAGGTGGGAATTGAACAATGAGAACTCATGGACACAGGAAGGGGAACATCACACTCCAGAGACTGTTGTGGGGTTGGGGGAGGGGGGAGGGACATCATTAGGAGATATACCTAATGCTAAATGACGAGTTAATGGGTGCAGCAAACCAACACGGCACATGGATACATATGTAACAAACCTGCACATTGTGCACATGTACCCTAAAACCTAAAGTATAATAATAATAATAAAAAAGAAAGCTATCTATCTTCTTTATTAGGCAGAGAGTAAAGATAGACCAATAGTGCAGCCTAGCTCATAGGAGGATGAAACAAATACTTTAAGAAGTGCTTCTTAAAACTTTGCTTTTACTGAGTATAGTTACTAATCTATCAGCTAAACAACAGTAAATATATGTAGCTCTGGGTTATATTTTTAATTCTGTAAACTTAATTAATTTTCAGAGTAAGCCCTTACCTGAAGTTCCAAAGTATACATGACTTCCTATAAATGGATTGCAAATTTTATGTGGCTGTTTTCTCACTGTTTAGGTAGTCTCAAAAAAAAAAAAAAAAGAATTTATTTAAAAAAACCCAAAAACTTTTGTATGATCAAGTTGTCTGTAAAGGGAAATTGTAATGGTCTTTCCAGAGACTTGGTTTGATGTAAAAAAAAACAAAAACATTTATATAGTAAAGAATTGATTAGAACAATAAAAGTTCCTTAAGGTATTGATTTACTCTTTATAAATTATAAGAGATTTTATTTATATCTTAACCCACAGTTAAACTTCTATTGCATCTTGCTGTTTTTGGTTTTCTCTCCCCTTTTAAAAGGAGTGAAATAATAATTCTCTCCTTCAACTCATATAAGTTTTTGTTTCCTCAACTTCTGTTTGTTGTGGTCTGATGCTAACAATATTTTCTTAAAGATCTAAAGGAAATGTTTTCTTTCAACATAATGTTCTGCACATTGCAGAAGGTCTTTTCTTTTGCCTTTTGGTAACTGGCCTAACAGATTTTAGGTTTTATAAAAATAATTCCTATGCCATTATTATTAAGTTTTGGTTTGCTTAGGAAAAAAATTGAGATTAAAATTTTTTTTTAAGTTAAGGTTATTATATCCATGTATCTTTCTGTATGTGGTTTTAAAGTACTTGTGACATTAAGTTACAGGGCTTTGACTCCTGGGTCTAAAATGGACACGAAGTCCTGCTAAGTCTTAAAACACCGACAGCAATTAAAACCTCATCTTCATGCCCTCTCGACTGGCATCAGAATATGCCAATCAAAATAAACTGCATTCCTGAGACACAGGGTCAGAAATTAAAGCCATTCAACTCCTCAAATTCCAGGAACTATTGTGGAAGAGGTGGGCATGTAAGATTGTAAGGGCTGATTTTAAGAGATAAAATAAGTTCAATTTCTCTATAAATTAACCAGTAAAGTCAAAGACACACTTGTTCAATACCAGCATATGGACTCCTGTGTCAGATTAACAAGATTTTCTTGCAGCATTAACCAACTCCTTAATAAAGGTTATAAAGATTATAAAAGGCTTATGGAAGTTAAATTTTATGATCAATGTTAAGATTTTATAGATTTATAGAATTTTGAAAAACAGATTTATTTGGCTTCATGCTGTTTTTATTAGAGCTAATTGTTTAGAAAAATAAGTGTTCTCTCTCAAAGAATGAAGGTTTTCACTTTTTTTTTTAAAACCCTTGAGTTATCACTCTGGTTAAATGAATGACTTATTTTACAATAACCTGTAATCCTATTTTGTGATATCAAGTGTAAACCTTTGATATCTGACAAACTTTCCAAAATCAAAATTATAAATTATGTCTTTTTTTTTGGCTGGGCACACACCTGTAATTCAAGCATTTTGGGAGGCCAAGGAGGGAGGATCATTTGAGGTCAAGAGTTTGAGACCAGCCTGGCCAACATGGTGAAGCTCTGTCTCTACCAAAAAATACAAAAATTAGCTGGGCATGCTGGCACACACCTGTAATCACAACTACTGGGGAGGCTGAGGCAGGAGAATCACTTGAACCCAGGAGATGGAGGTTGCGGTGAGCTGAGATCATGCCACTGAACTCCAGCCTGGGTGACAGAGCGAGACTCTGTCTCAAAAAAAAATTATGTCTTTTTTTGAAATAATTAATCCTTTAAGATATCATTAATAGGTTCCCTAATGTCAAAAAATGACATATTTGGTTATTTGGCATAAAAATTGTACAGGAAACACCGTCAAATAAGAAATGGTGTTTGGTTTTCTTTGGGCTGTATTTGTATAAAAATGTTATTGGTATGTATTCCAAAATTATGGGAAACTTCTATAATTCTGATATGACTTAGTGTACATTATCAGTAATAATTATAATTGTTGGGTAAATTATTGTGTGCAACAGAGGTAACAAATTTCCTCGTTAATTGTGTCTTTGACTATGGCTACCCTAAAACTTTTTGTCATCCACAGACAATTATTGTCTTTTTTTGGTTCTCTTTAGAAGGTAGTTTTATAAAACTCTAACAGGTGCTCTTGAATGCAGGTTTCTGATAACTTTGGAGATTGTGACATCAGAATAGATGAAAAACTTTCAGGACTCATGGAGAGATGAAATATTCAGGAATATCAAGCAGAACAGGAATTAACTGCATGGATTAAACTAATAGAAGTCTGAAGTAATCTGTTTAACTTTTTGCTTAAAATGGTGCTGATCCTTTTGTTTTTCAAAGTCAAGAAAATGTTTAAGTTATTTACAGCTTTTAGCAATTGAGTAAGTATACTCCTATGAATAAAATTTGGAGCATATTTCTTTCTCTGTACCTGATTTCTACAGAATTTGGAAACTATTTGTGAGTATTCTTAACTTATGACAATACAGTTGTTTGCATAAATGCAATAAGAATCTGTTTTCATTTGTAACAGGACACAATTGGAGAAACTAGTTACTTTACCAAGGCTCTTTACTGGGATGGTGTGCTTTGCTTTAAGGAATCAAACTTGACTTATGGAATCAATACAAGCCCCTTGGGAAAACTGGCCTCATACTTTTGTCTACACAGTCCCTGTACAGGGTTCCTGACCTGTGGTAAGTAAAGAATGTCACTTTCTGACAGGTCCAGGAGCCCCAGGTTTATCTTGGCACCTCAAGAGGAAAGGAATTCACCCAACTCATAGGTATTTGATGGTACAAATCCATGGCTGGGTTTGACTTTAAAAAAGTCTTATTTGAGATTTCTTCTATGGAATAAAGTACCATCAAAGCCAATTTAAAAGTCTATGTAAAAAAAATTATTTTTGTTGCACTGTAAACAAATCATCAGGCCAAGTATAATAAAGCAAGTCAGGGCCTGGTGTGGTGGCTCACACCTGTAATCCCAGCACTTTGGAAGGCCAAGGTGGATGGATCATGAGGTCAGGAGTTTGAGACCAGTCTGGCCAAGATGGAGAAACCCCATCTCTACTAAAAAATACAAAAATTGTCCAGGTGTGGTGGCACATGCCTGTAATCCCAACTACTTGGGAGGCTGAGGCAGGATAATTGCTTGAACCCAGGAGGCGGAGGTTGCAGTGAGCTGAGATCACACCTCTGCACTCCATCCTGGCAACAAGAGCAAGACTCCATCTCAAATAAATAAATAAATAATAAAAAAGCAAATCAGTCCTACCATGATTTGTCTTTAGTAAAAATGGGAAACTGGAGAGAAAAAATTGTGTTTCAAAAACTATAGTACACCTGTTCTTAGATTCCAGTCTTGCCTAATGTTTTTAAATTTTTATTATTTTCTACAGTTTGGACCGAATTCTAATTTTTCTTGGCTACAAGCCTTCAAAATATTGCTTTCAGTTTCTTTTCCTTCTTTACCCCCTCCCCCACTTATCCTCATTTGGAGTCACTGAAGACTAAGCTGTGCATTCATAAAGCCCTGTGAACAGAAGCTAGACAACTTAAACTTCAGAAGAAAATAACAACAACCTATCTACATACATAAGCCGCTTACTGCCTATCTATTAATGTGTGGACTTCAGAGTAATGTGGCCTATATGCATTTTCCAGGATTGTTCCTTTGTTTGTTCTTGTTTTTCTCCCTTCCTCCTCCTATTTTCTCTTTATAGGACATGAGACTTTACAGCCTGCTAAAAATGAGCCTTCCTAAATAACTTGGGACCTACCCATCTAGGAATAAACCATCCTAGCCATGAGAGATCAGACAAAACCTCAGACCAGAGAAGGATTTTCTTCTAAAATGCTTTCTCCAAAGGATTTTTTAAAAGAAAAGTGTAGGGTCCAGCCCCACAGGGTTGGTGGGTTTTCTCCTTGTGTGCAGAGATGAGACAGTGTAGAAATAAAGGCACAAGACAAAGAGATGAAAGAAAAGACAGCTGGGCCCAGGGGACCACTACCACAAAGACGCAGAGACCGGTAGTGGCCCTGAATGCCAGGCTGCACTGATATTTGTTGGATGCAAGATGAAGAGGCAGGGTAAGGATTGTGAGCCATCTCCAATGATAGGTAAGGCCACATGGGTCACATGTACACTGGACAGGGGGCCCTTTCCTGCCTGGCAGCCGAGGCAGAGAGAGGAGAAAGAGAGAAACAGCTTACATTATTATTTCTGCTTATCAGAGACTTTTAGTACTTTCACTAATTTGCTACTGCTAACTAAACGGCAGAGCCAGGTGTACAAGATGGAACATGAAGGCGGACTAGGAGCGTGACCACTGAAGCACAGCATCACAGAGAGTTGGTTAGGCTTCCGGATAACTGCGGGCAGACCTGACTAATGTCAGGCCTTCCACAAGAGGTGGAGGAGTAGGGTCTTCTCTAAACTCCCCCGGGGAAAGGGAGACTCCCTTTCCTGGTCTGCTAAGTAGTGGGTGTTTTCCCTTGACACTAACGCTACCACTAGACCACGGTCGGCTTGGCAACGGGCATCTTCCCAGATGCTGGCGTTACTGCTAGACCAAGGAGCCCTCTGGTGGCCCTGTCTGGGCATAACAGAAGGCTCACACTCTTGTCTTCTGGTCACTTCTCCCTATGTTTCCTCAGCTCCTATCTCTGTATGGCCTGGTTTTTCCTAGGTTATGATTATAGTGTGAGGGTTATTATAATATTGGAATAAAGAGTAATTGCTACCAACTAATGATTAATAATATTCATATGTAATCATATCTAAGATCTATATCTGCTATAACTATTTTTATTTTATATTTTATTATACTGGAACAGCTCGTGTCCTTGGTCTCTTGCCTCGGCACCTGGGTGGCTTGCTGCCCACAGAAAAGGGGGGGAAAATGTGAACAGAAAATATATCTTGGGGCTCCCAAATCACTAAGCTAAAGAAAAAAGTTAAGTTGTTAACTGCTTAGGGCCAACCTTCCTCCCATTCTATTCAAAGTCACCCCTCTGCTCACTGGGATAAATGCATATCTGATTGCCTCCTTTGGAGAGGTTAATCAGAAACTCAAAATAATGCAACCATTTGTCTCTTATCTACCTATGACCTGGAAGCCCCCTCCCTGCTTCCAATCTTCCTGCTTTTGCTTTGAGTTGTCCTGCCTTTCCAGACAGAACCAGTGTTCATCTTGCATATGTTGATTGATGTCTCATGTGTCCCTAGAATGTATAAAACCCAACTGTGCTCTGGCCACCTTGGGCACATGTCGTCAGGACCTCCTGAGGCTGTGTCATAGGGGTTGTGTCCTCAACTTTGGCAAAATAAACTTTGTAAATTAACTGAGACATGTCTCAGATTTTCAGGGTTCACAGGGCCAAGCTAACTTTGGAAGATATTTAGGCTATAGTTTAAATGATAATAAGTCTTATCCTAAAACTCATCCACTTAAGATATGCAGCTTCCCCAATTACTCCTGCAAATAACATCAATATTGTAGAACCTAACACTAGTCTTTTGAGATATCTTTTCAGGGTTTTTTTTTTTTTTTTTTTTTGCATGTCTGACACCCACGGCTCCACCTGGACCAGCCAACCCAGCTCCTATGGTCCCACCCAGAAGCAATTCAGCCCACAGAAGGACAGCTTTGACTCCTTACTATTTCATCTCCACTCCAGTCAATCAACAGCAAGCACTGATTACCTGGCCACCCCCTCCCTTCCCCCAAACTGCCTTTGAAAAACCCCTCACCTAAGACCTTTGGAGGAGATCATTTGAGTACGAACTCCATTTCCCATGTGGCGTGACTAGTCTTGTATCTATTAGACTTTCTCTACTACAGTGTTGTGTTTTGTCTTTACAGAGTGGGGCTTGAGGCTGTTTGCAAAAAATGTTGCAGCCCAGCCTAGTACTGTACCTAGCTTACACTTGGTAATTTTTTTCTCAATCAGTCTAGTTAGGAGGTTATCAATTTTATGAATCTTTATAAGAACTAACTCTTACCTTTATTGATTTTCTTTACCTATTTTTAAATTTTAATTGATATCTACTCTTATTTTTATTACATCCTTCCTTCTACTTGGAGTTTAATTTGCTATCCTTTTTCCAGTTTCTAAGGTGACAGTTTAGACTTTGATTTTAAACCTTTATTCTCTTTCAGTACAAATGTTTAAAGCTAGCATTTGCCTCCAGATACTGCTTCAGCTCCATCCCACAAATTTTGATATATTGTGTTTTTATTATCATTTAGTTCAAAATATTTTAAAGTTTTCTTTGCAATTTCTTCTTTGACCCATGGGTTACAAAGGAATGTGTTGCTTGAGTTCCAGATAACTGCAGCTTTTCCAGATATCCTTCTGTTATTGGTTATCAGTTTAATCCTCTTTTGGACACAGAGCATATTCTGTACAATAATAGTTCTTTGAAATGTATTGAGATTTGGTTTATGGCCCAGCATACGATCTGTCTTGGTGGATGTTCCAAGTTAAATAGAAAAGAATGTGTATTCTGCAGTTGCTGGGTGTAGTGTTTTAGAAATGTCAATTGGGTTAAGTTGCTTGCTCTAAATGTAGTTTATTGCCAATTTTTAAGTTTATTTAACCAATTAGTGAGAAAGGAGTGTTAAACTGTAATTGTGGATTGGTCTATAAATTTAGTGCTGCCAGTTTTTGCTTCATGAATTTTACAAACTTGGTCATTAGATACAAACACAAGTAGGATTATTATGTCTCCTTAATTAATTGACAATTTTATCATTATTAAATGTCCCTGTTTATTCTGGTAATACTTTCTGATTTGGAATTTACTTTGTCTGATATTAATATAGCTAAAACAGCTGTGTTATTAGCATTTTTTTTAAACAGAGTCTTGCTCTGTCACCCAGGCTGGAGTGCAGTGGTGCAATTTTGGCTCACTGCAAACTCCACCTCCCGGGTTCAAGTGATTCTCTTACCTCAGCCTCCCAAGTAGCTGGGATTACAGGTGCATGCCACCACACCTGGCTAATTTTTGTATGTTTAGTAGAGATGGGGTTTCAACATGTTGGTGAACCAGCTGGTCTCAAACTCCTGGCCTCAAGAGATCCATCTGCTTTGGCCTTTCAAAGTGCTGGGATTACAGGCCTGAGCCACTGTGCCCAGCCTATTAGCATTTATTATTATGACATGCCTTTTTACCCACTTTACATCTAACCTATCTGTGTCTTTTTGTTTAAAGCTTATTTCTTATAAATGACATTTAGTTGCATTTTACTTTTGTAACCAATCTGAAAATCTTTGCTTTTAATTACCCTTTTAGTCTGAGTACATATTTTATAAAAATTGATGTGGTTGGATTCAAGGCTAAAGATTAGTACCTTTAATATTTCTTACAATGTAGATTTGCTGGCAATAAGTTCTCCCAGTTTTTGTTTGTTTGAAAAAGATGTATTTTGCCTTTATTTTCAAAGGTATTTTTCCCTAGGTACAAAAGTATAAATTAACAGTATTTCTTTACTTTCAGCACATTAAAAATACTACTTTGTTATATTCTAAGCTTACATTGTTTCTCATTTACAAGTCTGTGATTATCCTTCCCGTCCCCCCTTCCCCCACTGTATGTAATGTGCCTACTTTTTCCCTCTGGCTGTTTAACTTTTTTAAAAAATCACTTATTGTTGCTGGGTGCAGTGGCTCACACCTGTAGTCACAGCACTTTGGGAGGCTGAGGTGGGCAGATCACCTGAGTTCAGGAGTTCAAGACCAGCCTGACCAACCTGGAGAAGCCCCGTATCTACTAAAAATACAAAATTAGCCGGGGTGGTGGCACATGCCTGTAATCTCACCTACTCAGGAGGCTGAGGCATGAGAATCACTTGAACCTGGGAGGCAGAGTTTGCGGTGAGCCGAGATCATGCCATTGCACTCCAGCCTGGGCAACAAGAGCGAAACTCCATCTCAAAAAAAAAAAAAAAAATCACTTATTGTTAGTAATTGGGCTTTTATTTGCTTTGAAGTGACTTTCTTTGTTTTTATTCTGCTTGGGGTTCATTGAAATTCTTGAATATGTAATTTTATACTTTTCATCAAATTTGGAAAATTATTGGACATTATTTCTTCAAATATTTGTTTTTACCTCCTCGCTTCTAGGGTACCAATTACACATGTTGATCTAATTAATATAGTTCCATGAGTTACTAAGATTCCAATGTTTTATCTCTTTTTGCTTTATTTTGGCAGCTTCAATTGCTATGTCTTCACGTTCACTGATTTTATCATCTACATTTTCTATTCTACTGAACAGACATCTAATAAATTTTTAATTTCAGATATTTTAATTTCTAGAAGTTCTGTTATTTTTTCCTGTGTTTTAAATTTGTTTGTTGATAATATAAATGATTTATTTTGAATCTTGAGCATATTTATAATACATATTTTAATGTCCTTGTTTGCTAATTCCATTATTATTATTATTATTAGTTTTGAAGTCTCTCTCTGTCACCAGGCTGGAGAGTGCAGGAGCATGATCTTGGCTTACTACAACCTCTGCCTCCTGGGTTCAAGTGATTCTCCTACCTCAGCCTCCTGGGTAGCTGGGACTACAGGCGAGTGCCACCATGCCTGGCTAATTTTTGAAGATTTAGCAGAGATAGGATTTCGCCATGTTGGCCAGGCTGGTTTCAAACTCCTGACCTCAGGTGATCCACCCGCCTCAGCCTCCCAAACTGTTGTGATTACAGGTGTGAGCTGCTGTGCCCAGACATATTCCATGATTTCTGTCACTTCTGGGTATGCAGCTATTGACTGGCTTTTTTCCTGATTATGAGTGACATTTTCCTGCTTCTTTATGT
Organism: Nomascus leucogenys; assembly: GCF_006542625.1. Lineage (NCBI taxonomy): Eukaryota > Metazoa > Chordata > Mammalia > Primates > Hylobatidae > Nomascus > Nomascus leucogenys. The sequence goes on from NC_044400.1 coordinate 38,630,237, forward strand.
GTCTAGTAATTTCTGATTGAATGCCAGACATTATTAGTCCATATTGTGAAGTGTTTGGATTTTATTGCCTCCTTAAAAGAGGGGAAGGAATTTGAATTATTTGCAAATTAGTTTGATCCTTTTTGAGCTTCTTTTAAGACTTATATGGCAGGTTGAGAGTATCGTAGTTTTCTTTTATCTGCAGGGAATATGTTCCAAGACCCCCAGGGGGTGCCTGAAACCATGGACAGTACCGAATTTTATAGACACTATGTATTTTTGCCTATGATAAAGTTCAATGTATACATTAGGCATGGAAAGAGATTAACACCTGATAATAAAATTGAACAATTATAACAATATACTTTAATAAAAGTTATATGAATGTGGTCTCTCTTTCTCTCAAAATATCTTATTATACTATATTCACCTTTCTTGTGATGATATGAGATGATAAAATGCCTATGTGATGAGATGAAGGAGGTGAATGACTTGGCATTGTGAAACAGCATCAGGCTACTATTGACCTTCTGATAATACATGAAACTTATGAATTGTTTATTTTTGGAATTTTGCATTAAATATTTTCAGAGCATGCTCAACCACAAGTAAATAAAATTGTTGAAAGTAAAACCACAAATAAGGGGGTACTGTATCCTTTAACCTAGAGTTAGGTTAGCCCTGCTATTAAAGTGTGGCTTTTCATGTGAGCATTTATATTATTTATTTATTTTATTTTTGAGATAGAGTCTCGCTCTGTTGCCCAACTGGAGTGCAGCGGTGTGATCTCTGCTCACTGCAACTTCCACCTTTGAGGTTCAAGCGATTTTTTTACCTCAGCCTCCCGAGTAGCTGGGACTGCAGGCATGTGCCACCTTGCTCAGCTAATTTTTTTTGTATTTTTAGTAGAGACAGGTTTTCACCATGTTAGTCAGGCTGATCTTGAACTCTTGACCTCAAATGATCTGCCCACCTCAGCCTACCAAAGTGCTGGGATTACAGGCGTGAGCCACTGTGCCAAGTCCATGTAAGCATTATTAATGCCTGAGGTCTTCACCGAATCTCTCCAGTCTACAGGTAGTAACTTGAATATCTCCAAGGTCTGTGTGAGTTTTGGGATTATTTAACTGTTAGTACCTTGGCAGTTACTCTTTGTCCAGTCTGTGGAATTTTCGTTTATGCATGTCCAGATTAGCATTCCACAAAGACTGGAAAAGACCTCTCTGCAGATTTCTGGCTCTTTCTCTACATTGCTTCCTCTTCTCTAGTACTTTGCTCTGAAAATTCTAGCTACTTCAATCTCCAAGGTCATATTTCTGATTCCTTAGCTAAACAAGACTGCTGGGCTATGCTTGGTTTATTTTTCTCATGTCACAGATTAAAAATGGTCTTTGGACAGGGTTCAACTCATTTTTCCCCCATTTCTCTAATGCCATACTTCTGTTGTTGTTTTGTACATTTTGTCCAGTTTGAAGTCAAGCTACTTTTTCATGAGCAAAGACTTAGACTACAGTATACATATGTTCCTTTACTTATGACGGTTCATCTTATGATTTTTCTACTTTATGGTGGGTGTATTGGGGTATTAAATGCCTTTTCAACTTACGATATTTTCAATTTATGATAGGTTTATTGGGACATAATCACATTTTAAGTCAAGAAGCATCTGTTGTTGATTTGTGGGAGCCCACTGCAATGTTTGAATATAATATTTAAAATTCATGATTTGTGAAGCTGTCTCATTTTATAAATTGTGTTGAGACAATGCAAAGTTTGTACAAGTAGGAACTGATAAAAATTACTACAATCTACAATGATTCAAAGTGTTGTGTAACAGCACTACCACCAAATAATGTAAAATCTTGATTATCACAATATATTTAGTATTTTTTTGAGAAGACAGAAAAGTAAATTATATACAATACATAATAACTTACACTTATGTATATCTCTATTTTATTACTAATATGAGTATCCCTGACCCATCAACAGACCTAACTAGACATGTACAATAATAATTAAATCCAGTTGTCTTTGACATTTTGCTAGGTTTTAATCATATTAAAATCATTGCTTTATAGATTTTTAATTTTTTGGTTATGAAGGTTTGTTTTTCAAGGTGAGGACAAAAACTCATTTTAACAGCTCATTAGTTTGATTTTAAATATTTAGTAATGTAGTACATAGGTATCCATTTGTTTTCCTGCCCCCGTTCTGTTAATGTTAGGGGTAGGCCTGTGGAAGAAGCGGCAGCAGCAACAAAAGTTAGGAGGCTTGTATCACATAGATAATTTGTCATGTCTGAGAAAGCTAAATTGAAAGCCATTTTTGGGGAAGGGTAATAAGCAACAATATTTCCACTATGGACTCTGCAAAAGTCTTCAGGTATATTTAAGGCAGAACGTTATATAGATTAGCATGATTTCATATTTACCTAAGTTTTTTTTTGAGATGGAGCCTCACCGTGTTGCCCAGGATGGAGTGCAGTGGCACAATCTCAGCTCACTGCAACCTCCACCTCCTGGGTTCAAGCGATTCTCCTGCCTCAGCCTCCTGAGTAGCTGGGGGACTACGGATGTGTGCCACCATGCCCGGCTAATTTTTTAAATTTTCTTAGGGATGCAGGTTTCACCATGTTGGCCAGGCTGATCTCAAACTCCTGATCTCAGGTGATCCACTCACCTTGGCCTCCCAAAGTGCTAGGATTACAGGCATGAGTCACTGTGCCCAGCCCCTAAAAGACTTAAAATCTTAAAATTTTCAGGTACAGCCATACTCTCTTCCCCAACAATGTTTTTTCCTTACTCTGGATTTCTTTGAGCCCTTCGTATTTGATTATGTTATTTAACCAGAAACTTAATGCAATTACAATGAATTATTGTATAACTAATAAGTTATAATATTGTATAACTAATAAGCTCCAGGAACTATCTCACAGGAAAATAATAATAATCTTAATATTTACTATAATTAAGGACTCAATTTGTGCCAGGCCTGGTGTGAAGAGTTTTGTGTCAATCATTTCTATTTACCATACCTTGATTAGAAGAATCTATTCCCCTTATGCTAATAAAAAATGGCAACAACAAGGTTCAGGGAAGTTAAATAATTTTCCCAAGGCTGCAGTGCTGTCAGAAATTAGCAAGCCAGGATGCAAATCTAAATTAGTTTGACTCTCAAGTCCACTAAATTTCCAATATTCCAAGGAGCTATCAACATCAGGTGCAAGTCTCTTAGGCCACCTCGATCATGCTGAGGGCTGGAGGACTTACTCCCTAAGAGGAGGGATCATGGTGGATGGGAGGCAGGACTAGATTGTAGCTCCGACTCAGGTAGACAGAGCAGTGTGTGGAGGCTTGCGTCATGAATTTTTGCTCCAGAATGACTGTAGGAATAAATCAGGAAACCTGGGAGTACCCACAGACCTTTCTGAAGGAAGTGGATTGCTCCTGTAGGACCCAGGAAACACTCCAAACACTGTACTGGTATCCCCAGAGGAGAGACCCACAGATGGTTTACATAACAGGACTCTGTGCAGACAACCGCTAGTACCAGCCCAGAGCCTGGTAGACTTGCTGGGTGGCTAGATCCAGAAGAGAGATAATAATCACTACAGCTTGGCTCTCAGGAAGCCACATCCATAGGAAAAGGGGGAGAGTACTACATCAAGGGAACAGCCTGTGGGACAAAAGAATCTGAACAACAGCCTTCAGCCCTAGACCTTTCCTTTGATAGCGCCAATCTGAATGAGAAGGAACCAGAAAACCAACTCTGGTAATATAACAAAACAATGTTCTTTAACATCCCCCCAAAAATCACACTAGCTCATCAGCAATGGATCCAAGCTGAGAAGACACCCCAGATATACCTGAAAATAAATTCAAGAGGTTAGTTATTAAGCTAATCAGGGAGGCACCAGAGAAAGGTGAAGCCCAATGTAAGGAAATTTTAAAAAATGACACAAGAAGTGAAGGGAGAAATAATGAAATAGATAGCAAGAATAAAGAGCAATCAAAACTTCAGGAAACAATGGACACACTTACAGCAATGTAAAATGTTCTGGAAAATCTCAGCAATATAATCAAACAAGTAGAAGAAAGAAATTTAGAGCTTGAAGACAAGGTCTTTGCATTAATCCAATCAAACAAAGACAAAAAAGAATAAGAAAATATGAACAAAGCCTCCAACAAGTCTGGCATTACATTAACCAACCAAATCTAAGAATTCTGAAAGTTTGGAAAACATATTTGGGAAAATAATCTAGGAAAATTTCCATGGCCTTGCTAGAGACCTAGACAACCAAATACAAGAAGCACAAAGAACACCTAGGAAATTCATCACAAAAAGATCATCACCTAGACACATTGTCATCAGGTTATCTAAAGTTAAGACAAAGGAAAGAATCTTAAGAGCTGTGAGACAAAAGCACCAGGTAGCCTATACAGGAAAGCCTATCAGATTAATAGCAGATTTCTCAGCAGAAACTGTACAAGCTACTAGGGATTCTATCTATCTTCAGCCTCCTCAAACAAAACAATTATCAGCCAAGAATTGTGTATCCAGTGAAGCCAAGCTTCATATATGAAGGAAAGATACAGTCTTTTTCAGATGAACAAATGCTGAAAGAATTCACCACTACCAAGCCACCACTACAAGAACTGCTAAAAAGAGCTGTAAATATTGAAACAAATCCTGGGAACACATCAAACAGAACCTCTTTAAAGCACATATCTCACAGGACCTATAAAACAAAAATACAATTAAAAAAAAAAAAAACCAAAGTATACAGGCAACAAATAGTACAATGAATGGAATGGTACCTCACATCTCAATACTAACATTGAATGTAAATGACCAAAATGTTCCACTTAAAAGATAAAAGAATTACAGAATGGATAAGAATTCACCAACCAACTATCTGCTGCCTTCAGGAGACTCACCTAATACATAAGGACTCACATAAACTTAAGGTAAAGGGGTGGAAAAAGACATTTCATGCAAATGGACACCAAAAGCAGGCAGGATTCTTATATCAGATAAAACAAACTTTAAAGCAATAGCAGTTAAAAAGACAAAGAGGAACATTATATAATGATAAAAGGCCTTGTCCAACAGGAAAGTATCACAATCATCAACATATATGTGCCTAACACTGGAGATCCCAAATTTATAAAGCAATTACTAATAGACTTAAGAAATGAGATAGACAGCAACACCATAGTAGTGGGAGACTTCAATACTCCACTGACAGCACTAGACAGGTCATCAAGACAGAAAGTCAACAAAGAAACAATGGATTTAAACTATATTCTGGCACAAATGGACTTAACAGATACATACAGAACATTCCATCCAACAACTGCAGAATATACGTTCTATTTGACAGTGCATAGAACTTTCTCCAAGATAGACCGTATGATAGGCCACAAAATGAGCCTCAATAAATTTAAGAAAATTGAAATTATATCAAGCACTCTCAGACCACAGTGAAAGAAAACTGGAAATCAACTCCAAAAGAAACCTTCAAAACCATGCAAATACATGGAAATTAAATAACCTGCTCCTGAATGATCACTGGGTCAAAAATGAAATCAACATGGAAATTTAAAAATTCTTTGAACTGAACAACACAATCTATCAAAACGTCTGGGATACAGCAAAGGTGGTGCTAAGAGGAAATTCAAAGCCTCAAACACTTACATCAGGAAGTCTGAAAGAGCACAAACAGACAATCTAAGGTCACACCTCAAGGAACTAGAGAAACAAGAAAAAAACCAAACCCAAAACCAGCAGAAGTAAGGAAATAAGCAAGATGAGAGCATAAATAAATGAAATTGAACTCCCCAATACAAAAGATAAATAAAACAAAAAACCGATTCTTTGAAAAAATAAATAAAATTGATAGACCATGAGCAAGATTAACCAAGAACAGAAGAGAGAAAATCCAAAAAAGCTCAATAAGAAATGAAACGGGAGATATTACAACTGACATCACAGAAATACAAAAGATTATTCAAGGCTACTATGAACACCTTTACACACATAAACCAGAATACCTAGAAGAGATGGATAAATTCCTGGAAAGACAGAACCCTGCTAGCTGAAATAAGGAAGAATTAGATAACTGGAACAGACCAAGCAGACCAATCTAACAAGCAGTGAGATTGAAATGGTAACTTAAAAATTACCAACAGCAAAAAAGTCCAGGACCAGACAGATTCACAGCAGATTCCTACATTCAAAGAATTGGTACCAATTCTACTGACACTATTCCACAAGATAGAGAATGAGGGAACCCTCCCTAAATCATTCTATGAAGCCAGCATCAACCTAATACCAAAACCGGGAAAGGATATAACCAAAAAAGAAAACTACAGACCAATATCCCTGGTGAATGTAGATGCTAAAATTAACAAAATACTAGCTAACTGAATCCAACAACATATGAAAAAGATAATCCACCCTGATCAAGTTGGTTTCATACCAGGGATGCAGGGATGGTTTAACATATGCAAGTCAATAAATGTGATACACCACATTAAGAGAATTGAGAAAAAAAATCACATGATCATCTTAATAGATGCAGAAAAAGCATTCAACAAAATCCAACATCCTTTTATGATTAAAACTCTCAGCAAAATCAGCGTACAAGGGAAATACCTCAATGTAATAGAAGCCATCTATGACAAACTCACAGCCAACATAATACTGAATGGGGAAAAGTTGAAAGTATTCCCTCTGAGAACTGGAAGAAGACAAGGATGCCCACTCTCACCACTCCTCTTCAACATAGCACTGGAACTCCTAGCCAGAGCAATCAGACAAAATAAATAAATAAATAGATAAATAAATGGCATCCAAATCAGTAAAGATGAAGTCAAACTGTCACTGTTTGCTGATGGTATGATTGTTTACCTAGAAAATCCTAAAGACTCCTCCAGAAAGCTTGTAGAACTGATAAAAGAATTCCATAAAGTTGCCAGATACAAAATTAATGTACCCAAATCAGTAGCTCTGCTATGCACCAACAGCAACCAAGCTGAGAATCAAATCAAGAACTCAACCATTTTTTACAATAGCTGCAAAAAAACAAAATACTTAGGAATATACCTAACTAAAGAGTTGAAAGAAATCTGCAAAGAAAACTACAAAACACTGCTGAAAGAAATCATAGATGACACAAACAAATGGAAACACATCCCATGCTCATGGATGGGTAGAATCAATATTGTGAAAATGACCACACTATAAAAGCAAGCTACAAATTTAATGCAATTCCCATCAAAATACCACCATCATTCTTCATAGAACTATAAAAAAATTCTAAAATTCATATGGAACAAAAAAAGAGCCTTTATAGCCAAAGCAAGACTAAGCAAAAAGAAAAGTCTGGAGGCATCACATTACCTGATTTCAAACTATACTATAAGGCCATAGTCACCAAAACAGCATGATACTGGCATAAAAATAGGCACATAGACCAATGGAACAGAATAGAAAACCCAGAAATAAGCCTAAATACTTGCAGCCAACTGATCTTCAACAAAGCAAACAAAAACATAAAGTGAGGAAAGGACATCCTTTTCAACAAATGGTGCTTGGATAATTGGCTAGCCACATGTAGGAGAATAAAAGTTGATCCTCATCTCTCACCTTATATAAAAATCAACTCAAGATGGATTAAAGACTTAAACCTAAGACCTGAAACTATACAAATTCTAGAAGATAACATTGAAAAAACCCTTCTAGATATTGGCTTAGGCAGAGATTTCATGACCAAAAACCTAAAAGCAAATGCAATAAAAACAAAGATAAGTAGTTGGGACTTAAATTAAACTAAACTGCTTTTATCTGGCAAAAGGAATAGTCAGCAGAGTAAACAGACAACCCACAGAGTGGGAGGAAATCTTCACAATCTATACATCTGACAAAGGACTAATATCCAGCATCTACAATGAAGTCAAACCAATCAGCAAGAAAAAAACAAACAATTCCATCGAAAAGTGGGCTAAGAACATGAATAGACAATTCTCAAAAGAAGATATACAAATGGCAAACAAACATATGAAAAATGCTCAACATCACGAATGATCAGGGAAATGCAAATCAAAACCACAATGCTAATGCGATACCATCTTACTCCTGTAAGAATGGCCATAATCAAAATATCAGAAAATAGTAGATGTTTGCGTGGATGCAGTGAACAGGGAACACTTCTACACTGCTGGTGGGAATGTAAATTAGTACAATCACTATGGAAAACAATGTGGAGTTTCCTTAAAGAAATAAAAGTAGAACTGCCATTTGATCCAGCAATCCCAGTACTGGGTATCTACCCAGAGGAAAATAAGTTGTTATACGAAAAGGATACTTGCACACTCATGCTTATAGCAGCACAATTTGCAATTGCAAAAAACATGGAATCAGTCCAAATGCCCATTAATCAATGAGTGGATAAAGATATCATGGTGTATATATATATATATATATAATGGAATACTACTCAACCATAAAAAGGAATGAATTAATGACATTCGGGGCTACCTAGATGAGATTAGTGACTATTATTCTAAGTGAAGTAACTCAGGAATGGGAAACCAAATATTGTATATTCTCACTCATAAGTGGGAGCTAAGCTATGAGGATGCAAAAGCATAAGAATGTTTTGGGGGAACCAGCCCCCAATATTTCAGCATAGGTTCTTTCTATTTTCCCTAAGTGTTGGCCGGTCTGAGAAATAAAGAGAAAGAGTACAAAGAGAGGAATTTTACAGCTGGGCCTCTGGGGGTGCCATCACATATTGGTAGGACTGTGATGGTGACGCCGAGCTGCAAAATCAGCAGGTTTTTATTAGGGATTTTAGAAAGGAAGGGGGTGTACGAACAGGGAGTAGGTCACAAGGATTACATGCTCAAAGGGCAATAAAGATCACAAGGCAAGGCAAAATTAGAAATACTGATGAAGGTCTATGTCCCACTGTGCCCGCATTGTCTTGATAAACATCTTAACAGGAAACAGGGTTTGAGAGCAGAGAACCGGTCTGACTAGAATTTACCAGGCTGGAATTTTCTGATCCCAGTAAGCTTGAGGGTACTGCAGCAGACCAGGACGTATTTCAGCCCTTATCTCAACCGCATAAAACAGACACTGCCAGAGCGGCCATCTATAGACCTTCCCCCAGGAATGCATTCCTTCCCCAGGTTTATTCCTTGCTGGGAAAAGAATTCAGCGATATTTCTCCTACTCACTTTCTGCAGAAAGAAAAATATGGCTCATTCTGCCGACCCCACAGGCAGTCAGACCTTTATCCTCCCTCATTCCCTGAAAATCACTGTTATTGTGTTCTTTTTCAGGGTGCACTGATTTCATATTGTTCAAACACCCATGTTTTACAATCAGATTTCATATTGTTCAAACACATATGTTTTACAAACAATTGGTACCATTAACACAATCATCACAGGGTCCTGAGGCAACACACATCATCAGCTTACAAAGATGATGGGATTAAGAGATTAAAGTAAGACAGGCATAAGAAATTGTAAAATTATTAATTTTTGGGACTAATGAATGTCCATGAAATCATGACAATTTATGTTCAGATATTACAGTAAAGACAGGTGCAAGAAATTATAAAAATATTAATTTTGGGGAACTAATAAATGTCCATGAAATCTTCACAATTTATGTTCTTCTGCCGTGGCTTCAGCTGGTCCCTCCGTTCGGGGTCCCTGACTTCCCGCAATAAGAATGACATAATGGACTTGGGGAATCAGGGGGAAAGGGTGGGAAGGGGCTGAGGAAGCAAAGACTACAAATAGGGTTCAATGTATACTGCTTGGGCGATGGGTGTAACGAAATCTCACAAATCACCACAAAAGAACTTACTCATGTAACCAAACACCACCTGCTCCCCCAATAACCTACAGAAACAAAAATAATTTTTTTTTAAAATCAGATGCTAAATTTTGATTATTTAACTTTTCCTAGATCTTTAAGACTGACCAAAATTTTATCAGTTTTCAAGGTCATTTGAATTCAGACACAATAATAAATAATTTACTTATTTTATAATGCTTAGTAATTTATGGGGGGGCTTGAAATTTCAGTTACCATAGAATGATGGTACCCTGGTAAGTGTACAACTCCCAGAGGTAGAATTGTGTGTGATCAAATTTTTATTTTATTTACTTGTTCTGTGATTAAGGGATGCTGGGGACTGATTTCATATAAACTTAACTTTCAAGGGTCTGGTTTTACAGATTGGATGCTCATGTTCTTTAACTAATGAGTTTCCCTGTAAACAAATCTACCTGAGAAGTTAAATTATAAAAAGATAGTTTGCTCATTAGCAGGAATCTAACCATAGATGGAGCACCTCATTTTCGGCAGTTTACACATTAGATTGATCATTTACTTAAGAAATCACGAAGGATGTAACTTGACCTAAGTAACACAGCTAAGCAAGTAGAAAATTTGAGATTTTAACCAAAGTTTGTCTAATGTCCCAAGGTGATATTCTTGACTAGGCAAATTGTTTTTCACAGTAGGGGATCTAATGAATACTCCCTTGCCCAGTGTCTAGCATGTAATATCCTTTTTTTTTAAACTAAGGACAATAGCATTTTCTTAATCCTGTACATTCTATTTAAAGTTGACCCTTGAACAAATTGGGCTTGAACTACATGGGTCCACTTATATGTGGATTTTTTTCAACCAAACTGATCACCACGTATACCTAGGGATGCCTGTACTGTGGACTCAAATTGAGGTCTCTTAATAGGTACTAAATAAATGTACACTGAATGAATGAATATATTGACTCACATTAGCTATTTTGAGGAGGCAATTTGATGAATTGTCTCAGAAAAGAACACATTTGTATATATTTACTAAATTATGATATTATATCCTAAATTACAATATTATACTAAATATAATATCATTGAGTTCTGGACCCCCAGACTTTGCCAGTGAAATCTGTATGAGAACCTTTGCACTCAAAGAGCTGTGGAAGGCAGTGTTGTTTATTTCATTATTATTATTTTTTTTTCCTCAATCCATTTAAGGTGGAGTTTATCTCATTATTAATGTTGCTACTCTGAGAGCTGTATAGCCTCCATTTCCTCTTGTTTGGAATCCTAAGTAAAAAAAATACAGAAGTGTTTAATTCATTCATTCCAATGAATATTACTGAGGCACTGACTTGTACAATGCCTTATTTTCCTTTTTCTTTCTTTTCTTTTTTTTATGTGAGAGAAAAAAGCCTACAATGCCTTATTTTTCAAATAGAACTCCTACTTCCCCTCTACCCCAAGCTTGCTTTTCCTTGTGTCCTTCCTGTCTCATCAAATTGCAACCTCTTTTTTAGTAGCTTTAAGTCAGAAAATCTACAGTCATCCTTGACTTCACTCTTTCACACACACCCCACAATCAATCACCAAACCTCATTGCCTCTGTCTTAAAAATATATCCAGAATCTGATCTGTTCTCACCACTTCCACTTGTACCAACCTGGTCTGAACCATGCTCACCTCTCACTGAATGAATTACTACAGTTGCTTCCTGACTGTTCTCTACCTTATCTGTCTTCTAAGACCTTAACTCTTTAAATCCCTCTTCCCCTTGCTTCCTCTAACTTAGCCACAGTGGCTTCTCTGCTTTTCATTAAACACACCAACACAGTCCTGTCTTTGCACATGTTGTTTTCTTGCTGGGCAAACTCTTTCCCTGGAAGTGGGCGTGGCTACCTCTGTGTCTATATTCAGGTCTCTGCTAAATGAGGCCTTTCCTGAAAACCCCATCTAAGATAGTCCTGCCCCACACCATATCATTTTCTATTTCTTTCCCTTGTTTTCTTCTTTATTATATTGTGTCCGGAATTGGTGGGTTCTATGGTCTCACTGACTTCAAGCATGAAGCCGTGGACCCTTGTGGTGAGTGTTACAGCTCTTAAAAGCAGCGTGGACCCAAAGAGTGAGCAGTAGCAAGATTTATTGCAAAGAGCGAAAGAACAAAGCTTCCACGATGCAGAAGCGGACCCGAGCGGGTTGCCGCTGCTGGCTCGGGCAGCCTGCTTTTATTCTCTTATCTAGCCCCACCCACGTCCTGCTGATTGGTAGAGCCCAGTGGTCTGTTTTGACAGGGCGCTGATTGGTGTGTTCACACACCTTGAGCTAGATACAGAGTGCCGATTGGTGTGTTTACAATTCGTGAGCTAGACATAAAGGTTCCCCACATCTCCACCAGAGCAGCTACATACAGAGTGTCGATTGGTGCACTCGAGCTAGACACAGGGTGCTGATTGGTGTATTTACAATCCCTGAGCTAGACATAAAGGTTCTCCACCTCTCCACCAGACTCAGGAGCCCAGCTGGCTTCACCCAGTGGATCCTGCACTGGGGCTGCAGGTGGAGCTGCCTGCCAGTCCCGCGCCGTGCGCTCGCACTCCTCAGCCCTTGGGTGGTCCATAGGACTGGGCGCCGTGGAGCAGGGGGTGGCGCTCATTGGGGAGGCTCAGGCCGCACAGGAGCCTATGGAGGGGGTGGGAGGCTCAGGCATGGCGGGCTGCAGGTCCCGAGCCCTGCCCCGTGGGAAGGCAGCTAAGGTCCGGTGAGAAATCGAGCACAGTGCCGGTGGGCTGGCACTGCTGGGGGACCCAGTACACCCTCCGCAGCCGCTGGCCTGGGTGCTAAGCCCCTCACTGCCCAGAGCCGGCAGGGCCGGCCGGCTGCTCTGAGTGAGGGGCCCGCCAAGCCCACACCCACCCGGAACTCCAGCCGGCCCGCCAGCGCCACGCACAGCCCCGGTTCCCGCTTGCGCCTCTCCCTCCACACCTCTCTGAAAGCTGAGGGAGCCAGCTCCTGCCTTGGCCAGCCCAGAAAGGGGCTCCCACAGTGCAGTGGTGGGCTGAAGGGCTCCTCAAGTGCCACCAAAGTGGGAGCCCAGGCAGCGGAGGTGCCTAGAGCGAGCGAGGGCTGTGAGGACTGCCAGCACACTGTCACCTCTTAATAATCAACATCTGAGTGCTTATGTATTTGTTACTTTATTTATTGTCTTTCCCACCTGATTAGAGTGTATGCTCCACAAGGGCAGAAATTAGTTTTGTTACCTATTGACTCTGCAATGCTTAGAAGAGAGCCTGTCACTTAATATTTACATATTTGTTGAATGAATGATTATGCATGGTATCAAACTGAATGCTAGAGATACGGTAATGGACAAGTAATGGGCAACATAGACACGGTTCCTGATCTCATGACATTTACAGTTCCTACAGGGGAAATAGATATAAAGAATTAATTACATAACATTTAATTATTATGGTTATAAACATGAAGGCATCATTGACCACTCTGGCTGAAGGTCTTCGTGTGTAGGAAGACAGACTATCAAATATTTAATAACTTAGGATCAAGAGCCAGAATCCCTCAAATCATATAATTTTTGAAATAAAAATACAGAGAATCAGTGTCATGCAAATAAGCATCTATAGTTAGAGGTAGTTTAAATAGGATTATAAAGATTTAGAGGGAGCTGACAAAGCAAGACAGGGAACAAGATTAAAAGTAGCCTACTAAATAGATAATCCAATGCAGCTATGTTCTTTCTATCAGTCAAGGTTACTGCAGGTACCAGGAAAAGAAATCCAGTAATAGGTAGACAGGGTCAAGCTAATCATGCTTTGGAGGGGAAAACACAACACAACTCAACACAACACAACACAATACTCTTACTCTTTTAAACTTGGATAAATCAGAAAAATATTGTAGTATGGCAGTTTTATATATGCACATGAAATTCCAACTTACCTTCAATTTCAGCAAAAAGATAATCTTCCCAAAGCCTTCCAGTTCAGTTCCTTCCTCCCCAAATTCTTGGGCTCCTTGTATGTAATCTCTCAGCCCTTTATCACACTGTTTTGTAATCATCTCTCTTTCTCTCTCTCTCTCTCTCTCTCTTTTTTTTTTTTTTTTTTTTTTTTGCCTGTGTCCTGCCTCTGTGGAGTCTCTGAGGAAGGAACTTTTCTTTGTGCCTCATAGAAAAGTGCCCAGCACCGCGGTGGCTCATTCTTGTAATCCCAGCACTTTGGGAGGCCGAGGCGGGCGGATGACGAGGTCAGGATATCGAGACCATGGTGAAACCCTGTCTCTACTAAAAATACAAAAAAAAAATTAGCCGGGCATAGTGGCGGGCGCCTGTAGTCCCAGCTACTCGGAGAGGCTGAGGCAGGAGAATGGCGTGAACCCAGGAGGCGGAGCTTGCAGTGAGCCGAGATTGCACCACTGCACTCCAGCCTGGGCGACAGAGCGAGACTCCGTCTCAAAAAAAAAAAAAGAAAAGTGCCTAGCACACCGTAGATACTCAAGAATTATATGTGAAATGAATGTACAAACATTTGAGCAAATTTTATGCCTTTACGAAGGATTATTATTTTGCATTGTTAAACACTCTACACACATGAAAACACATTCTCATTAAAAATGAAAATACTGAATGAAAATTGAAAATAAATTGAAATTACTTCACCTGGTTATATTTTGCTAGAATTATATAATAAATTACTTAGAAACAAAGTATAAAAATTGCTCTGTGTCTTGTTTTTTTTGAAATAGAGTCTCCCTCTGTCACCCAGGCTGGCAGTGGTGCAATCTCGGCTTACTGCAACTCCACCTCCTGCGTTTAAGCCATTCTCCTGCCTCAGCCTCCCAAATAGCTGGGATTATGGGCATGCACCATCATGCCTTGCTTATTTTTGTATTTTAGTAGAGACAGGGTTTCACCATAGTGACCCGGCTGGTCTCGAACTCCTGACCTCAAGTGATCCGGCCCACCTCTGCCTCCCAAAGTGATTACAAGCATGAGCCACTGCACCTGGCACCAGCCACAGATATCTGCTTATGAAAACTCCCATTGCAGCACAATGGGTACAGTTCAGCCCTCAGCAATACGCTGCAAAGCTCCAGTTTAGGTGCTCCACACTTCAGAAGGAAGGAAAAGGGAGAGAGAGCACAATTACGAAGTGTCCTCTTTATATACTGACAGTGTGTGAAATGCTAAATCCATTTAAGTCTCATAAAAACCTAATGAGGTAGGTGTTATTTCCATTTTACAAATAAGGAAATTGAACCTTAAAAAAGCTAAGTAATTTTCTCAAGACCACACAACTAATACACATGATCCCAGGAATCTGTAATATTCAGTTCATTCTTAAATATGGTTTTTTTTTGGGGAACCATATTTTTGGAGGGTGGGGAAGATAGACGAAGGAAGTGTGAGAGCTAGTAAAGAAAGCAATAATTTGCTTTATTTTTGAGATAAAGCAAATCAGTTATTTGGAATATGGAGAGAGAGAGAGTGTGTGTGTATGTGAGATTCATTGTGGAAGAGCTGTTTTATAATGACAAGTTCTATGAAGTTTCATGATATTGACCAAGATTTAAGTCGGCTGGAGGAAGAAAGGTTTACTAGAATCATGACCCTGTTTTATTTAATTCATTAAAATCATTTAAGAAAGTTTCAAGTAACAAGCAAACCATGAAGAAAATAAACATTCATGGCTACCTAGGGGAGTGAATTCTGGATCTTGTCATTTTGATTTCTTTTTAGCTATTTTATTATAATTACATCATCTGTGTATGAGGTAGGTAGGACTGCAAGAAGATTGCTCTAATTAACCCTGGTATATTTTCTAACCAGAAAATATATCTTCCACTTTTAAAAAGAAACCATGTAAATTTATTGCAATGCAATTATTGTAAAACAAAGTTTAACTTTGATATTTGTCTTTTTAAAATTACGATAGCCTCTTCTCAAGTATTTACAATGCTTTAGGAACAGTAATAAATGCTTCGTATTACTATGTCTCATTTTAATCCTCACAACAAACCTACTAGTTATTATTATGCTCATTTCATGAAAATTGCAACTGAGGCCCAGCAGTTCATTATCATGCTCCAAATCCCAGAGCCGGTGAACAGCAGAGCTGAGATTCAAACTCAGTCCTGGGACTACAAAACCCATATATTTAAGCCCAGTGTGATATCGCAGAAAACTCCCCCAAAGTGGATAACAACGGTTGGCATTAGAGAGGCTAAAGTGAACACTGAATGTAAGAACAAAAAGGTCTTCCACATTCAACAACAGGCAGTCATTTTCTGAAGATCTTAACTCCCCAAAAAGCAATATTAAGTTGAAAATATTAAGGAGACCCAGAGAGTTCTGGTCTGAGTACTTTCATGAATGCTAGATCCAAATTGGGTAATTAAAAAACATTTCTTAGATGTGAGGGACAATTATATATATTATATATATATAGGTATGTATGTGTATGTGTATATATATATATTTTTTTATTTGTTTGTTTGTTTTTTTGAGATGGAGTCTCAATGCCTTGCCCAGGCTGGAGTGCTGCAGTAGCACTATCTCGGCTCACTGCAACCTCTGCCTCCTGGGTTCAAGCAATTCTCCTGCCTCAGCCTCCCGAGTAGCTGGGATTACAGGCGTGCACCACCATGCCTGCCTAATTTTTGTATTTTTAGTAGAGATGGGGTTTCACCCTGTTGGCCAGGCTGGTCTCAAAATTATGACCTTGTGTGATCCACCCGCCTCCACCTCCCAAAGTGCTGTGATTACAGGTGTGAGCCACCACACAGGGCCTCAAGGGACAAGAATATTATAAAAAGTAATAGTGGGCATTATCAAATTTTGTATTTGTATGCAGGTAAAGTGCTAAGGGGTTTACAGGTGCATTCAATGTAAAGATGAGGAAATTGAATAACAGTTGGTGAAAAACGTTTTTCTATAGAGGAATTCTTTGCTATCACTGTTAGAGGCAATTTGCTGAAATAGGCAACTTGACTAATTTTCCATGTTTTTACCTTCCAGATGTCAAAAGTAGTGTGGTGCTCTGAAGTCAGATAGGCCAAGACATAGAGGTATCAGATAAAAAACAGACTACCCAGTTAAATTTGAATTTCAGATTTAAAAAACCCAATTTTTAAAATAAGTTTGTCTTATGCAATATTTGATATATACTTATACTGTACTTTTAGTTGACAAATCTAGTAACCCTGTCTGGGTGTGAATCACAGCTAACTCTGACATGGTAGTAGCCATTGTGACTCTGGACAAATGACCTCATCTCCCAGCCTTCATTTTCTTCTTCAAAAGATGAAGTAGATACCTTTTCTACTTCACAGAATTGTTTTAGGATTTGAAGAAAGTTAAGTTCATTCTCTTGATAATTTCTTTGTGTGTCTGTTGATTACTTCAGGGGTTTCCAAATATTTACCATTAATTTCATAGAGATAGATTTAAGACACTGCCATGGTATTCAAGGCAAGGGGCTTATTCTCTTTTTCTTTTTCTTTTCTTTTTTTTTTTTTTTGTTGTTTTTGAGACTAAGTCTCGCTCTGTCACCCAGGCTGGACTGCAGTGGCGTGATCTCGGCTCACTGCAACCTCTGCCTCCTGGCTTGAAGTGATTCTCCTCCCTCAGCCTCCCGAGTAGCTGGGATTACAGGCACCCACCACCACACCCAGCTAGTTTTTGTATTTTTAGTAGAGACAGAGTTTCCTCATGTTGGTCAGACTGGTCTCAAACTCCTGACTTTGTGATCCACCCACCTCAGCCTCCCAAAGTCCTGGGATTACAGGAGTGAGCCACCACGCCCCGCCAACGGGCTTATTTTCTTAGGCCGATTATATAGTCTAGAGAGGAGCATGATATAAAAGGATGGACACAATAACATTTTAGCATAAAGCTAAATTGTGGCACAAGAGGCCACATGTGTTAATTTGGGAACTTTTATAACAGAAAGGGATTTATCAAAAACATGCATACTAGCTGCTTAAAGGGTATGTGTTTAAGTACAAGATTGCAAAAAATTAGATAGAAATGATATATTTGGTAAGTTTGATTTACCAAATTTACAACTAATTTCATAGAGATAGGTTTAAGACACTGCCATATGAGTTGAAAGCAGGCAATAAAATACAAATGCTAGTGATTTATTTAACTTTATAAAGTCAAACAGAGGTAAACATAAATTTTCTGGAGGTTATATTAACAATATGAATTTAGAGTCATAAAAATGTTAATACACTTTAATCCAGTGATCTAATTTCTAAGTAAACACTAATCACAGAGGTACATAATGAAGAGTAAGAATATTCATTTTGAGGCTGGGCTCAGTGGCTCACGTCTGTAATCCTAGCACTTTGGGAGGCCCAGGCGGGCGGATCACTTGAGGCCAGGAGTTTGAGACCAGCCTGGCCAACATGGCGAAACCCCATCTCTACTAAAAATACAAAAATTTCTGGGCTTGATAGCGCACATCTGTAATCTCAGCTACTTGGGAGGCTGAGGCAGGAGAATTGCTTGAACCTGGGAGGTGGAGGCTGCAGTGAGCCGGGATGGCACCACCGCACTCCAGCCTGGGCGAAAGAGCGAGACTCCATCTCAAAAAAAAAAGAATACTCATTTTGAAATGTTTTAGACCAGAGGAAAAAATATCCAATAATAGGAAAATGAATCAATGAATTATGGTATAATGAAATACAATAGAAGTTTATGTAATCTTAAAAAGAAGGCATTAGATAGATATTTAGCAATATAAATATTATCATAATGTAATATTACATAAAATCAGAATAATTTTAATTTAAAAAATATAATGGTAGGTATAAGGAAGATGTTAATATTGGTTATCCCAAAATAGTAAGACTATGTTTCCATTTTCTTTTTTTTCTTTCTGCAATATCTTTTTATGAAGCATGTTTTATATTAGAAACAGGAATTTATTTTTACAATTCTGGAACTCAGAAGTCAATCTTCCTAAGGTACACAGTACTCCTCTAATTTTCTCTGCTAGGAAACTTGAGGTTCCTCCTCTCTTCACAGCCTCCTACCCTACTGGAGCTGAAACCATTCAACTGAGGCAATAAGTGTTAATCAGTTATTCATTGTTCAGCAGGAAAAATATTGCAAATACTGGAGAATGCATGATGTATTTTTGGAGCTAATGGATGGAAATAAAGGCAGTTCTGCTAAATGGAAACAGTATTTATTTCATGTCATTCTGATTTTCAGCCATAAGCAAAAGTTTTGTGAGTATGTAGCCTGTCATATATTGCATAAAACAGTTCTTAGGGAAATTTACTTTTAGGTTATCAGAGTAACATTGAGACACTAACTGATATATTGTGATGATTTTTGTACATCTAAAGTATGAATTATTCTTTCAGGCAAGCTCAGCTTTATCCTATTTTATTTCTTGACCAGATATGTGTCAAATATGCAATTCCTCCATAAAATAGACAATTAAAAGATCAATGACTAATGAAGCACATCCTATTAATATTTTAAATAACTTTTAATATCATGGCACTATATTTGAAAATGTAATTATACTTTCTAAAAAACCTAGACACTATTTTCAAGATTATAACCCTGGGTGAAGTTGGGGGTATAATTTTAATAAAATTCGTCAGGCAATAGTACATTTGGTTTACTTTCAAATTTGTTGAGAGATGTAGCTTTGAGAACCCCTCTTTTATTCCTAACTCTCATTCATATTAATAGGCTCAGCCGCAAGCAAAGGATAATGATGTTGCTGTTATTTTCATCCATGTGTAAATCCGCAAATCCAATGCCGAGTCATGAAAATCCTACTTTGACAATGCGACGAACTGTTTATTTCCCTGGGAATAATTTTGAAAACTAGCCATTTGTGTATCTTTAAGGAAAGGGAAAAAATCAGCATGTTTATTATTTTTAAAAAATTAGGGTCTGGATTTTGACAATGTCAAGATTTACAGTATATCCCTGTTTGTTTTGGATACACCAGTGACTTCCACTTCTAGAAGACAAAGTTCTATTACTTAAACAACCAAAGGTAAGAACCCAGCAATAACGGTAAGTAGAGTTATAGTTTTCACAAATGCTTATACTTCTGTTTTGCCTCATTAACGTATCAGCTTTTGCTTTGCTTTTCATGTGGTGTGCTCTCTAGACACAGCTACGATTGTATTTTTATTAACTTCTCTGTCTTTTGACAGATAAGTGAATACTCCACCTGGCAATATGATTCTGCTGATCTGAATATCACAAAATAGTAAATGCCACCTGCTTTTCACAAATTTTAGTTTTATTTTTAGAAGTCAGGAACAATACCTTTGACAGGTATGTTTTTCCCCAAAGGAAGTGTCATATACTGATTTTTCTTTCTAAAATATTTGGAGATAGGACACTATCAAACTCATGTAAATCTTAAAGAATTCACTCCTAAAAATAAGAGCTCCAACTCACTGGAAACTTAAGTATCAGATACTTTATCAACATTATTATAACAACCTGCATATCCCCTTTCAGAGATGAATAAGTGGTCTGAAGAGATGAATAAGTGGTCTGAAGACATTAAGTGCCTCACCCAAGGATACAGTACTATTCTATGAAAGAGCTGGAATTTAAATCACCTTGCCTTCTTTTAAATAACTCTCTGTGATAAGCATGTATATTTTAATCAGAAAAAACCGTTATTGGCTGGGCCTGGTAGCTCACACCTGTAATCCCAGCACTCTGGGAGGCTGGAGTAGGTAGATCCTTGAGCCCAACAGTTTGAGACCAGCCTGGGCAACATGGCAAAACCCCGTCTCTCAAAAAAATGCAAACATTAACCCAGGTGTGGTGGCATGTGTCTGTAGTCCAGGTACTCCAGAGGCTGAGGTGGGAGGATCACTTGAGCCCAGGAGGTTGAGGTTGCAGTGAGCTGAGATCACACCACTGCACTCCAGGCTGGGTGAAAGAGAGAGATGCTGTATGAAGAAAAAAAAAAAAAGATAGAAAGAAAGAAAAAGAAAAAGAAAAAACTGTTATCAATTACTGTCATGTTTTTCTTTAATTAAAAGATGAATACTGCATTCATTATGTAATAAGATTACATGTTTTAAAATATCAGTGATTTCATTCTATATTGGAAAGTTGAACACTCTTAAAACAAGATTTTAAAATGTTTCTATCAATAAAGATACATCTTATAATGGGCTTTTTACATTTTGACTTTTTGTTTATATATCCTTTAATCAATTTGTTCAATTACACTCATTCTTTCACTTGGCTAACACCCATAAACACCAATCACTCATTTCATTGTCATTTTCTCACTCAGCAAATAAAAGAGGGTGGGGAGTGAAGTATTAGGGTGTCAATGAAATTAAAAGGCCTATATTTACCCGTTGTACCTTATGTCCCGTAGAGAATACACCCTCTTTTCTCCATTCTGGAAACATTTACAAACATTGTTAACAAAAATAATCTCAGTAAAGCAAAAAACTATACAGGCCACAGTCAAAGTTAGAAATTAATGAGAAAAGTATAAATTACAGACCCTAGTCCTTAGAGAAAAAATCTTTTTTAAAAAGAAAAAGAAACCTCTTTAATTGAAGATATCAACAAAACAGCCATTGCAGATCACTCTCTTTTTCATGGAGGTAATTTTTTAAGTTATAAAGTTAATGTGTTGAAAACTAAGAAGCTTGGGTAAAATAAATTATTTTCTAGAAAAACAAATGTCAAATTTAAATTAAGAATCAAGAGTTAAGTTGACTAAAAATCATGAGCAAAATTGAAAAAAGTGTCCAAGAACAACCTCCAAAAAAGCTACTGCACCCTAAATATTTTTTACTTATTAATTTATTCAACAAATATTTATTTAGTTCCTACTCTAATGCTAGGCATTTTCCTAGGCAGAAACCTTCCTTTTTTTTTCTACTATATCCCTGTCAATAGGTCAAAGGAGTAAATCCATAGGATGCTTCAGCCATTTACCTCAGGTGATAGTATGTGACATCTGGGCTGCTATATTTTGTAAGTTTTGGGTATGGCATTAAGCAAAATTTCCATAGCTGGTCCTTTCTTACATATCCTTAAAGTAGAAATATAACATACTTTCCCATGAGCAGACAACCCTTGTGCCAAGATTTTTTTTCTTTTTTTTTTTTGAGATGGAATGTTGCTCTGTTGCCCAGGCTGAAGTGCACTGGTGTGATCTTGGCTCACTGCAACCTCTGCCTCTTGGGCTCAAGCGATCCTCCCACCTCAGCTTCCTGAGTATCTGGGATTACAGGCATGAGCCACCGCACTCAGCGAATTTTTGTATTTTTTGTGAAGACGGGGTTTTTCCACGTTGCCCAGGCTGGTCTCAAACTCCTGAGCTCAAGCAATCCTCCCATGTCTGCCTCCCAAAGTGCTGGGATTACAGGTGTGAGCCACCGTGCCCAGCCTGTGCCAAGATTTTGAACAATGCTAATATAGCTACTTGATAGTCTGGGACAAGTGCTCACAGTTATAGGTAATGGTTCTCAAATGTTACCTTTCCAAAGTACAAATCAACTTGAGCTTTAACAATTTTTATAGCTTTAGTTGATAAAAAGGTAATTGATTAAATGCAATGATATATTCTTGGTAAAATAGAAAATTTTTTATAAAGAAATTTCTTTGACAAAATAAGAAAAATTATCTGAAATTAACGGGCAAAATAGGAGAAATTCTAGAGACTGAAACAGGAAGTCAAGGAGTGCCTGACAGAATATCTATTATTTAACATTGTTTTATAAATTCTACCCAACACAATAAAACAAGAAAAAAGAATAAGATATATACTTTGAAGACAGAAAATTATCATTACCTGTGGTTAATATGATTGTTTATCCAGAAAGCCCAAATGGATCAATTTAAAACTATATTAAAACTGATAAGATACTTAGGAAGATGATAGGCTACAAAATAAATATATAAGTAGTTTTCCTCTAGACCAGTAATAATTATTAATAGTTAGACAGTATAATAAAACAGATTTTATTTAGAAATAAAAAATTTAAATACATAGAGTACATTTAATAAGAAATGTACCTAGCTTATTTAATAAAAATTACTAAGACATACAAGGTAAATTTTAAGAAGTAAATTAGTAAATGAGAAGACATCCCTTGTCATGTGATAAAAAAATTTAATATGTTAACATATTGATTCTCCCAAAATTAATCCAAAAATTAATAAAATATCTTTAAAGTACATTGTGAGAGTTTATTTTTAGGGGACTTGATAAAATTATTCTAAAGGCAACTGGCAATAATAAATGTATACACTGTACTGTCATAGGAATAAATAATCATTAAATAGGATAAAAATCACTTAGGGCTGGGCGTGGTGGCTCACGCCTGTAATCGCAGCCCTTTGGGAGGCTGAGGTGGGAGGATCACCTGAGGTCGGGAGTTCGAGACCAGCCTTACCAACATGGAGAAACCCCATCTCTACTAAAAATGCAAAATTAGCCAGGTGTGGTGACACATGCCTGTAATCCCATTTACTTGGGAGGCTGAGGCAGGAGAATTGCTTGAACCCGGGAGGCAGAGGTTGCAGTGAGCCGAGATCATGCCATTGCACTCCAGCCTGGGCAACAAGAGTGAAACTCTGTCTCAAGAAAAAAAAAAATCACTTAAATGCAGTCATTAAAGCGATGAGTGTAGATGTATACTTTTTTTATTAGACATGCAAGTAGTGTTTTGTGCAATAAAATACAATAATTAAAAAAAATTTGTTGCTTTTTATGAACCTGTATAAGGCACTGTATAAGGTTCTGGAGACATTAAATGAACTCTGATAAAAATCAGAGCTCACTGTGACCTGTCCTCAAGTCTGGGGGAGAGACACTGACATAAATGGATCATGATAAAATAATGGGTCAGTGCACTGATGATAGGCTGTCTATATTATGTGAGTATTGAGGAGAAACCATGAGCACTCAGACATCCTAATTCCAGCTGTATTAGTCTGCTAGGGCTGCCATATCAGAATACCGCAGGCTGGTGGTCAATAGAAATTTATTTCTCGTGCTTCTGGAGGCTGAAGTCCAAGATCAAGGTGCCAGCAGTTTTGGTTTCTTCTGAGGCCTCCCTCCTTATCTTGCAGATGGTCATCTCATCTTTTCACTCTGTCCTCCCATAGTCATTCCTTTGTGCACATCGTCCCTCCTGTACCTTTGTATGTCCACATTTCCTCTTCTTATAAGGACACCAGTCAGATTGGATTGGGTCTACCTTAATGGCCTCACTTTGATTTAATCATCTCTTTAAAGGCCCTGTCTCCAAAAACCGTCACATTCTGGGGTTAGAGCTTCAATATATGGATTTTGGGGGGACACGATTCAGCCTGTAACACCAGCCATTAGAAATATTTACTCTTTTCTTCATTCTTTACCTTTTACACATGCTGTTTCCTCTGCCAAGAAAGCTCATTTCCTCTACTGTCTGGCAAACTCCTATTCATCTTTCAAGATCCAATTACATATCCCCTGCTTTGGGAAGCTCTGTGATACTCCCACCTCTAACAGAGTTGGCCTATGCACACATGATATTGTCATATTGGATTTTTATCACTTATAGGTTTCTCTCACTAATTTCTCTAGGGCTGGAGGCCTGTCTTAATCAACATTCTATTTTCTTTTCTTTCTCACTTCCATACCTCAGCAACCTACATGATGCTGCTGTCATAGGGAGCGCTCAACAAATTTTGAGGAGCAAAAATATTAATGAAATACAGATTAGATTACATGCTATCTGTAAATTGTTTGCAAGTGAAAATATCAAAACTTTAAATGTACGCTTTTCAGGGATAAGGTATAAACTTGCAAGAGAAGTAGGAAAAAAACGTTATACAAAATGCTGAATGCTCACAGTGACTGACAAAATCTCCGAGGAATTCCAGTCCAGGGAACCTCGCTTGCTGGGTTCTATCTGCCTTTTTATATGGTTACTTATCTTTATTGTTATTATCAAGAAATTTGCACTTGCCTTCTCTCAGGGGATATAAAGAGAAATGAAGTAAGTTTCTTGACCTTAAGAAGCTTACAGAATACTGGGAAAGTGAGACATTCACCTGTACCCGTAATATATATATATATATATGTATATATATATGTATATATATATGTGTATATATATATGTGTATATATGTGTATATATATGTGTATATATATGTATATATATGTGTATATATATATGTATGTATATGTATATGAAAGTAAATGCTTAGGGAGAAAGGAGTGATTTAAGATATAGGAAATGCATGCAATGGATGGTGCCATCACAATTGATTTACGGACTTTTTTAAAAGACTTTCCAAAACACCTGTCATCAGCATGAATTTCTAGAGAAATTTCATTGTGAAACAGATATTGGGGTGAGGAACCCCAAGATAAAAGTCAGAAACTACTTCAGTTCATCAATATTTAATAATTTTTATGATTAAATATTCAGAATTCTCAATACTTTCTGATTCAATGAAGGTAGAGAAGTGGGAAGGATAACACAGTAAGGTCTCCAACCATTGTGCAAAGTCTCTGTTCTTACTCTTGATTGTATAGCATATTAGTCTTAAAGTAAACTTTCTTTGATGATGAAGGATCTTGTGATGTCCCAGAATCATAATTAATATATATGACTTTATAGTTCTAATAACTTTTTAATGCTTATTTAACAAATATTTATTGACAAATATTCCCAGTTCTAGATACTGGGATTATAACAGGGCACAAAAACAGAATTCTTGCTCTTATTATGCTTACATGCTCTGGTGTTTAAAACACTTATATCACTTTGTGTTCTTATAAAATATTTTGCTTAAAGAAAGGAGTATTGGAAAATATATTGGGTTATTTGTTTGTTTTAGTTAATTGACTTTTGATTAATTGAGCTTTTTATTGTATAGTAGATACTACTTTAACATTTTCTGTGAATTGTGAAGATGATGATAATGATTATGATAACAATGATCTCTTTGGTAAAATTGTTTCTTCCTGAGCAAGTACTGGATTTTCTTTATACATTGATAAGAATTTGACTTACCAAGTGTGGCAGGTCCCTGTGTTTGCTGGGGCAACATAGCAACAGTGTTTCGTCAGCTGTTTTAGTTTTTCATGAGAATTACAGCTGGCTTATGAGCCTATAAGGATAATTATTATTTTCTTTAATAGTTGCTTTGACTATTTTAAAGTCTCAAAGTGATATTTCAGGGGAAGAGATTAAAGAAAGATTAATCATTTTAAGTTTCTTTGTCTCTTTAACAAGTAGATGTTTCTCTCTTTCTGAACTTAGAGATCGTATAAGAATATTATCAACTAGTATTTGTATAACTTTTCACAAACAGCCTTCAATATTGCCTTATACATATTTTTCATTACCTCCCCATCGAGACGTATTACAATAGGCAGGGCAGGTATTATTATCTCCACTTTACAGAAGAGAGGACCCTGTAACTCAGAAAGATTTTTTTGTCAGGGTTTCACAGGTAATTTGCTAAAGAGCTAGGGCTAGAAACTAAGCCCTTGTGGAAGAAGTGATTGCTATTTTCAGGCACTGGCTGTTTCTCTTTTGCAGAGCAGGCACAGCCCATTCTAGAAGTTACACAACTTCCTAAGCATTGATAAATGTTAAAAAAAAAAAACTTAGTTCTGCAATTAAATACTGAGATGGAACAAGTGAGATGAAAAACATCATTATGGAAAATGTTTATTTTAAATTTATTTTTACCATGCTATGTAACAGATCTCCAGATCTCATTCCTCCTAACTGGAACGTTGTATCCTTTGACCAACATGCACCCTGCCCAATAATGGAAAACATTATTTTAAAGCAAAGGTGCTGACACAAATGATTTTTGATAGTAAACAGACTCTTGTTTTAAAAATATGACTCTTTTCATTTAGAAATATATTAGGAGAAAATATAGATAAAAACAAAGAAGAAAACAAAAATACCAATGATCCCACCACTAAAAACTTAATGTTTAACATTAAAGTGCTTATTATTTCTATGTACATATACACCCTTTTAAAATAAAATGGTATGATACTATAAATATTACTTCACAATTTGCTTTTTCTTTTTTAAATTTTATTTTTAAAGTTCTATCTATCTATCTATCTATCTATCTATCTATCTATCTATCTATCATCTATCTAGAGACCAGGTTATGAGACTGGCTAATTTTTGTATTTTTTGTATTGATGAGGTTTTGCCATGTTGCCCAGGCTGATCTCGAACTCTTGGGCTCAAGAGATCTGCCCGCCTCAACCACCCAAAGTGCTGGGATTACAGGTGTGAGCCACCACGCCCGGCCACAATTTGCTTTTCCTACTTAGCAATATATCATGAACATTTCTTCAAGTTGTTCAGAAGAATATGAGAAAAAATATTGAAATATATCATTTTATTATAAAATTAATGTGTTCATTCTGTAAAATTGATATAAAACAGAAGTATATAATACTACTGTCCAGAGGTAGCTATATAGTTTAGTGCCCACTCTTCTGCACTGCTTTTTTTTTTTTTTTTTTTTACAAATTCTGAAGTTGACTGGTTGGTAGATTAGAATACCTTCTTTAGAAAAAGTTTGAACTAATGAAGAAGAGAGCATCATTTATTTTACCAAGGTATATATTTTACTTTAAATTTCAATATAGCAAATAATATGTAAATAACAAATACATCATTCGTAATAATCTTTAGGGGCATTCACACAGAATACTACTCTGGAAACCACTAGCATACAGGAAGCCTTCTACATGTGGAATAATCTTTGGCCATCCTTCAAGTAATACGTCAGTGGTGTGTGAGTGCTCTGAGCTGCATACTATATAATTATCCTTGTTTAAAGATGGTGCTTTAGACCGGGCACAGTGATTCACGCCTGTAATCCCAGCACTTTGGGAGGCTGAGGCGGGCCGATCACCTGAGGTCAGGAGTTCAAACCAGCCTGGCCAACATGGTGAACCACCCCACACCCCATCTCTACAAAAATATAAAAATTAGCTGGCCATGATGGTGGGTGCCTTTAATCCCAGCTACTTGGGAGGCTGAGGTGGGAGAATCCTTGAACCGGGGAGGTGGAGGTTGCAGTGAGCTGAGATAGTGCTACTGCACGCCAGCCTGGGTGGCAGAGCAAGACTCCCTCTCAAAAAAAAAAAAAGATGGTGCTTTAAAGTCTGTGTACTGTATCAGCCTTTCAGACTGGATTTCTCAATTCAGTTTGTAATTTTATCCAAAAGTAGTTTACTGCTTGGGTGATGTAATACAGCCTATATGTGAGTGATAAATTGGTAAACAAATATTTGTTGTGAAATGACTTGCGAGATTTACAGGTTAGTAAAGTACACAAATGACTTTAGTAGATGGCAGGATTTCATGCTTCAGAAAGGTAAAATTAAATTGTAGTTAATAGTCAGAGGACCATAGTCAGAGGTACCTAGTTACTTGTGGGACAATAATAATGCTTGACACCCAGTAGGCATTTCTTAAATATGTGTTGAATGTTGAATGAATTAAAGAACCCAACTCAAAAAAGCAGACCAAGAATATAAACATGTAATTCACAGAGAATAAATCCAAATGATTAATAAACACACGAGAGTTTGTCTAACTTCACTAGTAAATGTGAATAAAAAACTATAGGGTAAAAAATGCTCACCCATCGGATTGAGGAAAACTTTAAAATCTGACAATATTAAATGTTGGTCAGGGTATAGGAAAAAATGATATACTTCCATAGGTCTAGCAGAATGCAAAATGGTACAGTAACTTTGGGCAGCAATCTGGCTGGCTCTAGTGAACTGAAATTAGAACTAGCAGTTCCACTTCTGGAAACATACATGAGAACCACTCTTGCACATGTGACTAAGGAGACTTTGTCTCCTGAGACTAGGGATTTTTATTGCAGCATTGTTAGTAAGAGCAAAGAAATGGAAACAACCAATCCTTCATTAGTGGAAAAGAAATAAAAATAGAAAAGGGGAATACAATATTATGTATTTATAGGCTAGAATATTAATAAACAATATTGTAAAATGAAATAGCTCTATGTATATTAGCATAGATAATTTCCAAAATGGTTTGATGTGAAAAAAGCACAAGTTGCAGAATTATGCATAGAGGAAGATACTGCTTTGCAAACTTAAAATACGTGTGCAAAACTATACATTGGTTATGGAAGCTTATATAGGTACGTAAAAGGATGAAGAACTACCGTGAAGGATATACACCAAACTCACAGTAGTGACTGCTCCTAGGGAAATAGGAAAGGGACTAGGAGGTTACAGGGTTTTTTTTGTTCTCGTTGTTTGTTTGTTTGTTTGTTTTTCAGAGAGTCTTGCTCTGTTGCCCAGGCTGGAGTGCAATGGCACGATCTCAGCTCACTGCAACCTGCAACCTCCACCTCCCAGGTTCAAGTGATTCTCCTGCCTCAGCCTCCCCAGTAGCTGGGACTACAGGCGCATGTCACCATGCCCCGTTAATTTTTGTATTTTTAGTAGAGACGGGATTTCACCATGTTGGCCAGGCTGGTCTGAAACTCCTAACCTCAAATGATCCGCCCGCCTTGGCCTCCCAAAGTTTGCTGGGATTGCAAGCGTGAGCCACCGTGCCTGGCCGTGGTTTGTTAAAAGAACTTTAAATATAAAGTTTTATTTTTTTCACATGCCATAAAAGGACTGAGAGCCAATTTGACAGAAGTCAACAGTTGTTAATTCCTGGTGGCAGAAATATGAATGATATAATTCCTATTTTATGGTTCATATAAAATGAATATATGAATATTTCATAATTCATATATAATGATATGCTGTTTTGCATTTTGAAATGGGGGTCACTATATATATTCACTAAGTAGTTAATTTACATGATACAACATTCAAAATGTATAAAATATATACAGTGAAAGATATTTTCCCTTCCACTCCAATTGCCCAGTCCCATACTTCCCCTTCCTCAGAGGCAGACAATCACTGTTACCACTTTCTTGTTGCATTTTTCCAGAGAGATTCTCCCCACTCCTTTACGCACAGCACACACACACACACACACACACAGATATTTACATATATATGTATATTTCCTACAAATGGTAGCATACCGTATTTTTTTTTTTTTAGACAGAGTCTCGCTCTTCGCCCAGGCTGGAGTGCAGTGACGCGATCTCGGCTCACTGCAGCCTTCGCCTCCCAGGTTCAAGCTATTTCCGGCTAATTTTTGTATTTTTAGTAGAGATGGGATTTCACCATGTTGGCCAAGCTGGACTTGAACTCCTGATCTCAAGTGATCCGCCCACCTCAGCCTCCAAAAGTGCTGGTATTACAGGCGTGAGCCACCGCAGTTGGCCTCATACTGTATTTTTGAAGGATTTCCAATACCTTTTTTTCCTTCCAAAAAGAGGTCCCATAGATGAAATACTATATAGTATATAAAATATAAAAATAACAAGGTACAAGAGGTAGGAAGAAAGGCAGAGGGAGGGAGGAAGGGAGATTGAGACTGTGGCAGAAGAAAGGGCAATAATTCAGTAGACAATGGTGAAATCTTTTTTTTTTTTTAATGGAGTTTTGCTCTTGTTGCCCAGGCTGGAATGCAATGGCACAATCTCCGCCCACCACAACCTCCACTTCCCTGGTTCAAGCAGTTCTCCTGCCTCAGCCTCCCAAGTAGCTGGGATTACAGGCATGTGCCACCACGCCCGACTAATTTTGTATTTTTTTAGTAGAGACGGGGTTTCACCATGTTGGTCAGGCTGGCCTCGAAATCCCGAGCTCAGGTGATCCACCTGCCTCAGTCTCCCAAAGTGCTGGGATTACAGGTGTGAGCAGTAATCCTAGCATGAGATAATTTTGTCAGTTGTGGAGTTGGGGGAGGTGGTGGTGAGATCAGGTATTGAGTACCCTAGCTATGCTCTTCCTGTGGGCTTGCCTTGTGCTGGCTGTGTGCTTCAACGTTAAGTCACTGTTCATCATAGTTATTCTGCATAACTCCCCCTCCATCCAGGGCCACACTAAATTCCTCTTCTTGTCCTTGGATCCCAGTGGTAGTAACAGTTTGGCTACTTCTAACCCGAGGTTACTGCACCATCCTTTGTGGTTTCCCTACACTAACATCGTTGTAAATAGTCTCTTTGGAAATAACCTCTTCCAGAATTACCTTGAGTGTGCCTTTCTTTTTGGTTGGGACCCTGACTGAGAACTTCCTTCAAAAGTATTACTTATCTATTACATATCCTTTTTGTCTTATTCACTGTAGTATTAATTTCTTGAAGGCATATATCATATATTTTGTTAATATCTGTATTCATAACATTGAGTACACTTCCTGTGGCTAGTAGGTATTGATAAATATTTTTGTCTTGAGAAGCGAGAACAGAAGGAACGATGGAAGATGGTAGGATTATAATCACCAAGCAGTTTTTTTAAAATCTTAGTTTAGGCGGGGAGTGGTGGCTTATTCCTGTAATCTCAACACTTTGGGAGGCTGAGGCGGGCAGATCACCTGAGGTCAGGAGTTCAAGACCAGCCTGGCCAACATGGT
Organism: Nomascus leucogenys; assembly: GCF_006542625.1. NCBI lineage: Eukaryota > Metazoa > Chordata > Mammalia > Primates > Hylobatidae > Nomascus > Nomascus leucogenys. Next base: position 38,661,620 of record NC_044400.1, read on the forward strand.
GAAACCCCATCTGTACTAAAAATACAAAACTTAGCTGGGCCTGGTGGTGCACACCTGTAATCCCAGCTACTAGGGAGGCTGAGGCAGGAGAATTGGTTGAACCCGGGAGGCGGAGGTGGCAGTGAGCCAAGATCGTGCCACTGCACTCCAGCCTGGGCGACAGAGCAAGACTCCATCTAAAACAAAAACAAAAACAAACAAACAAAAAAACTTAGTTTGGTTTCCTAAAATTTTCTCATTTCTCCCAGTCTCCAAATCAGTTCAGTAACCATTTTCTCTGTGTTTCCGCTCTATGGAAATCACCTTACTAGGAATGGGGTTCTGGCTAGTGATTCGGGCATGGCTCATGCCTCCAGAAACTTTTCTCGGTGAAGGGACCAGTGTGGCTAAAGTTTCTTAAAGCAGGAGGTGTCTGTTGGGGGTGGGAGATGGAAGTGGGATCTGACACTAATGGAGACGGCGTGGAAAAGCTTCTATGGCCATAGGAAGAGGATTAATGAGCAGTATTGAGAGCCAAGTTGAAACCCATAGCAGGAATTTATAGTGCATCTAATCCACTTTGCCTTACACAAAACTACTATATTAGTCTTCCTAAAGTAAACCTGGGATGATGCCATTCTCTTGCCTTAAAATCTTCAATGACTCTTCATTTCATGTAGAAAGAAGAATGAGCCCCTATTTTGATGCAGTGCTCTTACTTTCACAGACCTGTTTCTTACTTTTTCTCTCTGTGTAGAAATTAAACCAGTTTAATTTCTATTCTCCAGATGGGCTTCCATAGGAATTCCACAGGAATATCTCCTGCCTCTATATCTTTACTCATGAGTTTCCATTTGCCTCGAATAGGAAGCCTTTCTCCTGCCCCATTTCCACCTGATAAATCCTACTTACCCAGGCCCCTTATTTTCTGTTTGCTCTTGAATTTATTGTTTCAGGAGGTGTCTCCCATGATGATTTGTCTTCCAACAGAGAGACTCTCCCTTTCTAGTCCCAGATCCTGCGGGCCATTCCTGACTTTAAGCAGCCTCTTGCATTTACGTCTCCTGCTCTTGGGGCATAGGAGTGTCCTATTATTGTTAATCTCTGGGTTTCCTCACTGTCCTCTGTTTGACATTACTAACACTTTTGTAGCTAATGCTCTGTATTAAATTCCCTCTATTGAACCACCTGATGTTAGCCATTTTTCTGATGGGCTGATTTCTGATTCACTGTGTTAGATTCACTGTGTTAGCACACCTGATTGAAAGACTGTGCTTCAAGATCTTTGTACAACTCCATCTTCTTCATGGACCTCTTTTCATTATATGGCTGAAAAAGATAAAAAAAAACTCCCCTAGAATATTAAAAATATCTGTTATTTCAACAATCATATTTTTCTTATGACATCGTACAAATATCTACTAATTTCTAAACAAAATGTCTCAGAAATTGGGGAAAGGATGATGGACAATTACAAATAATTATCTAAGTTTCCCTTGTAGATGCCAAATACTTGTTCATTTTAGTACTCTTGGCTTGTTCCCCTATAGTCCTCTGCTACACTACTAGTTGAGGTGCATAGTCATCTTTGGATTTGTTCCTTATCCAACTGGCAGAGAACTCTGTGCATTGTACATGTGTGCTATTTATTAAGTTGGGCACAGACTTATTGCTTGGCATGTGTATTTTTTTTTTTTTTTTTTGAGACGAAGACTCGCTCTGTCACCCAGGCTGGAGTGCAGTGGCGTGATCTAGGCTCACTGCAACCTCCACCTCCCGGGTTCAAGTGATTTTCCTGCCTCAGCCTCCCAAGTAGCTGGGACCGCAGGCACCCACCACCACACCCAGCTGATTTTTTGTATTTTTAGTAGAGACAGGGTTTCACTGTGTTAGCTGGGATGGTCTCAATCTCCTGACCTTGTGATCTGCCTGCTTCGGCCTCCCAAAGTGCTGGGATTACAGGTGTGAGCCACTGCACCCAGCGGTATTTTAAATTTTCATTTTATATTCTAGTTGTTCTTTGCTATTATATAGAAGTAAAATTCATTTTTACATTGACTTTACAGTCCTGTGACCTTGCTAAATTCACTTATTTGTTTTAATCGTTTTTTTCTAGATGCTCAAGAATTTATTTTATGGTTGACTACATACACTATTATGTCATCTACAAATAAATAGTTTTACTTCTTTTCCAATTCAGATGCTTTGTATTCTTTTTCTTGCCTTATTGCAAGTGCTAGAACCTCCAGTGCAATGTTGACTGCTTCTAGAATATCCTTGTTCAGTCTTTCATTATTAAGTATAATGTTCAGTCTTTCATTATTAAATATAATGTTAACTGTAGTTTGTTTTGTTTTGTTTTGTTTTTTTGTTTTTTGAGACAGAATCTGGTTCTGTCGCCCAGGCAGGAGTGAGGTGGCAAGATCTTGGCTCACTGCAAAACACGTCTCCTGGGTTCAAGTGATTCTCCTGCCTCAGCCTTCCAAGTAGCTGGGATTATAGGTGCTCGCCACCATGCGTGGCTAATTTTTGTATTTTTAGTAGACACAGGGCTTCGCCATGTTGGCGAGGTTGGTCTCCAACTCCTGGCCTCAAGTGATCCACCCGTCTCAGCCTCCCAAAGTGCTGGGATTACAGGTGTGAGCCACTACACCCGGCCAATGTTAACTGTAGATTTTTTGATACATGCTGTTTATCGGGTTGAGGAAGTTCCCTTCTATTCCTGGTTTGCTAAGAGTTCTAGTTATAAATGGGTGTTGAATTTTGGAAAATGCACTTTCTACATTTGTTGAAATCAACATTTGGTATCTCTCCTTATTTTGTGTCATTATTATTGTGAATCTTATTGATTACTTTTCAAATTTATACCTACATTTCTCATTTTAAGTTACAAAACTACTTATAATAGTTGCTTGTAAGTTTTGTTTGCAAGAACTGATCTTAAAGTTTTCAGATTTGTAGATCTGAAATATCAAGCAGTTAACAGCAACCCTGAAGCCTTTCCTAACCATTATTTTCTGTCTCCCACTTACGGCATTCAGAAAAGGCCAAAGGCACTAAAGGCAAATAACGCAGAGTAATGTTTCACAAGGTGTGATTCAGGAATCCTTTGCAACAGAATTACTTATAGTGCTTGGTAAAACTGTAGATTTATGTGCCCTACCCATACCTTATTCAGACTCTGCAAACAGGGCCCTGTAATATGCATTTTAAACAAGCTTCACAAGTATATGCATGCTAAATTTAAAGAACCACTAATACATAGTTAATTATGTGTGGGGTTGTGTGTGTAAGTGGGTACACAGCGTATCTTCTCTGCCCTTTTATATAAAGAAGGCATTATCATTCTGTTCACAAATGTGTAAACTGAGGTTCCATGAGGTTAAAAAAATCTCATTTGAGTTCATTCAGCTAATAAGTGGCAGAGCCAGGTTTTGGACCCAAACTAGAGCATGATTTCAATCAGTAGAATACACTGCTTCCATGTATTCACAGTTCATGTTCCATATTTGTTTTTCCTGAATTACCCATAAGATTTTCTCAACCATTGCTTTGGTATATTTTTGTGTAGTTTGCTATATCCTCACTTAAGTGAGGAATTTTTGTGAGTCAGCTAAATATGAAAGCCGAATCTTGCTTTCCAAAGCAATTGTTTCTCTTTGATTCACAAATTTCAATTCAAAGACTCATGCATGGGAAAACCAGTAAAGCAACGAAGTCCCTAAAATAATATTTTTTTCTGTTCTTTTCAGATGTTTTGCCTATGATCCTATGATACCTAAAAAGTTGAAAAGTGTATGAAAAGAATAAGAAATTACTATTAAATTTTTTTTCTCAAACTACAGAGTAATTTTACCTTTAAAAACAGATGGAAAAATTCAAAATAAAATACTAGCAGCTGGGACCCAGTAGCATATAAGAAGAATAACTTACCAGGGCCGGGCATGGTGGCTCACACCTGTAATCCCAGTACTTTGGAAGGCTGAGGTGGGTGGATCACCTGAGGTCAGGAGTTTGAGACCAGCCTGGCCAACATGGTGAAACCTCATCTCTACTAAAAATACAAAAATTATCCGGGCTTGGTGGCAGGCACCTGTAATCCCAGCTACTCTGGAGGCTGAGGCAGGAGAATCTCTTGAACCAAGATAATGGAGGTTGCAGTGAGCTGAGAACACACCACCGTACTCCAGTCTGGGTGACAGAGTGAGACTCTGTCTCAAAAAACAAAACAAAACAAACAAACAAACAAAAAAAGAATAACTTATCATAACCAAGAAGTGTTTATTGTAGAAGTGTTAAAATTATTTATATAGTTCACCATATTAATATTCACAGGAAAATATGATTATTTCTATGAGAGCAAAGGAGACTCTAATAAAAACCCAACATTAATTCCCATTTCTAATATTTTAAAAATTGGCAAAATAGGAAACTTCTTAACATGAATAAAACATCTACATCAAACTAACGGTCAACACCATGCTTAAGAATGAAAATCAAGAGGCATATTCATAAAGCCAAGGACCATACTGGATATCTATTAAGATAGTTATAACAGAATATCAACATTATTGTATATTATCTTCTGGAAGTTTTAGTCAAGGCAATTAGACATTAAAACTAAAGGCTTATTAAAAAGAGGAAATAAAATAATTTTGTGTAAGTAATATAATTGTATTGCAAAAACAGAAATTAATTAATACAAAAACTATTAGAAAAAATTTTTGTAAAGGCCAGTAAGGTGGTCAGTTTCAAAATAAATAAGAATAAATAATTTCCTGACATAGCAAAAGTAAAGAGTTAATATACATCAAGGGAAAACCAAGCTAATGACAAAAGGAACACAAATATAAAACATGTAGGAATTAATAAAAGTTTAGAATCTATAAATCTATATACTGAAACTTTTTTGAAAATGTAAAGGAAAATAATTTCCTAATTTATTCTATGATTTTAATGCAAATTCCATCAAAATTTCTATAGTTGGAAAGGCAGTTTTAGAATAACATTTCAGATCAGTAGGGAAAAGATGGTCTATTGATTATTGATTAAATGCTAATTAGAATATCGACTATCCATTCAGAAAATATAAAGCTAAATCTCTACTGCATACCTTACACCAAAATTAGTTTGAGGTAGATTAAAAAGAAAACCATAAAACCAGTGGGGAAAATATTTATAAATAATTATAAATTTTTAATGTCTTTTTCTGTTTATAATTTCCATTTTTTAAAGTGATTATGTATGTTTAAAAGTGATTAATAAAAAAAATTCCAAGTAGAACACTTAGGCCAACAAGAAATTATAGGACAAGAGAAGTGACTCATTTTTCTTTAGGGTTAAGCAAAGCCCAGGCTCGGTTTGTTATGACAGTCGGAATTGTATTTTCTGTTCTTATTTAATATTTTACTCATATAATTTTTTCTGTGTATTATGATGAATGAAATAATCACATATTCTACCTTCCCTAGTCATAAGGCGTGAGGTCTCTAAAGAGAGTGTTCATTGATGACAATAGGGAGTTGGCATGTGGGGAAATATACCAGAATAGTCATGTCTTCATTCTGATGCTGAGTCAGTGAAGAATTTCTCATCTTAGAAAGCAGTTGTTTCTCAGTAAAAATTACTTTAATTATATTTTAAAATATATGTACATGTTCATTAACAAACATAACAAAAATTCTTTATTTACTATTTATTGACTACTGCCTGCTAGTTATTTTCATTAGTTTTTTGGATATTGGAGTAAGATAGAAAGCATTATTTATTGTTGTCTTCACTTGAATATTTAACATTTTATAAAATTTAAGTCATTATTGATTTTACTTTCAATAATGAGGTATGTTTTATACATTTTTCTACATCAAATGATTTTTCTTTCATTTTAATTTACTTAAGAGTCCTATGAATTGTCAAGAAAAGTTTTGAGAACAGATGGGGACAGTCCTGCCTTGGACTCTCTCAGGGCAGAGTATAAATGGGTGGACATGATTGACAGTTCATTGCAACTCAGAAGTATATGCTACCGTGAGGATTATGTTTATTAAACTGATAGAAGAAATTGTCATTTATTGGGCTCTTACTATGTGCCAGGCATAATACTAAGCACTTAGCTCATTTTATCCTCACCACAATTTGTGAAGCAAATGTTATTCAGGAAAATAAGATGAATTTCCTAAAGAACAAAGTCGTCCAATAATGGAATGGGCTACTCATAAGGCAGGAAGTTCCCACAACCAGAAGTGTTCCAAAAGAGACCAGGTGATCATTTATCAGGAATATGATAGCAGCATTCCTGTTTGAGTGGAAGGTTGGCTCAAGTGACATTTGAAATTATAACTGCTTCTAGGTTTCTATGATTCTGCTTTGCAAAGGCCATCACACCTTGTAATATAAACCAAATAATACCAGCAAAATCACTCAATTTAAAATCCAGTTATTGGCCTGGTGTTATGGCCCATGCCTGTAATCCCAACACTTTGGGAGGCTAAGGTGGAAGGATCATTTGACATCTGGAGTTCAAGACCAGCCTGCGCAATAAAGTGAGATCCCATTTCTACAAAAAAATTAGCCAGATGTGGTGGTATGTGCCTGTATTCCCACCTACCCAGAAGGTTTAGGCAGGAGGACTGCTTGAGCCCAGGAGTTTGAGGCTGTAGCGAGCCATGATCACACCACCACATTCCAGCCTGGGTGACAGGGTAAGACCCTGTGTCAAAAAAAAAAAAAAATTCAGCTATTATGTTTTAAACATATCAATTCTTTCTGTCAGTCAAGACACTTAATTAGTGTTGTTTGCTTAAACAGATAATATACGTAGTCTTTGGTTTATTTTTTCTTGTTGAGGTTCAGTGGCCCTCAAGTTTAAAAGTGGATTATTGAAATGGTATACTAGAATTATGACAACTTTAATATTAAAATTTAAATATGTTTTTGATTTCTCATCTGTAGTGCCAAAAATGTGGGGGAAATTAGAAATCAGTGTAACGAGAAGTTAAAAGCATAGATTTTTGGCATCGTATGTACTTTGGTTCACATAACTACTATATTGAGTATATATTCTGGCTGTATGTTCTTGGCAAATTAAGTACATTTTCTGAGTTCCAGATTCCTTATCTATAAGAACCTGAGGAAATACTTACTTCACAGTTTGTAGTGAGAATTACCTGAATAGAGTGCTTTATGTCTAGCATATAGTAAGAACCCAGTAAATTGTCAAGTAAATTATTACATTAAAGAATGGCATCACTAAAAATGTATACTTTCTTTTTCATTTTCAACAATATATTTATTCAACCTGGTACATCCAAAATATTATTCCAACATGTAATCTTTTTTTTTTTTTTTTTTGAGACAGAGTCTCGCTCTGTTGCCAGGCTGGAGTGCAAGTGGCATGATCTCGGCTCACTGCAACCTCTGACTCCCTGGTTCAAGCGATTCTCCTTTCTCAGCCTCCTGAGTAGCTGGGATTACAGGCACACACCACCATGCCCAGCTAATTTTTGTATTGTTAGTAGAGACAGGGTTTCACTATGTTGGCCAGGATGGTCTCAATCTCCTGACCTCGTGATCCACCCGCCTCGGCCTCCCAAAGTTCTGGGATTACAGGCGCGAGCCACCGCATCCGGCCGTAATCAATATTTTAAAAATCAGTAATGAGACATCTTGCATTCTTTTTTTACTCAGACACTTCTAGCACATTTCAATTCACATGTTAAATTTCCAAGTAAATGCTCAATCTATATATTTAGATTTATAAAATTCACAATTGAAATTGAAGGTTCACATAGTCAAGTTGTTCCAAACACCCTTAAAAGTCTCCTAATAACTTTATTATCACTTCAAATAGTTAAAATTAAATAAAGTTTAAAATCCAGTCCTCAGTCTCACTAGCCACATTTCCAGTGCTCAGTAGCTACAAGAGCTGGTGGCCACCACATTGGACAGCATTTTTATTTTTATTTTTATTTTTTGAAACAGAATCTTGCTCTGTCACCCAGGCTGGAGTGCACTGCAAACTTCACTCTGCCCCAGGCTCAGGCAATCCTCTCACCTCAGCCTCCTGAATAGCTGAGACCACAGGCATGCACTACTGTGCCCGACCAATTTTTGTATTTTTAGTAGAGATGGGGATCTCACTATGTTGCCCAGGCTGGTCTGGAACTCCTGACCTCAAGTGATCTGCCCTCCTTGGCCTCCCAAAGTGATGAGATTACAGGCATGAGCCACGGCACTTGGCCTGGACAGCATATTTAGTGTCTGATCATTGGTTCTCAGCTCTGACTACTTGGCAGAATCCAGAATCCACAGAAGAGGCTTTTAAGAGCACAGTTCCACAGCCCCCAACCCCAACCTTATGCAATGGGAGGCTGGAAGGGACTCTGGTTCCAAGAGGCAGCCTGTGTTTCTTGATGGAAGGATGTGACAGGGCTGTATCTTTAATGTTTCACCTTGAATGCTGAAGACAGCTTCAAGGAGGAGAGAACTCGATGTATCTTACTCCATTTTCTGTTGCTTATAAGAAATATCTGAAACTGGGCGATTTACAAAGAAAAGGAATTTTTTTTTCCATTCTGAAGTCTGAGAAGTCCAAAGTCAAGGCACTTCTTAATATTTTTGATGCAAATATTTTTGTATTTAAGAATTGAGGTTAAAATTTTCATACTGTGAGTAAAATGCACATATATTAAAGGTACAATTTGATGACTTTTGATCAATATATACACTCATGTAACCACCTTCCCCAATTTTCATTCCAGAAAGTTCCCTTTTGTCCTTTTCAGTAAATTTCACCCCGCTTAGAGAACTACTATTTTTACTTCTATCACCAATGTTTTGCCTGTCCTTAAATTGTGTATAAATGTAGTCATGCAGCATATACTCTTATATCTGGCTTCTTTCATGTTTTTGAGATTCATCCCTGTTGTTGGAAGTATCAGGAGTTCATTTCTATTTATTGCTGAAACGTATTTCATTGTTTTTTTAAACCAGATTGTTTATCCATTCCTCTATTGATGAAAATATGGGTTGCTTCCTGTTTGGGACTTCTATAAATATAGCTAATGAAAACATTCTTGTACAAGTGTTTTTATGTACATATTATTTCATTTCATCATATGTGTTTTGATAAGCAAAAGTTTGGAATTCTAATGATATCCAATGCATCAAAAATTTATTTTAGATTTAGTGTCTTTTTTGTGCCCTCTCTAAGAAGTGTTGCCTATCCCAAGGTCATGAGGATATTTTCTTATGTTTTCATCTAGAAGCTTTATAATTTTAGCTTCTATGTTTAGGTCAGTGATCCATCTTAAATTGAGTAAATACATATAGTGGAATTAGTGAGAAACAGAGTAGTTGTGTGTTTGTAGGTAACTGCCAAACAGTTTGCCAAAGAGGTTGTACAATCTTTTGTCCCACCAGTGACATGCGTGACATTTGGGGTGTTGGTCTTTTAAATTTTAGCCATTGTACTAAGTGTGAAAAAGTATCTTGTTGTGGTTTTAATTTGTATTTATTTGTTGACCAGATGAGTTAAGCACATTTTCATGTGCTTATTGGTTATTTTTATATCTTCTTTTAGGAAGGATTTGTTGACGATTTTTGTTTATATTTTTATTGGGTTGTTTTTATTGTTGATTTGCATAAAATTTCATAAATATTATGTATATAAGTCTTGTCAGATAAATGTACTGTGAATATGATTATCTGTGGCTTGCCTTTACATCTTCTTATATGTCTTTTGATAAGCAAAAGTTTATAATTTTTGATGATATCCAATGCATCACGAATTTCTTTTAGAGCCGGATGTGGTGGCTCACAACTGTAATCCCAGCACTTTGGGAGGCCGAGGCGGGCAGGTCGCTTGAGGTCAGGAATTTGAGAGCAATTTGGCCAACATGGTGAAACCCCGACTCTACTAAAAATACAAAAAAATTAGTCGGGCATGGTGGTGGGTGCCTGTAATTACAGCTACTCATGTGGCTGAGGCAAGATAATTGAACTAAGGAAGTGGAGATTGCAGTTAGCCGAGATGGCGCCACTGCGCTCCAGCCTGGGTGACAGAGTGAGACTGTCTAAAAACATTTTTTTTCTTTTAGATTGAGTGTCTTTTTTGTGCCCTTTCTAAGAAACTTTGCCTACCCCAAAGTTATGAGACTATTTTCCTATGTTTTATTCTAGAAGCTTTATAATTTTAGCTTTTGTGTTTAGGTCTGTGATCCATATTGAATTAATTTTTGTGGTGGTGTGAGACAGGGGTGGAGTTTTCTTTTTTTCTCCATGTACTTTTAAAATGGTAATTTACTTTATTTGCACACTCAGGCCACAAGGTTTTCAATTTCCAAAGTGAACATGGAATTAGTGGGACTAATTAAATCTGATATATTTTTGGTGGTCCAAAGGCTCTTAGATGAGTGTGTACCATTGGTTGTTGTTATTGATTTCTCATTTCTTTTGAGTTTCCATAATATTCCCTTTGCCTCTGATTAAGCATGATAGTTTTTGTGAGGCTGTTGGGCACCAGCACCCACATTTGCCACCAACCCTCCCCAGTGACTTATACTTGTCTTTCTCTGTAGTTTCCTGACCTTTCTCAAAATCTCCATGCTTCATGTCTTTGTTGATTGATCGATCACATAAAATCTTCTTCACAAACATTTTCTTCTTTATGTTGTTAATTTCTCTATAAACAATCAAAGTAATTCTGTTATGGCAAGTGATTTTATTTCTGTAATAAAAATAAATTTATTTGTAGCTTTACTTTATTACTTATGTTTCTGTATTACTTAAATGAAAAATGAAATAATTATAATGAATTATGTTTAAGGTACTCAGTTAAAACTTGGTGCAGAATTCATTCCGCTTTAATGCTAAAAAGCTTTAGTAAATGTCAGGTATTTACTGAGCTCCTGCATGAACTTTTCTGAAGAGCTCACAGTCTAGCAGGGGAGGTGGATGTATCAGTACCCATGTAGTAGTCAGTGTGTAGAGAGGTAGACGCACAAAACTGTGGGAACAAAAAGGAGGGTGTGCTGGATTCTGTGCCCAAGTCATCTACGTCTTTTTTTTTTTTTTTTTTTTTTTGAGGTGGAGTCTCACTTTGTTGCCCAGGTTGGTGCGCAATGGTGCGATCTCGGCTCACTGTAACCTCCCCCTTCTGGGTTCAAAAGATTCTCCTGCCTCAGTCTCCCGAGTAGCTGGGATTACAGGCACCCGCCATCATGCCCTGCTAATTTTTGTATTTTTGTAGAGATGGAGTTTCACCATGTTGGCCGTGCTGCTCTTGAACTCGTGACTCAGGTGATCAGCCTGCCTTGGCCTCCCAAAGTGCTGGGATTACAGGTGTGAGCCACCACGCCTGGCCTCATTGATGTCTTTACACAGGGCATATATGAACTGATTTTTGAAGGCCAAATAGGATTTTTCCTGGGAGAACAAAAAGTGTCAAGAATTCCATGCAAAAGGAACAGCATGAGCAAAGTTATTGTTAAACAGAGGTGTATATAAAAATTATAAACATGGCCAGGCACGGTGGTTCACATCCCAACACTGTGGGAGGCCGAGGTGGGCGGATCACGAGGTCAGGAGATCAAGACCATCCTGGCTAACACGGTGAAATATCGTCCCTACTAAAAATACAAAAAATTAGCTGGGCGTGGTGGCACGTGCCTGTAGTCCCAGCTACTCAGGAGGTTGAGGCAGGAGAATCACTTGAACCCGGGAGGTGGAGGTTGCAGTGAGCTGAGATCCTGCCACTGCACTCCATCCTGGGTGACAGAGCAAGACTCTGTCTCAAAAAAAAAAAAAAATTACAAACACATCTATCTGATACATTATCAAATGCTTAGAACATAGGAGAATGGCCAAAGCTAATCAAGGTTTCTGAATTTTTGAAATCTTAATACTGTTTGTATCTGGTCAGTTCAGTTCTATATCTGGTGGGACATCTTTTAAATAGCATAAAGATGTTTCTTATCATTGCTAAACTCACCTTTCTTCAAATTTCCTTTAGTGCTTGTGGACTTGAGGCATAAATATCAGTGATTTTCTAATTTCCATTTTTAATTTTAATTTTATTTTTAGAGATGAGGTCACTCTCTGTCATCCAGGCTAGAGTGCAGTGGCACAATCACAGCTCACTGCATCCTCGACCTCCAAGGCTCAAGTGATCCACCTGCCTCAGCCTGCCAGGTAGCTGGGACTACAGGTGCACATCACCACTCTGGGCGAATATTTTATTTTTATTTTTATTTTGTAGAGATGGAGATCTTGCTATGTTGCCCAGTCTTGAACTCCTGGCCTTAAGCAATCCTACCACCTTAGCCTCCCAAAGTGCTTGGATTACGGGTGTGAGCCACCATGCTCAGCGTGTGATTTTTGCTCACTTCAATAAAAGATCCATGAATATATTTAAGGAGACAATATTCTCATCATCTTGAAAGGTTAGACTAATGTAAAAATTTGCAGGTTGGTGGCAGTGGCTCACACCTGTAATCTCAGCACTTTGGGAGGGTGAGGTGGCTGGATCACCTGAGGTCAGGAGTTCGAGACCAGCCTGGCCAACATGGTGAAACCTCATCTCTACTAAAAATACAAAAAAATTAGCTAGGCATGGTGGCATGCACCTGTAATCCCAGCTACTTGGGAGACCGAGGCAGGACAATCACTTGAACCCGGGAGGCAGAGGTTGCAGTGAGCCGAGATTGTGCTACTGCACTCCAGCCTGGGTGACAGAGCAAGACTTGGTCTAAAAATAAATAAAAAAATAAAAAAATAAAAATTTGCAGTAAATTCTGGAATTTATTATAATGTAGATATTTAAATGCCAGCAAAAAAGGCAGTTTGACCATTAATGTTTCTCCTAAATTTTCTTCAAACAACAATAGCAACAAAAAGTCTGGGAATGTGCTCTGCTTTTCTCCTCTCTGTCACCTCTCCCACACTCCCTCCTTCCCTTTTCCTTCCTCTTCTTTCACATTTCCCGTTCTGTCCTTTCCTTCCCCTTCCTCTCCCTCATTTTGGCAACCATTTCCAATGTTCTACAGCACTTCATGTATCGAAAATCAGGAAAAGAATTTGTTCATTTGCAGAAACCGAATTGTACACTGGCCTTTTTCAATAGAAAGAGCTTTAATTCTTGGAAATAGATGCTAAGAGTCATTAGAAGGGCTGGGGCTGTAGGCTGAGCCATAGGCATAACCCCAAAACAACATCCCAGATTCGCCAGCAGGGAAGTTTCTTCCTCTCTTGTAACCTGAAAGTGGGCAGTGAGGAAGCTCCCACTGGAACTGTTTATTCAAGAATGCCACTTGCACTGCAACCTGGCACAACAGTCACCCCGCTCCTGCTAGATGTATTCCAGCATAAACTGGATGTCCTTCCTTTGGCATCAGGAAAGCTAGTAACCAGACTGGGGTAGCCGCCTCAGAATATCCAGCGTGTCCCTGCCCATTCTTGCTGGCAGTCATAGCAGAAATGGAAGATCCATTGTCTTCACCTCACTTCCACCTTCCAAATCTCATACAAATGCATTTAATTGACTAAACCTAAGTGCTGTAAATGCCATCCAGAATCTGAGCTGCAAAGCAGACTGGGTAATGTAGATTTTTAGCTCTTCCAGTTTTTGCAGATCATGAAAGCACACTAGAAGGAGAGAAGAATGGATGATGTGGGCCAATTCACCATATCTGTTGCCCTAAGAACCATTTCAAAGTCATCGTAAATTTAGTGAGTTTTTATAACTTCTAGTGAAATGCCTCGTGAGTATAGCTTTTTGAAACACAAAACAATATTTGTTCATGCCATAAGCATTTCTTGAGTATCTATTATGTGCAAGCACTCTGCTGTGGTTACAAAAGTCTCCCTTCCAGAGGAGGTTGTAGCCTTGTGAAGATGGTGTGTGTAACAATTTAGCAAGTGGAAAATAATTGAAATATGTACAAAATGCAGTGGCAGAGAAGAGAAGGAAGCAATTACCTAGGTGAAGGGCGAGGAGTCAGAGGCCTGGACTTGAGCAATGGATAACACCTATTTGGACCCAAGAGAAGTGGACTTTTGAAGCCCAAGGAGAGCATATGCAAAGCCACAGAGGTGTGAAACAGCATGGCTCAGGCAGGGAACTGCAGCCGGAACACCACTTTGTACCTTAGTAATAATCTGTTCTCATAACATAGCCCAAGCATTAAAAAAATTGTTATACGGGCCAGGTGGGGTGGCTCACGCCTGTAATCCCAGCACTTTGAGAGGCTGAAGGGGGCGGATCACCTGAAGTCAGGAGTTGGAGACCAGCCTGACCCACGTGGCGAAACTGTCTCTAGTAAAAACACAAAAATTAGCCGGGCGTGGTGGTGGGCGCCTGTAATCCCAGCTACTTGGGAGGCTGAGACGGGAGAACAGCTTAAAACCAGGAGGCAGAGGTTGCAGTGAGCTGATATCGCACCACTGCACTCCAGCCTAGGTGATAGAGTGAGACTCTGTCTCAAAAAAAAAAAAAAGAAAGAAAAAGAAAAGAAAAAGAAATTTTATTGGATTCCAAGAATTCATATCCTAATTGAGTCACTGAGGCATGTACACAAAACTGTTAAGTAATAAAATTAGGAAAAAGTGATACTAAAATATTTAACAACTATTACAGTCGTTGAGCACTTAACTATCAGAAAAGGATAGTTGTAAAGGATGGTTATAAACAGCTGGTCTAGCTGTATCGATGGGTACTTTTACATAGCAGCCCTGTTTGAATATAGCCTAAAGGTCCCTGGGCCCCTGGAGTCTTTGGATCCAAATAAATTTGCATAGTCATCAAAGGCACAGAATTTCAGCTCCACCTACACCCAGAGGGCCTTCAGTTTTACCCCCACTCAAAGAGGCTCGCAAGGTTTTCCAGGGAATCCCTGAAGGGGTGCCTCACATGTGCTCGTTTTGAAAAGAAGTATGTTCTTTAAGTGGCTGGCTCTTTTAAGGGCAGGTATCAAACTCCACGCCTAGGTGATCAAGGCCAGTAGGGAATTAAGGGGAGGAACATTCTCCACTTTGCAGTCAGAAGCATTGTGGCACCGAGTATTGGAAGCCATGGAAGATGCAGGCGATGTCATCTTTCATGTGGTTATAAAATGGGAAGTTTTTCTGATTCCCCTTGCAGGACGTGCGGCAAGGGTGTGGCTCACCTGTTTGGTCCCCTCCCCCGCCGCTGCTCAAACCCCTGAGGGAACAGGGAGCACGCAGACGGAAAGGTGCCAGGGTCCAGGTGGGCATGTGTCAGAGTGAGCTCCTTTAGCCTTGCTGTGCGGGGACAGCTGAGTGTTAACCTCCCCACCTCCATTCTTTTCCAGAGTCCCGGACAAATCAGGTCATATGAATTGTTTGAAAGGTGATGACTGCGGAGACTTTGTTGAACAGTGGAGGTGACTTTCGGCGGGACGGGGAGTTGGAGTTCCGGGAAGGTGGAGGGGTGTGGGGATAATCTTCCCCTGGACTTCCGCCGTTCTGGACGCAACTCCTCTTGATGTTCAGACGCCTCTTCCCTCCTTCTCTGCCGTGCCGCCCTGCTGCTCTCCACCACCCTCCGCCGCTCTCTGCCATTCTCTGCCACTCTGTTCCTCTGCTCCTCTCGACATTCAGCCGCTTGTGTGTGTGCCCGCGAAGGTCTCAGGTTTATATGGGCACATGATGGGGGGAGGACGTGGCAGCCAGAGTGGTCTCGGAAAATGCAACATTGGGGCGAAAACAGGAGTGCCTGTTTTCACTTAGGTCCGAGGGCATAAGGCCTGCGTGTGGAGCCCTCGCCAGGGACCCCACTCTTCTCTACCCAGCACTTCCCTGTCCCCCTTCCCGTTATCAGTTACTGGCATTCTCAAGGTGGGTTCCCTCAAACTGGAGAGAGGATCCTTCCTGAAGACCATAAACAGAAATCATGGACAAACGGAAGCTGAAGCCAGTGAAGAAGGCAGTGTCTCAGACAGCAGCCAAAGGGGCATGGCCTGTGCTGGGAGCAGCTGGAAAGTGAATTGAGATTCCACCCTGCCTCCTCTACCTGAGCTGAGGAAATAATATGACCTGACTAAAGTTTAGGCCAGTGTTTTCAAAATATGTTGCTTGGGTATATATGCATCGGAATAATTTAGGGGACTTGCTGAAAATGTGATCCATTTTATCTTTATTTCCTCTCAAGTTTGAATACTATTCAAGACCCTTTTTGTCTAAATGCCTATAGAAATTCACAGCGGATTTCCTCCATTACATCTACTGCTTTTTACTGTTATTTAATTGCTTGATGGGTATGCGAGGTCCCTATGGTTTTGTTCTACAGTTACATTGCTTGAGTATTTCAAAACAGGGATAAATACAAATTTATAAATGTTTTATACATCTGGTACATTCTTAAATTAAAAAATTTTTTACAAAAAACTAGTCAATGGAAATTAGGGGAATAGGCCATGCCTGCATTCTATTAAAGAATAATTCCTATGTAAAACTGCAAACAGATGGTATTATACAGTCTTAGAAAAATGGTAGGGTTGATATGGTTTGGCTGTGTACCCACCACCCAAACTTCATCTTGAACTGCAGCTCCCATAATCCCTATGTGTCATGGGAGGAACTCAGTGGGAGGCAGTGGAATCATGGGAGTGAGTTTTTCCCATGCTAGTCTCATGATAGTGAGTAAGTCTCATGAGATCTGATGGTTTTATAAAGGGGAGTTCCCCTGCACAAGCTCTCTTGCCTGCTGCCATGTAAGATGTGCCTTTGCTTCTCCTTTGCTTTCTACCATGATTGTGAGGCCCCCCAAGCCATGTGGAGCTAAGAGTCCATTAAACCTCTTTCCTTTATAAATTACCCAGTCTCAGGTATGTCTTTATTAGCATCATGAGGACAGACTAATACGTAGGGTGAAACTTTTGATTATATATGTAAATATATAAAAATAGCCTTTCCACTAATAAGACTTCTTTCTCCTCAGATATGAAACTATCCATGAAGAAAAATGTTATCAATACACAGCAGTCTTTTGTAACCATGCCCAATGTGATTGTACCAGATATTGAAAAGGAAATACGAAGGATGGAAAATGGAGCATGCAGGTAAATCCAAACATTTTCCCATGCATTTTTATTATTAGCTACAGTTCTTCAACTAGATTTAATTTCAATTTAGCTTTATAATTGTAACCTCGAACTTTGTAATGTATTTAGCAAATTTATTTATACTTTGGAACTGCATAACTTGTCTAACAAATGAACATAGATTTTATTTATTTATTTATTTATTTATTTTGAGATGGAGTCTCACTCTGTTGCCCAGGCTGGAACGCAGTGGCACAATCTCAGCTCACTGTGACCTCTGCCTTCTGGGTTCAAGTGATTCTCCTGCCTCAGCCTCCCAGGTAGCTAGGACTACATGTGTGCACCACCACACCAGGCTAATTTTTTTTTGTATTTTTAGTAGAGACAGGGTTTTGCCTTATTGGCCAGGCTGGTCTCGAACTGCTGACCTCAAGTGATCTGCCTGCCTCAGCCTCCCAAAGTGTTGGGATTACAGGCGCGAGCCACCATGCCCAGCCTGAACATAGACATTATTGTGGTCACTTTTTTGGAAGCACCTATTAAGCACCTATGCCAAACATTTCTTTAGTCAATGGCAGGGCTTTTCCTCAAGTGACATTTTGAATCTAAAGAGATGACAGTGCCATAGATACATATGAAAAGTACTCAGAGTATGAAATGCTAGCAACGTGATTTAAAAGTATAATTTAAAGTGCTTACCCTATAAATGAATATAACGTATATGAATGTGGTTGAATTTACTTTTAGTGAGAGGAAATATTAGTTAGAAAACTAGTTCACACAAAGGTATAATATGATCTAAGTCCCAGATATCACACTTGCCATTTGATAAATATTAACATCAACCAATGCATCAAACAATAGGAATGTGGAAAACCTAGAAACTAGTTTCTTTGTTAAATGCATTTTACTGAATTATGCATATATTTTATATAATTCTATGTATTCTGTATAGTTCTAACTTCACGCTAACTAAAAATTGTTATGTGTGTTAGTTTGAGAGGGAAGGAAAACAGGTGAGGCAATTGTCCCCCTAGTGAGGAATGTTGCTTCTCTGCAGTGGTTGAAAACATTAACTCATCTCTCTCTGCCTCCTATTGGACTGTAGCTCCTTTTCTGAGGATGATGACAGTGCCTCTATATCTGAAGAATCAGAGAATGAAAACCCTCATCCAAGGGGTTCCTTTAGTTATAAGTCACTCAGAAAGGGAGGACCATCACAGAGGTGAGCAGTATGATCCATCCCTTGGTGCCTGTTTTTAACCATTTATGCCTAAGGTTGCAGTGTTTTGAATTTTTGCAATCAGATCATGGTGATGACCTTAAGCAGTAGGATAGAAATAACTCCCACATGCTTAGCGTTCCAATAATCAAACACTAGGCAAAAATGGGTTTGTTTCCGAGCAAGCTTGGCAAATGCCTCTGCTATCTATACACGATGTGGGATCTCAGGAGGAGTTACTTCTGTTCCTTACCCATACCATCTCTTGGGAAATATTGCCACTGCCCGATGATTATTTATGGCCGCGGCGTTCCAAGTTGTAAACACTCTTGCTTCATTTTCCCTGAGACCCATTGGGGTCTGTCCCTTAAGAAACCCAGTCCTTTCTGATTTCTTGTTTCTCTCTGATCCTTCTTTCAGGGTCCTGAAGCAAGTACATGTGAGAGGGTTGGCTGTTATTCTCTAAAATGCTCCATCCCATTTGGTCCTACTTTTAGGAAATAGAGCACTGGAGAGAGGTGCTAGAAGAGAAAAGCAAAAATATCCTTAGTAGGAAATAAAGAAGTTGTGAAAACTTCAGATACCGGACTTGAGATTGCAGAAGGGGTGTGGTGTGGTATTGGTGTTGGAGCTGGGGTTTCCACCTGTTTTACATAATTACTTTTTCTTTGCTTTTTTCCTCCCCCTTTTTTCCTTTTTCCTATTTTTCTTCTCATTGACTACCTCCAGCCTTCCCATTGTTTTTATTTATCTTTTCTCCTCATCTTACTTTCCCTAACAGTCTTAGGTCTCTTGTTGGGAGTTACTGGCATTGAGGTTGGTTCACTTAAGCTAATTCTTGGTATGAACATTGACTGATATACATTTACTAACCAGGTGTATTATAGTCCATTTTCATACTGTTATGAAGAAATACCCGAGACTGGGTAATTTATAAAGAAAAAGAGGCTTAATGGACTCACAGTTCCACATGGCTGGGGAGGCCTCACAATCGTGGCAGAAGGCAAAGGAGGAGCAAAGTCGTGTCTTACATGGTGGCAGGCAAGAGAGCGTGTGCAGGGGAACTGCCCTTTATAAAACCATCAGATCTTGTGAGACTTATTTACTAGCACGAGAATGGCATGGGCAACACCCACTCCTATGATTCAGTTACTTCCCACTGGGTCCCTCCCATGGCATGTGGGGATTATGGGAGCTATAATTCAAGATGAGATTTGGGTGGGGACACAGCCAAACCATATCACCATGTTTGTTCAAGACACTGGCATTTGGCAAGTCATGCTTCATGGAGGCTCAGGATATACTTTTATGCTTTATGCTTCATAATATGTTTTTGAACTATCATCTAGATAGTCTTTAGTATTGAGTAGAAATGGAAAAGAATTTGTTTTTTCAGACCATTTGCTTACCATGGACATTATACAGATGGTGACTATTGTGATTTCACTGCATGTTTTTCATTTCCCAGGGAGCAGTACCTGCCTGGTGCCATTGCACTTTTTAATGTGAACAACAGCAGCAATAAGGACCAGTAAGTATATTTACAATAGAAAACCAAAGCTTTGGTTTTAAAGAAAACCAGTGAAAAGGTAGGAATATATCTGAATCTGTTATAGAGGAAATATTTATTAATCAAATGAATATTTATTAAACAAATGATCTAATACAATGGCAATGATAGTCTTATCATTTTGTTGAAAAGTAGTATTTATTCATTCATTTATTTGAATACATGTAGAAAAAATCATGTCTATAGTGTTCATGCAGTTGACTTTCTTTGTGAATAGAGTGACTGACAAAAATAAGTGAAACATATTACTCCTTTCCAGTTTGAGCCAATGTGTCTTAGGTGAAGTTCCTCAGGGGACAGTTTCTGAGATGGAGGCTTGTATGCAGAGGTTTGTTGGGTATGGTCTTGGGAACAATATCTGGAAGGGAGTTGGGGGTCAGTATTGGGCAGAGGGAGAAGTCGAACTTCAGAGAATAGAGCTGATGTACAATGTGATTCTATGGGGATCCCTGAAGCAGGGATGACCTTTTAGAGTTGTCCCTATTTAGGTAATAGACTTGGGCCTTTGTGCCCATGCACAGTTATTGGAAAAAGGTTGGCCCTAGAAGATGGAGCATAACCATCTGGATGGAGCCTGGTGGTTTCCTTCAGCCAAGGCCAGCCAAGGGAGAGGAAAAACTGAGCTGACAGCAACCAACACTCTTGGCAAGTGGGGAATGAGTGCCTGAATTTTGTGCACCACCTGCATAGCCACTGTACAGCCCACCCATGTGCTGCCCAGATCCGTTTTGTTTGTATAGAAAATTCACCCCATGTGGGAATACCTACTCCAGGATCCTGGTTATTTTTTCCTGAGAAAGCTTATAAGAGTAAAGTTAATGGGATTAAACTAAGGTCTCTGGCAGTTGCAGGCGGTTTTGAGGCCTCAAATGAAATTCTTCACCCTCTCCACTTCTACTCATTCTAGGGTCCTCTCACCCTTGGCCAGCACGTCTGCTGGTCTAGATGACTTATCTGGTGGAACAATACAGACACTCATCCCTGAAGGACTTGAGCCCTGGGTCACCATGCCCTTCTTGAGTCATGGCTACAGTACTTGCCCATTTACCACCAAAACTGGGCTGGAAAATACCAAAAGACCACCTAGGTGCAAATACGTCTCCCCTCCCTGCATTGTATACAGCACTGCCTACTTCTGATGATCACGGTCAATAACTTCTGCCAGTGTGGTGACTCTCTTCCTTGCCTGTTGGGCATGAGGGGCCCAAAGTGGCTGGGGAGTAGCCATAGCTTAATGTTTAATGGAACTCTGGCAATCCCTGGCAGATGCATCACCCCTCTGGAAGCCAGGACCTCTAGATCCATAGATCCTTAAGTTGCAAGAATGGGAAACACACCTTTCCTGCATTTGTCACCCCTACTTAGACCCTGTAGTTCCCAGACCAGTGCATTCTATACAGGCATAGAGAACCATACAATGATCATTGTTTTAGCATATATACACTATCCTAGAGGATGGCACCTTTTCTTCCTAGAGTATAAACTCTATGATAGCACTTCAGCCGTGGTTTCAAAAGGTCACTCCTTAACTATCATGTCAGTAGCTGACAAAGGTGTGCAGCATATGATAGGACCATTGGATTCCATACTCAGGTTCCAATGCCACATTTTTTTTTTTGCCTTAAAGTGGGTCCTTGGTCCAAAGTGGTGTTAAGCAATATTTCATATTAGTGATCATGCTTCATATGCCCCTAAATAATGGCACTGGTCAAAGCCCTTTGGCAAAAAAGCAAATGAATAGTCATAATATATGTCAGTTCTTATCAATATATTTGATGCCCCTTCCATGGTGTCAGGAGTCCAATTTAGTTAACTTGCCATCAAATGACTGATTACTTTCCTCAGGAGAAAGCACTGTTTTGGAGTCATAGCATTGGTCTCTGTAACAGGCAGGTTCACTAAGAGCAAAAAACAAACAAATAAAAACAAAGATTTTCAAACTTTGTGCTCACACTCATAATATGTCTATTTACTCTGCCTCTTCTGCTGAAATATTTTCCCTGATCTTTCCATCGTTTTCCATCCAGGTCCCTGACCAACCAGTCAAGGCATTTGTGACTGCCCATGAGTCCTTGTACACTTGTATATTCTTAATTTGGGCTATTTCTTTTTCCTTTTTTTTTTTTTTTTTTGAGACAGGTACTCACTCAGTTGCCCATGCTGGAGTGCAGTGGTGCAATCTCGGCTCACTGCAGCCTCCATCTCCTGGGGTCAAGTGATCCTCCTGCCTCAGCCTCCCAAGTAGCTGGGATTACAGGCATGCGCCACCACGCCCGGCTAATTTTTGTATTTTTTGTGGGGTTTCGCCATGTTGGCCAGGCTGGTCTCCAACTCCTTGGCCTCAAGTGATCTTCCCACCTCAGCGTCCTAAAGTGCTGGGATTACAGGCATGAGCCACTGGACCCCGCCTGGGCTATTTCTTTTTCCATACAAACTAGATGACTGTATACTGCTTGAAGCTGTGCCATTGGGGAAATTAACCTCACACTGTCTTCCAAGACCACCTCTAAGTGAGGCTGTGGTGCAGATACAGCCCATTTTGGCTTGCATCCACATTCTAAACTGACCCGTCTATGCAACATGCTGTATCAGCTCCTTTTAAAGAACCCCACATATGGCCACAGGTGGGGGCTGATAAATAGGTGCTGAGTGGAAAATGACATAGTGGGAAATGAATGAAAATTTCTAACGTGGAAAATGACATAAAGAAGGGTACTGAAGGCAGGGCATGGTGGCTCACACCTGTAATCCCAGCACTTTGGGAGGCCAAGGCAGGCAGGTCACCTAAGGTCAGGAGTCGAGACCAGCCTGGCCAACCTACATGGTGAAACCCCATTTCTACTAAAAATACAAAAATTAACCAGGCATGGTGGTGCACGCCTTTAGTCCCAGACACTTGGGAGCCTGAAGCAGGGGAAATCACCTGAACTGGGAGGCAGAGGTTGTAGTGAGCCGAGATTGTGCCACCACACTCCTGTCTGGGTGACACAGCAAGACTCCTTGAAAAAAAAAAAGAAGGAGGAGAAGGGTACTGAGCCACCTGCCTGGGCAGCTTACTTATTCCCTCTGATTCATACTCAATCCCAGGTATCTTACTTCATCATATGACAGATTGATACCTTATGAATTGTTGTTTCTGACAGAATCCATCTCATGATGGGCATTCATTTTATGTCCCATGGTTAGGTAATCCTATTTCAGGGTCTGATTAACAGAATGCCATTGATACAGATATAGTGGACTAATGTGGTGCTCTGAGAAATGTCCACGTGATCCAGGTCCCTCAAGACTGTCAGGACAGTAGGAAAGAGAGTTAATATAGACTTGGAAAGGAGTGTAGACGTGTACAGTTTGTCACCCCACGTGAGTATGAGCTATGTCTGATCCTCTTTCCTGATAGTATTGAAAAATGACATTCACATGACTGACCCAGAACCTTAGGTATGCAGTGTATATCAAGTGAATGCATTGTTTTCCACATGTGACACAGCAGCTGCAATTGGGGCTACCCCTTGGTTGATTTTGCAATTGTCTATTGCTGTCCATTCGGATCCATTTGGTTTTTGCAGGGGTCAGAGGATGAATTACGTGGGGAAATGAAGAGGGATCACCACCCCTGCATGCATTAGGTCTTAAAGGATGGCATTTCTTTTTCTCCCCAGGATGCAATGTTGCTTCTGGCCAGAAGGTGGGAAGCAGCTTAAGGGCTTCTCCTTGGTCTTACCCCTCTTTCCTCACAAGCCAAGGAACTAGTGGGGTAGGGGTGGGAGTTTTGCCGATGACCAATTATATACATTTCCCTTTTGTGTTCAGGAATTATGTACATTTCACTTTTACATTTAGGAACTGGTGAAATGATCACAGAGTGGATCTCTGTGTTATTTTCCTCATAGGACATGTCAGCTGCAACTGGGGCTACTACTTGGTTGATTTCGCAGTAGTCTATCTGCCATCCACCAGGATCTATTTGGTTTTTGTGGGAGTCAGATGATAAATTACATGGGTAAATTAGGAGAGACCACCACTCCTCTATGTATGATTTTATACAATTATATACATTTCTCTATTATATACATTTCTCTTTTATATTCAGGAACTTATATACATTCTACTTTTATATTCAAGAATTACATACATTTCACTTTTACATTTAGGAACTGGAGAAATGATCACGTAGTAGTGGGTCTGTGGACCCAGTGGAAACACCATAAGTCATATCTCATCCAGGAATCTATTATTACCAGTCCATCATATGCCCCTCAAGTTTAACAGGGGGCCACGATGATGCTTCAGTCGCTAGGTGTCAACATCAACTTGGATCCTGTGCCAAACAGTCTTCAATGTATCTAGGTATTCTTTTTTTCCCCCAGAGTACAGTGATCTAAGTAATGGCCATGGGTTCTTTAAGAGAAAGACTAGGGAAATCGTTACTGGAATATATTTGTCATAGTGCTGCAGAGTCTTTCTTCATAGGTCTTGGCTTCTCCTCTAGTCAGTGGTTTTAGGTCTAAGTACTGGCTTAGGTCTGGAACTGTTCAAAGGATTCTGATTTTTTTTTTAAATTTAAAATGTAATGAATGAATTTATTTTTTGAGATGGGGTCTCACTATGTTGCCCAGGCTGGTCTTGAACTCCTGGGCTCGAGTGATCCTCCCGCCTCAACCTCCCAAAGTGCTGGGATTATAGCCATAAGCCACCGTGCCCTACTAGGATTCTGATTTTTTTTTGATGGAGTAAGTTGCCCTCAACCTCCTAATTATTCATTCCTGATTCGTTTTGGTTGTATACATTAAATAATACCCTAACTAGCTAACAGGCTTCCCACATGTCTAGGAATACTGTATTCTATTAACCTCCTCCATGGCTGTCTATGGGTTAAGCCCCTTGGTTACCATACCCACCTTAATGCTCATTATAATTACTGGACCAATCTTACTTCTGATGGGTGAGCACTGCCATTAGTTTCAGTTATTTCTAGATCCTATTATCCCTATTGCTCTCCGAGAACTCAGTTCTGTAATGGCATTTCCCACCATCAGCCCTGGCCTACAGAGGATAGTACCACTGAACTTCTCAAAGCTGCTAACGCCCCTCTCACCAGCCCATTCCACATCACTTTTGCGTCCTTTGAGCCCTCTTTGGGAACATAATTAGCTGGTAGGCTATCTTCCAAACAGTGTATCCACTTCAAGATGCCACTTTTCTGAGTCTTTTGATACCTTCCTCCACCATCTGCCATGGTGTTAATGTTTATTTCATTTTGTGTGGGCCATTACCTTTTCCAGGTTTCCAAGAGCCATTTGAGTAGTGTGTCGACGTCATTCTTCAGGATCCATGCTAGGCTGTCAAATCTTGAATCATAGAAGTGTACTCCCATAGCAGCAAATTCTTCCTTATCCAACTTTATTGTTCTGTCCCTGTTTGTACGTGACCATCTTAGATGTTAAGCCTCACCTCATTTGTCAATCTTATCTTCCATTTCTTCTCAACAGAAGCTTTCCACTTCTGCTGGGTCATTCTTACCCAGATTAAGGCCATTGCACTTAGAACTTTTCCTGCTCTAACATCCTCTCTCTTCTTCTCAACTCCAACTCTTAGTCATACTTTGAGGCCTAGCTTTAGACCTACCTCCCTTTAAAAGCCTTCTCTGACTATCCTAGTGGTAATGAGATGCCTGTTCATTCAAGTCTGGCTAATGAAATTTCCTAAGACATCTGAGCTGACAATGGCAGCCTGCTATAACCCTAGGTCTGTCTGACTTCAGAATCTATTCCCTGCGGATAGAGAAAGCTAACTGTAGAAAGAGGCACTAGTTACACAATCTCCACTCAAGAAGAAATTTTATGTGGAAAAAGGTGGCCTTAAATCTGGTAAATTATTCTAATAGCTGAGATTCCACCATATTACCAGACAGCTTGTTGATTACTCATGAAAAATGACTTCAGTTCAGGGTTATCCCCTCTAAAGAAAATTGATGGCATTTTCTTAAAATTCTCAATGATTTTATTCAAGGATAAATGTAAATGATGTCAAGAAGCTTACATTTTAAATATTATTTTTAATACATTAACACTTTTGAAATACACTCTCGGGGGGCTGTTGTTTCTTAAATTTTTCTCCTTAGTATTATGCCTTTATTCATCTCCATTTGTTTCTATTTCCCACATCTATTAGCTTAGAAGTTTTTGTTTATTATCTGGATAATCGTCTGCCCCACCCCCCACTTTTTGGGGTAGAAATCTCCAGTAAGAGACCAGATGGGTTTTGAGCACTGAAGCAGGTCTTTGAATGCAAGGCTGAGAATTTTGCTCGATGAAAAAGAAAGTAAATAAGAGTGGAAGACTGTGATTATGTGACAGATACATAATTTTTTTTCTTTAGGGAACCAGAAGAAAAAAAGAAAAAGAAAAAAGAAAAGAAGAGGTAAGACTTTGGCAAGAATTACCCCACCTTTTTCTGCCCATAATATTTCTGTATTTTAATACTACTTTCTTAATTTTTTCAGCAAATCAGATGATAAAAACGGAAATAAAAATGACCCAGAGAAGAAAAAGAAGAAAAAGGACAAAGAGAAGAAAAAGAAAGAGGAGAAAAGCAAAGATAAGAAAGAAGAGTAAGCACTTTTAGTGGCATTGAAATAGAATGAAATTGTGATGGGTTTTAGATGCAGGGATGATTTTCCATAATACAGAGTAGAAAGAAACTTTATAGTAAAGAGCCCTGTGTAAAGACTAAATGTCTTTAAACATTGAAAAATAAACATTTAGCATAAATTATCAGAAGTGAATTAAAACTTTTTCTAATTTCCCTAAAATTAGCAATGGTAGCATTATTCTTTATTTATTTATTTATTTATTTATTTTTATTATTATACTTTAGGTTTTAGGGTACATGTGCACAATGTGCAGGTTTGTTACATATGTATCCATGTGCCACATTGGTGTGCTGCATCCATTAACTCGTCATTTAGCATTAGGTATATCTCCTAATGCTGTCCCTCCCCCTCCCCCCACCCCACAACAGTCCCCGGAGTGTGATGTTCCCCTTCCTGTGTCCATGAGTTCTCATTGTTCAATTCCCACCTATGAGTGAGAACATGCGGTGTTTGGTTTTTTGTCCTTGCGATAGTTTACTGAGAATGATGGTTTCCAGTTTCATCCATATTCTTAATTCTCTCAAGAATTTTCACTGCTAGGGTTAATTCTCTTCCCTAAGCATTGGTGAAGATAACTTATCGCTGAGAAATATTTAGGTTCCAAGGAGGATTAGGTTTCTAGGATCCTACAATCATTTTAAAAACTGAAATAAAAATTTAATTTTTATTTTAATTGCATTCTTATAAGGAGTGTGCAACCTAGATCCCTTGCACGTGCAGATGACAATAAGGTTTGTGCTCCTATGAGAATCTAATGCTGCTGCTGATCTGACAGGAGGCCGAGCTCAGGCAGTAAAGCTCCCTCGCCCTGCAGCTCACCTCCTGCTGTGTGGCCCACCGGGTTCCTAACAGACCACAGACCAGTACCGGCCTGCAGCCTGGGGGTTGGGGACCCCAGATCTATGCCACTATTCCCTCTCAGTGGCTGAGGTTATACAACTGACTGCAGCATCGCAGTGAAACCACGGCTTTAGTAAAAACCTAATGTACGCTTTCATATAAGACTGGTCATTTCATTATCTATCCACCCCTCACTAACCACTTTCTTAGGACTAGTGCTCTTATGCCATGCTAATCTTCTGCAGAGTGAGCTTCTCCAGCTTACTTCCATGTCATTAATTGTAGTTGATGGGCATAACGATGTTTAATATGGTAAATAAAAATGTTCTTGTATCTTGGTAACTATCCCCTTTATTTCTAATTGCTGCTAGGGAGAAGAAAGAAGTTGTGGTTATTGATCCCTCAGGAAACACATATTACAACTGGCTGTTTTGCATCACATTACCTGTTATGTACAACTGGACAATGGTTATTGCCAGGTGTCTATAATTTTTTTTTTTTTATGGATCTCACCCCATTTCTAGTTTCCAAGTTCACTGACTAAACAATTTGACTTAGAGCCCTTTAGGACACACCTCCTTTCTCTACTGCAGGTGGTAAAGAGAGGCTAGATTATTCTCAGTGTGTTTTCCTGGGATCAGGAGGAGGTGCTTCAGTTCTCAATATAATTGGGTCTGCAGTACTGGGATGCATGGAGGGATCAGGGGAAGACTTTTATTTTTTAATTTTTTTAACTTTTAGGTTCGGGGGTACATGTGCAGGCTTGTTATATAGGTAAACTCGTGTCACAGGGGTTTGGTGCACAGATTATTTTCTCACCCAGGTATTAAGCCCAGTACCCAATAGTTATTTTTTCTGCTTCTCTCCCTTTTCCCACCCACCACTCTCAAATAGACGCCAGTGTCTATTGTTGGAGGGGGAGACTTTTAAACTTTTGGTTGTATAATAACTTAACTAGAACATCGGGAGAAACTATTTTCTTTGACCTATGAGAAAAAAATGTTGCCAATAGTGGAAAAAGATCAAGGATTTAGTGTCTTTTAGATGGTAAACATCTCACTCATCCAAGACCAAGCACAATTTCCCAAAGCATTTTGGGTACAGATAGTCAATATGACCCTGGTGATCAATGTGTTTCACCCAACATATTTTTATTTTAGTTTTAGGCCATTTATTTTTTTAATTTATTTAAAGTTTTTTTTGTACAAATTTATAGGGTACCTGTGAAATTTTGTTACTTGCATATAATGCATATAGTGATTAAGTCAGGGTATTTACAGTGTCCATTACCCAAGTTCATTTTTGTTAAGTATAGTCTGCTATCAAACATTGAATTTATTCCTTCTGTCTTACTGTATACTTGTACCCTTCAACCCACTTCTTCTTACGGGATGTTTTTACTAAGCTGACTAGTATCATGGAAAGGATGTTGGAATTCAGAAGGGTGAGGATCGAAATCCAACCACTGAGGGAAAGTTTCGGGAAAGCCGTGGTTAATGAAAGGACTCTAAGGACCTCTCCTAGCCTGAGTGTGCTGTGCTTCTCATCATGATAAAGAAAATATACAAAGAGAACTTTTACTGAAATTGGCTCCCATTTCTTTTTTATTTATACAAGTGTTTCTTTTTTTATAGAGCATGTTTTGATGAACTTCAATCTGATTACCTAGAATATTGGCTCATTTTGGATTACGTATCAGACATAGTCTATTTAATCGATATGTTTGTACGAACAAGGACAGGTAAATATGTTCAGTTTTGAATATTTTAAAATTTCATGCTTTTATCTCTAGCGTTGTAATTTGACATTTCCTAATCCAAGTATTCTTCAAAGTAAACTCACAAAAATCTGTTCTAGAGAAAAAGGCACAGGCGACAGCAAGAGTCATGATGTATAAACTCACAGGCTTAGATGACTCCAGCTGGTTCAGAGGAAGTTACCAGGCAACTTTTTGACAAGTAGTTGTGGCTTTCCTCCATTATCTTGGAGGTTTTGTGCCAGGCGAGAGGAATAGAGAGAGCAGAAATATTCTGCCAGATATAGGGGGAAGAGTAATTGCTACCTAACAGGGAGATAATTTAAAGAGTCATGGGGAAAAATGTCATTGCCCTCAGCAGAGCCATATTCAAAATTTTATAAGAAGGAGGAAAAATGCACTTAACTCAGCTTTGTGGTTTATGGTGAGATATTATTGACCAGAGGGGATAGCTTCTGAAGTATTTCTGTTAAGTAGGTAGGAGCTTATTGTTTCTACACCACTCTCCACACGCAAATGTAACCGGTATACACAGATTATAACCTTTTAAGAATCATTATGTAAAACTGAACATTCTCTAAATACTAGTATTTTGGAACAATGCTCCACTTGCTCTGTCATATTTGTAGCTTTGGTAGCCAGTTTAGGAGAAGGAGCAAATCCCTTTCCTAGTGTAATGTATCAGAGGGCTGAAATGCTGGGTTTAAAACACACAAGCCCATGGTAACAGCATAGGAGGGAAGATCCCAAGTGTCTAAGGGAGCAAGAATGAGAGATGAAAATGCAGCCTGAAAGGACATTTATGCTTCACATTGAAGGGAAGGCAAGAATATGCAAAATAGACAGCACAGGGCAAGTACCCAAGCGTCCAGGGTAGGGCTGGGATTCTGACAAGGCACTGGCATGGGCTATTAGGCACATTGCTAGCGTGTTCAGGAAACCTTCCACGAACTGTGTATGGTGGGGAAAAAAAACAATAACCCATTGTATGTTACTACACTCTCAATACAACACAATTCTGGTCACCAATATGTACATGGCGTTTCCTCTACACACCAAGCAATTCTGTAACACCAGCTGGGTTAAAATTTAACTGAATTCGAGGGGAGTTAGAACAGACCCCACAGGTTAAGGGCTCAGTCTCCCAAGATGATCCCCCACTTCAGATGCCAATCGTTAAGTCTCGGGTTGTGACTTGCGCTTCTGACTGACCAGCTATAAATTGGAGTTCCCACAGCTCCCTCATGGGTCTAGTAATTTGCTAGCACGACTTATAGACCTTAGGAAAACACTTATGTTTACTGCGTTATTATATTAATAAAGGGTATGATAATGAATACAGATGAAGAGCCAGATGAAGAGATACATAGGGCAAAGTAGGAAAGAGTCATGAGAACAGGGGCTTTTGTCGCCATGGAACTGGGGTGTGGCACCCTCCTAGTTCATAGATGTGTTCACCAACCTGATAATCCTCCAAACCCCATAGTTCAGGGATTTTTATAGAGGCTTCATCATGGAGGCATGATGGACTATTAACTCAGTCTCCAGTGCTTCTCCCTTTCCTGGATGAAGAAGGTTGGGGTAAAAGTTCCAAGCTTCTAAACATAACTTAGTCTTTCTGGTGACCAGCCCCAGCTTGGACCTCACCAAGAGCTGCTTCATTAGAACAAAAGACACTTTTCCTTTTCTTTCTTTCTTCTTTCTTTCTTTCTTTCTTTCTTTCTTTCTTTCTTTCTTTCTTTCTTTTTCTTTCTTCTTTCTTTCTTTCTTTCTTTCTTTCTTTCTTTCTTTCTTCTTTCTTCTCCTTTCTTTTTCTATCTCTTTCTTTCTTTCTTTCTTCTTTCTTTCTTTCTTCTTTCTTCTCCTTTCTTTTTCTCTTTCTTTCTTTCTTTCTTTCTTTCTTTCTTTCTTTCTTTCTTTTTCTTTCTTTCTTTTCTTTCTCTTTCTTTCTTTCCCTCCCTCCCTCCCTCCCTCTCTTTCTTTCTTTCTTTCTTTTTTTTCTTTAAAATAGTATCTTAAGCTGGTCTCGAACTCCTGCACTCAAGGGATCCTCCTGCCTCAGCCTTCCAAAGTGCTGAGATTACAGGTGTGAGCCACTGCACCTGGCCAGAACAAAAGACATTTCTATCACCCAGGAAATATCAAGGGATAAAGAGCTCTGTTTCAGGAACTGGGGTCAAGAACCAAATACCACAACAAAAGATGGACTTAGGGCGCTCGTGCCTGTAATCCCAGCACTTTGGGAGGCCAAGGCAGGTGGATCACGATGTCAGGAGATCGAGACCAGCCTGGCCAATATGGTGAAACCCTGTCTCTACTAAAAATACAAAAATTAGCTGGGTGTGGTGGCACGCGCCTGTAGTCCTAGCTACTTGGGAGGCTGAGGCAGAAGAATTGCTTGAAGCCGGAGGCGGAGGTTGCAGCAAGACGAGATTGCACCACTGCACTCCAGCGTGGGTGACAGAGCAAGACTCTGACTCAAAAAAAAAAAAAAAAAAAGCACTTAGTAACCATATTGCTTAGGAAATTACAAGAGTTTTAAGAGTTTTGTGCCAGGGACCAAATATATATATATATCTCACAATATCACAGGAATGCTACTCATAAAAGGAATGGCTTTACCTGGATGGAGATGATAGACCTTGATTGATTCATACACTCTCACTTTTGCACTTACAAATTTTTCTTTTCTCTTTTCTTTTCTTTTCTTTTTTTTCTTTCTTTTTTTTGAGACAGGGTCTCGCTGTTGCCCAGGCTGGAATGCAGTAGTGCTATCATAGCTCACTGCAGCCTCGAACTCCCAGGCTCAAGTGATATTGGGTCTCAGCCTCCCAAAGCGCTGGGATTACAGACGTGAGCTGTCTGGCCAAAATTTTACCTTTTATTTCTGCAGCAGAATATTTTCTACAGTCATAGGTTTATTGGTATTTGTATTTTATTACATTGTTAAAGGCATATTTATTGAAAATGAATTTTTTTTGACCTCAACAAAGTTAATTGACAGTATTCACAAAAATTCACGATGACATAAAAAGGAGAAACACTGAATTGATTTTATTTTCTATTTTAGGTTACCTAGAACAAGGACTGCTGGTAAAGGAAGAACTTAAACTCATAAATAAATATAAATCCAACTTGCAATTTAAACTTGATGTTCTGTCACTGATACCAACTGATTTGCTGTATTTTAAGTTAGGGTGGAACTATCCAGAAATTAGATTAAACAGGTTGTTACGGTTCTCTCGTATGTTTGAGTTCTTCCAGAGAACAGAAACAAGGACAAACTATCCAAACATCTTCAGGATTTCCAACCTTGTTATGTATATCGTCATCATTATCCACTGGAATGCATGTGTGTTCTACTCTATTTCTAAAGCTATTGGATTTGGAAATGATACATGGGTCTACCCTGATATTAATGATCCTGAATTTGGCCGTTTGGCTAGAAAATACGTATACAGCCTTTACTGGTCTACACTGACTTTGACTACCATTGGTGAAACACCCCCTCCTGTGAGGGATTCTGAGTATGTCTTTGTGGTGGTTGATTTCCTCATTGGAGTGTTAATTTTTGCTACCATCGTTGGTAACATAGGTTCTATGATTTCCAACATGAATGCAGCCAGAGCAGAATTTCAAGCAAGAATTGATGCTATCAAGCAATATATGCATTTTCGAAATGTAAGCAAAGATATGGAAAAGAGGGTTATTAAATGGTTTGACTACCTGTGGACCAACAAAAAAACAGTTGATGAGAAAGAAGTCTTAAAGTATCTACCTGATAAACTAAGAGCAGAAATTGCCATCAACGTTCACTTAGACACATTAAAAAAGGTACGCATTTTTGCTGATTGTGAAGCTGGTCTGTTGGTGGAGTTGGTCTTGAAATTGCAACCCCAAGTCTACAGTCCTGGAGATTATATTTGCAAGAAAGGGGATATCGGACGAGAGATGTACATTATCAAGGAAGGCAAACTCGCTGTGGTGGCAGATGATGGAGTCACTCAGTTTGTGGTATTGAGCGATGGCAGCTACTTCGGTGAGATTAGCATTCTTAACATTAAAGGGAGCAAAGCCGGCAATCGAAGAACTGCCAATATTAAAAGTATTGGCTACTCAGACCTGTTCTGTCTCTCAAAAGATGACCTCATGGAAGCTCTAACTGAGTACCCAGATGCCAAAACTATGCTGGAAGAGAAAGGGAAGCAGATTTTAATGAAAGACGGTCTACTGGATCTAAACATTGCAAATGCTGGCAGTGATCCTAAAGATCTTGAAGAGAAGGTTACTCGAATGGAGGGGTCAGTAGACCTCCTGCAAACAAGGTTTGCCCGAATCTTGGCTGAGTATGAGTCCATGCAGCAGAAACTGAAACAAAGATTAACCAAGGTTGAGAAATTCCTGAAACCGCTTATTGACACAGAATTTTCAACTATTGAGGGAACTGGAGAAGAAAGTGGGCCCATCGACTCTACATAGAACCGAAAAGCTGGTCATTAACAGGGACATGCCTCATGATCCTTTTGATCCTGTGACTGACATCAACTAAAATTTAAAAGAAGAGGAAGACTCAGTTGGGAAATTTTTCCATGAGGAAAATGTGCTTTGGTGCAAGGTACAAGGCCCCCACCCTCTCTGAGAGATACTATGATTAAAAAAGCTTTGTATCTTGGGATTTTTCACAACTGATAATGTGCAAAGATACAAACTGATTAACTTGTCAGTGTCTGTATCTTCTGATTTTTTCACATATGCTCATTTTATGTAATAATCTTCATAAAAATGAATAAGTATCCCTCAGTTTCATGCCATTTCCATTGTTGAGTGAAGTGTATTTGAAGTAACTGAGAATTACCATGTACATCATATATGGGATAACATTTTAAAAAATTAGACGGCAATAAAGTAAAATTAATTATGCAACTGTAGTGAAAATGAGTTATTTGATAATTTAGCAGGCAGTTTAGGATCTTGCAGAACTTCAGGGTCATTTTAAGGAAAATCAATCATTTTTGTAGTTTAGGACTGAGAAAGAGTGGCTGAGAGAAACTTTTTACCAATAAAAGCATGATAAATCAGACTTTATGAATATATATATATGCACACATAAATATAGAGATATATTACATTGAAAATCACAAAATGTTTTAGGAATCTTTTATATTAAACTTTAAATTTTTTCTGATTATTAAGACCTGACAGCAGTGGCTATGTTTCTACTTCTCTGCCCGGCCAGCAGTAAGAAAAAGGGATAAAGTAATAATATTTCTGGGTGATTAACAAGGGAAATTGTCACAATGTTAAAAAAGGCGACTTGAAATTTCTGGGGACCAGCATGAGCATCACCTGGAAGCTTCTCAGAAATGCAGAATCCTGGGCTCTACCCCAGGATTCAGAAGCATGCATGTAGAGAACCAGGAAGGAGTTAATGAGAGGATGGTTCTAGAAAAGAAAAGGAAACGATCTGGCAGCTGTGTGGATGTGGAAAACATTGCTAATCGATCAGCCATCTTCTGAACCCAGGTGTGGCTCAAAAAAACCTTTCTTAACACAGATCACTGGAAGATTTCTATCCCTATCTATAATGACATGACTAAAGATGGCTTCTTGTTAATTTGACATTTCAGATACTTAAACAGACCTTGATTGTGGTATGCCGATGGTATATTTTATTCTATTGTACCAGTAGAATATCCACTGAACTATACATTATGTCTTTGAAGTCCTGTGTTTCCATTCATCTTGGCTGTTCCTTCAGTATCAGCTGGCAAGTATTTCTTCACTACAGAAATGTCTAGTCCTGGAGTGGGTGCGTTGTGTACAATACCATGATGTATTTCTGTCTGACACAAGTTCTCCTTTTCCTCTTTTTCTTCTTCTTCTTGTTATTACTTCTTCATCTGCATTTTGTTCTTTTTCTCTGTGCCTTTTCTTGCCTGTTACAAAAACCTCTAAGACAGTGTAAAGAGGCCTACTGGCTACCCATACCAGGTAGATATGGTAAGATAGGGAGAATGAGGGTTACATACCTGGCTTAGAGCTGGCTCCCAAGAAGAAGCACCCCTAATTACAGCATCCAGGACTATGGTGAATACTTTGACTCTCATCTGGGATAGAGATACAGCCAAGGATTCTGATTTGGTGACCCCGACCCAAGCTCTATAGTCTTGCTGATGCTTACATTGGACAGGTGGCTGATTCTTGGCTCAAAGTCTTGGGGTAAGGTGAATTTAGCCAACTATTCTTTTTTTCATGACTCCTCCATGTAGAGAGGAATCTGATGTGCTGAAATTGCACTGTGGGCTTTAGTTTACAGACACCTGGGGTGCAATGCAGAGGTTCATAATTGGATTCCAGCTTCATCAGGGAGTTTTTTTTTTTAAGACAGGAAACATATAGCTTTAGGGAAATTCATGATAAGAGTGTTGACTTGGGCACATGTGGATGCCAAAGCAGGAACTCACCTTTTAGCAACCCAGACACCAGCCATATTCCAAGTTGATTCTAGACGCCAACTGGTCGTCCAGAACCAGCATCTTAACATATGAGGACCAGAACAAGTTTGGCATAAGGGCAGGAGTGAGGGTGGGGAGGTGGGTAGGATGAAATCTGAAGATCCTTAATACCTGTGTCTGAGAGGAGCTGGGACTCAGAGATGGTAGATCAGTGAGAGAATAGAAATTCAATCTCTAGTCTTGCCAATATGTCTGGTGAGTGTTTATCCTGTTCTTCTGCCAACTCTATTATAATATAGAGTTCTCATAGGAAGAGACTGCTTTAACATTTTGCATACGTTAAAAAAAAAAAAAACCCGTTTCCAACCTAAAATATGGTGTGATTAAGCTTCCTACCATTAGGTGGCAATGTAGGTCTACAATTATAACCTTGAAAGCCCGAACTGTTTAGAGATTACAAGCGGTGTAATCAGTGCTCTTTGGCAATAAAGAGTAATATTTCTCTGACACAAATATTTCCAGAAGATTTTAGTATAGCAAACTATATACTAGTTTAAACTGAAAACATGATCAAATAAATTTAAAATTTAAATTTAATTGATAAAGTAATAAGACCCATTGAAGCATTTGAATATTTCTTAATTTCAGGAAGTTCACCAAGGGAATAATAATAATCACATTACAAAAAGCTTACTGATGTTTAAGACATGTACTAGAGATAAACAAAAGGGGACAAAATGGAGCAAACGGTATTTATATTAAAATTAAGTTTACATTTTTATTTTTAAAAAGTCCATTGCTTTAAAAAGTCTTAAAACTACTGATTTAACAGTATTGGAAATAAGCCTACTTAGGACACCGTAAATTTAGGTAATGTTCTTCCTCATGTTAACTGAAACTGTGTTATTGGATGCCCAGGTTTATAGACTGTTCAGAATACAAAATATGAATCAACAGGTGTGTAGACGCTAAAGAAATAGTTTGATATTCTCTGAACTAGTTTATCTCTAGGTGAAGAAGAAAGAAAGTGGGGAATTCAAGGAAAGGGAAAGGAGAATGTAGAAAGGCCTCAGAGATCATCTAGTCCACCCCTCCTCATTTTACAAATACAAAAATGATGGCCAGGCAACAGTAAGATTGTTGAGAACGTAGAGTATTAGAAACTGAGTCAGAGTCTCACTGAGGGAGGCAGGAGGCAGCCACATGCCTAGGCAGATAGGGGCAGGTCCCTGGTGAAACACCACCTCTAAGCTGAAGACGGTTTAAAGCCTGAAGGCCAAGCCACAAGTTAGGTCCTCAGACCAGTTTGAGAACTTGTCTTTCCGTTTGGCATGCTTTCCTCTGATTGATCCCCACCCTCAGCCATACTGGGGGACTTTTTTCCACCTTTGGGTAGGGGAACCACCCCCACAACCCCACGTCCCCTCTTTGCTGAGAGCTTTCCTTTCGCTTAATAAATTCTACTCCACTCACTCTCCAGTGTCCATGTGCCTAATTCTTCCTGGTCATGAGACAAGAACTTGGACCTACTTGGACCCACACACACGTGCCACCACGCCTGGCTAATTTTTGTATTTTTTAGTGGAGACGGGTTTCACCATGTTGGCCAGGCTGGTCGCAGTCTCCTGACCTCGTGGTCCACCCACCTCATCCTCCCAATGTGCTGGGATTATAGGGGTGAGCCACTGCACCCAGCTTTTTTTTTTTTTTTTCTAGTTAGGGTTTACTCCCCTCACCCAGGCTGTAGTGTAGCGGCTACAATCTTGGCTCATTGCAACCTCTGCTTCCTGGGTTAAAACGATCCTCCTGCCTCAGCCTCCTGAGTAGCTGGGCCTACAGACAGGTACGTGCCACCAGGCCTAGCTAAATTTTTTTTTTTTTTTTTGAGAGGGAGTCTTGCTCTGTCACCCAGGCTGGAGTGCAGTGGCATGATCTCAGCTCACTGCAACCTCTGCCTCCCAGGTTCAAGCAATTCTCCTGCCTCAGCCTCCCAAGTAGCTGGGATTACAGGCATCTGCCACCACGCTGGGTTAATTTTTGTATTTTTTGTAGAGTTGGGGTTTCACCATGTTGCCGAGGCTGGTCTTACTTAACTCCTGAGCTCAAGCGATCTGCCAGCCTCAGCCTCCTAAAGTGTTGGGATTAGAGGCATAAGCCACTGCACCTGGTCAGTGCTGACTTTTATGTGTACACACAATATAACCTATATAAAATTTACAAAAAAACACAAAGCATTAAATCGTGTTTATGGATCTGCACATATGATGTAGAAGTTTAATATCAGCCAGGAGAATGGCAGATGACAGAAATCAGAGTAGTGCTTACTTCTGTGGGGGATGAAGGACAATGAGATGGGAGGGAGGGTGAGAAATACCTAGCACTTCAGGTGTCTGTGCTGTTTCATATCTTTTAAAACAAATGGATCCAAATGTTAAGCAAATGGATCCAAATGTTAAGATTTGATAAAGCTAGCTACAGATACCTGTATATTGCTCTCTATAATTTTTGGTATGTTTGAACTGTTTCAAAAAATAAAAAGAGAAGAGTTCAGTATAAATTCACACAGCTAGTTCAGTGGCAAAGCCTGGACTTTTGACCCTGGGTTCAGTGCTTACTTCACTATGACATTGGACTTGATTGCTTTCTACGCAGACCAAGATCTACTTGGTGATAACATGCCTGTTATCCATATGTTTCTACTTTAAGCTGGACAGAGTGCATGTTGAGTGAATTTGTGACAATGCTTTATAGAATTACATTTTATGTCTGTCTCTTGATTTCCTGACTGGTTAGAGATGAAAGAATGCATTTTTCATCAATGTATCCCTTTGGGATTCTGAAAATAGCAATTTACCACAAAATTACTCACCAGCCTGACAATGTTGGTTCTTAAAAGAGTTGATATTGGATTTCTTGTCAGATTGCCAATTTCTCCTCTTTCCAATTAGATTCATTTTTTTTTATCTGGGCTGAGCTTCAGCCAGTCTTGGACTTGGTCCAATGAGCTACTTGGGTTATTTCTTCAGAGAGCTGGGAGCCTGTTTACCTGGGTTTCTCACAAAGATTCCAACTTCTCCTCTTTCCAATCAGGTTAATTTTTGTTTTATCTGGGTTGAGCTTCAGGCAACCTTGGACTTGGTCCAAAGAGCTGCTTGAGTTATTTCTTCAGAGAGCAGGGAGCCTGTTTCCTGGATTTGTCACAAAGATTCATGATGCCAAGGAGTGCAGGTACTTTGGTGGCACCAAAGTCCATGGTGTTCCATGATCTCCCCCAGTGGTATCATTGCTTACTCTCCACAGAAAGAATGATAGATGAGCCACCCAGTGGCACTCAAGGGATGAACATTTTCCCACTGTTATCGGGGGGTCTCTAGGATAGGAATGTAATTTTCCCCACTCAGTTTAAAATTTAATAAATCACTTCCAGCTCCTCACTTTACAAAAACAAGACAAAACAAAACAAAACAAAAAAAACCCTGATAATTAATTGATCTACATTACCAGTATTTCCATTGTTCCATTCACATGTAATTTCACAATGCCTAAAGAGGACAAATACCAGTGGATGGGCTTTACTTAGTATGGATAAACTCCATTGGATAAATTCAGTGTGAATAAATTCCACTGGAGTACACTTAGGGTAGAATAATTCAAATTATACTTTAAAAATGATTGGCTCTAAGAAATCAAATGCAATTGAGACCTACATAAGGAGTTTTGTAGCCAGTAAGGAATTGCAAAAATATGCCAAAGAGGTTTGGTTTCATTAGAAATAACTTTTAAGAAATATTTTCTGGCATTTGTAGAAAATCACGGGGCATCTGAGCATAGATAGTTGTATGAATTTCTGCTTCATGAACCCTGAATATATTTTATCAGAAGATCTAGAGAATAGTTGAAAGAAGGTCTAGAGAATAGTTGCCACATGTGAATAAATAGTGATGGGGAGGGGACATGGGACTCTAGTCCAGAAACACAAAGGCTAAGAGAAATATGGACCCCAGACCTAAAGTTTCCAGTTTCCAAAAGAGTCTCATGCTCAAAACACAGCCCTGAACAAAGAGCCACTGCACCTGAAGGATCCATACCATATGGACATGTGGGCTCTGCCCTCTGATGACAATAACTAGAAGCATTCTCCAGTGCAGTGGAGATCACATTAGATCTTAGTGACTTTCCACTACAGTATCCAGGATGGGGGCCAGGCTGAAGAATGTCTGAGATAAGCATGTCAAAATGGACAAACACTGCAAGTTCCTATAGAAAGTTTACAACTTTCACTTGTGCACAAGTTTCTAGATCCTCTTTTCTACTATCTTCCACTCCACCTCCCATGTGTTATCACTTTTTCCTTCTCTATGGGATAGTCCCCATAGTGTACAATGCCTCAAATATTAATACCTGATGCTTGACCCCATTTCTGTTTCCTGTTAACACCCTTTTTCTTTGTTCTCCTTCCTCGTAAAACTATTTTGTAGCATTTGTTCTTATAGAATTTTTTTCTTACTGTTCTTTCTTGAATCTGATAGAATTAAGACTTGCTACTACCACTCCACTGAAACCTCTTGTCAAGGTCACCAATGACCCCTATATGGCTAAATCTAATGGTCAGTTCTCAGTCCAAGACTTATTAGACCACTTGGTAACACTTGACAGAAATGATCACTCCCTCTTTCTTGAAATACTTTCTTCATTTGGCTTTTGGTCAGTTCTCTGCCTGAACTTCCATCTCCCTTGCTTTCTCCTAATCGTCAGGTCTTTCAATATCAAAGTATTGTGTAGCCATGATATTCACTCCATAAGTGAGCTCATATATCTTATGACACTTTATAATGTCTATGTGTTGAAGACTGCCAAATTTATATCTCTACCCTCTCCTCTGAATTCCAGACTTGCATATTCAACTACATACTTGATATATCCTTTGGTGAGAACTTGATGTGCCCTAAACAGAACTCATGATATTGTCCTCAAATCCGTTCTTTCCCTAATATTCTCTATCTTAGTAAATGGCACCTACCACTTCTTCAGGTGAAAAACTTTGGGTCATCTTTTCTTGCCTCTTAGTCTCATACCTAATATCTAATTTGTCAGTAAATGTTGTCAACTCAATCTTCAAAATATAACCTGATCTGACCGTAACTCACCTTTTCTACTCCTAGTCCAAACCACCACCTTTCACCTAAACAAGTACAGTAGCCTCTTAACAGGTCTCTTTAATTTCACTCTTGCTTCCCTTCCAGCAATGGTCCATTTCCCTGTAGTAACCACTGTGATCATTTAAAAACATCATTAGATCATGTCACTCCCTTGCCTCAGCTTGCTTAAAATTAAATAAAAAATTCCCACCATAGTCCTACCTATTAAAGGACTTTTGATTACCTCTCCAATTTAATTGCCTACAACTCTTCTGCCTGCTCATTCTCTTTCAGTGAGATCAGCCTGCCTGCTGTTCCTGAAATACACCAAATATATTACTTTTTCTTGGTCCTTATACTTTCCATTTCCTCATCTGGGGAAATTCTTCCCCCAGTGTCCAGTGGCTTATGCTGTCCCTTTTTTCAGGTCTCTGTTCAAATGTCACCCTATTACAGTGGTTTCTGGAACTACCTGATTTAAATTCAAACCGTCTTCACCTTATCTGCCTGCACAGATCATAATTTGACATTACATGTTTATTATCTGTCTTCTCTACTAAAACGAAAGTTCCATGAGTACAGGCCCTTTATTTTATATATTGCTCATTTCCAGTGCCTGGAAAGTGCCTGGGATATAACAGGGGATCAATAAACATTTCTTGATTTAATTAATAAACAGGTAAATTTTCCAACCAATCCTGGAAAGATAAAACTCAAGAGCTCAAATTAAGTTGATTTAAAGACTAGAATTACTGAAGCATTATTATTTGCACATCTGAATTTGTAAACCGGGGGTCAGACCTACTACAATTTTAATTCTAGTTGGCCATTCTACCACAAGGCCCTCCCCATCTCAAAGCATCCTCTCTCTATATTAGTTTTCCTGAAAAATATTGCTTTTATGATGTTACTTCCCTTCTTTTAAACCTCATAATGGTTACCTACTGTCAACATTGGGACCAAAGTTTTCTACTTCTGTTTTCAAGGTCTTTGCTAACCCTATTTATCACCTTGGCTGTGAGATTCAACAGAATTTTCTCCATTCTGATCCCAAGCACAGGCTATGCTTATTTTCATATCTAAACCTTGACTCATGACATCCCTACCACTCAGAATGCCTCCTTCCATTCAAATCTCACCTTTCCCTTAATCATTTTCTCAGTTCTCAGCAACTTCATGACCTCTTTATCCTTACCTTTGTACTTTACATACAGCGAACCCTTCCCATCTCTGAGTATGTCTGTCCAGTGCTGACAATACTGAATATCTGTTAGACTCCATTACTTATTGATTGACAAATTATTTAGCCGAGTATTTGAAAAAATGTATATTAAATATGAATGAGTACTTAGTTTATTTTCTCTCTGTTATGAAGGTTATTCTAAAAAAGTAAAATGATAGTCCAGTTTTGTTCAAATTACTTTATTTTAATGAAATTCATATTATACAGTACTTTTTTAATCGTTAAATTTGAGTATTACTAAGTAGTGCAAAAAAGGATTCAGTCCCCTAAAGTTAGGGCTGGCTAGGAAAGTCAATGTGATAATTCAATTTTTCTAATTCTCCTCTGCCCTACCCATGGCAGAACAGCTTTCTTATTTTGCCTGGTAAATTTGCACTTCATGATATTTTTTCTTTTTCCTTTTTCTTTTCATTCCTGAAGTTTGGTTGGGTCATATTAGTATTTCAAGTAAAATTGATATAAAATGTATACAGTGCCCGTGTCAGTCAGGGTCCAATTAACAACAAAAAGCACACATTGGGTTAAATTTAATACAAAGATTTATTAAACTTCGATAAAAGAACAACTACAAGGAAACTATGGTATTCTAGACCTGGGGGCGCAGGTACACAAGGAAGGACAATAAGAGTTCAGATCTTATTGGAGAAGGTGTAGTTCAGCACACTGGATAGCAAAGACGCTTGCTGGTCTGTTCTAGTCAGAGCTGGTCTGCAGTGCTGGGCAAGTAGGAAGTAACTCTCTAGAATGCACGTAGAACACAGTAATCAGCGATCAGGGTGCGCTTGCACAGAGAGATTAGGGGCTGGGATACAGGTGAGCTGTGCCTGGAACTGCAATGGGTGGGAGTGGAGGCAGGTGCTGGGACTTGCGGGAGGAAACGTCAGTAGCAAAAGGAGTGGTGGTTTAGGGCACCTGGGGTGAGCCGGAGGCCTTCGGGGCCCGTTTCCCCGTGCGAAAACTGCTCAGGAATGTTATCGCCAGTCCAGACCGAGGCTGCAAGATCGCAGACATTCTGTGTAGCAGCCGGAAACAATGGGAGACCACGGTCCTTCTCACAGTGCCTCTTCGGTGCCCTCTACTGCAAAAACAGAACGTCGTGCTCTGTGGAGATGCTTAAAGGAGTCTGTCAATTGTCACACAGCATATATGTAAATATGAAGTGGAGCAGAGAGGCAATACATTGGTAACTGGCACAACGTTTACCTAAGTATAGATGTACTTATCAAGTATAAGTGTATTTGAGAAGTTGCGTATGAATACTTTGGCAAAAACAATCCATATTAAGACAACATGTCAGTAATGAATAAATAAATACAGTGACAGTCGTCCCTTGGTATACTCTGGGGAATGGTTCGAGGATACCCATGTAT
The DNA here is from genome assembly GCF_006542625.1 of Nomascus leucogenys. Classification (NCBI taxonomy): domain Eukaryota; kingdom Metazoa; phylum Chordata; class Mammalia; order Primates; family Hylobatidae; genus Nomascus; species Nomascus leucogenys. The sequence goes on from NC_044400.1 coordinate 38,704,905, forward strand.
ACCCAAATCCAAGCATACTCAACTCCTCCAGTTGGCCCTGTGGAACCCGCACCTTTTTGCATAGTACTTTATTAATGTGTCACAATTTGCTTTTCTATTCTCCTGTTGATGACATTACAGTTTCTGGGTTTTGGCTATCTTGAATATACCTGCTATAAGCATGAGTTTCTGTGAAGCTATGCACTCATTTCGTGTGTGTGCATAAAAAGAAGTGGAATTGCTTGGTCATAGTGCTTTAGTAGTGGGCCATGTTTAGCTTTAGTAGATGCTGCTAAACATTCTTTGAGTGTTTGAACCAATTTCCATTCCTACCAGAAAGCATGAGAGTTCTAGTTTCTCCACATTCTTGCAAACAGTTGGTATTGTCAGTCTTTTTGTTTTTAGCTATTCTTGTGGATACTTTTTTAAAAAATTAAATATAAATGTACAATTGTAGTTCTCAATATTTAACCCAATGTCTGTTTTGATAAACACAAAAACCTGTTTCTCTCAAATGCTATCTGAAATTTCAAAGTAAAAATAACAGCAATGGTATTTAAAAAATTTTTTTATTTCCAAAGTTTTTGGGGTACAAGTGGTTTTTTGTTACATGGATGAATTATATAGTGGTGAATTCTGAGATTTTAGCCCACCCATGGCCACAGTAGTGTACATTGTTACCTAATGTGTAGTTTTTTTTCATCCTCGGCCCCCTCCTATCTTCCCCCATCTGATTCTCTAAAGTCCATTGTATCACTCTGTATGTTTTTGCCTACTCGTAACTTAGCTTCCATTTATAAGTGTGAACATACAGCTTTTGGTTTTCCGTTCCTGTGTTAGAGTAATGGCCTCTATCTCCATCCAAGTTTCTGCAAAAGGTATTATTTCATTCCTTTAATGGCTGAGTAGTATTCCATGGTGTATATACACCACATTTTCTTTGTCCACTCGTTAGTTGATGGGCACTTACATTGGTTCCACATCTTTCCAATTGTGTATTATGCTGCTGTAAACATACATGTACAAGTGTCTTTTTCATGTGACGACTTCTTTTCCTTTGGGTAAATATCTAGTAGTGGGATTGCTGGATCAAATGGTAGATCTACTTTTAGCTCTTTAAGGAATCTCCATACTGTTTCCCATAAAGGTTGTACTAATTTAAGTTCCCACCAGCAGTATGTAAGCATTCCCTTTCCCCACATCCATATAAACATCTACTGTTTTTTGATGTTTTAATAATGGCCATTCTTGCAGGAGTAGGGTGGTATCTCATTGTAGTTTTAATTTGCTTTTCCATGATGAGTGATGTTGAGCATTTTTTCATGTTTCTTGGCTATTGTATATCATCTTTTGAGAAATGTCTATTCATGTCCTTTGCCCATTTTGTCCACTTTTTTTTTTCCAGAGGGAGTCTCACTTTGTTGCCCAGGCTGCAGTGCAGTGGCGCAATCTCGGCTCACTGCAACCTCTGCCTCCTGGTTTCAAGTGATGCTTAAGCCTCAGTCTCTCAGTTGTAGCTGAGACTACAGGTGTGCACCACCATGCCTGGCTAATTTTTGTATTTTTAGTGGAGATGGGGGTCTTACTATGTTGTCCAGGCTGGTCTCGAACTCCTGAGCTCAAGTGATTCGCCCACCTCAGCCTCCCAAAGTGCTGGGATTACAGGTGTGAGCCACTGGGCCTGGTCTTTGCCAACTTTTTAATGGGATTATTTGTTTTCTTTTTCTTGCTGATTTGTTTGAGTTCCTTGTAGATTCTGGAAACTAGTCCTTTGTTGGATGCATCTTGCAAATATTTTCTCCCCTTCTGTGGGTTGTCTGTTTGCTTTGCTGATTATTTCTTTTGCTGTGCAGAAACTTTTAAATTAGGTTCCATTTACTTATCTTTGTTTTTGTTGCATTTGCTTTTGGGGTCTTAGTCATGAATTATTTGCCTAGGCCAATGTCTAGAAGAGTTTTTCCAATGTTGTCTTCTAGAATTTTTAGTTTCAGGTCTTATATTTTAGTCCTCGGTCCATCTCGAGTTGATTTTTGGATAGGGTGAGGGATAGGGATCCAGTTTCATTCTTCTACATGTGGCTTTCCAGTTTTCTCAGCATCATTTATTAATTAGGGTGTCCATTCCCCAATTTATGTTTTTGTATGCTTTGTTGTAGATCAGTTGGCTGTATGTATTTGGCTTTATATCTGAATTCTCTATTCTGTTCCATTGGTCTATGCATCTACTTTTTTTTCCCCAGTACCATGTTGTTTTGATATCTATAGCCTTGTAGCATACTTTGAAGTCCAGCAATAGGATGTCTCCAGATTTGTTCTTTTTGCTTAGGATTGCTTTGGCTGTTCAGGCTCTTTTTGGTTCCACATGAATTTTAGGATTTTTTTTCTACTTCTGTGAAAAAATGATGTTGGTAGTTTGATGGGAATTGCATTGAATCTGTAGATTGCTTTGGGCAGTATGTTCCTTTTCACAATGTTGATTATTCCAATCCATGAACATGGAATGTGTTTCCATTTGTTTATGTTGTCTATGATGGCTTTCAGCAATGTTTTGTAGCTCTCCTTGTAGAAGCAATGGTAATTTTTGAAAATGTGTTCTCAACTTACATATGCTTCCACTTTATGATATATACTAGCTCTCCACTGCAAAAATTTACAATGATAATACAACAAATGTTTGTTTTCTCACTCAGCGAGCACATAAGATTATTTCTGATTCCAAAGTGATTATTGTGATTATCACTTTTAATTGTACAATATGGCAGGGGAAAAATCCTGATTATATGAGCCCTTTCCCTGTTTAGGTACTTTAAAAATAACTGGAATTTCTGGGTAAACATTAAATGCATTTACACAGTCATCATTTGCATGGTGGTTAAGAGTATAGGCCAGGAGTCACACTACCCATTTGCAATCCTAGCTCTGCTAGTATGTTGAATAAAAAATTGTTTTGATGGGGGAGTTGCTTCCAAGATGGCTGAATAGGAAGAGCTCTGGTCTACAGCTCCCAGCGAGATCAACACAGAAGGCAGGTGATTTCTGCATTTCCAAGTGAGGTACCTGGTTCATCTCGTTGGGACTGGTTGGAAAGTGGGTACAGCTGAAGCAGGGCGGGGCATCACCTCACCCGGGAAGCACAAGGGGTCGGGGGATTTCCCTTTCCTAGCCAAGGGAAGCTGTGAGTGACTGTACCTGGAGGAATGGTACACTGCTGCCCAAATATTGTGCTTTTCCCACAGTCTTCACAACCGGCAGACCAGGAGATTCCCTCCTGTGCCTGGCTCAAAGGGTCGCATGCCCATGGAGCCTCACTCGCTACTAGTGCAGCAGTCTGAGATCAACCTGGGATGCTGGAGCTTGGTGGGGGAAGGGGCATCCACCATTGCTGAGGCTTGAGTAGGCAGTTCTATGCTCACAGTGTAAACAAAGTGGCAGGGAAGCTCGAACTGGGTGGAGCCCACCGCAGCTCAGCAAGGCCTACTGCCTCCCGAGATTCCACCTCTGGGGGCAGGGGATATCTGAACAAAAGGCAGCAGATAGCTCCTGCAGACTTAAACGTGACTGCCTGACAGCTCTGAAGAGAGCAGTGGTTCTCCCAGCATGGCGTTCGGGATCCGATAACGGACAGAGTGCCTCCTAAAGTGGGTCCCTGACCCCATGTAGCCTGACTGAGAGACACCTCCCAGTAGGGGCCAACAGACACCTCATTCAGGCAGGTGCCCCTCTGGGATGAAGCTTCCAGAGGAAGGATCAGGGAGCAATATTTGCTGTTCTGCAGCCTCCGCTGGTGATACCCAGGCAAACAGGGTCTGGAGTGGACCACCAGCAAACTCCAATAGACCTGCAGCTGAGGGGCCTGTCTGTTAGCAGGAAAACTAACAAACAGAAAGGAATAGCATCAACATCAACAAAAAGGACACCCACACCAAAACCCCATCTGTAGGTCACCAACATCGAAGACCAAAGGTAGATTAAACCACAAAGATGGGGAGAAACCAGAGCAGAAAGGCTGAAAATTCCAAAAACCAGAATGCCTCTTCTCCTCCAAAGGAACACAACTCCTCGCCAGCAAGGAAACAAAACTGGATGGAGAATGAGTTTGATGAGTTGACAGAAGTAGGCTTCAGAAGATCAGTAATAACGAACTTCTCCGCAGTAAAGGAGCATGTTCTAACCCATTGCAAGGAAGCTAAAAACCTTGAAAAAAGATTAGAGGAATGTCTAACTAGAATAACCAGTATACAGAAGAGCTTAAATGACCTGATGGAGCTGAAAACCACAGTATGAGAACTGCGTGAAGCATACACAAGCTTCAATAGTCAATTCGATCAAGCGGAAGAAAGGATATCAGTGATTGAAGATCAAATTAATGAAATAAAGTGAGAAGACAAGATTAGAGAAAAAAGACCGAAAAGAAACAAACAAAGCCTCCCAGAAATATGGGACTATCTGAAAAGACCAAATCTACATTTAATTGGTATACCTGAAAGTGATGGGGAAAATGGAAAGAGGTTAGAAAACATTCTTCAGGATATTATCCAGGAGAACTTCCCCAACCTAGCAAGGCAGGCCAACATTCAAATTCAGGAAATACAGAGAACACTGCAAAGATACTCCTCAAGAAGAGCAACCCCAAGACACATAATTGTCAGATGCACCAAGGTTGAAATGAAGGAAAAAATATTAAGGGCAGCCAGAGGGAAAGGTCGGGTTACCCACAAAGGGAAGCCCATCAGACTAACAGTGGATCTTTTGGCAGAAACCCTACAAGCCAGAAGAGAGTGGGGGCCAATATTCAACATTCTTAAACAAAAGAATTTTCAATGCAGAATTTCATATCCAGCCAAACTAAGCTTCATAAGTGAAGGAGAAATAAAATCCTTTAGAGACAAGCAAATGCTGAGAGATTTTGTCACCACCAGGCCTGCCTTACAACAGCTCCTGAAGGAAGCACTAAATGTGGAAAGGAACAACCAGTACCAGCCACTGCAAAAACATGCCAAATTGTAAAGACCATCAATGCTATGAAGAAACTGCATCAATTAATGGGCAAAATAACCAGCTAGCATCATAATGACAGGATCAAATTCACACATAACAATATTAACCTTAAATGTGAGTGGACTAAATGCCCAATTAAAAAACACAGACTGGCAAGTTGGATAAAGAGTCAAGACCCATCGGTGTGTGGTATTCAGGAGACCCATCTCACGTGCAAAAACACACATAGGCTCAAAATAAAGGGATGGAGGAAGATCTAACAAGCAAATGGAAAGCAAAAAAAAGCAGAGGTTGCAATCCTGGTCTCTGATAAAACAGACTTTAAACCAACAAAGATCAAAAGAGACAAAGAATGCCATTACATAATGGTAAAGGGATCAATTCAACAGGAAGAGCTAACTATCCTAAATACATATGCACCGAATACAGGAGCACCCAGATTCATAAAGCAAGTTCTTAGAGACCTACAAAGAGACTTAGACTCCCACACAATAATAATGGGGGATTTTAACACCCCACTGTCAATATTAGACAGATCAACGAGGCAGAAAATTAACAAGGATATCCAGGACTTGAACTCAGCTCTGGACCAAGTGGACCTAATAGACATCTACAGAACTCTCCACCCCAAATCAACAGAATATACATTTGTCTCAGCACCACGTCACATATATTCTAAAATTGACCACATAATTGGAAGTGAAACACCTCTCAGCAATTATAAAAGAACAGAAATCACAACAAACTGTCTCTCAGACCACAGTGCAATCAAATTAGAACTCAGGATTAAGAAATTCACTCAAAACCACACAACTACATGAAAACTGAACAACCTGCTCCTCAATGACTACTGGGTAGATAATGAAATGAAGACAGAAATAAAGATGTTCTTTGAAACCAATGAGAACAAAGACACAACATACCAGAATCTCTGGGACACATTTAAAGCAGTGTGTAGAGGGAAATTTATAGCACTAAATGCCCACAAGAAAACGCAGGAAAGATCTACAATCGACACCCTAACATCACAATGAAAAGAACTAGAGAAGCAAGAGCAAACACATTTAAAAGCTAGCAGAAGACAAGAAATAACTAAGATCAGAGCAGAACTGAAGGAGATAGAGACACAAAAAACCCTTCAAAAAATCAATGAATCCAGGAGCTGGTTTTTTGAAAAGATCAACAAAATAGATAGACTGCTAGCAAGACTAACAAAGAAGAAAAAGAGAAGAATCAAGTAGACATAATAAAAAATGATAAAGGGGATATCACCACTAATCCCACAGAAATACACACTACCATCAGAGAATACTATAAACACCTCTATGCAAATAAACTAGAAAATCTAGAAGAAATGGATAAATTCCTGGACACATACACCCTCCCAAGACTGAACCAGGAAAATCTTGAATCTCTGAATAGACCAATAACACGTTCTGAAATTTAGGCAATAATTAATAGCCTACCAACCAAAAAATATCTAGGATCAGATGGATTCACAGCCGAATTTCTACCAGAGGTACAAAAAGAAGCTGGTACCATTCCTTCTGAAACTATTTCAATCAATAGAAAAAGAGAGAATCCTCCCTAACTCATTTTATCAGGCCAGCATCATCCTGATACCAAAGCCTGGCAAAGACACAACAAAAAAAGAGAATTTTAGGCCAATATCCCTGATGAACATCCATGTGAAAATCCTCAATAAAATACTGGCAAACTGAGTCCAGCAGCACATCAAAAAGCTTATCCACCATGATCAAGTCGGCTTCATCCCTGGAATGCAAGACTCGTTCAACATATGCAAATCAATAACCATATTTCATCACATAAACAGAACCAACAACAAAAACCACATGATTAACTCAATAGATGCAGAAAAGGCCTTCAACAAAATTCTACAGTCTTTCATTCTAAAAGCTTTCAATAAACTAGTTATTGATGGAACACATATCAAAATAATAAGAGCTATTTATGACAAACCCACAGCCAATATCATACTGAATGGGCAAAAACTGGAAGCATTCCCTTTGAAAACTGGCACAAGAAAAGGATGCCCTCTCTCACCTAGAAGTTCTGGCTAGGGCAACCAGGCAAGAGAAAGAAATAAAGGTGGGTATTCAATTAGGAAAAGGGGAAGTCAAATTGTCTCTGTTTGCAGATGGCATGATTGTATATTTAGAAAACCCCATTGTCTCAGCCCAAAATTTCCTTAAGCTGATAAGCAACTTCAGGATACAAAATCAATGTGCAAAAATCACAAGCATTCCTATACACCAAGAACAGACAAACAAAGAGCCAAATCATGAGTGAATTCCCATTCACAATTACTACAAAGAGAATAAAATACCTAGGAATACAACTTACAAGGGATGTGAAGGACCTCTTCAAGGATAACTACAAACCACTGCTCAGCAAAATAAAAGAGGACACAAACAAATGGAAGAACCTTCCATGCTCATGGATAGGAAGAATCAATATCGTGAAAATGGCCATATGGCCTAAGGTAATTTATAGATTCAGTGCTATCCCCATCAAGCTACCACTGACTTTCCTCACAGAATTGGAAAAAATTACTTTAAAGTTCATATGGAACCAAAAAAGAGCCCACATAGCCAAGACAATCTTAAGCCAAAAGAACAAAGCTGGAGGCATCACACTACCTGACTTCAAACTATACTACAAGGCTACAGTAACCAAAACAGCATAGCATTGATACCAAAACAGAGAGATAGACCAATAGAACAGAACAGAGGCCTCAGAAACAACACCACACATCTACAACCATCTGATCTTTGACAAACCTGACAAAAACAAGAAATGGGGAAAGGATTCCCTATTTAATAAATGGTGCTGGGAAAACTGGCTAGCCATATATAGAAAACGGAAACTGGACTCCTTCCTTACACCTTACACAAAGATTAACTCAAGATGGATTAAAGACTTAAATGTAAGACCTAAAACCATAAAAACCCTAGAAGAATACCTAGACAATGCGATTCAGGACACAGGCACGGGCAAAGACTTCATAACTAAAACACCAAAAGCAATGGCAACAAAGGCCAAAATAGACACATGGGATCTAATTAAACTAAAGAGCTTCTGCACAGCAAAATAAACTGTCATCAGAGTGAACAGGCAACCTACAGAATGGGTGAAAATTTTTGCAATCTATCCATCTGACAAAGGGCTAATATCCAGAATCTACAAAGAACTCAAACAAATTTACAAGAAAAAAACAACCCCATCAAAAAGTGGGCAAAATATATGGATAGACGCTTCTCAAAAGAAGACATCTATGCAGCCAGCAGACATATGAAAAAACGCTCATCATCACTGGGCATCAGAGAAATGCAAATCAAAACCACAATGAGATACCATCTCACGCCAGTTAGAATGGCAATCATTAAAAAGTCAGGAAACAACAGATGCTGGAGAGGATGTGGAGAAATAGGAACGCTTTCACACTGTTGTTGGGAGTGTAAATGATTTCAACCATTGCGGAAGACAGTGTGGCGATTCCTCAGGGATCTAGAACTAGAAATACCATTTGACCCAGCAATCCCATTACTGGGTATATACCCAAAGGATTATAAATCATGCTACTATAAAGACACATGCACAGGTATGTTTACTGAGGCACTATTCACAATAGCAAAGACTTAGAACCAACCCAAATGTCCATCAATAATAGACTGGATAAAGAAAATGTGCCACATATACACCATGGAATACTATGCAGCCATAAAAAGGATGAGTTCATGTCCTTTGCAGGGACATGGATGAGGCTGGAAACCATCATTCTCAGCAAAATATCACAAGGACAGAAGACCAAACACCACATGTTCTCACTCATAAGTGGGAGGTGGACAATGAGAACACATGGACACATGGAGGGGAACATCACACACCAGGGCCTGTTGCAGGGTCGGGGGCTGGCAGAGGGATAACTTTAGGAGAAATACCTAATGTAAATGACGAGTTGATGGGTGCAGCCAACCAACATGACACATGTATACCTATGTAACAAACTTGCACATTGTGCACATGTACCCTAGAACTTAAAGTATAATAAAAAAAAATTGTTTTGATGATAACAATACCTACTTCATGGTTGTTGTGAAGATTAGATGAGTAAAAGAAAAAAGGACCTAGAAGAATGCTGGCATATAGAAAGCACTCAAGATTGTTGGTCACTGTTATTAGCTATTGAATATTCATGGGAACAGAAACAATTTCTCAAGAAAGTTTGACATGGAAATTTACATAATATGCTAGTCCAGCTATCTGGCATATAACATAATTCTAAGAAGGATCCCTCTTTTTAGTAGCTACTCAATGCTTCTTGGACATTACTCAGTGATAATTACTATATTCTCTCTCAGAGTATAACAGCTCCTTTCCTGTATGTGAAAATCCCACTGAAGAAAAGTCTCGCTTTAGGGTTTTCAAACTTTGAAAGCTGGTTGCAGCTTTAAACTTACAGTTCTTATACAAGTGCAGCATTAAGAGAGTTGCTGTGCACCTCTTAGTTTCTAGCCAATGAAGTTATATCATTCTCAGAGATGTTATTTCTTTTTTTCTTTTCGTTTTTCTGAGACGGAGTTTTGCTCTTTCACCCAGGCTGGAGTGAAGTGGCGCGATCTTGGCTCATTACAACCTCCGCCCCCTGGGTTCAAACAATTCTCCTGCCTCAGCGTCCCTAGTAGCTGTGATTATAGGCACCCACCACCATGCCCAGCTAATTTTTGTATGATTAATAGAGACAGGGTTTCGCCATGTTGGCCAGGCTGGCCTCAAACTCCTGACCTAAGGTGATCCACCCACCTCGGCCTCCCAAAGTGCTAGGATTACAGGCGTGAGCCACCATGCCTGGCCATGGGATGTCATTTTTGAGTTTGGTTAATGTACAGGCAATTCTGCAACATCTATGTTTAAGATATTAAAAGCATGGTTTCTAATATTAGACTACTTAGGTTTGAATCTTGGCTTCACTACTTCCTAGCTGTATGATCAAGGGCAAATTGCTTAATCTCTCTGTGCCTCAGTGTTCTCAGTTGTAAAATGGGAATAATAAACAGGGTTACTGTGAGTACCAAATTAGTTAATACATAACGTAAAACACTTTAAACAGTGCCTGACATCTAATAAATGCTGTCTAAATATTAGAATAGAAATTTATGATTAAAATAGAAGAATTAACTAAGTTGAAGGACTGTATAATAAGCCATCAATATGTTTCTCAATCCCAGACAGACCCCAGAATGAATTTTTGCAATCTACCTGTCTGTATATATGCACATGTATCTTATTGGAAAACTCAGCAAAATCTTAAGATTTAGGTCCTGGCCCTCAACTATTTTCCTTAACAAAATCTACTTTAGGGAGATGCTGTGAAGGTAAAAATTAGCATGTTCCAGGGAAAGCTCATTGCACACTACAAAGGACTATGACAATAACAGGCTTTAGATTTATTTTCTACATTGCTCTAGCATTTTAGAAGGGTACTTTTACTACTCAAGCCACTTTCCTGCAACTCTCCCCCAAATTTCCCTCCTTCACAGTGGCCAACCTCAAAGCGTTTTCAATGTAAGTGCCATTCCTGTTAGTGAGACTTCCCTATGAAAATAAATAAAGTTTAAAGGTTGTTGGAACCTAAAACTCACTAAGTCTAGAGAGAGATGTGACTGTCATCTGAATTACACATGGTTATAACTTCTGTTTCTCAGATTATAGATTAACTTGCTTTCTTATTTTTCTTGTTCTATACAATGGCTAGAGAGAATTAAACGAAGTTAAGGACAAAAACTTCCTGCCTTCTTAATGATTCTTGTAGATTAACTTCTGCTTTGTTGCCCCGGTTTGCTTAGACCAGATGACAGAAAATCCTTTATGAAAAATGTTATATGTACTCTTCCCAAAAAGAAACACTGTCTATAAGCAAATTGTTGTAACTATTCTCTAACCTTGTATGAGAAAATGTTGTAATCCTGCTAAAAACCTCTCAGTTTCTGCCTATATAAATGAAATCTTAAATCTTTACTTCGGAAGGCTGACTCCTTCCCTGGAGTCGGTGTTTCTAGGTAGGGTATCCTCAAACTTCGCGCTTTTGATTATTTTACATTGACAGCTCCTGCCATCCGCAAGCTCAAAGGCAAGGCTAATAAAAGATGGCAGAGAGCCAATTAGGGACAGAGCCATGGAATCCTCATACCCAGGTGGGTTTAGGGCGGTCTTGCAAAAGCAGAAGCAAATTGTGGGGTCACGAGACCCTCTGGACCCGCCCGCCTCCACCACCAGGCGCCCCTATGACCTTCGACCCCTCCCTAGCCCCAGAGCACGCCGGGAGTTGTAGTTCCCAAAGGCCTGTCCAGGCCAGCGCAGGCGCTTGGGGTTCCACTTCCACCCAACCCCCGCACCTTTCCGGATAAGGAAGCGGCCCGTGCTGCCACGCAGTCGCCGGACCGCAGGCGGGGGCTTCTGGGAGTTGTAGTCTGTTGGGGTGTGCGCCGTCGGTAAGGAGACGTAGCTTTCCGTGGGGTCTACCACTGCAGTTGGTTCCTGGCGGGAGCTGCAGGGTCAGTCTGTGACTCTTCCCCTACCACGCTCCCCCAGAGCCTGAGGAGGCGGTTTCCACTTCTCCTCCGGCTGTCTTCGGCACTGTGTGCTTCTTGCTCCGCGGTTTATTTCTCTACCTAGTCCTCCCTCCCCTCTTCGGTCCATCTCCAAAGCCTGGGCTTGGCGGGGACTCGCCCTCCGGTAAAAGGCAGGGCCGCGACCTCCTGAAACCCGGTCCCCGCCCTGCAGGAACCTTCCTCACTCGGCCCCTCACACCGGTTTCCGCACTGACCCTCCTTCGCCTCGGTCCTCGCCGCGCTCACCCCCTTCCACTCTTTTTTTTTTCTCTGCAGGGATGGAAGCTTCCTGGCGCCAGGTGGCCGGTGGCCGAGGCCGAGCCCGGGGACGGGCCACTGTCGCCCCCTCAGGAAATGGAGTCCATCTCCGCGGCGCCGGAGGAGGGCGAGAGAAGGGGTCGGTGGGCGCGGTTCCTTCTGGCGCCAGTCCCGGAGGAGTCGCGACCACGGCGGCTGCAGGCAGCAGGCACAGCCCCGCGGGATCCCAAGCCCTGCAGACTACCGCAGCCAGCGGTGAGAATGGCTCCCGCCCGCAGGCTCACCTGGATGCCTCCTAAGGCAGTTCCTAGTCAGGACCGCCTCCGCCCTCGCCTTCTTTCTTTGACTGCTTTTCCTCTCCTTCGGGAGTTTGTTATCGGGCCCACTTCTCCAGCCTTTCAGGTGGCTGCTCTTTTCGGCATTCTAGGTAGATTTCCATCGCACCTCTTTCATCTTAATTTTAGGTGGTATTACCTTTGTTACTTCCCTCAACTCTTGCCTACTTGAATCTCCAGACCATCAGTTGTAAATTGTGGCCCGGTGTTCTGATTTGGTCTATAATGTTTGGTTAACACAGAGTTTTAAATGTGGATTGATTGTCAGCGTTTGTTTGTCGTTTTTAAAAATCTGGTTAACAACCTTGTGGCTTTAGTTATCTTTGTGCATGGCAACAGTCAGCTCGGCTGAGTCACAGAAATCCCATTTAGATTGGACTTGGGCAAACCATCTCACATTCTCTCTCATTTCTGGAGCCAGGTGTCATTTGTCATCTTTACCTTTGCCTTTGTTTCTTGACTTATTCCTTGTAAGCACTTGAGCTTTGATACCTTCCTTGACTGTAGTTCCTATTTACAAATTCCATGTCCTTCTGTGGACATATCTGGTGTTGCCTCTGATATATCAATACCTTTCATCCAAGACCATGTTTTTGTGGAGCCAGGGAGCACTTACACACAATTGTGCATGGGGCCGAGGGAATAATCCCTGAAATCATTTTATTTTTGTGTTTGGAAGGCATTTCAGGTTACATTTTCTTGGGGGGGGTATGGAGCAGAATTGAGTATCTTGAGTGATTTTTCTCCTAGGCTAATTTTAAAGGTAGGTGGTATTCTCTTAGCATGCAGTTAATGGCGGTGATGATAAGGTATGCAATATGGAGACGTGTGAACAGGTTTGGTAAACTTGCTTTTTTTTTTTTTGAGACGGAGTCTCGCTCGTCGCCCAGGCTGGAGTTCAGTGGCGCAATCTCGGCTCACTGCAAGCTCTGCCTCCCGGGTTCACGCCATTCTCCTGCCTCAGCCTCTCCGAGTAGCTGGGACTGCAGGCGCCTGCCACCACGCCCGGCTAATTTTTTTTTTTTTTTTTTTTTTTTTTTTTTAGTAGAGACGGGGTTTCACCATGTTAGCCAGGATGGTCTTGATCTCGTGAGTAGAATGAAAACAAGCATTCTGGCCGGGCGCGGTGGCTCAAGCCTGTAATCCCAGCATTTTGGGAGGCCGAGGCGGGCGGATCACGAGGTCAGGAGATGGAAACCATCCTGGCTAACACGGTGAAACCCCGTCTCTACTAAAAATACAAAAAATTAGCCGGGCGTGCCAGGCGCGGTGGCTCACGCTTGTAATCCCAGCACTTTGGGAGGCCGAGGCAGGCGGATCACGAGGTCAGGAGATCGAGACCACGGTGAAACCCTGTCTCTACTAAAAATACAAAAAAAAATTAGCCGGGCGTGGTGGCGGGCGCCTGTAGTCCCAGCTACTGGGAGAGGCTGAGGCAGGAGAATGGCGTGAACGCGGGAGGCGGAGCTTGCAGTGAGCCGAGATTGCGCCACTGCACTCCAGCCTGGGTGACAGAGCGAGACTCCGTCTCAAAAAAAAAAAAAAAAGGTAAAAAAAAAAAAAGATTAGCCGGGCGTGGTGGCGGGCGCCTGTAGTCCTTCCTCGGGAGGCTGAGGAAGGAGAATGGCGTGAGCCCGGGAGGCGGAGTTTGCAGTGAGCCGAGATCTCGCCACTGCACTCCAGCCTGGGCGACAGAGCAAGACTCCCTCTCAAAAAAAAAAAAAAAAGGAAAAAGAAAACAAGCATTCTCTACCTGGATAGTTGAGATTTGGCTGTAAGGAATAATACGTGAGAAGGTTGTCTTGTCAACTTGTCTTTACTTTGAGATGATGTTAGGTGAATACATTTATCAGGTTATGAATGTTCTCATTATCTCTGTCCAGTTCAGCCTTTTTTCTTACGTATCTTTTAAGTGCTAATTTCCCATAGATTAATGACATTTATCATCTCTTTTATGACAAGTTTTGAGTTATATATCTCATAGCCAGTTCTTTTTTCCCAGTACTCAAAGCTTGCTAGGTAAGCATGATACACATTTTCGTCGAGGTTTACTTGAAATACTCAATTTGTTTTGTTAATAACCCCTAACCAAACTGGCTGCAATAAGAAAAGGAAAATGTTTCATCAGGGAACATACGAATATACCACCCACGATAAGAGAGCTTATCTTGGTAGTGGCTCATCAGTTTGAAGTATAATGTGAATTTTAAAATAGTCAATCAGTAAATTTAAAATCCTCTCAAGATGGGAATTCATGAACTCAGATCGGTTCTGCAGGTTTGTGGCTCCTTTCTTAAACTACGATTGCTGTCCATAAGAGCTTATTAACGCTTAGTGCTTGAAGAAAATCCCCGTGGTCCTTGCTCTCAAGAAGTTTGAAGTTTCTTTGGGAGTATGTGCAGTGAAGTAATCTAATTTTGTTTTGCATGATTAATCAAGTAACAAAATGAGAAGTACAGTAGTGCTAAATAGTGGAAGAACGAATCCAAAATTAACATTTGTTTTGGAATGAAGTTGGAAGAAACATGTTTTCCATGTTAATATTTTGTGTGGATTAATGTAAAATATGTTTTTTTTTGTGACCACAAAAAGTCCATAATAAAGGCAAAAAGTTCTTGACTTAAGAAGCCTATTATAAATATAGTGGGTGCATAGCGAGTACTGTTGGTATAAACTCTTTGGTAGGGCTGGACTGGACTGGGCTGGGCCGTCCTGTCCTATCCTACCTGTTGTTCAGAAGACGGTAGTTTGAAGTACCTTCCTTCCCTGATTCTTTATGTGCTCACTGTGGACATGTTCCCTCACTTCTTAAAAATTACTGTGCACAATGTACTTTAAAACATCTTAATTTTTGTTAGTCCTTATTTTGAAGTGGATCACCAGTATTTTGATAGTTTTATTGTATTTTCGTTTTTTTTTCTTGATTTATCACCGTTTTCATAAAAATTTGCTGCATTTTAGCAGGATACTTACAAAAGTGAAAGTTTTTGTTGTGGTATTCTCTTTAGTTGTGTGTCAAGGAATTTGAAAATACTTTTCTCATGGATTACAGGAAGATAGAATGCTCCAAAGGTGACTTTCAAATGCATGTTGTAAAATGATATATTAGCACATTATGCTTTTCTTTTTGAGAGATTGTTTTGCAGAAATGAAACTTTTTTCTTTTAAACAGAGCTAATGTCTCAGAAAAAATTTGAAGAAATCAAGAAAGCTAACCAAGCTGCAGCCAGAAAACTTGTTGAAGAACAGTTTAGCTCTTCATCTGAAGAAGAAGGAGATGAAGATTTTGAAGGAAAACAGGGAAAAATAGTTGCAAATACGTTTATAACATACACTACTCAGACAGGTACTGATCTTTTAAATTTTGACTTTTGACGTCAATGAAACTGTATTCCTGACATTTTTTTGGTAATGCCTTTGTTCTATATGGAATAGATTTTATATCTTAAGATGAGCACTGTATGTTCTAGAGTTGAATTTTTGTACACTTTGGTATTTGAGTTATATATTGTGTAACACTAATTTTTCTATAAAGCAAATAGAATGGCAGTGGCTCTTTTATAGCCTTGGGAGGCCTTTGTGTGTATTTAATTGGCATTTCAGTAGAATGCTTGGATGGGGCTGCTAAAGCTCCTGAGCGATGGACTGGAGCAAATTTTTTCTGGTTGTGACGATTTGATTGAACTAGAGGACTTTGTGTACCCCTTTCAATCTATTCATTGTTTTCATCATGTTAAATGTGTCTTGAAGTCTTTTTAATTCTTTATTTCCTTATTTTATATCTTATTTACAACATCTGATTTTCATGTATTTATTTTTAGAGTTGGGGGTCTTGTTCTGTTGCCCAGGCTGGAGCGCAGTGGTACAATCATATTTCACTGCAGCCTCGAACTCCTGGGCTCAAGTGATCCTCCTGCCTCAGCTTCCCGAGTAGCTGAGACTACAGGCATGTGCACTGCACCTAGCCATACTTTTTTAAAAAAACCTAAATTTCCTCAGGTTTGACGTGTACATTCGTGTTATCTGTGGTTTATATCTGGTTGCTCTTAAAGCCACGTTTGTTTATGTGAGAGAGGGCCAAAATGATGTTGCTGTGTACCACTTTAGTATTAAGTGTAAAAATAGATTATTTTAAATGTAAATATTATTAAACTTTCTGCCTTTTATACTTTAAAATTATTATTGGAAATATTCTTGTATGTAGGCCAGGCACAGTGGCTCACACCTATAACCCCAGCACTTTGGGAGGCCGAGGCCGGGGGATCACTTGAGGTCAGGAGTTTGAGACCAGCCTGGCCAACATGGTGAAACCCCATCTCTACTAAAAATACAAAAAATTTAGTTGGGCATGGTGGCGCACACCTGTAATCCCAGCTACTTAGGAGGCTGAGGCAGGAGAATTGCTTGAACGTGGGAGGCGAAGGTTGCAGTGAGCTGAGATTGCGCCACTGCACTCCAGCCTGGGAGACAGAGCAAGACTCCGTCTCAATTTAAAAAAAATAAAAATAAATATTTTTGCATGTAATGTCAACATTTATTAATATATTTGTAGATATGTCATATTGTTTATATACTTTTTATTAGTAATAATATATTTATACCCTTGCTTGCTTCTTTTTCTTACTTTAGTATACTGTTAAAACCAGGAAAAACCTTACAAATATTTTGGGAAACAGTTCTAGAGAGGAGAGATGACTTTCCTAGAGTTATACAATTAGCAGAGCTGGGTTTAAACCTAGTTGACTTAGCTTTAGAGCCATTACTGGGCTGATTGCATTTTCTCTGTAAAAGCAGGAAAATTCTGAGGAGATTAGACGGTTACTTTTGTACCTGTTTATGGGGAAAAAGCAGCATTGTACAGCAGTTAAGAACATTGACACGAGTCAGATTGCTACGGTTTGATTCTTGGCTTTGCTACTTGGCTGTAGGATGTTTGACATATTGCTTAGCATCTTAGGGGCTCAGTTTCTTCTTTTGTAAAATGGGTATAATGATGCTAAATACCATAGAGTTGTTAGGATGAAATGAATCAGTATATGTAAGTACTGTAGTGCTTACAG
Organism: Nomascus leucogenys; assembly: GCF_006542625.1. Classification (NCBI taxonomy): domain Eukaryota; kingdom Metazoa; phylum Chordata; class Mammalia; order Primates; family Hylobatidae; genus Nomascus; species Nomascus leucogenys. The sequence continues at coordinate 38,722,166 of NC_044400.1, forward strand.
TAGTGCCTGTTTTGTAGCCTGTGCTGTATATCTGTTTGCTGGAATGTTTAATGTATTTTGTGGCTTGATTATTAGAGATTTTCTATCATAGCTGCTGCTTTCTTTTAAAAAATTTGTTTCTCTTTTTTTTTTTTTTTTTTTTTGAGACGGAGTCTCGCTCTGTCGCCCAGGCTGGAGTGCAGTGGTGAGATCTCGGCTCACTGCAAGCTCCACCTCCCGGGTTCACGGCAATCTCCTGCCTTAGCCTCCTGAGTAGCTGGGACTACAGGCACCCACCACCACTACCGGCTAATTTTTTGTGTTTTTAGTAGAGACAGGGTTTTACTGTGTTAGCCAGGATGGTCTCCATCTCCTGACCTCGTGATCCGCCTGCCTCGGCCCCCCAACGTGCTGGGATTACAGGCGTGACCCATCGCGCCCGGCCAAAAATTTGTTTCTTTTTTCAGTCATGTCTTCCCTTGATCATAAGGCCCCACATCCTAAGCTCTCTTCTTCTACTCTATACTAATGTGTTCCTTAGTTATTATATTGTGCTTTCATGAGAAGTATAAGGCCAGTGATGCCAGGATTCAGGCCTGTTAGTACAACAGAATCAGAAGCATAGCAGAGTTTGAGCATGAGTTAGCATAAAGGCAAATAAAGAGCATGAGAGTTAGTCTTTTTTTTGGTTGTTGTTGGAGACAGTCTTCTTCTATTGCCCAGGCTGGAGTGCAGTGATGTGATCATAGCACCCTACAATCTTGAACTACTGAGCTCAAGTGACCCTCCTGCTTTAGCCTCCCAAGTAACGGGTACTGCAAGCACACACCACCATGCCTCGTTAATTTTTTTATAATTTTTTTGTAGAGACAGTGTTTTCCTGTGTTGCCAAGGCTGGTCTTGAATTCCTGGCTACAGAGAATTCTCCCACCTCAGCTTCCCAAAGTAGCAGGCGTGAGCCACTGTGCCTGGCTGAGAGTTAATTAAGTCTTCAGACAGAAGGATTGATGTATTTCACCCTTCCCTTCCCAACCCATAACCTTGGTGATTAGGTAGTTGCCTGAGTATATTGACAGGATCATGAAGATAGTTGCACATCCTCATGTAGGTTTCTAAGGAATTTACCGTATCTGCTAAGGAATTAAGATTAGGAAGTTTGGCTGAGAAGTCTAGGTCGGCAAGGTAAGAATTGATAAAAAGTAACTCTAAGGTTAGAGGGTTTCTTGTTTCTAAAGGACCTTATAGAAAATAATCTTAAGAAGTTTTCTGCTTTGAGAGGACCTCACTTAAACCATTCTAGATAGAGTCATTTTATTTTAAAATAGAAAATGCAATAATGTCTTTCAGTCTAGTATGTAGAAAACATTTGTCATTTGTAAGTTTTATTAATTTTTAATCTGGTTTTAATCTTAAAAGTGTTATGGTAATTTTTTTATGCTGTTTTGTATAAAATCCATTAGTATTTGATTCCCATTCCTTTGCCTCTACCAATGTAAGAAAATCTGATCACTTGATTTAAGAACATACATGCCAGAGTAATGGGATGGTTCCCACCTTAACATTAGTGAATTGAAGACCAGGACTTTACCAAAGGAGTTCATTTTTATTTGAGCACAGCCTTTGCATTTTTATGATTCTTCTCTCAAATTTCAAACTTGCATGGCCAACTTCCTGATGAGTTTCTCTATCTTGCTGGCGCATGGACCCATCAAACTGCTGTTGAAAGAACTTATTTCTTTTGTTTTCTTTATCTTAATAGCACTACAGTTTTCTCAGTCACCCTCCCAAGCCAGACATCTGGGAGCAGAGATGGCATATGCATGTCGTTTACTGCAATTCTCCCTCTGCCCATGTTAGCTCAGCAGACACAGCACTCTTTCCTTCTGAATCTTGACATGAACATCAGCTTTTAAAACTGGCACAATCTCTTTGTCACCATGTCCTCCTAAGTTTTACTTCCTAAATTTCTTAAATCTACCCTTACTCTGCCTGTGTACTGTTATTGCCTAGTTCAAGCCTTTACAGCTGCTTAACATGTGGATTAAATCCATATAATAATTGTGAGGTAGATAACTGTTACTACTAATTTTACAGATGAGAAAACTGAGACACATTAGGTAACTTGCGCAAGGTCATTTTTTGCTTTATCTGCTGTTAACTGTCTCTTAACCGGTACTTCCTTCTTTCAGTCTTGGCCTCCACATACTCATTTTTCTTTAGTTGCCAGAGTCATCTTTTTAAAATGCGTGACTTCAAATGCCATGCTATCCGCTGTGATGTGCTGGGCAGTACATTTTATTGATGCAGCCAAACTTTAATACATGTTTCAAAGAAATCTTACATAAATTTTTAAAATATAAGGTTTTTATTTTGTAAAAGCCTGTTCTATCTTCTTCTTAAATTCTGTTTTTTGAGTTAGCTGTTAAATTAGATGAAATTTAAAATGTTTTGTATCTGTTAATGCCAGCTTTGTTGAAAAGCAAAATAGGCGCCCCATGCTATTCTCCTTTTAAGGATTTTTTTAAAAAACTTCAATGTTTGTTTAAAATAAAGCAACTGTCTTTAATAATTTTATAATAATTTATAGTTTTGAGAGTACTTTGCGATTATTTTGCTTAATGTCCTAAATCACATTTATTTTATGGTAGGGCAAGCTTTTGTAAGTGCCGTGTTTACTCAGATGATTTTAGAAAGTAAAGAATTAGCCACGTCCTATTTATTTAATTTTTCTTTTTGGCAACTTAAATTTTGGCTTGAACCACGTTATTGCCATGGTAAGTTCTGTACTTATGGTAGTTTATGTTTTAATCTACTTTTTTTGAAGACTCAGTTAACTGCTATTGAACAATCTTTATTATTTTAAAGGCATGTAGGCTTATTTCTCTCATACTAAAGTGACTCAGATTATTGCCCTTTTGGTGTCATTTGTGCTTTAGGGGACTCATTCTGTTTTTCATTTTACTGTTACTTGTTATTTGTTGGACCTTCCTGCAGTAACTGCTCACTGCAGTGTAGCATAGAGGTTAAGAGGGTTCACTTTCTAGGCAAACTGAAGTTAATTCTTTTGTGCCTCAGTTTTCTCATCTGTAAAATGAAGATAATAGCTCATTTAATCCTACTGAAGTACTAATAGTACAGTGTCTAGCAAATAAGCACTCAATGATTACTCAAAGAAAATAGTGTCAGGTACTGTTTTTTCTAAAAAGCTTATGCTACCTTCTTAAGCAGAAATAGTGAACATAATTTCATGAGATGTGGCTATTGTACTGTAAAAACCTTAGGGTCTTTCCATTCAACAAGTTTTTATTAGGAATACACCTACTAAATTCACACACACACCCACACCCACCCCCACTCACTCACATCTTTGCTTATATTTATGCTCAGTGGCTCTACTAATTAGTTTAGGTTTTTCCTCTCACACTTTGCTTTTCCTTAAGACTTTATATCTTGCTGCTCTTGCTTATGGCTCTGCCTCTGCCAAATTTGTTAAGAATTGTAACAGCCAAAAAAGCAAGTATAACTGAGAGAGAGAGCTGAGGTACTGATTTTGAACCATGTACACAAGATTTAATACACAGACTTTGTTACCTCTTGACAGCTCATTGGTTACTTTTTTTAAAAAAAACTTCTTGTTTTACAGCTATATTTTGAGCAATTGATATTGCTAGATAGTTCTTACATAATATGGTGCTATTAGTGAATTTGTGTTATTTTCAGATGTTGTTTAGGGTGAGATTTTCAATCTTTAAATTTCCAGATGGAGATACACGTGAATTAGAGCGAACAAAACAATATGTAAATGAAGCTTTTCAAGCAGGGGCTATGACATGCTTAATTTGTATTGCTTCCGTGAAGAGAAACCAAGCAGTAAGTTTTTCCTCCTTATTTATATTAATGTGTCTCCCCAAAATATCTTAGTTTGCACTTACAATACTTAACGATTTATTATTCTTTTGTTTACTTTTGTTTAAAAATGCTTCATTTGAGAATTTTGTATATGAATTGATCTTCATCTTAAAATCTGTAATTTAAAAAAAAATTACCACTAAATGAGTATGCAGTATTTTTAGCACCATTGATATAACTTGGTTGTCTTCAGTTTTAATGCAAATGTTGATTTGATAGAACATTTTTAGCATCTGTACTTTAGAGATTCCCACAAAAGTGAAATGTTAAATGTACTATATTTTATTACTTTTATTGGGTTTGGAAAAAGATACGGTCCCTATCTTCAAGAAAGTAGAACTTGGCAGTAACACTTACGGCTTAATTAGTTAGCATATCCTGTGTTAAAGGCATTTTGGGAAGTGGTGAGGGTCAGTGGGGAGCGAGATTCAGACAAAACTCATGTCCTTGGAGGAGATATGGCCTAGTGATAAAGATATATATATGTAAATTTAAAAGGGCATTAATGAAGCAATTAAGAAGTGATTACTGAATGTGAAAGACTCAACATTTAGACCTTAGATTAATTCACTGCTATTATAGCAGCATTGCCTAGAGAAAGCAAATGAAGTCAGATGAAATAGTTTGGTCATGTAGAGTGAATCAGAAATTTAACATGCTCTGGTTGGATAGAAGAGTATAGCAGATATAGATGCCTTTTGTGCCTAGAGTCATATCTAGTTGGTTTACTCTGATTTCAGCTGCAGGGAATGCATAGTCTCTGCATGCAGATACAAACCCACTTTAAACACTTGCTGTGTGTGTGCGTTTTTTCCACCTCTAATTTTCTTCTTGGAAATTGACTTAGCTAGTACATGGGTATAGTGCAGAAGCACTGGGGAGTTAAAGCCCCTTGCAGCAACATTGCACCACAAGGAGTTGGTAGGTGAATGCCCCAACCTCCTTTCCATTAGCGAGTGGGGCTGGGCAGTCCAAGGCGTGTTTTACGTGGTTCTGCAGAGGGTCCCCTGTAGGATTGAACTTCTGTGGCCCTTAGTGGTAATCAGCTCAACCATATGCCATTCATTGGCATTTCTTTTTCCTGTCTAGTCCCCTTACTCCTGCATCCAAGTTCTTAGATACTGCTTTGGGGGTAACCCAAACTAAGAAGTCGGCTGTTTAATGCTGTTGTTAGCTCATGCAATATGCTATGTGTCTGATTTTATCAAACAGTTGTAAAATGTTATAAGGAAAGGGGAACTGATTTTTATCAGTTTTATCAAAGTGTTTGGCAGGTTTTAAAAATGAATTTAGTATTATTAAGCTTTTAAATTATGTATATTCTTGTTTTTTGATTACCTAATTTTTAGAATTTAGCATTAGTTAGGTGTTAGACTAATAGGTTTTATATAACAAAAGGGCTATGTAGAGATTTATGTACATATTTATGTTTAAGGATTCTTTTGTAGTGTTATTTATACTTGGAAATAATCATCCAACAACAAGAAATTTAAGTACGTAAGTCTACATGATGTAATGTATAGCTATAAATATGCTTATAGAAAAGACTATAAAGTTACATTTCAGTTATTATAGTATGACCTCATTTTTTAAAAGTGTGAAAAAAATATATATATATAAATTTGGAGATTGTCCAGAATGTTAGCAGTAATTATTTCTAGCTGAATGAATCTGTGATTAATAATAATTTTCTTTAAAGTATCCTACATTTAAATGCATTTCCTGTGAAACAGTTCTTCTATTATACTGGAAGGAAAGACCTTTTTTCTTTAATCCTTAGGTAGCTCTTGAAAATAGTTTAGTGTGATACTCATTTTAAATTATTTTACAATTAACAAAGAAAAATTAACATATATTAACTTCTGATACCTTTGTCTTAGGTTTGGAGCTGTTCGGGATGTTTCTGTATATTTCACATGCCCTGTATCCAGAAGTGGGCTAAAGACAGCCAGTTTCTTGTATCTTCTGTGACTGATGATGATTTTGGAAAGAGAGATTATCCCTGGCCTTGGTAACTTTTTCTAATTAGTTGGATTATTATTATTATTTTCAGATGGAGTTTCGCTCTTGTCATGCAGGCTGGAGTGCAGTGGCGATCTTGGCTCACCGCAACCTCCACCTCCTGGGTTCAAGAGATTCTCCTGTCTCGGCCTCCTGAGTAGCTGGGATTATAGGCACCCGTCACTATGCCTGGCTAAATTTTTGTATTTTTAGTAGAGATGGGGTTTCACCATGTCTGCCAGGCTGATCTTGAACTCCTGACCTCAGGTGACCCACCCCAAAAAATCCCAAAGTGCCAACTAGGCTGGCACGCCACTGCACCTGGCCTAATTGGATTATTAAATTGTAGAATAAATGAAAATTGTAGGCTCTAAGTTGCTTTATTGGTGGTTTCAATATCCATGTTGGGCTTTTGATTAGTCATTTGGTGTGTGAAGATGTGGAATCTTGATAAAGGCTTGTTTTTTTCAGTTTGAATTTGTGTAACTACTAGTTCCTTTTGATAACTAATAAATCACCCAGACTTAATTTTCCCTTTGCAAAACAATTCCTTAATTATCCTTTGAAAGGACTTTCAATTTTCTGTAGGACTGAGAATCATTCATAATTGTGATCTTCTTGTCCAGAATTCTATGAGTATGCATTATTATTACATTGTACAAGACTATCCTTTAATGTATTTTGATTATAAGATTCCCAGTTTTATCCTCCCAAATCTCAAAACTGCAGGTGTATATTATACAGTATCATTTTTTTACATTTATTGGTTTTGCTTATTATTGATGATTATTTGATCTTGAGAACTTTTGTTGTATTTCCAGAAAGAGTTGGAGAGTAGAATTTTATATCTCTGCTAAGTAAAGACAATAAGGAATTTATTCATATTGGCTGCCCAGAGAGGTAGATTGACTGTCAAAGTAATGAAGCATAAGCTTCATGGGCTCTGTGTGGTCATATTTTGTAACTTTAGTAACTAATTTTTTGTTTAAATTTTTTTTTTCAATTTTAATTTTAATTTTTATTTTTTTGAGACAGAGTTTTTGCTGTATTGCCCAGGCTGGAGTGCGGTGGTGCGATCTCGGCTCACTGTAGCCACTGCTTGTCGGGTTCAAGCAATTCTCCCATCTCAGCCTCCAGAGTAGGTGGGATTACAGGTGCCTGCCACCATGCCTGGCTAAGTTTTGTGTTTTTAGTGGAGATGAGGTTTCACCATGTTGGCCAGGCTGGTCTTGAACTTCTGGCCTCAAGTGATCCACCCACCTTGGCCCCTCAAAGTGCTGAGATTACAGGCGTGATCCACTGCGTCTGGCCAGTGGTATAGTTTTTAAAAACATTTAGATGTGCTAGTTACTTTTAGAAGAGTATGTAAAAATAGTTCTCAGCAATTGGTGAGATTTTATTCACCTGTTACCAGTGGGGATGTTGAAGTTAATTGAAGGGAAATGACTTCTGGCTCCTCACTCTTAAGTAGTGGAGCCAAAATTTGAAACCTAGGATTTCTTGCTTTTAAATTCAGTGCTTTTTCTATTCTTCCAGCTGAGTTATGTCTTATGACCTTGCTTTTAGAAACATTATTTTTCTTTTCATTGAATGCACACTTTTTGGAAACTGTTTAACATTTCCAAATATATTTGTTTTGCTCCTGCATATTGTTTACTTGTGGTGGAGGAATTTCAGTGTCTAATAGGTACAGAATTAAGCCAGGTGTTCCAGCTTGTTAGTTTAGAGATTTAAACCTTATGTATATATATTTTTTTACCCTCGCTCTTCTCACTTCTGTTTTAAGTAGTCATTTTGCCACAGAAGAGGAAAGGATCAGTTAAAAAAATGTACCGTTACTTCTAATTTAAAAGGAACAACAGTTTAATCAGCTGTGCCATATACTTTGCATTCCATATTTCATATTTTTTTAAGAAAATAAATGACCATTCTGGTTAAGAACCCATTTTGTTTAATCCTCATCAAGATGGAGCTAGAATTTGGTAAAATGTTAATAATTTTAAGTTTTTTATGGAAATAAAAAATTTAAAATACAGGTTTCTACTAAGATACTGCTTTTTAATGAAGAAGATCTAGCATAATTACATTTCATTGTTGGCATCCCGTTATTTAAAATAAAACTCATATATTTGCACATGTTACCCTCACTGGGCCAGTTCAGTTTCAGTGCTGATGGGCAGTGTTAAGGTATGTTGGGTTGCCTATTAGTCATCCATACCCACGCTTATTAAAAATACATATCCCCTCCACACTAGCTTAAAGAAATAGTAAACACTTTTCTTTTAATAAAAAAAATTGAACTCTTCCAACAAAGTGCCAGTTATTTATTCCAGAGGCAGATGAACTTAGTATTTTGTTTTTGATTTTTCATTACAAGAACAAATATCTTTTGGTTATTTTGAGTATTTATGTGGCATTTATTTGGAAACAGAACATGTCCTCATGACAATGAAAATATTTTGTATATGATACAAAAGAAATTTAAATGTTAATTTGAAACTTGTTCTAGTATAATATAATATAGTATAGTACACTAACTATACTCATTTGTCTGGGAGATAAGGTTAGAGCATCTTTTGAGAATGGAGTGATCTATGATGATCTACAAGTACATTTTTGATAGAGCTGAAGGTTAACACTTTTACTACCAAAACTTATTTATTTTAATAGTGGAAGTTTAAAGTCTTTCATGGTACTTGAACTTTTCTTTGACTTAGGCACATTCGAATTATATCTTTTTTTTGGGCTGGGCACAGTGGCTCACGCCTGTAATCCCAGCACTTTGGGAGGCCAAGGCTGGTGAATCACTTGAGGTCAGGAGTTAAGACCAGCCTAGCTAACATGGCAAAAACCCTGGATCTACTAAAAATACAAAAAATTAGCTGGGCATGGTGGCGTGCACCTGTATTCCCAGCTACTTGGGACACTGAGGCACAAGCATTTCTTGTACCTAGGAGGCAGAGGTTGCAGTGAGCCGAGATTGCGCCACTATACTCCAGCCTGGGTGACAGAGTGAGACTTTTTCTCAAAAAAGAAAAAAAAAGAATTATATGTTTTTTTGTGCTAGATGTTGAGAATTATGAAATTCTTTATTTTCAAGTTTATTCCCCCTTAATTCTAAATTGTAGTCATGTTTCTTGCGGTATTGCCTGTCTATAACCTGACTTCTCTCTTCTGTTTGCTGTTGCTAATATATTTTGTTTATTTGTAAACCACAAAACAAAACTTAAAAAGTTGAGCTTTATGAAAAGCAGAGTGAATTCCTGAAGAATAAAGTTCAGGTGGTTAGTAGAAAACTAATGTTTCTTTTTGTAGCTGTATTCTAGATATGTGCTGTCTAATTCATGGTAACTAGCCACATGTAGCTGTTTCAATATTTAGAAATTATAAGAAATTTGATTCCTTCCTCAGTTGTAAGCACTAGCCACGTTTCAAGTGCTCACAGTATGTGGCTAATTGCTACTGTATTGGACAATTCCGGTATAAAACTGTACCATCATCTCAGCACATTGTATTGTGCAGTGCTGTTCTATATGGTTGAAATAGATTTTAATAAGATCTTGTTTTTTCACTAACACAAAGATGGAGCAGAGTTCTTAACATAAAACTAATTTAACAGAATATACTCTGTTACTAAGTATATTTCTTCTCTCATGTTGCTTTTAAAGGTGAAGTTAGCTTTAATAATTTTCTTCTTTGTAGTCCAAAATGTAGGTTTGAATACAAACGATCTGAAACACCTAGTAGGTACTATTGCTATTGTGGAAAAGTAGAAGATCCACCTTTAGATCCGTGGCTTGTGCCTCATTCATGTGGCCAAGTATGTGAGCGTGAATTTAAACCTCCTTGTGGCCATAAGTGTTTACTCCTCTGTCATCCAGGTGAGTTATATATTGCATTTTAAATTGTTTGTGGGTGATTATTTCTTCTTATGTTGAGGCAAAAAAAAAATTGTAAAAGTTGAATTCACAGTTTAAGTTTGCCATGAGAAAATATTGAAAGTTATTGCCTTCTGTAAAGTATCAGTAAAAAAAGTTCTAGAAATTATTGATAGGTGTAGAAATTGAAAGTTTTAGTTTCTGACTTTAGATTTTTTTTTTTTTTGCTTTTACTGAATTCTAGGTCCCTGCCCTCCTTGTCCAAAGATGGTCACAACTACTTGTTACTGTAAGAAAGCAAAACCTATCCCTCGTAGGTGCAGTGCCAAGGAATGGTCTTGTCAGTTGCCGTGTGGACGGAAGTTGCTTTGTGGGCAACATAAGTGTGAAAATCCTTGTCATGCAGGTAAAAGGCCATACCCATTAGATTTTTCTGACTTTAAGCAAAAGTCAAAGCAATCTTTATTGCTTTTATGTTTCCGTGCTAATTTATCATTCTGGTTTTAGGAAGCTGTCAGCCTTGTCCAAGAGTTAGTAGACAAAAGTGTGTCTGTGGCAAAAAAGTAGCTGAAAGAAGTTGTGCAAGTCCACTATGGCACTGTGATCAAGTAAGTTTATATGCATTTCGAGGGGTGGGTATTAAAGAATACACAAAGCATAGACAACCTAGAAAGCAGCAAGGCTAATCAGGTTTAGTTGGATAAAAGGCAAGGAAGAATAGCAACTCAGATGAATTATATCATGTTTTAAGAAACTACTTTTAAATTAAATATCATTTTTCATTATTGGAGGAAAAATTTTTTTCAAAGTAACGGCTATTTGTTGAATTTTGGATTCACTACATTTGTACTCTTTCTTGCTAGCTCTTGTCCCCTTCTTCTCTTTCCCCTCTCTTCAACCAGCACCCCTCCCTGCTTCTTGAATTAATCCAATTGAGGAAGTAAGATTGATTTTATAGGTTGCTTGTCCTAGAATTGGCATGGTTTTAATGCCACTTAGAACTCCTTGGTGAATGGCCATATGGAGCTGCATGTAGTTTTTTTCCGTATTGTATTTTTAAAATATACTTTTTGGTGCATAAGAAATATATGTGTGTGTATACATATGTATATATGTATCTGTATATACATACGTATAACACCTGTATAAAATATAAAGTAAAATAATATGAGGGACGTAAAGCAGTTATTTATTTGTGATTGAAAAATGGATTGTGTCTTGTATGAAGTCTTTTTTTGTTAACTTTTGAATCCTTCATTAGTGTTTATTGCATTTCATTTTAGGTATGTGGAAAAACACTGCCATGTGGGAATCATACATGTGAGCAAGTTTGCCATGTTGGTGCTTGTGGAGAATGTCCTCGATCTGGGAAAAGGTTCTGTCCATGTCAGAAATCAAGTAAGACTTGTGTTTTTTTAATATATAGGAAATGATCTGTCAAGCCATGAAAAGACATTCAAAAGATGTCCTCCAGGAAACTTAAGTGCATATTACTAAATGAAAGAAGCCAGTCTGAAAAAGCTACAAAATTTAAGCCCCCAACTATATGACATTCTGGAAAGGTCCAAACTGTGGTGATCAATGGCTTCCAAGGGTTGAGGAGAGAGAGAGAGATGAATAGGAGAGACATAGAAGATTTTCAGGGCAGGGAAACTCCTCGGTGTGATACTATAATGGTGGATATATGTCATTATACATTTGTCCAAACCTATAAAATATACAACACCATGAGTGAACCCTTATATAAACTATGATCTTTGGGTGATTATGATGTGCCAATGTAAGTACATCAGTTATAACAAATGTACCAGTCTGGTGGGGTTTGATAATAAGGGAGGCTGTGCTATTGTCATTATTATGTAATAGGTTATAGGTGAGTTTATTTTAGGCTCCTTTGAGATATAGCATAGTAGGATAGCACTTTGAGTAAGCTTTTTTGACTCTCCACAAATAACAGCATCATATGTATAAGACTACTAATACTTGTCACAATATGTTTATGTTAAAGGTGAGTTTTATAATTTTGTAGTTGTTACAGTTTTTTAAGAGAGGTGGTTTTATCCTGTCGCCCAGGTTGGAGTGCAGTGGTGTGATCCTAGCTCACTGCAGCCTCAGACTCCTGGGCTCAAGTGATCCTCCTGCCTCAGCCTTCTCAGTAGCTGGGAATACAGGCACCTGTCACCATGCCTGGCTCATTTAAAAAAATTTTTTGTAGAGATGGGCTCTCCCTATGTTACCCAGGCTGGCCTTGAACTCCTGGCCTCAAGTAATCCTCCTGCCTTGGCCTCCCAAAGTGCTGGGATTATAAGTGTGAGCCACTGCACCTGGCCTGAGTTTTACAGTGTTTTAAAGACTAAATCTTTCTTTTTGTCTTTGTGGGGTAGTTCAGAGCAAGTTTTTTAAGACAAATTTTTACATTAGGAAAATTCATGAATGGTTTATGTAGTCTTTACTCATTTCTTTAGATAAACTATTTCTGAAGTAGATAGCCCATAAAAATGTGTTTCTTGAGGATGGTAACTTGTGTCAAATTTCTTTTTAAAAACCATAAACTTCACAAATATTAGGGATTATTTTCATTAAAGTTAATTTTTCCCAATGATTATGTGGATACAAAAATTTATAGTCTGAAAGTGGTAGTGTTCCTTAGGGAGCCTGAAGAACATGGCACTTTGTTGATGTTTAATAATAATGTCTCTTATTATTAACATTGACTTTTTATATGTTTTTAGAGTTTTCTTTGCCTTGTACAGAAGATGTACCAACTTGTGGAGACAGTTGTGACAAAGTACTTGAATGTGGAATCCATAGATGTTCACAGCGTTGTCACCGAGGTCCCTGTGAAACATGTAGACAAGTTAGTCATCTCCTGTAATAATTACTTTTAAGAGCTACCTATCATAATATATCAAATGAGATTGTCCTGTGGTTGTTTTCTATTACTTATTTTCATATACATCTGTGTCATGATCTATATGAATTTAGTGACCTAATATTAGGGTAAGAAGCAGGAGAGTACAGGCATACCACGTTTTATTGCATTTCACTTTATTGTGCTTTGCCAATACTGCATTTTTAATAAATTGAAGGTTTATGGTAAGCCTTTGTAAAAGTCTTTCAGCTCCATTTTTCCAACAGTATGTGCTCATGTCTCTGTCACTTTTGGTAATTCTTGCACTATTTCAGACTTCTTCATTATCATTATATCTGTTATGCTGGTGATCTTTGATGTTACTATTGTGATTGTTTGGGGGTGCCACAGACCATGCCCATATTAGACAGTGAATTTAATGGTTAAATGTTGTGCATGTGTTCTTACTGCTCTACTGACCAGTCGTTCCCCATTTTCTTTCCCTCTCCATGGGCCTTCCTGTTCCCTGAGAGACAACAATATTGAAATTAGGCCAATTGATAACCCTACAATGGCTTTTGTAAATGTTCAAGTGAAAGGAAGAGTCGCACATTTCTCATTTAAATCAAAAGCTAGAGATGATTAAGCTAGTGAGGAAGGCAAGTTGAAAGCTGAAATAGGCTGAAAGGTCTCTTGCATCAATTAGCCATGTTGTGAATGCAAAGGAAAAGTTCTTGAAGGAAATTAAAATTGCTACTGCAGTGAATACAGGAATGTTAAGAAAGTGAAACAGCCTTATTGATGATAGGGAGGAAGATTTAGAGGTCTGCAAACAAGATCAAAGTAACTATAATATTACCTTAAGCCAAGTACTCCAAAGAAAGGCCCTAACTTCAATTCTATGAAGGCTGAGAGAGGTGAGGAAGCTGCACAAGAAAAGTTTGAAACTAGCAGAGGTTGGTTCATGAGGTTTAAGGAAAGAAGCCCTCTTCATAATATAAAGGTGCAAGGTGAAACAGCAAGTGTTGATGTAGAAGCTGTTGGGTTATCCAGATGATCTAGCCAAGGTAATTGATGAAGGTGGCTACATTAAACAAAAGATTTTCAACTGAGATGAAATATGAAGAAACCATATAGGACTTTCACAGTTAAAGCTTCAAACCGTCAAAGAATAGGCTGACTTTCTTCTTAAGGGCTAATGTAGCTGATGACTTTAAATTGAAGCCAGTGCTCATTTACCATTTCAGAAATCCTAGGGATCTTACGAATTTTGCTAAATCTAGTCTGCCTATGCTCTGTAAATGGAACAACAAAGCCTAGATGACAGCACATCTATGGACAGCACATCTTTATGGCATGGTTATAAGCCCACTCTTGAGACTGACTGATGAGGAAATACTCCTTTCAAAATATTACTGCTCATTGACAATGCACCTGGTCACCCAAGAGCTCTGATTGAGGTGTACAAAGAGATGAATGTTTTTATGCCATGTCTGCTAACACAGTATCCATTCTGCAGCCCATGGATCAAGGAATAATTTTGACTTTCAAGTTTTATTTTTTAAGAAATACATTTCCTAAGGCTCTAGCTGCCATAGATAGTGATTCCTCTGATGAATCTTAGCAATGTAAATTGAAAACCTGGAAAGGATTCCTAATTTTAGATGCTATTCAGAACATTCATTATAACGAGATTAGGTCAAAATATCAACATTAACTGGAGTTCATAAGAAGTTGATCCCAGCCCTCATGGGTGACTTCAAGTGTTCAAGACTTCAGTAGAGGCCTAGACTTGAGACTTTAAAGTTGTATATGTCATTCTGGTTTTGACCAGAGTACCAAGTCCACAAGTTAGCTTACTAGATAATCTAGTTTTTTTGGCTTTACTGAGACAAGAGTTGCAGATGTTATGGTTGTAATGAAACGTAAGTGGTTTTATTATGTTATTTTTTTTTTTTTTTTTTTTTACTATTCAATATCAGTTTTCTAAATTTAATAACAAATTTATATGAAGTCCTTTTTGGAACAAAGTAAGATATAAGCAAATGTTTTAGGAAATTCAAATTGGTTTTTGGTAAAGTTTATTATACAAATTTAGTGTTAAAATTTTTGTTCGTTATGTTTTAATAATTGTAGAAGTTGCAATGTGAGGAAAAAATATTAACAAAAATCAATTTTAATAGCATTTCTTTTATTCTTCCAGGAAGTGGAAAAGCATTGTCGCTGTGGAAAGCATACAAAACGAATGCCTTGTCATAAACCTTATCTGTGTGAAACTAAGTGTGTTAAGATGCGTGACTGTCAGAAGCATCAATGTAGAAGAAAGGTTTGTGTATTAACCTTGGAAACCTCTGATTTAAAGACTATATTGAATTTCTCCATTTTGGGCCCACAATAAGTGCTGTCTTGAATTGTTTTCCAAATGTTCAGGCATACGCTTTGCTTTAATATATTAATAAATGTTCTAGATGAACCTTAATCTAGATAATTTTTGTACTAGTGGGAATTGTACCAATTTTTTCAAATGAGAATAGTTTCTTGTCCTGTGCATTGTCTTCTCAGCTTGATATTTCTGATCACTGAAATGTATGATTTTCATGTTTTATATTTGTGTATTTTATAAACCCCAAATACATTGTCTTTACTTTTGCTTTAAATAATGAGTTATCTTTTCAATAGCTTGAAAAAATAAGAAAAAGTAATTTTTGATATTTATCATCATACTTGTTTAGGTGTTTTTCATCTTTTTGTATAGATTCACATTTCCATCACATTTCATTTTTGTTTCTATTCTGAAGGAGTTCCTTTAACATTTTTAGTAGTGCTGGCCATGAATTCTTTCAACTTTGTATGTCTGAATATACCTTTCTTTAGTCTTTGTGAAAAATATTTTTACTTTAGAGTTCTAGTTTGGCAGTTTTTAACCCCCATACTTAAAAGGTATTGCTCTACTATCTTTTAGCTTGCATTTTTTCCAATTAGTAGTATGCTGTGATTGTTGTATCTGTTCCTCTGTACTGATTGTTTCTCTTTTTTTCTGGCTGGTTATGAAGATCTTTCGCTTTATCACCAGTTTTCAGCAGTTTGTTTCTGGTGTTCTTGGTATGGTGTTCTTTATGTTTCTTAACTTAGTTTTCATCAAGCTGCTTAGATCTGTAGGTTTATAGTTTTCATTATATTTGTGAAGTTTTTGGTTTTTATTTCTTCAGATTTTTTTTTTCTGTTTTCCCTTACCCATCACCTTTTGAGACTTCGAGGACATGTATATTATATGCTGCTTGAATTTCTAAGTTCACTGATACTATATTTATTTTTCAGTCTGTTTCTGTTTTATATAGTTTTGTCTTCAACATTGCTAATTTTCTTCTGCATTGTCTAATCTGCTTTTTATCCCATCCTGTGTTTTTCATCTGAGAAGTTGTGTATTTTCATCTCTAGAAGTTGGATTTGGGTCTTTTTTATATCTTCTGTGTTTCTCCTTAGCATGTTCATGCTTCCTCTATCTACTTGAATGTGAGATAGGCTATATTTGTAATGTCTGTTTTAATATCCCTGTGTACTAATTCTGTCATCTCTCATTTCTGAGTCTGTTTCTGTTTGACTTTTCTGCTTTTTTGGGGTTATGTTTTCCTGCTTCTTTGTCTGCTAGATGATTTTTGATTGTTTCTAGACATGAACTTTACATTTTTGGGTGCTGGTTCTTTTTGTTTATTTGTATTTCTTTAAATATTTTTAAGCCTTATTCTAGGACAAAGTTAAGTTACTCAAAAACTGTTCTTTCAGAGGCTTGATATTTTTAAGTGTGACCAGAACACTCTTTTGTTTAGGGCTAATTTGGCCCCATTACTGAGGCAATAGGTCTTCTAAGTACTCTACTTGATGCCCAGGTATTAGAAGGTCCTTCTACTCTGGCTGTAAGGAACACAGACTTTTTCCCAGCCTTGTGTGATCTCTTGAAATTATTCTGCCTTCTCCTTCCAGTGGTTCTTTCTCAGCTTTTGGATTGTTTCCTCTCACACACATACAGACCAGTACTCAGCCAAAGACCCAAGAAGTTCTTTCTGGAGTTCTTCAGAGCTTTTTCTGTACTGCTGCCTTCTCTGCACAAATTCTAGCCACACTGGCCTCTCTGAACTACGAATTTTGCCTACTCAACTTTATGAGACAGCCAGATTCTGCTTATGATCTTCCTCCTTGTGCTATAGCCAGAAGTCTTCATGTGTAAGCTGATAGCATTGCAAGACTTACCTAGTTTGTTTCCCCTTCTGTTAGGGACTGCCATCTGTGCTGCCTCATTATCTAATATCTCAAAACTGTAGCTTCATATCTTTTATCTGGTTTTCTAGTGGTTTGAGACAGGAGTGTAAATCTGGTTGTTGTTACTCCATCGTAACTCGAAACAGAAGTGTCTATTGGCTTATTAAAGTCATGGACCACATAACCTTTTCCCCCACTGGCAAAGTGATAGGATAGGCACATAGTATTACTCAATAAACATTTGTCTAATTGAATAAACTATATTGCCTTTTTTTTTGAGACGGAGTCTTGCTCTGTCGTCCGGGCTGGAGTGCAGTGGTGTGATCTCGGCTCACTGCAACCTCCGCCTCCTTCAAGCAATTCTCCTGCCTCAGCCTCCCCGAGTAGCTGGGACTACAGGCGTGCACCACCATGCCTGGCTAATTTTTTAGAATAAACTATATTGACTTAATTGCTTTTTAATAATGTACATTTTGTTTTTAGCTATTTTTATATAATGAAACTTACAACCCTAAGTTTCTTTAAGACAATTGTAGTCTGTATTTCCTTTCCAAAGTTAGGTAAGTAAGAAGTTAAGGAAAGAGTTAAGATGGCAATATAGACTTGAAGTAGTTGACTGGTGTCCATGATTGAAAAATTAGGACAGGTCATAGATAGCTATATTTCTCACAGACACAGAAGTGTCTGTGAAACCAGGGAAGTGACAAAGAAAGCTGGATGCAAGTAGCCTATCTCTGCTTCTCTTCTTTAGTCTCTTAATCTATGGTTTGAAAATAACTGCCAAACGAAGCCAGGAGCAGTGGCTTATGCCTATAATCCGAGTACTTCGGGAGGCCAAGGCGGGCACATTGCTTGAGCTCAGGAGTTTGAGAGCAGCCTGGGCAACATGGCAAAACTCCATCTCTACCAAAAATACAAAAACTACTCGGGTGTGGTGGGGAGAGCATGTAGAACTAGGTACTCAGGAGGCTGAGGTGTGAGGATGGCTTGAGCCTGGGAGGTGGAGGTTGCAGTCAATCAAGACTGTGCCGTTACACTCTAACCTGGGCAACAGAGCCAGACCCTGTCTCAAGAAAAAAAAAAAAAAAGAAAAAAAGAAAAAGAAAATAAATAACTGCCAAATGAATCTATACGTTGAATTGATTTTAATTAAATTTTTTAAAAAACCAGACTAATTGTTTTCCTGAATTGACATTCCTTTGGTTAATGTTGTTAGTCTCTGCATAGATAAAGGAATGAAATTATCTGATGGAAATGTTTTGAATCATAGAATAATTAACTGAAAGTCAGGAAAATTTAGCTTGATTTGTTAAATTAGGTCATCATAAGTTCTTAGTGAAGTATGTTTACTTACCAGAAGAATGTTGATATTCTTGAATACTTCTTTTAGTGAAAAGTGTATCTTTTGCTTTCCATAAGTTCTGTAACTAGTAATGACATGCCTATTATTCATGGGTTTTTGAATTACCTGTTCTTTATATATTGCTTTCTCTTTAGTGTTGCCCTGGAAACTGTCCACCTTGTGATCAAAACTGTGGACGGACTTTAGGATGTAGGAACCATAAGTGTCCATCTGTCTGTCACAGAGGTAAACTTTAATAAGAGCTATGATTTTATGTTTGTAGTGATGTAGTGGTTTTTTTTATTGTCAATATTCAATATAATGTATTGAAATAGTGTTTTATAGTCATTATTTATCTCACTTGACTCTCTTAACCTTGAGAAGAAGGTAAGGCAGTTTGCCAGTGTCTCTATTTTATAGGCAAAGAGGTTGAAGCTTAAGAGGGTTCAGTAACTTACTCAGGGAAATGTCTAGTACGTTTGAACCCGGAATTTCTGTATATAAAAGTATTGTCCTTTCTATAACACCATATTGTTTTCCCACTTCCCAACTTTCCCCACACAATTTTTTAATCAATGAAGGTGTTCATAGCGTTTTGAACACCTTATTTATTCTGAATTTTATATACTTATTTGTTGTTAAACCTAGTAAAGGATTAGATAATGTCCTAAGCTGGTGATTTTTAAACATTTTGATCTCATGACCCCTTTACACTCTTTTGGTCCCCAAAGGGCTTTTGTTAATGTGAGTTTTATTCATTGACATTTATTGTATTTGAAATTAAAATAAAATGTAATAATATTTATTATTTTTAAAAAAATAGCAATAATAAACCCATTGTATCTTAATACAAGTAATATGTTTTACAAATGTCTTTAATGTCTAGCTTAACAGAAAATAGCTGGATTCTCATATATGCTTCTGCATTCAGTCTGCTATGGATATCACTTTTCACTAGCTTCTGGAAAACTATGCATGTGAGACCTTGCAGACCTCCTGAAAGGGTCTCAAGAACCACTAGGGTTCCTGGACTCTACTTTGAGAATTATGTTATAAGTTATTACTAGACATTAAAAACTGAGTTAACTTCACTCATCTGGATTATGTTGATATGAAATGGAATCTACTGAGATATGGTATACAGTATTGGAAAGATCGTGGACTTAGAGTAAGAAATCCTGGATTTAAGCCTAGACTCTGCCACTTAGTAGTTTAATACCTAGAACAAACTACTGAACTGTTTCTCAGTTGATCTCCCTATCCTTTCAGAAATCCTGCAGCATATATGGAACTACTATTATTTTATATGTGGAACAGGCCAGGAGACTATTGGCCCAAGGTTAATAGAACTAGTTGCAGAGTCAGGATGTGAACCCAGTGTTTGTATTTCCATTATACTACATTCCTTCCTCATTAGGAAAAGTGTCAGATTCTATTTACTCTGTAGACATTTCCTGTAGGTGTTCTTTGATTTGCCAGTGAAGTTTAGAAATAGTTTTTCAGGTATGCTGTCACCAACACTACAAAGATTTTATTTTCCTTTATAGTCATTACATCACTGACCCATTGAGTTTTTGCAGATTTTTGCAAACTACATCTCTGTGATATAGATGGTGATATAGATATATAACTGGTTTAACAGTAGTAAATCTAATATTATGTAATTTACCACATTAAAAGACCAGAGGAATGAGATCATCTTGATAAATGTCTAACATCTATATAAGATAAAAATTTAATTGGAAATAGACACATCCTTAACCTGATAAAGAGTATCTGCAAAAAGTTTAGAGCAAATATCATACTTACTGGAGAAGTGTTGGAAGCATTTCCCTGTCTCATATTTTTGTGAAGCAAAGCCCATAAATATTTCAGTATTTGTCTCTAAAAGATGGATTCTTAACCTAAACGTAGTTAACATATTTCTTCATATCAGCAAATTTCTGGTTTTCAAATTTCTTGTTGTCTCATAAGTAACTTCATTTTTTACATCAGTTTATAGACTCAAAAACCTAATAAAATTGATATGTTGTAATTGGTTTTGTCTCTAAAGTCTTTTAATCTATAATTTCCATCCTCTATCTCCTTTTTTCCCCTTGTGACTTATTTGTTGAAGAAACTAGGTTGCTTTATTTAGTTTCTCAGAGTCTGGGTTTTGCAGATTGCATCTCTGTGGTATTATTTAACATGTTCCTCTGTCCTCTGTATTTTCGATAACCTGTTAATTGGATCTAGAGGTTTGATCAGATTCAGGTTTTGATATTTTTTGGTAGAGTGGTGTTTGTTTGTTTGTTTTGTTTTGATAGATTTCTATTAACCCTTAAAAAAGCTTATTAGTCACAACAAAATTTTCCCTGATGTAAAGTATGTGGAAGATGCTGTTGTGCAACTGTCAATGTTTGTTTCATCTACAGTTATAAAAGAATGTGGAATCATAATTTCATACCATTTTTCCATCATTCTAGAATCCTTCATAATCAGAATTATACAGTAATTTATAGGGGGAATATACTAACTGCATGTTTGTGTTGTGGGTATATGACAATTTGATTTATAGTTTTGCTTTGTTTTTTGAGACAGATTCTCTCTCTGTCACCAGGCTGGAGTGCAGTGGCGCGATCCCGGCTCACTGCAACCTCTGACTCCCCGGTTCAAGTGATTCTCCTGCCTCAGCCTCCCAAGCAGCTGGGATCACAGGCATATGCCACCACGTCCAGCTAGTTTTTGTATTTTTAGTAGAGCCGGGGTTTCACCATGTTGACTAGGATGGTCTCGATCTCCTGACCTCGTGATCTGCCTGCCTCGGCCTCCCAAAGTGCTGGGATTACAGGCATGAGCCACAGCACCCAGCCGATTTATAGCTTTTTTAAAATTCATGATCATCTGTGTTTATAGTTTCAGAACTACCCGAATCATGCCTATTTTGGCTATTAACTGGTATTGGTCAGTATAGTTAGAGTCTCCCTATACTATTTTTTCATTTTGAAAGTATTATCATGGAAGCTATTTTAATTATAATGAATTCTGTTGGTCAGTAGGGAGACTGTTTAGAGAAATTATCCCTTATTTTCAAGATTTAATTTTAAAAAATGTGATACTGTTGTTTAGAATAACGAAAAGGTTATGTTTGGTAAGTTCTTCTGCTGAGGATGAACGAAAAATTGTCGTTGTTAAGTATAGAAACTGATATAATATGCCAAATGAGAACCGACTTAAATATCACTATCAACTTTAAAAATACAACTTGTAGTCATTCTTTAGGTAAAATAAAAATAAAACTTGATATGTGGGTTAGGATAACTTGACTTGCATTAACATCAAGAATATATGTGTCAAAACACATTTGGTGTTTTGTATAATAAATGTTATGTTTGACCCTACAGTGTTTTACCTCTAATTTTCTCTTTTTCTATGTTCATTATTTGAATTATAATTCTTAATTTGTGTTTGTTTTAGGGAACTATTTTGAACTTCTAGAGGCACTTAAGCCAGGATATTGTCCATCTTTAATCTTTTTTTATCAGGTTGACTCCCGGTTCATGTTTTGCTTGGTCCTGACACCTAGGCAACAGTCTCTTTAAGACACTCATTTCTTCATTGAAAACTCTTCTTCCTTCGTTATTTCATTTCTGATAGAGTTCCTTACTGGGAAAACTAGAGTGGAAGAAAGCCCTTCAGATGATGACAGAACCTCTTGGAGCGAACTTTATAGCCTGCTTTAAAGATTTCTTTGATTTTGTTTTTTTATGTTTCTGCCAACCCATAACAAAAGAGCGTAAAAAGCTGAAACCAAAATAACATTTTTTTTTTTTTTATGTTTAGAAGAGATCTATTTGGGATTATATCCTAAAATGGTGGCTTAATACTTAGTCTTCCACAAAGTACAATTAATGTAAAATTGACTGTACTTGCTACTAACCAATATCAGGTCATGAGAAAGAAGTTATTGGGAATTCATCTTAAAATTGTGTACTTGGATAGATGTATGAAAGTAGGCCAGCGGTATTATTGTTAATGTTAAATTTTCCAAAGACTTAAATCCATTTTTGCTTGTTTTAGTTTTGAATGAGTAATGTGTTAAATTTGTTATTTAGAACAGAAGTTTCAGCACATTTTAGAGAAATGTCTAAAACTTTATTGAGGTACCAGTGTACAGAGAGAAAAGTGTTATAAATCAGGGGCTGGGTGCGGTGGCTCACGCCTGTAATCCCAGCATTTGGGAAGCTGAGGTGGGAAGATTGCTTGAGTCCAGGAGTTCGAGACCAGCCTGGGCAACATAGTGAGACCCCCCTCCATCTCTATAAATAATCAAAAATTAGCTGGGCATGGTGGTATGTGTCTGTAGTCCCAGCTACTTGGGAGGCTGACGTGGGAGGATTGCTTGAGCCCAGAAAGTTGAGGCTGCACTGAGCTATGATCATGCGACAGCACTCAGCTTGAGCACAGGGTGAGACCCTGTTACAAAAAAAAAAAAGAGAAAAGTATTACAAATAAAAAGTATACAGCTTGTTGAATTTTTACAAACTGAACATAGCCAGGTAACCAAAACTTACATCATTAAACAGAACATTACCAGAATTTTCCACACCTTCCTTGCATCCTTCATAACTATCACTCTGATTTTGAACAGTACAGATTAGTTTTTCTTGTTTACGGAATCATGCACTATGTACTCTTTGTGTCTGGCTCAATGTTTTGTGGTAAGATTCATTCATGTTGTTGTAGTTTCTTCATTCTTGTTGTAGAGTATCCCATTGTGTGAATATACTAAATTTTTATGTATTTTACCATTGATAGGGATTTGGGTAGTTAAGGAAACTTTTTAATTGTCAGACTGTTTTTTTTTCAGGCAGTTGCTATCCCTGCCCAGAAACCATAGATGTGAAGTGTAATTGTGGCAATACAAAGGTGACAGTGCCCTGTGGCCGAGAACGTACCACAAGACCACCCAAGTGCAAGGAGCAATGCAGGTGAGTTTGAAGCTTTGCACAAGCGTCCGTCTGATGTTGTACAAATTTAAATTCATATTGGCCTTTTAATATTTTAATTTAATTTTGCTTCAGTGTTTTAAAATATTAATATTCACAGTATACTCATTCTATATGGAATCAGAAGATATGTAAATAGATAATTGTCCTTTAGATGTAATTATTCAGTGACTAAAAGTAATTTTTGAAAATTGTACTTTATGATTTAGTCGACCACCAACTTGTCATCATACAAGTCAAGAAAAACATCGCTGTCACTTTGGCTCTTGTCCACCATGTCATCAACCTTGCCAAAAAGTTTTGGAGAAATGTGGTCACTTGTGTCCTGCTCCGTGTCATGATCAAGCATTAATAAAGCAGACTGGCAGGGTAAGGTAATAATGCTATTAGAGAAATAGTGCATTGCTGTGGGTTGTACTTTCTTGCTTTTACTTAGTTTTTCAACGAGCAATGATTAAGCACTTATTGGGAAACACTGTGCTTGGAGCAGGGTACAAGGTAATCAAGACTTGATTTTGTTTTAAGCAACTCACGTGTAGAAAAGGAGTGAAACCAATGTTTGCAAATACAGTGTGATAGTTCATTATGATCACCATATAGATGAATTTGGCAGTCCTCCTTCATTTATTGTGGTTTAGGGTTATAGATATCTCCTATAACCTTATTTTAAAGATTTGTTCACTTTTTAATATTTAATATTTATTTATTTTTAGTTATTTAATTTTTTTTTTTTTTTTGAGACGGAGTCTCACTCTGTTGCCCAGGCTGGAGTGCAGTGGTGTGATCTGGGTCACTGCAACCTCCACCTCCCGGGTTCAGTGATTCTCATGCCCTAGCCTCCTGAGTAGCTGGGATTATAGGTGCCTGCTACCACGCCCAGCTAATTTTTGTATTTTTAGTAGAGATGGGGTTTCAGCTTGTTGATCAGGCTGGTCTCGAACTCCTGACCTCAAGTGATCTGCCCGCCTTGGCCTCCCAAAGTGCTGGGATTACAGGCGTGAGGCACCACGCCCAGCCCAGCCTCATGAACGTTTATTGAGCCCTTACTAAATATCAAGCATTTTTTTAGGTGCTGAGGAACAACAGTGAGTAAAATAATGGAGATTATATTCAATTGGTAGATGTTGCAGTTTACAATTGTTTTTCTCATTTCCTTATTGGAAGCAAAGGAGGCTATACTGCCTTTGTTCTACCATTTATAAACTGGGTTCTGTCTCAGTTATTAATACCAAATGTGTGTGGAGGGGAACATTTAATACAGATAAAATGAAATATTTCAGTAAGCACAACTTATTGATTATTTGAAAAAATTTCAACCTGCTTGAGCAGAGGATACATGGAACTGTGTTCTTAGATTCTTAAAATGGCCATATGATTTAATACCTCTGACTTAACATTCTTATGTATTTTATTTGTAGCACCAGCCTACAGGCCCTTGGGAACAGCCTTCTGAGCCAGCATTTATTCAGACTGCATTACCGTGTCCTCCATGTCAAGTTCCTATTCCTATGTAAGTATTAGAATTTGAATTAAAAAAAAAAAAAAAAAACTTTTGACATAGCCTGAAGGGTATCTGAAGTCAATCTCCCTTTTTTCTTAGTTCAGTTCATTATTATTTCAGGCCTAGCCTATCAACTAGTCTGTCTGTCTTAACCTTCTTTCTTTTCAAACATGTTTGTTATACTTACATATAAACCTACTATAGATATCTTTTTTTGAGTCTTTACCCCCAGTTGGAGTTTGATGCCCTTCTTAGCTTTCCATAGCAACTTGTGCATGCAATTACAAAAACAAATCCAAGGAACATCATCTGTTAGTTTTCCTGATGACTCCCATACTGGAGTGTAAGCTCCCTGAAGACAGAAGAAAGCCAGGTTTTAGATAAGGCAAACTTGGGGAATATTTAAAGGAAGACTTGGAAATGAGAGGAAGTAGTTTCCTGGATGGGCCAGTGAATGACTGGGACTGAGCTGTAAGGAGCTGAACCTACAGTAATACAGAATCCTGGAATTTTTTATACTTCCAGTAGAGGTTATGGAGTATAGGGAAAAAAGGGCAGAATGCTGAGAAGCAACATAAAATTAGAAAAGTTGTCTACAACTGAGGTGACAAATTAAACATTGGTATTTCTGGTGTATTGGTCTTTTAAAGAGAGGATTGTTTTTGTTTTTTAATTCTAAAAGCTTTCATTTCCACAACATTCCTCCCAGTTGAAATAGCATGTATATTTTTGTGTATTGGTCACACAGTCAAGTTGGGAAGCAAAGTGTTGTTAGGAGATGTATGCACAAATAGGGTAATTTTAGTCTGTAGATTTAATGGAGGAGGGCTGTGTAGTTAGCAGAGAGGTTTTTCATGTAGGTATTCAGTTATTTGAGACTACTCTTTTACTGAGGACTTAAGTTATGAGGAACCAAGTTGTTGCAAATATCTCTAAGTTAGAATTATTAGTGGCCTAAAATTTTTCCTTGAGAGAAACAGAAGAGACATTGATACTATAATTCATAGGCACGAAAATGTTGTCATAATTACCTAAGTAATTAGGTCATAAGTACCTAATTACCATTGAGTTCCTTAGTCTGTTTTTTTTTTTTTGAGACGGAGTCTCTGTCACCCAGGCTAGAGTGCAGTGGTTCAATGTCGGCTCACTGCAACCTTCTCTTTCCAGGTTCAGGATGTAGCACAGCATTTGACAGAATCTGACACACTTTCTTGATAAAAGCACTCAAAAAGCGTGGAAGAAAAGATAATTTTCTCAACCTGATAAAGGGCATCTGTGAAAAGCCCACACAGTTCACATAATACATTGTGGTGAAAGATTAAAAGTTTTCTCTGTAATAACAGGAACAAGACTAGGATGCCTGCTCCTGCCACTTCTTTCAAGATTGTACTAGAATTTTTAGCCAGAACAATTAGGCTAGAAAAAGAAATTAAAAATGTCTTTTTACTTGGAATAAAGAAGAACTATTTGTATTTTCAGATGACATGATCTTGTGTGTGAAAAGTCTTAAGGAGTCCTCAAAAATGCTATTAGAGTTACTTAATGAGTTCATTACTGTTGTAGAAAACGTCACTATACAAAGCCAGTGGAATTTCTGTACACTGGAAACAACTGAAAATGAAATTAAGAAAACAATTACACTTAATAGCCTGAAAAGAACATTTTGTTTAAGAAATTCAATAAAAGAATATAAGATTTGTACAGTAGAAACTACAAAATCTAAATGAAAACCTAAATAAAAAGCGCAGTAACATTTATCCCTCACATAATTAGACTGGAAGTAGAGCAGCTCTATAGTTGATTAATTTGGTTCATTCAATCACATATCATCAAGAGCTCAGATTGTCTTTCCATTTTGTTATCCTCAGTGTGTCATCTTTGACCTCAGGCTGTTTGCCTTTCTGTTAACTTCTCAACCCAGACATGAAAGTTTCCAAAGGGAGAAATGGAAATGTGTAGCCTTCTGTGTGTCATCATCATCACCTTTTCCTTTTCTTCTTCTTTTCTTTTTTTAAAGGGTAAGGAAACTTCTCCGAAGCTCTACAGGAGAACTCTTTTGACATCATTAGACCATTTTTAAGCCAGTCCCTGGAAAGGGAAATGATGTGTTTATTTTCTTAAATAGACTTTATTTTTTAAGAATGTGTTCACGTTTACAGAGAAAATTGCAAAGAAAGTATAGAGAGTTCCTATGTGTGCCCCCATACCAGTTTTCTCTATTACCAACTTTCATTAGTGATACAATTTTTACAGTTGAGGAACCAATATTGGTACTTTATTATTAGCTAAAGTCCATAGATTACATTAGGATTTACTTTCTGTGTTATATGGTTCTGTGGGTTTTAATAAATGCGTAGTGTCATGTATTTACTATTATAGTTTCATACAGAATAGTTTCACTGCCCTAAAAATGCCCTGTGCTATACCTATTCAACCTTCTTTTCCCCTCCCCGTCTCAAACTCCTAGCAACCGCATATCTTTTTACTGTCTCTGTAGTTTTGCCTTTTCCAGAATGTCAATAGTTGGAATTATACAGTATATAGCATTTTCACAGTATATAGCGTTTTCAGACTGGCTTCTTCACTTAGCAGTATTTATGGTTCCTCTGTGTCTTCTCATGGATTGGTAGTTCATTTATTTTTATCATTGAATAATAATACATTGCATAAAGGTACCATAGTTTGTTTATCCGTTTACCATAGAACAACATTTTGGTTGCTTCCAAGTTTGGCAATTAAGAATAAAGCTGCTATAAACATTTATGTGCAGATTTTTGTGTAGACATAAGTTTTCAGCTCATTTGGGTAAATACTTAGGAGTGTAATTGCTGGATCTCATGGTAAGACTTTAGCTTTGTAAGAAGCTGTCAAACTGTTTATTAAAGTGTCTGAATCATTTTGCATTCTCACAACAGTGAGTGAGAATTGTTGTTGCCCTTTATTCTCACCAACGTATGGTATTGTCAGTGTTTTGGATTTTAGCCGTTCTATTTTTAATTGATACACAATAATTATACATATTTATAGGAAATGTAATGCTGTTTCAGTACATACAGTGTGATATACAGTGATCAGATCAGAGCAATTAGCGTATCCATTATCTCAGACATCATTTCTTTGTTTTGGGAACATTCAGTATCCTCTTTTCTAGCTATTTGAAAATATATATTATTGTTAACTATCGTTATCTGTAACTATAGTTGTAGATATCTATATCTATAGATATCCATTGTTATAGGTAACTATTGTTATCTATAGTTAACAATAGATAACAATAGTTTTATGGCACTGTAGGATAACTATAAAACACCAGAACTTGTTCTTCCTATCTAGCTGTAATTTTTTTTTTTTAACAAATCTCTCTTATCTCCTCCTCCCTCTACCTTTTCCATCCTGTAACTATTCTGCTTTTTATTTCTATGAGATCAACTTTTTAGCTTCTACATGTGAGAGCATGCAGTGTTTAACATGCAGTGTTTAATTTCCTGTTCCTTTTTGCCCATTTTTATATTGCGTTATTTGCTTTCTTATTGAGTATATTTTGAAGACAAGCCTTTTACCAGCTGTGCATTTTCCAAGTATTTTCTGCCAGTCTGTGGCTTATCTTTTTAACCCTTTTTTTTTTTTTTTGAGACAGGATCTCAGTGCTGTCACCCAGGCTTTTCATGGAGTAGGAGTGCAGTGGCTTCATCACAGCCCACTGCAGCCTCAACCTCCTGGGCTCAAATGATCCTTCAACCTCAGCCCTACCCCCAACCCCCTAGTAGCTGGGACTGTAGGCGTGCACTATCATGTTCAGCTAGTTTTTTTTAATTTTAATTTTTTGTAGAGACAGGGATTCATTATGTTGCTCAGGCTGGTCTTGAAACTCCTGTGCTCAGGTGATCCTCCTGTCTCAGCCTCCTAAAGTGTTGGGATTACAGGTGTGAGCCACTGCGCCCAGCCTTTGTGGCTTTTCATTCTCTAAATGTTCTTTGCAGAGCTGTAATTTTTAGTATAATGACGTCTATCGTCCATTTTTATTTCATGGATTGTGCTTTTGGTGTTGTATCTAAAAAGTCATAATTAAACCCAAATTACCCAGATTGTCTGTGTTTTATAGTTTTGCATTTTACATTTAGAGCTGTGATTCATTTTGAGTTAACTGTTGTGAAAGGCTTAGGGTCTGCCTAGGTTTTTTTTGCAAGCGGATGTCCATTTGTTCCAGCATGAATCATTTATTGAAAAGAATGTCCTTTCTTCATTCAATTGCCTTTGCTCTTTTGCCAAAGATCAGTAGACTATGATTTGTGTGGTTCCATTTCTGGTCTCCCTGTTCTCTTCCATTCATTTATTTGCCTATTCTTTAATCAGTACCATTCTGTCTTGATCACTGTAGCTTTATAGTAATTCTTGAAGTTGGGTGGTGTCAGTCTTTCGACTTTGCTTTCTTCAGTATTGTGTTGGCTGTTCTGGGTCTGTTATCTTTCTGTATAGACTTTAGAATCAGTTTGTTGATATATACAAAATAACTTGCTGGGATTTTGATTGGAATCATGTTGAATCTGGATCAAATTGGAAATAAACTACATCTTAATAATTTTGAGCCTTCATAACTGTGAACATGGAATATTGCTTCATTTATTTAAATCTCTGATTTCTTTCATCAGTATTTTATAGTTTCCCCATAGACATCTTGTATATATTTTGTTAAATTCATACCCAAGTATTTCATTTTTTGTGCTAATGTAGTATTATGTTTTTAATTTCAAATTCTAATTGCTTATTGCTACTATATAGGAAATCAGTTGACCTTTGTATATTAACTTTGTGTCCTGTAACTTTACTATAAATTGCTTATTCCATATGTGTTTATTTTTTTAATGCTAGTAGAGTTAGCATCTTTAGGTATTATTTTTGAATAATTTGTAATGTTTTCATTTTATTTTATTTTTTCCTTGTAGGGAATGTCTTGGGAAACATGAGGTGAGTTACAGGCACAATTTTTAAGTAAAGCTTATAATCTATACTATCACATACTAGTATAACTTTACTAGAGTTGTTAGAAATAATAAAGTCAAAGTATTGTTATTTTACTGTTATAAAGAGTACAAGAGTTTATCTCCTAATTTAAAAAATATGTAGTGCCTTTATTTGAGAATTAGCCTGTGGATATGCATTCACTACAGAATCATACTGAATTTTCCTTTTAGGAGGAGAACATTTTGCTTCTTGGCATTCATTACTTTGGAATATTTTGATAGGTTATTTGATTTTGATAATATTATTATTCGTGCAAACTTATACCTTTCTGAAACTTATTCTCAAATGATAGCAGAGTAATTTTGGAAACATATAGTATGTCCAGAAACGTTTGTGTAATGTGTGCTGTGCTGATTTCCTTTATTTTTAAAGGTGAGTCCACTACCATGCCATGCTGTAGGACCCTACTCTTGTAAAAGAGTTTGTGGAAGAATCTTAGATTGTCAGAATCACACATGTATGAAAGAATGCCACAAAGTAACCAAAACTGATGGCTGCACTGGAAAAAACAAGGTAATGTTCTTAGATTGAACGTATATCTGCCTATAGTATTCTTGAAACGTTTTTTCAACAGTTAGACCATAAATATTTTTGTTTTGCTTTAGCTTCCTTCCTCTTTTTTTGCCCTCATCCCTTCTCCTTCTTTTCCTTTCCTAAGACAGCTGGCCTTAAACAGCTTGGTGTATATAGTTCTGTGTCTTTATTCCAGCTCATAATAATGTGCCTTTTAATGTGGAACCCTTTACATACTGTACCTGTGTTAATACATAGGATATGGTTTTATGATAAAAATACATAGGTTATGTATCTTCTTAGATAGTAAGTAAGAGTATCGCCTCCATTTCTCTCTGTTCATATCTGAGTTTAGAGCATTTACTCTAAGTTAGTTTTCAAACCTGACACACAGGATGGATGATGTTCATAATTTTAATAAATTTAAGTAAATTCCCAATCTTTTGTTAAAAGTAAAATAAATGGCATCACAGATGAGCAGTGTTTCTATATGTATAATTAACTAAAAGCATTTTACAAGTATATGAGAACTCAGCTTTTCAAAGATCTCTAAAAATTGTCATCTTACAAGGAAAAACAAATATAGCTAGTGTTAAACTTTAGTTTTAAAATAATTTTTTTCTAGACTTCCGTTCTATAGGGAGTTGTAATGCTAGTGTCTAAATGAGAAATAGGCCAGAAAATTTTAAGTGTCACTTTATTATTAACATTAAATTTACAACTATTTAAATTATTAATATGACTTATGTTATTGAAAATTTTAGTTGCATCATTAGGTTTTTTTTTTGTCTTTTATAATACATGACAACATAGGTATTCTTCTTTTTCATGTGCAAACATATGTGTAAATGTATTGCTTATAATTTCTTCATCAATCCGTGCCTTGACCCTCAAAAATGTACTCATGATAAAACAAAAAAGATACTAGAATTATAAAATCAAACTAACAAATAATGATACAAAATCATTTTAACTAGTTAGGGTGTAGCTGCTCCATGGCTTCCCTCTTCCAGATTTCCAGAATATGAAGTGAGTCAGAAAAAGCTTATTTTCAAAGCTGATATGACTATTAGAGATTTATTGTGGATTATCCCCAAATTGATTGCTTCCTGGGTTAAAGCTTCTGTTTTTCTTTTTAAATGAGAACTGCATATGATATTTGACAGATGGACTTGCTGTATTTCTTAACTAAGATAGTCTTTCCTAGAAGATAGAACTTGATATTGGAAGTGATCCAGGAAGATAATTTAGTAAGTGTAGATTCAGTGATTTTTTTTTGTTTCTCCCATAGCTGGAAGGAGCTCATATTCTAAGTACTTTTTGTTTTGTAGATAGGGAAACGGAAGCTCTGTGACTTGTCCATGATTCTGCAATAGGAGGGTAGCAAATCAGAAAGTACTGTGCCTGATCTTTTAACTCCCAGCCCAATGTGCTCTTCTACTCATGTTATTTAAATAGAAGATTTTTGTAGGTGTACCACATAGTTAGGAAGAGCAAATGAAATAAACTCTGTTAACTTTGGTTCTCTTTGCATATTTTGTTACTCACTGCCTAATACTTGCTCAGTCTTCCCCATCTCAGAAAGTCATTTTACCATTTTTACCCAGTTGTGCAGATCAAAGACATAGGAATCATGCTTGATTTCTTTCTTGTCTTTGTTGTCCTTTTCCCACAGAAAATCCTGTTAGGTTTGTCATCAAAATAGATCCTGAATCTGACAGTTGCTCATACATAACCTGTACCACTACCATCCTCATCTAAGCCACCATTACCTTTGACTTAGATTTCTGCAGTAATTTCCTAACCAACATTTCTACTCTCACTTTGTTTTACTGCATCAGCCAGATTAATCTTTTAAAAAATTTAAATCAAGTATCATCTTCCTGCTCCATATCCTTTGGTAGTTTTCAGTCACTCTCAGACCAAAATTTAAATCCTTTTCAATGGCCTATAAAGGCTCAGTAATGATCTAACTCCTATCTTTCCCAACTTTCATCTGACTACTCATCACTCTCTTGCTTACTCACTTCTGCCTCTGTTCATCCTGTTACTTGAACATTCCACATTTGTTTCTTCTTAGAGCCTTTGTACTTGTTCCTTTCCTCTGGAACTCTCCTTTCTGGTTGCTCTCTCCCTCATTTAACTCAATTTCTATTCACATGTGATCTTTATCAGTCAGGCTTCCTTCTTGTTGCTGCCATCACTCTTTCTTATCCTGCTTTATCTTTTGTCAGAGTAGTTACAGAGACATTATATTCATGTTCTTTACCTCTTCACATAAATGTAAGTTCCAGGAGCCTATCTCATGTCTTCCCAGTGCCAAGAACAA
Organism: Nomascus leucogenys; assembly: GCF_006542625.1. Taxonomy (NCBI): domain Eukaryota; kingdom Metazoa; phylum Chordata; class Mammalia; order Primates; family Hylobatidae; genus Nomascus; species Nomascus leucogenys. The sequence continues at coordinate 38,754,736 of NC_044400.1, forward strand.
TGCCTGGCACATGTTTTTTTAAAAATAATTTATAAAATAATATTTTTATAATTTGAAACTATTTCTTTTTAATCCTATATGTCAAAAAATAGCTTAGAATTTTATAATAACTGTTGTAATCATGGCTTCTCTTTGGAATGATAATAAAAATGTTTGACCTTTAAGATTTAGTATCCATGTCTATAGCTCTCTTATTTTACCTCAAGTATGACGTGAGAAAACAAACAATATCCTGAAATAAGTATTTTTAACCTTCTTTAGTAGATTGTAATGCTAGTTAACATTATTAAATCACTAGAGAAAAGGGAGGTGCCTTGTTAAGTTACATTGAGGTACATTTATTTGTAAAATGTAATTTAACTTTAATTCATTGATGTGCATTAAAATATAAACTACTGGTCATTCTTTTTTCATTGTATATGTGTTTCTCTTTGGCAAGATGAGATAATTACCTCCAGACTGTTTAGTGCTTTGGAATTTTTATTTATGTGTTAACAGTGTATTGATTTCTTTAGTTCAGTGTTGATTATTGTATAGAAATGAATGAACATTTTTACTCTGTATATTTTATTTCTGTCTTTGACGATTCTTTAGGAAGTAATTTACATTTTTAGTGGGATACTTTATATAGTCCATTTTAAGGTTCATTTAAAAATGAGGCAGTTTGACTTAATGAGGCTCATAGGAAAAAAAATCTGTATGAATAATAGTCATATCGACAATCTTGCTATTCTTTAGTTTGAATATTTTTAAGATAAATGAGAGCATGTACCATTTGATTAACTGTGTTTCTAAGAGCTGCAGAAGTACTTTATTTTAATGGGATATATAAATTTTATAACTGTAACATATAGAAATGTTAGGCTTACCTTGTACTTAGGTGATTTATTTCCATGCTGTTTTTCAGGCTGGCCCAGAATGCCTTCATTGTGAGGAAGGGTGCTCCAAGTCACGGCCACTAGGTTGTCTTCACCCATGTATTTTGCCATGTCACCCTGGAGAATGTCCACCTTGTGTTCAGATGCTTAGAATAAAATGTCACTGTAAGATCACAAGCCTATATGTGGAATGTAGGTAAGTAGACTGAAAAAAAAGTCTTACTTTATTACAATTAGTTGAATTGGTATCTTTTTTATAATTAAGAACCCTTCATAGTGTACTTTGCTTAAACTCTAGATGCCTAGATTTTCCAGTAGAGACCTGGAAGGAAGACATGTAGAATACTACACTTTCTGGATACTTCATCCTGAATTCAAACAGGGAAATTGTGCTTTTTTTCCATTTCGGGATTTTGTGTAAGATTTTGTTATGAAAAATATGGTTTCACTGCTTTTAAAAAAAATTAAAGAAATACTCCTATACCTGATAGTTTGACTATGTCAAATTAGAATTTTGTTCAATCAAAATTTGACTTGTACATACAGGCACACTTTGTTTTATTGGACTTCACTTTATTGGACTTGGCAGATACTGAGTCTTTTACAAATTGGAGTTATTTGTCAACCTGCATTGAGCAAGTCTACTGATACCATTTTTCCAACAGCCTATGTTCATTTTGTGTCTCTGTCACATTTCAGTAATTCTCACAATATTCAAGCTTTTTCATTTCATATCTGTTATGATAACCTGTGATCAGTGATCTTTGATGTTTCCATTGTAATTATTTTGGGGTGCCATGAACTGCACTTCTGTGAGACAGTGAATCATTGATAAATATTGTGTGTGATTGAACTGCATCACTAGCAGTTCCCCTATCTCTCTACCTCTTCTTGTGCCTACTTATTCCGAGAAACAACAGTATTGAAATTAGGCCAGTTAATAACTCTACAATGGCCTCTAAGTGTTCAAGTGAAAGGAAGAGTCACATGTCTGAGTTTAAATCAAAAGCTAGAAATGATTAAGCTTAGTGAGTCATGTCAAAAGCTGAGATAGGCTAAAAGTTAGGTCTCTTGCACCAAACAGTTAGCCATGTTGTGAATGCAAAGGAAAAATTCTTAAAGGAAATTAAAGTTCATTCCAGTGAACACAGAATGATAAGAAAGCAAAGCAGCCTTATTGCTGATATGGAGAAAGTTTTAGTGGTTTGGATAGAAGATCAAAGCAGCCACAACATTTAGAGATGTTCCTAACTCTCTTCAATTCTATGAAGACTGAGAGAGATGAAGAAGCTGCAGAAGAAAAATTTGAAGGCAGCATAGGTTGGTTCATAAGGTTTAGGGAAGAAGCCATCTCCATAACACAAAAGTGCAAGGTGAAGCAGCAAGTGCTGATGCAGAAGCTGCAGCAAGTTATCCAAGAAGATTTAGGTAAGATCATTGATGAAGGTGGCTACACAAAACAACAGATTTCCAATGTAGACAAAACAGCCTTCTGTTGAAAGAAAATGCTATCTAGGACTTTCATAGTTAGAGAGAAGTCAGTGCCTGGCTTTAAAGTGTTAAAGGACAGGCCAACTCTCTTGTTAGGGCCCTAATGCAGCTGGTGACTTTAAATTGAAGCCAGTACTCATCTACCATTCTCAAAATTATGCTAAATCTAGTCTGCGCTCTATGAATGGAACAACAAAGCCTGGATGACAGTATATCTGTTTACAGCATAGTTTACTGAATATTTTAAGCCCACTGTTGAGACCTACTGATCAGAAAGATTCCTTTAAAAATATTACTGCTCATTGACAGCGTACCTGGTTACCCAAGAGCTATAATGGAGATATACAAGGAGATGAATGTTGTGTTCGTGCCTGCTAACACAACATCCATTCTGCAGTCCATGGTTCAAGGAGTAATTTCAACTTTCAGGTTTAATTTTTTGAGAAATACATGCCAGATGTAGGTGGTGATTTCTCCGATGGATCTGGGTAAATTGAAAATGTTCTGGAAAGGAGTCACTATTCTAGATGTCATTAAGAGCATTCACGTCAACAGGAACAGGAGTTTGGAAGAAGTTGATTCCAGCCCTAATAGATGAGTTTGAGAGGTTCAAGAATTCAGTGCAGAAAGTAACTGCAGATGTGGTGGGAATAGCAAGAGGACTATAATTAAAAGTGGAGCCTATAGATGAGACTGAATTGTTGCAATCTCATGATAAAACTTGAACAGATGAGAAGTTGCTTCTAATGGATGAACAAAGAAAGTGGAATCTACTCTTGGTGAAGATACTGTGAACATTGCTGAAATGACAGCAAAGGATTAGGATTTAGAATATTACCCAAACTTAGTTGATAAAGCAGCAGCAGGTTTGATAGGAATTTTGAAAGAAGTTCTACTGTGGGTAAAATGCTATGAAACACAGCATCACATGCTACAGAGAAATCTTCCTGAAAGGAAGAGTCAGTTGATGCAGCAAACTCTATTGTCTTATTTTTTTAAATTGCCACAGCCACCTCAATCTACAGCAACCACCACCCTGATCAGTCAGCAGCCATAAACTTCTAGGCAAGATGATCCATCCGCAAAAACATAAAGACTGACTGAAGGCTCAGATGAGCGTTAGCAGGTTTTAGTAATAAAGTATTGTTAAGTTAAGGTATACACATTGTTTTTCATGATGTAATGCTATTGCATACTTAGTATATTGCAGTATTGTGTAAACATAACTTTTATATGCACTGGGAAGCCAAAAAATGTGTGTGACTTGCTTTAGTATGATATTCGCTATATTAAGGTGGCCTGGAACTGAACCTGCAATATCTCTGGGCTATGCCAGTAGTTGACTTAGGCATAATTTTTTTTTTTTTTTTTTTTTTGAGATGGAGTCTCGCTCTGTCGCCTAGGCTGGAGTGCAGTGGCACGATCTTGGCTCACTGCAGTCTCCGCCTCCTGGGTTCAAGCAATTCTCCTGCCTTGGCCTCCTGAGTAGCTGGAATTACAGGCACGTGCCACCACACCCATCTAGTTTTTGTATTTTTAGTAGAGATGGGGTTTCACCATGTTGGTCAGGCTGGTCTCAAACTCCTGACCTCGTGATCCATCCACCTTGGCCTCCCAAAGTGCCAGGATTACAGGCATGAGCCACCATGCCCAGCCTACTTAGGCATAATTTTTAAGTTATAGATTTAAAAGGTAGGCCTTTGTTTATTACAAGTGTTGCTGTTATAGCACCTATCACACTAGGATATGACCAAACCAGTATGTTTTCTTCATTTAAAAAAATACCAGTTTTTGCTTATGGATTATTTAGATGGAAGAAAAAAATTTCCCTTTTATTTAATAATGATATAACATAATTTACCACTTAACTCTCCTGGCTGTTTCACTCCAGTCTGTAAAGTGAGCTTTTTGTAAATATATTTTACTTAAGTTTCATTTGGGAATACTACTTTATTTCATATTTTTTAGTATAATTACATTTTGAGAAATTCCTGTTCATATTAGCTAACATTTTTGTTCCCTAAACTCTAGACTCATGCTTTGTTAAATTATAGAAGACAAATTTTATTCTTTTCTTATATTAAAGTTATTTTGTTGAAATCTCAAAAATAAAGTATTATAATTTTTAGTCTAGAAGTTTTGTAGGGGGAATTTAGAGGGCAATTTTACATTATTAATGGATGGTAATGATGAACTTGAGCAGTGTCGCACCTGCATTCTGTTTGTTTATATAGCTTGTTCCTCATCAAACTTTCACCCACGAATTTTAGTATCCATTGATGATTCTGTTGTAAATGAGTTGTTACTACGATAACATTTGAGAAAACAGAAAAAGCTCTCAAGAACAACACACGTGCATTGTGTGTCCAGATGCTTCATTAATGAAACCCTTGACTATTTAATCCCAGTGATACTATATAAAGTATTCTAGAGCATAGAAACCCAAGGAAATAACCAAGTGTTTTTTTGTTTTGTTTTTTTTTTTGTTTTTTTTTTTTTTGAGACGGAGTCTTGCTTTGTCGCCCAGGTTGGAGTGCAGTGGCGTAATACGCTCACTGCAAGCTCCACCTCCTAGGTTCATGCCATTCTCCTGCCTCAGCCTCCTGCGTAGCTGGGACTACAGGCGCCCATCACCATGCCCAGCTAATTTTTTGTATTTTTTTTAGTAGAGACAGGGTTTCACCGTGTTCGCCAGGATGGTCTCGATCTCCTGACCTCATGATCTGCCCGCCTCGGCCTCACAAAGAACCAAGTTATTTTACAAAACAAATAAAAACTTGCCAAGTGGGAATTTTCTAACTCCATCTTCTACATTTATTAATTGACATTTTACTGTAAGAGCTCTCCCCACCTCGTATGTTAATACTGGCATGAACCAGTGGATTCTTTATTTGATCCTTTGCCATCATTTTGACGTTTAATTTATTGAACATCAAAGGCCCATGGGAGTGTCTTTCAACTGGTTCTCATGTCCCTTTGATGTGTTTCCATCTTTGTTTTAGTATTTTCTTTTTTTTTCTGGCTAATAAAAATGTCCCAGGCTCATCTTGTACTTTACATATCCTAGCCCAGGACTTAGACATTTCTGTAAGGGCCTTTTTAATGGACAGTGATATTTAAAAACCACTTGGTGTGCTTTTTGCTCCTTGTGTATCATTACTTCTAGGCTCTCTGTTTTGATAAGGACCATTTTTAAATTTACTTTAGTGAATTGGCTGTTGATGTTCTTCACATATTTTTTTTTCCTTGGGGTTTTGGTCGCTTTCTTTACAGTACTTTTGCCTCATAATTGATTTCTCTCATCTCCTATCATTGGTTAACATCTCCAGTCCAGTGTTAAATAGTATTGGCCCTGCCTTGTTTCTTTCTTTAGAGGAATTACTTCCTGTATTTCTACATTATGTAAGATGTTGGCTTTGTCACCATGTTAGAGAGTATCCCACAATTTCTGCTTTCTTGAGTGTGTGTGTATATTTAAATAAGGATTGGATGCTGAATTTGCCAAATGATATTTTAGTATCTGTGGAGATAATCATTAGGTCTATTGATTTGGATTTGCTAATGTTTAGGATTTTAATAATGTTCATTAATTGTATTAGTCTATAATTTTTAAATTTTGTATTTGTCAGATTTGGGTATCAATGTTATGTTTGTTTTATAAAATAAACTTGGCTATTTCCTTGGTTTTCTATGCTTTAGAATATGTAGTATCATTGGGATTAACTGGTCATTGAGGGTTTTATGGAATTCCTCTATGAAACCATCTGGGCCTGATGTGTGTGTGTTGTTTTTGATAACTTTCTCTATTTTTTCTAATGAAAATTTCTCTCTCTTATGGGGTCATTTTTGGAAAACTATTATTTTCCTTAGAAATTATCTATTTCATCTAGATTTTTCAAATTTATTTGTATAAAAGTTTGTAAAGTAGTTGCTTATTGTGATGAAAATTTTGTTGTTGTTTTATGATTTCCGCTTGTCATTCTTATTTTGAATATTTTTGCTTTCTCCTTCTTTCTTGAGTGTTAGGTAGTACATTTTTTTATTTTAAAAAACCCAGGATTTTGATTAACTGGATTGACTTCTTTTATGATTTACCACATTTTTTCTGCTCTTATTTTATTATTTCCTTTAAAAAGAAATTTCTAAATTTCTTTAAGAAGAATTGAGAATTCAATTCATTTATTTTCATGCTTTCATTTTTATCATAGATGTGCTTAAAGCTTATGGATTATTTATTGCTTTAGGTATATTCCATATATTCATGTGTATACTACTTTCTTTATATTTGAGAGTTTCTATGTCTTTACATTATATTTCCTCCTATACTCAAGATTTTTAAAATAGAAGATCTAGTTTTATTGCATTGTGATCAGAGCATGTCTTTGTAATATTTTTCTAATTTATGGAACTTAACAGTGCTTCCTTTGTAAAATAAGGTGATCAATTTTAGTGAATGTTCCATGTGCTTGAGAAGATGTAATATCGTAAAAATCAGGATATAGGATTTGGGTTGTGTGTGTGGATCATGTTTTAATATGGTAGCTTTGTCTTATATTGAAAATGCTGTATTACAATTCCATATTATTAGTGTGTTTCTTTTTGTTTTGTTTTTGTGTTTTGAGACACAGTCTTACTCTATTGGCCAAGCTGAAGTGCAGTGGTGTGGTCATGGTTCACTGCAGCCTTGAACTCCTGGGCTCAAGTGATCCTCCCACCTTAGCCTCCCAAGTAGCTGGGGCTACAGGCACATACCACCATGCCTGGATAATTTTTAAGGAACTTTTTGTAGAGATGTGGTCTCACTATATTGCCCAGGCTGGTCTCAAAACACCTGGGCTCAAGAGACCCTCCTGCCTCAGCTTCCTAAAATGTTGAGATTACAGGCATGAGCCATCATGCCTAGCCTGTTAGTGTGTTTCTGTATCTCTTTGCAGCTGCTGTAGTTTTTGCTTATAAAGATGATTAAGCTGTTATATGTCATACAGAATTTTTAATAATTATGGCTTTTAGCATTGAAAGGTATCCTTTGTCACATTTAACACTTTTGGCTTGAATTCTTATGCATCCCCTTTTTCATTTTAATAGGCAAGTTAAGTAAGTCCTTTAACAATTTTTAATATCACTAATATCTTTGGTTTAGCTCTGCATTATTACTTTATGATTACTGTTTGTATTATGTCACTTTTTCTTTATGTGATACGTTCTCTTTGCTCTTACTTTCAATTTTCTCCTATTAAGGTTTGTTTTCGTTTAGTGGTTGATTACTTTTTTTTTGTACGTTTTTAATGTCGTTAGACCTTGTTTCTTTCATCTTCTACTAACTGGTTTGTCAGCTTTTAATTTTATCACCTGGTTCTCATTTAAGACTATATGACAATCAGTGAGTTTATTTTATTTGCTTTTTTTCTCTCCTCTTCTCATTGTTTAGTTGCATGTTTTATTCTTTTTCCGAACATACAACATTTATATATTATTCTACCCCCATTCTGACCTTTTTTCTTTTTCTTTTTTTTTTTTTTTTGAGATGGAGTCTCGCTCTGTCGCCCAGGCTGGAGTGCAGTGGTGCGATCTTGGCTCACTGCAAGCTCTGCCTCCCGGGTTCACGCCATTCTCCTGCCTCAGCCTCCCGCATAGCTGGGACTACAGGCGCTTGCCGCCACGCCCGGGTAATTTTGTTTTTGTATTTTTAGTAGAGATGGGGTTTCACCGTGTTAGCCAGGATGGTCTCGATCTCCTGACCTCGTGATCCACCCGCCTCGGCCTCCCAAAGTGCTGAGATTACAGGCGTGAGCCACTGCGCCCAGCCCTTTTTTTCTTAGATTTTCAATTTTAAATTTAAATCAACCATCAGTCTTTTTGCTGAAATTTCTCAATCTTCTCTTGGTTGAATGAAGTGCATCCTCTACTAGTTTCCCCAAGAGAGCTTGTGAGTATAGTATTCCCTGAATGCTTAATTCTTTTTTTTTTTTGACAGAGTCTTGCTGTCGCCCAGGCTGGAGTGCAGTGGTGCGATCTCGGCTCACTGCAGGCTCCGCCCCACAGGGTTCACACCATTCTCCTGCCTCAGCCTCCCGAGTAGCTGGGACTACAGGCGCCCGCCACCTTGCCCGGCTAATTTTTTGTATTTTTAGTAGAGATGGGGTTTCACTGTGTTAGCCAGGGTGGTCTCGATCTCCTGACCTCCTGACTTCCTGAGCCGCCCGCCTCGGCCTCCCAAAGTGCTGGGATTACAGGCGTGAGCCACCGCGCCCAGCCAAATGCTTAATTCTTAAACATTCCCTTGCATGTTTTAAGAATGTTTTGCTATAGCATTTACAATTGTATAAAGTCTTTTATTGATGCGTTCTTTCCTAGAGTTTCTTGGAAATATTGCTCTATGCTGCTTTCGTTTATATTTTACTTTTGAGAAATTTGATGCCAGTCTGTTTTCCTTATGAGTTAATTGATCTTTTTTACCTGGGACCCCTAAAGTTGTTTCTTTCTCCTTCACTTCCGTCCTCCTCTTCCTCCATCTTTAAAATCTAATGTTTTTATTAAGGTACGACTCAGGGTTAATAATTTTTGATAAATTTTTTCAGGTACCTGATTAGCCCTTTCAACATATAAGTTCAGTATTTTTATTTTCCTGGATTATAGTTTTAAATACCAGATCTGTTTCATTTATTTTGTTTTGTTTTTTAGTGATACCAATTGTGTATATGTTGGATTTTCTTTTTCTGTCGCCCATTTCACTCAATTACTTCTTTGATACTTTTTTCTAAATCTCATTTTTATCATCTAGGTGGTTTTGCTGCCTCATTTCAGGGAGCCTTATTAAATTTTGATTCAAGTATGTTCTGTAAATATGTTCTTCCATGAGCACCTTGTAATTTAGTTTTTATTTCTGATGTAATTTTATCTTAATTTTTTTTCCTGAATTCAATCAATCTTTGTTCATTTCTTCTCCGTTATGTTCTTAGGTTTTGCTTTTCTGACTTAAGGTGGTAGTGTACTGAAGAGCCCTATACCATGCTCATATTGGGTAATTTGCCAGGACTCACAGGACTCAGCATATAGTTATACCTACAGCTATGAGTTATTACAGCAAAAGGGTAGGAGGCACAGTCAGCAAAGGGAAAAGGCACATGAGGTGAAGTGTAGGGGAAACCAGTCACAAGCGCCCAGAGTCTGCTCCCAGTGGAGCCACATAGTTTGTACTTAATTCTCCCAGCACTGAGTTGTGACAACACTTGTAAAATGTTTCCAACCAGAGAAGTTCATTAGAGACTGAGCACCTAGAGTTTGTACTGGGGGAAGGCTACATAGGCAGCCTCACCTGGTACATACCAGCATTTAGGGCTCTCAGAGGGAAAGCAACTGTTCAGCATAAACCATTTGATTTATACAGTTTAGACATAGTCAGCTGTTCTTACCAGTTCTGGGAATGGTGGGAACCTTCCTGAAATCCAGATTCCCAAGTACCAGCCAAGGGCTAGTCTTAAAAGGAGGGCTTTCAAAAGACAGTGGTCAGGGCTGCTAGGTTAACGCTTCTGTATAGGCAGTATTTCATATAGTTAATTCAGTTTGGAATATTATGTTCCAGTTTTCTTCTTTGTACTTCTTTTTTTGGGTGAGAGATACAGGAGGGGATTTTCATCAGCGAAAAGTCTTTGGATGTCATTTTCTGTTTATTTTCTATAGCAGTTTTTTATAGTTGTAAATTACATATCTTTATGTTTTTGGACAGAGCTTAGTATAAGATTTCTAGTTGATGACCACTCTCTTGCCAGTGTGGGAAAATACAATTTTTTAAATGGTTGGCATTTTAGGGTGGTGCTGAGAAGAGGAGAGGAGTTATGTGTCCTTATTTTACTTTTGTTTTCTTTGGTCTTGCAAAATCTTAAATTTCCCTTCTTCTTTTGCCGGGTCTAAAGAAGTCTGCGTAAAGTCTGCCTTTCCCTTTTTACCTTCTTCCCAGAGTGTTGCCTTTCCAAGATTGGCTACTTGAATCTTGTGTACTTATTTTATTTTATTTTATTTTGAAACAAGTCTGAAGTCTAAAGTCTGCCTTTCCCTTTTTACCTTCTTCCCAGAGTGTTGCCTTTCCAAGATTGGCTACTTGAATCTTGTGTACTTTTTAAATTTTCTTTATTTTTTTTTTGAGACAAGGTGTCTCTCTGTCTCCCAGACTGGATGCAGTGGCACACTCACGGCTCACTGCAGCCTTGACCTCCCAGGCTCAGGTGATCTTCCCACCTCAGCTTTCCTAGTAGCTGGGACTACAGGTGCACACCATCGCACCAGGCGAATTTTGGTTTTTTTTTTGTAGAGACAGGGTTTTGCCGTGTTGCCACGGCTGGTCTTGAACTCCTGGGCTCAGGCAGTTCACCTTCCTCGGCCTCCCAAAGTGCTGGGATTGGAGGCGTGAGCCACTGCACCCAGCCTTGTGTACTTTTTAAAATCCATTCCCTTTAGTTAGTGCTGTGGTCTACCAGGATATTTTCAGTATTTTCATACTTAGGGGGACCTTTTTCTGTTGTGATTTTAGCTCAGCCTCCTCTTCTGTTTCATTTAGTTTTTTTCAGAACTCCACTAGCTCTATGAAAATACTTGCATTGGGAGCTTGAAAAATGGCTCTATCAGGAGTTTTTTTTTTTTTTTTTTCCCTAGTTATAGGTAATTTGAAGTTTGTAGAAATTTGTGTCTTCTAGTTGTGCTGTGGTTGTGGGATTTAGTGATTTTATTTGTTATTAATGAGCTATATGTTTTTTGAGGGGGACATGTGGATATATTTGGATTAAGGTGGCTTCCATTACATCAGCACTACAGATTTTTCTTCTCAAATACATATTAAAGTATATGTTTTAATATAGAATTCTATCGCCTCAGTTCTAATAATTTCATTTGTTTTCAATTCAGTGAATTATTTAAGTCATCTTTTCCTTTTAGTCCTGTGTGGAAAAAAACACAAACTGTTTTTCCTCTGCTCTTAAAACACAATAATCAACACAGAAGACTTTTGTGACCAAATGTGTGGGAGTTTCTTCCAACCAAGAAGAAAACAATCACTTCTGTAGCAGGCACCAGCTGGGTGTCCTCTAATTGATTTCTGAGACTACCTGGAGAAAGTGTCAGATCCTGTAGGTTGAGGGCTCGGTCCCACAAGACTGCCTCCCCTTCAGACACTAGTATGAAGTTCAGGCCTCTGGAATTTCTGACTGACTGGCTTCAAGTTTAGGTTCACACAGCCCCCTCTTTGGGTTTGATTAATTTGCTAGAGTGCCTCACAGATCTCAGAGAAAAACTTATTTATGTTTACTGGTTTATTATAAAGGATACTGCAAAGTATACAGATGAAGAGATACATAGAGTGAGGTATGAAAGAAGGGATATGGCGATTCCATTCCTACCCCTGCCCCACCATTTGCATACCACCCTCCAGGAACCTCTGTGTTCAGCTATTCATAAGCTTTTCGTACCCTATCTTCTTGGGCCTTTATGGAGAATTCATTGGATAGGCATGATTGAAGTATGGACACTCATGTAGAAGTGTGACTGGACAGAGGGTGTGATCTAATAATTATAGACCGAGTGGGGAAACCCAACAAGGCCTGTTTCAGTTCTTTTTGGCCTGTGTGTGCAGCTTTCCTTCTTCCAGAGTATGGAACAGGACCCCTTCCGAAATGGGGTCTTAGGACCTACAATCAGACAAGGTAGGTCAGAGAATTTCTTTATGGCCTGCTCAAGACAGGAAGGCGGAGGAAGGTTATATTTTTAGTTTTAATGGCATGCCTTGGGGAAAAATAACAGGGGCTGTGGGAGTGATGAGCCAAGAACCGTGGACGAAAACCAATATGTATATATTATCATACCATAGTCTTTTTCTGCTTCATGTTAATTTCTTCTGTAGAATTTGGATGTAAAAGATATAGAACTTGAAAAGTTAATTTATTCCTAAGTATAGAGTAACAGGAATAAAATAATATTAACTCTTAAGTTCAGAGGTGAACATTCTACTTATAAGAATCTTAAAAATGCAATAGTGTTTAATAGAGCCAGCATAAAAACTTTGTGGTATTAAGTGGAACTTTGCCAAGAAATATCTTAGAGTATATTTATAGCTAATTTAGTGTGAATATTTAGATAATAGTTTTAATTAACATTAAGGAGACTGAACTTATGGTATATTTTGGCAGTTATGTCTGGTGAAAGCAAGAATAGGAAAAGTAAGAAAATACAGAATAAAGGAAAGGAGAAAAAAGGTATGGGAAAGAGAAAAGTGAGATGCATATGATAGGGAGTTTTAGACTGTCACTAGTTACTGACTTAGGCAGTGTCTATTGGAAAGTAGGTTTATTCCTTGGTGTTTGTGACTTTTTTCTGAATTACTCACTGAGATATAAAAGCATTTTAAAGTACAGACTGTTCTAAAATGATGAGATCTAAAGTGAATTACTATTTTTATTTTTTTGAGACAGAGTCTTGCTCAGTCACCCAGACTGGAGTGCAGTGTCATGATCTTGACTCACTGCAACCTCCGCCTCCTGAGTTCAAGCGATTCTTATGCTTCAGCCTCCTGAGTAGCCAGGATTACAGGCATGCACCGTCACGCCTGGCTAATTTTTGTATTTTTAGTGGAAATGGGCTTTCACCATGTTGGCCAGGCTGGTCTCGAACTCCCAGCCTCAAGTGATCCGCCTGCCTTAGTCTCCCAAAGTGCTGGGATTACAGATTAGAGCAACTGTACCTGGCCTAAAGTGAATTAATTTCTAATATTAATAGCTTACCCAAGTTTTTAAAATAAGTTAATTTTATTTCTCACTAAATAGCCTAAATTCCTCAATTTGAACATATTAAATAATTAGTTTTAAATTTTTTTATGTAGGGGCATTAAGAACAATTGTAATTATGAATTATAATAATAAATCTATAGGGAAAGATAGTTACAGAAACTATTAAAGAGGCCAGGCCCAGATGATATTTTGTGTGTGTTTTGTACTTACTTCTTGCAGCGATTACACTTTTGGCATTTGACTTGTTAGTAATAAAGGGCTGGATGGTTTGAGTTATCAGAACAGTTAAGTAATTTGAAGATAATTGTTACAGATAGAGAAATAATTAAAGTATTTCTTGAGGAAAAAAGATAATTTTATGGATATGTTTGAAATTATGAGTTATTTTTAGAAAAAATTATGCTATAAAATGGATTTTTGTTTGAATGTCATCAACTTTCTTATTTTTAGAAAAATAACCACAGCTGATGTAAATGAAAAGAACCTCCTCAGTTGTTGCAAAAATCAGTGCCCTAAAGAGGTAAGCTTTGGTAGAACCTTTTAAATTGTATTCCTTGGGCATTGTTTCTCTTGGATTTTCTTTTTTCTTGTTTGGTCAAATTATTTCAGGTCTTCTCTGTTGTATCTTTTTTAATAAAGACACAAGACATATGGTTAGGGTAGATGCATCTCATTTTATAAATTTGGTGATATTAGGACCTGAAATGACCCTTTGAAGATTTTTTTTAAGAAAGCAATTTTAAAGATAGCTTACATACTTTATACAATAAAGTATTGACCCAGTGCTTATCCCTCAAAATGTGATTCATACTTAAAGTAGGTCAGGAATGATGTGGGTCATAGCAGTTTAGACAGTAAATCCATAGTAGGTTATTTTTAAAAATAGGGGTGCGTGTGTGTATGCATGTGCATGTGTGTGCATCTGTGGTGGGATAATGTGCGAGGATGGATATTCATATCCACAGCATTTTGAAGATGGTGACGTAGAAGATACCTCTACATTTTCATTGTGGCCTTTTGTGTTGGTACCATTCAGATCATTGAATCTTTCAAGTTCATTACTATATTAATATAAAACATTCACCTGTAAAGTTGTGTTTTTAAAGATTCTTATGGTTGTGTAAGCATTTTATTCAAACTAAAACTGTCAAAAAGTAGTTAGAAAAAATTGTGCAGAGTAAAAAGGTAAAGAAACTCACTAGTGATTTATCCTGGTAATAATTTGAGAAACCAAAGCAGTCCTTCTACATTTGGCCAATCTGAAAGGGAAGATGCACTTTTGGATTTGGGAGTGGGACAGTTAAAATTACTTGATTTGGGTAGACATTTAAAAAGGAATCCTTTTGACTTACAGATGTACTATATAGTACCTTTTTCCTTTAAATTGTCTTTATGCACTTATCTAAGTGTTTCTCACCTTATTTAGAGTCAGAAATAGATGACAACTGTTAAATATCATAATCAGTCTTTGATTAAGTATAAAACAGGAATCAATACATTACATACCTTTTTAATATTTTCCTTTAAGGTTTTGGACCACTTTTTATGGATTTAAGATCTGTTGGAAATTGAGAGTTTTTAAATTTATGTAAGATTATAAGAAGAGAGGCCATTTGAAGTAATAAATGGTTATTTTAATAATCCTGTCTTTATAAGTGAAACTAGGGCATGGGATAGCCTGACGTGGTGGCATGTGCCTGTAATCCCAGCTACTTGGGAGGCTGAGGCAGGAGAATTGCTTGAACCCGGGAGGTGGAAGTTGCAGTGAGCCAAGATGGCTCCATTGCACTCCAGCTTGGGCAACGAGAGCAAAACTCCGTTTCAAAAAACAAACAAACAAAAAAACACAGATTGCTGGGCCCCCCTCTCGAGTTTCTGATTTTGTGGGCTTGGAGTGGGGCCTACATTTTGCATTTCTATTAAATAGTAAGCAATAGTGATACTGTTGGTCCAAGAGCACACATTGAGAACCAGTGAGCTACAGAATGAGGTCATAATTAGAATCAGCCAAGAAGTATGTCACTTTGAATCTTTGTACTTCAAAGTTAAGGTATGGGATTCTGGTAAATTCTGATGTATTGAGAAACTCTTATTTATGTTCTCGTCTGTTTCCTATACTGTAGATTGTTATAGGCAGGGGACTATGTCATATTTGTCTTTGTATCCAGTGCCTGTTACACAGGTTGTACACATTAAGCTGCTGGTAAATGTTTATTGAATGTGAATAAAAGAATAAATTGTGGGAGTGGCATAAGCATATCCTTCCAGCTCCACTGTGTCTCTGATATACACTCTATGGATTATTAGGTTTGAATTTAACTAAATGAAAACATAACGATGCCATTAAGAACATACTTTTAAACTGTGCCCCACATATGCATTTCTGCTCTTTTTTAAAAGAGATACAAAGAGGAGAAAAATAAGTTTTATTTTATTTTACATGGTATGGGGCTTCAGTTATTTTATTTTTTTTAAATGTTTAAAGTTTTTAATTGATAAAATTTTGCATATTTACCATAGGCAACATGTTTTGAAATATGTAAACATTGCGGAATGACTAAGTTAAGTTAATATATGCATTTTTTTATGGTGAGAACACTTAAAATCTCTCTTAGCAATTTTTAAGAATACAATATATGTTATTAACTATAGTCACCATTTTGTACAATAGATCTTTTGAGTTTATTCCTCATATCTAACTGAAATTTCGTATACTTTGATCAACATTCCCCCAATCCCCTTCTGTCCTTCAGTCACTGGCAACTACCATTCTGCTCTTTCACTTCTATGAGTTCAATTTTTTTATATTTCACATATGAGTGAGATCATGTGGTATTTCAATTTTTTTTGTTGTTTGTTTTTTTTTTTTTTGAGACGGAGTCTCACTCTGTTACCTGGGTTGGAGTACAGTGGTGCAATCTTGGCTCACTACAACCTCCACCTCCCAGGTTCAAGCGATTCTCCTGCCTCAGCTGCCCGAGTAGCTGAGATTACAGGCGCCCGCCACTATGCCCAGCTAATTTTTTGTATTTTTAGTAGAAACGGGGTTTCACCATGTTGGCTAGGCTGGCCTTGAACCCCTGAACTCGTGGTTCGCCCACATTGGCCTCCCAAAGTGCTGGGATTACAGGCGTGAGACACTGCACCCGGCCAGTATTTCTGCTTTTTAAAATTATTTATGAATTTGATTCTCTCATTCCCATGCAAGCTTTTCTACTTTTTACTTGGGAAAATTATTTAACTTCTCTGTAACTGAACTTATTCATATATAAAATGGGGCACTAATAAACCCACTTCAGAGTGCTGAGTATTATATGAGGTAATAACATGTAACGGACTTAGTTAATGGTAAGCGCTATATATGTGGTAGCTATGGTGATTATGATTATTTATCTACAAATAATATTGTTCTACAAGCATTTCTTAGTTCTTTTGAAAGAGGGCTTTCCCTATTATTGGAATTAAAGTGGAACATTTTGATGCAGACAGTGTTGTTTGTTGGTAAACCATTTGGTATGACTTACTGAAGTGCTAGCAGAATGATGTTGAGGGCTGAGTAGAGTAGAAAAAACCCATCCCACTTTGAGTGGGAAGGGTAATACATCTCATCTCTAAGTGAATATTTTAGAAAGACCTGTTTTTTGCTATGAAATCTGTAGTAAAGATAACCATCATTTTATCTTATGCATTCAAGTCAACTTTCTTTGTAACTACCTTTCAGTTTTTTTAGAATGTAACCTGGCTTTTGAGATGACATATACTTACTTACACATCTAACAGGAAAATGATCACATGATTTAATTTTTTTAAGCAATGAAATATCACATATATACCTAAAAATACATAATATAATACAAATATGTATAGTTTAACAGCTAAAAAAGTGAATACCATGTTAACTCTACCCAGGTCAAAAAATCAAGTAATGCTGGCATACCAGAAGTTTACCAAGGTCCCTGTCTGACTATAGTTCCCATCCTCTATCCTATAGGCTAACCACCATTGCCTTTTTATAGTAATCCTTTCCTTACTTTTATTTACAGTTTTTACTACCAGTATGTATATCTGCAATTTATATTATTTGCCAATGTTAAATATATTGTTAACAATATATTTGTTAAAAATATTTGTTAAAAATATTGCAAACAATATTATTTGCCAATGTTAAAAGTTTAAAAGTATGCACTTTTGTGACTTGCTTGTATACGTTTGTCATTTTTAATTGCATGTAGCTGTAGTCCACTGATTCCATTGTGTAAGTTTGTTTTACTGTGGGTGGACATTTTAATAATTTCCAACTGTGGTTGTTATCAAAAATACTGCTGTGAACATTCTTGCTTTTGCGTCCTGGTACATAAGTGCACAGATTTCTTTAGGCATGCAGTAGTATAATTGCTTGGTCATAGGGAATGTTTAATTTCAGCTTTAATAATATCAAATTGATTTCCAAAATGGTTGTATCAATTTATAATCAGTAACTTTTCCAGTTAATGAAAAGTTATCAGAAAGTTTTTCAACTTTCCGTTGATGAAAGTTCTTGCTCTTTCACATCCCTGCCAACATTTTGTGTGGTCAGCATTTTTTATTTTTGCCAGTCTTTTTGCATCTCATTGTGGTTTTAATTTACGTTCTCTGATTACTAGTGAGTTTGAATACATTTTCAGGATGAGAGGTGTTACTTTTGCCTGTGGGACATATGTTGGATACCAGCACAGTGTACACCTAGATGAGTTTCAGTTTTCCTAGTTGCAAATTGCAGAATCAATTTTGGCTTACTTATGGGAAAAAAAGGAGAGAGAAGACATTGTGGGGAGTATTTGGAAGACACTGGGGAGCAATTCGCAGATTCTGAAGGAAATGCTATACAGTCAAGCTTTGGGAAAGGCAGGATCTCTGCAGCCTAAGGGGGCTTTACAGTGAGATGACCACTTAAACCACCATCTCGCTCTTTTACGTTTTTATATTCCCAAGAGAGAAAACCTAATAGACTCACCATGGATCCAAGGGCTCCTTTTGGCACAGGCAGCCACAGTCAGGGAACTAGAACAGATAGCATAGCCATGGCTGTGGCTACTGGGGGAATTATGGTGAACCAGGCAGCCATCCCAATGTATGTCTTCTACAACTTTTACCAGTATGCGGCAGGGTCAAATGAAGGGTTTAGAGAAAAAAAGATACATTTATTGAAGGCAGAAGACCTAGCCAGAGAAAAGACCGACTTTGAAGATGTCAATGAAATTGTGAAGATGAGTATGAGGTCTTTTAGGAGGCAGAAAGATATAACATCAAGACCAGTGATTTTTAACCTTTCATCAACCCCCAGCGCAACAGAATACTGATTAAAGTGAAAGGTGACACTATAGCCATGATCCTATGTATTTTCAAAAGGTCTTCCTTTATTGAATCTGATAAGCTTCCCTATTTACTTTCTCCTATAGAATCATTGATTTAAATGATAGATATCAGAGCCTGAGAAGGATGGGGGGAAGGGGATGAAGTGATGTTGATTAAGGTATATTTCCAAATAGCTGGAAGAGAGGACTTGAAATGTTCGCAAAACATAGAAGTGATCAATACTCAAGATGATAAATACCCTTAAATACCCTGACTTGATCGTTACACATTCTATGTATGTAAAAAAAATTACATGTGCCATATAAATACATACAAATATTATGTATCAATAAAAATATGATAAATTTGAAGTGGAAGGGTTAGTTACTTTTTAAGAGAAGATGACTAATGTAATTACCTTAGAGATTAATTAAGGAAAGAGGATATAGAGACATATTTTGAGAGTAAGAATAAGTGGTGAGCTAATGCCAAATGTTTATGAAGTCTGGCTAGAGGCACTGGCAGGAATGAAGGTAAGAACGAAATTAAGCAATACAAATGCTTGAAACAACCACTGTGAGGTAAGTATTTGAAAATGAATAAATATTGAGCTTGTTAAGTAGTATTCAGTGTCCAGTATTAGATATAGGGAAAAACAAAACTGAAATCATTCAGAAATACCTGGACTTATTGTATTAATAGCAGTTCTCTGCCCTATAGTAGGATTAGTGGAAGTGCACAGTGTGAGTGATCTGAATTTAGTTTTAGTATGAATGCCTCAGCTAAGAATTAAAGAAC
Organism: Nomascus leucogenys; assembly: GCF_006542625.1. Taxonomy (NCBI): domain Eukaryota; kingdom Metazoa; phylum Chordata; class Mammalia; order Primates; family Hylobatidae; genus Nomascus; species Nomascus leucogenys. Next base: position 38,774,009 of record NC_044400.1, read on the forward strand.
AAATAACCTAGTCACACACTAGAAAGAAACTAAAGACAATGGAAAAGGATTCTAAATTTCTTTGAGTGGAGTCAGTAGTTTGAAAGATCAATCTGGTGAATTATAGAGATCAGTAATTAGAGAATTTAAATGTTTACTGAGGGTTCTACTATTTGGGAGGGATCTTTGTTAGGGATTATGACATGAGAGACACAAAGAAATGCAGATGTTCTTCGGTTTACGGTGGGCATATATCCTGATTAAACCCATTGTAAAACTGAAAAACTGTTTAAGTTACACCACCATAAGCTGATGACTGTTTAAGACCATTGCCCTCAAGGAACTTATAATAATAACAACTTTTATTATAATAACTAAATATACTGAACTCATTTAATCCTCACAACAGCTTTATAAAGTACTAATACTCTTTTACATGTGAAATTTTACATGTGAAACACAGAGAAGTCAGGTGACTTGTCTAAGATCCTGCAGTTAGTAAACAGGTAATCTGGGACTCAGTTCCAGGTAGTCTGACTTTGACATTTAACCCCTAACAAATAGTGTATTTTATTTGTTAGGGTTGGAGAGATAGAAATATATGAAGTGCCTAAAAAAAATTTTTTTTTTTTGCAAAATTTCAAGATACCACAAGCAATGTTACAACAATTTAGAAACAGATTTCTTACTTAACTACTATTATGTATTTATATATAGGCAGATTTATATCAGGCCATTAAGGTGATTTAAGTCATGTCTTAAAGTGTGGATAAGATTTGAATAGACAGAGAGACCATGAACATTTCATCTTAACGCTTGACTAGGATAGGAAGATAGTAAATAATTAAAGACACAGAGCATAGACATCATGGCAATTACTGAGTTGTTTTGGCTACCTAAATAATATTTTTTTAATATGTAGTAGAAAGTAGATGTTGTAGAATAACAGGCTAAACAGTTATAACACAGTATACAGTGGCTTAAGGACAGGGCATTTTATTTTTTGTTTTTTTCCCACAATGCAGTACAGGGAAGGTAGGTGTGTCATTGTATTCCATGTGTTCACCCATGAATCCAAGTCAGCTGGCGGCTCTGCTCTCTTTGGCATATGGTTTCCATTATTGCTCCAGCTTTCATCATTTGCAGCACATGGGGAAGAGAGGAACATGGAAGTATACTCTTGAAATGATCTGAAGCATGAATCACCTGTACTTGCTTACATTCCATTGACCAGAACTTAGTTACGTGGCTGTGACTAGCTACAAGGGTGGCTGTAAGATGTACTGTTGGAATGGAGCTGGGGAGAATAATTAAATATAATTATATATATAATTAAATATAATTATATAAGTGTAATTAATTTATATCTAAAAGAAAAATAGTTGGGGGGGTAGAGCCAAGATGGCCAAATAGGAACAGCTCCGGTCTACAGCTCCCAGCGTGAGCGACGCAGAAGACGGGTGATTTCTGCATTTCCATCTGAGGTACCGGGTTCATCTCACTAGGGGGTGCCAAACAGTGGGTGCAGGACAGTTGGTGCAGCGCACCGTGCGCGAGCTGAAGCAGGGCGAGGCATTGCCTCACTCGGGAAGCGCAAGGGGTCAGGGAGTTCCCTTTCCTAGTCAAAGAAAGGGGTAACAGACCTGGAAAATCGGGTCACTCCCACCCTAATACTGTGCTTTTCCAACGGGCTTGGAAAACGGCACACCAGGAGATTGTGTCCCGCACCTGGCTCGGAGGGTCCTACACCCACGGAGTTTCGCTGATTGCTAGCACAGCAGTCTCAGATCAAACTGCAAGGCGGCAGCGAGGCTGGGGGAGGGGCGCCCACCATTGCCCAGGCTTGCTTAGGTAAACAAAGCAGCCAGGAAGCTTGAACTGGGTGGAGCCCACCACAGCTCAAGGAGGCCTGCCTGCCTCTGTAGGCTCCACCTCTGGGGGCAGGGCACAGACAAACAAAAAGACAGCAGGAACCTCTGCAGACTTAAATGTCCCTGTCTGACAGCTTTGAAGAGAGTAGTGGTTCTCCCAGCACGCAGCTGGAGATCTGAGAACAGGCAGACTGCCTCCTAAAGTGGGTTCCTGACCCCCGAGTAGCCTAACTGGGAGGCACCCCCCAGTAGGGACACACTGACACCTCACTTGGCTGGGTACTCCTCTGAGACAAAACTTCCAGAGGAATAATCAGACAGCTGAATTTGCAGTCCACTAAAATCCGCTCTTCTGCAGCCACTGCTGCCGACACCCAGCCAAACAGGGTCTGGAGTGGACCTCTAGCAAACTCCAATAGACCTGCAGCTGAAGGTCCTGTCTGGTAGAAGGAAAACTAACAAACAGAAAGGACACCCACACCAAAAACCCATCTGTACATCACCATCATCAAAGACCAAAAGTAGATAAAACCACAAAGATGGGGAAAAAACAGAGCAGAAAAACTGGAAATTCTAAAAAGCAGAGCACCTCTCCTCCTCCAAAGGAACGCAGTTCCTCACCAGCAACGGAACAAAGCTGGACGGAGAATGACTTTGACGAGTTGAGAGAAGAAGGCTTCAGACGATCAAGCTACTCCGAGCTATGGGAGGAAATTCAAACCAATGGCAAAGAAGTTAAAAACTTTGAAAAAAAAATAGATGAATGTATAACTAAGATAACCAATGCAGAGAAGGGCTTAAAGGAGCTGATGGAGCTGAAAGCCAAGTTTCGAGAACTACATGAAGATTGCAGAAGCCTCGGTAGCTGATGCGATCAACTGGAAGAAAGGGTATCAGCGATGGAAGATGAAATGAATGAAATGAAGTGAGAAGAGAAGTTTAGAGAAAAAAGAATAAAAAGAAACGAACAAAGCCTCCAAGAAATATGGGACTATGTGAAAAGATCAAACCTACGTCTGATTGGTGTACCTGAAAGTGATGGGGAGAATGGAACCAAGTTGGAAAACACTCTGCAAGATATTATCCAGGAGAACTTCCCCAATCTAGCAAGGCAGGCCAACATTCAGATTCAGGAAATACAGAGAACGCCACAAAGATACTCCTCGAGAAGAGCAACTCCAAGACACATAATTGTCAGATTCACCAAAGTTGAAATGAAGGAAAAAATGTTAAGGGCGGCCAGAAAGAAAGGTCGGGTTACCCACAAAGGGAAGCCCATCAGACTAACAGCTGATCTCTCCGCAGAAACTCTACAAGCCAGAAGAGAGTGGGGGCCAATATTCAACATTCTTAAAGACAAGAATTTTCAACCCAGAATCTCATATCCAGCCAAACCAAGCTTCATAAGTGAAGGAGAAATAAAATACTTTACAGAGAAGCAAACACTGAGTGATTTTGTCACCACCAGGTCTGCCCTAAAAGAGCTCCTGAAGGAAGCACTAAACATGGAAAGGAACAACTGGTACCAGCCAGTGCAAAAACATGCCAAATTGTAAAGACCATCGAGGCTGGGAAGAAACTGCATCAACTAACGAGCAAAATAAGCAACTAACATCATAATGACAGGATCAAATTCACATATAACAATATTAACTTTAAATGTAAATGGGCTGAATGCTCCAATTAAAAGACACAGACTGGCAAATTGGATAAGGAGTCAAGACCCATCAGTGTGCTGTATTCAGGAAACCCATCTCATGTGCAGAGACACACATAGACTCAAAATAAAGGGATGGAGGAAGATCTATCAAGCAAATGGAAAACAAAAAAAGGCAGGGGTCGCAATCCTAGTCTCTGATAAAATAGACTTTAAACCAACAAAGATCAAAAGAGACAAAGAAGGCCATTACATAATGGTAAAGGGATCAATTCAACAAGAAGAGCTAACTATCTTAAATATATATGCACCCAACACAGGAGCACCCAGATTCATAAAGCAAGTCCTGAGTGACCTACAAAGGGACTTAAACTCCCACACAATAATAATGGGAGATTTTAACACCCCACTGTCAACATTAGACAGATGAACAAGACAGAAAGTTAACAAGGATATCCAGGAATTGAACTCAGCTCTGCACCAAGCGGACCTAATAGACATCTACAGAACTCTCCACCCCAAATCAACAGAATATACAATTTTTCAGCACCACACCACACCTACTCCAAAATTGACCACATAATTGGAAGTAAAGCTCTCCTCAGCAAATGTAAAAGAACAGAAATTATAACAAACTGTCTCTCAGACCACGGTGCAATCAAACTAGAACTCAGGATCAAGAAACTCACTCAAAACCACTCAACTACATGGAAACTGAACAACCTGCTCCTGAATGACTACTGGGTACATAACGAAATGCAGGCAGAAATAAAGATGTTCTTTGAAACCAACGAGAATAAAGATACAACATACCAGAATCTCTGGGACACATTCAAAGCAGTGTGTAGAGGGAAATTTATAGCACTAAATGCCCACAAGAGAAAGCAGGAAAGATCCAAAATTGACACCCTAACATCACAATTAAAAGAACTCGAAAAGCAAGAGGAAACACATTTAAAAGCTAGCAGAAGGCTAGAAATAACTAAAATCAGAGCAGAACTGAAGGAAATAGAGACACAAAAAACCCTTCAAAAAATTAATGAATCCAGGAGCTGGTTTTTTGAAAAGATCAACAAAATTGATAGACTGGTAGCAAGACTAATAAAGAAGAAAAGAGAGAAGAGTCAAATAGATGCAATAAAAAATGATAAAGGGAATATCGATCCCAAAGAAATACAATCTACCATCAGAGAATACTACAAACACCTCTATGCAAATAAACTAGAAAATCTAGAAGAAATGGATAAATTCTTCGACAAATACACCCTCCCAAGACTAAACCAGGAAGAAGTTGAATCTCTGAATAGACCAATAACAGGCTCTGAAATTGTGGCAATAATCAATAGCTTACGAACCAAAAAGAGTCCAGGACCTGATGGATTCACAGCTGAATTCTACCAGAGGTACAAGGAGGAACTGGTACCATTCCTTCTGAAACTATTCCAATCGATAGAAAAAGAGGGAATCCTCCCTAACACATTTTATGAAGCCAGCATCATCCTGATACCAAAGCTGGGCAGAGACACAACCAAAAAAGAGAATTTCAGACCAATATCCTTAATGAACATTGATGCAAAAATCCTCAATAAAATACTGGCAAACCGAATCCAGCAGCACATCCAAAAGCTTATCCACCATAATCAAGTGGGCTTCATCCCTGGGATGCAAGGCTGGTTCAACATACGCAAATCAATAAATGTAATCCAGCATATAAACAGAACCAAAGACAAAAACCACATGATTATCTCAATAGATCCAGAAAAGGCCTTTGACAAAATTCAACAACCTTCATTCTAAAAACTCTCAATACATTAGGTATTGATGGGACGTATCTCAAAATAATAAGAGCTATCTATGGCAAACCCACAGCCAATATCATACTGAATGGGCAAAAACTGGAAGCATTCCCTTTGAAAACTGGCACAAGACAGGGATGCCCTCTCTCACCACTCCTATTCAACATAGTGCTGGAAGTTCTGGCCAGGGCAATCAGGCAGGAGAAGGAAATAAAGGGTATTCAATTAGGAAAAGAGGAAGTCAAATTGTCCCTGTTTGCAGATGACATGATTGTATATCTAGAAAACCCCATTGTCTCAGCCCAAAATCTCCTTAAGCTGATTAGCAACTTCAGCAAAGTCTCAGGATACAAAATCAATGTACAAAAATCACAAGCATTCTTGTACACCAATCACAGACAAACAGAGAGCCAAATCATGAGTGAACTCCCATTCACAATTGCTTCAAAGAGAATAAAATACCTAGGAATCCAACTTACAAGGGATGTGAAGGACCTCTTCAAGGAGAACTACAAACCACTGCTCAGTGAAATAAAAGAGGATAGAAACAAATGGAAGAACATTCCATGCTCATGAGTTGGAAGAATCAATATCATGAAAATGGCCATACTGCCCAAGGTAATTTATAGATTCAATGCCATCCCCATCAAGCTACCAATGACTTTCTTCACAGAATTGGAAAAAACTACTTTAAAGTTCATATGGAACCAAAAAAGAGCCCGCATCGCCAAGTCAATCTTAAGCCAAAAGAACAAAGCTGGAGGTATCATGCTACCTGACTTCAAACTATACTACAAGGCTACAGTAACCAAAACAGCATGGTACTGGTACCACAACAGAGACATAGATCAATGGATCAGAACAGAGCCCTCAGAAATAATGCCATATATGTACAACTCTCTGATCTTTGACAAACCTGACAAAAACAAGCAATGGGAAAAGGATTCTCTAATAAATGGTGCTGGGAAAACTGGCTAGCCATATGTAGAAAGCTGAAACTGGATCCCTCCCTTACACCTTATACAAAAATTAACTCAAGATGGATTAAAGACTTACATGTTAGACCTAAAACCATAAAAACCCTAGAAGAAAACCTAGGCATTACCATTCAGGACATAGGCATGAGCAAGGACTTCATGTCTAAAACACCAAAAGCAATGGCAACAAAAGCCAAAATTGACAAATGGGATCTAATTAAATTAAAGAGCTTCTGCACAGCAAAAGAAACTACCATCAGAGTGAACAGGCAACCTACAGAATGGGAGAAAATTTTTGCAACCTACTCATCTGACAAAGGGCTAATATCCAGAATCTACAATGAACTCAAACAAATTTACAAGAAAAAAACAAACAACCCCATCAAAAAGTGGGCAAAGGACATGAACAGACACTTCTCAAAAGAAGACATTTATGCAGCCAAAAAACACATGAAAAAGTGCTCATCATCACTGGCCATCAGAGAAATGCAAATCAAAACCACAGTGAGATACCATCTCACACCAGTTAGAATGGCCATCATTAAAAAATCAGGAAACAACAGGTGCTGGAGAGGATGTGGAGAAATAGGAACACTTTTACACTGTTGGTGTGACTGTAAACTAGTTCAACCATTGTGGAAGTCAGTGTGGCGATTCCTCAGGGATCTAGAACTAGAAATACCATTTGACCCAGCCATCCCATTGCTGGGTATATACCCAAAGGACTATAAATCATGCTGCTATAAAGACACATGCACACGTATGTTTATTGCGGCACTATTCACAATAGCAAAGAGTTGGAACCAACCCAAATGTCCAACAACGATAGACTGGATTAAGAAAATGTGGCACATATACACCATGGAATACTATGCAGCCATAAAAAATGATGAGTTCATGTCCTTTGTAGGGACATGGATGAAACTGGAAAACATCATTCTCAGTAAACTATCGCAAGGACAAAAAACCAAACACTGCATGTTCTCACTCATAGGTGGGAATTGAACAATGAGAACATATGGACACAGGAAGGGGAACATCACACTCTGGGGACTGTTGTGGGGTGGGTGGAGGGGGGAGGGACAGCATTAGGAGATATACCTAATGCTAAATGACGAGTTAATGGGTGCAGCACACCAACGTGGCACATGGATACATATGTAACAAACATGCAGATTGTGCACATGTACCCTAAAACTTAAAGTATAAAATTAAAAAAAAAAAAAATAGTTTACACATTAGCCCATTAGCTAGGATTGATTGACCCTTTGTGTGGTGGACTCTCTTAAAATTGTTGGGGTGTGGGAGAAACTATGAGTATGATCAAGGTATAAGTATGTAATTGCTTTATTTTGATTTTATTTTAGCTTCCTTGTGGTCATAGATGCAAAGAGATGTGTCATCCTGGTGAATGTCCCTTTAATTGCAACCAGAAGGTAAAGCTTAGATGTCCTTGTAAAAGAATAAAAAAGGTAAATATTTTAAGTTATTGTAAATACTTTTCTATATAAGTTGTTTTTGTGTGGTTTTCTTGTTTTTGTTTTTTGATCTATGTTTTGGTAGTTGTTTGGCTTTTTTTTTTGCCTTTTAATTTTAAGTTTTTACTTCATAGAACCTTTTATTAAAATGAGCCTACTTGTTCTATAAACATTTATTTTAAAAATAAGCTTTGGCGATTTAATTTTCTACAATTTAATAGTAAAAGGAAAATTATTTTTTATGTTGGAACCAAATTCAATGCTCTCTTTTGGTCAGTGTGCTTTAGATTTGAGGTCTTTGAACAAGGAACACAATGTAACGGGTAGAATGTTTCATTGCTTAAGAAATGGCTGGAGGTTAACTTTGTTGCTGTTATTTATGAAGTGCTTTTTACCATCAGTATTGTCCTTTGAAAATATTGCCTTAAAAAGACCTCATATGAATAGCCTTATAAAGTAAAATAACATTTAAACTTGGAAAGGACTAATTTTAAGATAAAATAATGGTAACAGAGGAGTAAATGGGCAAAAACTAATGATTACAAAGCCTGATGGAAACAAACTATATACTGCGCAACAAAACTTATGAAGGAAAATATACTGTCCTAATAGTCTTTTTCTGAATTCTCTGTTTCCTTGATCTTCCCTGTTGGCAGTGCTTACTCCTTCGAAACCAACTTTTTTGACCTCTCATTTACCCTATCTCAGTTATAGTCATAACTCCTTTTTTTCCTTCATATTCCTATTGTCATTCCCTAAAGCTTGTCTTTTTTGTCTCTTGAAATTCGCTTTTATTTATCCATGTGATGGATATGTATTGAGGATCTTTTATAGGTCCTTTGTCTTTCATTTATATTCATAGTTTCTGATATGTTTTCCTAGGATAGGGAACTTCTGAATTTAAATTTATACACTTGGCCTTTTAGGGAGTGGAATCTTTAAGTTTTAGATATTTGAATTGACCCCCTGTACCTGAAAATAAATACTTGGTCAAGCCATTTTTAATGTGAGATGTCTCTTAAGTTTTCTCTGAAATCTCATGTCTTGTCCAAGTGCCGTATGCCACCCACCCGTTAGTACTTTGGAACAACTCTTTCCTGGGCTTTGGCCACAACTTTGTGACCCGTTTCCTTGTCTCTAGTCACACCACTTCCCTGTTCTAAATTCTTCAATGGCTCTTCATCACTTATGGAAAAAGTGCATTGTATTAAAAATGTGTATGTGTAGGTATGTGCAGACTCGGCATACCAGGGATTCATCTCTGTGAATCTGTTACTTAAGTGCCCTAATACATATATTGTACCCTCGCTTAGCTTAGGCTGTGACAATGTATATATTTCTTTTTCTGTGTAAAATACGATGTGTTTTTTCTTTACCTCTCTGCTTACTAGAATCCTGCTAATACTTATTGCAAGCACTTCCTTGTTTGAGAAGGTTTTCCTTCCCCAGGTTCCCTTGGGAAGGCTTAGCTGTTCCTTCCTCTTGACTTTCTTTGTCAAGAATGGGTTCATAATGTAGAGCTTTGTGATTCTAGGTATCTGTAACCTTGTTTCCTCATCTGTAAAATAGAGTTTATAGAGATTTATTGAAAGGAATAAAAGAGGTAGTGCTTACATAGCATTTAAAACAATGCTATGTTTAATAAATAGTAGCTGCCATTACTATAAAAGAGGTAGTGCTTACATAGCATTTAAAACAATGCTATGTTTAATAAATAGTAGCTGCCATTACTATTGTTATTTATTTAGCACTTAACAGATGATTATACTGTTTATTTCTTACTGTGTTCCATTTCCCTGTCATGGTGTTTAGCATGTTATAGGCACTCTAAGTATCTTCTGAATGAGAAAAGATAAAATCCTCTTCTAAGCTGATGGACTTAATGTCTATAAACACACAATACTTATTTTTGTCTCCAGTGTTTGTTCATGTTAATTTTCTTATGTCTGGACTGTCTTTGGAGGACAAGACTATGTTTATCACTAAATCGAGCCAAAAACGAAGAACTAAGGAATAATAATAAAAAAAAAAAACCCTCCAAGTAATAAAATTCCATGCCATAAAATGCTTTTACTAAATGCACTTTACTCAGGATTTGGTAATCTCATGTCTAAGATGTGGCAGATTTGAACAAAATACTAGAGTCTGAGGGTCTGGTGAGACAGGAGAAACTGATACAAATTAAATATACTGAGAGTAAAAGTGACATTGGCAGCAATAAATGAATGAATAAAAGATAGATAAACATACTACAAAAGGCAGTCTAAAACCAATATAAAGAATACTCTTCAACTCAGTAGGTCATCGTTTTATTCTATCATAGTACAGAAATTGGTCATAGTTTTGATGTCAAGACATCAAAAACAGTAGATCAGTGTTCTTTCATTAAGGAGGTAGTGAGGTGCCAACATAAGCTTTAGAACAATTTTCATCTAAACTTAAAAAAAGTTTAACAGTCGAGAGAAAAATTTGTAGCTCCCCAGAAAACTCTAGAGCTGTACTATCTGAGATGGTAGCCACTAGTCACATGTGGATATTTAAATGCAAATTGTAATGAATTAGCATAATATCATATTAAAAATTTGGTTCCTCATTTTCACTACCCACATTTCAAATGCTCAGTAGCCATATGTGGCTAGTGCTACTCTGTGGACTGATGCAGATTTACAGCATTTCCATCCCATGCACATACCAGGAAGCTCTGTTGCATTGTATTCCCTGGACACTTTGCAAGAATAACAAACAATAAAGAAAAGTAAAGAATAAAAACAACATTGGAGCTAAGTCCGATAGTGGCACGTAGTAATTATTAAGTTGATTTTTAAAATTTTTATGGTATTCTCTTTTTTAAGTTAAAAGAAAATAAGAAAGTAATCACTGTTTGAACCAGATATTTAATGCTTGCAACCATATCATCATTAAATATTAAGTCACATCAAATAATACTTATAACCTTAAGCTATTAGATAAACTTTGCTTTTTTATGGCAGACAGGACTTTGAGGGAAAAATCATTTAAAATTTGAAAATTGGGTTGTTTGTAGGAATTGCAGTGCAACAAAGTACGTGAAAATCAGGTTTCAATAGAATGTGACACAACGTGCAAGGAAATGAAGCGGAAAGCATCTGAGGTAATGTCTCGTTAAATATCATTTTAAAGGCTAGTGGCCTTTCCCTTCTTATTCTGTGCATTTATGTACTTATTAAAAACAAGTTGAAATCTCATTTTTTTGCTTTTATAATAGAAGCCTAGTTTTATAGGCCTATTTTGAATGGCAGATTGGGATTTTCATTGCCTAGTGTATATGAAGGCTTTTCATCTTCTATGCCTGTTACAAGATTTTGAGATTCTTTGCTGCTTGGGTTATCGCTAGTGTTACTGTTTCCCTCCATCAACTCAATCAGTGACCTCTTGATTTTGTTTGAAAGTAAGGATTCCCTTCCATGATAGCACATTTAAGATAAATTTAACTCTAGAGAAACAGCAGTATTTAATAATTAATTCTAGATTCTTAATACAGCAACTCAAGAGGAAAAAAAGCAGTTTTAAAATTTGCTGTTACAATGTTTTAACTTTGAATTACAATGTAATATCGATTTTACTTGTTAAGCTGAGATGCTCATATAAGGTATAACACTCCATCCATCACCACCTTCAATTTATTAGATAGTGCCTTGGTAAAACCTTGTCTCAGTATAGCATTTACATTTCTTTAAATGATTTCAAGCTCCTAAAAGTTGATATGGGTTAATAGAACCTGGATGGGTAGATGTTAAAATTCCATATAAAATGTGATGACTAAATTGTAAATTGACTTTTGAATGTGTATAAACAGATAAAAGAAGCAGAAGCCAAAGCTGCTTTTGAAGAAGAAAAACGAAGACAACAGGTAACCAAACAAAATACCCAGATTTATGTCTGTTAGCATCATTGCTAGATTTTGTGCAAACACAGGGTATATTCCAAGGTCAAACTAAGGGCTAGTCTCTATTGTGAACTGAAAATAACATAGTTCTTGTAAAACAAAAATGAGCCATCTACTAACTTGACTTTAAGTGTACTGAAACTCTGAGAAGGTATGAGATCTCATATCTTCCCAAATAGTTTGTTTTGTATTTCCAATTTACTTTCTTGCCAATATCATCCATACTTCAGCCAGAAGAATTTTAACTCCTCCTTTGGCTGGGGAGTGAGAGTGAGCGAATCATCACCATTGTAAGGCATCTTCTGGAGACCATAACTTTACTTAACTAAAAGTATTTGAGTTCTATTTTACTGAGTTGCAGATCACCTGTAACAAATAAGTGTAGTTTACTAATCAGTACATTTGTTTTAATAATACATTCCCGTATTTCCCTATTAGATCTTTAAATGCAGGATTATAACCTGTTCTTTGTTGTTACCTAGATAACAAGTACATTCCTGATACTCCCTGTTTAAGTATTTACTTTATTGATCATACACTTCAAAGAGTGGCTTGACTTTCTAATAGTGATGTATAACTTTTTATTATTATTTGTCAGTTTGTATCTTGAAATGCTTTATACTTATCAGATTGTATTGTGTACTAAGCTACTGCCTTTATGAATGATGAGATTGAAACTTGCATGATTTGCATGAATGAGGAAATTCAAACTTTGATGAGTTGTAGGAGCAATTCGAACAATTAGGAACATTAGAAACAATTCATGTAGTTAATAGTGGTTGGCCAAGTTGACCTTTGAGATTTTATGGTTCTGTAAAGTTGATTTGCCTGATATCCCCAAAATAAGTTATCAGAGCTAATATAGTAAAACATAGGTTGGCTGGAATCCTAGGAGATTAAGTTATTAAGAATAGTTTAGTATGTTTTCTCCTTATTCCCTTTGCTATCTTTTTATAAATCATGGATGAAAATCTTAGATACATTCCCTGTTTACTGACTCTAAACAGAATATAATCAGTCCTTAGTATATGTAGGTTCTGCATCTGTGAATTCAACCAACCACAGATCGAAAATTTGTTTCAAAACAAGTAAAAAAAAAATAATAACAATGCACATTTTAAAAATACAGTGTAACACCTATTTACATAGCCTTTGCATTGTTACTAGCTGTTACAGGAAATCTAGAGTGATTTAAAGTATACAGGAAGATGTGTGTGTGTTATTTGCAAATCCTCCACTATTTATATAGAGGCTTGATCATCCTCAGGTTTTTATATCCAAGGGGATCCTATAACCAATTTCCTACAGATACTGAAGGATCACTGTATACAGCACATAATATATACTTGGTGACTGTGAGTCACCATTTAACCGTCAGTTATTTTACTGTGTCTGTGGTCCTCAAGTTTGCCTGCTTTTAAGATATTTTGACGTTTTTTATATGTCAGAAACTAACCACTTGGGAGTAGTCTGACATTTTGGCTCATTGAAGAATGCCACTTTGTATTAAACCAAGTTTATTATTAGATCTTTTTCAAGTGTGGTTTATGGCCACAGTAATGGATATGTGAACTGAAGTTTACATTTCCTCCTATTAAATAACCATTTATAAAGCTTTAGGTGGGTATTATTAAATATGTATATATTTTAACTATTGTCTTAATTAACTATGCACTATAGCATATTATTTTACATTATTATGTGTAAAAGTTTAATAAGTACTTAGCAGTGGGATAAAAATCCACATTTGATATTGAATGCAATTCAGTTATCTTCTTTTAGTACTAGCTTAAAATTTTTATGTCTAAAATAGGTCATTTTGATTTTAAAGCATGAAGAATTTTTTCCTTTGAAGAATTTTTACTATTTTTAAAAAATGTATTTGGTAGAGAAGAATCGAGTTCTGGCAGCTTTTTTCTCTTTACTCACTTGAATTTCTTTCTTAAAAGCCACTAATGTTTATTGCATGCATTGTAAACAACTAGAATTATAGGTATCTTCATTCTCACTAGGCATCACAGCACTTGCTAGAAGCTTCATAGAATGCTGGTTCTATAATTATTGAGTTGAAGTATAATGGTGTCCATGTATAAGACCAGTGTCTATATTTTAGAGCACCCTGATTTAATAAGACGTTTTATTTATTTATTTATTTATTTATTTATTTTTATTTTTATTTTTTTGAGATGGAGTCTCTCTCTGTTGCCCAGGCTGGAGTACAGTGGCGCGATCTCGGCTCACTGCAAGCTCCGCCTCCCTGGTTCACACCATTCTGCTGCCTCAGCTTCCCGAGTAGCTGGGACTACAGGCACCCGCCATCATGCCCAGCTAATTTTTTGTATTTTTAGTAGAGATGGGGTTTCACCATGTTAGCCAGGATGGTCTTGATTTCCTGACCTTGTGACCCGCCTGCCTTGGCCTACCAGAGTGCTGGGATTACAGGCGTGAGCCACTGTGCCCGGCCTAATCAGACATTTTAATATTTAGTATCATAGTCAGCCCTACAGTTTGAAATATTCTCTTCTGTTATCTCCCAGTCTCCTTTCTGCTTACCTAAACCCTGAATTTGTTGAATACAATCAGTAGTGGAGAGTGGTGTTTTAAAAGATCAAATCAATATATTGACTGTATATCATTACTATTAAAACATTACCCAAATTGATTTTTATGTAAATGGAAAGTTTCAAATCAATGTATGCATTGAATTTAATTAAAATGATGCTGTTTTTATTTAGGCTGAACTAGAAGCTTTTGAAAACAGACTGAAGGGTCGTCGGAAGAAGAACAGGAAAAGAGATGAAGTGGCAGTTGAGCTATCCCTATGGCAAAAACATAAATATTATCTCCTTTCAGTGTGTGGAGTTGTGGTTGTGGTGTTTGCATGGTACATCACCCGTGATGTCAATTAAAAAAAGTTTTGATCTTTTAATGTAACTCAGATTGGATTTAGATAAGTTGTTAAATTTGAAATACTAGAAAATGTATATTACAGAACATGATATATATTTACATTCATCTCTGTATTCTCTCAGCTGTTAGAAGGACAGAATGTTAAACTTGATCTTAATTAGTATACTAGAAAGAGCATTATAACACTGTTTAAAGTGAAGGCATGACTGAAACTAAAATATTTCACAAGGCTTAGCTAGAGGCAGAGTAACGTGTTTTTGTTCATTGGGCTTCCTTGTACTAACTTAGTTTTTTCATTTAATAATTCAAACCAACACTTTCTAAAAAATAATTCAGATGAAACTGAGCCATATGTGCAGTAAGAGAAATATTTCTTAATGTTTTGGTTACTTAGAGTACTTTTCTTGATACTGTTAACTTTGTGCTTTTTTAAAAAAGTGATTAACAGACCTCTTAAATTGTGACATGAAGGTATGTAATTAGATTTCAGAAGTTGGTTTATTAGTGAGGAATTTTTATCAATAAATGTCATGTGGCATGTTCTTCAGAATATATAGTTATTTTCAACAAATGCCAGGCTAGATTCCTCACATGTGGCTATTTCTTATGTAAGAAGCTTTTAACTGAAGTTGGCGTGTTTTGTAAAACTTGTATGTGTCTTTTAAAAATAAGAATAAAAGGAAGATGAGTATTTATGAAGAATATGTGCTGACAACAGAGCTTATGAGCTCTATGTACTTTAATCTCATTTCTCCTTACCACAATCTTAAATAGATTTCAGCTAAAAGTAATCAGTTCTTATGAAAACAAATAGAGAAATATCAGTAAGTCAAGTCTGTTTGAATTATAATTCCTTTCAAATAGTTTTGCTGTTTATATGATTAATGTTTTCATTAAAATTTTTGATACCAAATTTGTAATCTAGAATATTTATTATTAGCTAAAATATTCAGGAGCCTATAATTTTAAGTTAGGCATTAGTGTCAATGTATAAAATTATAATACTTCATGTGGAAGTCAGTCATTGATGGATACCTAAAAGTATCTAAAAAGTGGTAGATATGTGTTTTTTTTTTAATTATTATTATTATTATTACACTTTAAGTTTTAGGGTACATGTGCACAACATGCAGGTTTGTTACATATGTATACATGTGCCATGTTGGTGTGCTGCACCCATTAACTCGTCATTTAGCATTAGGTATATCTCCTAATGCTATCCCTCCCCCCTCCCCCCACCCCACAGCAGTCCCCGGTGTGTGATATTCCCCTTCCTGTGTCCATGTGTTCTCATTGTTCAATTCCCACCTATGAGTGAGAACATGCGGTGTTTGGTTTTTTTGTCCTTGCAATAGTTTGCTGAGAATGATGGTTTCAGCTTCATCCATGTCTCTACAAAGGACATGAACTCATCATTTTTTCATGGCTGCATAGTATTCCATGGTGTATATGTGCCACATTTTCTTAATCCAGTTTATCGTTGCTGGACATTTGGGTTGGTTCCAAGTCTTTACTATTGTGAATAGTGCCGCAATAAACATACGTGTGCATGTGTCTTTGTAGCAGCATGATTTGTAGTCCTTTGGGTATATACCCAGTAATGGGATGGCTGGGTCAAATGGTATTTCTAGTTCTAGATCCCTGAGGAATCGCCACACTGACTTCCACAATGGTTGAACTAGTTTACAGTCCCACCAACAGTGTAAAAGTGTTCCTATTTCTCCACATCCTCTCCAGCACCTGTTGTTCCCGGACTTTTTAATAATCGCCATTCTAACTGGTGTGAGATGGTATCTCACTGTAGTTTTGATTTGCATTTCTCTGATGGCCAGTGATGATGAGCATTTTTTCATGTGTTTTTTTGGCTGCATAAATGTCTTCTTTTGAGAAGTGTCTGTTCATATCCTTTGCTCACTTTTTGATGGGGTTGTTTGTTTTTTTCTTGTAAATTTGTTTGAGTTCATTGTAGATTCTGGATATTAGCCCTTTGTCAGATGAGTAGGTTGCAAAAATTTTCTCCCATTCTGTAGGTTGCCTGTTCACTCTGATGGTAGTTTCTTTTGCTGTGCAGAAGCTCTTTATTTTAATTAGATCCCATTTGTCAATTTTGGCTTTTGTTGCCATTGCTTTTGGTGTTTTAGACATGAAGTCCTTGCCCACGCCTATGTCCTGAATGGTAATGCCTAGGTTTTCTTCTAGGGTTTTTGTGGTTTTAGGTCTAACATGTAAGTCTTTAATCCATCTTGAATTAATTTTTGTATAAGGTGTAAGGAAGGGATCCAGTTTTAGCTTTCTACATATGGCTAGCCAGTTTTCCCAGCACCATTTATTGTTTTTGTCAGGTTTGTCAAAGATCAGATAGTTGTACATATGCGGCATTATTTCTGAGGGCTCTATTCTGTTCCATTGGTCTATGTCTCTGTTTTGGTACCAGTACTGTGCTGTTTTGGTTAATGTAGCCTTGTAGTATAGTTTGAAGTCAGGTAGCGTGATGCCTCCAGCTTTGTTCTTTTGGCTTAGGATTGACTTGGCGATGCGGGCTCTTTTTTGGTTCTATAAGAACTTTAAAGTAGTTTTTTCCAACTCTGTGAAGAAAGTCATTGGTAGCTTGATGGGGATGGCATTGAATCTATAAATTACCTTGGGCAGTATGGCCATTTTCATGATATTGATTCTTCCTACCCATGAGCATGGAATGTTCTTCTATTTGTTTGGATCCTCTTTTATTTCACTGAGCAGTGGTTTG
Organism: Nomascus leucogenys; assembly: GCF_006542625.1. Classification (NCBI taxonomy): domain Eukaryota; kingdom Metazoa; phylum Chordata; class Mammalia; order Primates; family Hylobatidae; genus Nomascus; species Nomascus leucogenys. The sequence continues at coordinate 38,791,348 of NC_044400.1, forward strand.
TAGTTCTCCTTGAAGAGGTCCTTCACATCCCTTGTAAGTTGGATTCCTAGGTATTTTATTCTCTTTGAAGCAATTGTGAATGGGAGTTCACTCATGATTTGGCTCTCTGTTTGTCTGTTATTGGTGTATAAGAATGCTTGTGATTTTTGCACATTGATTTTGTATCCTGAGACTTTGCTGAAGTTGCTTATCAGCTTGAGGAGATTTTGGGCTGAGACGATGGGGTTTTCTAGATATACAATCATATCATCTGCAAACAGGGACAATTTGACTTCCTCTTTTCCTAATTGAATGCCCTTTATTTCCTTCTCCTGCCTGATTGCAGAAGTAGGAAGGAGGATTTTGAAATTATGCTGGATCTAATTCAAAATTCAGTGTCATATCCTTTTTTTGTTTTTTTGTTTTTTTTTTTTTTTGAGAGAGAATCTCGTTCTGTTGCCGAGGCTGGAGTACAGTGGCGTGATCTCAGTTCACTGCAACCTCCGCCTTCCAGATTCAGGTGATTCTTGTGCCTCAGCCTCCCAAGTAGCTAGGATTATAGACGTGTGCCACCAAGCCCAGCTAATTTTTGTTGTTGTTGTTGTTGTTGTTGTTGTTTTGTATTTTTAGTAGAGATGGGGTTTTGCCACGTTGGCCAGGCTGGTCTCAAACTCCTAGCCTCAAGTGATCTGCCCGCTTCATCCTCCCAAAGTGCTGGGATTATAGTCACGAGCCTCCACGCCTGGCCCTAAGTATTAGCTGGTGTCCAGAATTAAAGGACAGTCATTCCTTTCTTCATGGGTGTTTTGATTTTAGAATTGTTAACCTTTCCCAGTGGTAGAATTACAGGGTTGGCATTTCAGAAGCTCTAAATCAGATACACTACACTCAAGTTATTACCTGCATTAACTAAAAGTTGAGTGTTAAGGGAAAAACCGGGTGTCTACATGTAAAGTCATTTCCATCTATGTCAGAATCTTGGTCTATTAAGTGAACATGAAACCTAGTTCATATCTGTTGTTTGTAGGGCTTCTGTACTTGCTAAATTTTTTTTTCCTAATTTGGGGAAAAGAATTTAGGAGCAGAGGAAGGAGACTGAATGAATGATATATGAAGTTGTTTGTTGTTTTTTCATCTTTTTGGCTAGCTCAGAGCATAACTTATTTACCCAAAGTCACACAACTATTCCTTCACTTATTCAGTCAACAGATGTGTTTCCTATATGTCAGGAACTTCCTGTGTTCTGGAGATAATGGTGATCTTTCCTCCTATATTGTTGCTAAGGCACAGACAAGCACAGGCAGGTAATAGACATAAAAAAATGGACGTAATTTTATGTGTGGTAAGTGGTATTCAAGAAAATAAGAGGAATGGTATAGAATGTGGTGGAAGTAGGGGGTACAAGGACACTGGCTAATTTAGAATGGGAAAATCCCTCTGAGATGGGGATATTTGAGCCGTGACCTGAATGACCTCCATTTGAAGATTGGTGAAAAATCTATACGAGAGAAAGCAGTAAGTACAAAGTCCCCAGTTTGGGAAGTGCTTGGCACACCTGAGGAGCAGAAAGAAGGGCTGGTGTGGCTGGAGCCTAATGAAATTTAAATTGAGAGGAGGATGTGTCTAGGCCAGTTTATGTCATACTTGATAGACCAGGGTAAGAAATTTGAGTTGTATTTGAGTTGCAATGGACAGCATTGGAAGGCTTTAAACAAGGAAGAGACTTTTTTTTTTTAAAGACTGCTGGCTACGATATAGAGAAAAGAGTATAATGATGCAGGGACAAGTTAAGTTTTAGCTAAGCAGTTATACTGATTTGTTCTGAGGGAAATAAAGTAATGCATATTGTCCTTTTAGCTTCAATCTGAGCGAATTAGAGAAGGAATGGAAAAAGTTACCAAATAGCCACTAACAATGGCCTAAGATTGTGAATGTGATGGTCTTGTTTTCCTACTTACTTGTGGCATTAACAAAGTGTATTAGCTTCCTATTTGAAATTTGTGGAATATGTATATTGAAATCTTTAGAGTTTTCAGGTTTAAATGCTTTTCGGAATTGACAGTGTTTGTTTTTCAGTTAAATTTCACATCTAAATTAAATGAAAACAATCTCAAATAAGTATAATTGCTACTGAAATTGTTAAAGGAATTTTACTGAGGCAAAGCAGTGAAAACATTTGCCTTCTATAAAGAAGTTATGATGCTTGAACTTAATGGCTATGAAGGTTAAAAATTTTAAATATAGATTAATCTCTGTGCTAGTGTTTAGAGAGAGATGACATAAGAATTTTTTGGCTCTTCATGTTATTTTAAATGCTCATGAGTAATACTAGAAACAGGCTTTATTTGGAAATAGATATACTGTTTAAGACAAAATTTGAAGAGAGTTATTTTAAAGTGTTCCATTTCTCTTGGAGAAATATTTTTTTTCTTTGCCTAGATACCTGGCACAGTGATGAACTTAGTAGAAGACTCTGTCCTCACTATGTATGTGGTCTGTGTTGTGAGTTCTTCCACATAAGCAAACGGGTGAAGATTAAGCCAGGCCACCCATGTGGGGGATCTAGCCCACTGCCAAGGGTGACTTTTTAGGGTGCTTGGGCCTCATCCATCCTTTTATAATCAAGATTATTAAAACAATGAGAGATGCTGTATGCTGATCTCCAGAAGAACAAAGAATTAGTTGGGTGTTAAACCAAGAACACTAAAGATGCAGCAGTAGCCAAAATTGCTGTGACCAGGTATAGGACAGTAAAGGGAAGGCTGTAAAAAGAACCTCTGAGGACCCAGGTGACTCTAGCTGTTAATGTCTGTCTGTCCTTGGATATTGGGAACTGAAGCAGATGTCTAAGCTGTAGAGCTAGAGTTGACATGAGATAGCGCTGTCTCTTCCTGGGTCTGTGGAAGTTGTAGTCTTTATTGTGTGGCAGTGATTAGACCACTCTAAGACCCAAGGCTTATGAGGGTGGGGAGCTTCCAGGGTGAGGAAGAAGCAAAGTACTGGCTACTACCTCCTAGAAAAGATGCGAGAATTTGGGAGTGGTGGGAGGAACTGAGAGACCCTCTGATCTCCAGCGACTTAAAGAGACAAGCAAGACCAGGTGTCCACCTGGGAAGCCATTTTTATATATTTTAGAATCTTGGCATATTGAACAAGCTCAGGTCTATTACTTACTAAGCTTCTGTTCTTGCTAAGTTTCCAATTAGTAATTTAAGTTGTGCTGTGAAGGATTATATGCAGTTTGAAACTCCACAGTCCATATTCATTTGAGTTAACACCTCTGTATCCCATATATGTATTCTCTTAATATATCACCTAATATTTCCAAAGCCCCCCCCCAGTCACTTTCATCTGGTCATCCTCTATCTTCTCACAATACTTTTTCCTCATAGCACTAAATAGTACCTGTCCTCATATTAAGTGTCTGTTTATTATCTGCCTCCTTCCCTGGAATGTAAGCTTCATGAGGGCAGGAGTGCAGTTTCGTTTATTACTGTAACCTCAGAGTAGAGAAGCCTGGCCACATAGTAGATGCTAGTATTCGTTTCCTAGGGCTGCTGTAACAGACACCATACATGAGTGACTTAAAACAACAGAAATTTATTCTTTCACAGTTTAGGTGGCCAGAAGTCCCAAACCAAGATATAACAAATTATATCTGCAAAGCCTTTATTTCCACAGAAGGAAGGTGACATTCGGAGGTTCTGGGTGGACATTAATTTGGCAGGGAGTAGTGGGGGGACACTAACCTACTACAGTGCTCAGTAAATATTTATTGGGTGAATGAAAATTCAGAGTGTATTCTAAGCTGTAAACCCCTTGGACATTTTCATCACGGTCTTCTCTTAATAATTGCTACAGAACATAAGGATTAGTTTGTGGTCCCAGATTTTTTAGGCTCCAATTCTGCTTCTACCACTTTCTACTTGTGAGATCTTAGGCAAGCTATTTAACTTTGTAAGCCTCAGTTTCTTCTGCAAAATGGTGACAATAAGAAGTAACAGTAAGTGCCCAATAAGTTTTAACTATTATTATGTGTCTACAACTATTTTAAAGCACTTTCTATATGTAATCCTCATAACAGCCATATTAGTTGAGCCTATTACACTTCTCATTTTATGACAAAGGAAACTAGATTTGTTTCAAGAATGAAAAACCTAGAAAATTATATGTCACTTTATGAAGTGCCTGGCACGTAGTACATAGAACAACTTAGCTGCAATAATATAGGTATGTGACTTTACCTCATAACTTTAAGACATCTCAAATTGATTCACAAATCAGAAAAAAAATCTGTTGTGAGGTGAGGCATCTCAGTTTTTGCACATATGGTTACTGTCATTGAGGGAGCTCCATCCCTGGGAGGACTGGGTGGGATGCTGGCCAAAGGTAGGGGCATATTTAGGCAGTGAAAGTGCAGTTATGGGACCCCTCTGTAGCACTAGGTGTGTGTGAGAGGACTAAAAACAAAATTCCTTTGAAATTTCTTACGGGGTCAGATATTACCTCCCTCCCAATGACTACTGTGGTATATTAGAGTAGGGGATTGTTGTCCCAAAATATTTATGTACATCAAACAGAAGATCTACAAAATTGTTTTATCAGATACTGAATATATCAATGGGCTAGAGTGTATTATAGTACATATGGGTATGTTGTTTTCCCCCTTTTGACTAAATAAACTCTCCCCTTTCTGCAACAGGTAAATTTCCAGTTTACCTGTTTATTGCTGCTTTTAATTTTTTTTATTTTGAAGGCTTTGCATCTTTATATGTCAGCTGAAAATATTACATTCTAACTCCCCAAAGCTATTCTCACATTATTTGCAAGTATTTTTTCACAGTTTACATGTTTGTGTATTTGTTTAATACATTCCACAAGACTGAAAGTCTTGGTGAGGGCAGGAACTCTGTCTACGTTGTTCATCTGGCAGCCAGCAAACCCAAAATAAGTATTAGTTGAATGAATAGCTAAATAGATGAGCCATGGGGTAGCATATCTGTTTTAGCTACTGCTTGCCTGTTACCATCCTGGGATGCTGCATGCTTCTCCGAGATCTCTTTCTTGTTCTTAAATTGTCTTCAGTTGTAGTACTAAGTACTAATTTGATCTGTAATGTGATATGTGACTAAAGTTTGCTCTGTAAAATCACCGTTTCCTGAGGTATATTCAATACCTTTAATTTTTCCATAAATCTCTTCAAGGTTTGTGTGTGTTTTCTTTTAAATTATCTAACTAGTTGGATGTATGCTTGAAGTGCTAGACAATAAAAGTTTCAATAGGCTAGAAATGTTTCTTTTTGTAAAATTATTTTAAGAAACTAGATGATGGTTGTCACTTGAAGCTGAAATGCAAATATAGCTAGTTTTTTTTAAAGAATAATTCAAATAGGTCATTAAAGATTACTATGAGCACACTGCATATTCAAATCAGTTTGAATATGTTTTGAGACTTCTAATAGTTTATGATTCTTGACATTTTAAAAGTTTATTATAAAGAATATAAAACATCTTTACCCTCATTTTTTATATCATTACCTTCATGCAAAGAATACCTCAGGTATTCTGGTGCTGTTGGTAACTGGAACTGGTTGGGTTTTCTTGCTAAAAGGAAGTTTAAAAAATGTTTATTTTACACCATTAATGCAATTAGCTTTAGTTCTCAGAGGAACTAAAAGTGGAAAAGTGAGGGAGACTGATCGACCCTATCTCAAATCCACTGACATAGCCACTTTAATTTTATAGTCCCTGTAGCACCTCCACCAGAGGGCAGAAAGTGGAAGAGAAAGGAGATGAAATAGAAACTTGTACTTGTCCTCAGAATGCCTGTAGAAACCTTAGCAATTGAATCCAGCCCTCATGTTATAGGCTGAGTTAACTGTGGCCCAGAAAGACTATGTGATTTGCTCACGGTGGAGCTGTCAGATGAGTCTCTTAGGTTCTTGATTCCCAGACTGGCACTGCGGTGATGGTGTGTGATGAGGTAGTAGTATCTTAGTAAGAACACAATCCAGAAGTGACTGCCTCGGGGGAATCCCAGCTCAGCTTCTTGCTAGCTTGTGTAGGCTGGTTGCTTCAACTCCCTGAATCTGCTTTCTTATCTCTAAAATAAAAATAATAGCTTCTTCCTCAGAGTAGTTGGTGGAACTAAAAGAATACATGTAAAGTGCTTAGTATGACACCTGTCACATAGTATGAGCTGAATTATTGTGAATTATGATAAATTTGTCAGATACTGGTTTACAAATCGGATGTTAGAATAACATGGAATCAGTGTTTCAGTCATTTTACTATACATATGCAGTATTTTCTACATTTGATCTCACTTCAGAAACAAAATACTGCCCCCGCATTTTACAAATGCATTTTTTTTTCTCAGCAATAATATTCAAGAACAAGTGCTTGGCCCATATTTTGTTGTCTTTACATGGCTTTCTTTAAATAATGGGGATGGATTTATTCAATAACCTCATGAGTAATTTTCAAAATTTCCATTAAGATCTTGATTGAAATTGGATGAAAAATCATTTCTAAGAAAAGCCCAATGAAGTGCCTTTCTTTGCCACATTTGACAATTGCCTTGGACTTGGTAATCATTACTGTGTTGAGTACCTCCAGTGCCCTCCTTGACGCTGCCTTAGAAAAGGAGCTGCTTTTGAATGACAGGCAGGAATTTGTCCGCCTTTTAGGTTCAGCCTCTAGGTGCCCTCCGCAGGAAATCAGGAACTAGGGTTTTGGAAGCAGTTAGGGTGGGCTTCTCCCTTGTCCCTGCAGCCTCAGCAAAGAGTCAGGCAGTCTGGCAAAAGCAGTTTCTTCAGCATACCTAACAGAAGGCAAGTTTCCATGTGCCTGATGCAAATAATGCCGTCCAAATGTTAAACATTTTTTGAGATAAACGTGTTTAATTGCCAGCGCCTGCAGTTAATTTTGATTGGCTACACTCTGGTTAAAAGAAAATGCTTTCGATGTGATATGGCAAATTTGGAGAAAAGTAACTCTTTTGCTCCCAACCACTCTTCCACAACTTAAACTTAATCATCCTGTCCTTTTCTGCTGCCCTCGTGGAGTGTAAGTTTTTGAGGGAGACCAGCAGAAACTGACTTTCCATATGCCCCTGAAGAATAACTTCTTTGAATGCAAAGAGGTGGGGACACGGAGGATCTGTCATTACGGATTATTATGGGTGGGACCCAGAGACGGGAGTGAAGGGAGGGTGTGGTCTGCGGGTGGGATCTGTAGAGCAGACAAAATATGGGGCCCCTGGCGCTTAAAGTTCAGTTTGTTTCTCTTGAGCTTGGAGAAAGGCATCCGTAGTGCCTCCCCGGGGGACACGTAGAGGAGAGAAAAGCGACCAAGATAAAAGTGGACAGAAGAATAAGCGAGACTTGTTATCCATGAAACAGTCTCCTGCCCTCGCTCCGGAAGAGTGCTACCGCAGAGCCGGGTCCCCAAAGCCGGTAAGATCAATGATTCGCTGTCCTTCCGCAGCCAGGTGTGATGGCCTCTTAGTCCCGGTGAATTCAGGGTCAGCCCCTCCCGCCCCCGTCCTCTCCTCCGCCAGATGCCACCTCCTTTCCCGGCCGTCGGTGAGCTCCCGCTCTGACAGTCCCGCGCTCAGCGCCCTGCACCCAGTTCCCAGGCGCACGGCCCTGGTCCCGACCTCCACCCGGGTCGCCCGACGTCCGAGACCCTCCCAGGGTCATGGGCAGGGTTTCCTTCAGTGTTCTAGTCGGCTCGATCCGGAGACCCCGGTCTCCCTGCCGGGGGCGATGCCACCTTTCCTGCAGAGTCCCTCCTCCGCACGGTGCCCTCCACGCATCTAGTGGACTTGGCTGCACACTGGCGGCAGGGGAGCCAGCCCCTCGGGGATCTACAGCTTCCTCTCTGCGCCGGCGTCGCGGGCGCCCGGTGGCTGGAAGGACTGCGCAGCAGTCTTGCCTGCCCCAGACGTAAGCCTCCTTCCCCAGCTGCGAGCGCCTGGGTCTGGGTCCCTCCATAGCCCGGGCTCGCGCTTGGTTCCCCGGCCCCCAGTTGGTGCCTGGGGATCACTCGCCCGTCCTAAGTGCTGGCATCCCAGAACTGGCCCTCTTGCAGAGTGCTGGGAACTTGTAGGTCCCTGCGTGCAAACTTTCTCCGGCGTGAACCTGCCTAGGCACAGGAGCGCTGGCCGCCGGGGACGCAGGCTCTGCGCTGTAGGATTTGGCGGGCTCCGATCCAGTCCTGGGAAGGGGCAGCGTCGGCTCTCGTTCAGGAGGAGAAAGAAAGGGAAGGGCACCACGGACAGTCCCTACTGGCCTGAGCCCCCAGGAAGAGGGTCTAATTTGCGGCTGCCCCTCTCCTTCGGTGTCATTAGGGCCCCGGAATCCGCTTGCTACCGCGAGGGTCCCAGCGGCTCCGAATCGGGGACCGACCGGTGACGCTAGCTGCAGGCAGAGAGGGCAGGCTGTGCGGGCGGAAGGGAGTGTCTTGTCGGATCTTACCGGGACCCAGTTCCCTAGCTCCCGTGGCGGGCGCCCCACTCCTGCTACTACCTGCTCGGGGCCAGTGGATGGCAGTGTACGCGCTTTTTGCACGGCTCCCGGTTCCTGGGACCGAGCCCTGGGAGCTCTGACTATGAATTCAGCAGGGAAGCTGCGGGGCTGGGCATTCCCAGGGAAGCTGTTCGAGTAATTCATAAAGTGGAGCTTTCCTCCCGCGGGAAACTTCTGAGAACGATGCGCTGCAAAGACTGACTCCTGTACAAGACTTCGACGACTGACATAGGCACAATTGTGGCTTCTAGTTTTTATTTTAACTTTTTATTTAAAGTAACTTATCGATGGAAGCAAAACTCTGCAGAGGAACGTCAGACCACTACCAGAAAGGGGGTGAAGTCAGGACTTACTGGTGATTATTGTCCAAGGACACATTTAAGCAGATAGTTTTGAAATTAATTTTGGCATAACCCTGAGACAATGAGAAGAAACCATGCATTTATAAAAAGTTATTAAACCATTTTTTCTGTCACAGTCAAAACATTCATTAGCTTGTTTCTATTATTAGGTGCCCAATAGTTTTGTTGTGTGAGATTGTGCTAAAAATTGGTCCTCAGATCCTGGGGCTTGCGGGGTTAGAGGAGATGTATGCATAGACTCACATGTGGGCTTGGCTGACCAGGCAGGTTTTCCATAGAATGCTTTCCAGGACACCAAGATTTTCAATAGGATGAACTATTTTGGGGTTATTTGGGTGTGGAAACAACAACCTCAAAACCTCAAGATTCTATAAGGCATTTTTTAAGGAGGCGGGGACTCTTTCCAGAAAGTTCCTTTCAGGGTAGGCTTACAGGACCAACGAGGAACGCCTCTGTTAACCTTCCTGTGGGTTAAAAAGACACACCAAGAATTGCTCTATTAACTTCATCAAGCACATATCCAGGTGTAGGGACACTTTCTTAAAAGATGCACAACTCATTCCATCAGAAACCTTCCTCATAATGCTGCAGGAATCACAATAGCAACAGCATAGAAGGCAGGCATCAGTGCTTCCGCATCTTGCATTCCACTACCAGCTGTGGTTTCCTTTTGGCAGGGTCACATTCTCCACCATAGCTTCATGTGGATTTCAGCATTTGCTAGTTCTATTGCCTGGCCAGCCCCTCTGTTGACCTCCCCCACTGTTGGGGGCAGACAGGAAGTTAGAGGAGAAGCTGAGTGGCCCAGGAGCTCCAGAGAGTCACTTTCAAAAGCCTGTACTTTCAAATCTCCATACTGTTAATGAGGTACTCCTTTCCTTATTTTTCCTCTTTTCCGCACTTCTGGCCTCTTTCAACACAAAGACTTGTGGTCTTAGGGTTTCTGAGTGTCTCCGCTGCTGTGGTAATAAGAACTCTCTGAGGAGCAGGAGAGCCGCAACACTGAATTGTTGCTGAGTGTATCTGAGGGGGAAAGGTCTGTTTGACCTGCTACTTCTACCAAATAAGTTATTCAACAAGTATGCATTCATGCATCCTGTTAGCCCCATCACTATTCTTGCCATTCCATTTTCCTGGACCAAGTGGAAAACGAGGCTGGCTGGCTAAAGGGTACTGACCTGATACTGGCTGGCTAAACATACTAGGTTCACACTAAACACTCAAGGGACTCCAAGACTTACCTGTTCCTCAGAGTCTACACACTCACATAAAGACGCACACAGACACAATACACTTGTTTGTTTTATGTCTGTTCAGACAGGGTGGAAATGGCAGACCCCTTACGAGTAGAAGGTGCTGTAGATGACCTGCCTTGGCGGGAAGAGTAGGAGCTTTGCTGTCAGACCTCTGACTCTGCCCCTTAAAAACCGCAAGGCTCTTAGCAAGTCAAATAATCTTCCTGCTGGGCCTCAGTTTCCTTGGTCAGAAAATGTAGATGGTACTATTGACCACCGGTAAGGACACTGCAGACTATGGAATATGTACTAGAAGGTACTGGAAGTACTTTATGTAATAGTGGTATATTCCAATGAAGGTTCCCTAACCCTTTTTAAAAAACTACTTTATTGAAGTATTGGCGAGCAAAAACCTGTATATATTTAATGTAAACAATGTGATAAGTTTAGAAACAAGTATACATCTATAAAACCATCACCACAATTAATGTCACAAACCTATCTTCAAAAGTTCCCTTCTGCCATCTTTATTATTGTTATTATTATTCTGTTATAAGGACACTTAACATAAGATCTACCCACCTAGCAAATTTTTAAGTATAGAATATAGTATTGTTAACTACAGAAGCCATGCTGTGTAGTAGATCTCTAGGACTTATTTATCTTGCATTACTGAAATTTTATACCCTTGGTCCAATACCTCCCCATTTCCTCCTCCTCTGGGAAACCACCATTCTACTCTCTGCTTCTGTGAGTTTGACTATTTTAAGATTCCTCATTTAAGTGGGATCATGTAGTATTTGTCCTTCTGTGTCTGGCTTATTTCACTTAGCATAGTGTCCTCTAGGTTCATCTCTGTTGTCAGAAATGGTATGATTTGTTTCTTTGTTAAGGCTGAGTAATATTCTACTGTATGTATATATACATACAGTTTATATATACCCCATTTTTCTTTATCCATTCATCTATCAGTGGACATTAGGCTGCTCCTACGTTTTTTGCTATTGTGAATAATGCTGCAATGCACATGGGAATGCAGATGTCTTTTCAAGATCCCAATTTTAAATTCTTTGGTTTCACATCTAGAAATGGGATCATATGGTGGTTCTATACTGTATGCTGGTACCATATGCTGGATCATATGATAGTTCTATTTTTAACTTTTTTGAGGAAATTCCATACTCTTTCCCATATGGTTGCACCAGTTTACATTCCCATGAATCATATACAAGAGATCCATTTTCTTGGCATCCAACACTTGTTATCTTTTGTTTTTTGATCATGTTAACAAGTGGCAAAGGGCTGAAATCTCTTTGTGGTTTTGATTTGTAATTCTCTGATGATTAGTGATGTTGAGCATCTTTCATATACTTACTGGCTATTTGTATGTCTTCTTTGGAGTAATGTCTATTTAGGGCTTTTGCCCATTTTAAAATCAGGTTATTAGCTTTTTGGCTACCGAATTGAAGGAGTTCCTTATATATGTTGGATATTCATCCTTTATCAGATACATGATTCGCAAACATTTTCTCCCACTTTATAGATTGCCTTTTCATTTTGTTGATCATATCGTTTGCCATGCAGAAGCTTTTTAGTTTAGCATAATCTTATTTGGTTATTATTGCTTTTTTTTTTTGCTGTGCTTTTGGTGTCGTATCCAAGAAATTATCGCCAAGGTCAATGTCAAGATTTTCCCTTATGTTTTCTTTCAGAAATTTTACAGTTTCAGGTCTTATGCTTAAGTCTTTAATCCATTTTAACTTGATTTTTGTGCATGGCATGAGATAAATGTCCAATGTTATTCTTTTGCATATGTATAGCCAGTTTTCCCAGCACCATTTGTTGAAGACATATCTTTCCTCCATTGTATATTCTTGGCGTCCTTGTCAACCATGTATGTATGAGTTTATTTCTGGGATCTCTCTTCTGTTTGGCCATATGGCTGTTTTCATATGAGTACCACACTGTTTTGATTAGTGTAGCTTTGTAATATATTTTGAAATCATGACGTATGATACCTCTAGCTTTTTTTTTCTTGCTCATAATTGCTTTGGTGATTTGTTTCCTAATCTGTTTTTACTTGAGGATCCAGTCTTATCCTAGACTTGGTGAGAAATGTCTCAAGACTTTTTCCACAGGCAGCTTTCTGTGACTCTAGAGCCATGTGATGCAATGGAGTAGCTCTTAGCCAATTGCATTTAGCAATTTTAATTAATGATTAAATTAATTTTATTAATTATTAAATTATTAAATCAAATTTAGCAAATTTAATCAACATTACATCAGATTAAAAATTTATTTCTTCAGTCTCCTTGGGCACATTTTAAGTGCTCAGTTATTTTATAAAGCTGGTGGCAACTGTATTGGGCAGCACAGATACATGATCTCCTTCGTTGCAGGCTGTTCTCTCAGGTAGTTCTAGAGCTTTCTTTTGCTTGAGTGATGATGTAAGATTTTAGGATGATAAAAATTTTCCTAGGCCAAGGCACAGTGGCTCACTGGGATTACTGGAGGCTGAGCCAGACGGATCACCTGAGGTCAAGAGTTCAAGACCAGCTTGGCCAACATGGCAAAACCCCATCTCTACTGAAAATACAAAAAAATTACCGGGGCGTGATGGCACCTGCCTGTAGTCCCAGCTACTTGGGAGGCTGAGGCAAGAGAATTGCTTAAATCCGGGAGGCGGAGCCTGCAGTGAGCCGAGATCATGCCAGTGCACTCCGGCCTGGGTGATAGAGTGAGACTCCATCTCAAAAAAAAAAAAAAGAAAGAAAAGAAAAAGTTTTCTGTAAAGCACCTCTATTTGTTTCTTTTTCTTTTAAGAAGTGGTTTCCTATAGCAGAATCACTTCTGTTTTGTTGAGGTCTCTTACATGGCCTAGGCATTTGTTGAATAGTAAATGGCCAGATTCATGTATAAATCACTGACAAGTGAGTATTAGTCACATAATCCTCTGAGTTCTCCCCTTCAGCCTTGATGATTTTGCTTATGTATTGTTCTTTTCCCTCCCTATGAGCTTTATGGCTGATGATTTTCCTGGCTTAGAGCAGAAACTAATACAAAAGAAGGAGGCTATTCTCCCTCTATATGTACTCCTACATGTTGTACCATTTTTTATAAGAATGAAAGCACTATAATACTAAGTTCAATGTTTGGGGGAAAGATCCACCAAGTGTTTAATTTAATCAGGCTTAAAAACTAATACTCCACCTCACTACGTAGGACCCCTTCTTGAACTCATCCTCGTTTGACAAACTATATATTTTACTTCCATGGCCTTCCTGGTGTGTGTTTCTGTGTGTTCTCTTATTGTAAGAATATCAGTCATATTGGATTTAGGCTTCACCCTAATCCAGTATGACCTTGTCCTAACTAACTACAACTGCAAAGACCCTATATCCAAAGGAAGGACACATTTTGAGGTTCTGGGTGGACATATATTTTGGAGACACTATTCAACCCATTACAGATGCATAGATAGGTCAGTCTTTTCCCTAACTGGGTTTCTTACCCCATGAAGCATATTCTGTTCCTGAGGCTTTACTAAATCTGCTTTAGTGCAAGCACAATCTGTAATGTTTATTGTTCTCATGGGCAGACGATCATCATGCAGGTTGGGAGATTATGTTCTGCTAATGAGCGCTTTCTACCTGGGTGTGGAACACATGGGATGACTCACCCTGGGACTGCGGAGTCAGCTGTTCTTCCCCAAGCCTGTCACTGTCCCCAGCTCTGTTTTCAGTCTCTACCCTTTCTCTTCACTCATAAAGAGCCACAGTCATCCTGGAGCACTGGCTAGTCTGTTTGCCTCTTTCTTGAGCCTTCTGCATTGGTGTTTGGTCTGCTCTGAGCTCTGCTGAAGGGTGCCCATTAATTATGCCTTCCCCTCTGCCTGCTGGCAGTCGTCCCGATCAGCTCACCTTACAGCAGCCATTTGCATATTCTCCTGCAATACATTTCTACATGTCCAAACCATCAGAGCTGGTGGTGACACATGCAGTGTCAATGCTTTGATCAGGCTGGTTGAGGATCCAAGGTGGTCATGTAGGTGATCCATCTTGTCATTTAATGTCAGTGCTGAAACTCTGTAAGAGGCTCAAGACGGACATCTGTGGAGAAGGGCCAGTCGGCCAACAGGCTGGCTTAGAAGCAGGGCAGAAAATATAGAGGCGAGTTGCGAAGACCATTTTGGTGTCTCCAGCTTGTGCTTCCTTAGCCCAGGGTCCCTTCAACCCGTTAACCTTTAGGTTGGCAGCACTTGAAGAGTACCTTTTGTTTGTAGCTCTTTGGGGGAGTTTTAAAGTCCCATGCAGCTATGAAAGTAGGTGTCAGTGTCTCTGAAGCCACGAAAGTGTCATTCTGCTGAAGTGTCATAGATAGAGATTGACAGTACCAGGAAATCTTAATCTGGGACTCAAAGAACCTCCTGAACGGTGAAAAATCTTTTAATGCATAGTTCTGTTTGAATTTTTCTGGTAATAGCACCACAACTTCCCAAGAAGTGAAAGCCATAGCTAGACCTAAATAGCTTTAATGTATGAGAATTCAACTAGACAGCCTGGACAAAAAGAATACATTCATCCCCTTATTTAACAAACATTTATGTGACAGGTATATTATTAGGCACTTAGGAGACATCCATGAACAAAACAGGGATTCATGCACTTGTGAAGCTTAGTTTCTAACTAAGCAATAAACCCTAAACCATGAGTGCAGGGAGGAGAGATGAATGTTTAATTAATATGAGTCATTCTATTCAGTGTCCTGGAGTAAGAGCAAAAGATGAGAGAAAGGAATCTGCCATTAGTTTCAGAACCCAGTGCCTTATATGTGTATCCTTTTTGCAGTTCCACGTGTGATCCTGGGTTTAAAGATTGTGCCATTTTATTCTCTAACCTCAAGCCAATTAATTAATCTGGTACTCAACCGATGAGCCTGTTCCAGCTTTGAAAAAAAAAAAAAACACCATGTGGGATTTATTGTTGGAAGTTACATTGGTCTCCAATGTGACACTCTCTTAAGGCTTTTCAGGGATTAGTTTGACAGTACATGATTTTCATCTTCATGTGCCTATTTTAGAGCCTTATTCTGGGAGCAAGATGCTACTCCTCTGTAGTGTGGTTTGGAAATCAAAGCTATATTGTTTTATTTACTCTTTCTCTGTCATCCTTTAAAACAGTTTTGTCCAAGTCAAGCACCATCAGAAAGGGGAGTTCAATAAGAAGTTGGTACTAGGTTGCTGAGATTTTACAGAAGTCAGTTAACCTTTCAGATCCTGGTTTACTTGTGTAAAATGAGGTAGTTGGACTATTTACTCTTTCAGGGCCTTTTTCGATCTAAAGGCTATAATTTTTATGTGGCAGCAGAAAATGAGCAGGACACTGTCCCATTTTACTTTATTGTTTCTCTCTTCCCTTTCTGATAGCTGACAAGCTGGTGTGTGTTTTTCCTTCCTGACACCAGATGCATGGTATCTTTCCTAACACCACTGCTGCAACTCTCTGACACCAACTGGGTGTCCAATAATTCAACTCAATTCTGACACTATCTACCTGGAGTTAGTGTCAGATCCCACAAGACTGCCCCCACTTTAGATGACAGTTGCAAGTTCTGGGCCACCTGCACTTCTGACTGATTGGCCATGAATCAGGGGTTCCCATAACTCCCTCCCTCTTCAGGTTTGATAATTTGCCCTAATGGCTCACAAAACTCAGGATAACACTTAACTCACATTCACTGGTTTATGATAAAGCATATGAATGAACAGCCAGATGAAGGGGTGCCTAGGCCAAGGTCCAGAAGGTCCAGAAGGTCCAGAAGGGTCCTGCCCCAGTAGAAATATAATATTAGCCGCAGATGTAATTTTAGACTGTCTAGTAGCTGCACTGAAAAAGCAAAAAGAAACAGATAAATTTGAACTTAATAAGTTAGCTTATTTAACTCAATATATCCAAGATTTTATAATTTTAATATGTAATCAACATAAAAATTAATGAAATCTTTTACTTTTTTTTTTTTTTTTTTGAGACGGAGTCTCGCCCTGACGCCCAGGCTAGAGTGCAGTGGCACAATCTCGGCTCACTGCAAGCTCCGCCTCCCGGGTTCACGCCATTCTCCTGCCTCAGCCTCCCTAGTAGCTGGGACTACAGGCGCCTGCCACCACGCCAGGCTAATTTTTTGTATTTTTAGTAGAGATGGGGTTTCACCGTGTTAGCCAGGATGGTCAGGATCTCCTGACCTCGTGATCCGCCCGCCTCGGCCTCCCAAAGTGCTGAGATTACAGGCGTGAGCCACCGCGCCTGGCCTACCTTTTTTTTTCATAACAAGTCTTTAAATTTCACCACCCTTACAGCATTTCTCCATTCAAATGAGCTACATTGCACGTGCTCAATAACGACATGTAGCAAATGTCTACGGTATGAGAGAGTACAGGGTTATATGGAGTGAGATGGTCTGAACAATGACCCCTAGAATAAACCCACATCTTAATCCCTGAGACCTGTGAATATTATTTTATATGTCAAAATTGTCAAAAGGGACTTCGCAAATGTAATTAAATTAAGGATTTTGAGATGGGGAGATTATCTTGGATTATCTGGGAGATCCTGATGTGATCACAATGCCCTTAGGAAGTGCAGGAGCTTCTGTCCCCATGGAGTTGGAGTGCTCCCAGAATGTAGATGTGTTCACCAATTCAGAAACTCTAAGCCCTGACACTTAGGGGTTTTTATGGAGATTTTGTTCATCACACAGGCATGAGTATGTGGTTATTAATTCAATGTCTATCCCTCTCTCCTCCCATGAGGTTGGGGAGTAGTGCTGAAAGCTCTAGGCTTCTAATCAAAGTTTGGTTTTTCTGGAGACCAGCCCCTATCCTGAAGCTAGCTAGGGGTTTTCAAGAATCCAAGAATCACCTCGTTAGAACAAAAAGTGCTCTTATCACTCGTATCACTCAGGATATTCCAAGGGATTTAAGGAGTCCTGTGTCAGGAATTGGGGAAAAAAACAAATACGTATTTCTGATTATGCCATAGGAGTGCTGCCTGGGTAAGGGGCCTCCTACATGATCTTAGTGTCCACTTCCCTCTTAGTGGGCATTTGCTAATTCTTCTTACAGTGACCCTCTGCCAAAGTGAAAAATTGCCTGTTCAACCCCAAAAGACTGATCAGAGGAAAGCTGGGAGGCAGTTTAAACCACCATAGCTCTGGTTTCTCTGAGGGTATCTACTCTGGCTAGAGGTCAGATCTGAACATCTTACCTATGTATGCAGCTATGGGTGGTGAACAGAAGGAGGAGGGACAGTCATTGGTATGAGGGCTCTTCCACCAGATGGCCCAGGATCAAGCTGGGTGCCAGGTGTGCCTCTGGGTGCTGAGGAAGTGTGACACAGGAGAAAATCTTCTTCTTTAAATAACTAGGTGGGAAATATGCCCCTATGCATTCAAAGTTAAGAAATAATTTTTAAAAAAACATAATAAAAATGTGCTCAGAATAGCAAAGGAGCAGAACTTTAAGGTAGAAAGGGAAAATCCTGAGATCTCTGAAACTTAGGAGGGTTAAAAGTAAAACCACTCAGGAAGTAGAGTGAGCCTGATTAAACCACTAAACCCAAGCCAGGAAATCAGCCAGGCAGCCTTGGGTGCAGAGGTGCATAGATTGGGCTCAAGTTCTAGTTTATCACTTACTGACTGGGTGCTCCTCCAGCACGTTAATTTCCCTTAGGCTCCATTTTCTTCTCTGAAAAGTTGGAAGAATACATCTCTTACAAGGCTGTAATGAGGATTTAATGAAAGAATGTATTAATGAAAATGCTTTATTAGAATGCATGTTGCTGGATAAATGTATTTTTTTATTGTTACGCTTATCTAGTTGTGCATATCCCTAATAAAATATCTCTCTTGAATTGAAATCTTAATTGCAGGAATTTAGTGGCTCTCTCTAGAGAAAGAAGAAATGTTGCTTCCAAAGTCTGGGCTCTCTTATAAGTAAGGCAAAAATAAAACAACTGAAAGTTAATGTCACCCTGCCTCCTTTATGGTCTGTAGTAGGACTGCTCCAATAGAAACATAATGTTAGCCACAGATGTAATTTAAGATTGTCTAGTAGCTGCACTTGAAAAAGCAAAAAGAAACAGATGAATTTAATCTTAATAAGATAGCTTATTTAACTCAATATATCCAAGATTTTATAATTTTAATATGTAATCAACATAAAAATTATTAATGAAATCTTTTACTTTTTTTTATAACAAGTCTTTAAATTTCACTCCCCCTACAGCATTTCTTAGTTCAAATGAGCTGCATTGCAGGTGCTCAATGATAACACGTAGCTAGTGTCTATGGTATTAGAGAGTACAGCGCTATATGGAGCGAGATGTTCCGAATAAGGACCCCCTAGATAAACCCACATACTAATCCCTGAGACCTGTGAATATTATTTTATGTGTCAAAAGGGACTTTGCAAATGTAATTAAATAAAGGATTTTGAGATGGGGAGATTATCTTGAATTATGTGGGAGGTCCTGATGTGATTACAAAGCCCTTAGAGAGGCAGAAAGGTCAGAATAAACATGTGACAATTAGTGATGGTGGATGTAGAGATGGGAGGAGGAATGTGCTTTGAAGATACAGGAAGGGGCCACTAGCCAGGGAATAGACGCAGCCACTATAAGTTGAAAAAGGCACAGATTTTCCCCTGAGAGCCTTCAGAAGGAAGCAGCCTTGATAACACCTTGACTTTAGTCCAGTGAAACTGATTTCAGACTTCCGACCTCCAGAATTGTGAGATAATAAAGTTGTGTTGCTTTAAACTACTAAGGGTATGGTAATTTGTTACAGCAGCAAGAAGAAACGACTATATAACTGATACACAAATATTCACATCATTTCCAAGCGTGTTTTGTGAAGGTGTTGCTCTGGCTGCAGAGTCTTAGACAATCACAGTTGGCTTCATCTCAGCTTGTGCTGGGGTAGGCATTTGCAGTCATTCCTAGGGTTTTTGTGCATTACTGCTATCTTCCCTTAGCGCTGAGGTCTATTTCTTTCTCTGACCCAACTGCTGCCTTTGATGGCAAAAACTCAGTTGGTGTCTTATCACTGCCCTTAAGGACGAACAGAGGAAGGAGTTTTTCTTATTAGGGTACAGTGTGCAGCAGAAAAAAGCAATGGTTGGCTCTGGATTCAGTGGCTCACGCCTGTAATCCTAGCACTTTGGGAGGATGAGGCTGGCAGATTGCTGAGGTCAGGAGTTCGAGACCAGTCCGGACAACATGGTGAATCCCTGTCTCTACTGAAAATACAAAAATTGACCAGACATGGTGGCGGGCACCTGTAATCTAGTAAGCTAGTTGGGAGGCTGAGGCAGGAGAATCATTTGAGCCTGGGAGGCAGAGGTTGCAGTGAGCCGAGATCACGACACTGCCCTCCAGCCTGGGTGACAGAGTAAGACTCCGTCTAAAAAAAAAAAAAAAGCAATGGTTTGGAAAAGTTACTGGTGCTCTTTACTATCTGCTCACTTTTTTTTTCTGGTAAGTGTAAAAATGTTCTAAAAATAAAGTTCTTCATTTAAAAGAATTACTGCAATGTGGGCTTGGTGGGATTCAAGTGTTACTCTTACATCTTTATCTATATGAATGTTAGCGAATGTGTGATTAGGCCAGTGATTCTGGAACTTTAGTGTACATGAGAATTACCTGGAGGGTCTGACCCAACACAGATCACTGGGTCCCATTGTCAGTTTCTAATGTAACGGGTCTGGGTTGAGACCCAAGAATTCATGTGTCTGGCAAGTCCCAGGTGATGCTAATCAGCCGCAGATAGGTGTGGTGTGGGAAAGCCAGACAGAATACTTCACCTGCAAGGGGACTCCCAGGCCTCACTTCTATGGGGAGGGGGCCACATGATTGCCAGGAAAGACTCTGAGGCTGGCTTTCCATCGCTGATCAGGACACTTACAGAGCCCTCCTCCAGCAACAAGCCCGGCAATTGGTTGCTAAGGAACTGGAGAGTCCGCACACAGCCTCTCTTGCTTGGCTCTGTTTTGTGTCTCGCACCCTGAGGCCTGAAGCCAATGACAATTCTGAGCTTCTCAAGTCTCAGTTAAAAATACCTCATTTGCCACAGGCCAGCGGTGTGCTCACATTTCCCAGCTGGAGTGACTCCCTGGACCTGGGGCTGCCCTGGTGGAAAGGCTGCAAGCAGAAAATACCAGGTTAAAAATAGCCCTGGGGAGGCCCCTCAAAGCTGTCACACCCAGCTGCCCACGTTGGGTAAGCAAGGCAGAGTGGGGAGGGATCTTTCAAGCCAGGAATGACTGAAGGACTGTCTGGCTGTGTCCAGTTTCATTCCCTAAAGAGGTTAGGACAAACTTGAGAGTTTAGCGTTCTCTTTCCCCTTGGCCTTTGTGGTTTTTTTGAATTCAAAATCAAGACTTGGATATACAGCTCTAGTCTGGCCTGTGGCGATTTTTATTCTGCCCTCTTCTGCAGAACAATAGAATCATAACAATAGAATTGAGTTTCCATCCTGTTTGAAATTAAAACAAAGAAGGTGAACCTGAGGCATGGTGGCTCATGGCTGTAATCCCAGCACTTTGGGAGGCTGAAGGGAGAGGATTGCTTGAGGCCAGGAGTTAAAGACCAGCCTGGGCAACATACTGAGACTGTCTCTACAAAGCAAAGAAGAAAGAAAGAAAAGCTTTTCCTAAGGCATCCTGGTGAGAACGCGAAGTGGCCCCAACAGAGGACCTGCAAGATCTCACCTGGGTGTACCTTGGTCAATGGTCTGAGTTGTTTTATGACAAGCTCAGCTTACCTGTTTGGCCTCCTGGTAGCACTGTGTGTGTATTTTTTTTTTTCTGTTGTTGTTTAACATTACCTCTATTAACTGAATGCAAATAAGAGGAACAAAAATGCTCTTTGAATAAGAAATATATATTCCTAACAATATTCTCAAATCATTTCATGTCAGCCACTCCTAAAAGTGATTTTGTATTGTTATTCCTCTTTATATATGCTTTAGGAGAAAAAAGGAGTAAAAAAAAAAAAAAGAAATAGCATTGATTGCTTTCCATAGATTTCAGAACTTTGGATTTTCCTATTCCTTGTTCCTTGGTGAACAACTCAGTCCTGAATTTGTTCAGTGGACAGAGTAAGGTGGGTTCTAAAGTGTGGGGAGGGACAGCAGCATGTCAGCCACATCAACAAGGACAGGTGGCCAGCAGAATATGTGGGTGCCCAAGCAGGGTATGGATGGAGTGTGTGGAGTTCAACCTAAGATGTGGCTCAGGGTCTGAGTAGGTGGAGGAAGGTGTCCGTGCATAGGAGAGCCAGGGCAGAATGAGCACAGCATCTGGGACAGGGTGAGCGTGGCGCCCACATGGCAGCTGGGGCTGGGACATGGGAAATTAGTTACAGACTGGGGGATTGATCAAGCAATTAAATGTATTAACAATAAGCCAGCTTTCTCCCTGTTGGAAAAGGGGTTAAAAGTATAGAAAGTATAGTAGATCTGGACCTCTGTGATATGGGATTGAAATTGGAGATATGGGTATAAATGTCTGGTTTTCAATGTGTAAAGATAGATATAGAAATCAATACAGAGGCCTATGTGTATGTGTACATATGTGAATGCACACACAATATAAATACAATTTTCCATGTAGCTCTTTCTACTGAGAGAAACTGGGAACACCACCACCCCAGGAACATGAGCACATCCTATGCATACCAAGGGGCCCTCAGACCTTGTTTTTTAAATGTCATTTTCTACAAAAAGGAATCAGGATCCTTGGAGAAATGGCTGATTCCAAGGGTGATGCAAGGCTAGTACCAGATGAATTCAAAACATCTTGTTCCAAAAAGCAAGGAAATGCTCAAAGAATGATGGGGCATGTCACAAGGACAGAGCAGCCAGCTTTAATGAACTTCCACTGGCCAAAGGGAGGGCAAACTGAGGATCTAAGTAAATTATGACAGTAACAAATTATAAACCATTGAATGAAATAGGAAAACAAGAGTCCGTGCTTATGTAAGCGAATAAAAAAAGAAATGGGGCCAGGCGTGGTGGCTCACGCCTGTAATCCCAGCACTGTGGGAGGCCGAGGCAGGCAGACCATGAGGTCAAGAGATTGAGACCATCCTGGCCAATATGGTGAAGCCCGTCTCTACTAAAAATACAAAAATTAGCCAAGCACTGTGGCACACACCTGTAGTACCAGCTACTTGGGAGGCTGAGGCAGGAGAATCACTTGAACCTGGGAGGCGGAGGTTGCAGTGAGCCGATATCGCACCACTGCACTCCAGCCTGGCAACAGAGCGAGACTCCATCTCAAAAAAAAAAAAAAGAAATGGAAAGTTTGAAGAGATGGTATATTAAAATGGTTTCAAAGTACTTCTCCACAAAATAGTGTTACAATGGGGAGGCTTGACCCATCCCAACAGTATCATGTGATGGATATGACTGTCATCAATAAAAGAACAAATTGATAGGATTCAGTGAGAACAATGCAACATCGCTTTTGTGTTATTTCTCCCAAAGATGTCTGAATTTAATTCTAAACCACAACTGAGGAACATTCTACAAAACAACTGGCCTGTAATTTACAAAAGTGTGAAAGTCACAAAAGACAAGGGAAGACTGAAGAAGGCTAAAGAGACATGAAAACCAAATGTAATTGTGATTCTAAATTAGATCCTTTTGGTAGAAGGGGTATTACTGAGACTAATGGAAAAACCAGTGGGGTCTGAGAATTAGGTGGTTGCAATGTATCAATGTAATCTCCTTATTTTAATGACTGCGTTGTGTTTAGGCAGGAGAATGTCCTTGTTTATAGGAAATATCCGTTAATATATTCTGGAGCAGTGAGGCATCTGGTTAGCAACTGAGTATCACACGGGTCAGAAAAAAAGTCAGAAGAAAAGAAAATGGGTCAGTTCCTTGTACTGTACCTTCAACTCTTCTGTAAACGTGTGTGTTTTAATTTTTTAAAAAGGAAAAAAGTAAATACATTTTGTTTAATAATTTCAGGAGATATTTTACTTTTGCATTTTTTAAAAATCTACCCTAGGACAAACTTTATTTGTAGTCATGGACATTTTTTCTTTTTGAAAGTAGTGAACAATTTAGTATACTGTTAATATACAACTTAATCTTAAATGAAATATTTTTCCCCTAACTTCTTCAGTTGAAAATAGGATTATTTATAATCCCTTAATTCACATCCACAATTCTTAATTGTGTTTCCTTTGAAAAGGATGAAAGTTGATACATGAAATCTAGGCAAGTATTAAACATTTATAGAACTCTTCTAAATTAGCTCTATATAGTTCTTTTAAATTGTTTTCATTTGGATCTGGAGGTTTGTCTTTTCATAAGCAAATTAGGTGCATCTATAATATACATAGTTTAAAACATTTATCATTTCTATGTTTGGTTTTGTCTCAAAGTACAGATAACTTTAGCACTGGGAAGAAATGAGGCAATCGTTTAAAAAATAGTTTCTTGCTTGGGAATACCAACTGTGGAAAGATGTCAAAACAAAATTTAAAAATGTGATGGATGGAACAATGGGTTCTACACTCTCAAAAGCCCTCTTTTCTTTTTATCAAGTTCTTATAATTTTAGAAAATGTTACGTAATTCTTAATACCTTGAACTCTGATCATAAATATTAAACATTCAGACAGTTTTTATTATAAGTATATAAATAATATGTTAATATTATTTAAAATATTTAAAACCAACAGTGGAAAGAAGCAGGGAAGGTAAATTATTTGATTATGACTGAAATAATAATTCTAATAATTTATATATATAAGTACCTATAGTAAATATTAATATTCCTCACCATTGAAGTATTTTCAACATGAGACTGCTCTCTGTTGTAGTTAAATTGAACATGTTTTAATAAAAAGGTTGAAGTCAGTTTGCAAGTTCATTTTTTTTTTTTGAGATGGGGTCTCGCTCTGTCGTCCAGGCTGGAGTGCAGTGGCATGATCTTGGCTCACTGCAACCTCTGCCTCCCGGGTTCAAGCGATTCTTCTGCCTCAGCCTCCTGAGCAGCTGGGACTACAGGCGTGTGTCACCACATCCAGCTAATTTTTGTATTTTTAGCAGAGACGGGATTTCACCATATTGGCCAGGCTGGGCTTGAACTCTTAACCTCATGATCCGCCTGCCTCGTCCTCCCAAAGTGCTGGGATGACCAGCAGTGAGCCACCACACCCAGCCATAAGTTCATTTTTCACATTGCCATAAATTATTTATGCTGTACTTTCTATAGCATTTTTTAATCATAAAAAGTATGACTCAATCTATAGCATTAATCACAATAGTAATTAAATGAATATTTGTGTAACAATTGACTCTACTTTTTCCTTGATAGTTTGTGTATTCCATAAGGACAGGGACTATTGACTTGTCCTTATTCTATTTCTACCTCTTAGCACAGTTTATCAGATCACTTTCTCATGTGTTTTACATTTTTTATTGTGAGCTCATTTTTTGGGCAGGGGGCAGTTATAGAAGTGCAGAGTGGTTGGTTTGCTTCTGACAGGCACCCTAGTAGAATTACCAGTCTGAGATCTACTTTTATATTAATTTCACAGCTTGGAAATTCTACACTTGCTGTACAATGTAAATTTGTACCCAAGTCTGCTCATGAGACAGGCTTGGAATTTTTCATTTCTCATAAGAGCTTGTTATTGTTTTCACTTTTACAGGGATACATTTTTTTAGTCCTTTCCTTGGGCTAAGTGGAGCTTTCTAACTTGCCTTTCACTGACAATGTAGCATTGTGAAAGTCCCGGATTTATTTAAGGTTCTCATTTCCAGCTCCTGACCTAGGCCTTTTCTCAGGTCTCTTTCTTGGCATTCAAACCCCAGACCCAAGCTCCTAGTCTGACGTCCAAGAAAATTTCTCCCCCTCACCCTAATTATTTCCCTCTGGCCCTAATTTCCAGGATGTCTTAGCCTCAACTTTTACTGTTCTGGCTTTCAGTTTCCCTTTCTTTTCTTGCTCCTAGAAATTCCTCTCTCTTTCTTATGACTGCAGCTATGTATTTAAACTGGTATGAACAATAGTTGAAACCATGGATGGTTCCATTTGAAAGAAGAATGTGTCGAGAGGGGAGGGAAGTGACACTTTCCGGAGTCAGGCACTTTTATACTCTGGACATTCCCCAAACCCTGGGAGATGGGGCTGCTTATCTGGCTCCAGGATTGTAATAGCAGTTTCAATTAGAATCCCCCTGGATGGTCTATAAAATTATTGGGAGGCATTCTGTATTTGGTAGCATTCTGATGATTATAGGTTATGAAAACCTCTTAGAACTGGCTAAACCGAAGAAGGGGATTTTATCTTAGGCTTATTTGGTGTCTCACAGATCCTAAGGGCAGGAAAGCAGGCAGGTACCAGGAGGGACTAGAATTTGGAGGTAGAAGGCTGGTGGGAATTAATGGAATTATGGGCATCAAGGTACACAGGTGAGATGCAGGATGCCTGTGATCTTTGATTCTGAATCAGGATCTTGTGAAACCCTTATCCAGTTAAGGCTAATGGGATAATTTCTCCTCTCCCGTTATCCTTCCCATTTTTGGGAGACTCCGATTCCCTTCATGTCTCTCACTGCTTCTGTCTCCTGCTTTTTTACGCAGGAATGGTTGGTTCCTCATATTAGCCTTTATTACTCGTTGTAGAGAGATTGTCTTTCCCGGCTATTTTTGTCTCTGTTCGTCCCCTCTTCCTCTAGGAAGGCACAGTTGAGTTTGCAAGAGTTTAACTTCCTTCTTAGTCATTTCCCATCTATATTTTCTGTAGGTTCAGTACTTTTTGCTCAGTTTGCTTTTAGTTTCTCTTTGTTTTCTGGCCATGATCTTTTCCAACTTGCTCTTCTAGACTTCCTTTGTGAAGTCTCCCATAGTGAGAAATATGAGTAGATTTTGGGTCTGCTGCAAGCTTTCATGTTCAAGTAAATCTTGCCTACCATTATCCTCCTGAATTGGCTAATTCCTACCCAGAAGGTGTTCTCCTCTCAAATCCGCATCTAACCTAGGCTTGGACTCAATCTATTATGGGTTGCCCAGCTCCCTTTCAAATATTTTTCATTTTCGCTATGTCTTCTCTTTTTCCTAATTCCATAAATTTTCTATTATATTACACACACAGTACTTATGTACTCACCTATAATAACTGTGTCAGGCTGAAACTTGATGCTTAAGAATTATTGGATAATTTTATGTTGATTTTCCAGATCTTACCCTGGCCAATATATCCAGATTTTCAAAAGCTGCTTGGCATAGTTGTCCAATCTTTTTTTTTTTTTTTTTCTGTTTTTGACAGCGTCTTTCTCTGTCACCTAGGCTGGAGTGCAGTGGTATGATTACATCTCACTGCAGCCTTGACTTCCTGGGCTCCAGCGATCCTCCCGCCTCAGCCTCCCAAGTAGCTGGGACCACAGGAGTGCACCACCACGCCTGGCTAATTTTTGCATTTTTGTTAGAGATGGGTTTTTGCCATGTTGCCCAGGGTAGTCTTGAACTCCTGAGCTCAAGTGATCCACATTCCTTGGCCTCCCAAAGTGCTGGGATTACAGGTGTGAGCCACCTTGCCTGGCCAGTTGTCCAATCTTTTAGGCATGGTTCCTCAGTTGTTTTTGCAATCAAATGTCTATCTGCAGCTTTTAAAAAACTGCCTTTTAGTAATTTATCATATCCTTGACCTTTTGGGAACAGACAATTCATTTGTTTTCTGAGATCTTGTCTTTCTTCCTCTGTTTGATTTCTTTGGGTTCCAGCCACACTTTATTGTCTAGTAGTTCTCAGAAGCATCTCTCTCTTTCCAATAAACTCTTGAAGCGAATTAGACCTGGGTGCAACTCCTTGCTCATCTATATCTATCCACACAGACCTTCAGAGTCTCACTTTTTCCTTCTTATCTGCTCAGCCTATCTCCTCAAAACTCAACCCTTCTCTGAAGGAAACTTCTCTCTTCCGCTAATTTAGTAGTTTAGTCAACTCTTTTTCTGAAAATAAGACTGAACTATGTTTTTCAAACCATTCCAGATATTTTTTGACCTCCTGAGATAAACATTCTGTAGAGACAGGATGTCTAATGCACAGGCCTTTGAATTGCCTTTTTAGCCTTTGCATTTGCAAAAGTTTTATTGAGTTGTGTTCCTACTTCACCCCAAGAAGAAGGAATGCATGATGATAAAGCCTTGTATATTTTTGTTTTCAAATGAAATCTACCAGCTGTAGAAGGGTAAATCTACAGCTGAATTAGGTCTACGAAATCTAGAGACCGGGTCAGAGATTATTTGTTTAACAAATCCAGAGTGAACTTAGGATCATGTGATGGAGGGTGGCTAGAACCTGTGAACAAATTCTGTGCATCTTAAGGATTGAGATCTCCCCTTATCTGTTTCTTTCCATGGCCCTGAATGTAGCTTAAAACAACATAAGGAGGAATGGAATTTGGGGCAGCCTTTCTTCAGTTTAATACTTATTTTAAGACTGGCACAAATAGTCAAATATAGAAGCTCACATCTACTTCTTGAGAACCAAAGAATCTCAGCTGTTTTGTAGTTTCCAGGCAGCACCTTTTGTCCTGTTCACCTCCAGAAGCTAAAAACTTGATCCCACCTCAGCCACAGCTGAAACACTGGGAACTGGCATAGGCTGCAGAGACTGTCCAAAGTCTAAAGTCCTACATGGACCATGTTTGGTATGGGTCCACCAAGGCTTAAAGCCTCATGCTGTGCCAGCTCAAGAAATAATCACTCCATGTGTGTTGTTCTCCCCTAGTACCACTCCATGCTCTCTCAAGACTCCTGGTTCAAGAGTAGTATATGTTAGTTATATATACTATATTTATATATATATAATATATATATAGTTAGTTAGTAGTATATGTTTTAAAGGACTTAATACATTCTGTCACTTCTTTTTGATTGATATTCGATTGATGTTGACATTCAAATTCTGTGTCCTTTGTGTTCCAGGTAGGGTGATGATCACGCACAATTAAGAGACATAATGATTATTATTTTTTAAATGTACCACACCTCTGTGGAAAAAAGGCATAAGCCTTCGTACTTACCTAAAGACCTAATGTTTATTAATGCCTATAGGAAGGGTAACAGTTTTCTTACTTAGGGCTGTGCCTTGTATCCAGAGAGTCAAACTGACCACACCATATTGCTCAATAGAGATTGCTGAATGGCCCAAGTGGTTCTCAACTAGGGAAGGCAGTACTCTAAAGAACATTTGGAAATAAAGTAGGAGCTATTTGTTGGTCACAATGTGTGTGTGAGTGTGTGTGTGTGTGTGTGTGTGTGTGTGTGTGTGCGTGTGTGTGTGCATGTGCTATGGCTGGCATTTATTAGGTGGTGGCCAGGGATGCCAAATGTCCTGCAATATGTGAGAGAGTCCATCAGTGAAAAATTGTCCTTCTCAGAATATCAATTATATTGCTTCTCTTTGGCCCCCCTCCTCCTTCAACCAACAGACATGTGCTTTGAGACTCATTGGAATGAACGCTCAAGAAATACTGTTGTTTCAGTGCAAAAGTTCACTCTGCACCTATGGTTGATTTGTTGTTGTACTTTTTACATGTCTGCACTACCCTAGTCACAGAGTATTGAAGTCACCTGTGAAGCTGTATATCTTCTTGGAGGTAGGCTGTTAACTCCCTGAGGACAGGGACTGTTTTCTTCATCTTTATAGCTCTATAACACAGAATAGATGTTACATAAGCATTTGTGGAATAAACCAAATTAGTGGGATTTTAACATGTCACATAGACGTGTTTTGTGATGGAAACCTCAACACAGAATTTCTCATTTTTCAACTAGAATATTCATGGAAATATAGCAAAACATATGATGAATGTTAAGTTTGGAATTCATCTTTTGCTTTAGGTATTCAGAAAGAAATTGCTGCTTCATCTAATGCATAACATCATTACTTGTATTTTTTCACTGCAGGATTCCTTTTCAGCAGGTAGGTTCAGTAGGTTAATTGTTTTCAACATCTGTTTATGTTTTACTTTGCATTGAAATGCCTGAAATGAATTGTTGTAGAGCATAAAATCCACTTTGTCTTGTATGCTTTCCCTGATTATTTTCAGCTGCAGAAAGTCAATCTTTTAATTCTCTACTCACTTTGACAATCTGTTTCAATTTTTAAAATCACAACATTTCCATTGTTATAGGATTAGTGAGTCAATTAAGTTTCAAGATTTGCACAAATTCAGGAGCCTCCTTAGCGCTAAATGAAATGTGGGTTTGGCTTTATGTTAAATGTTTGACTCCTTTGGATTTTGCCACAGCTTTCTTAGAGATGTAGTAACAAATAATCAAGATGTGAAATTTAAAACATTTTTATCAATAAATATCAAATATTTAATTTCCTGAGAAATGGATAACCCAACCCTCTTTCCCCCCTGTATTTTCTATTGTTTAAAAAAATATAGGCTGAAAAACTGACCTTTAAGACTCTCCAGTATATGCAGAAAGAGTTCTGATATTTTATCTACCTAAAAGGAAACTTTATTACTTTAAAGTTTGTGTCTTTCATAAAATGATAGTATTGGCAAGTTTGAGATTGAGGGCAAAGTCATCTCCAAAAAGGACATGGGATCCTATTTATCTATCTTGTCTGGATAATGAGAGCCTACTGTTTCTTCCCAAAATCATCCTCTGTAACTATTACAGAAATATGACCCTCCTACAGTGCTCTGAAGAAAATAGGATTTATCTAAAAGGCTAAACTATTCTCCTATTGCCTCTGAAGATATCTCTTCATTTAAATAAAGATAATAACTTTCCTCCAGGGAAACTAAATTGAGCAAACTCTGAACTATGTGTTAAAAAAAAAATTAGGACTCTTGAGCTTTCTGAACTTGAAAGAAACATTTATTTTTTCATTTTTCTTTTGCTTTACTAATTTCACTTTACTTTGGGGATATTTGTGGTTGGGGAAAGACCTTTTTATGCCTTATTTGCAGATATGGAGATACGGTTAAGAATGGAAGATGACTTTATAAGGTTACGTAGATTTTCAGTGGCTGAGACAGTATTGTACAAGTTGCGTTTGAAACATTCCAATCTCCTCTCTCACAGTTCAGACTTCAGCTAAACAATGTATCCTCAAAACAGAAACGCTAATGTTATATGGTGCCTGCGTTCTGGGTTATTATTATCTAGTCTCCTTGATAGGATACGTATTTTGTTGGTATTTAGTCTCCATATCGAATCTACATTCTGGGATATGTGATTCTGAAATTTGGGAGAGGACTATCTGGTGCTGTTATTTTGTTCATTTTCAAAGGGAAAATGTGGGCAGAGTTGGCTTGCAGTACCATGTGTTCTGGTGTGAACTGAGTAATTTCATTTTGAGAAACTGCATGAGTTATCTGAACTTCGTATGCTTCAATTACATGCCAGAAAATGGGATGAAAAGACTTACTGAAAACCAGATGCTTGTTCTTTATGCTTCCTGGGATATTAAAAACAAACACCACAACAAAAGATTTGATGATTTTGGGGGCATTTTGCTTGTTGGTTGAGTGAGAGCTATTATTGCAGAGAATTGCAGATGCCTGGCTTGAGAACTATCCGTATTATTAATCTGTTACTCAACAAATCTACTTTTAATTCATGTGAGGCTCACTTTCATAATTTTTTAAGAACAGAGTGGGAAGCATCTAGCACTGTCCATTTTTCATCTTAAATGAGGGGGTAACAATTGACTCATTTTTGCTCTATGGACAGAGTGGAGATGGGCTGGAAAAACTCCATCTCTATGACTGAAAAAAGAACACCAATCACATTTTGGCATAATGATTGTGCAGGACAAAGTTCCAAGTTGAATATCTAGCCGCAAGTAGAGTCTCAGTGTCTGCATTTCTTTAGATTCGTGAGTATATTAATATGTGACACTGTAATGCCCCCACAGTGTTTAGAGGGAGCTTCTGTGTCCTGTTTAGGACACACCAGTAGGAGTCACTTTATTATCCTTGAGGCTGGTCCTTGCTTTGCTGAAATGGAAGAGTACATTTACAGTTTATCATCTTCCTACCTGAAGAATTAAGGTACTAAATTTGTCTCAAGCCAATACATAGTGTTGATTTTGGATGACTTTTTTCTTTTTAGTTGTTTGTTTTTAACATTGTAAGCAAACATTTTGTGATAAGACAAATGGTCATTGAATTCTGCCATAATTTTGCATACAATCCCATCTATTAAAATGAACATTCTCATTTTGGTTTGAGAACAGTTTGACATTTTGGCTTGGTAATATCATAAACTTCAAACAATAAATGGAATTTTAGCTAAATTCACCAGATTGGCATATGAATTAGGGTAACCTCTAGCAAGTACTGTTTGTGCATCTAAATAAAGTTCACAGACTGTGTTGACTAACCATCTTGTATTAACTAAGTCTACATAATTTCATAATTTTATTTAAGAACATTTTGGTATTTAATTTTGGTAAGAATAATTTTGGAATTTAATAAAATCCATGGTATAATGTCACATTAGGCAGACAGAATTAATCTTCACATTTCAAAATATTCTGCTTATCAGAAACAGTTTAATGCTGCCTCAAGTTGGCCTGATCTTTGATGGCAATTAAACAAATCTTGTTTAAAATAAAAATATCAACATATCTCTATGTCTGATGCTGTACCTTAAGAAATAGCAGGCTGATGTTAATCTCTTTGTAGACAATTTCTCTGAGTGCATATTATTGCTTTCAGAGCTAAAGACAGCATATGTTTGGCAAAACCTTGGAATGGTCAAGGGATAGGTTTTGTTTTGTTTGTTTTTAAATTAGGTATTGGGAGAAATAAATAAGCACGGACTTGGACTACGGTTTCCAAACTGTGTGCTGTTGTATTCCAGGTTGCTGCAGTGACTCAAGGGACTTTGCTGGATATTTTTAGTTTTTGAGGCAAATGCAGTGATACTTGACATTTATTGGTCATCGAATGAAATACTAGCTTGAGGTAGCTCACCGTTTCAACATTCGATTGTGCTATATTCCTTTTGATATTGTCCTGTCTCCACAAAGCTGGGTTCTTGGCGGTTGCTATGCAAAAGTTGTGCTGTGAAAGAATCCACGTGGAGCAGGCAATGAGGGGTGGCAGTGTCTGATCTGATTCCAAGGCGTAAGGAGTTGTGTGGTAGTCAACAGGTGCACACATCATATGAGTATGCAGTTGTGGTTATTATTTATATTTTTACTTCTTGCCAAATACATTTTCTACTTGAAGGATTTTTGGATGATTTAGGAATAGACTCTGTAAGAAGTAATTTGCATAATTATGTACAAAGCAATTTTTATTTAGGAAATTTAATTCATTTATTCAGTAAGTGTTTATCCACTCACTCCTGACTGTGTTCAGGTGCTGTTCTAGATACAGAGCATTCACTGATGAGAAAAGGGCAATATTTGCATATATAGCAAGGAATAGACTGAATTGGTATGACTTACGCTATGGTTGTGTTTTTAAAGAAGCAGGAATAAATTTGTACTTTCTAGCTCTAAAATCTTATGAGTATTTGTTGGTTCCTATAGTCTATGATGCATGTGGTGGTACTCTTTCAGCTTGAATGTTTCTGAAACTAGTGCTTTCTTTTCTCCTAATGTAGTGCAGCATATAGTATTTATTTATTTATTTATTGGACCCAGGGTCTCATTCTGTCTCCCAGGCTGCAGTGCAGTGGTACGATCTTAGCTCACTGCAACCTCAGTCTCATGGGTTCAAGCAGTCCTCCCACCTCAGCTTCCTCAGTAGCTGGGACTACAGGCAACCACCACCATGCTTGGCTAACATTAATTTTTTTTCTTTTTGTGGAGAATGAGATCTCACTATATTGTCCAGTTTGATCTTGAACTCCTGGGCTCAACTAATCCTCCTGCCTCAGCCTCCCAAAATGCTGGTGTTATAGGTATGAGCCATTGTGCCCAGCCACATATATAGTCTTGATAATTTTTTTTCTACTTTGAAGATTATTTTTATCTTTCAACCTTTTCTGGAGTAACTTTGCACTACAGCAACAAATAGTTTTGTCTGCCAGTTAACCCCCTGTACAATTATATCATATTTCGTTAAAAGCCCTGATGGAGAGATTAAAATACAATTTTCTTAAAAGAATTTATATTTGATTTATTTTAATTTGATTATCAAATTAAACATACAAATTTAAAAATACACATATATGCAGATATACACTGATACACTACATCAGGGCCTCGCATACTTTTTCTATAAAGGATCAGATAGTAAAGATGTTAGGCTTTGAGTACCATGTGATCTCTGTTGCAACTACTTAATGTTGTTGTAGTAGCAGGAGAGCAGTATAGACAGAATATAAACACATGAACATGGCTGTATCCAATAAAACTCTATGTACAAAAATACTAGGTGCGCTGAGTTTGGTCCATGGACTAGTTTTCTGATCCCTGTTCTATATATTTAAGATGTAAAATTTATCACAAAAGATAATCCAACCAATTAGAAAATAATCCTCGGCCAGGCACGATGGCTCAAGCCTGTGATCCCAGCACTTCAGGAGGCAGGAATATTTGAAAGGACAACCATCCCTGATAGATGAGGACCCATCTTTGGTCAGGGGTATTCAAGTAGGTGCACCCCCAAGCTAGAACCTCCAAACAAGCTCTCAAATATTGTCTGCCATTCGCAGATGTGGACGTGCCCTCAGGAATGCACCGTGTGTTGACAAAGTCGAATGCTGCCTTGAAGGTAAAAGAGGGTAAAGACTTATGTACTTGAAACGTCAACTACAATCTCCTTGACCATTGCAAACTTGATAAAATGGACTCAAAACCTCGTACATCCTAACGTAAATCCAGAGCCCTCCCCAGAACCTCTGGGTGCCTGGTTCTCATGATCAGCTCTGGTTCCAGGCTCTACATTCTTGAATTAGTTCAGCTTTGGGGTCATTTTTCATGTTGTCTTTTCTCATCATGCAAAGATAATACAGCCTCTTTCTTACTCTGGCTATAGTGTGGAGAACAGGTTAGGGAGTGCATGGATAAATAGAGGTAAACCAGATAGGAGGAGGTATTTGCAGTATTTCAGGAGAGATATGTTTATTTTTACTATAATGTAGCATCTATGAGACTAGAGAGTTTTGTTTTGCATGTTAATATATCCCAAGTGCCCAAACAATGCCTGACACATGAAAGTTGTGCAGTTACCTTTTTTGAGATCGCAAACCCTGGAAGAATACCAGATATGGGGATGAAAATTGTTTATTTGGGTCCAGACTTGTTGAGTTTGAGTTACTTTTACAACCTCCAATGAGGAGATGTCAAGTGGTCATTTGCATATAATGGTCTGGAGATCGGAGGAAAGATCTATGGTTGTTATTTAAAGATGCAAGTCACCTATGAAGGGCTGCTAATTGAAGTTAAATGTGTGGGTGACATTGCCTGGGGGGCGAGTGAATGTGAGAATTGAGCCTACAGAAAGAGAAGGAATGACCAGAGAGTTAGGAGAAAGAGAAGCCAAACGAAGAAAGTGCTTCAAGAAGGAGGAACTGGCTATCTGAAATTTTGACCTCTCAGATGATACCAAGATAGCATACACTTGTGGTACAATGGTACACTGTGCCAGTGTACATTATATAAAATGACATGACAGCTTTTAAAATAAATGTAGTTCTTAAGATATAAGAAACGCGTTTTCAGTAACAAGATTAGTAAAACATAAGAACATTTGGAAGGTTGAGGTGGGTGGATCACTTGAGCCCAGAAGTTTGCGATCAGCCAGGGCAACATGGTGAAATCCTGTCTCTACAAAAAAATTAGCTGGGCGCGATGGATGGTGCACACCTGTCGTCCCAGTCACTCAAGAGACTGAGGCAGGAGAATTGCTTGAGCCCAGGGGGCAGAGGTTGCAGTGAGCCGAGATCATGCCACTGCACTCCAGCCTGGGCGACAGAGTGAGACCCTGCCTCAAAACAAAACAAAACACCAAAAACAAACAAACAAACAAAAGCCCAAAACCAAAACCAACAATAAAAACAACAACAAACAAAACACATAAGAATGACGTGCTTTACAAATATGTGCAGGTCCGATCAGATGCGTCATTCCCTACCCTTGCCATGGAATGCTGTGCCTGTGCTCAGCTTAGTTTGAAGGCTGAGGAAGGTGCTTGTGGAAGAGGGATGCCATTCGAAGGGAGGATTGTTTAGAGTCCATTGAAACAAAGCTTAAGGATGATTCTGGTTGTTTATTTCACCTGGCATTTACTCAACAGTGAAGTCTGAGAGTTGCCTTGTGTTCAGAGGAACCTCCAAGGGCCTGTGCATAATGTAGCATTGGCAACAGTCCTTAGTGGCCATGAGTGCAAGAGGAAAGTTATGCAAGTTATTCAAGAAGAAAGTGCTGAAGTATTGAATTTCTCCTACGTATTTCTTCCTCCTCTCCCTTTGAAAAAAGCAATCAATTCTCAGACTGGGCGTGGTGGCTCACACCTGTGATCCCAGCACTTTAGGAGGCCGAGGCAGGTGGATCACGAGGTCAGGAGTTCGAGACCAGTCTGGCCAACATAGTGAAACTCTGTCTCTACTAAAAATGCACAAAAAATTAGCCAGGTGTGGTGGTGTGTGCTTGTAATCTCAGCTATTCAGGAGGCTGAGGTAGGAAAATCGCGTGAACCTGGGAGGCAGAGGTTGCAGTGAGCCAAGATCGTGCCTCTGCACTCCAGCCTGGGCAACAGAACGAGACTGTCTCAAAAAAAAAAAAAAAAAAAAAAAAAAAAAAAAAAAAGCAATCAATTCTCTTGTCACTGAAGAAAATATTTGGTCTAATCATGAATATCATTTTTGGAGGTCCAGTACTTGATATGTACTTAGATGAGATATTAAAATGGGCCTCTAGCATTTTTTCCACTGACTCTTTACTTATAAACGCTAAATGAGATGTATTTGGCTCCAGGAGTCCAGATGGCAATGAGCCAAGGTTATCCCTATAATGCGTCTGTGATCACCTTAGCAAGGAAGCTTCTTCATTGTTGTAGAAGTTAAATACTTTGCAACTTTTTTTTAACTCATAACAGACTTTTTCAGGGGTACTTTTCTCAGAATTATGGCTGATTCAGGGTTGCTCTCTCTACAATGTCTTTCGTGATCTTCCAGCAAGAAATCATATTTCTATCTTTTGAATTCTTATGTCACTTTAGCTATAAGTGTCATGGTGCTTATCATTTGCTACCTTGCAATATAGTCATGTACATTTCATCTCTCCTACAAGACTGTGAGCTTTTGAGAGACAGTGGTTTGAAGTCATTCTCGTATCCATCACTATTATTATAATTAGTAGGTGTTCAATAACTAAGTAAAATAAACAGGTATCAACTTGTTTCTGCCACTAACTTTGTTGGCCTGTAGTCCCACACTTTTATTGATTGATTGATTTTTTTGTAGATAAGTGTTGTATACTTATCTTCTTGTCTTCTTGAAGATCAATTGTCTTCTTGAAGATCAGTTGTAAATTAACTGTAAATTACAACACACTGGCTGGTAGCTTAATCCAGGTAGAGTGGATCAGTAAGACATTAACCTAGGAAATGAAGTTCTTCTCAAGTTAACAACATAAGTTATTTCAAATAATGTCTGTCATGGAGAATTCTTAAAATTACAGAAGGTGTCATCATATTATGTAGTGAACAACGCTTGCAATATGGGTTAGTGAACCTATATTCCCTTATAGAGAGAATAAGGCAGAAATGGGAGTCACATATGCCTTGCAATTCAGAAGAACCCTTCAAAATTGCCTTTGCATCCATGAGAAGTAATCAAGTACTGGTCAGGAAGTCCTGAGAATATTACAGGGCCATTGTGTTAGAACAACTTCTTGATTATTATAAGGCTCTTTCTCAAAGGTCATTCATTTTCTTAAAAAAAGTTTGGTATTTATTACAGAGGAAGAACCAACGAAACCTGGTGATGTACGGCATGGGTGGATGATGAAATGGGGAGTCTTTGGACTCCACTCCCCATATTGGAATGGAGGAATTTCTGTAAACACAAATATGAAAGTCAGGAGAAGAACTAGTTTGAAGATAGAGAGAGAGAGAAGGTTCGTCTTAATTTTGGACTTGTTAAAAAGAGGTGCTGCTACCCACCAGGCATTGGAAGTATGTAGTGTAACTCTGAAAGGAGTTCAGGATGCAAGAGAGATTCAGGAGGTAGTTACGCAGAGGTTATAGTTCAAGTTCTGAAACTGTCAGAGGAGAAAATGCAGTCCGAAGTCCAAGAGAGAGTCATGAGAAATGCCGTCATTAAAGAGACTGGAGAGTTTCTTGTAGTGATTCAAAGCCCTTTTAGTACCATCTCAGATGTTTTTTGAAGTCACTGCTTTAAGCTGGCCATCTGTAATAAATGAATTTCCAGATATCATTTCTGGCAAGAGATTGAACTAAGCAAAATTTGAAGCATTTGAAGACAAGAACTTTATCTGAACCATCGTTGTTGCACTTTGACATCCTCTTACACTGGATGGGCTGCAGGGGTAGCATGGACAGCCGAAGATGTCCTCAGAGTTGCTAGCGTTTCATTGGCAATAAGGCAGGCTCCTCCTTACATTTCAACTTGTCACTAAATGCATGGTCAGTAACAGTGAGCCTGGCTGAATTATTAATGGCCAAAAACTTATTTTATCCAGATTCATTCACATTTGGTTTAGACTAATGAGACAAAAAAGAATGAAGTCTGGATAATATTCGGTCTACACCTACTTACCAATTTTTTATCACTGTATTAGGCAGTCTTCGCTTCTGTCATAGCTTTGGGCCAGGGTAAGCTTTTGCCATGGTAATTCATAGCCCTTTGGTATCATACCAAATTGACAAATATGTTTTAAAAAAGCAAAATGGGATATTGTTAAAAGCCTATGTACTTGTGAAAAATGTTTCAGAAATAGATAGTTTGCTATTCCCTGAATGTAGATGTACAGTTATCTGTTCATTTATTGGCATGATTTGGTGACTAAGCTCATTTCATACCCTAAAGCACAAACAGTAAAATCTTTTTGGAATGTGCTGTTCTAAATGGATAGCTGTAAACTAAAATTTCGTACCATGTATTCTAAAACTAAAACCATGTTGCATTTTCCTCTTTTACTTTAGGTCTTGATTGCTGATGACAATAACATGGGCAATGGCTGCTCTCAGAAGCTGGCGACTGCCAACCTCCCCCGGTTCCTGATGCTGGTCCTGATTCCATGTATCTGTGCCCTCGTTCTCTTGCTGGTGACCCTGCTTTCCTGTGTTGGTGGGTGAGGCCATTATTAAAGAAAAATGAAGTTAAAGTGAAAATTAGCACGATTTAGAAGAGTGATTTCTACTTAGTACTTATTTAACCTAAAGTGTCAGTCAATGAGAGGATTATCTGTTGACGACGTTATGCAAATCTGCAGTTTCAGCTACTGTAACTACTCTACTGGTTATTATTATTAATATTAATGAATGAGTTTATGAATTTAAAACATTTAAGGAATGATTACCAGGTTTCAGGCACTTTGAAAGTTGCTGAGAACTCCAGGATGGTTAAATTAGTCCTTTCTTAGGAGCTCACAGTTGAGAGGAAGTGATGAGTATCACACAAGGCAACACATATGTAAGATAGAAGTGTATACAGGGTGCTAGGGGCACATTCAAAGAAAGCATCGTGGAGAGTTAATGTGTTAACTTTGGAATTAAGTTAATAGAAGTTTAGGTTAGAAGACAGTAGTTAGGAGTCACATTTGGCAGAAAATAACTAGTGCAAAACTATAACCCCCTGAAAGATGAACGTAGATTTAGAAAACTGGGTGAAAATTTGGCAGTGGTGGGAAATGCAGCCAGACCGATAAAGTCCAAATGAAACAGCATCTTACATTTTCATACTAAATACTAAGGGATTTGGGCTTTAGCTTTTAGATCACTGGTTTTCAAACTCTATTCCATGGTAACAAGTTTCTAAAGAGGAGACTTAAGGATTGCACAAATGTTTGCTTTGACTTTCATTAAAAAAAAAAAAAACCTTAAAAACACGCTCAAGCTAAATATTACATACCACATTTTTAACCAAGTAAAAACCAGAATCCAAGTAATGTGTGCTGACAGGTTAACTCATTAGTATTTGCATCTTGCTATCTTTTTCTGAGTGAATGATACTTTAAGTCTGAAAAGTGAACTTTTTGGAAAAAGCAATAAACTATATCACTGGTAGCTACCTAATGATATGAATCAGGATTTTAAAAAATATGTGCAATCAAATAAAACAGAGAAATAAATATCAAGACGATGCTGATCTAATTGCATTGCCAATGATTTTGAATTTTTAAATTTTCCCAAACCTCCCTATTATTTTCTTACTGGTTTATAGAAGTTACACACTTAGATCTTATAAAGTAAGTTAACCACAATAAAATACAGCTCATATCTATTAATAGATATTAGGCTTTTATATGATATTTATTTGAAAATAACATTGATCTGCTATAAAAATAATTACAAAACACTGCTATGGGTGGTGGATTACCACTGGAGGATCTTTCCAAGAAAGGAGAACTCTGGTTATTTTGTATTTGCAAAAGGCGGTAGAACTGGATACACTACAGAGTACTGGAGGCAGAAAGAAATGAAGTCAGGGACACCAGTTCAGGGCTGTGACTCTGGTCTAAGTGAAAGGTGATGAGTGTTTGAAATAAGGCATTGGATGTATTAAAATCAGTAGAAATCAAGACTGATTGGATTTTGGTGTGAGGGAGAGAGGAGTCAAGGCTGACTCCTGGATTTCTGGCTTGGGTAACCAGGTTTTTTTAAAAAAAATGTTTGTGGGTATATAGTGGGTGCGTATACTTATGGGGTATGTTACATACTTTCCTATAGGCATGTAATAAGCAATAACTACATCATGAAAAATGGGCTCTCCATCCCCTCAAGCATTTATACTTTATGTCACAATAATCCAATTATACTCTATTTTTTTATAATCCAATTATACTCTATTATTATTATTATTATTTGGTTTTTTTTTTGAGACAGAGTCTCACTCTGTTGCCCAGGCTGGAGTGCAGTGGCGCGATCTCGGCTCACCGCAAGCTCTGCCTCCTGGGTTCACGCCATTCTCCGGCCTCAGCCTCCCGAGTAGCTGGGACTACAGGCGCCCACCACCACGCCCAGCTATTTTTTTGTGTTTTTAGTAGAGACAGGGTTTCACTGTGTTAGTCAGGATGGTCTTGATCTCCTGACCTCATGATCCGCCTGTCTCAGCCTCCCAAAAATCTTATATTTTTATAATCCAATTATACTCTATTGTTTTTAAGTGTACAATTAAACTTCTATTTACTATAGTCACCCTGTTGTGCAATCAAATAATATCTTATTCATTCTTTCTAACTATATATATTTTTTGTACCCATTAACAACCCCCACTCCTCTCCCCACCCCCCACCATCCTTCCCAGCCTCAGCCTCTGATAACCATCCATCTATTCTCTGTCTCCATGAGTTTAATTATTTTGGTTTTTAGCCTCTAAAATAAGTGAGAACATGTGAAGTTTGTCTTTCTGTGTCTGACTTATTTCATTTAACATAATAACCTCCAGTTCCATTCATTTTGTTGCAAAATGACAGTATCTAATCCTTTTTATGGCTGCATAGTACTCCATTGTGTATATGCACCATATTTTCTTTATCCAAACATCTGTTGATGGACATTTAGGTTGCTTCCAAATATTGATGAGTGTGATCAGTGCTGCAACAAACATGGAAATGCAGATATCTCTTTGATGTACAGATTTCCTTTCTTTTGGGCATATACCCAGCAGTGGGATTGCTGGATTATATGATAGCTCAATTTTAGTTTTTTTGAGGAACCTCCAAACTGTTCTTTATAGTGGTTGTACTAATTTAGATTCCCATCAACAGTGTATGATGGTTCCCTTTTCTCCATATCCTTACCAGCATTTGTTATTGCCTGTCTTTTGGATATAAACCATTTTGGCTGGGGTGAGGTAATATCTCATTGTAGTTCTGATTTGCATTTCTCTGATGGTCAGTGATGTTGAGCCCCTTTTCACATGCTTGTTTGCCATTTGTGTGCCTTATTTTGAAAAATGTCTATTCAAATCTTTTGCCCATTTTAAAGTTGGATTATTCGATTTTTTAAAATAAAGTTGTTTGAGCTCCTTATAAATTCTGATTATGAATCTCTTGTCAGATGGGTAGTTTGAAAATATTTTCTCCCATTCTGTGGGTTGTCTCTTCACTTTGTTGATTGTTTCCTTTGCTGTGCAAGAGCTTTTTAACTTGATGTGATCCCAGCTGTTCATTTTTGCTTTGGTTGCTTGTGTTTGTGTGGTATGACTCAAGAAATTTTTGCTCAGACCAATGTCCTAAGAGTTTCCCCAATGTTTTCTTTTAGCACTTTCATAGTTTGAAGACTTATATTTAAGTCTTTAATCCATTTTGATTTGATTTTTGAATATAGCGAGAGATAGCAGTCTAGTTTTATTCTTCTGCATGTAGATATCCAGTTTTTTAAGCACAATTTATTGAAGAGACTGTCCTCTCCCCAATGTATGTTCTTGGCATCTTTATTGAAAATGAGGTCTCTTTAGGTGTGTGAATTTGTTTCTGGGTTCTCTATTCTGTTCCATCAGTCTGTGTGTCTGTTTGTATGCCAGTACCATGCTGTTTTGGTTACTATAGCTCTGTAGTATTATTTGAAGTCAGGTAATGTGATTCTTCCAGTTTCATTCTTTTTGCATAGGATAGCTTTGGCTATACTGGGTCTTTTGTGGTTCCATATAAGTTTTAGAATTGTTTTTTCTATTTCTATGAAGAATGTCTTTGGTATTTGGATAGGGATTGCATGGAATCTGCAGATTGCTTTGCATACTGTGGAAATGTTAACAATATTGATTCTTCCAATCCATGAACATCAAATATCTTGCCATTTTTTGGTGTCCTCTTCAGTTTTTTTTAATCAGTTTTTAGTTTTCATTATAAAGATCTTTCACTACTTTGGTTAAATTAATTTGAAGTCTGGGCCCATTTGTGTCCATTCTTCTTGGGAAGGTGTTTCAGGTCTTCTAAGGGACTTGGGCCTGCGACCCTATAATGCTGCAATTCTTGAAGACTTCTAGAGAAAGGTACTGCCTTGGTGGTCCTGGATAAATTCTGGAAGAATTCTCTGAATTGCCAGGCCAAGACTCTCATTCTTTTCCCTTACTTTCTCCCAAACAAACAGAGTCTCTGTCTCTCCCTGTGCTGAGCCTTCTGGAACTGGGGCAGGAACACAACATCCCCATGGCCACTACCACTGGGACTGTGCTGGTTGAGACTTGAAGCCAGCACAGCATTGAGTCTCACCCAAGGCCTGCTATAACCACTACTTGGCTACCACCTACGTTCACTCAAAGCCTTAGAGTCTACAATCAGCAGGTGGCAAAGCCAGCCAGGTTTGTGTCCCTCCCTTCAGGGCAGTGAGCTCCCCCAGGCCTCAGGTAGGTCCAGAGATGCTGCCTTGGAGCCATGGATTGAAGTAAAAAACCTTAGAACTTTAGCTGGTGTTCTCTTCTACGGCAGCTAAGCTGGTACTCGAACCACAAGACAAAGTCCTTCCCACTCTTCCCTCCCATTTCCATTGGCCAAGGAGTCTCTCCCTGTGGCCACCACCACCACCAACCCATGGGGGCTTTTGCCAGGCCACCACTGATGTTCACTTAGAGCCCAAAGGCCCTTCAGTCGGTTTATGGTGCAGGCTTCCAGGCCTGGGACTCACTCTTCAGGACAGTGGACTCCTCTCTGGCCCAGGGCAGGTCCAGAAATGCTAACCAAGAGCCTAGGCCTAGACTCAGGGACCCCAAGAGCCTGGTTGGTGCCCTACCCCACCGAGGCCAAGCAGGCACCTAAGGTGCCAGAGAGAGTCCCCTTTACATTTTCCCCTGCTTTTCTCAAATAGAAAGAGTCTTTCGCCATAGCCACCACAGCTAGGAATGTGCGAGGTCACATCTGAAGCCAGCACATCTCAGAGCCCAAGGCCCACCGCATATAACCTGGGTATTGCTGTTGGGTATTCAGGGCCATGGGGCTCTTTGGTCAGCAAGTGCTGACTCCTGCCAGGTCTCTGCTGTGACAGAGCAGCACTGAGTTCAATGTAAAGTCCCCCAGTTGCTGTGCTCTCCCTTTACCAAGCACACCGATTTCTCCATGCCACACACCCACTGCTGGAGGATGAAGGACAGGTCGCACAAGCACTCCCTTAGCCACCTAGCTTGTGTCTCAGTAGGTCATGTGTCTCCCAGTCCACCGGCTCTGAACCCAGCTCAGCACTAGGGCTTGCCTAGGAATTGCAGTCCTTGTGGCCCAGGCTGTCCCTCAAGTTCATTTGAAGTCCCAGAGCATTCCAGCCTGCAGTGGTGAGGCTTGCTGGAACTCAAGTTCTCACCACTGGGATGGGCAATTACCCTTTGGCCTGGGCCTCTCCAAATGTTCCCTCTGCTTTCTGCTGTGACAGGGCGGCACTGAGTTCAATGCAAAGCCTCATAATTGCTGCACTCTCCCTCTCCCAAGTGCCCACATTCTCCAAGCTGCATGGCTACTGCTGGGGGATGGGAAAGGATGGTGTCGGCATTCAAGACTATCTTTCTTGCCCTCTTTAATGTCTTCTTCAGTGATATGAAGTTAAAACCAGGTACTGTGATTGCTCACCTGATTTTTGGTTCTTGTGTTAGTGCCTTTTGTGTGTAGTTAATTGTTAAAATTTGGTGTTCCTTTGGGGTGGGGGACAAATGCTATAGACGTCTATCAGGCCTCTTGCTCTGCCTCCTGTATCTAACCAGGTTACTTTTGATGCTACCTGTTAACATAGGAAGTAAAGGTGCAGGAGTCTGATACAGGCAGATGAAATAAAGATTGGAAGGTTGGTTTGTGTATTAGAGATACTTATGGGACAACCAAATACAATGGAATCATAGTTGAATTCAACAGTGAAAGCAGGTCAAGAAATGGAGAAAAATGAGAAATCCAACATGTTGCTTTCCTAAGGAATTTCAAGAGAAATTGTGACCAAATACGATGTTTGGCTTCTGTGACAGAGCAGCACTGACTTTAAAATTTAACTTCCAAGTCATTGGCATAGGACTGAAGCTAGGGGATCCAGGAGGGAGGCTGAGAAGGGAGGTCTGCCATGCATGCGGCAGTCTCAGCGGCAGCTGAAGCAGCAGGAGTCGATGAACTCTGAAGAGAAAATGCACTAAGTAGAAACTGAGGGCAATGCCCTGGAGGATGTTAGTGTTTAAGGGGCAGACAAACAGGAGGGAAAAAGAGATACAGGAAGAACTGTATCTAAAATTTTAGGGTCTAATGCTAATATAAAATGTAAGCACATTTAAGTACTTCTCTGACTGTTCTAGTCAGAGAAGGAAAGGAACCCAGAAATGCTGGCTTTCACAGATGCCAGAGGTCAGAGGGTGACCAAGTAAGAGGAAGACAGAACAAGTGCCCCAGCCCAGGAAGACTGAGGGTTTTCTGTGGGATATTTAGTCGCTTCTTGCTCTGTGGTATCAACTGTGGCCTGCTCTCAGGCTAAGACAGTAAACCGTCCTGAAACTCATCTCTGCCACTCTCTTCTTCTAAGAGTCAACACTCCTCCAGACCTGGCCTGCTTCTCCTCCCTCTCCAGCACCCTTCAGTGGTTGTCTTTTTGTGTTTTGTCCAGAGTTTATAGTTAC
This sequence comes from Nomascus leucogenys, assembly GCF_006542625.1. NCBI lineage: Eukaryota > Metazoa > Chordata > Mammalia > Primates > Hylobatidae > Nomascus > Nomascus leucogenys. The sequence continues at coordinate 38,836,213 of NC_044400.1, forward strand.
TATCTCTGGACAGATCTGTCTGGTAGGAGCTTCCTCAGCTATACCACTGTCATTTTAAAAAGTCTGTTTGTCATGAGACTATGTTCATTGGCTCACATGCTTTAAGGAACACTTCCTTTCCTTCTCAGGGTCTAATGCTAATATAAAATGTAAGCACATTTAAGTATGTCTCTGCTTAGAGGCCTCTGAGGGGAGGGCAAAGGAGGAATGCTTTGCTTTAAGTGGGTTATTCTCATTAATTTTATTAATTAATTATTAGTTAATTAATAATAATTTATTCTTATTAATATAATATACCATTCAATCCAACCATTTAAAATCTGCAATTCAGTAGTTTTTAGCATATTCATAGATAAATGTAACCATCACTGCAGTCTGTTTTAGGACATTTTCGTCATCTCAAAACAAAACTCTGTACCCTTTAGCTACCATCCAATCTCTCCCCATCTCCTCACCCCTAGCCCCAAGCAGCCACTAATCTATTTTCTTTCACTATAGATGTCCCTATTCTAGACATTTTGTATGACCATATGTGGTATTTTGTGACTGGCTTCTTTCCCTTAGCATATGTTTTTAAGTTTTACTCACATTGTAGCACGTATTAATACTTCATTCCTTTTAATGGCTGAACAATATTTCATTGTATGGATATACCATAGTTTATTTATCCATTTGTCAATTGATAGACATTTGGGTTATTTCCACCTTTTGGCTATTATGTATAATCCTGCTATGAATATTTGTGTGTATGTTTTTGTGGGGACATACATTTTCATTTCTCTTGGGTATATACCAAGAGTGGAATTTTGTATCACTTATGTAACTGCTCCTAAATGCTATTTTGTTTATATGTAGGCAAACTTTAGGAAGTGGGGGTTTTCCCACGCATCTTCAAAATCATTCTTTTAACAATTCAAGATGCAGAAAACAAGTAACCTCATTATAAAGTGGGCAAAATACATGAACAGATGCTTCTCAAAATAAGCATACAGGTGTCCAACAAACATATGAAAAAATGCTCAGCATCACTAATCATCAGAGAAATACAAATCAAAACCACAGTGAGATACCATCTCACACCAATCAGAATGGCTATTATGAAAAAGTCAAAAAACAACAGATGCTGTTGAGAAAAGATACGCTGTTGGTGGAAATGTAAATTACTTCAGTCACTGTGGAAAAAAATTTGAGATTTCTCAAAGAACTTAAAATGGAACTACCATTTGACCCAGCAGTCTCATCACTGGGGATATAGCCAAAAGAAAATAAATCATTCCACCAAAAAGACACACACACTCATATATTCATGGCAGCACTATTCACAATAACAAAGACATGGCTTCAGCCTAGGTGTCCATCAGTGGTAGATTGGATAAAGAAAACATGGGAGATACGCACGCACACACACACACACACACACACACACACACACACCATGGGATACTATGCAGTCATAAAAAAGAATGAAATCATGTCCTTTGCAGCACAATGGATGTAGTGGGAGGCCATTAGCTTAAGCAAATTAACACAGGAACAGAGAACCAAATACCACATGTTCTCACTTATAAGAGGGAGCTAAACATTGAGTGCTCATGGTCATAAAGATGGGAACAATAGACACTGGGGACTACTAGCGTCTACTACTAAAGTCTACTAGAGTCTCATGGTCATAAAGATGGGAACAATAGACAACTGGGGACTACGGAGGAGGGCAAGGGTTGAAAAACTGTTGGGTACTATGCTCATTACTTGGGTGATGGGATCATTTGTATCCCAATCCTCAGCATCACATAATATACACATGTTAAAACTTGCACATGTACCTGAATCCAAAATAAAAGTTGAAATTTAAAAAAAAGAGAAAAAAATTAAAAAAACATTCTTTTAATAAATTCTGTACCAGACAATTTAATATAGCCATATTGAAGTAATGTCTGTCCAAATAAATATTCCTTATTTTATAACTGAGATGTTTGTTGTTGTAATGAGCAATACAAGCATTTTATATCTTTGTTTTAAAAACCTCACTAAATAGCTTACTTTAAAAAATGTTGTTTGGTTTGAGTTTATAACTTTGTGCTCATACAAAGTTTTGTAGTTATTTCTGTGTACATTAGGGTTGCTAAGGGATGCTGAGATATCAATGGTATGTAAATAACAGGAGCTCTAGCTTCAAAAGCCAAGGAGATAATAATGAGAGGATTATTGATTAGAAAAGATAAATGCCTTATGCTAACAAACACAGATGTACTACATGTCTCTAATTTTGTCTGTTTTGGTTTCCCTCATGCAAAAAGCCAAGATGGTAAAAAGATTTCTGAAGATAAGAGAGTTGGGTTGTCAAATAATTGTCATAGCAGCAGGCTATAGAAGAAAGCAGTAGTAAATTGTTTTTCAACCCAACCACTAAACTGAAGCTAGAGCTACAAAGTTTGTTTAGTTTTGTATTTCTCAACTCGGCAGATAGTCTGAGTTGTCCATACGGTTCCAAAGATTTGGACTCTAAAACAAGGACTCAGGTTCTTCAAAGAGAAATTGAAAAATAAGAAAGTTACACTCTTTGTAGGTTTTTATTTCATTAGTTATAGTCTGATACTGATGGTCCATATGACAAAGAAGAAGGAGCATATAACTTGGCACTAGAAAGTCTGGCTTTAGGGTTTTACTCTTCCATTTACTGGGCATGGGAGTTTAGGTAAGATACTTTATTTTCTGCATGAGATAATTCCTTTTTGTATCACAGAATTGTTATGGAAGTCAAATGAAATGTTTGTGAAAGTGTTTTCATAAATGATAAGATCATTATAAAAGTAAAGAATTTGTTTTATTTGCTTATGAATAATTATCATCAGATAATTATTGTAATAAATATTTGTATTATACCCAAGTAACAATGAACTAAAGATGCATTTTGCCTCACATTAACTCTGTCCATAAGAATTAAAACCTTTGTGCTATGACCTGTTGTCATAGTAACCCCATGATCCATAACCCCATAACCCTAGAATCAGGCTGTTGCTGCAAGGTATTTGAATTGCCTAAAAGTAGCTAGGCAGAAATAAAGTTGACCAACAGCTGGATTTGTAACATGATGGCAAGTTTGACAGGCCTTTTATTCTTAGGCCTGAGATTTACTTTCAGAGACTAATTTCTTTCTTATAAGAACTAAACCTGCAATGGTTTGTGCTGCCTTCATGTGACAACAAGTGTCACTTTATTGCCATAGAGTACTTTGAGATTGAACTGATACCTTCCTCAAATTTTACATATACATATATAATTATTTAATATATTAGAAATTCACAATATTATGTATTATAATTCTGTTATATATTATATTATAACATATATTATAAATATATATCATCATGCAACATTTGAAGTAAAATTATTTTATGTTGAGAAACATTTAAAAGAAACAAAATTAGCTATAATGTAATACTATTCACTGCTTTAACAAATATGTATTGAATGTCTGTTATATGCAACCGAGTGTGCTATAGGTATTGGGCACAGCAGTGAATAAAGCCTACCCTCAGGGACTCCACAGTGAGGGAAGAAGGCATGAAACAAAAGATCACTTCATTAATTAATTACAACAGAGGTTACTGCTATGTGGGAAGAGACAAGGTGCTAAGAGAACTTACAACAGGGACAGAACCTGGGCTGAGATGAGGGAAGATTCCCTAGGGAGTAAGTAGTACTTTAAACATGAAATCCACAATGAGGATGTTGATATAAGAGAGTGACAGGGTCTGGTTGTAGCCTTTATTTATTTATTTGTTTATTCATTCGTTAAATCATTTTAATGAGGTATGACTGGCATACAGAAAGCTGCACATATTTAATGTATCACAACTTGATGAGTTTGGAAACAAGTATATACCTGTGAAACCGTCACCACAATTTCTTCAATAAACATATCCATCACCTCCAAAAGTTTCCTCACATCTTTATTATTTTTTCCCATGATAAGAACATTTTGCATAAGATCTGCCCTTTTAACAAATGTTTAAGTACACAAAGAAGTATTAACCATAGTCACTATGCTGTATAGCCATCTCTAGAACTTATTTATCTTACATTACTGAAACTTTACACTCTTGGATATCGCCTTATTTCCTCTTCCCCTCTGGCAATCGCCATTCTGCTTTCTGCTTCTGTGAGTCTATTTTAGATTTCTCATATGAGTGTGATCATGTAGTATTTGTCCTTAGCATAATGGCCCCCAGGTTCACCCATGTTGCCACAAGTGATAAGATTTTCTTCTTTTTTTAAGGCCAAATGATATACCATTGTGTGTATGCCACATTTTTAAAATGTATTCATCTGTCAGTGGACATTTAGGCTGCTTCCATGTCTTGGCTATTGTGAATAATGCTGCATGGAACATGGAAGTGCAGATAGGAGATCCTGATTTCAATTCTTTGGATGTATACCCAGAAGTGGGATTGCTGGATCATGCGATAGTTCTATTTTTAATTTTTTTGAAGGACCTTCCATTCTGTTTTCCATAGTGGCTGCACCTATTTACATTCCTACCAACAGTGTACAAGGGTTTCAGTTTCTTCACATTATCACCAACATTTGTTATCTTTTGTTTTTGATAATAGCCATCATAACAACCATGATGTGACATCTCCTTATCATTCTGATTTGCCTTTTGCTAATGACTAGTGATGCTGAGCACTGTCTCGTATACTTACTGGCTCTGCATATGTGTCTTCTTTGGAGAAATGTCTATTCAGATCCGTTGCCTGTTAAAAAAATCAGGTTACCTTTTTTTTTGCTATTGATTTGTGAGTTTCTTATTTTTACATATTTTGAATATTAACTCTTTATCAAATATGTGGTTTACAAATAATTTCTCTCATTTTTTAGGTCTACTCAACCTCTGTTGATTGTTTTGCTGTGCAAAGTTTTCAGTTTGATGTAACACTGCTGGTTATTTTTTTTCTTTGTTGCCAGTGCTTTTTATGTCATTTCTAAGAAATCCTTGTTAATAGGATTAACAAGAATAAGTACTTAGGAATAAACCTAACCAAGGAAGGGAAATATTTTTACACTGAAAACTATAAAACACTGATAAAAGAAATTAAATCAGACACAAATAAATAAAAAGACATTTAATATTCATTGACTGGAGGAATTAATATTGTTAAAATGTCCATACTACCCAGAGTGATCTATAGATTCAATGCAGTCCCTAGCTATATCCCAGTGGCATTTTTCAGATGAAACAATCCTAAAATTCATTTGGAGCCACAAAAGATCCCAAATACCCAAAGCGATTTTGAGCAGAAAGGACAAAGTTAGAGGCATCAAATGTGCTGATTTCAAATTACATTATGAGGCTACAGTAATCAAAACAGTATAGCACTAGAATAGAAACAGACATATAGACCAATGGAACAGAATATAGAGCCCAGAAATAAATCCACATATATATGGTCATCGGATCTTCAACAAAGGTGTGAAGAGTACACAAGGGGGAAAGAATAGTCTCTTCAACAAGTGGTGTTAGGAAAATTGCATATCCACATCCAAAAGGATGAAATGGGACCCTTATACCATCATACCAAAATCAAGTCAAAATGGATTAAAGACTAAAACATAAAACTAGAAACCATAAAACTCCTAGAAGAAAATATCAGGAAAAAAAAGCTCTTTCAAGGTCTTGGAAATGATTATCCTTGTTGGAACTTTTAAAAGGTGTCATTGGCAGCTGTATGGAGAAAGGGTTTCAGCTTTAAAACGTGTCATTGGCAGCTGTATGGAGAAAGGGTTACAGCTGAGTATGTGGCAGGGAGTCCTATAAATGTATGGGGTATGGTCTGAATTAGTTTTTTCAAACTATTCTTCATCTCAATTTATTCACCCAAGTTATGTTCCAAAAATTCTCATTAGAATGATCCTGACTTTTTCTTTCTCAGCCTGTCGAAGACTTGGTTTTAAATATTCATCTGCTCATTCACTCATCCATATATATCTAAAATAAATTTATGTTAGCCATAAGCTTATGAAAAATAGCTTAAAATTACATTTCTAGTTTTCTTAATATGACGGAAAATGTATGTGTGGCTTCTTAATTTTTTGAGTAAATGAGGAAAAAAGAAAAATTATAGTGGTATGTAGACTATAGAAAGTTTAATAAACCATTCATTTTTCTTGAATTCAATAAAATATTTCTCTTTAGAAATGATCTTTCTCCTCAAAAATGCTAGATGAGCTGGAGATCATTGAATTTTAGCAAATTTCTCAGCAGTTTGTGGCTTTTACAAGAATTTGGAGTTAAAAGAATCTTAACTTCCTAACTTATAATGTATTCTTAGTATCACTTAAAAATAGAAAACCTCCCAAATTCTTATTTCTTCACACCCAAAATTTAAGATTCTCTATGATCTTTCATGACCTGACTCCACATTACTTAAGACTTCAAATTCTTTGAATAAATCTGGCTTTCTGTTGCAGATTCACCAGCGGAGGATTCTCGAGCATGACAATTTTTTTTCTTTAACTACTGAGGCCCGAGGTTATATGTTATGTCTAAGGCTTTTTGAAATGGTAGTCTACAGCCTTGTTCTCAAGTGTGGCCCATGGACTAGCAGCATCAGCATCACTTGGAAGTTTGCGTAAAATGCAGAATCCAGGATCTCAGTCCCCACTCCAAACCTGCTGAATTTGAATTCTAACAAGAACCACCCCAGATGATTCCTATACCTCTAACAGTCCCCTTCTGATCATCTCTTTCACTTCTTTTCATACTCCTATATCTATACTTAGGAAGCCCACCAGTGTCTTTTTATCCAATGTGCTGCACTAGAAACCAATGTGTATTTGAACAAGACTTTGAAATGAAGAACCTATGTTTCTCTCTGTGTCTGTGTACATCAATTCATGGTAAGAATGTTCATTGTTAGTTGGTGCCATCAATGCTTTCTTCTCCCCAGATGTGCTATGCACATATGATCTTCCTCAGTGTTGACTACTACTTTCATCTCATTATGCTCTTCAACTATGCCTTCATATTGTCACCTCTGATTGTCCTTCAGTCTTTTCTGGCTGCTGTTTCTCATTTTCCTTAAGCTAACCTTTCTTTAACTTCCATTAAATGGCATTAAAGAGAGCTGTCTGTCCTCAGCTGTCTTCTCACTTTACACTGATACCCCTCTTGGCAATATCAGCCATTTCCATTAGTTCATTCATCATTCATACGTTCAACGAATATGTATGGAGCCCTACACTGGTGCTAGGTGTTCTGCTCGGGGATTGGTGTATAGATGCATGGGACAGACAGTTCCACTTGAGTGCATATGTGCTACAATATAACCAGTGTGTGCTCTGGGAACACAAAGGAGGGACAGCATTGTGGGGGAGTCTGGTGAGGCATCTGGAGGAAATCATCAGTTGGCTTCAGATTTGGGCTTTTTCCCCCCTGAATGTTTCACAGGTCCTTTATATTCAATAAAGTGTAACAACAACAACAACAACAAGCTCCTACAAATCTATTTTTCATTCTCCATTATCTATTGTTTTAGTCAAGATTGGCTAGACTCTGTCATGTAACAACAACAAATCCCCCAATACTGGTGATTTACAAACAACAACGGTTAATTTATTACAATACTACATGTCCTTTGCAAGATGGCAGGGGGCCTGTGCTCATCGAGGTCCTTCAGGGACCAAATTGATGAACTAGCCACCATCTTGAACCTTTGTGGTGATTGTGTCAGAGCTCTGAAGGCTCTTATATCAGCAATTAAATGCTTCTGCCTAGAAGCAACACTTTTTAGTTTTGCTTATAACTTTGAACTTGAAGCAAGGCCTCACTCAAGAGGCCGGAGAATGCAATGCTCAGCTTATGCCCCAGTAGAAGGAGAGAGAACTGGAAATATTTGATGAACAGCACTAACGATATGACACCAACTCAGTTGGGGATATGTTTGTTTACTACATTATTCTTTTTTTTTTTTTTTTTTTTTTTTGAGACAGAATCTCGCTCTTTTGCCCAGGCCGGAGTGCAGTGGCGCTATCTCTGCTCACTGCAAGCTCCACCTCCCAGCTTCACGCCATTCTCCTGCCTCAGCCTCCCGAGTAGCTGGGACTACAGGCGCCTGCCACCACGCCCGGCTAATTTTTTGTATTTTTTTAGTAGAGACGGAGTTTCACCGTGTTAGCCAGGATGGTCTCGATCTCCTGACCTTGTGATCCGCCCACCTCGGCCTCCCAAAGTGCTGGGATTACAGGCGTGAGCCACCGCGCCCGGCCTGTTTACTACATTATTCAAACCAGAGACGTCGAAGGGACCTTTCTCTCATGTTCATATGATTTTGCATCTTTGGAGCTTTCTCCTAATGTTCCCTTTGTCCTTAGGGTTTTTGCGTTGGCTAAGGCCTTACTCTTTTCTCACTTGGAGTATTACAATAGCCTTCTAACTATCCTCTAAACTTTTCAACGTCACCCTGCTGCCAAAGTGATCATTCTAATATGTTTCACCCTATTTAAGACCTTTATAAAATTTTCTATCACAAGGTAAATTCCAAGCTTTCTACAAGACCTATCCTGTCTGGTGTCTCTTCCCTTTTCAGCCTTTTCTCTTACCAGGCTCCTGTGTGCTAGCCATGTTTTTAAATTACTTGCTGTTGGGCCTTTTCATATGTTTTTCCCTTGGCTTTATCTCGAAAATGTTTCACTTCCTCTTGCCACGCCACCCTCCTCCCCACAAATACTTTGCTTAAACCTGGAAAATCCCTAATCATCTTTTAAGATTCACATTTAGGATACTCGTCTCTAAACAGGCTTTCCTGACTTTTTCAAATGGAATGAGGACTATCTCTCTACTTTTTGCTACCAGATTGTCCTGTGTGTATCATTCTCAAAGCATTTGTACTATAGTTTATATTAATATTTTTTGGATTGCATGCCTGTCTCTCTCAACTAATCTATAAACATCTTGATAGTAAGGACCTCTTACTAAATGTTGTGTTCTCAGCAGAGTAAGTATGAAGTTCTTGGCACATAGAAAATGCAAAGTAAGGCCGGGCACGGTGGCTCAAGCCTGTAATCCCAGCACTTTGGGAGGCCAAGGCGGGCGGATCACGAGGTCAGGAGATCGAGACCATCCTGGCTAACACGGTGAAACCCCGTCTCTACTAAAAATACAAAAAAATTAGCTGGGCGTGGTGGCGGGCACCTGTAGTCCCAGCTACTCGGGAGGCTGAGGCAGGAGAATGGCGTGAACCCGGGAGGCGGAGCTTGCAGGGAGGCGGAGCTTGCAGTGAGCCGAGATTGCGCCACTGCACTCTAGCCTGGGGGACAGAGCAAGACTCCATCTCAAAAAAAAAAAAAAAAAAGAAAATGCAAAGTAAGTGTGTTTCACATGGCTAAAGATACAAAGCTAAGAAATTAATTTTAAAATCACATTATAGGAAGATAAATTCTGCAAGCACATAATGGTTGATTTTTAAAACCTGTATGTTTTGTCCAGAATGTAAAGTGTGTGTGTGTATGTATATGTCTATTTGCCAAGTCCCAACTCAAATCTTGGGCAAGTTAATTCACTCTCATAAACTTCGGTTTCCATCTCTCTAAAACTCTGTCCAGTGATTAATTATATTATCTGTTTTATAGGATTATTGGAAAGTTAACTCAGTTGATGCCTATAGTGAGGGAACTCAGCAAGGTGCTTGTCTTAATTTCTTATTGCTCCTGTAACAAATTACCACAAACTTGGTAGCTTAAAAAGATAGCACAAATTTAATATCTTAGAGTTAAGAAGTTCAAAATAGGTCTCACTGGGCAAAATTTAGGTGTTCCTTCTACAGACTCTACGAGACAATCTATTCTCTTGCTTTTTCTAGCTTCTAGGGCTTCCTGCATTCCTTGGCTTGTGGCTCTTTCTATCTTCAAAACAAGCAATGGTCCATTGAGTTTTTCTCACAGTTCATGACCCTGACACACACTCTCTTATCTCCTTCTTCTGCTTATAAAGACCCTTGTGATTACATTGGGCTCACCTGAATAATCCAGGATAGTCTCTTCATCTCAAAATTCTTACTTTAATCATATCTGCAACATCCCTTTTACCACGTAAAGTATGTAAAGCAGAATATTCACAGGTTCTAGGAATTGGGATGTGGCATCTCTGGGGGAGCAAGCACTATTCTATCTACCACAGTGCCCAATCTCTTCATTACAAGGAATCAGTGAGGTTTGACTATTATTATAATTATAATTATATACTATTTCTTAAATATCATTACATTGCTTTTTTTGGCTATACAGCTGAAACACTTTTGAGCCAGACTATCTTAATACAATGTGACTTTCTATTAATAATTCAGCATGAAAAAGCCATAGTTTTCTCCAAATGTAGGTTAAGTGATTCACTTCTGAAAATTAGCCATTTTGTGACACTGGGATCCACTTATAGTAAAATGAAATTGATATTTATCTAAAAGTACCTTAGTAGCCCTAAAGAAGACAATTTTATTGTCATTACCATCAATGTGTAGTAATGACTAACAGTTACGGAAAACTTAGTGCCAAAAGCCATTCGAAGTGTTTATATAGGTATTGACTGATTTGATCCCAATGTGGTAGGACTTTCTCCTTAGTTCACCTAAAAGCTGGGCTCTTGTTACACAGCCATGAAAGATTAGGCTCACAGACACTTTGAACGGTGAGAAAACTGGAATTTATCGGGCTAAAAGGGAAAAAAAAAAAAGAGAAACAGGGACTCTCAGCAAAGTGAGAGTCCTGCTGGCCAGTTTCCCGCCTCACGAGTTGAGTCCCAGATACCACCCCAGAACAGGAGAGGCCAGGCTCCTCACCTCTGCCGACGGGGTGAACCTCCTGAGGCTCCACCCCGGTGCACGCTCCTCCCAGTGCGCAGGCCAGTCGGAGGTTCTGCCGGGAGCCATTTTTACGTGGCTGTCTCACCACAGCCAGCCGCAGGAAGAGGTATTTTATTTTTTCTTCCTTTATGGCAGTTGAGACTTTGTCCAAAGTTTCAGGGCAAGTGGTAGAGATGGGATTTAAACTCAGGTGGTCAGGCTGTAGAACCTGTACTTTTAACCATAGCACAATAAACATAGAAATGTAGAAAAGAATGAGGCAGTATTAGAAGAATAAATGCTCTACTTTGGGCTAATATCTCTTAGCATTTTTTTTTTTTGAGACGGAATCTCGCTCTGTCGCCCAGGCTGGAGTGCAGTGGCACGATCTCGGCTCACTGCAACCTCCACCTCCCGGGTTCACGCCATTCTCCTGCCTCAGCCTCCTGAGTAGCTGGGACTACAGGCGCCCGCCACCACGCCCGGCTATTTTTTTTGTATTTTTAGTAGAGACGGGGTTTCACTGTGTTAGCCAGGATGGTCTCGATCTCCTGACCTCATGATCTGCCAGCCTCAGCCTCCTAAAGTGTTGGGATTACAGGCGTGAGCCACCATGCCCGGCCTCTTAGCATTTTTATAGCTCATAATGATACAGGTTGGAAGCATTTAGTTTTATCGAGCTCTAATTCTTGTGCTTAAAAAAAATGCATAGTAGACAACCGTGTTGGGAGTTGGTCAGCTTCCAGAGATACTTGAAAACAAGTTGTCCAGTGAGTTCAGGCTTTTAAAGACGTGTCCTTTAAGTTTATTCTCTTTCTCTTCCCCCAAAATATACTTTAAAAGCATTAACCACAGTACCTCTCAAATATTATCTTTCTCTTTATTCTGCCAAATTGCTTTCAATACATAAAGCTTAAGAGCAATGAAGCTGCCTTTTTAAAAGAAAGTTGTTATCCAAGTCAGTGTTTTCTTAAAAATGTCAATGTTTCAGAGGACTTCTTAGGATAAACAGATGTTATGAATACTTTATTTCTATTTATTTATTTATTTTTGAGACAGAATTTCACTCTTGTTGCCCAGGCTGGAGTGCAATGGTGCGATCTCGGCTCACTGCAACCTCCGCCTGCCGGGTTCAAGCAGTTCTCCTGCCACAGCCTCCCTAGTAGCTGAGATTACAGGTGCCCGCCACCATGCCCAGCTACTTTTTTTTTTGTATTTGTAGTAGAAACGGGGTTTCACGTGGGTCAGGGTGGTCTAGAACTCCTGACCTCAGGTGATCCACCCGCCTCGGCCTCCCAAAGTGCTGGAATTACAGGCATGAGTCTCTGTGCCCAGCCAGATGTTATGAACACTTTAAACACTGTTTGGTTAAAATGATAAAGGGAAGATTAAAATGACAAAGGAAAGATTATTAATAAGGCTAATTATTACCAAAAAGTTAGGAACAAGTGTTCAAATATTTTATATGACAAGGAACTCATTTTAAGGGAATTACTCCAGGGTACAACCGTGAACAATTGGCATTTGTTAAAAGTATGTTGACAGAACTGGATGCCTACTCATAGGTTCTGCAAGATAAGTAAATCAACTTAATGGGCCTATATATTCATTACAACCACATTAGCATAAATACCACCTTATGGAAAAAATCTCTTTATGCCAAAAATAAGCAAGGAAGAGAGCAATTAACAAATGGATGTAAGGAAAACTATAATTGATTAGTAATTGATTAATTACTAATTATTCTGTATGGGTGAAATACATTTCCTATAGTAATTAAGCCTATCACATTTATTTTGATTAGGATAAATTCTAAATCATCTTGAAAATCAATAACAATTAAATGAATTCCTTCATTTTACCTACTGCATTTGACTTTTACTCATGATCACACAGACAGTTTGGAGAGCATGTTACCTGCATTACATGGTCATGATTTAGCTTTTATGCTTCAATGTTTTATTTACAATCTTTTGGCAGAGGAAACTGTTGATCTCAGTTAGCTAGAAACAGCTGCTTTTCTATTTTTATTTGTAGTTAATGTTTTCCCAGTGTCAAGCATATGTAGAGAAATTTTTTCCATAGACTGGTATTAAACATTTTATTTATATTTCTTTTATTTTTAATGGTCTTTGGGACTATTTAGAAAAGTGAGAGCCAGTTAGAGCATTCACTGTAAATGCTTTTAGAAAAGAAAATCTCCCTTGGCTATTTCTATCGATGGGTCAATATCACATTCATTTATTTTCGTGGCATGCTCAAGTACAGTGTGATATTCTGGGAACACAATCTGCTGTCTATTTTGACTGAGTTAAAAATACATGATCTCTTTCAAAGTTTTCAAATGCTTCTTCCTAAAGACAAAGCAAGGTGGTTTTCAATAATCTTAGGTTTGGTTCTTTGTTTTGTCAATGAATGGATACCTTGAGAAAGTGGCCAGTTGATAATCTTAGTTTAATGAGTATGGAAAACCAAACGTCGTATGTTTTCACTTATAAGTGGGAGCTAAGCTATGAGGATGCAAAGGCATAAGAATGACACAATGAACTTTGGGGACTCAGGGGTAAAGTGTGGAAAGAGGGTTAGGGATAAAAGTCTACAAGTTGGGTGCAGTGTATACTGCTCATGGCATGTACCAAACTTTGCATGGTGCATGGGTGCACCAAAATCTCACAAATCACCACTAAGGAACTTACTCATGTTACCAAACACCACCTGTTCCCCAATAACCTATGGAAATAAATTTTTAAAATGAGTATTTCTTATTTCATATAATTACATTTTTATTTTCTGGTCGAAGATGAAGATAATTTAGTTTGTTCTTTTAGTTCTTTTAGTTTAGAGGTTTTTTTTTTTGGTTCCTATGATGCAAGTTTTGATAAATGTATGAGCCCTCTTATTTTTTATTTGCCTGTGATGCATAGTTTACTGAAAATTAGTGCAAAATGTGGGAAATATAAAGCTGATGGCAAGCACCATTGTGTCCTTTGATGACAGATACAGAGAGAGGTAGAGCACATGTCCTGCGTCCTGAGTAGCATACAGTGACCGGTGAGATTCAGAAACTAAGGAAGTGGAAGAGAATGCCGTAAGATTCACCACATTTTATTGTGTGGTGAGTCTCAGGTGAGGTAGAATTGCCCTACATTTTTGAAGCACCAGGAAACCTTGATAGGAGACTCAGTTTCTAAACCATAAGCTCTTGAGAAAGCCATGTTTCATCACAGGGCTGTGTAATTTGTGGTAGAAGAGAAACGCTTGGTTTTGTGGTTGTTGACCCCAAGAAGGAGGTCACTATTACGGGTTTCATCTTTGTCTTTGTGCTTACCTGGTTAGAATGACATAGGGAAAGTAGCTCTAGAGTTTTCTTAATGGTTTTTAAAATAAATACTTCTAGTAATGTTTCCAAAATAGGTTTTTTTTTTTGTTTTTGTTTTTGTCTTTTAGGAACATTACAAAAGGTCTATTTTAAATCAAATGGGAGTGAACCTTTGGTCACTGATGGTGAAATACAAAGGTCCGACGTTTTTCTTACAAATACAATTTATAACCAGAGCACCGTGGTGTCTACTGCACATCCTGACCAGCACGTTCCGGCCTGGACTATGGATGCTTCTCTCCCAGGGGACCAAAGTCACAGGAATACAAGTAAGTCCAAAGGTGATACATGCTAGAGGCTTTTAATGTCCCACAGGTAGGTTTTTAAGTTCGGCAACCAATGCTTTTAGTTCACAATCACTTGCCGGTCACACAGGAAAATCTCCACTCAGTACCCGGTAAGCCTAGCTGAGTGCCCTATTCTGTTTGTTGTTGTTGTTGTTGTTTGTTGTTGGTTTTTTTTTTTTTTTCAGGTGGAGTTTTGCTCTTGTCACCCAGGCTGAAGTGCAGTGGTGCGATCTGACCTCACTGCAACCTCCGCCTCCCAGGTTTAAGCAATTCTCCTGCCTCAGCCTCTTGAGTAGCTGGGATTACAGGTGCCCGCCAGCACGCCCAGCTAATTTTTTTTTTTTTTTGTAGTTTTGGTAGAGATGGGGTTTCACCATGTTGGCCAGGCTGATCTCGAACTCCTGACCTCAAGTGATCCGCCCACCTCGGCCTCCCAAAGTGCCAGGATTACAGGTGTGAGCCACCGCGCCCTGCTGAGTGCCCTATTCTTAAACATGAAATGCCATCAGCCCAGATGTTCAGGTAGGACTGAGTAAGAAATGAAAATGTATCAATGCCATTCAATATTTCTGAGGTCTGAAAATTTATGCTGCTTGCCCCAGTATAGTGGCATTGATTTTGTAGTGGTTCATCTGTGAAAGTTTGCGCTTCAGCTTTGAAGTTTTTGAAGTTTTAAGTTACTTATTTTGAGTTAATAAGTTAAGTCAAGTCACTGACTTTGTCGTTGGTCCCTTGCAGGAGGACCAATTCAATAACAGGATGCTGAGTGATTTAATGGGAGCTATCCCCCTATTTACTTTTTTTTTTTTTTTTGAGATGGAGTCTCTCTGTCTCCTAGGCTGGAATGAAGTAGCACAATCTCAGCTCACTGCAACCTCTGCCTCCTGGGTTCAAGCGATTCTCCTGCCTCAGCCTCCTGAGTAGCTGGGAGGCATGCACCACCACGCCTGGCTAATTTTTGTATTTTTAGTAGAGACAGGGTTTCACCATGTTAGTCAGGCTGGTCTTGAACTCCTAACCTCATGATCCACCCGCCTTGGCCTCACAAAGTGCTGGGATTACAGGCATGAGCCACTGCACCCAGCCCCCTATTTACTTTTGAGACATTCATGTGTCCTTTTTTTATCTTGCTTCCCTTTTCACCTTCTATTATTGGCTGTAAAATTTATTTTACATGTTGGTGAATGACAAAAAAAAAAAATCACATCTTGAGAAAAATGGCATGTGCCAAACTCTTCTGCATGAGGGCAAAGGGAAGGATTTGTTAGTTATTCCAGAAGAGCTGGGAGAGAGAAAAGACAGAAAGTGTGGACATGGGGCGTGATGAGATGGTGAGAGGTGACAGATGATATGCTCTGGAATGTGACTCTACTTTTTGATAAAGTTACTGCCCTTCCAGAATCCTCGGTGGGAGTGGATTTGTATGGAAAATGCCAAGAAGCTTTAGGTGTGATACAACCAACGCTAATAAAAAATAATCAGAGGACAGTACAGCCACTGCCAGAATTTTCTCCATAGTTGTCTTGGCTCTTCATTTCTACTTTCTAAAACAAGGTTATGTGATTGACAATTACACAAAGCCCATCCAACCATGACCATTTTCTTGTGTGTTTCTCTCTCTTTCATGAAAACTCACGAAGGGATATCATATCTTAAGTCTGAGATGGCATATTTATTTTTATTTTGAGCCAGGAAAGGAAGGATTAAGTTGACTTTTAGCTATCATAGTATATGTTTGCCAGTGTTTGAGGAAAAGCAGGATTATTCTATTTCTCCAACCCAAAAGAGACAGACAGTTTGGATTCCACTGTTTCACAGAGCACCTATAGGTATTAACTGTTTCTTGTGCATAGTGTTTACCAGTGATTCATATGGATTTGGGTTCATTATCTGACAGTATTTTTGCAAACCAGAATTATGCCAAGTTAAATTTATTTTCCTCGTGGGTTTAATTGTAAGGTTTTATTTTTCAGTTATGTCTTAAGCACTTCATTATTCTTAAGAACAGTGTTTTTCATCAGAAGTACAGAAGTAATTTAAACAAAAACTCAGTCAAGTTAATGTGGTTGCAATTACAGTAATTGTTATTTTCTTCTACTAAGTGCATTTGTCTTTATTTTGAAAGTTCCACTATTTGTTAAGATTCAAACAGGATTGACAAACACATGTCCTGAAGAGTAAAGAAACATGTGGCAGTTGTTGCTCAGATTGGAAGTTTGATCGAAGTCTGTCTAACTCCTATGACTGGAACGTTGCTTGTGAATATGAGCATAAATTGACATGTAGAGGAAACCCAGGTCAAATTAGAATGGCTAAATGGAGAAAGGCCAAAACCCTAGCATATGTGTCATTTTATGTTGTTAATGTGCTTGACAGTTAACATTAGTCTTTCCTGTCTGGCCACACAGACTCTCAGTATACTGTTAATATCAACTAAAATTATTTATTGCAAGAAATTGGATAGCTTTCCATACATTCCAGTAATAATGCAAGCCTGTGATTATAGAACTTTTAGAGTTTTTAGGGAATGTTTGAATATTTTCTCTGTGATCCTTATAATTAACTGATGAAATACACCAGACAGGTAATAGCATACCCCATTTTTCACGGTGTGAATTTGAGGCTTAGAGAAATTAGTTGATGTATCCAGTATCAATTGCCTAGTAATTAGTAGACATGAAATTTTGATTCAGATCTTAGGACTCCAAGATTAGTGCTCTTTCAAGTTTTTCATCATCATTTAATCTTATTGTTTTCTTTGCCGTAGCATTATTAAACAAATTTTAAGTTCTGGGAGAGAAGAAAGAGTAGATTATTTTGTTGTTGTTTTTATTGCTGTATAATCAATGTGTAATAAAATATTAGCTGAATGAATAAATAAATGAACTATAGTCATTTTAAATTGTAATATATGATTTATCACTTTTGCTAGAAGTGCCTGATCACACCTCTACGACTTGATGTTTATTTCACCAATTTTACTTAAAATATCATTTAATGTCTTAGATCTGTATTAACACCTAGCAGAGAGTTTATTTTTATCCTCCTCTTTTATTATGCTCAAATTAAGATGTTATTTTCAATTCCTGGCATATGTAAAAGCTATTTAAATATACTTCAGTCCAAAAATGCAATGGCCAGACATTCATTCTATTCTACCCAAATATCCTGGGTAAGAAAAGTACCAAGAAATAGTCTTTCCCTAAGACATTTTTCTTGGGGGTTTTTAATGTCATGCCAAGACATAGAATCCTGCATTTCGTAAAGCTTTAACCAGAATACCCCCATATTACACTATGTAGCACAGTTAGGTTTTGTGAAAGTGAAATAAGCTTTATGTGATATCTGGTACTTCTGGAGTTAACATTAGTTACATTTTGAAAACAAATTATAATGTGAAAAGGAAAAGGCCCACAGTTCATGTTCATACTATGTTTCAGCAAGGGCTTTTTCAAGGTTGTATTCTGTATCTTGGTTTTTATTTTCACCATTTTTTCCTTATGTATTTTATAACTATTTAAATATATATTTAACTGTAAGGAAAGGGAAAACTTTTGCCAACCAAGACCTTTTTGGTAAAAGATAATATGGAACACAATAAAATAACCTAGTAACTTTGATGAGGAGTTAAAGTGACAAGAGAGTAAACTGATGTGCTGAAAGCTTAAAGTGTTCTGTTCTCTTATCATATCTTTGATAACCTGATCCTGAATCTTCTATTTCAGACCATCACCACTATCTAATTTTAGAATATTCTCATCATTGCAGAAAAAAAGTCATATTCCTTGTCCCCTGTTTCCCCTTTCCCTCAGCTCCTGGCCAAAACTAATCTAGTTTCAATCTCTATGGATTTTCTTATTCTGAAACTTTTATATAAAAAGCATCAGACAATATGTGGTCCTTTGTATCTGCCGTCTTTTATTTTGCATGATGTTTTCAGAATGCATCCGTGATATAGCATGTGTCAGTACTTCATTTCTTTTTAGTGCTGAATAATATTCCATCATATGGCTCTATCACATTTTCTTTATCCAGTCATCCATTGTTGGAAATTAGGGTTGCATATACATTTTTTAAAACTATTATCAATAATGCTTCTGTGAATATTCATGTGCAAGTTTTTGTGTGGAAACGTTTCCGGTTCTCTTGGGTTTATACCTAGAAGTGGAATTGTGTTATTTCTCTGTTTCCTTACTTGTCTTCAGTCTAGTTGTTCTATCCATTATTGAGAGTGGGGTATTCAAGTCTCCAACTATTATTGTAGATCTGTCTATTTCTTTTCTTTTTTTCTCTTTTTTTTTTTTTCTTGAGTTGGAGTCTTGCTCTGTCGCCCAGGCTGGAGTGCAGTGGCACGATCTCAGTTCACTGCAACCTTTGCCTCCTGGGTTCAGGTGATTCTCCTGACTCAGTCTCCTGAGTAGCTGGGATTACAAGCGCACACCACCATGCCTGGCTAATTTTTGTATTTTTAGTAGAGACGGGGTTTTGCCACATTGACCAGGCTGGTCTTGAACTCCTGACCTCAAGTGATCTGCCCACCTTGGCCTCCCAAAATGCTGAGATTACAGTCATGAGCCACTGCGCTTGGCCTTCTTTCAGTTCTATCAATTTTTTGCTTCAGATATTTTGGTGGTCTGTCATTAGGTGTGTAAATATTTATAGTTGTTATATCTTCTTGCTATATTGAACTTTTTATTAATATATAATGTCCTTCTTTATTTCTTCTAACCATTTTTGATTTTTTTTTTTTTTGAGGTGGAGTCTTGCTCTGTTGCCCAGGCTGGAGTGCAGTGGCATGATCTCGGCTCACTGCAACCTCTGCCTTCCAGGTTCATGAGATTCTCCCGCCTCAGCCTCCCGAGTAGCTGGGACTACAGGCGCATGCCACCATGCCTGGCTAATTTTTGTATTTTTACTAGAGACAGGGTTTCACCATGTTGGCCAGGATGGTCTTGGTCTCCTGACCTCAGCCTCCTAAAGTGCTAGGATCACAGGAGTGAGCCTTGGAGTTTTACCTGGATTGCTACTCATCAGGCAACTATCTAAGAGGAGAGTTTGAGAAAGGGAGTCTAATTAGATATCTGAAATCTGGTAAATCTCTTACCCGTTAAAGCATGTTGGCCAGGCTGGTCTCAAACTCCTGACTTTGAGTGATCCGCCTGCCTCAGCCTCCCAAAGTGCTGGGAATACAGGCGTGAGCCTCTGTGCCCGACCTATAACCATAATTTTATAATAGGGACAAGCATAAATAATATCTTGAAATGTTTGTAACAACTCTATATTGATGGAAATATCTATGATTTCTAATTTTTTCTATAGTTGTTGCCTACATTGGCAATTTAATTGTACTAAATTTCAGTTGGGTGTTATTGGAAATGGAGATGTTATTTTTTCCCCATACAAGTTCATAGACAGCCTAAATTTTATGTAGGGGCTGTTGGTTCTTTGGATTCTGATTATGGGCACCTGCTGTAGAGGAAAAAAATATTTTGTTGGTACCTTGGAGGGTCTGAAGTCTGCCTAAGCTGCTTCTCAAGTTCTTAGTGATATTCCAAAAGTCACTGTAGTCATGAGCCCTAGACACCATTCCCATGTGCTCTGGTGGACACTAGTGTTAGACCCCATTGTTCAAGTCCAGTTGGTTTCTCTCCTCTGTATATTAAATGACATCCTTTATGCTTAAAGAACAATTATGAGATTCAGACATGGGCTTCTGGCTAACAGCAACATCTAAGCAAGAATGAGTGCAACATTTAAGTAGTTGTTGCATGCTTGTTTGGTTGTTAGCATTCTAGTAAAGACTTGCACAATTCTAGAGAGAGAAAAGTAGCTCGAATGTAAGACGGGACTCTCTTTTACTCTTTTCCGTGATTTCCTTCCCTTCCTCCTCATTCCATCTTTAGATGATTCTTTCCCTAGGATGTATTGGGTTCCTCCCAGAAAGAGCAAACTCAGTCATCTGCACAACTAGTCTTCTGAAAGCAGTAATGGAACAGTGACTGTTTCACTTTCCTTTGGGTACAGTCCTAGATTTCCCTTTTCAAAGATGTCTTGGCAAGACTCCTGACCCTCTCTCCTAAATGAGTCCTGCAATATCCCCCAGGTGACAAATGCCCCCAAAGCTTATATGTTTATGTCATATTAATACATACAGCAAGTGAGAGTCAGAGTTAAACAGTCACATCAAAAGGGCTTGTGGCTCAAATTTTTTCTGTCCAGCTTCATTATCACAATTTCCTCTTCAGGAAGAACAACCTAATAATACCTTTGATTCACAGAGAGAAAAAAAGGAAAACAAACAAAACAGTAGCATGTTAACAGCATTGCAAAAACAATACTGGTCAAAATGATCTTTTAAAAGTCAAAGGCTCAGATGAAAGTCAAAACAAAAATCAAAAAAACAAAAAAACCCAAACTGTGTAATTTACTTTTTTCTCTGGTTCTGAAAGAAAATTGGCACTGTATGTAATCTTTTGATTACATATTGAATTATTCAATATGTTGAATTATTCAATTTGCTGACTGTCTCAGGTTTTCGGTATTTGTATAATTTTGTGTTGAGAGCAAAAAACCCATCAGTGGGAATCTGTTTGCTGTTACTTGTGCCTTTGGAAAATATGCCTTTTCACTTGTAGCTGAAATGAGTAGAGTAATGAGTTTTCCAAACCAAAAGCTTTACATCTGTTCAATCTGATGCAATCCACTTCTTGTGTTTCCGTGTTAACACATTTTATTCTTCTATTTTGCTGCTCCGGATCATTAATCTCATATTCATATGTGGTGTTTGAATTTTTTTTTTTTTCGAGACGGAGTCTTGCTCTGTCGCCCAGGCTGGAGTGCAGTGGCGCAACCTTGGCATGCTGCAACCTCCACCTCCTGAGTTCAAGCGATTCTTCTGCCTCAGCCTCCCGAGTAGCTGGGATTGCAGGTGTGTGCCACCACGCTTAGCTAATTTTTGTATTTTTAGTAGACATGGGGTTTCACCATATTGGCTAGGCTGTTCTTGAACTCCTGATGTCTTGATCTGCCTGCTTCGGCCTCTCAAAGTGCTGGGATTACAGACGTGATCCACCGTGCCTGGCTGGTGTTTGAATTAATAAGACTTATGGTATAGTACTTGTTTATAATCATATTAAGCTGTGTAAACCCATTCTCATACCTGTGTACTTTTCTAAATTGTATGAGATGTCTCAAATTTTGGAGAATCTAGGTTAATATTCTGTGAAGCACCATTTGTTAATCAGCAGCTATTTATTGGATGTCATACTGCGGGTTTTGGCTCTATGGACTATATAGATGGGTAAGACAGAAGTCCTGTCCCCAAGCAGCCAGTTATCTACTAACTTCCTTGCAACATGAACATATTCTTACAACTTGAGAAATAAAGTGAGAAATTCTATAAGACAGGTTCAGAAAGCAAACATGATCGATTTCAATTCTTTTTATTTTTCTAAAATATAATAGTGCTAATCATACCATTTTAATTCTATAATAAATACAACATTTTTTTCGTAAAGTTTTCTTTACAAGGACAAAAATATATTTTAATTTAAAGGTCTATCCTAGAGCTTCTATTTTTAAACAGATCAAACTGCTTCATTTTAAAATTTAATAATTATCTTGAATCAATTGAACAGAGCCTTTAGTTTTCAATTTTGTCTGTAGAGTATGGGAAGGCCAACGTTGCTGCTGCAGGTATTAATGGGAATGTTATCACCTCAGGAAGTGGGAGATATAAAATTTTGTAATTTTCTCATTGGAATTGCCTCCAAATTCCTCCATTGTTTTTTAAGTACTCAAGCTCAGAGAGTTTGTTTTGTTGTGGCTATATGTTTATAGATGTTCATTCAATATAATCCTCTAGAATGTACATTGCAGGAGACTGATTTATGATGTCCTAATGGCTGTTAAGCCACAGTAACTATGTTACCATATAATATGTCCTTTAAAGTTAATGAAAATTTTTTTTAAATGAATAATATGGGAGGTTGCTGTGGGAAAGAAATGGAGACCTGGTTGGGTGTGGTGGCTCATGCCACACGCAGCAGCTTGAGCCTGGGAGGTTGAAGTTCAAGTGAGCCGAGATCTCACCATTGCACTCCAGTCTGGGCAACAGAGTGAGACCTTGACTCAAAAAACTCCCCAAAATCCTAGCACTTTGGGAGGCTGAGGTGGGTGGATTACTTGAATTCAGGAGTTTGAGACCAGCCTGGGCAACATGGCAAAACCATCTCTACAAAAAATACAAATAGCCGGGCATGGTGAGGAGTGCCTGTAGTCCCACCTACTCGGGAGGCTGAGGTGGGAGAAGCACTTGAGCCTGGGAGATTGAAGTTGAAGTGAGCTGAGATCTCACCATTGCACTCCAGCCTGGGCAACAGAGTGAAACCTTGACTCAAAAAAACCCCAAAAAACAAAAGACAAAACCCTAAATCCATAGAAATGGAAACCTTAAATCTAAAGTTTTTTCCTAGAGTTTTTCTGGCTTATTCTAGAGTTTGGGTACTGGCCAAACAGTCATATCACAGCCAATCATGAGAAGCAGTGAAGCAGAAAATGCCTGGGGACGCATCAAACGCCATCAACCTCCCAGTAGAGTTGGCCCTACAGGTGCCAACTTTCTCCCTCTTCAGGTGAGCTTCTGTGTCTTCCCTCCATCCACTCTCAGCACCTTCCCTCTGAAGATCTGTTTAAAGCATGCCAGTCATTAAGAAAATGTGACACATCTACACCATGGAACACTATGCAGCCATAAAAAAGGATGAGTTAATGTCCTTTGTAGGGACATGGATGAAGCTGGAAACCATTATTCTCAGCAAACTGTCGCAAGGACAGAAAACCAAACACCGCATGTTCTCACTTATAGGTGGGAATTGAACAATGAGAACACTTGGACACAGGATGGGGAAACATCACACACTGGGGCCTGTCGTGGGGTGGGAGGAGGGGGGAGGGACAGCATTAGGAGATATAACTAATGTAAATGAAGAATCAATGGGTGCAGCACACCAACATGGCACATGTATACATATGTAACAAACCTGCACGTTGTGCACATGTACCCTAGAACTTAAAGTATATATGAATAAAAAGAAAGATAATAAATGAGACAATTTTTAAAAAAACAACAACAAAAAAGCATGCCAGTCATCTCAGTCCCTCCAGGGGAGCCGTTCCACTTGTATGTGTCCAGTCGGCCATCTTGTCCTCTGTCTAATTTCTTTATTGTTAAAAAGAAAACATGAAATCTAACTTCTTAACAAAGTTTTGAATATACATTACACTTGTTAATGTGCCCATTCATCTTGCATGCCTGAAACTCTATACCCATTGGTTAGCAACTCCTCATTTCTCCTTCTGCCCAACCTCTGGCAACCATCATTCCAGTTTCTGCTTCTATGAGTTTGACTATGTTTGATACTTTAGATAAGTGGAATCATGCAGTATTTGCCCTTTTGTGACTGGCTTATTTTACTTAGCATAATGTCCTCAAGTTTCATGCATACCGTATCATATGGCAGGATTTCCTTCTTTGTTGAGGTTGCTGCTGCTTTTATAGAAGAAGCTACTGCAAGACTTGTCAATGGGGCTAGTCTTACAGTCTGGCACATGATAAGAACTCAGAAAATACTAGCCAGAGAGGTTAGGAAGACTCTACTTGCTCCCTTTTCCTCTTTGCTTTGACTCATGTACTACAATTTCCCTTTCGTACTGACTCCCACATCCCTCACCAAAAACAAGCCAGACTTACGACAGAGAAGCTGGTCATGTTTTTAAGTTTATTTTAAAAGCTCTTTTAAAAATAATAATTTTATTACTTATCAGAATTATATATCTACTATTTAGTTTAAACAATATAGAAAACTGGAAGCATAAAGCAAGAAGGAAAAAAAATCATTCCAAATTCCCCTACCCAGAAAGAAACCACGTTTAATAATATGAACTAAACATCCTTCCACACCCGGGAGTGCAGGGCTCCTGCCCTGCCAACTCAGAAGGGGGTGGGGCTGCCACCTGTTCCCCGCTGCCACCGACTTCGGCCAATGCAGCATGCAGCCCTGGCCATGCCTCCCGCACTGCAGCTGGCATCTTTGCAGCATCTCCAGACGGGCCACTGCTGCCATCATAATCAGTAGTTTTAAAACTATATAAAAATCATTCTTACTTTTAAAAATTTATTTTAAAATCCCAGATAGTTTAATAGACAAGTTTTATCACACTTTTAAGGAACAATTAATCACCATTAAATGCAAAATATTTTAGAGAAAATAGAAAATGCCGATAGGTAGTTTTGAATCAAGTAGAAACCAGATATTTAAAGCAAAGACAATATGAAAATGAAAATTATAGATCAATCTTATGGACAGAATGTTTGTCTCCCCAAAAGGTATATAATAAATATACCTTTTATCTTTTAGTAATTAATAATAAATATAAAAGATAAATATACCTTTTATCTTTCAAATCAATGAACCTGGTTTTAGTAAATATATATACCTAGGTATATATTTATATACTAAATATACCTAGAAGGTATATTTATTAGAAGATAAAAGGTATATTTATTAAAAGAAAGAAATGACGTGTTTTATGTGTATTTTAGGAGACTAGAAGTTCATTTTAAATGTTTCCTTTTGAGTATGTACAACATGCCTTTCCTTACAATCTTATTCTTCATAAAATCTTCCTTTGCAGAGTCAGAGAGTAAAAAGGTAAACAATTGCCCAACTTGATTCTGACTTATGATCGATTTTAAGTTTAGAGGATTCTGAATTAGAGAGCGTTATTTAAATGAGCCTTTTACCAATACGTTAAGGACCACAATACCCAGCTGGTATAATCCAGGCTTTGGTATGCAAACCTGCCCTGTTAGTTCTAGAATTCATTACTCCCGTACTCAAATCTTAACTATTACTAAATGAGATTCCCAATAAACTATGTAGGGCTGAAAGTCGACTGAGATCTCATCACCTTCATGAGTGGTGAAATTTAAAACAACCACTAGTGAGCTAGTGGATTTTACAATAAATCCTTTCCTTATTGAACATGTTGCTCCAGTAAGTAATTTTTTATACTCTCATCATTATAGAATTTATTTTTACCACTGTTGGCATGAAAAACAAATAATTTCTATATGTGTTAAATTTTGGCTAAATATGTGAAATGTGGTCTAATTCCAAATTCTTTTTTTTTAAAAATTCTATAGTACTAAGTGCCTTTGTATAATAGAGACTCAATACGTATTTTTAAATGACTACTATTTTAAAATGCTTACTATTTTAAAAGAAATTATAACTCCCAGCATTGTTTTATTGTACAAGTAAGCAAAACTAAGTAATTCAACTTTGAATTTTGTTCCTATATAAACGAAAAATTATTCCCTTTATAAATGGATACATTATAGAATCCAGAAGAAAAAAGCAGAATGAAAGCTTGCTGTCTCTGCCTCAATTTTCTTACCTATGTAACATGGATACAAATCTCTCCCCTGTCTAGTTCACAGAGTTTTTGTGAGTCACAAATGAGATAATAATAATAGCAAAAACTTCTATATCACATACCATGTGCTGGACCTTGTGTAAACATTGTTTTATCCTTATAATAAACCTATTACACAGTTATTATTATTTCCATTTTACAGATAAGGAAACTGATAAACAGAGGAGTTCAATAACTTGCCAAAGGCCACAGAAATATAAAATAGTAAGCCAGGATTTTGAATCAGACTGTGGAACCACCATACTATGTATAGAAAAGTGTTTAACAAACTTGAAGACACTATATACATTTTAATTATTGTTATTATTCATTCATAATTCTAGGATGGATGATTTTATGGGGCAAGGTGTAGTTCTTTCAAAATTTGTAAAAAATGCCTGACAGATGCTGCTACAGCTGCAATGTTAAATCTCACTTAATTCTGTGGAATGTGAATAATTGATTTACAAAAAGATATTGACCCCTCACTGTGTTAAAGCATCGTCACAGTAAATAGTTTCTTGAATGAATGAATTGCAACAGGTTATGAGCCTTATCATTTAAACATCTTAAAACCAAGTATGAATGTGCATTTAGGAATAAGATAAAGACATTTATCTATCTATCTATCATCTATCTATCTATCTATCTATCTATCTATCTATCATCTAATCTATCTATCTATCTATCTATCATCTATCTATCTAATGTGAAAGCTTGAAGCTTGGCAAAATACATCACCAAGAGAATCGGGGTGCATTAAAAAGCGTTTAGTCTAGAATATATACAATTATATAGAAAATAAACTCCCAAACCTCATATTTCTCTTGGCAAGAATAGCTAGCTTTTACTTAACTCTGATAATTTACATGGCATTGCACAAAATACATACATATTTTTGTATAACTTAGCAAGATATTGGCTTAACTGTGCCTTCACTATGTCTGTGAAGACTTTTTACAAATGTTATAAATCACTCATTAAAAAATGCATATTTTGTTTCCTGATTTTCTCTTATGAGAAGTAGAATAGTTACTATGTTTAGGTTTGGTTTACAGTTAGTTAAGACCTGAATAGAAAACCAAATACCACATGTTTTCACTTATAAGTGGGACCTAAATGATAAGAACACACGGACACATAGAGGGAAACAACACACACTGGGGTCTATCAGAGGGTGGAGGGTGGGAGGAGGGAGAGAATCAGGAAAAATAACTAATGGGTACTAGGCTTAATACTTGGGTGACGAAATAATCTGTATGACAACCCCCCATGACACAAGTTTATCTATGTAATATACCTGCACATGTACCCCTGAACTTAAAATAAAAGTTAAAAAAAGAAGCTTAAATCTTCATGGAGAGACCCTGTCTTCAGTTTTATGTTTTCTCTTAGTTTACTGTAACCCTCTTACAGATCTTCCTAAGTACACGATATCCTTTCAAATTGGTTTTTCCTAGAAATCATTCTGGCAAAATGTTTCTTCTTAGGTGAATTATCTAGAATGGAGAATGACCTTCATTATTCCACTCTGCTGATGTAGTCCTGACCTGAGTTGACTTCCTGGTACAACCAGGAACAGGCACCAAAAATTTCCAGTCTAATTGGTCCCTCTGTGAGGGCTCATAACCCATTTTTTCCCAATGCAAAATGCTGCCTTTATTTACATGAAATGTGAAAAAAGTTGTTGTAACATCACTTGGATCTCTTTTTATTTTTTAAGCTCAAATAATTTTGGGGGGTGAGTACGCTTAAAATCTACTTTCTTAGCAATTTTCAAAGTGTACAGGGCATTCTTATTAACCATAGTCACCATGCTGTACAATAGGTCGCTTGATCTTACTTCTCCTGTCTAACTGAAATTTTGGATCCTTTGACCAACATATTGCAATCCTCACCCTTATACCCCTAGTCCCTGGTAGCCATCATTTTACTCTCTGCTTCTATGAGTTCAACTTTTTAAGATTCCACATATAAGTGAAATCATGTGGTTTTTGTCTTTTCGTGCTTAGTTGACTTCACTTAACATAATGTTCTCTAGGTTCATCCATCTTGTCATAAATGACAAGATTTCCTTCTTTTTAAAGGCCAAATTGTATTTCATTGTGTGTATATACTACATGTTCTTTATCCATTCATCCATTGATGGACATTTTTATTGACTCCATATCTTCGCTGTTGTGAATAATGCCGCAGTGAACATGGGAGTGTGGATTTCTCTTCAACACACTGATTTTACATCCTTGGGATATACAGCCAGTAGCGGGGTTGTTGGATCATTTTGTAATTCTATTTTTATTTTTAGGGAGGAATGTCCATATTGTCTTCCATAATGGCTATACTAATTTACAACCCTGTCAACAGTGTGCAAGTGCTCCCTTTTCTCCACATCCTCACCAGCACTTGTTATTTTCTGTTTTTTCATTTTTTATTTTTGTTTTAGTACTAGCCATCCTAACAGGTATGAGGTAATAGCTCATTGTGGTTTTAATTTGCATTTCTCTGATGGCTAGAGATGTCGAACTTTTTTTCATATATCTGTTGGCCATTTGTATGTATTTTTTTTGAGAAATGTCTATTTAGGGCCTTTTCCCACTTTTAAATTTAGTCATTGTTTCCTAACTACTAAATAAAATTCCTTTTGTATTTTGGATATTAACCCCTTATCAGATGTATGGTTTGCAAATATTTTCTCCCATTTTGTAAGTTATTTCTTTGCTGTGTTGACTGTTTCCTGTGAAGAAGGTTTTTAGTTTGATGTAATCCCATTTGTGTATTTATACTTTTGTTGCCCTTGCCTTTGGGATCATATTCAAAAAATTATTAACCAGACCAATGTCACTGAGCTTTCCCCCTATGTATTCTTCTAGTAGTTTTATAGTTTTAGGTTTTACATGTAAGTTTTTAATTCATTTTGAGTTAATTTTGTGTATGGTGTAAAATAAAAGACTAATCTCATTCTTCTAAATCTTTATATCCAGTTTTTTCAACACTGTTTATTGAAGAGACTATTGTTTCCCCATTGTGTATTCTTGGCATCTTTGTTGAAAATCAATTGACCATCAATGTGTGGATTTATTTCTGGATTCTTCATTCAGTTACATTGGTTTTATGCTTATATGCCAGTATCATGCTTTTTTGATTACTATAGCTTTATAGTGTATTTGGAAATCAAGTAGTGTGAAACCTTCAGTTTTCTTTTCACTGAATTTTTTTTTGGTTATTTGTTTTTTGTGTGTTTCCATATGAATTCTAGGATTTTTTGTATTTCTTTGAAAAATGTTATTAGAATTATAATAGGGATTGCACTGAATCTGTAGATCACTTTGGGTAGTATGAATATTTTAATGAGATTAATTCTTCCAAACCATGAATACACGATATTTTTCTATTTATTTGTGTTTCCTTTAACTTCTTTCATCAATGCTTCATCATTTTCAGTGTAAGATCTTTCACCTCCTTGGTTAAATTTATTTCTAAGTATTTTTTTTTGTAGCTATTGTAAATGTGATTGTTTTCTTGATTTCTTTTTTGTACAGTTTGTTGTTAATGTATAAAAGCAGAACTGGTTTATTTTTATTTTTAATTTAATTTTATTTTTCTCTCCTTCATTTCTGATTGAAACAACTGATTTTTTATGTTGATTTTGAAAATACTACTTTTACTACTTTTCTGAATGTGCTTATTCTAACAGGTTTCCTTGTGGAATCTTTACGTTTTTCTAAATATAAGATCATGTTGTTACAAACAGAGACAGTTTAACTTCTTTCTTTCTGATTTGATTGCCTTTTGTTTCTTTCTCTTGCCTAATTGCTCTGGTTAGGACTTCCAGTACTATGTTGATCAGCAGTGGCAAGAGCAGGCATCCTTCTTCTCTTCCTGATCTTAGAGGATGGCTTTTCTCTTTTCCCATTGCATATGTTGTTAGCTGTGGGTTTGTCGTAGATGGCCTTTATTGTGTTGAAGTACATTTCTTCTATACCTAATTTGTTGAAGGTCTTATCATGAAAGGATGTTTAATTTTCTCAAGTGTTTTAGTGTTTTTTCTGTCTTTTGAGATGGTCGTATGGTTTTTGTCTTTCATTCTGTTAAGGTGATGTATCACGTTTATTAATTTGTGTATGTTGAAACATCCTTGCATCCCAGGTATAAATTCCACTTGATCATGGTAAATGATCTTTTTAATGTGCTGTTGAATTTGGTTTGTCAGAATTGTGTTGAGGATTTTTGTATCTATATTCATCAAAGTTATTAACATGTAATTTTCTTCTCTTGTAGTGTCCTTGTCTGGCTTTGGTATCAGGGCAATGCTGGCTTTGTGAAATGTGTTTACAGATGTTCGCTTTTCTTCAGTTTTTTGGAAGTTTGAGAAGAATTGATATTAGTTCTTTAAATGTTTTGTGGAATTAATAGTGAAGACGTCAGGTCCTGGGCTTTTCTGTGACGGAAGACTATTTATTACTGGTTCTTTCACTCGAATCCGTGAGAAGAGACCGCTGAACAGGCTTTGTGTGAGCAACAAGGCTGTTTATTTCACCTGGGTGCAGGCGAGCTGAGTCCGAAAAGAGAGTTAGCGAAGGGAGATAGGGATGGGGCCGTTTTATAAGATTTCGGTGGGTAGTGGAAAATTACAGTCAAAGGGGTTGCTCTCTGGAGGGCAGGGATGGGGGTCACAAGGTGCTCAGTGGGGGAGCTTTTGAGCCAGGGTGAGCCAGGAGAAGGAATTTCAAAGGTAATGTCATCAGTTAAGGCAGGAACAGGCCATTTTCACTTCTTTTGTGATTCTTCAGTTACTTCAGGCCATCTGGATGTATACTTGCAGGTCACAGGGGATATGATGGCTTAGCTTGGGCTCAGAGGCCTGACAGGTTCAATATCCTTTCTCATTATTGGGCTGTTCAGATTTTCTGTTTTTTCATGAGTTAGTCTTGTTAAGTTGTACGTGCCCAGAAATTTATCCATTTCTTCTAGGTTATCTAATTTGTTGGTGTATAATTATTTATAGTAATCTCTTATGATCCTTTGCATTTATGTGATGTCGATTGTAAGGTTTTCTCTTCTGAGTTTTCTTTTTCTTAGCATCCTATTCTCATTTATGGATGAAATACCTATTTAAATCTATATATCTTGGCTCATAGGAGACAGTCATGGTTTGTATTTATTTTCCTGGCATAGCTATTAATAACTCATTGTTATACTTCTGTAAATTTTCTTAGGTAGGATGATAAATTACATGGGCACTTTACTCTGAAGTTATTGATGATTTTGTTTAAAGCTCTCTTCTGTCTTGAACTATTTCTATTTTTTCAGAGTGACATTTTCAGTTATTATTAACCTTATCTGTGGTACCAATAGCCATACCAGCTTTCTCAGTTCTCAGATCTTTGTGTAATTTCTTCAGAGAGAGATGAATATTTTTCTTTTTTTTTCTTTTTAATGGTGGTAATTTCGTGGCTGTCTTGTATTCTGTGCATGTGGGTGGAGTGAGGAGCAATTTTTTCATATACAGATCTTTAATATCTCCCTTTTTTAGTTCCAGTTTTTGTTCTTCTCTGACTTATCTGACAACTCAAGCCCAGAACCTCTCCTAGGTTCTGCTGGGCAGATTGACTTCATCCTCTTCCACAAACTTCAAAATTTCTTGCATGCTCTTTTTGGCTGGTAGAAATTTGCTAAAAATATTTATCTACTGATGGAAGCCCCCTCTCCATGCTGTTTGCTGTTATGAGTTTATGTTTTTCTCCCCTTTACTATTCTTTTTTTTGTGAAAGGGAGTGAGGATATGTGCTTAATCAAACATCTTTAATAGGAAAATAGTTGTGTCTTTTTTTTTTAAGACACAGTCTTGCTCTTTTGCTCAGACTGGGGTGCAGTGGCGTGATCTCAGCTCACTGCCAACCTCCGCCTCCCGAGTTTAAGCAATTCTTCTGCCTCAGCCTCCCGAGTAGCTGGGATTACAGGCGCCCGCCACCATGCCCGGCTAATTTTTGTATTTTTGGTAGAGATGGGGTTTCACCATGTTGGCCAGAGTGGTCTCAAACTCCTGACCTTGTGATCTGCCCACCTCAGCCTCCCAAAGTGCTGGGATTACAGGTGTGAGCCACTGCACCCGGCCTTTGTTTTCTTTTATAATGAGTATAATGATGCCTTCTCTACTTATTTTTCTGGCAGAGGTTTCTGGTTGAACACCAGTATTCATTCTCCTTCATTTGTAATTGATCCCACTCCCCATTTTTATCTGGGCACATGTCAAACTGGAATAATCCTAGCCTCTCATGCAACTAGATGTGGCCATGTGTCACGTTCTGGATAATGGGATATATGTGGAAGGGTCTTGTAGCAGCTGGAATTGTTCTTAAGAAATAGTAAGAGTGTGTGCCTTTGTCCTCTTTACTACTTCTCCACCCTTCTGTCTGGACCATAGATTTCACTATCTTGGGCCATGAAGTTAGGGCTACATAAAGAGCCTATGTTTCTGGCACCACGGGATCCAATTCCTGTCTTGGACCACTCATCTAGACTTTTATAGGGCAGAAAAATTTTGTTCTGCTTAGAGCAATGTCATATTCTGTTTTCCTTCACTACAGCCAAACCAAACCTAACTAATACAACCTTAAAAGATAAGGGTAGAAGTGGTTTGTAAACTCTAAAGGGGTACTGAAATGTCAGATATTATCATACCTTACTCCAGATTCGGTTTTGAGCTCTGCCTCTGAACTGGCTACTTTTCAAAGAAAGCCCCTTTTAAATATTTCAACAGCTGGATTAAAGTAGAATAAAATATATTCATCTATTAAATGATTATATAGTTGTTAGTTCTTTAAAATAATTTCAAAACCACAAAACTAAAGAAAAAGTGTTAGAGTATTTTCAGTATATTAATCTCCCTAATAAGGAGCTTATAAAAGTAGAAAAAACACCCCTAAAAGTCAGTAGGAAAAATCTTCCAAGCATATGAAACTGAAGACAAAATGCAAATGGTCCTTAAATATATGAAAAGGCGCTCAACTTCACTGGCAACAAGTTAAATGCAAATGTAAAATCACCCTACAATATAGTTTTTCACCCATCAGATTAGCAAAAATCCAAAAGTTTGACACTGTCCTCTGTTGGTGAGACTGAGAAAGCAGACATCCTCATACATTGTTGGCAAGAATGCAAAATGGTACTTCTCGATGATGGGGGAATTTGACAATAGCTACCAGAATTCTGAAAGCATTTATCCGTTTACCCAGCAATCCTACTTCTGGGAATCTATTGTACATCTCAGGCATATGTACAGGTTACTTATTACAGCAATATAATAGCAAAAAGTTAAAAACAGTCCAAATATTTATTAAAGGGAGATTGCTTAAATAAATCCCAGTACAACATACAGTGGAATGTTATGCAGCAGTAAAGGAAACGATGAAGCTCCCCAAATGCTAATATGGGAAAATTCCTAGGATTTTTTTTTTTTGAGACGGAGTCTCGCTCTGTTGCCCAGGCTGGGGTGCAGCGGTGCTATCTCGGCTCACTGCAAGCTCCGCCTCCCGGGTTCACGCCATTCTCCTGCCTCAGCCTCCCGAGTAGCTGGGACTACAGGTGCCTGCCACCACACCTGGCTAATTTTTTGTATAATTAGTAGAGGCGGAGTTTCACCGTGTTAACCAGGATGGTCTCGATCTGCTGACCTCGTGATCCACCCGCCTTGGCCTCCCAATGTGCTGGGATTACAGGCATGAGCCACCGCGCCCAGCCCCTAGGATGTTTTCTATCTTGCATTTTTTAAATGATCTCTTAATATTCAGTGGTTTCTTTGGCTAGGTGGAGGGAATGAGCCTTTTGGTATACTAATTGCTTCAAATATGGGCTTCCATCAAGAGCATAAGCCCAAAAGCTGATAACCCCTAAATAAAATAATGTAATTAAAACTGATAAAAAGATGTGGTCAAAATGTACGGGTGTATTACATATTACTATACATACAGACCTTGTGACATGTCATTATATGCTTTTTAGCCTCTTCCTTTCATGAACCATTAAGAATTATCTTAAGAACTATTTTTAACATAACCCTCTACATTAGCTGTAAGTAATGGAAATTACTTAGAAGACATAGGTTTTGGATCTGAAATTTCTACATAGTGGCTATGCACCTCTAGGCAAATTTCTTAGCCTTCTAAAAATTGAGTTTTCTCATGTATAATATAGATATGATTTCATGTAACTGGGTCTTGAAACTGAGATAATTGTGAATAAGAGAATCTTGTTTAAGCAGCAACAATAAAAGCAATGAATCTTTATACAGACAAGAGAATAAGGAATAAAAAAGAAAATGTGGTCGATTCCTAAAATCCCATCATATGAACGCATGCCAACATTTTTGTTTATATGGGGTCAACCGGGCAAATTTCTGGCATGAAGTCATTGGAAAAGCCATGGATGTGGTGGTGCCCGAAAGAGCCAACTATGGGAGAAGATGATGTCGGAGGCTCTGAGCTGCTCCTGAACTGTTGACATAGGCGGGATTACAAATCTTTGCATAATTGTGTGTTTTTAAAACAAGATCATTGCATACAAATTGTTTTGTGACTTCCTACTTTTATTCATTATATTATGAGCATCATCCCTTGTGATTAAATAGTCTTCTGAAGCATCTTTCATGGACCTAAATTAAATATTCTATTGTTTGTTCCATATATTTAGAACAATTCTTTTTGCTGAATATTTAGATGATTTCTATCTTTTAAAAATTGTAAACTATGCAAAGATCAAGATCCCCGTAGATAAATCCACATTCACAAATATGATTATTTCCTTAGGATAAGTTTCTAGAAATGACTTGACAATGTCAAAGAATATGCATGTTGAAAAGATTTTTTTGGATACATATTGCCCTGCCCAGCTGTGATCCAAAAGAAAAGGTGATTGCAGTTTATATGCCTACCAGATATGTATGAAGAGTATGTATTTTCCACACATTTTCCCAGGACATGAATGCTCTTCCTCTGTAAATGTTTGTAGCTTGATTTCATTATCATACACATACACATACTTACATGCACATATGTGTATGATTGCATATCTAAATTTTTTCTTACGATAAGTATACTTTATCTTATAAACAAATATTAAATGAGTTTGCAAACATATACTTCTGATGTGTCCACTCTTAAATGTGCGTGTCTTTACTTCCCAGGTGCCTGCATGAACATCACCCACAACCAGTGTCATATGCTGCCCTACCACTCCACGCTGACACCTCTCCTCTCAGTTGTCAGAAACATGGAAATGGAGAAGTTCCTCAGGTTTTTCACATATCTCCATCGCCTCAGTTGCTATCAACATGTCATGCTGTTTGGCTGTAGCCTCGCCTTCCCTGAGTGCATCATTGATGGCGATGACAGGTATTTCGGAACCCAGATTATTCAGTGATAAGAGTTGGTTATAGCAGAAGTGTCCTAGGAGAAAAAAAATTATCCAAACGACTCCCTTTTATTTTGGTTGTTATTAGCCACATTAGTCATGGCTAGTTCTAATTCTTTGAAAATAGAAATGTTTTGAGAATCTGGAATAATTTTATTTATGGGAAAAATTATTCACAATGTTAGATTGATGCTATCAGAAGAATTCCATAATAGCTGTTCCAGTGAGGATCCAGCAGAAGACAGACAACACACTCAAAGGGGTGATAAGAGAGTTTCTTGAAGAGACTATTTATGGAGCTGTGGGCAGGGTTAAGAGAACAAATAAGTGATGGGAGGCAGCAGGGTCTCATGATACAGGGATACAGTTCCACCACCCAAGATTGAAGGGGAATAATGGCCAGTAGCACCTAGAGAGAGTTGTATCTGTGGGTAAAGGGTCTCGGACAGGCCAGGTGCTATGACCCTAGGCAGAGGAGCACGGCCACTGCCAACCCTTCAGTCTTGCAGTGAGAGAGGAGGAAGGATAAATACCCTGACCTCACTCACCTCCCACCCTCCCATCTGCCAGTGCCTCTCACCAAATGAACTCATCCACAACCAGAGACAAGGGTGCATAATTCATGTGAGCATGGTGGATGAGATCCAGAATCTCAGCTAAATCTCATCAGTTCAAAAGTCCCAAATCTTATACTTTAAAGCAAGTGTCAACCATACATAGATGTTGGGTGGTTCTTCCACTCAACACTGGGAGGCAAAGCAGGGCAAGAAGGGCAAAGTGTAGACACAGAGAGATAGACAGAGGCTATCCAGCACAATATCAAACAGGATCAGGGATAATTTCAATAAGTACATCAATCAAAAGTATATCATGGAATTTTTGAAATACTAAGTATGCACTTAAAAAAATTTCAAAGCATGTATTACTTATTCACATATAACATCAATTATTTTCTGAATTAAAATGTTACAAAGTTTTAGAATAGTAATACAAGAATAAGTTGCATTTTTTTCTGTGTGTTTGAATTCTTATTTATGTTAAATTGGCAGATAAAATTGCATGCATTTACTGTGTAAACATGATGTTTTGAAGTATACATACATGATGGAATGGCTAAATCTAGCTGATTAACAAATACGTCACATCACATTGTACCACTTTTGTGGTGAGAATAGTTTACATCCATCGTCTTAGCATTTTTTAAGAATACTACACATACACATATACATACAAATATTCACATATGTGTGTACATATATATACAGACACATACATGTATGTATGTGTGCATATATGTGTGCATACATGTGTATATATACATTAATATGTGTATATATGTGTGTATATATGTATATATTTGTGTATATATACATACACCCTTAGAGATGGGGTCTTGCTATATTGTCCAGGCTGGCCTCAAGCTCCTGGGCTTAAGCAATCCTCCTGCTTCAGCCCCCCCAGTTATCTGGGAGTATAGGCACACACCACCATGACCAGCTAAGAATACAATATGTTATCAATAACTATAGTCACCATGCTATACAGAAGATCTCTTTAACTTATTCCCCCTAGCTAACTGTAATTTTGTGTCATTTGACCAACATTTCTCCAATCTTCACCCTTGAACTTCCCCAGCCTCTTTTAACCTTTAATCTACTCTCTATTTCAATGAGATCAAATTTTAAATATTCTATATATGAATGAGATCCTGTGGTATTTGTCTTTCTGTGCCTGACTTATTCCACTTAACAAAGTGTCCTCCAGGTTGATCCATGTTGTGGCAAATAACAGGATTTTTTTCTTTTTTATGGCTGAATAGTATTCCATTGTATATATATGTGTGTGTGTGTGTATCACATTTTCTTTATGCATTCATTGGTTAGTGGATACTTAGGTTGATTCCATATATTGACTATTGTTCCACTGTCTCTCTCCCTTGCCTGGGGCCTTCCTATTCTGGGAGACACAGTAATATTCAAATTAGGCCAATTAACAACCCTACAATGGCCTCTAAGTATTCAGGTGAAGGGAAGAGTGGCATATCTCTCACTTTAAATGAAAAGCTAGAGATGATTAAGTTTAGTGAGGAAGGCATGTTGAAAGCCAAGATATGCTGAAAGCTAGGCCTCTTGCACCCAACAGTTAGCCAATTGTGAATGCAAAGCAAAAGTTCTTATAGGCAACAAACAGTGCTACACCCGTGAACACACAAATGATAAGAAGGCAAAACAGCCTTATTGCTGATATGGAGAAAGTTTTTGTGGTCTGGATGGAAGACCAAAACAGCCACAACATTCTCTTAAGCCAAAGCCTAATCTAGAGCAAGATTGTAACTCTTCAATTTTGTGAAGGCTGGAAGAGGTGAGGAAGCTGGAGAAGAAAAGTTTGGTGCCAGCAGAGATTGGTTTATGAGATTTAAGGAAAGAAACCATCTCCATGACATAAATGTGCAAGATGATGTAACAAGTGCTCATTTAGAAGCTGCAGCAAGTCATCTAGAAGATTTAGCTAAGATCATTGATAAAGATGGCTACACTAAACAGCAGATTTTCAGTTTAGGCAAAACGGCTTTCTACTGGAAGAAGATGCCATCTAGGACTTTGCCAGCTAGAGAAGAGAAGTCAGTGCCTGGCTTTAAAACTTCAAAGGACAGACTGACTCTGTTGTTAAGGTCTAATTCAGCTGATGACTGTAGGTTGAAGCCAATGATCTTTACCATTCCCAAAATCCTAAGGCCGTTAACAAGTATGCTAAATCTACTCTACTCATACTCCATAAGTGTAACAGAAAAGCCTGGATGACAGCACACCTGCTTACTGATAGACCAATGGAATGGAATCGAGATCCAATAAATAAATCCATGCCTTTACATCAAACCGGTTTTTGACAAAAGCACCAAGAACACTCAATGGAGAAAGGACGGTCATTTCATGCAATGGAGAAAAGATAGTCAATAAATGGCATTAGGGAAACTGCTTACTGATTATTTTGAAGCCCATTTTTGACACCTACTGCTCAGAAAAAAACAGATTTCTTTTAAAATATTACTACTCACTGACAATGCACCTCGTCACCCAAGAGCTCTACGGAGATGTAGGAGGAGATGAATGTTGTTTTCTTGCCTGTTAACAAAATATCTATTCTTCAGCCCATCAATCAGGGAATAATTTTGACTTTCAAGTCTTATTATTTCAGAAATACATTTCATAAGGCTGTAGCTGCTATAGATAGATTGTGATTTCTCTAATGGATCTTGGCAAAGAAAATTGAAAACATTTAGGAAATAATTTACCGTTCTAGATTCCATAAAGAATGCTTGTGATTCATGACAGGAAGTGAAAACATTAACGTTAACAGGAATTTGGAAGAACTTGATTCCAGCACTCGTGGATGACTTTGAGAAGTTCAAGACTTTAGTGGAGAAAGTAATTGCAGAGGTTGTGAAAATAGCGAGAGAACTATAATTAAAAGTGGAGCCTAAAGATGTAACTGAATTGCTACAATCTCATGATCAAACTTGAATGGATGAGGAGTAGCTTTTTATGGATGAACAAAGAAAGTGGTTTCTTGAGATGAAATCTATTCCTGGTGAAGATGCTGTGAACATTGTTGAAATGACAACAAAAGATTTTGAATATTACCTAAACTTATTTGATAAAGCAGTGGTGGGATTTGAGGTTTTGATTTGCATTGCCCTGATAATTAGTGATGTTTAACATTTTTTCATATACCTGTTGGCCACTTATATGTCTTCTTTTGAGAAATGCCTATTCAGGTTTTTTTGCCCATTTTGTCATCAGGTGGTTTGTTTTCTTGCTACTGAGGTGTTTGAGTTCCTTATGTATTTTGGATATTAACCCTTTATTAGATGTATAGCTTGCAAATATTTTCTCCCATTCCATAGGTTGTCTCTTCACTCTGTTATTTCCTTTGCTGTGCAGAAACTTTTAGTTTGATGAAATCTCATTTGTCTACTTTTGCTTTTGATGCTTAAGCTTTTGGGATCATTTCCCAAAAATCATTAACCAGGCTATAGGTTCCCCCTATGTTTTCTTTTAGTAGTTTCATAGTTTGGGCCCTTACATTTAAGTCTTTAACTCATTTTGAGTTCATTTTTGCATATCCTATGTGATAAGAGTCTAATTTCATTATTCTGCATGTTGATAGGCAGTTTCCTTGACACCATTTATTGACTGTCTTTTCTCCATTGCATGTAATGACTGTCTTTTCTCCATTGTGTGTTCTTGGCACCTTGTCAAAAACCAGTTTGCTGTAAAGGCATGGATTTATTTATTGGATCTTGCTTCCATTCCATTGGTCTGTGCGACTGTTTTTATACCAATACCATACTGTTTCAGTTACTATGTGTTATTATTCCAGTTTCACACTGCTATAAAGGACTGCACGAGACTGGGTAATTTATAAATGAAGGAGATTTAATTGACTCACAGTTCTGCATGGCTAGGATAGCCTCAGGAAACTTATAATGGTGGAAAGGGAAGCAAACACGTCCTTCACATGATGGCAGGAAGGAGAAGTGCCGAGCAAAACGGGGAAAGCCCCTTATAAAACCATCAGATCTCATGAGAACTCACTCACTATCACAAGAACAGCAACATGGGGGTAACTGCCCCTATGATTCAATTACCTACCACTGGGTACTTCCTATGACAAATGAGCGTTATGGAAACTACAGTTAAAGATGAGATTTGGGTGGGGACAGAGCCAAACCATATCATTATGCTTTGTAGTGTATTTTGAAGTTAGGTAGTGTGATGCCTCTAGCTTTGTTTTTTTGATAGGCTTGGTTTGGCTATTTTGTCTTTTGTGTTTCCATGCAAATTTGGGGATTATCTTTTCTGTTTCTGTGAAAAATGTCATTGGTGTTTTGATAGGAATTGCATCGACTCTAGATCACTTTGGGTAGTATGGACACATTAACAATATGAATTCTTCCAACCATGAACATCCGTATCTTTCCACTTATTTGTGCCTTCTTCAATTTTTTTCAATGTTTATAGTTATTTGTGTATTCCAAAGTGTTTTTTGTAGCTATTGTAAGCAGGATTGGGTTTTTAAAATACATTTTTCAGGCTGGGCGTGGTGGCTCACACCTGTAATCCCAGCACTTTGGGAGGCCAGGCGAGCAGATCACAAGGTCAGGAGATTGAGACCATTCTTTCTAACATGGTGAAACCCCGTCTCTACTAAAAATACAAAAAATTAGCCGGGCATGGTGGCATGTGCCTGTAGTCCCAGCTACTCGTGAGGCTGAGGCAGGAGAATGGCGTAAACCTGGGAGGCAGAGCTTGCAGTGAGCTGAGATCGTGCCACTGCACTTCTGCCTGGACGACGGAGTGAGACTGTCTCAAATATATATTATATACACACGTATATATATAAAATATATACATATATATTTCAGTTTGCTGTCTGTGTATAGAAACCCTACTGATTTTTTTTTGTTGATTTTTGTATTCTGCTACTTTACTGAATTTGTTTATAGATCTAACAGATTGTGCGTGTGTGTGTGTGTGTGTGCGCATGTGTAGTCTTTAGGGCTTTTTTAGGGTTTTCTATATATGTAAGGTCAATGTTTTCTGCAAACAGGAACAAGTTAACTTCTTTCTTTCTGGTTCAAATGGCTTTTATTTCCTTCTCTTGCCTAATTGCTCTGACCAGGATTTCTAGCGCCATGTTGAATAAAAGCAATGAGAGTGGGTATCCTTGTCTTATTTTGGATCTTAGAGGAAAAGCTTTTAAATTTTGTATATTGAGTATGATGTTAGCTGTGGGTTTTTCAGCCTTATTGTGTTGAGGTACTTTCCTTCTAAACCTAATTTGTTGAGTATTTTTATCATGAATAAATGTTGAATTTTGTCAAATGCTTTTCCTGCATCTGTTGAGGTGATCATATGTTTTTGTCCTTCATTCTGTTAATGTGATGTATCATGTTTATTGATTTGGTTATGTTGGGCCACCTTTCATACCTGTGATGAATCCCATTTGATCATGGTGAATGATCTTTTTAATGTGCAATTGATCTTTGTTTGATAGTATTTTGCTGAGGGTTTTTGCATCTATGTTCATCAGGGATATTGGCCTGCAAGTTTTGTTTGTTTGTTTGTTTTTGTCATGCTTTTATCTGGTTTTGGTGTCAGAGTAATGAGTTTGGAAGCATTCTCTCCTATTCAATTTTTTGGAAGAGTTTGAGAAGAGTTGGTATTAGCTCTTCTTTAAATGTTTTGTAGAATTTAGCGGTGAAGCCATCAGGTCCTGGGCTTTTCTTTGATGGGATACTTTTATTGCTAATTCAATCTCCTTACTCCTTATTAGTCTGTTAATATTTTCTGCTTCTTCATAATTTAATCTTGGTGGGTTGTACATGTCAAAGAGTCTATTCATTTCTTCTAGGTTATCTAATTCATTGGCATATAATTGTCATAACAGTCTTCATGGTCCTTTGTATTTCTGTAGCATCAGTTGTAATGTCCCCTTGGAATTGCATTTTGAAGTGTAAATAAATTCCATGTTATTTGTACTGCTTTAATTATTGTGTAAAATATGCCTGAAATAGGGAAAAAGCATTTATTATTTTAACTGGAAAAAGCCTGCACTGCTATAGCGTTGAGGTAGAATAAAAACAGTAGATTCTGGATTGTAGAAGTAACTAAAGAACCATTACCCAGTGGCATTCAGGAAAATGTTTTGTCGTAAACTATCAGTTGCACGTGTTTTCACAGTATGAAGAGAGAGAAGTCCTATTAGGGCTTTCCCATGAATGAAGATACGGGGTGGTAGTGAAGAGGCCCTTTATTATGTTCCTAGACTGCAGTAGTATAACATAGTGGTTGTGAGGGTATCCTAGGGCTGCCATAGCAAATGACTACAAAATCTGGGTGGCTTAAACACAGACATTTATTTTCTTGCAGCTCTGGAGTCTTGAATTCCAAAGTCTGGCAAGGCCATCCCCTTCTTCTGGGGCTCCAGAAAGAATTCATTTCCTTCCTTTGCCAGCTTCTGGGGGTTTCAGATGTTCTTTGACTTATGGCCAAATCGCTTTTGCCTCTGTCTTCGCCTTCACATGGTCTTCTCCTCTGTATGTCTGTGTCTTCTCCTCTTTTTTCTCTCATATGGACACTTGTCATTGAATTTAGTGGCCACCCATACAATCCAAGATGACATCTTCATCTCAAGATTCTTATTACATCCACAAAGAACTTTTTTCCTAATAAGATAATATTCACAGGTTCCAAGGGTTAGGACATGAATATATTTTTGGGAGGCCACCATTCAACACACAGTAGTGGTTGAGAAAGCAAGCTCTGGAGGCAAATGCAGCAGCCCCCTCATCTGTGATACGGATATAGTAGTGGTATTTACTTTACAAAGTTAATACGAGGATTAAGTAATAAAGCATGCTTGGAATGTGCCTGGCTCTTACAGAGAAATTCATCAACAGTTATAAAATAGTGGATTGAAAAGAACAGGTAGTACTAGTGAAATATGAAGGTTATTCATTATTATTAACTACTTATAAAGTATTATTAAAATATTATTATTGATTTATTAATATTAGCTAATTATTAATAAATGATAATTCCTGACATATTCTAAGTATTAATCAATATTATTAATTATCAATTACTTATTTATTAATATTAATTATTAATAAAATAAGGATTGCTAATATATGCTAAGTATTCTAAGTGTTGAAGGATTGCAAAGAATGTAGAGTACTATATGGATTAAAACAAAACTAGGTAGACTGCGTAGGGCTTCTGGAGCTGGATGTCAGTTCCATTTCTGCTTAATTTTTAATAATTTCACTTAGATCTCCTTGCTTTAATTTCTCTATAGGCTCTTGTATACACATAAATAAGATAATAAAATAAGTTCATTTAGCTTCCAGGAATCTCTAAACTCATTTAGATCATTCTCCTGATTATAATTCAATCTGTACTTGAATATTATCTGTAAATTTTTAGTTAAGCTGCTTGCAGTTTTCAGGGCACTTTTAGGTACAATTTCCTTTTCCCCTGACCTGATAAGTGTGCTAATATGGTAATTTTTTACTTTCTATTTTCATGGATAATGATATCCATTATTATATTAGTTTTCGAGTATCCTTTGGGGACTTATTTTATTTTTTATTATTGCATTTATTATTATTATTTTTTGAGGCACAGTCTTGCTCTGTTGCTAAGGCTGGAGTGTAGTAGTGTGATCTCGGCTCACTGCAACCTCTGCCTCCTAGGTTCAAGCAATTCTCCCTGCTTCAGCCTCCTGAGTAGCTAGGATTACAGGCACCCACCACTGCACCTGGCTAATTTTTGTATTTTTAGTAGAGATGGGGTTTCACCATATTGGTCAGGCTGGTCTCGAACTCCTGACCTCAAGTGATCCACCCACCTCAGCCTCCCAAAGTACTGGGATTACAGGTGTGAGCCACCACTCCCGGCCCTGCATTTATTTTATATTTAATTTTATAATTGCACTTTCAGACCAATGCTTCTTGCTGTCACTTAGTGTATGTGTGGGATCTGCAAGCTAAATTTAATAAGCAAAGTGAGTTCAGAGAAGTAAAATGTATTATAAAAAAATTCTAAAGTCCAATATATTTTTCTTTTATTATTTTGGATCATTCATCATACTAATTTCCTCTGCTAACCAAATAATGAAGACTTGCTTGTATTTCATCCTAGAGACAATACCTACATAATACTATTTAAAACTTAATTTAAAAATATTATAATGGTATGTGTAAATGTTATAGTTTTTAACTTGATTCCTTTGAGACCTCAGATCCTCATCAACTATATCATATAACAAAGAGCTTTCACAGTTTCTCCT
The DNA here is from genome assembly GCF_006542625.1 of Nomascus leucogenys. Taxonomy (NCBI): domain Eukaryota; kingdom Metazoa; phylum Chordata; class Mammalia; order Primates; family Hylobatidae; genus Nomascus; species Nomascus leucogenys. Next base: position 38,880,453 of record NC_044400.1, read on the forward strand.
TTAGACTGTGTCAGCTTTTAATAAATGTACATACCATGTACTGCAAAACAGGCTAATTGAAATGGAGGAGACCCAGCAGATTATCTCCAGCTTGCTTATATGTTCCAATACATTGCAGAGATATTCCATGCTCCTGAAGTGAGATTTTAACTTTAAGAATTTGATGTGTCGGTTATTTATTTTTCCCTCTGACATATTGATTTGCCATTAGGTTCTGAACAAATATTCTTAATATCTAGAGCAATTATATAAAAAAATTACTTAGCCACATGACTAAGATTAAAAATTACACCTGAAGCATGGGAACTACATGTTTTCTGTCATGTACTCAATTTTCCATAGTATACTACAGTTTTCTTTAGTGTACTTAATCCTTGTAGGTTTGCAGTGAGAACCAAATGAGTTTCCTCAAATGAGCTTCTTCAAAAACGCCATACTGTTACCCAAATTTTATATTATGCGTGTTCACTGAAGATTAAAGAATTTCATCTGGCAGCTGCAGAGAATGCGCTTGAAAGTTTGGGGGCAGATTACATTTGATTCAAAGCATAGCTCTGCCCATTGCCTGTTGTAAGTCCCTACCATAGTTTCTGAAGCCCTTTTTGCTTCTCTAGTGTTGTAGACCTGGCTCCAGTTGCACTGACCTTCCTTTCTACCTCTCAAAAATGCCAACCACTTTCTAGCTTCCTTTGTGTATAATGTTCCTTTTACCTGTTAGTATCTTTCTCCTCACACTAAGCCCTCTTCTCAGAAGACATCTCTGCAGAGAAATCTCTGATCACCCTCAATAGGACCTGTTATCTTTCACCATGGCACAGTTATAACCCCTTTTGCCTGTCCGTTTATTGCCTCTCTTACTTTATAAGCTCCACAGTGGCAGAGAACTTGTTGACTTTGTGCATCATTGTATACCCATTGTTCAGAACACTGCCCAGCACATAGCAGGTGCTCATTAAATATCTGAGTAAAGGAATAAATGAACTCTTCAGTCAGGGAACCCTCCTAAATGTCTAGGTTAATGAGAGTTCAAAATATGTTGACTATAATTGTACTACACTTTTTGTATAATTTATATGTTCCTAAAATTTTTGCATAAATCGAATTTTGTATGTATATTAAGGGAATTGAAACTTTAAGGTGACTTGGATAATATTTCCAGAGATAATTTAGCTTCCTTCTGAAGCTCCTGAGCTTTTTAAAATCAGGCAGCACTGATGATCTGGTTGGCAGAATAACCAGCTAACAGATACTGAATTAACTTTCACTTCTCCATCACTGTTAAAATCCTGGACCTAATGGATGAGGAATTACTAGATTGTGCCTGAAGACTGGCTTGGCAGCTCTGTGCTTCTTCTTAATATTAACTCATATGCACTCAGTTAAAAAGACTTTCTAATTGAAAATTTTAGCATTAAAGTTTATATAAAGGACAGAAAGAAAACAACAATAAAATATCTAGAGGATACTGATGAGAATAGCGATTGAGAATCTGTTCATGTGAAGAATACTTGAGGGAACTGGGGGTGTGAAACTCTTGAGGGTGTACCATGGCCATTCTCAAATGTTTCTGGGCCATGAGATGGAAGGGAGATCATACTTTTTCTGTGTTCTTCCACAGGGCAAACATACTAATAGAACTAGTAATTGAAAGTCATTGAGAAGTAAATTCCTACTTAGCTAAAGGAAGAATTTTATGGATAATAAACTCGTGTAAATATAGAATTGTTGTCTCAGGAATTGGTGAGTTTGCTATTACAGGAGGTATGTAAACTGACTGATGAGAACTTACTGGAGACACTAGGGTAAGGAATCCAGCATCCTAAGATTACTTAGTTTTTCATTGGGTTGAGAGGCAGGTCCATTTACAGTGGCCCATGGCACTGATGGATAAGGAGCTCTAAAAACTCATGAAACAAGATGAAGAAAATTAAATTTAGCATAGGTTTTCTCAAAAACTCTTTTATGCTTGCTTTGGAATACTAATCAGAGAATCTACTTGAAGGTTTTGGGGGGCATTGTGTTGACATATGATGGATCATATCCAGTAGCAACAACTGGCCACCTAACTGCCTTCAGAAAGAATGGGCTGAGTTAACTGCAGGACTTCTGGTTTACTAAGTTGAGTTTGCAAATTGGGTCCCTGCTACCTAAAGTCCTGTTTCTCTTCAGTGCAAATCTCAGTTTCTCACCTAAATAAATATTAAACAAATATTTAAAGGGTATCACCCTGGGGAGGAGCCAGGTCATCTGCTTGGACCCCTCTTTGTATTGGATGGATTGGTCTTTGCTTAAACAGTTCATGGTAGAAAATAGAATTTCAGGCTCTAGGTGTTAAGTTACATATGTCCCAAATTGTTTCACATTTGGGAATAAATGGAAACATTAAGGAGTTAAATACTTTCATATTTATAATTTTTAAAAATGTATTAGATCAGTAGTCAAACAAAAAAGATGAGCACTGTTGCTGTTAACAAAGAAATATTCTGAAAGTCATTTGCTGCTTACTTTCCTGAATTTATCTGCTAACCTAGAAATAGCAGTCAGCCACACGAGTTCTGGCAACCTGGCTGTTTAGGCAGCTGGTTGTAGCAAAGTCCTCTTTTCAACATCAGGCAACACTGGTGACTTAGTTGCTTTTTTGGCATTATACATAAAATATGAAGTGATAGATGAGGTTTCATTTTATGAGCCAAAATAGCTCAAAGCATAGGTAAGATACTGTCATACAGTTCCAATTACTTTCATTTTACAAAGATGTAAAGCTAGAGAATCAGGCCATGACAGATCAAATATTTCTAAAAATGCCTTGTCATGTTACTGACAGTGTCACAAGCACACACATTTCATCAAGCTCTGTGCAGTACTTTTCTCCTCAATAATTCATTGGTATTATGTGTTGAGGAAAGTGAGGGACCCTGAACAGAGGGACCAGCTGGAGCCGTGGCAGAGAAACATAAATTGTGAAGATTTCATGGACATTTATCAGTTCCCAAATAATACTCTTATAATTTCTTATGCCTATCTTTACTTTAATCTCTTAATCCTGTTATCTTCTTAAGCTGAGAATGTACATCACCTCAGGACCACTATCACAAATTGATTGTAAAACCTTTGTTTGAACAATGTGAAATCAGTGCACCTTGAAAAAGAACAGAATAACAGCGATTTTCAGGGAACAAGGGAAGATAACCATAAGGTCTGACTGCCTGTGGGGTCGGGCAGAATAGAGCCATATTTTTCTTCTTGCAGAGAGCCTATAAACGGACGTGCAAGTAGGAGAGATATCACTGAATTCTTTTCCCAGCAAGGAATATTAATAATTAATACTCTGGGGTAGGAATGCATTCCTGGGGGGGAGGTCTATAAATGGCCGCTCTGGGAGTGTCTGTCTTATGTGGTTGAGATAAGGACTGAAATATGCCCTGGTCTCCTGCAGTACCCTCAGGCTTATTAGGGTGTGGAAAAGATCCCACCCTGGTAAAATTGAGGTCAGACTAGTTCTCTGCTCTCGAACCCTGTTTTCTGTTGTTTAAGATGTTTAACAAGACAATATGTGCACAGCTGAACATAGACCCTCATCAGTAATTCTAATTTTGCCCTTTGCCTTGTGATCTTTGCTTTGCCCTTTGCCTTGTGATCTTTATTGCCCTTTAAAGCATGTGATCTTTGTGACCTACTCCTTGTTCGTACACCCCCACCCCTTTTAAAGTCCTTAATAAAAACCTGCTGGTTTTGCGGCTCAAGGGGACATCACGGATCTACCAATATGTGATGTCACCCCCGGAGGCCCAACAGTAAAATTCCTCTCTTTGTACTCTCTTCATTTCGTAGACTGGCCAACTCTTAGGGAAAATAGAAAGAATCTACATTGAAATATTGGGGGCTGGTTCCCCCGATAATTATGTGGCTCTGACTAGAATCTATAAATAATACTTGTGATTCAATTCATTCAAATATCCATATTTATGGCATCATTTTTATAATGTGTAAAAATCAAAACAGCTGCAAAATAATTAAACAATTGCACATTTCTTTTGTGATCTGTTAATCTCTCATCCCCTGGGCCCTGGTAAGTATGCCAAATATTAATGAGAATCAGGAATGTGTTGGTTAAAAGAGTATGGAATTTTATATTCTCTTTCAGAGTGGCTGTGTCATTTTTACATTATTCATGCCCATATTAATTCAAACTGTGTTTATCTGTTAGTATTTTCTAAGTTTCTGTATTTTAAGAATGACACACTGCTATTGGCATAAACAAGACCCTCAGTCTGTAGGCTTTTCATTTATGACTGTTTTACTGACATTTAACTCTTACATGGGCATTACTTAAATGTTGAATAGTGCACGTAGAACCTGCTGACCTGAAGTGGAGGGTACCTCTTGGGCAGGGTAGTGTGAGCTTTTGTATTCCCCATTAAGTTGGGAGTTAGGTTCTCCTCCCAACTTTGCTACTGACAGCTTTATCTCAGGCAGGAATCACCGCTGCATGTGATTCATTTACTTATTCAACAGATAATTATGGAGTGCTGACTGTGCACAGGAGGGATAGAGTTGCAGATGAAATAAATAAATATCCTTGGCTTCACAGAGCTTATGTTACGCTGGTAAGAGATAGGCAGTAAGCAAATAAATAGACAGATAATAAATACTTGTTTAGCGGATAGTGATAAGTGCAATGAAAATAGCAAAGCAGGGGAATGGAGAGCTTTGGGAGTGTGGGAGTATGGTGAAAAGAGGTGCAATTTTAGGCAGTGTTGTTCAGGAAAACTGACTGCGGAGCTTACATTTGATCCATGAGGATCTGGAAGTCCGGGAGGTGAGGGAGAGCCGGATATACTGAGCATCCTGTGATAATTGATTGAAGTGGGAAAAGAGGTCATGATGGGATCAGTCCTGCAAGCAGTTACTGTTGCCAAGGTTGGGAGTGTGGGTGGGGGGGCCTAAGGTAAGGGAGGGATAGAGGGTCTTACTAGGAACTAGCTCTATCTCAGCTCCTGGCATCAGTTTATTCAACAAAGATACCTGGAAAATTATCAATTTATTCCTTTAGCAAACACTTATTGCTGCCTATAATGTGCCAGGCACCCTGCTAGATGCTGGGTTGTGGAAATGAATAGAACATACTACTGTCTTTAAGGGGCTTAGCATAATAGAGGACCAGACATAAACACAATTAAATTGCTGTAAAATGTGATCAGTTTACAAGGCATGGAGGTAACACAGAGAAAGGGGAGGAATTCATTTTATCTGGCATTATTAGGGAAGGCTACTAGCAGGGAGGAGGTAACTGCTGAAATTAATTTTGGAGGAAGAAGAAAAATTTGCCCTGTAAACAAGGTGGGGTAAAAAGGCAATTCAGGTGGAGTAACAGCCAGATCTACCATATATTAGAGAGAGTACAGCTGGCTTAATTTTTCTAGAAAATAAAATGGGAGAGAAGGGAAAATGGATTTGAAGGATTTTTAGGTAGTAATATTGGCAGTATTTAGTGATTATTTGCATATGAATGTCTAAGTTGACTGGAAGGCAAAGGCTTTTGGACTTGGAGACTTAGGTAGATGGTATTACCACCAAAAAAAAATGTATGTGCAGTCAAATGCTCTACCTCTGAGCTATACTCCCTGAAAAAATAATGTATATGAAGGAGGAGTGGTAGAAGTGGTGGAGAAGGAGTTAATATTCAGATCATTTCTTATGTGGATTCAAGAAGTTCATGGCAGTAATTTTCTTTTGAGTGGAAATGAAAACAGCTTTCCTTCTGTAGTAGATGACATGATTTAGACTTTTATTCAGTGGTGTGCTGGTAAATTGGATCCCTGAGAAAGAAGAAAACAAACCAACAACAAAACCATTATTTGTATAATTTGCTGATTCTTGTGGTGTAAACAGTCCCACCAGATGTCAAGCTAATCATAGTTTAACTATCTGCTCACACACCACTGTGTTTCATCCCTTGACAAGTATTTGCTGAGCTTTTGCTAGGTGCAAGGCATGCAGCTTTGTGCTGGCTGTTTCTCATTTACTTCTCCATATCTACTTTCCACTCTCCTCCATCTCAACTCTTCCCAGGAGAGGCTGCTTCAACAGTGGCTACTTTCTAGCTTCCTGTTGGGTTCAGCCAATGGAAGCCACCAGCATGAGATCAGAGTGTGGGAGAATAGGCAGTTTGGACAGTGATCCCCTGGTTTCTTTTCTGCCAGGTTACATGGGTTGACTGCAACCCATTCACTGTAAGAGGCCACGACTCCTATCAAGCAGGCTTCCCCATACAACTCTCTCCAAGTTCCAGAAAATTCTCTTTCCCCTTGTCTCTTAAACCTAGGGTGCTAACAGTTCCCTGCAGCAGCCTACTGTACTACTGCTTGTTGGTTTATCTAAACCCTGCCTGTACCTTTTCCTTCTGTAGGAGATCAGAGCCCTTCATTAAACATTCTGCAGTGAACCTGCTTTAGTGGCTCACCTCTTTCCTGGTAGGATCATGACTATTACAAATGAAGAAACAAATGACACAGTCCTGGATTTTAGAGTCAGACCAATGTGACCAAAAAATACCCCAACTGCTTCCATTATTTATCTTCTGATGGGAGACAATGACATATGTAAAAATTCCCTTGCACAGCTTTCCATCCCCACGTTTAGTGGAGTAGAAACCAAAGAAGCCTCTTTCCTGCTTCTCATACCCCACTAAGCCTAACCTCTTATATGGTCTCTTGAGGTCGCAGAATATGCTGACATAGGAAACCAGTGCTATTCGCTTATCATCGGGAGAACAAGCCATCTATTGTTATTTGGGTTTTCCAGTAGTGTTGTCATTTGTTGATTTATGTTCCTGTGTTGTCTGTTGCTCATGGATTGTGCAAGGAGGTCAGATAGGCAAGATATTTGGGAGCGCTGGACTGGAGTCACAGTATTTGGCTATGAAATCTGTTTAGGCTTCAATTTCCTCATAATGCAAAAGGAGAAAATGGGAGTAGATTATCTTGGAAGATCCTTCCAGCATTAACATTCTCTTCACGACTAAGTTCTGCAGCTCTGGGAGGTGCCTGTGACTACGATTTTGTGAGCATTTTTCACTGAACAGCTCAGCCTAACAAAGACAAATTTAGGAATGTATTTTTAAAAAGATGATTGTGTGAGTCTTGTCAATGAATAGGACATCAAACTCAGTAGCATGCCTCTGACAATGTGATGTGTCAAGAAAAGTGTATTAGTTATATATTGCAAACTACCATAAACCAATCAGCTTAAAGCAACACACATATATTATTACACAGTTGCTGTGGGTCAGATATCTGGGAGTGGCCCAGCCAGGTCCTCTGCTTTAGGATCTGTCACATAAGGTGAAATAAAGATGTTGGCAGGGTTGGGGTCTTATCTGAAGGCTTGACTTGGGAAGGATCAACTTCCAAGCTCATGTGATTCTTGGAAGAACTTCAGTTCCTTAAAGGCTTTGGTTGGAGGGTCTTAGTTCCTAGCTGTCTATTAGCCAGTGGCAACCTTCAGGTCCTTGCCTTGTGGATCTCCTCAATATGACAAGTTGCTTCATCAAAGCCAGTAAGGGAGAGACTCTGTTAGCAATACAGAAGTCACAATCTTATGTAGACTAATGATGAAATTGACATTCCATTACCTTCTGTTGGTTGGGAGTAAATCACTCAGGCAACCTGCGCTCCAGAGGAGAGGATTAAACAGGGCATGAATACCAGGAAGCAGAGATCATTGCAGGCCATCTTAAAGTCCACCTGTCACAAAGATTCTGTTTGTTTTTTTTTTTCTCTTGAAAAAAGAGTTTTAAATTCCGAGTTCTCCTAATATATTTAAATTAATTTAAACTTTATGTCCTTATCAGAACTTATTTTTTGCAGATAAAATCTATATTTTTTTGTATATGTATATTAATTTGTATATATACTATAACAAAATTATTTGAAGATAAATTCTCTAACATTTTTATAGATAAACTGTACAAGTTTTGGTAGATAAATAATTTTCTAACAGCTTTCCTAGTGAAAACACCATAAAAACTTCACTATCACTATATTGTAGTATTATTTATATAGCTATCAAATGTTTGAACAAATAATTATAGAGGAGGTATAAAAGCTTTCTGCTTTAACTTTAGTTGAAATGTACTAGGTACTTTTGCACAACACCAAATGCACTTCAGACATCAATTTAAAATAATCACCCTTTCTAAAATAGTTTTTAGATAGCTAAAGTGGTCTCCTTCCCTGTGCAGAGCACTGGTTTAAAGTCATCTATCTGTTTGTTGCTTGGATATAGACACATATTCCAAAATAGTGTGGCCTATCTCACCATGCTGTTCCATGTGATGAAAAGCAAAATGCTTCAACCTTCCATAGGCAGTTGAATTTTATGCAATGCAAGAAAAAATCACTCCTCATTTTGCTCACTGTTGGAAAGTGTTGCTAATTATTAATACCCCATCACTATTTCACATATCCTGGTCCAGCAATTTAAAGTTTATGGGTCTCAGTTGGTTACACCTCTTAAGAGAACTATTTGGAAACACAGTAGACATTTTTCTTAGGCCCTATTTTTAGAATGGAGGGCCTAATGGTATTTTAATGTCTCTATATATTCCCAGAACAAATCTTGAGGAAAATGCCTGTTACCTTTTGAAATTTAGCAAATCTGGTGGGATTATCAGTGCTCCCCTGAGAAACATTGCCTTAAAGAATGAATTTTGACTTACAGAATGTTAGTAGTAAAAGGACTGTGAAAAATGGTCCAAACTCCAGCTCTTCCAAAACCTTCATTTTTCAAATGAGGAAACTGAGTTTTGACATGAGTCAGCTATTGGCCCAAGATTCAACAGTGGAGGAGTGGCCATGTGAAAGTTGCAGGGTGATAGACTGAGGCTTTCCTGTAGAGAAATGACCACCGTAAGAGTCAATGACAATGATTCCATTTCTGAATTAAAGACTTAACTTTAGAACTTGAAAACAGTCTGCTGGCCTCCTGCATGAAACTTCATTTTTGTTACCCTAGAAGATTCTAAGAAAAGATGTAGAATGATACTAAAATAAAATAATATAAGTCAGTTCCGAAATGAGGAAAGCTCCAGGAATCGCTTGGGAGAGTTGGGCTCCAGAGTGTGGTTCAGTTTGCAGACGTCTTTCTCATCTTCAAAAAATGTTGAATGTTTTTTTCCCCTTTAAATGGTATCTGGAATTTCATCAGTTAGAGATTCCACTGCCCCAGTAAGCAGTCTTCTTTTAATGATGCAAAAATCTCTGGGAGGGTTAAGTGTTCATCTATTATTATGCATTATTCTGCGTTTTTTTCATCTGTTTTCTTATTTAAAAGCTTAATTGAGGCCGGGCGCGGTGGCTCACGCTTGTAATCCCAGCACTTTGGGAGGCCGAGGCGGGCGGATCACGAGGTCAGGAGATCGAGACCATGGTGAAACCCCGTCTCTACTAAAAATACAAAAAATTAGCCGGGCGTGGTGGCGGGCGCCTGTAGTCCCAGCTACTCGGAGAGGCTGAGGCAGGAGAATGGTGTGAACCCGGGAGGCGGAGGTTGCAGTGAGCCGAGATCGTGCGACTGCACTCCAGCCTGGGTGACAGAGCGAGACTCCGTCTCAAAAATAAATAATAAATAAATAAATAAATAAATAAATAAATAAATAAAAGCTTAATTGAGATCAGCTGCAATTGGGAGTGCTGTTTTGATTGTAGGAAGGGAATAATACGTTTCAAGCACTCTGGTAGAGGTGGCCATCTAGGTGGGGTGCTGGCATCGGCGTGATCACAATGGCATTGGGACCCTGGGACCTTGGTCAAGAACTAGAAGGCAAAGGAGGAACACCAACGACAAGCCTAGCTTGTTTTATAGCTTTACTGTGGGCTGGCTCACACCTAGAGAAGAAAGCACAAAGGTATTTACCCTTTCCTTGTGTTCCTTAGCCCCTTTGGCAAATACTGATTCAATGCACATTTGTAGGCTTTTGTAGAATGGAGATCTCACCCATCATGTGTATGACGGTGTCACTCACAAAGTGCATATCAAGATTTGCAGTCTCGGCTGGGTGCAGTGGCTCAGGCCTGTAATCCTAGCACTTTGGGAGGCTAAGGTGCGCAGATCACCTGAGGTCAGGAGTTTGAGACCAGCCTGGCCAACATGTTGAAACCCCGTCTCTACTAAAAATACAAAATTAGCCGGGCAAGGTGGGGCATGCCTGTAATCCCAGCTACTGGGAAGCTGAGGCGGGAGAATCGCTTGAAACCAGGAGGCAGAGCTTGCAGTGACCCTATGGCGCCACTGCAGTCTAGCCAGGGCAACAAAGCCAAACGCCATTTGAAAAAAAAAAAAGAAAGATTTGCGTTGTGCTTGCAAGACATGCATTCATGAAATTAGGACTTACTTGTAGTACAGTAGTAAATAGAATAGGTCCTGGGTCAATCTGCCCGAGTTCTAATCCCAGCTCTGACTCTCATTCCCTCATTGAACTTGGACAAATGTCTTATTTGTCTGTGCTTCAGTTTCCTTATTTGTATATTGGGGATGAGTAATAACACCTATTACTCATCCTGTTCTGAGAAATCAGTGAGGTGATGAACGTGTGGCACTAAGAACAGTGCCTGGCAAACATAAGTAACTGCATATAGTAATTTTATGTTCTCCACATTCTTTCACTGTGTATCCTAGTTTTATTTGAGAAAATATATTCGCTAACTTCTCCGGGATAAGATTCAGGACAGGCAGGAAATATTGAAAAACAGTGTTATTTAAGTGATCCTTTCTTAGTCCTAGAAATATCTAATATATTTCAGGTGTCTTCTTGATACCAAGAAACTTGCCTGAACCAATTCATATTTTATATGCTGAAGCTAATTCTTTCAAATACAAAACCTCTTCTTCAACATCTTCACTATTGAATTTGGTTGCATATTAATGTATGTAGACAATTATATGAAGATCAGTATTCTAAAAGATACTCAGTTTTAAGGTGACTTTCTGAGAGGAAGGTAAAATATTTTTATCTGGATGTAATCGTTGAGTTCCATTTTGCCATTTTTATGTACAAAGATATCTGCCCTAAGATTATTTTACAGACCCTATTAGTTTCATTTGATCCAATGGCTGGCATATCCCCTTATGTTTTTGTAATCTGTAGAAGTATGAATGGGGTATTGTAAATGTGCTTGTTTGATCAAGGAGTTTTAAAAGCTCAATTATTAGTTCCTTAGAAGAGAAGAGACAAGGAGAGTAGGTAGAATGTGTCCTGAAACCTGAAACACCAGGATTCTATTCCTGCTTCTGCCATTAGGAGCTGTTCGACCTCAAGTCTGTCCTAGAATCTCCCTGGAACTATCTCATATGAAGGATTTGAATAAGGTATTGTTTAAGATTTGTTACATATCTAATATTGTACGATTCTGTGATATCTTATTGGCTCCACATTTGTGAAGTGTATGCTTTGATTTAACTGACATGTCTATTTTCTTTCCCAGTTTCCTTAAAACTATTTGAAATGCCTTTAGCAATTGACCAGCCAGGGTCAGAGATGCAGCCTTCAGCTCTAAAGTAGAAATAATTACCTGGGTCTGCAAGGAAACAAGTCCATGGCCTTGACTTTGTTAGTATCCCATCTCCATCCACAGAGCTGTGGATCTAGGACTGTTTCATGGCATGTTAAGTGAATAAAGATAAGCTCCGGGGGCATCATACTCATACTATTAACAGACAATTGTTTGCATTTTTTTATTTTGCAGATGACAGACTAGAAATCTGAAAAGATAAATAACTGTACAAGGTGTTCCAAGTTGCCACTCGTCTGTATAATGTTCATTTTCCAGGGAGGCTGGGGAAGTTAATAATGGAACAGCTTACTCTCTGCTGCCACTCAGAGATACTTGAATTTCTCAAAGGGAAGATAAAAATACAAGAAGAACATATTTTTGACCTACTTCTTCCTTTGCAGTTTGAGGGCCTTCGTTTCCATGTTAACTTTCCCCTTTTAATATTAAATAGAGCTCTTTTAGCCTGACAACTATATATTTTAGCCCAGTAAATATTAAACAAATTATTGATAAATGCTCCTACAATAAATAGTTAGATGATGTGGAACTAGCTATTTCTTCCAGAATCAAGACCATAGAGTAGCTAAAATCACTGTCATAGGACTGAGTGTAAAAATTTAAGTTGCTGACTATAGTAAGTATAAATTAAGATAATATCACAACACAGGGGCTAACTTTAATTTCACTGTTATTTCAAAACCTATTCTGTAAAGACACTAATTTTCACCTTTCTCTTTTTTTTTTAGTCATGGACTCCTGCCCTGTAGGTCCTTCTGTGAGGCTGCAAAAGAAGGCTGTGAATCAGTCCTGGGGATGGTGAATTACTCCTGGCCGGATTTCCTCAAATGCTCCCAGTTTAGAAACCAAACTGAAAGCAGCAACGTCAGCAGAATTTGCTTCTCACCTCAGCAGGAAAACGGAAAGCAATGTAAGTCTCTGTGTTTCATTTCATTTTTAGAAGATTTTATTTGAGTATGCCATTTATACAAGAATGGATATAAATAATAAGTGTACAGTCTGATAAACTTTAACCAAGTGACAAGATCCATGTAACCAGAACCCAGATCAAGGAATAGAATATTAACAATATCCCCAGAAATGCCTTCAAGCCTGCTGCCTGTCGTATCTCACCCTTCCAAAAGAAACCTCTATCCTTACTTCTATCACCTTAGTTTTGCTTACTTCTGAACTTCATATAAATGGAATCATACAATATGTAACTTTTTAAAACCTGTCTTCGTTTGCTCAGCATTATGTTCAAGAAATTAATTACATCTTCATATTGTGGTTCATTCATTCTCATTGTTATACAGCATTCTAATATATGATTGAACTAAAATATATTTATCCATTCCGCTGTTGATGGACATTTGCATTGTATCCAATTTTCAGCTATTACAGTGATGCTATTACTATTCTTGTACATGTCTTTTTTTTTTTTTCTGGAGACAGAGACTTGCTCTGCCACCCAGGCTGGAGTGCAGTGGCATGATCTCAGCTCACTGCAACCTCTGCCTTTCGGGTTCAAGCAATTCTCCTGCCTCAGCCTCCCGAGTAGCTGGGATTATAGGCACATACCATCATGCCTGGGTAACTTTTGTATTTTTGGTAGAGACACGGTTTCGCCATGTTGGCCAGGCTGGTCTTGAACTCCTTATCTCGTGATCCACCCACCTTGGCCTCCCAAAGTGTTTGGATTACAGACATGAGTCACCCTTCCCAGCCTCTTGTGCCTGTCTTTAATTGAATATGGTTATATTTATTCAACAAAAAAGTTTTCTAAAGTGGTTGTACCAATTTATGCTCTTACCAGCTCCTTATGAAAGCTGTAGTTGCTCCAAATCCTTCCCAATCCTTAACATTGTCAGTCTTTTTCATTTTAACAATTTTGATGGGAGTATTGTGAAATGCCTGTCCAAATATTTTGCCTATTTTTTGATGCTCTGTCTTTTTGTCTTCGATTTATAGTTTTGTATGAATTCTGGATACAAGTCATCTGTTGGATATATGTATTGCAAAGATCTCATGCCCTATGGCTTGCCTTTCTACTCTTATTAGCATCTATGATGGAATAGAAGGTCTTAATTTTAATGGGTCCATAATATCAATCTTTTCTTTTGTGTTTTTTTTTCTGTGTCTTAAGAAATCTTCGCTTACCCCCAAACATAGAAATTTTTCTCCTATGTTTCTTCTAGAATCTTTATTGTTTTGACATTCAGTTTTATATCTACTATAATTCTGGAATTAATTTTTGTGCATGGTGAAAGGTAAAAGATAGGAATTAATTTTTTTCTATGTGTATATTCAATTGACCCACCATCATTTAATTATTTAGAAGACAATTTTTCCCTCTGCACTGTAATATCACTGCTGCTATCAATCAAGTGAATGATTACATGTATATCTATTTTTGAACCCTCTAATTGACAGAATAGAATTAAGACAATACCACACTATCTGGATTACTACAGTTTTATAGCATCTTTATATTGAATATTATATATGAATATTATTTTGAATACTTATAGCATCTTTATATTGAATATTTGTTCTTCTTAAAGATTGACTATTTTTGGCCGTTTGCATTTAATATAAATTTTAAAATCACTGTGTGATTTCCACAAATGCTGTTTTTGTTTTTGTTTTGTTTTTAAATTGGGACTGCATTAAATATATAGATCAAATTCAGGAAAATTTCTTTACAACAGTCAGTCTTCCAACCATAACAATTATATACTATGGTAATATTTAAGTAGATATTTTCAATGAGGCATTTTAAAATTTCTCTCAATTACGTGTTATAGGTTTAACCATAGAGATCTTGCACATCTTCCTTTAGATTTATTTGTGGTCTCTGGTGTTTTTGATGTTATTGTAAATTATGTATTTTTAAAACATTTCCTTTATTTTCTGTTTTTATGTATCCAAGAAATTTGATAAATCACTCAACAATTTTTATAATTTGTCTGTAAATTCATTTGAATTTTCTAAGTGCACAATCATGTCATCTAAAATAATGACAATTTTTTTCCTCCTTTTCAGTCATTCTTCTGTTTCTTCCATGTCAGAAAGAAGATTTTCAATATTTCACCTTTAATTCTGATGTTTGGTGAAGGGTTTTTAGGATACTCTTGGTCAGATTAAGGAAGCTCTTTCTATTTGTAGTTTGCTAAGACTTTTTAAAAAATCCTGAATGGGTTTTGAATTTTATTATTTTTTTCTATATCTATTAAGATGATGTATTATTTTTTCATATTATGCTAGTTACCTTTTAGAAATGCCACCTTTATTGAGATCATTCACATACTATAAAAGTCATCTGTTTAAAGTATATTATTAAGTGGTTTAGTATACACACAGAATTGTACAACCATCATAATCATCTATGATAATTTCAGAATGTTTTTATCACCCTAGAAAGAAACCTACACGCATTAGCAGTAAATTGCCATCCCTGTCCTCAGCCCCTGGTAAACACTAATTAACTTTCTGTTTCTATAAACATGACTATTTTGGACATTTAATATGAATGAAATCATACAGTATGGGACTCTTGTGACTGACTTCTTTCACATAGCAAAATATTTTCAGGGTTCATATATGCTGTAGCATGTATTATTAGTACTTCATTTTTATTGTCAATTGATACTCCACTGTAGGAATATACCACATTAAAAATCCATACATTAATTGAGGAATATTTGGACTGTTTTCACTTTTGGACTGTTATGAATAATGCTATCTGTATAATATTTGTGTATGAGATTTTGTGTTTTTGTGTGGACATACAGTTTTAATTCTCTCGGCTATATACCTAGGAGTAGAATTGCTGTGACTAGTATTAACTCTATGTTTAACATTTTGAGGAAATGCCACTCCTACAAACAATGTATGAGGGCTCCAGTGTTTCCACATTTTCACCACACTTGTCTTTTTTGTTTATAGCTGTCCTAGTTGACGTGAAGTGGTATCCCATTGTGGTTTTGATTTGCAGTTTGCTAATGACTAATTATGTTGAGCAACATATCTTGTGCTTGTTAGTGTTAGCCATTTGTATGCCTTATATTGAGAAATATCTATTCAAATACTTTGCCCATTTTAAAATTAGGTTGCCTCTTTAAATTGTTGAATTGTCAGGTTCTTTATATATTCTGGATACAAGTGTGCCTTTTAAGCTATATAATCTTCAAATATCTTCCTACATTCTTCAGGGACTGTTTTCATTTTAACAACAGTTTTTAACTTTGAGGAAGTCCAGTTTATCTGTCTTTTCTTTTGTTGCGTATGCTTCTAGTGTATGTATTTTAAAAATTGGCTAATACAAGGTGACTAATTATTTATTCCTTTGTTTTCTTTTAAGATTTTAATAGATTTAGCTCTTATATTTAAGTCATTGATCCATTTTAAATTAACTTTTCTGTATGTTGTGAAGTAGGAGTCCAACTTCTTTCATTTGCATATGGAAATTCAGTTTTCCTAGTATGTATTGTTGAAGAGCTATTCTTTCCCACTGAATGGACTTGGAGCCCCTTGTTAAAAAATAATTGGCCATAGATGTATGGGTTTATTTCTGGACTTTCAATTCTATTTTATTGATCTATCTATCTTTCTTGATTACCACAGTTTGTAATACATTTTGAAATTATGAAGCATGCGTACTTTCACTTTTTAAGGATTACTTTAGCTGTCCTGGGTCCCTTGCCTTTCTGTATAAATTTTAGGATTAACTTGTCAATTTCTGAAACAAATTCAGCTATAATTTTGATAAAGATTACATATGTAAATATACCATTCAATCTTTGCTAAAAGAGCTGGAATGGCTATACTAATATTTGATCAAATAGATTTTAAAACAAAATTGTTACCAGAAAAAAGGAGGGATTTTTTAATGATAAAGGGTCAATTCATCAGGAAAACATAACACAGAACCAGAAATACTTAAATTCGACAGAACTGAAGGAAAAATAGACAATTCAACCATAATATTCCACTGTCAATAATGAGTAGAACTGGGTAGAAGATTAAAAGGGAAATACAAGACTTATAAAGCATGATAAACCAATGAGATCTAATAGACATCTGTAGTACACTCCACCCAACAATAGAGAATATATGTAAACACATATGCACCTAAAAATTTCCATTTTTAAACTTACAACCTATTTGTGTTTCTGAATATAAAGTATGCCTTTTACACACAGTATATAATTGAATCTCATATTTTTATCTATGAAACAAATCTCTGCCTTTTGATTGTAGTGTTTAATTCATTTACACTTAATGTAATTATAAGTATTTGCATATGCCATTTTGAAATTTGTTTTCTCTATGACTTTTGTATTTCTTGATCCTTCATTACTGACTTTTTTTGTGTTAGATATATTGGGGTGTGCCATTTTAAATTTCTTGTTGCTTGGCTATTTTTTTTAGTTATTCTTATTGGTTGTGCTGGAACTTAAAATTAACGTCTTAAGTTATAACAGTCTAGTTCAGATGAATCCCAACTGAATTTCAACAATATCTACACTTTGCTTCCGTATAGCTTTGTTTCTTCTTCCTTCTTTGTACCATTATGCATACAAATTACACCTTTGTATAATATAATCTCAACATAGGTTTATTGATTATGATGATAAATTATTGATTTATGCAGTTGTTTTTAAGAATCAGAATAATAAAAGATTTGTAGAAAAAATACATTTCTTTTATCTTACTTTTACCTATTTAATTACCTCTACCAATACCTTTTATTTCTTCATATGGATTCAAGTTACTGTATACTGTCCTTTTATTTTATCCCAAAAGACTTTCTTTAGTACTTCTTACAGGGTGGTTCTGTTAATAGCAAATTCTCTCCACTTTTGTTTATCTGAGAATATCTTAATTTGTCTTTCATTTTGAAAGGATATTTTGCTGTACATAGAATTTTTGTTTGACAGTCTTTTATTTTCAGCACTTTGAATATGTTATCCCACTTCCTTTTGGACTCCTCAGTTTGGATGAGAAGTCAGATGTTAACCTTTCTGAAGCTCCATTTTATCTGATGAGTTGCTCATCTCCTGGTGTTTTCAAAATTTTCTGTGTCTGATTTTTGATAGATTAATTACAATGTGTCTAAGTGTAGATCCTTTAGAGTTTATTTGAATTTTTGTACTTCTTGGTTATGCAGATTTATGTTTTTCTCCAAATTTGAGAAGTTTTCAGCTATTATATCTTCAAACATTCTTTCTGACTCATTCTTTTATCTCTTTCTGGGACTCCCATTATGAGTATGTTGGTACATCCTCCAAGTCATTAAGGACATTTTAATTTTTCTTCTTTTTTTCTTTCTGTTCCTTAGACTAGATAATCTCAGCTTACTTATCTTAAGGTTTGCGGATTTTCTCTTCTGCCTGATCAAGTCTGCTGTTAAGTCTTTCTAGTAAATTTTTAATTTCAGTTATGATATATTTTACTGCATAATTTCTAATATTTTAAAATAATCTATATATCTTTATTAATATGTTGTATTTTTTGAGACATTGCTCTTATACTTCCCTTTAGTTCTCTAGAAATGTGTTCCTTAGTTCTTTGAATGAGTTAAAATAACTGATTTAAAAGTCGGTCCAGTAAATTCAATGTCTGAGCTTCCTCAGGAAGTTTTTGTTGACTGTTTTCTCCCCCTGTATATGGGCATATGTTCCAGTCTCTTTGGACATCTTGCAATTTTTTGTTGAAAGTTGGACATTTTAAATAATATAATGTTCAACTCTGCAAGTTGAATTCTTTCCCCTAACATTTGTTGCTGTTTCTGTTTCTTGTTGCTTTAATTATTGTTATTTATTTGTTCAATGAGTTCCCTGAACAACTTATGTTAAGTTTGTTCTTTGTCATGTGTGGCCACTGAAGTTTTTGCCCAGATAACAGCCTAGTGGTCAACTAATGATTGGACAGAATTTCCTTAAATGCCTTTAACAGGTATATATTCTAGTCTTTGCCAAGGGATTCTGTGCATGTTAGGGCACATAGTCAGTGCTGTAGCAGAGTTGACACTATAGCAGAGTCAATACTATAGCAGTCAATACTGTAGCAGAGTTTACAGCTCTGCCTTATCCTTTAATTTCTGCTTGTACAGGGTCTCAATGTCTGCCACAGGTGAGATATTTGGGCCTTTCCGGGTCCTTCTTAGGTATATGCATTCCTGCACATTCATGGGATCTTTTAGATTCTCAGCAATGTATTAGAGCTTTTCAAATTTTCCTACAGGAATTCCCCACATTTTTCTTTTAATTTTTCTGGTTAGCTTCTTGTTTGCCCCGAGTGATATCCCCACCTCAGACAGTTACAGTGTTAATCAGTTATTAATATTATTTTTTTAGAAACACCCTGGGGAAAAGGCTTTTGCACTGAGTAAGCTCTTATTCAGGTCAAATAATCACATTTGCTCTGAAGTGAGTTTCCAGGGAGCTAACAGACAAGAAAAATAATGACAATTCTTTGGTAATGGGGCATTGTGGAGAGCTCCAAGCATGTTTTTCCCCTTCTAGTGGCTGCTTGGCTGCTAATTTTCACAGCTGATGTAGTTGTGAGGTTATCTAGATCAATAACCATATCTTATCACCTATTTTCTTAGACCATGCCTGACACTAGGTGCTAAAAGTTGAGTTTTCTGGAAACAGTAACTGAGATGGAGTTTGGTGTACAGAGTATTTATTAAGCTTCAGCCTTTGTGTTAAGGGAGGGAGAGAAAGCAGAATTGGGCAGAAGGAGTTGAAATATGATCCAGGCCCACCAAAGCCTCAGCTAAATCCTTGGGGAGTTCTGGAATGTATTAGGCCTACAAGAGTTATCCCATGTTGAGCCAAAATAGTCGAGTCTATGTGTCTCCACCTCAATCAGTCATTGGATGTGGTCCTTCCTGGGAACAGTGTGCCACTGGGTGAGGCAGATCTCGTCAGTGCTCCACAGCCGAGGCAAAACCCGAAGGATCTGACAGCTAAAGGCGGTGGGCCAGCAAATGTAGCAATAGATTCTTTCTTGAAGGGTAGACATATATGGCCAGATCGTATATGTGATATGGGCCAGACACATATATGATCACATGTATGTGCCACATATATGATCACTAGGCACATATGAGGCCAGATAGCCTTAATTTAATCAGAGACTAAGCTGATTTTGCCTCATTGTTATAAGGCTACGTCTACCTCTGGTTTTTCTCCATTCTGAGAGTGTGGAGTAGTCTCAACTGAGAAACTGGGAGGCTTACTATATTCCCTTCCTCCTTGGGTAGTTCCAAATTTTATTTTATTTTCTGCTCAGAGAAGTATAATTTCTGTAATTTCCATTCTACTTTTCTGAAGTTTTCTGCTTAGTTCTTTAGCCTCCTGCCCTCTGTGGCAAATGCCTTGCAAGGCAGCCCTCCCAAGTGATAGATCTGCTTCTCTATGTCTCCCCTTTCACTGCTTACCTGGCCCCTTAGTATCTGGCTGCTTCAGCAACACCAAACTCTAATTTTTGTCTCTTCGCCTTTGTGGAATTGCCAAAAGTTCTGCTGGCTTATCTTCTCTTTGCAGTGGTCACATGTGTAGCACCATGCCAAGAACTGGCAAGTTCCATGAGGGACAAGGCATTCACAGATTGTAGACTCTTAGGGCATGTTCTCACTTAGCTAAACGATGAAAATACATGGACACATAGAGGGGAACAACTGATACTGGGGCCTACCAGAAGGTGGAGGGTAGGAGGAGAAAAAGGATCAGGAAAAATAATTAATGGGTACTAGGCTTAATAAGTGAGTGATCTGTACAACAAACCCCTATGACACAAGTTTACTTATATAACAAACTTGCATATGTACTTTTGAACTTAAAATAAAACTTTAAAAAAAATGTAGATTCTTTGTTCTACAGTTATCTTCTCTCTGGGACCTTGGCCACTCACATCTTAATTATCTCATCAGCCCTCAGATGCCTTCAAACAGATGTTTCTTGTGTTTTATCTGGCTTTTCTAGTTGTACTTGACCGGGGCATTGATCTACTGCAAGTTACTACATCATGGCCAGAAATGGAAGTTTGTTTTCTTTTTCACACATTGTTTAGTAGAGGTCTGCTGCTAAATTAGGATTCCCTCCAAAAGACAGTATATAGCTAAAAGCCATT
Source organism: Nomascus leucogenys (assembly GCF_006542625.1). Taxonomy (NCBI): domain Eukaryota; kingdom Metazoa; phylum Chordata; class Mammalia; order Primates; family Hylobatidae; genus Nomascus; species Nomascus leucogenys. The sequence continues at coordinate 38,901,146 of NC_044400.1, forward strand.
AGAAGGCTGAGTGAGTAAAACTGAAAGAGAAATCCTTTAAGTCTTTTCTGTTTTAAATACATTTTCTCCTGTTTTATAAGAATGCTTGCAGTCTTCATTAGTGGTCATTTGGAAAATATAACCCATTGATACAGGATTTAAGAATTCATGGAGAAAACTTGAAAATCAAAAAATCATCAGTGTTATGTAACACTGTTGCTCAAAACATACCAGTTCTTGAAAATCAAAATAACATTATTAGTATCTTTTTTTTTTTTTTTAAGACGGAGTCTCTGTCGCCCAGGCTGGAGTGCAGTGACGCGATCTCTGCTCACTGCAAGCTTCGCCTCCTGGGTTCACGCCATTCTCAGGAGAATGTCTCAGCCTCCGGAGTAGCTGGGACTACAGGTGCCCACCACCACTTCCGGCTAATTTTTTGTATTTTTAGTAGAGACCTGGTTTCACCGTGTTAGCCAGGATGGTGTTGATCTCCTGACCTTGTGATCCGCCCACCTCGGCCTTCCAAAGTGCTGGGATTACAGGTGTGAGCCACTGTGCCCAGCCCATTATTAGTATTTTTTAATAACAAACTAAAATGCCACTTAAAACATTGGCTCTCCAATATCAGAGGATATTGCAAATATTCTAATCTTGGAAAAGATTGAAGATCTTGGAAAAAATCTTAGAAAGATTGATGAAACATTTATATTTAAAAATGTACGTTTAAAGAGAACAGAAATTTCCTAAGTACACTCATCTGAGGTCCTCTACTTGTCAGATAATCTTTTTAGAATTCTTGGTTGTAATATTTTTTTCATGTAGAGATAATTCTCCAAAAATGCATCTGATAATTGGTGTTTGATGTAATATTTACCTAGAATTTAAAATAAGTATTCTGTCTCTTGCTTTATGGGTAAACAGGATGCTGGACATATTCATAGTTTGTGTGCTATAGAGAAAGTTACTGCCAGCTACAATCTTTGTATATGCATAAGAATGTAATTTCTTGTATACACAGTTACTAAAAAGTATAAGAATATATTGTATGCCAACCAGAAAAGTGTTTATTATATAACACAGTCTTAATCATACAAGGGATTATGCTATAGAGCCACTTTATAAATACAACTGATGTAGTTTTTCTTTCATTTTTTCATTCAATATTGATTGAGCACTTTTTCTTTTCTGAGTATCATTCCAGGTACTCTGAAAAAGTAAAAGTAATCATGGTGATCATAATTTTAATCTATATCTGTTTAACGCATTGGTTCTTAACTGGGGTGATTTTGCAGCCCCCATTTGGGAACATTTGGCAATGTCTGTAGACATTTTTGGTTGTCACAACTGTGAGAACAGGGGAAGTTAACTACTAACACCTAGTAGGTAGAGGCAAGGTATGCTGCCAAACATCCTACAACGCACATGCAGGACAGCCTCCCACAACAAAAAATTACGTGGCCTAAAATGTTAGGAGTGCTGCTTTTGAGAAACCGTGGTCTAGGGCTATATGTTTTGCAAAGTACTTTCTAACAGTAATAATAATAATAATAGTTTAACATACTTCCTACCTCTAAGGAGTGTTAAACCTAATCTGTGATACCCACGTGTAAGAAACAGAATGTTAAAAGAGCATTAATAACTACATGTAAACATGCTGTGATACAGAAAGTATAAAAGGACACAGGCTAAATGTCAATGGAATAGAGTGGAGTCAATTACATAAACGAATCCTGAATATTTTAAAAGAGAAAGGCTCCTACTTAGCAAAGAGGACGGAAGAAGGTGTTCTGGTGGAGATGTTCGGCACCGTGGACTTGCATTGGGTGTCAGGTTCCTACTTAGCCGATGAAATGAGTGGTGACTAAAAGTTGACTCTTGTCTCAATCATCTGCTTCCAACTTGTGAGATCATTTGCCCAAGGAAATAGTAATTCCCTCCCTTTACATTGTGTACCCCATTCTCCTTTCTGAAGTGCTTTCACAGCTGTTAGTTCAATTTGCTTCCAGAGTAAATCTCCAAGGTATTATCATCTTTATTTTATAAATTAAGAAACTGAGGTTCAGGAGGTCATTCCCAGCTTATTTTAAATCCAGTCCCCCAGGCTCCATCCTCCCCCAAATAGTCCACCATCCTGGGACCATCTTGAGATTTGGTTATTAATCCTTATTAATACCCGCTGCTACAGCCCCCTTCTCACAAGAGCTCTCACGTGTCTTTCCAGAGTGAATCGAGCCAAAACCCACAACTTGTAACAGCGGCTTTTCCCAATGCATAGCTCTGTAAATTCGATTCATCTTCTCTTAATATCCTTTAAATCAGTCATAACTCCTAAGGTATTTTGTTCCCATATAGAAGGACACACAGTTGTCTTATCCTTTCTATCTTATGTTGATGCTAGGTCTTGTAAAGTAAATAGTGTGCTAAAGTGATAATGCTGTGGGAACTGTTCGTCAGAGGTTTTAAAATAAACATTTGTGTGTTTCCATAGCTGAGATGTGAGAACTCAGGGGGCTAAAGTTCAGGACCTATCAATCATGCTGAGCTTTCTGACTAATCCTTTACCTAGTCTGTAATCATATGTGGAAAGTTGATTTTAAATCGTATTTCTGTGGGCCTGAAGAGATCTCTCTGCCATGAAAGAACCTCAATTATTTATTCATTCATTTTCCTCTGCCTTTTCATAGCACCTTATTTGCTCTGTCTAGCTCCCGTTGCTGCTAGCAACCATTTCAGTGCACAAGCAGCAAAATGATAGTTTCAGGATCCTGGTGAAACACATAGTCCGAATTTCTCCTATTGAATTGCGGGTTTATTTGGAAGAAATAATTTAATACTATTTCTTTGAGGTACTTACATCAGTATTTTGCTAGAGATAGATGAGGTACTTATATGGATATTTTGCAAATAGCATTGTGAAGGCGCTGAGCATGTCTCTCAAGCCCTTTAAACCTCTATTGCTCCAACTTTACAATAGAAATAATAATACCTAAGTGGTAGAATTGTGTTATGGGCTAAATGGGATAATGTATTTGAGATAACTTTATTTGAGAGAAGCCACATGCCCTGTGCAAATGTAAATCCTTCAATTCAACAGACATGTAGTAAGTGTATTCCATGTACCAGGCAGTTTACCAGGAACTGGAGAAGGCATGAAGACAGGCATATTTTTAAAGAGTTCATAGGCCAGTGGGGAGATGGACATGGGACGCGCAGACACAGACCTGAGACAAGGAGTTGAGCCATGGTACATTTGGGAGAGACGTGAGACAGTGGTGGGGTGGGGGTCATGGGAGTGGGAAGGGAAACAGGCCAATAAAGAGTAGATTACTGGTCAGGCGTGGTGGCTCACACCTGTAATCCCAGCACTTTGGGAGGCCAAGGAGGGTGGATCACTTGAGGTTAAGAGTTCGAGACCAGCCTGGCCAACGTAGTGAAACCCCATCTCTACTAAAAATATAAAAAAGCCGGGTGTGGTTGCATGTGCCTGTAATCCCAGCCCCTCAGGAGGCTGAGGCAGGAGAATCGCTTGAGTCTGGGAGGTGGAGGTTGCAGTGAGCTGAGATCGTGCCACTGCACTCCAGCCTGGGAGATGGAGCAAAACTCTATCTCAAAAAAAAAAAAAAAAAAAAAAAAGTAGATTACTAAACCAGCTACCATAGTGGGCAACTGGAGCAATCCCATGGGAAAATCTGGGAACTAGTGTACAACATATGGTTTAGAATTAGTCTACTAGAGGGGTGAGGGAGCTGGGGTATGCACTTCCTTTAGTCTTTGAAACTGACAGTGTCTGTTACAGCCCATAAGGACAATGTCCTATAGGAGAAGAGATGTGGGGTTGTGAAGCAGGGAGTATAAACTTGGCTGCCCCTGCGATGGAAGACTTTTGTCCCTGTTGGTTTCTTCTTCATTCGTAGCACTATTTGCCTTTGGTTTCTAAAACATTGCTATTCTGATCTGCCTCTCACTGCCCTGGCCACCCTTTAGTCTCCTTCCTTTTTCTACTGGCCCCTTAAATGTTGATATTCCACAAGATACTATTTTCAACCTTCTTTTCTCAACATCTTATATGTTTTCTCTGGGAAATCTCATATTTGCTTATAGCCACATATCACTGATGATTCTTAAATCTATCTATCATCCCCAATTTTATTCCACTTCCCTAAGCTTCAAACCTCCATTCCACTGTCCTTGCTTACACCTCTCAAGAAAAACTCCTTTGTCCCCACATCTCCAAGGGCCTCTACCTCTGTGGCTATATCCCATAGTAGTTCTCAGTAGTTTTTGACCTCCAACAACATTTGCTAATTTTTTTTTCTTTTTTTGTTTTTAGATGGAGTCTTGCTCTGTCACCCAGCCTGGAGTGCAGTGGTGCAATCTTGGCTTACTGCAGCCTCCGCCTCCCGGGTTCAAGCAATTCTCCTGCCTCAGCTTCCCAAGTAGCTGAGACTGCAGGTGTGCGCTACCACACCCAGCTAATTTTTGTATTATTGGTAGAGATGGGGTTTCACCATGTTGGCCAGGCTGGTCTCGAACTCCTGACCTGGTGATCCGCCTGGGATTACAAGCATGAGCCACCATGCCCGGCCAGCATTTGCTACATTTAATCCCTCCCTCCTACCTGATAAACTCTTCACCTGACTTCCAGTTGGGTTTTCCTCTTCCTTTGGCCACTTATTCTAGTTTCCTTTGTGTTTTCTCCTCATTTCTCTCACCTGTAGACACTGGAGTGCCTCAGGCCTTGGATCTCTCTCCTTTTGGTGATCTAATTCAGGCTCATGGCTTTAAATACCACTGGTACACTGACAACTACAAATGCGGATCTCTAGCCCACATCCCTCCTCTGACCTCTGGACCTGCATGCATATGTATGCTTGCGGCATACACACACACACGCGCGCGCGCGCACACACACACACATTTGCCTTCTATTTGTTTCTATTTAAGTTTCTAAAAGGCATGTCAAACGAAACAGGTACAAAACGAATCCGATATTGCCCATGCGCTTTGTCTTCTCCCAGCTTTTCCCTCCTTAGTCAATAACAATGTCGTTCTTTCAGTTGTTCTAGTTAAAAACTTGGGGTCATCCTTGACTCTTCTTTTTCCCTTTCACACCATATCTGATTTGTCTGCAAATTTTAGTGGTTCAACTGTCAAAATGTATGCGTGATCCAACCAGTGCTCACTGTCTCCACAACCACCGGGCCCAGCTCACTTGGATTTGTGCCTGGATTATCCTTCCAGCCTCATTATTGGCTTCCTTGCTGCCTCCCTCTGCCCCTTTGCCTCTTCCTTGATACCTCCCTATGCACACAGCAGAGAAAGGGGTCTTTTAAACTTTCACATCTATTCTCTCTGTTTCCTAAGGCTTTCCCTCTCACTCAGTATAAAAGCCCTTGGTCTTTACAACTGTCAGGCCTTCATCAGTATTGCTGCATTGCACAACTGCAGGAGAATACCAGTCATATAGAAAGCAATGTGAATAGTAAAACGGGAGAGTTCCCTGATTCCCCTCTCAGCACATGCAACAAGGGTCTGTCCTGTGTGGTCACCCTGCAGCTCAAACCCCTAGGGGGAGCATGCAGACGGGCAGGTGCAGAGGCCTGCAAGAGTGCTTTTGGACTCCAGCCCCACCGCAGGATCTGGGGGTGGGTGTTTGTGGCTCCTGAAGCCCAAGTGGGCAAGCTCTTTTTTTTTTTTTTGAGATGGAGTCTTGCTCTGTCGCCCAGGCTGGAGTGCAGTGGCACAATCTTAGTTCACTGCAACCTCTGCCTTCCGGGTTCACGTGATTCTCCTGCCTCAGCCTCCCGAGTAGCTGGGACTACAGGCACGCCGCCACCACGCCCGGCTAATTTTTGTATTTTTAGTAGAGATGGGGTTTCACCATATTGGCCAGGCTGGTCTCCAACTCCTGACCTCGTGATCCACCCGCCTCAGCCTCCCAAAGGGCTGGGATTACAGGCGTGAGCCACCGCGCCTGGCCTGCAAGCTCTTTTAAATTTGCCTTCTGCAGACGGCTTGTGCGTTAATCAACTCAATGGACCCTCTGCCTTATAGCAAGGGCAGGGAGCCAGTGTGACAGCCTTCTGTACCCCAAGTTCTTGCTCAGTGTACTGGAAGAATTAGATCACATGTGAGCTCCAAGGATGAGTGCAGGGTTTTATTGAGTGGTGGAGGTGGCTGTCAGTGAGGTGGATGGGGAGCCGGAAGCAGGGGAATGGAGTGGGAAGGTGGTCTTTCCCTGGAGCCGGAGCACCCAGCGGCCAGACTTCTCTGCTGAACTCCCCTCTGTGGCCGAACGTCTCTCTTCTTCTCTCTTTCTCTACCAAGTTGTTCCGTTTTCGCTGGTCTGCTGGTTCCAATATTCAGCCGCTCCGTGTGTGTGCGCGCTAAGGTCTTGGGTTTATATGGGGGCAAGATGAGGGGTGTGGTGGGCCAAAGAGCAACTTTTTGGGTGTGAAAACAGAAATGCCTGTCCTCACTTAGAGCTGTGGGTCTTCCAGCTTAAGGGTGGGGCCTTTGTTGGGGAACCGCCCTCTTCTACCCAGCATTTCCGCCTCCTGTCTGTACCATTTGTACCTCCTAGAGTTGTGCAACATAGACATCCCACCCTACATTATCTGGCGCTGATTGCCTCTCTGACTTTTCTCCTGTTTTTGCTGTCTAGGCTGTAACTACTCTGTTCCATCTGCCTGCAACGTTCTTGCCCCAGATATCTCCCTTTCGTTCATTTAATCGGCTGCCAGCAACTGTCTGCAGGGCTGTTACATAGAACATGTTAGGGAGAGTGGTCAAAAATGAGATGAAGAAGAGAAGCTATGTGAGGAACAGCTGTCATTATTGTTGTTATTTGGGTAGTGATAGAGCTAAGGATATGCCAGAATTCTTATGAAGAAACTTCATGATCAACTTTTCTGGTACTTAACATTTCATTTTGCTGTAACTTGAAGCTTTAAAAATAACTTTAAGTCCCTAACAACTTCTTTTGATCAGTGACCATGAGAAATGCCCATCCTGTGGATTTCCACTGTTTTTCTGGGAGAATTACAGGCTTGTTTTGACTTTGCTATGCCACATACCCAGGATAAAGAAGCAGTGCCAGATAGAATAGATTTCTTGTGGAGCCTAAATACGACCAGTTCTCTTTGGGCTCTGTAATTCTTGTTTATAGATCATTTGAGATTAGGTTTCTATTCTCTGCCAAATATTGCTTTGCTTGAAGTGGCACAGTCGTTCCTAAAACAGAAATATAGAGGTTTTCTTTCCTTATCTGCATTCATTCTTCTCACTTTCTTGCCAAGCTAGCTGCTTGGCTTACAGGTTGATAGCTCAGAAACTCAAGATCATACGTTGATCCTTGGGCTTATTACAGAATATTATTTTGTTCAGTGGCCGGAGACCAAGACCATCTGCATTTTGTCAATATTATGCCTCTGAATCAGAAATCAGAATCACATTTCAGAACCACAATCAGAAATCCACATTTGTGGTCTTACAGATTACAGTAGAATATGGAAATTTTTAGCAACAAGTCAAAAATCTGATATTAGTTAATATATATGATCATAAGTGCACATCCCTGGGCCTATTTTGGTCAATAATCAGTTCTGATTACTCTAACAAGAATGCTGCTCATTTGCAATTCAAAACATCATCTATTTTAATTCTGTATTCAGCTTTGTACGCCCCATCAGGGTCAATTTAATCACAGCTGATAGATCTTTACAGAACCAGGTAAATGAAAAACAAAGTGCTGTTTTTTTTTCTTTCACATAGCAGAAATATTAGCTTAGTTCTAAGTTTCATATTTGTTTCCCAAAATTCCTGGGAAAGGATACTATCAATCAGTTCTTTTTGAAATTGAGCAACAGTAATGTGGCAATTGTCTAGTAATTCAGACATCCTAGAGTTTGAACTCTAAACTCTGGGCTACCCACTGAAAATAATGCATGATTCAGTATCATCACATGAAAATCTATGAATCTCTTTTGAAATTGTGACTTCATTCTGCTAAATAGCATTGTGAGCTTCATAACTGCAATTCCATTGAGCTCAGCAATTGGGAAGTAATTTGAAGTCTCCATTCTCACCTGCTCTATCCATATGTTCATTCTGTGTCTGAAACCCTGCACACATTTAAACAAAAAGTTAAGTTCTTATCGAGGAGGCAGTGCAACATAGTGCTTTAGATATGTGGTCTTCCAGATATTTTTGCTGTGTACCCTCGAAGGATTTTGACAAAGTACACAGCCCTTGTACAATTTTAAATTAATATCTAAAAAATTTTAACTGTGAATGTAAATAGTGTCAGATAACAGAATTTAAAGAATATTACAATAATTGACATATAACTATTTTAAATGTGTCTAGTGAAACCTAAATCCTGTAGTACCTTGACATTCACCAAACATTAAAAAATTATAAGCTCCTTTTATAACACTCAGCAAATTTTACTTTGCTCCTTTTTCCCTCTGAACTCATTTCTATTTCCTTTCACCTACAGAATTTCATTACAGTGTAATATCTTTTTAATGCTTAGATTATTTTTATCCTCCTACCACGCATCTCTAGAACAAAACTGTGCATAAATGGAAATTATTACTTTAAAAAACTTTCCTTCAGTCATAAGACTCTGAGTGTCAACAGTTTATTTTCTGATTAATTTATCAAAAAGTTGTACTTTCAATCTATTATAAATGTTTATAAATAATTACTAACCTTAAATGTGACATATATTAGAATTCCATAAATCTTGATGTATTAGATGCAGTTTGTTTTCTTTGAACACTGGTTTGTGTAGACTGTATCAAAGTTTGGCATCAATTGTGTCCCCACTTTTTTCTTCTAGATGGTAGTGCTTTGAAAACTTATTCATATGATTAAACACATGGGCATAGAAAGAGTTTTATTGAATAATGGCATTCAATTATTTGAGAAGCTTCCCACTGTACTGTCAAAAAGCAAATAGTAATGATTTATCATTAAAATTATTTGTAATAATTTATCATTAAAATTATTTTTAATGGTTAGATGACAACTTGATTAGATTCTCCTTCCATTTTTGAAAGCACAGACTTGGAAAGCACCTTACTTGCAAATGCATTTGTTACCCAGTCAGTAAGGCCATTCATGTTCTCTACTTCTGAGAATATTACCTATCAAATATCTGTTTATTACTCTTTCACTTTGAGGCACTTTATTTAGCTCTATATATTCAGAAAAATTTGTAAAAAATGGAAATATTGGTTAATTTCAATTTTTTCTAATACAATATTTTTATAAAATGCTTTTTATATTATTACATGCTTTAAATATATATTTATCAAAACTTGGAGCTGTCGGTTTTGTTCATCCAGTTTACGTAAAATTTATCTAACTGGTAATGCCAGTCTTCAATGTCAAACTTACTCATCAAATCAGAGTCACTTTCTAAAAGAAATAGGCTGACTTTAGTTTTTGTTTAAATTTCCATACAGTGAAATTCACTGTATGTGTGTGTATATATAGTTCTGAGTTTTAACACATGCGTAGATATTTGTAACCACCACAAAATTAGATTACTGAACAGTTCTATCATCCTACATATATCATCTTCATCTTGTCCTTTATGGCCAAAACCACACTCCAAACCTCTGGAAACTGCTGATCTGTTCTCCACATCTCTGGTTTGGCTTTTCTAGAATGCCACACATGGAATCATACAGTATATTCCCTTTTGAGACCTGCTCCTTTCCCTTAGGATAATGCCTTTAATATTCATCCATGTTGTTACATGTATCAGTGGTTATTTTTAATGTTTACTAGTATTCCATTGTATGGCTGTACCTCAATTTGTTTATTTGCTCATTGAAAGGAATTTGATTGTTTCCAGTTTTCTAGTAATTGTGAAAATTACTGCTGTAAACATTCACTTGCAGTTTTTATAGGCAAATTTCTCTAAGATGAATACCTAGATTGGTGTCTGTCAACTGTTTTTCCAGAGTGGCCGTATCATTTTGCATTCCCATCAGTAACAATGTACACAACTTCCAGTTGCTTCACATCTTCACCAGTACTTGGTATTGTCAGATTGACTTTTGTTGTTTCTGTGTTGACCATTCTAATAGGTGTGTAGAAGCATCTCACTGTGGTTAAATTTGCCTAATGATGAACATCTTTTAATATGCTTAATTGCCATCAAAATATCACCTTTATGAAGTGTCTGTTCGTATCTTTTGCTCATTTTATGGCAGGAGTGGGGGGTTGTTTGATTTCTTACTGTTGAGTTTTGAGAGTTCTTTGTATATTCTGGGTACAAGTCTTTTGTTCAATATATGATTTGGGAATATTTTCCCACTCTCTGTACCTTGTCTTTTCATTCTCTTCACAATGTCTTTCACAGAACAAATGTTTTTATTTACCAATTTTTTAATGCAACATACTTTTGTATCATATAAGAACTATTCACCTATCTCAATTGCATAAAGATTTTCCTTCATAATTTCTCCCAAGACTTTTTCAGTTTTCATTTTATGTGACTTGCATTGAGTTACTTTTTGCCTAAGGTATAAGGTATAGGTCAAGTGGCATTTTTTTCCTTTTCCAAATGCATGTCCATTTGTTCCAGACACATTTGTTAAAAGGCCTATATTTCCCCTATTAAATTGCTTTTGCACCTCCATCAAAAATTAATTGACCTTATTCTCGTGGGTCTATTTCTGGACTGTTCATTCTGTTTCATTAATTTATGTGCTCATTCCTTAACCAAACCACATTGTTTTGATTAGTATGGCTTGATATTAAGACTTAACGTCTAATAGTATGAGTTTTTCCACTGTGTTATGTCTCAAAATTTATTTTTCAGTTGCAGTTTTTTGCCTTTCTATGTAAGTGTTAGAATTAGCTTGTCTATGTCTACAAAAAAAAATGTTCCAAAGATCTTGATTGGATTTGTATTAAAGCTGTGGATCAATTTGGGGAGACTTGGCATCTTAAACATATTAAGTCTTTCAAACCATGAACTTGGTTTATCATTTATTTAGGTCTTTCTTGATTCTTCTATTGGCGTTTATAATTTGCTCATATAGGTCTTGCACATATTTTGTTAGATACTTTGAGAGCTATTGTAAAAGGTACTGATTTTAAAACATTGAGTTCCCATTGTTCATTGCTTGTTATGGTAAACATAGTTCTGAGATGGTTCCCAGGGTTCCAGTTCTGTGGTTCACTCATCCTGTATAATCCCCTCACCTCTGAATGTGGGGATGAACTGAATACGAAGTTGCAGTCACTCTTGTAATTAGATTATGGTTTATTTGGCATAGCTGACTTTAAGAAAGGTAGAATATCCTCAGTAGACCTAATCAGGTAATCCCATAAACTAAATCTCATTTCCTAGGAGTTTTTATTATGAAAGATGTTGAATTTTATCAAATGCTTTTTCTGTATGAGTTGGCATGATCATGTAGTTTTTCTTTAGCTTGTTAATGTAGAGATTACATTTATTACTTTTTGACTGTTAAATTAGCCTTGCATTCCTGAATAAATTCCAGTCAGTTGATTATTTTGATTTTCTTTCCTTAGTTTATCTTATCTGGGTTCTGCTGAGATTCTTGAGTTCCAAAAAAATTCCAAAGATTAGATTCTTGAGTCTAAATTTATATCTTTCATTTGATTTAGAAAACTTCAGCCATTAAATTTTCAAACTTTTCTTCTGTACAAATCTCATTCTCCTTCCTTTTCTTCTTAGATTTTTAATGACATCAATATTGGACCTTTTGCTAATATACAACAGGTACCTGAAGTTATGTTCATTTTTTGAAAACTTTTTTCTCTTTTGTTCATATTAGATAATGTCTATTAATTTAGCTATAAGTTCACTTACTCTGTCTTGTCATCTTCACTCTGCAATTTCAGTGTCTTTTAAAAATATTTTAGTTATTTTATTTTTCAGTTCTGAGTTTCCATTTGATTCTTTCTTATAGCTGCTATTTCTTTACTGATAACTTCTATCCTTCATTCACATCAAATTTGTTGACCCTTACTTCATGGAGTATGGTTATTACAGCTGCTTTAAATAAGTCTTTGTCGAATAATTTCAACATCTAGGTCACTTCAGGGGTGGTGCCTATTAATTATTTTTTCACTTAGGGTTTGCCGAGAATGCCCTGCTTCTTTTTTTTTTTTTGAGATGGAGTCTCACTCTGTCACCCATGCTGGAGTGCTGTGGCATGATCTCAGGTCATTGCAAGCTCCCCCTCCCGGGTTCACGCCATTCTCCTGCCTCAGCCTCCCTAGTAGCTGGGACTACAGACACCCACCACCACGCCAGGCTAATTTTTGGTATTTTTAGTAGAGACGGGGTTTCACCATGTTAGCCAGGATGGTCTCAATTTCCTGACCTTGTGATCCACCCGCCTCGGCCTCCCAAAGTGCTGGGATTACAGGCGTGAGCCACTGTGCACAGCCTTGCCCTGCTTCTTTGTATGTTAATTAATTTTAACTTACATCCTGGGCGTTTTGAAAATATTATGATATTCTGGGTCCTGCTAGAATTCTCTGGAAAATGCTAATTTTGTTTGTTTCTTTTCATAGTCAGTTGACCCAGTTAAGTTCTGGTCACAAGTCACATTATGCCTTCTAAGGGCTTTGTTTCCAGTGTCAGTTCGGTTTTCAAAGCCTTTGTAGTGCTCTCTGGATCCTCCCCATGAGTGTATTTCCCAGGGATCAGTCTGATATCTGGGCCACGGATTACATTGTTGCTTACTTCTCAAAGCTTTTGGTATTCTATTTCAAATCATTTTCATGCATGGAGACCTGAGGGATAAACCCAGGACTTTATATGTAGCTCTGTGGGATCTTTCATCTCAAGCTCCCTCTTCTCTGTGATCTCCCTGAAACTCTTTGACTTCCAGGGACCCTTTGCCCTGGTCCTCTGTCAAAAAAGCTCTAGTTTTAGCCTTTTGCACTGTTGTAGCCAACTCTGGGGCAAATAGGCAACCTTGGCTGCTGCTGCCACTGTTGCATGAGTACAGCTTCCATGAGCACAGCTTCTAGGGCCCCCTCCAAGGGACGGTCAGGAGAGGAGATGTCTCAGGGGACTCCCCCTCCTTTGGTTTTGCAGGGCCCCTCCTGCTTATTCCTCTGACCAAGCAGAGAGTTTCTCTTGGTCAAGACTGCTGCACAGTTCCATGATTTTGTTGCATTCATTCTATGTTGGGAAATACGAGTAGAACAAGAAAAACACCAGAAAGCTCACCTCCTTATTACTCTTTCTTTAAGTTTTTATTTCCCTTCCTAGTCCGCTTACTGGTCTTTACTGTTTGGATACCACAGACAATTGTTTGTGTGTTCTGTCCACAACTTTTAGTTACAATCACAGGGGGAGGTAAGGTGGGACATTTTTACTCCATTTTAACTGGACCTAGAATCTTAGAATCCCACTTTTCACTTCAAATTTTAAGATACGTATTTCGGTAGACAGAGGGACAGACAAAATAAAGTAAGTTTGTTGCCTGAAATGAGCTTCCGGTCCTCTGCTTTCGGGGTTTATTTGTGCTCTTTTAACTTTGTCCTTCAAAGATTTTCCTTCAGTAGCAATATCTTCTCTGACAACATTTGGAGAGTGAGCAGGCAGGATAGCAAAATGGAAGATATTTTAAATTGTCTTTGTGTTTGGAACTCCAGATGTTTTACACCCAGGAGCATGTGCCAAAGCAGGTTTGAAATGTTTAAACGTGCCTTTCTTTTGTCAGCTGAGAAAAAGGAACATTGTGAAAAGGGCAGTAAGAAAGGAAATACTTAATGACGTTACCCTGCATGTGCCCTCAGATAGGTAATGATAGAAAAGAGGGAATTTAAGGATGCAGAAACTGATTCCTTTAAAACTATCTCTGCCTGTAATATACCCTTGGAAAGCCCTTGTATACCTCTAAGGAAACACCTTCCACAATTAGAAGATGGCTGTTGTAGGATCAAGCAGACCTGGCTGTTATCCTGGTTCCACTTCTCCAGTGATAACTTACGTGTGAAAACAGGCAAACATTGGATGAAAATGGAACGTGAGTGATGGGAATACATGTATTCATATGCAAGTGATTGCATCAGTATGTGTGATGAATACTAAGCTCAGAAAAATGCTGAAATTTTGAAGATGGAATAGCTAAATGTTAGAAGCTGCTGGGGTCTGTGGAAATAGTGTTTGGATTAAATATTTGTGGAATAAAAAATCAATTAATTTTAAGCCATGCTGCACTCTGGTGAATATGGTTAAGGTAGTAACAGAATAAAACAAACAAAATGAAGAAATGATGGCCAGACTTTACAATTCAAATAAAGGTGTTTTCCTAATAGTGTTTGATAATAACAGTGTTATCAGAATAGTATGTATCTTGCTGAGCGTTTATTATGTACTAAGTGCTGTGCTAAGCCCTTTAGATACATATTCTTATTTACTCCTCCCAGCAGCACCGTGAGGATTATGGTTATTCTTCCTGTGATGAACTGCGTATTTGCATCCCCCACCCATAAATTTACATGCTGAAACCATAACCCCAAGAGGATGGTATTAGAAGGTGGAGACTTTGGGAGATAATTAGGTTTAGATGGAGTTATGGGCTGGGTGCAGTGGCTCACACCTGTAATCCCAGCACTTTGGGAGGCCGAGGCGGGCAGATCACCTGAGGTCAGGAGTTCGAGACCAGCCCGGCCAACGTGGCAAAACCCCATCTCTTCTAAAAATACAAAAATTAACTGGTGTGGTGACACACACCTATAATCACAGCTACTCGGGAGTCTAAGGCAGGAGAATCACTTGAACCCAGGAGGTGGAGGTTGCAGTGAGCTGAGATCGCACCATTGCACTCTAGCCTGGGTGACAGAGCAAGACTCCGTCTCAAAAAAAATGAGGTTATGGGAGTGAAGCCCCCATGATGGGATTAGAAGTGCTCCTAGAAGAAGAGTAAGAGATAGAGCACTCTTGTATGCTCTCTCTCTCTCTCTGTCTGTACTTGCATCAAGAGAGGCCACGTGAGGACTAAACCAGGAAGAGGGCCCTCACTAAGAATGCCACTGTGCACCCTGATCCTGGACTTCCACCTTCCAGAACTGTGAAAAATAAATGTTTCTTGTTTAAGCCACCCAGACTGTGGTAGTCTGTTCTAGCAGCCTGAATGGACTGAGGCACTTCCCATTTTATAGATGACAGAACTGATAGGGAGATTAAGTGATTTGCTCAAGATCACAGAGGTGGAACTTGACTGAGCTGTGATCTGAACCCATTTGAATCTGGGCCTGTTAGTGTTTCAAAGACCTAGGACTTCAGTGTCATAAACACAGTGTACACATCTTAAAAGGAGAAAAAAGGATTTCTGTGTACATTTAGCTTAATAGCATTCAAAGTTGGAATCAAATGGTGGCTCTGTATGCAAAACTACTCATTTAAAAATCATCTCTTGCAGGCACTTAATAGCATAAATTAAAGGTAGACCTATAGCATTCAGCCCACGAAAGAAGGGATGAGTTCATCTCATACAAAGAGTAGATGTGTAGGGATAGCTCTATGTAGATGTATATAAAAATAGCACATGATTGCATATAAAAGCAAATACTATTCACTAATCTTATAATTTGTGATGGATAACCAATAGTTATCTGCATGTACCCCACTCTTTTTCCTGGGAATGTTCCTGTTTTTCTTTTCATGGTTGGCAGTTTGAATAAATCTCAACACAGTACCAAAAAAAGTGGTTATTTAGTTTAGAACTGCCAATATTGACCTGGAGAAAAAGAAATTTAGAGGTTTGGTCTCTATCTTGAACAAGATGTCTGAAATATGTGGCTTAATCTTGGCTAAGACTTTGCACTGAAAATAAGTCCACCTGTTGGATGACTTCTAATTGAAGAAAACATGTAGTGTTCAAATCTGCCCAGTACAGAATAAGTAGTGATAAAAATAAAAGAGCCTCAAAATATTTTTATTTCATGAAGTCTTTTATTTTGCAAGTCGAACACAGATGCAGGCATGCATGTACTTTCCTTTTATTTATTTGTGTTATTTGTAGCACATTTTATGCTATTTTTATGAAGCAAAGCAGTGCAAGTTGATTTGACTATAGACTTGATACAAAGTAAAAAGCAAGGCCACATACTTTCTAGCAAGAATGCACATCTGTCCTTTAGACCCCTATTCTATTACAACCAATTCAAATAAAAACATTTTAAATGAAAAGTGAGGTTAACCACTCAAAAGTCGTGGGCAACATATGACAAGTTACTTCTGTCCACCAAACAGCATATAGAATATTTGAAAAAATTTTCTGAAAATGTTTTCTGAAATTGCCTAACATGCCCAGTGAGTGGCCCCACAGGATCTGGCTTTTTACGCCATAGGATTTTATGAAATATTATTCTTTTCAGTTGCTAAGCTGTTTCCAATTTTCTCAGCGCACATTTCAGAAGACCCCTTGCTAAGTATAACTTGAATAGAGGGTTTTTCCAGATTTTTACAAAGTCTGAAGACTGAAAAACTTCTTGTTTAGCTGAAAAACTTCTTGTTTAGCTGTGAAACTCAACAGCTAGAGGACTAACATTTGAACATCATAACAAAGCACATAATATCTTGTTGTTCTGATAGAAAACAAAACTGCATCATATGATTTAATATTCTTATTTATAGGAAGAAATTATTAGAAACATTTAAGTAAAGGAGAATAATTTGTATGTTCTTCCTGTTTTGGGAGAATGCAGCTTAAAGCATCCAGTCCTTCAAAGAGCAGATGGTTATGGAGCAGTAACTATGCACTATTCATTTATATAACAAATATGTACGGAGCACCTGCTGTGTGCTGGGGATTGTTTTAGTCACTGGGGTGAGGAGCAAATAAGGCAAAATCACTGTTCTCAAGGACTCACATATGGAGAATTTGGTGGTTCACTGGGAAGAGCAAAAGGTAGAAGGAAGGATGACCACCAGGTGGTTGGTTGGGAAAAGGTGAAACATGTTTGTCATACTACTTGCCAAAGTAGAGACCACAAGGAAAAGAATAGTTTATGATAAAGAATAATTTGGAGATGTAAATTTCCTGGCATATCAGTTGGTTGTAGGTCCCTGAAATTCAGGAGAGAGACTTGAGCTGCAGGGACAAGAGCTTGGGAGTTATTCATGTATGTGTTGGGCTAAAATCAAAGGAGTGAATGAGCTCATGGAGGGGGCCTGTGAAGTGAAAAGCAAAAAGTCAAGAAGAAAGAGGACAAATGTCTCAGAACATTTAAAAGGGCAGGTTGCAAAAGCAGTTCTGATGACAACTGTCCTCCCTTGGGACCCATAGGAGTTGTGGGTAATGACTCAACAGACTCACCTTTTAACTACGACACGGACTAAGGAATAGACATCTTCTGCTTTAGTACTTTTCCTTCCTTGCTCATGTTTTTCCTCTGTAGTGTTGATTAGGAAACAGGCCAGCAACCTGTTGGATTCAGAATTGGAAGGGAGTTGCATGAATTCAGGAAAACTGAAAAACAGTGGGATTCATTGTATTCGATAGGAAGATAGAAAAGGCATATAAATATTGTTCGGTCTAAAAATTAAATTTTCTAGTTTAAAGCTCACGTTAGGTTACAATGACAACTGTCATCTGCTAAAATCAAGGTTCTTACAATAACAATGACAATAATCATAGCTAACTTTTATTGCACGCATGCTGGATGCCAATGACTGCTAATTGGTTTACGTGCCCTGTCTTATTTAATTTTCATTGCTACCTAATAGTTACATAATTATTATCTTTATTTTACAGATGAAGAAACTAGGGCTCATCATTTCAGGATATTCTCTGACAAGATAACCTTGATACTCAATGTATTTTTGAATGAGAGAATGTATAAAGGTTCTCTTAGCAACAAAGAAAATAGGGTCATTGAATTAATCCAACCCTTCGCATGGCAACTGGGAGTTTCATTGGAATTAGTGTTGGGAGCAACAGAATAAGTAGGCCAATCCTAATGTTTATTGGAGGAAAGAAAATAGACTTTTGGAAACTAAGTCTAATGAGATAGTGCTTTGTGTTGCTAATGTTGTGTGTCCATTTCAGCACTTGGCACATAGTCAGATGGCTTGTGTTCTGCCTGGCAGGAAGAACTCTGGTGACTTGTATTCCTACTGGGAATACTGTGCCCATTTGCTTCCCAGTTTCCCCGCCCTCCTGTATCCATCTCTGTTCCTCCTTCTCACCTCTCGTTGCCAGTTTATCACTTCGGTGGCGTGATATGGGGTTGTGTGTGTGTTTGTTCATCTTGTATCTAGTGCTTAACATTCCCACTATCTTCTGCTTCTGTCATGGTCCCTAAAGCAATATCAATGGACATTCCTACAACCTGCAATCATAAAATGTACTACAGTGCCTCTCTTTTTTTCGGTCTTTAAATGTAATGCAGATACTTTTCTTTCATTTTGTGCTATGCCCTTTAGAGGTCTAACAGACTGAACATGAAAGACTAAAATACTTGAGAAATTTGATGCAGGGGGCCTGGTCCTATCTCATAATCTCTTTTGTACAGGGCAGATAGCATTAGATTTAAAAATAGAAAGAAGCAAACAAAAGCAGTTGGATATTTAACCTAATAAGTTGAGGTTGAATCCCATTTCAGGGGCGAAGTCACTGTTGAATGTGGTCTGAGCCAGTGTTGGAAGTGTAAGAAAAAGGATGGATGAAGGATTGGGGACAGTGAATCAAAGGGCTGAATGAAGGATTTCTTGGCTGGGAGAATACAGACTGGTTAGAGAGGAAATGAAAGCTGAGAAAACTAGAGGAGGCCTTTGAAGCTGAGATCCCGGGAGTCTGCATTTGATAAGGAGAACAATAGAGAAGCCACAGTTGGGGGCAGGGGTGACCTGGTCAAAGCTGTGGGTGAGAGGAAAAAATTTTTACCAATTGGTAAAATTGAGTGTGTACTGGTTTGTATACGTGAGTTGTCTATTAGATTCATGTGGTTTCTTGAAAAAGCCTGGAGGATGTTACATTGGAAAATAAAAGAGAAAAATCTATGGTTCTGAGATTTTTGAGTTTTAACATAAAAAGTGACTTTTCCTTTAAGGAAATTAAATATAATTTCTCTTGTTCAAGGAGTAGGTATTTTTTTGGATCCTGCCAATTGAACTTTTAAAAATATGCTTTAGTTCTAATTTTCATATTATTCTTTCTATAGAAATTTTGTTTGTAACATCAGTTACAACTAACAGGTATTTCTCTACTTTCCATTGTAATGAATGTGGTATATACATGTCTTCCAACAGTATTTTTTTTAGTTAACATATTATTTTTAACAGTATGAAAGTGGCTTCATTTTTATTGACTTTTTACTAATATTTATAAAGTGTCAACATTATGATGCGATAATTGAAGCCGTCTTTTTAAAAGTTGATGCACAGAAATAAAATGCCTATGATCTATATTGAAGAAATGAAAATTTTCTCATAGCTGGATTTAGCTATAAATTTTAACTGCATTCTAAGTGAATATACACAAGTAGAAAAAGTCATCTATATATATTATATATTTGAACAACATTATTCTGTGTGCTTTAATATTGTATTGGATCATTATATAATCCTTTAAATATTAAGTGAAAAATTTCCTTTACTATGTAAATAGAAAAGTTAAAAACAGACAATGATACTGTGATATTAAAGAAACAGCTCTGATTGTGTCCTGGCAGAGGGCAAGGGTGTTTACATGGTTTTTTGCTAACACCACCAGAGAGCCCTTTGAGTTGCAGAAGTTGTGTACACAAAACTTTCATAGTTATCACTCAATCTCTCATTCATTGGTATGGCTTGATTTTATGCCCTTTTTTCTTCCAAAATCATTCAGTGAAACCAAAGCTGAGGTGTGTGAAAGCCCAAGGAAAAATCAAATATTGGAAGATCATAGTTGTTTGCACTAAGCACTGAATACTCTGAATGCGTCACTGTGTAAACAGAACAGATGTTGGGAGCAAGTTGGTACAGTGTAATGAACCCAATTCTAATCATAGATCATCCTGTTACTCTTTAGTGCCTCCAAGGTAGATGTTCAGAAGTAAACAACCAATTTACTACTAGGGAGCAACACAAGTGTTAGGGAAAATAGAGTACTACCTTTAGTTCAATTGAGTATGTCAAATTACAATTTGAACAGCTCCCTTAAAATTCAGATGTTGAAAATTCTTCTACTTCCCTTTCTCTTGGGGAGGAAACCTCACGCCAAACAGATGCGAAGTTTAGAGTCTCTCAAAGCCTCTCTAGAGGCTTTGAACACTATTCTTTGCCAACCCGTTCCAATATGTCATACTTCTTAGGAACAAGAAATTTATCTCTGCCTCATATTGCAGCATAGGTATTTCTTCACATTCATCCTCAATGGAAAGGACAAAGCATTTGGTCACCTTCCTCCATGAGATCTTTTTTTATGTGTCTGAAGAATATTATGACGATTATGATCATGGGACCAATGTAATCAGGAGGTCCTGACACAAACCAGAAAGACACATTTTTGGAGGTGTTCTTATTTCTGGTAGATTATTCCTGGTTCCAATATCATGCTCCTTTTTTTTTTTTTTTTTTGGAGACAGAGTCTTCCTCTGTCACCCAGGATGGCGTGTTGTGGCACGATCTCAGCTCACCTCCGTTTCCTGGGTTCAAGCAATTCTCATGCCTCAGCCTCCTGAGTAGCTGGGACTACAGGCATCTGCCACCACACTCGGCTAATTTTTTGTATTTTAGTAGAGACGGGGTTTCGCCATGTTGCCCAGGGTGGGTCTTAAACTCCTGAGCTTAGGCAATCCTCCCGCCTCTGCCTCCCAAAGTGCTAGGATTACAGATGTGAGCCACTGGGCCTGGCCCCAACATCATGCTCTTTGATTCTGACTTTAAGGATGATCTCTTGGAGAGATAGGTGCTAATGTAAAAGTACTACTTGGATAGATAAGACATGTTTTCAGTTGTAATCAGTAAATTTTGATGGCAATATTTACTTATTTCTTTAGGTTAGAACACTTTTATTTTTTCCATGGTATTTTCTGTTTTAGTTTTTGCTTCATTTTATGTTTACTACTATTTTAGTTCTCTTCACTGTTATTATTTAGCCAAGATAATTT
The DNA here is from genome assembly GCF_006542625.1 of Nomascus leucogenys. Taxonomy (NCBI): domain Eukaryota; kingdom Metazoa; phylum Chordata; class Mammalia; order Primates; family Hylobatidae; genus Nomascus; species Nomascus leucogenys. The sequence goes on from NC_044400.1 coordinate 38,922,233, forward strand.
TGAATTCCAATTCTTTGGGTCTCCTCCTGCTTTCTTAGAGCTTCTTTTTTAGATTATCCTAATTACTACTAAGTAATAAAATAATCTTGAGGCTAAGATTTATGTTTATTAAACACTATTTTAAGATGTTAGTCATAATAGCAACATTTAAGTCTCATTCTTCTGAGTTCTTTCATTGTCACACAGCTTTTCTAGTGCATTGGCAATAGAAAGCAGAAAGATGTGTTGATTTGGAATTACGTCCATCATGTTTCCTCTAGCTAAAAAATCTGTTAACTTGTTCTGGATCAGGGGTCAGCAAACTATAGCCTGTGAGCCAAAGACAGCCTGCAGCCTGTTTTTCTGAATAAAATATTATTGAAACACAACCACACTCATTCTCTTACGTATTGCCTATGGCTGCTTTTGCTCCACATTGGTGTAGTTGAACAGTTGTAACAGAAACTGTATGCATCACAAAGTCTAACAATTTACTATCTGGCCCTTTACAGAAAACGTTTGTCAGTCTCTGTTCTGGGTTAACTCTGAATTGGACATTAGGAAATTGTAGTTCCAGTTCTCCCTCTAGTTTCTAATTAGCTTTATGACATTGGCCAAGTCATGTTTACTCTCCAGCATTGGTTTCCTCATTTCTGGGATTGGAAGCAGGACTGTGTGATTGATTGCCAGTCTCTTCTAGCTGTAAAATTCCAGAAATCTAATGAATCTTATTTTACCTAAAATAATTTAAAGTAGATTTTTTTCTTACAGATTAAATTTTGGGTTTGTGGTAATCACTTTTGAGTATGTTAGACATACATACAAATGTCCATACATATTCAAAGATATAAAAATAATACTAAAGTTTGTCTACGTAAGCTCTATATGTGCCAAGTATAAAGGCAGGCACAATACCATATTTCTTTTAATCTTTAAAATAACTCTGCATCTTGGGTGTGTATGTTCACTTTTTAAAGAGTAAGGTGTTGAGACTCAGAGACAGCTGGTAAGAGGCAGAGCTGGGGCTTGAACCCCGTTCCATTGGTAAAACCCTGTGTCCTTTCCACTATAGCAACTGTCTCCTTTCATGAGGTACCTCTATTTTAATTCAGTCATTTGAATATATGGCCACACCTCACTTCTCCAGAGATTGCTACCCAAATTACTCAGAATATAAGTAATTATTAAAAAGCAAAAAAACAAAAGTGGTTATGATCTAAATAGATGTTCATTTATGCCATTAAAAAAAAAAAAGATTCCCTGAGGCCCTCTTTCGGAGCTTGTTCACTTTTATTTAAAAAAAAAAAAAACATTAAAAATTTGCTTTTTTGGGTTTCCTAGATCTCTGTAATTAATGGGAAATAGATTGGAAATGTGGAGGGGTACAGTTACTGGTGCAGGGATGTGGGCTCCGGTAGAGATTGGGACTGCTGTGATTATACCGCGGAGAAGGGTGACACACTCTAAATAGCAAGAAAGTCTTAGGCAGGTTAGCACAGGGACAAATTCACCCCAGGAGCCTCCACGCAGAGCTGAGAAGTTTTTGCTGTTCACCAAAAGTACCCTGGAGCATTAAGAAAGTGGTTAATGGGAGAAAATTTTTGCAACCTACTCATCTGACAAAGGGCTAATATCCAGAATCTACAATGAACTCAAACAAATTTACAAGAAAAAAACAACAACCCCATCAAAAGGTGGGCAAAGGACATGAACAGACACTTCTCAAAAGAAGACATTTATGCAGCCAAAAAACACATGAAGAAATGCTCATCATCACTGGCCATCAGAGAAATGCAAATCAAAACAACAGTGAGATACCATCTCACACCAGTTAGAATGGCCATCATTAAAAAGTCAGGAAACAACAGGTGCTGGAGAGGATGTGGAGAAATAGGAACACTTTTACACTGTTGGTGGGACTGTAAACTAGTTCAACCATTGTGGAAGTCAGTGTGGCGATTCCTCAGGGATCTAGAACTAGAAATACCATTTGGCCCAGCCATCCCATTACTGGGTATATACCCAAAGGACTATAAATCATGCTGCTATAAAGACACATGCACACGTATGTTTATTGCGGCACTATTCACAATAGCAAAGAGTTGGAACCAACCCAAATGTCCAACAATGATAGACTGGATTAAGAAAATGTGGCACATATACACCATGGAATACTATGCAGCCATAAAAAATGATGAGTTCGTGTCCTTTGTAGGGACATGGATGAAACTGGAAAACATCATTCTCAGTAAACTATCGCAAGGACAAAAAACCAAACACCGCATGTTCTCACTCATAGGTGGGAATTGAACAATGAGAACTCATGGACACAGGAAGGGGAACATCACACTCTGGGGACTGTTGTGGGGTGGGGGGAGGGGGGAGGGACAGCATTAGGAGATATACCTAATGCTAAATGAGTTAATGGGTGCAGGAAATCAACATGGCACATGGATACATATGTAACAAACCTGCACATTGTGCACATGTACCCTAAAACCTAAAGTATAATAAAAAAAAAAAAAAAAGAAAGTGGTTAAAATGAACACACTACATTTCCGAAAGTAGAGAACAGGTTTTCCCTGTAATGGAGTTTTAATAAAATCGTGAAAGAATTTACAGCTCAAGTAGATAAGCTTCAGTTATTTGAATGTTTCCCTGCATGGGATATTTTCTTCCTTAAAAATGCTGAGTGGATGAAATACTGCCAAGTCTAGATTATTTAAGAAATCTTTCCCCAGATGTTCAACTACTTCTTACTTTTCTGTTGTGTGTTACTGTCTTACTCATTATTCACGTTCTGATGACAGTGCTCTAGAGATAAATAAGCAATTAACAGTCTGACTTCTTGGCTTCATCTCTTAGCAGATTTTTCTCCACACCTAATTAAGTCTTAAGATTTTTCCATTATCTCTTTTTATTCCCTATAGCTTTGAAGAAAGTTTTATTGTTTTCTTTCTATTCTTCTAATTTTTTTCAGAGTAGAAGCCCATTTTTCCCCTCAGTTTTTAAAAACCACCTTACCCTGATCTATGCGTATTATCTACTATAAAGTTAATCCTGTAAAAGCAAAACTTATTTCTTCTGTTGGCTTTGGGGGAAACCTTACAGTGACCTCCAGAATGAATCGGGCCCACTCTCCACTTTCGGCAGCTCTTCCTTTTATGTTTCTCTCATGTACTGAATTCTTGGTTTCTTCTTTCTGATGCACAGGCATTTCTTTCCTTGGTGATTCCTTGACCCATTACTTCTAATTGACTAGTTTGAGTAATATTTTAACACCTCATGTATTTTTGAGGTAATGTTTTATGCAAATTTGTTTTGAAAAGACTTGCTAAAACTTCTTGTGGAAACTAAGAGATTTGTAAACATTTAAGTAATTTATCTCTCATCCCTCTCTGTGTGGCAGTCAGGGGAGGAAGGATTGTTGCCCCAAGCCTGTTGCCATATACTTCCTTAAAATAAAAGATGTCAGCCGGGTGCAGTGGCTCACACCTGAAATCATAGCACTTTGGGAGGCCAAGGCGAGTGGACTGTTTGAGCCCAGGAGTTTAAGACCAGCCTGGGCAACATGGGGAAACCCTGTCTCTACAAAAAATACAAAAATTAACCAGGCATGGTGATGCACACCTGTAGTCCTAACTACTTGGGAAACTGAGGCAGGAGGATCACTTGAGCCTGGGAGGCAGAATTTGCAGTGAGTGGAGAGTGTCCCACTCAACTCCAGGCTGGGCTACAGAGCGTGATCCTGTCTCAAAATAAAAATAGATAAATGATGTCAATATATATGACATTATATTATCATATATATCATGATAATATGTCATATTATGACTATATTATGTTAATTATGACTATATTATGATGCCAATTTAATAATGTCAGTAATAATAAAAAGATCAAATTGATTGAAAGCTCATTTGGTATCAGATGCTATGCTTAATTGTTCACATATATTATCTCAATTAATCTTCACTACAGTTCTATGATGTAGGTACAGAATTCCAGGAAGATTTCAGCTAATAAATTGGTTGCATTTCAAAGTTATATTTACAGATTGGTTATTTCAGATATGAAAGCTGTTTTCTCATAGAAGCAATGTTGTAGGTACAGCTCTAGGCTGGCCTGGATTGCCGAAGTCTGTCACATTTATAGCTAACGTGAGTAAATGAATGCCTTTGTGGGAAAGTGCTTTCAGAGTTCTCATTGTGATGTGAAGAACCCACCCACCTTCTTCCCAGGGACCTTACTCTCATACCAGGGACTTGACCTTATTTTCAGACCTGCTCAATGAATAGATCAACAGTGGGAATGAACCCTCTCCAGATTCAAATTATGCAAATACTAAGCTGCCATAACAATAGAGATCCCAAAATAGAGTGGCTTAAATAAAACTTTTTTTTCTCTGTTAAGCAAGAGATCCAAGGTGAGCTTTTCAGTTTGCCAAGTCAGGCTTACCCCATGAAATCATCCAAAGACTTGGGCTCCATCTATTTCTTGCTTCACCAGTCCCTAGACTATGGTCTTCATCTGTGTGGTTGCAGCTGGCTGAGCCCTATGTCTGTGTTCCAGCTTGTGGAATGGTATGGAGAGGAAGTACATGGCAGCATGTCTCTTTGAAGGAGGTGAAGTAGAAGAATGACTTGCTCCCATTCTGTTGGAGAGGCCTTAGTAACATGGCTGCACCTATCACAAAGGGGACTGGGAAATGTAGTCTTTGGCTGGGTACATGGAGGCATCTTAAACTCCATTACTGTGAAAAATGTAGGGAGTGCATTCTGATGACAACCGGCAGTCCCTGCCACATTATAGTCATGGTTCCCTTGTCTATAGAGTGGCTCCTGCAGGATGGACTTTGGTAGGTGTCGCAGGAGAGATGTGGGTGGAACAAGGGTACAGTGATCAAGGGGTCAGGTTTGAGGGGTACTGGGATGCTGAGACCCCTGCCAGTGGGACTTCTTAGGGGACTTCTCTGAAGCTTTCATCCCACTACCCTCCTTGCCATTCTTTTTTCTTCAAAGTCTGAGGGCAGGGCTGCCTTCATGGGTGGGTGACTTCTGCAGGGGCACAGGATCCTACGCTCAGAAGGGATCAGCATTTGGTTTAATGCTCTGCTGTCACTGCCTTAAAATTCTTAGTAACTTTATCCTTAAACTTGCATTTTGCAGGTAAGTTTGATGGGTAATAGAGCATGCATGTGAGCAGTGGGGATAGACTAGATGGTGTAGCGTGTGCATCAGGGGCACATAGGCAGCATGCATGTGGGATAATTAGCCTGGCTACCCAAAGCACATGCTTGTGCCACACCTAGTTACAAACAGGACTGGGAAATGGAGTCTTCAGCTGGTAATCACAGGGCAACAAGGTGGCCGGGCCGGTGCCTGGGCACAGATTGGCAACAGCAGAAGCATCAGGTATGGTAGCAGCGGCCAAGGACAAGTGGGGAAGGAGGAACTCTATAGGGGGGCAGCACTGGTACCCCTGTGAAGCCAGCCTGGCTGTTTGTCCCCAAAGTCCGTCTCTGTGGCATCTACACAAATATTAACTCTTTAGCCTGAACCTTGGGACAGAAACTGCTTGGCAACATCAGGAAGTAGACGTTATTAGTAAATTATTACAAAATAAAGTCATACACATGAACATTGCAATAAAGCATTTATCAAGGAATTATTAGAGCTCTTTAAAGGTTTTAGAATCTTTGGATTTAAATGCTGAAACATTGCAAAATGAATATCCACAAGCTTAGAAACAGAAGTTACATTTTACATTCTCAGTGGAAAAGAACGTTATTTTCACATGAACTTCAGATGGACCAATTATTAATGAGGAAGATAAAATGAAAATTTCCCTTGAAGTTGAAAATAGAGTTATAGAATGTATAAACAGGCACTTAAAATTATATACAAATCATGAGGCTACTTTCAATTTCTTGTACGATCCCCACAATTTTCAGGAAATGTCAGAAGAAACATCAAAATGTCATTGTATAAATTTACACTTAAAATTCAGACTTACACAAAACTGACACATATGAAGAGTTAAGTCTTTGTATTAAAATTGTCCCATGAGACTCAACAACTCTAGACATACTAAAATTTGTATTTTGAAATAATTTACTAAAATTTATCCCAAATGTTGTCATAGCTTCTAAAATATTCTTAACAGCTCCAGTAACAGTTGCATAAGAAGAAAGATCCTTGTCAAACTTAAAAGTTAACAAAAATTGCTTGCAACCTTGTATTTGGGTAGAGCTACTAATGTCATTTATAGCTATTCAGAATGAAAATAATTTTGCTAAAGTACAATTTTGATGGCCTAAAAAATAAATTTTCAAAACATTGAGTAAGAAAAAACCTTATAATCAATTGTGATGTCACATTAATAATGTATTGGTATTATTTTATTTATTATTTTTAAAGGAAAAACATATTTATATTTTAGTATCTTTAAAGTTCATGCCTGTAATTCTAGTACTTTGAGAGGCCGAGATGGGTGAATCGCTTGAGCTCAGGAGTTTGAGACTAGCCTGGGCAACATGGCAAAACGCGTTTTTACAAAAAATACAAAAATTAGCCAGGTATGGTGGTGGGTGCCTGTCGTCCCAGCTACTTGGGGACTGAGGTAGGAAGATTGCTTGAGCCTGGGAGATCGAGGCTGCAGTGAGCCAAGATTGCGCCACTGCACTCAAGCCTGGGCGACAGAGGGAGACCTTGTGTCTAAATAAATAAATAAATAAAGCACTGCAAATTATGTAGCCAGCCCTGGCTGAAGGATTTATCTATCTGTTCAGCTTTCTGCAATTGCCTCTTTGCTGTCTTTTCTATGTCTGCTGCAGAACAATATGACATCTCCTACCTTATTTTTTGTCCTGAAATATATTGCTCTTTTGAGGTTTTAAAGGGGTTTGGGTTGTTAACGACAAATAGAAAGGGAGGGAAGTGAAGGCTGAGCTCCTTCTCAGGCCATTGCCCTCTTCTGTTTCTTGCTCAGCTTTTGCTTCCTGGGAAAGTCACAAGCACTTGTAGCTGATAGCACAAAAGCACAGGGAGCACTTGGTTGAACAAGGCCTGATGTCAGATTTATTTACATTTTAGAGTATTATTCCCCAGTCTTTTGAACGTTCTCATTACAGGAATAGGAGCTAACAGCAGTTCTCTTCCCACTGATCTTGCATGGCCAAGATGGCTGCCACCCTGGCTCCTCGCTGTAGGAGAAATGAGCGAAATAAGACCAGAGCCAAAGATTTCAACTAGAGAAAGATTCCAGGATGCAGCATTTCTGACAAAGGCAATAGGAGGGAAGAAGAGGGCAGTTGGCAGGTGGGAGAGAAGGCACACTTGCTTGAGTCAGCCATTTGCAAGTGGTTGTTCGTATGGAACCCAGAGGCACATAAAAAGTGAATAAGATATTAAGGCATCTGTGGTAGGGAGAATAATGACCCCCCAAAGATGTCCATGTTCTAAATCCTAGGACCTATAATTAGGTTATGTGGCAATGGAAATTAAAGTTGAAGATGGAAATAAGGGTGCTCCTCATCTGACCTTCAAATAGGGGAATTCTGGGTTATCTCATTAGGCTCAATGCACTCATAAGCATCTTTAAAAAGGTAGGCAGAAGAGGAGAGTCAGAGAAGGAGATGTGATGACAGCCAAGATCAAACAACTGCCATGTTACTGGCTTTGAAGACAAAGGGGATCCATGTGCCAAGAAATGAGGGATGCCTCTAGAAGACAGCCTTGCCAACACCTTGATTTTATCCCAGGGAGACCCCTGTTGGACTTTTGACTTCCAGGATTGTGGGAGAATAAATTTCTGTCATTTTCAGCCACCCAATTTGTGGCAAATTTTTATGGCAGCAGTAGGAAACTAATACAGCCCTCCTGAGCATTGATATTAACAGCATGCACTCTGGATTCAGACTGCTTAGATTCTGATATGTAGCTCCACCACCTATTAGCTTTTTTTTTTTTTTTTTAGACGGAGTCTTGCTCTGTCGCCCAGGCTGGAGTGCAGTGGCGCAATCACAGCTCACTGCAAGCTCCGCCTCCCGGATTCACGCCATTCTCCTGCCTCAGCCTCTCCGAGTAGCTGGGACTACAGGCGCCCGCCACCACGCCCGGCTAATTTTTTTTTGTATTTTTAGTAGAGACGGGGTTTCACCGTAGTCTCGATCTCCTGGCCTCGTGATCCGCCCGCCTCAGCCTCCCAAAGTGCTGGGATTACAAGCGTGAGCCACCGCGCCCGGCCTACCTATTAGCTATTTTATGGGGAAAGTAACTGGAGCTTTAGTTTCATCCTCTAATCAATGAAGTTATCACCTCTTGAATGTGTTCTATGGAAAAATGAAGGTAAAATCTTTAAGACATATGGAATGTCTTATTTCCACAGTATGTCTTGATTAATTTCCACAGACATACTGTGAGGAGACAGCACCAGATAAGTATTACCTTTCAAAGAATCATGGATGCCTGGCTCTTAGCATGGCAAAGGGCTTTCCTCCACTCTCACTCCCTTGTAATTTACTGCTCCCATCTTCTGTAGCCCCTGCTAACGCCACACTGACCCCTGGTCCTGTAGGGTCAGTACATACCCAGGTATATTCTCACCAGGGCCCCATTCTTTAGATGCCACCCTTTCCTATTTTCTCATCTAAATTCTCTAATGTCTTTTAAAAAAGTAGAAATAAAGAAGATGAATATGTTAAGTGTATCTGCTGAGGTATTAATCACTGATAATGGCGTCATCTCTTAAGGTCTTGTAGTTTTGCCATGTCCAGGACTGTGCCTTTTGTGGAGAGCCCCTGGAGATCTTGGTTACTTGCAAGGTAGAGGAGTCCTTAGGAATTGGCTTTTAATTGAGGACTTTTGGCTTAAGTTAAACGAGTGGGATTCACAGTGAGGAATTTCAGCTGGGAAATATTTTAAGCAGAGAGACCTCCCAGGATTCCTTCGAATTATACCACATTTTATGAAGTTTTTGGCCTCCTGTTCTGTCTACTTTTAAGCTGTCTTGAAATGACTGTCACAAAATTTTCATAGGATAGTTGCTGAGAAAATTTGGTAGTTTTCTTTTTTTTTCTCTTCTTTTAAAGAATTTTTTAAGCCTATTATACCACACAGTATGTTTTATACACTAACATACAACTCCCTAATAAGATAAAGCAAAGACAAAAAAGTTTATCTTATTAGAAACAAGATACACCACCACTTATTGTCTTCAAACATTATTGCACTTTAACTTTCTTAATTTGACAAAGCATTCAAGAAACATCTGCAGACTAGTTTTAACAGACAACACCTGTAAGCAGACATGACTGTCCTAAATTGTTTATTAGGTATGAATTTTACAAACTTTACTTATATCAGCGGTAACGGTGGAGCTGGAGAGTATTGCGCCTTCTCCAAGCTGCCCGGCGAGAACCACCAATAGTGTGGTGGAACTTATGGCCGTTTCCAAGGCCACGGCTCTTTCGGCCTGCAGATGTCAGCCCACGCATCTCCCTGTGCTTGTGGACTGTTTTGGTGATCCATTGGGTGTCAGGATTTCTTCTGATAGCTTTATGGAATGGATCAATGAGGATAACCTCAAAAAAATTGTATGTGGAATACTCACCAACCCCGTAAGAATTCAAGACTCTCAGAGCCCCACAGTGAAGTCCAGCTCGCTCCTCTGCAACGGACTGAAGGCTTCGAGCAAACTTTAGCTGGTTAACACCATGATGGACAGGCTTGCCGTAAGTTGCACCCTTAGGAACTGGGCATTTTCGGCCACCACGGTGAACACGAATCCTATATATAACGTAACCTTGCTTGGCCTTGTAGCCCAGTCGGCGCGCTTTATCAGGCCAGGTGAGGCGGGGAGCCCTGTGGAGAGCGGAGAGCTGGCGGTACTGCCAGCAGCGGACCCTCAGAAGAAAGCACATGACATCAGACTGCCTTTTTCTCCATAGCTCCTGGATATACTTGTATGCACCCATCTTGGCTTACCTGATGGCTGCCGCCAGACGGAAAGGCAAAAGTTGGTAGTTTTCTTGAAAGTCCATAGAGTAGAGCAGTTTAGAGCTTATGATGCCAACAATTTCAGAAGGACTTTTCTACAGCTGTGAAGAATTTCATTTCAATCTGGATACCATGGTGAGAAATTCTAACAGGGATTTGTAGTGAGATTATCTTGTAATGAGATCACCTGCTGAAAAATCCATTCAGCATCCACAGAAATCACATTATGTACAAATTACAGTCGTAAAAATGTATAAAAAGCCATTTGAAACAAAACTGGCTGAGTAAAAACTGAATTTCTGAAGTTATTGTTTATTATGAGAATGTAAAAAGTAAATTCTAAAATAAATGCACAAAGAACATAGTTATTGGTTTATGAGGATTCATATTTTTGTGTTGGCAGGTAAAATGCAAAATGATTTTTAAAAGAAATATGATTTTATTTTAAAACGAATACTGAAAACACATGAAGTAGGATGGTTTTCAAATACTGTTACACACGGGGACACTTCACAAATATTTTACGGGCCATGTGCTTGAGTTTATGATGTGGTCTCCCTCTTGTGGTTGGTGTTAAGAAAGGTACTGGCTTCAAAGCAGTTACTAAATTTCTTTCCCTTTTGCTGAAATTTGAATCTGGAAAGCATTTTGAGAGGTCAGGCTACGTATTTTACATTTTGACCATGGCGTTTGGGAAGCTTGATTGTTTTAACAAAAATCAACCGATCGATCAATCTGTCTCCTCCCACTATGGCCACGTCAAAATCAGTTTTGACTATTAGGAAATCTGACCTAGTTTCTCTATCTTGTGGCCTGTTTTTGGTGTATTGTGGCCAGAATGTATCTCTTAATTTTGGCAGTAGTATTTTCCATCTGCTTTAGAAAGGCTCTAGGTGAATGAGAAGTTTATTTAGTTCATGCTCTACACTTGTCACTCTTCTGGGTCCTTCAGCCACAGCAAGAAACCAAACAGGTAAAAATCACTGCCCTCACAGAGTTTTTGTTCTATCACAAATATAGGCATGGTTTATGAAGACATAAACCATGAAGACTGACATGTTAGACTTCACATGTTTGCAAAACTTTCATATAGCTGAAGAAGCTATAGATTTAAAAGACAAATACATGAAACACTGGGAGAAAATAATTGCAACAAAAGGAGCTCTGATAAACCAGTCAGGGGGAAAAAAAAAAACAATAGAAATGTGTGCAAACGGTAGGAGTAGGCATAAACTGTGAAGGGCTTTCACTTACCTTAAGTAATCATTGGTAAAGTGGGATTTCATTATTTCAGATTTACTCAATTGCAGTCACAAGCCAAGTATGCCCTTCAGAAAAGATACCTCTTAGCTGAAATCCACTGGGTCTCCATGCCTGTCACCTGGTGAGGGGATCAGGCTGAATTCCCCTGTGTGTGCCTCACAGCGACTACGTGCTGAGTATGGCTGCCATCGTGTGATACGGCTTGGAAACTGCATGTGTCCTACCCTTTTGTCAAGTGGAAAAAAATGAACCTTTTCTCAGAAGTATCACCTGTATTCTGAGTTCAGCCCCTCCTCCCAAACCCCCCACCACTGACAGATCTTCATGTTATGAAACCTCTCGGGGTTAAGCATATTCGGTTGATCAACAGAGTGTTTTTAGAGGAGACTCTGTATCTGCTCAAATTGCAGCAATGAGAGTTCATAGGAATAGGAGCACAGTTTTTGACTTCCCGTTATCTGCTCAATGCATTCCCTCTTTTCAGGGATAAAGTAGACCATTCTCTGCTTGACCCAGGGCTAGTCTTAAGGCCAGATATTTTCTGTACATTTCTTCCCCTGTAGTCTCTCCTGAAACTTCAACCTCTTTGAACCTCTTACCCCTTATTGCCCTGGCTCATTCTGTCCCCTTGATTGGATGGCTATAGATTGTTCACAGGGGCCATCATTCCTGTTTACCAGTATAAAAGAACATGTGAGTCCTGTGAAGATTGTGGAAACATTTTAGCAGTTTTTCTCCCCTCCCTGCTGAGTGCTTGGTTGTTGTGTAACCAATCCTCTAGACTTAGCAAATTGGCAGCTATGACTCTGGAATGCAAGTTAATTAAATTGTGCTTGTATTTAGTTTTACGCAAGGTTAATTTTTTTTTCCCTGTTAGGTTTAGTCTGTGTGGCTTTGTTATATGCAATCCTGGTAACTAGGGATACTGAGAGATATTTTATGTAGTGTGTTGTGAAGGGCATGCGGTAGTAGAAAAGCAGAGGGGCCTGGGAGAAAGAATCCAGAGACCTCTGTGTTCCACCAGTGTGTAAATCATTTAACGGGACACAAACGATTAAACAGTGAAAATCAACTTTCCTGAAGCAATTGACTTCCTTTTCTGTTTATGAGCCAAAGAGAAGTTAGTATTAAATAATTCTGTCCCTAGATGTTGTTGTATTAATGCCTGTGTGTGTTGATCACTTGAGACCACTTTCTCCTCCAGTTATCTGGGTTGTTTCAAAGAACCCAGGTGCCCCTACCTTCCAAGTCTAAGTAGGTATGCTAGATCCGTAAGGGTGGGGGTTAGGACCTCAGCTTAATTGCAGGTTAACCCTTTAAGCAAAAGGTGTTTTTCAATAGTATGAGATAGCCATCTTTCAGAGGTGAGTTGTACACTTCCCCACCTTAGTAAACAGAACATACTGGGCCTTACCTGATTTGGTGCTTGGCACTTTATGTCCATTACTGATTAATATACTCAGAGACAATCCCAAAGTAGGTGGGATTCAGATAAGGAAACTGAAGCTCAGCAAAGTTAAGTAATTTGCCAAAGCAGCACAGATAGTGTAAGTTTAAATACCAATCTCTGCTTTTCTACAAGATTACCTTTATTTTGCCATCTCAGGTCATGACTGTGAATAGTTTCTTTTCTGGTCTGTAGTTCAGTATTAGTGTGGATATTAGGGTGTTTATGAACTCATTTCCTCACCATTTATTTTCTCTTAACTATGGTAGTGTTCAGAATGGAAGTTATCTGATTATTCTGGGGTAGTTTAAGCATGAAGGGTCAGATGTTCAGAAGTAGCTAGGTTTTCCCAATTCTACCTTGACCCAATGAATGTGTGCTGTCACTACCAGCTGCTGCATGGGAGCTGCTGGGTGGGGTTCATGTGGTCAGTGAAGGGAATGGAGAGTATAGGAGGGGCTCCAGTGGAGTGCTGACCTAGGGCTTCAGAATCTTGGCATCCAACCACTGGTTATCCAATCCGGAAGATAGTTGAGGTCCTACAGTACCAATATCCTGAAGATCAGTGGATTTTTAAAAATGCTAATGCTGAGAAATACCCAATGTAGATGACGGGTTGATGGGTGCAGCACACCACCATGGCACATGTATACCTATGTAACAAACCTGCACGTTCTGCACATGTATCCCAGAACTTAAAGTATAATAAAAAAAAGAAAAAAAAGAATGCTAATGCTTTGAAATAGTCAAGTTATAGTAATCAACAATAGAGAGTAGGTAGGAAAGTGATGCAGTACATTCTTCATGGGATTGGAAGTGAATTTTTAGACATTAGGTTAGAACTGTGATCTGTTTTTGAAAGATATTTTTCAAAGTTCTTTTCACTGTAAATTTGAAAGAAGTATCTTTTTTTCTATTTCTGGTTCTCGGGATACATAATATTGTAAAGTCATAGGCAATTTATTTTAGCTTTTAAATAGCCAATACATAAAATGGACTAAAAGAAACTGTGGTTAAAAATAAGTTTGGTTAGAGTTGAAATGAAGTCCACAATTGTTAACTTGTAGAATGAAATTCGTTCAATTTGTAGAGTATGGCCCAACAAATAAGAAAAATACCATGGGATGGCTCTTCAAACTGATGATTTTTCTTTGTTTATGTTTGTCCTAAGTCTTTCCATAAACGTTGTGACTGAGTTACACATTTAAAAAAGGTCTAGAAAAAATATTAATATATATGGCTTTTCAGATACTACCATATGTATGCAACAGACTATTTTCTTTCCAAATAAAATATATCTCCTTTATTTCTCTTACATTTATATGCAATCATTTAACTCTTTTATAGAAACCATCCTGTATTTGTTTAAAATTTGTCAAAGATAGTTTATATGTTGTTCCATTGTTATCATTTTATGATTTGTAGTGAATAAATGCAAAGTGTCACTTGAAACAGCCTTATAATTGGAGAAAAGTCTCAAAAATATATTAAAGTATTGTTAAACATAATTTTTTTTAGAAACTAAGTGTTTATTTCCTAAAGCAAATTCAGAAGGTAGCACCTTCCAAGAAACCTAAATGAGAAATTATCTTTGAATTTAGAAACATCTGTCTGACTCATTGAGAGGCAGATAATAAGCACAAAGTTTAAAAATTGTCCATGTTCTTTAGAAATTTGAAATTATGTTACTGCACTTCTGTTCAGGAAATGATAAATAACAGAATCATGATGTACATCTTATTTTCCAACGATTTAAAAAAAATGCTTCTGGGTCATATTTAGGACTTCTGTCTGCCTGCCTGCCTGCCTGCCTGCCTGCCTGCCTGCCTTCCTTCCTTCCTTCCTTCCTTCCTTCCTTCCTTCCTTCCTTCCTTCCAGCATTGAAATGTAATTAAGATTCTTTAGATTTCTGCTTGGCCGTCTGTTTCTGGCAGTCTCTGATCATAAAGCTTAGCTTCCTGCTTTTTACTCTGCCTTTAAAAAAAAACTTTCTACTTTGTTTAATTAGATTTAAAATCTACTGTGTAGGATTTTTTACTGTGATTGTACTTGAAATGTTGAATGATGACATGGAAATGCTTTCTAAACCCTATTTACATTGTCTCTCCTATCAGAGTGCCACCAGTTACAGATTTATTCTGTTGTTTCTTGACAATGTTTTAGAAAATGTTATAATGACTAATTTTTTTATAGAGTAATAGCTCTTCCATCATGCTGTCAGACAGGCAGTAAGTATACTTAGCTCTTATTTTTAGGAATTTAAGCTGAAGGCCAGATGGCAAAGTTTTCATTGAATCAAAGCATAGCTTTATTTCAAAGGAAAAAAATGAGCCAATGAGTTGACTTAATTTCAGGAGTCGTTTGGGATTTTCTCTGAACATTTGTTTGACAGAGACAGTTTCTCACTAATTGAAAGATATATAAATGACACCAAGGAACGCTGAATGAAAGAGTTGTATTGTTGTGAAGGGGCTGATTTTACCTTGTCTTTGTAGCAAGGTGAACCCTACAGCCCATAAAAGAAGATGTCACCATGACATTGCCTTTTTTAGAATATTGATGGTAAGAGCTCCTTAAGTGCATTTATTCAGCAGGCATTTACCAACCACCTATCATATGCTACTTTTCAACAAAAATGTGTAAGTTAAAAGGTACTAATGGAGACCTTTGCATTCTCAGTAATGAAGGAAACATCAGTATAATAGCACAATCTACTAAGAAGACAACAACAAAACAAAGTGTGTTTTCATCTCTGCAGCCTCCAGAAAGGGAAAGCAGCATTGAGGAGGGAAGGACTGAGCAGAGATTGTGTTGGGTCACCCAGGTTGAGTGGCATAGAGAGAAATGTCTGGAGGGTGGAGGAGGAAGCAGGGGGATGTAGGAGACATACCCTAAGCCTTTGGCATTCCCATTATATAGCAGAGACCAGTGCTCACATGCTTGTAGAAGAGGCTGGACCTCCTAAAGGAATGGCTGTGTGGGGCAGCCAGGAAAGCTGGACCCTGGGGACCATGGCCCTGTACCCTGGCTTGACACAGACACAATGGCGCATTCTGTCTAGCACTCACTTGAGGACTTAGAGGCCATGAGCCTCTGGCACTTCTCTGAGGAATGAAAGCTAGAGGTCCTTCCTTTATTCTTCCAGGTTCCATGTAAGCCCCTTGGATCCTTGTACCATCCTAAGGAGGGAGAGGATCTTTCTCATCAGCTTTTTGAGTGGGGAAGTATGAATTTACTTTAAGAAAATACTGTGGCTTTTCTTGTACCCTGATGTAACAGCGTTGAATCCACACACTGTACACCTTCAAGCAGGGCTATTCTGAGCTCATTTGTGGGTCCAGGTGTCACTTCTTACTCTGAGTCTTCATGTTCTATACATTTCCCAAGTCCCCCTCTACCCCTAAAAGTCACTCATTCTATGTTTCATTTCTCAAGTCTAAGTATAATGAAAAGCTAATGATAACATAAAGCTAAATAGTCTATAATTACATTCAGAACTAAGTATTCAACTGAACACAAAATCTTAAGGGTGAAGGAGTTTTCAAACTTGTTTTTGACAACAAAAGCCCATTTTCAAAGAAAATTTTCCATGAACTCATATGTATAAAGCAGCCAACAGTAGAGCTCTTTGGCTGAAATGGAGTAGGAAACTGAGTACACCCCTTTAATCCATGATGTGGCCCCAAAGCCCCTTTCCTTCCTAACCTTGAGTTCTTCTAAAACCTACCATTTTAACCCAAAGTGTGGGTAACGTGGGTGTCACGGGTGGAATGTTAGACACATCATCGCAGGCCAGTGGGGAAGATTATTTTCCGTACAAGGGCCATCTGTTGTCCTACTAAGAGCAAATGCCACTCATAAGCCAGATGTGTCTGCAGGCTTGAGTGAGCATCACACTATAACACAGAGGGATTTTTATCCTGCGTCAGTAGTTTATTCTCCTAGCAATGTAAATAATAAGTTGTAAGATATTCATTGCCATTGAGAGCCAAGAAATAGGAACGATCATTTAGTCATGCTCCATAGACACCTCATATTCTCAGTTTTCATTTATTTATCCAACAGATATGTAACTTGCACCTATAATGTGTCAGTTCTATTCTAGACTCAGGGTATAGCAGTAAGAAAAACTGATAAAATGCCTTTCTTCAAGGAAATTGCGTTCTAGAAGGGAGAGAGAGACAATCAGCAAACAGAAATCTTCTGTGAATATAAATTATGTGAGCTATAATAAAACAGTTTTTTTTTAAAGAAGGCTGCAATTTTGATGGTCTTGGGCATTGGCACTATTAGGAGTGGTTAGTGTAGTGCCTGCCCTGCATTTAATAGATGTCTAAGAAGAGAGTGAGAAGGATTGCTTAGCTTGGAAGACAGATACTTCTTCTGAGGAAGCCACATTTAATGATGGGATTAGAGGGACAGAAAGACATAGATTGAATTAATTTTTAGAATGTAAGTATATTCTTGATGTGGATGATATCCTGTTTTCAAAAGAAAGTTTGAAATTTTCCAAGCTCCTAGATATTCAAGGATGGTCATTGTTTATTTGACCTGAGCCAACCTATAGTCAGAAGTTAGTACTGTCAGTCATATATTGCCTAACGACGGGTATACATTCTAAGAAGTGTGTTGGTAGGTGATTTCATCATGTACAAACATCAGAGTGTACTTACACAAACCTAGATGTAGAGCCTACTACACTTCCAGGTTATGAAGTCTAGCCTATGGCTTTTAGGCTACAAACCTGTACAGTATGTTACTGTACTGAATACTCTAGGCAATTGTAACACAATAAGCATTTGTGTATGTAAACATATCTGCACATAGAAAAGGTACAGTAAAAATTTGGTATTGTAATCGTATGGGGCCACTGTTGTATATGTAGTCCATTGTTAAGAAAAATGTTGTTACGTGGTACATGACTTGTACATCCAGCATCCACTCATGTCGCAGTACCTCCACAGCTACTCAATAAATAGACTCCCAGCTGCTATCCCTACTTCTTCCCTTGTCCCCCTAGAGTCTATTTCCAACACAATAGGCAGAGCAATCCTTTAAGAATTTCAGTCAGATCATGCCACTCTTTACCGAAAACCATGTAATGACCCTTGTGTTAAAGTTACAAAGTCATTACAAAGGCCTGCAGAGCCCTGTGTGTTTGGACCCTTCCTTCTGCTTGGCCTCATTCTTGTGCTTGGTCCCTGCTCGTGCTACTCTAGCCACACAGGTCTTTTTGCTGATCCTGTCTCCTGCTGGGCAGACTCTTGCCCGAGGAACTTTGCACTAGCTCTTCCTTGAATCTTCCTGAGACTCCCTCACCTCTTTCAAGTTGTTGCTCAAATGTCAGCTTTGAGTGAGGCCTGCCCTGGCACCCTAATTAATATCTCCCTTACCCTGCAGTACTCTCTTCTTCATAGCATTTACTAACATCTTGTGTGATACATAAGAATTTTAAAATTATGCTTATTAATATAGTTTGTCATTCTAGAGTATAAGCTTCCCAAGGCAAGGGAGCTATTCTGTATTCAAAAATACATAATACAGAATAGTATTAATTATTCTATAATAATTAATTATTATAGATTATACAGAATAATAGTTATTCTGTAATAATACGGAATGCTAAAGAAATGAGTGCATAAATCAGAGGACAACACAAGCCTTGCAGATGGAGGAAGGCGTGTGTTATACCTCCAATTCCTCAGGAAATAACTTAAAATATGTCATTAGATATTTCTGTTTTCCAAAAAATAGAAATATTGTA
This sequence comes from Nomascus leucogenys, assembly GCF_006542625.1. Classification (NCBI taxonomy): domain Eukaryota; kingdom Metazoa; phylum Chordata; class Mammalia; order Primates; family Hylobatidae; genus Nomascus; species Nomascus leucogenys. The sequence goes on from NC_044400.1 coordinate 38,940,684, forward strand.
CTTCTAATGGAGACTCAGCCACCTTTTCAAATTTCTCTCTCCCCCAGCACAGTGCCCAGCAGCACCAGCTCCCCTTTCTCCTCATGGGAATTCTCACTCCTCTTATTTTTTATTTTCATTTTTATTATTATTATTATTATTTTGAGATAGAGTCTCCCTCTGTCGCCTAGGCTAGAGCGCAGTGGCATGATCTTGGCTCACTGCAACCTCCGCCTCCCAGGTTCAAGCGATTGATTCTCCTGTCTCGCCTCCTGAGTAGCTGAGATTACAGGTACATGTCTCCATGCCTGGCTAATTTTTGTATTTTTAGTAGAGATGGGTTTCACCATATTGGCCAGGCTGGTCTCGAACCCCTGACCTCAGGCGATCTGCCCATCTCGGCCTCCCAAAGTGCTGGGATTACAGGCATGCGGCACTGCACCCGGCCCCTGACTCCTTTTGTACTCAGAGCTTCCAGACCCTCATCCATACCTACTGAAAATATCTTAATTTCAGCAGAATGAAGGGCCTTCCACCTAATATGACTCACCTCCTCAGAAGGCAGGGTCAAGTCCATGCTGGGTTGGTTGAGCACACCCTTAGATTTTCTCTCTCCTTTCTCACCTCTTGTCTTTTACCCCAATCCTTTTACCAATCTATTGTGCCTAAAGATACAGTGCTCTCCCCAAGAAGTATTCTTGTATCAGCCGCTGAAAGATTACACTCAGTCTTTTTCATCTAATGACATAACCTTGTAAAAGGTAAGGGCAATAGTGGTTTATAGTACTTGATTTCGAGCAGCATGGAGAATGCAGCGCTGACAGGCTCTCAGCACAGGCCCATGTGATGTGCAGAGCTGGGTCAGCTTTCTCTTCCAAGGTGGAGTTGAAACTGAGCTTTCGACTTTCAGCAAGGGCTCAAAGACAGGGCAAGTAAGGGCACCATACAGTCCGTGGCAGGCTGGTGGATAATTTTTGAAAAGGACTCTAAAAGTTAACAACCAGAATAATGAGAGCATTTGCCAATAGTATTGATACACAGACAGAGAGAGCTTAGGAAGCTGGAAGCAATTGCAGAAAATCTCCAGGTGATTTCAGGCTAGGGATTATTATTTTAGCAGCCTGTTGTCAGAGACAAGAATACTAAAAAGAGCTGATCATCCTTTGGATATGTACTCTTCAAGATCCATGTCATTCTGAAGTCCAGGGGATGCATAATTGTCCCCATCATCTGGACATGTAAACTAGCTTTTTATGTAGTATAACTTTATATACTGCTATTTTTGCAGTAGTATTAGTTAACTGTCCCATGTGTAATGGAAGTCAGCTTTGGCAGTGAAGTATCTTTACTTGGTAAAATTATCTTCATCAGATGATGATCAGTAGAATATATGCTCTATTTGGGGATTTTTTTTTGTTTTCTTCTCTGCTATATTACCAGAGGTTAGAATAGTACTTTGCACATAGTAGACACTCAGTAAATATATATTCAATGAGTGAATGAATGTTCCAGTTATCAATCTGCCATTGATTTAAATTCCAACATATACCTCTTAGAATTATAGATGATGTTAGTGGAAATAGTTTCAAGATTGTATAGCATGACTTCTCGTGGAATCTCCCTTTGTCATCCTAAGGGGCCACTCAAAAGCCTGTTGGAAAATGATTGTTATAAAGACAGTGATATTTATGGTAGAAAAGTCTCTACAGAAACCTGATAAGAGCTCTCTCAGGGTGTTCAAAAAAAGTAGAACGGACATGGAATGTCATCTCATCTGGATCCAATTCACTGCAAGACAGACATTTGTCTTTTGTTTAGAGAGAAAAAGACAATGCTGAAGTTTTACCCAAACCTAGTGCCCTTAAACTGGCCGAGTATCAGCCGACTACACTATTGCACAAGTACCAGGAACAGGGGAGTGGGTGTGGCGTGGAGGATTGGGCCCGGATCCTAGACCTTGGGATTTGGGGTGTTTTTCATCTTTCCTTAATTATGTGGCTTTGGCCCATTTCAATGTTGACCTCATGACACTTCATTTCCTTCATTTGTAAACTACCAAATAAAATATGTTTGTAGTGCTTTATTAATTGAACAGTTTTATACAAGTAAAGTGGAAATTCTGAATACAGGTTAAGAAGAAATCAAGCAGAAAGATTATACAAAAGTTATTCTAGTTTTATAAAAGTAATATTAACTACCAAAACTGTGAACTTTCAAAGAAAGAACGAGAACACAGTAACAATTTATGACACCCTAAAACCAAGGACAGCCACACTTCCAGATGAGGAACCACATAAAAGAAGTCAGTTTCTGCTGAATCAGCCAAGACAGGGGATATCAATAATCAAAACAATGCAAGCTGTGCTGGGTTTTAAATTTGATCCAGATTCGAGATGACCATATGCAAGAAATGGCTTTACTGGAGTCAAATATGTAGGGTCTTAAAGATAAAATCTAGAGGTTAGGAGCTATTGAATGTTGAGCTTTCAGCTCCATTTCCTGAGGAATCATCGGAGCCATAGGTGGGGAATGCAATAATTCTTGTGAGGCATTGCAGCTGCTAAAATGCAGACATATGGAATTTTTGCACTCTCTAGTATAATACAGAAACAATCTCACAATAAGATAAACATTCCTTTAAAACTTTCTCTTAACCCTAGAGAGAGGATATTGCACAGGCTGGATGGGTGAAATCTTAGTATTTTGGTTTTTCGTTTTTAGATCTGGCTTTCTGTGAATCGTTTAGGAGTCTGTATTTGTAGCTATAGGAGTGCACTCCTGTGCAGAATCTTCTGACACCGTACTAAACATATTGGATATTTTGGCAGTTGAAATCCATAGATGTAATTTGTATTGATACTGAAATTATGGACTATAATGGAAAACTGGGCTTTTGTTGTTGATACTGGGAAGATGTTACATGAAGTAGCATCATAAGAAACTTACCAGATCAACTAATGCTTAATGTTCAATGAGTTGAAATGCTGATTTCCTTGATAGCATTGGGAAATAATTCATTAATTTTGTTTTTTTCTGCTTTATGGCAATATATCGTTCTATTAGGGATTAAGGTAACTTTTTCCATTGAATCGAGAACCTCCCGAGTGCCAGCCACTGGTTGGGTCCCAGGAACATGGGTGGGAAATATATTAATCGAGAATCTCCTGAGTGCCAACCACTCCGCTGGGTCCTAGGAACATGATGGGAACTATAACAGACATGGGCTTCACTAACTGGAGCTTTCAGCCTGTACTTTTCTCTATTTCTATTGCTGAGTTAAACTGTTTCATATTCCTGAATTCCCTGTAACTAGTCAACAAGGTTCATCTTATCAAGGAATACATACTGCAGGGAATGGTGGCAGTGACCAGGCAACTGACCACACAGCCAACACACACACACACACACACACACACACACACACACAAGCTTTGGTGGAAGGTGAGAGAGAGACAGAAGGAGATTTTTGAAGGTTCTACTTAACTTTTTTTTATCTGAAACTAGAGCTCATAAAAAAGTTATTTTTTTCCCAGCTAAAAAGATAAAACATCATCATTGTAAGAAAATTTGTAAAATGCAGAATACAATACAGTAAAAAGTAAAGTTACTTTAATCCCAATACCAAAGATAATATACCTCTCCCGATGCCAAACTGTATTTTGTTTTCTAGGACCAGTTGGTGTTTTCTCATCTAAAGTAGCTTGAACTTTGTCCTAGGACATTAAGTATTTTCTACAATGTAGTTTTCAATGGCTGTAACAGTATTCCTCATTATGGTGGTATCAAAATTTATTTAACTAGCCTCTTAATATTGCATAGTGGTTATTTCATAGTTTCCTCATTTTAAACAATGATGGTATGAATATCATTAAACATAAAACATATATTCATAATGATTTCCTTTTTATGAAGTCTAAGAAATAAGATGATTGCTGAGTCAAAGATTATGCACACTTAAAAGGCATTTGATGCACATTACCAAATATTTTTTATCTTAACATCCACTTTGTTGAGCTGATTTATCCTTTTATTAATGGCCTTCCTGAAAAATTTTCTATCTTTTTGTCTTAAATTTATTGTCTACTGTAATTTTGAAGCAGTGGAATATTTATTGCATTTTGAAAAGAAAAAGAACACCAAAATGTTAAAAGCAAAAATATAAAAATGTAACTGTGTTAAGGAAAAAGAAATGAAAATTTTATTAGTGAATGCCATTTCCCGTTCCTTATGCCAAAATAGACGCTGACATTTTAACTGGCATTTTCATTAAGGCAAGTAAATACATTTCAAATACAGGGCACTGGGTCTCTATACTATGTTCAAATACACATCCATTTACTGACTGTTTTTACTGGACCTTTCTCTGTGGTACATAGAGTAGCTTTTTAGAAAGGTAGACTTTTTAAATGTTGGTTCAATTAGTAGCACTTTACTTGGACGTAATTTTCAATTGTTTAGAAAAATACACCCATTGGGTATTCTCCCCACAAAAATTGTGCAAATGATGAAGCTACCCTCTTGCTCTCTGAACATGGATGCCTCACTCTGCAAGCCCACTGGCGAACTATCTCCTGCTTTCCTCAGACAAGCAAGCACTCTTTGTATTATTTCCAGGTAATTTTTCAATTAATGTGCTAGGATGCCAAAGAAAAATTGACGACAATAAAACTGAGGGAATTTGGAAACAAATCTGTTGAATAGCAAAAGAAGATTTTCTATGTATTTATCTTTTGTAATCTTAAAAGAAAAAAAAAAAGATCTTATTCTGACATTATTTCCTGCCCTTTTGTTTTTAGTGCTCTGTGGACGGGGTGAGAGCTTTCTTTGTGCCAGTGGAATCTGCGTCCCCAGGAAACTGCAATGTAATGGCTACAACGACTGTGACGACTGGAGTGACGAGGCTCATTGCAGTATGTGACAAGCTGTTTGGGGTTTGTCTGAGTGGACAGGGATTCTCAAATCCTGACAATCATCAGCATTTGCATAGACTGCATTTTGTTTGCCTTTCTAAAGCGAGCAAACGTGTTTGTCTTCCCCCAGAATGACAGCAGCATGTTTGCACACCTTTCAAAGGCATGGTTTATTACGAGCTCAACACGTAGATGCTGCATTGGAACAGATGAGGGATTGCAGCGTTTTTGCACAAAATGGTTTAAATTGGGAGAAGGCTTTGGTTTATTTTGTTTGGGTGAGAATTTTCATTTGTGTTTATGAGTATAAAGGTCAATGTTTTTTTAAAAAAGGACATTTTATAGCAACATTTTTACCCTAATGATTCTTAACTTTCATGACACAGTAAATACAAAGCCTCTTGTTTTTTTTTTATGCTTCTTCCAAACCTGGAGATAGTCAATGGCACTAACTGTTTAAAATCCACCAATCAGTAGATTCAGCCTTATGTGTCCTTAATTTATTCCCCATTGATTGATTAGTCATTTTGACTGAATTGGCCAGCCGTTTGTCCAATATAGATTCAGATTTCAAGTTGTTTTGCACTTACAAACTGGAAAGAAGGGGAAAACCATCCTGAAGAAGTACATTGTAGTAAACAAAGCTAGTGTCCTATTTGTTCACCCCTAGTATGTTAAAAAAAGAAAAGAATTACACTGTGTAATCTGTATTCAAAACAGAACTATCTGCGATTAGAACACTATATGCAAGTGTTCTAATTGTTCTTTAAGGGTTATATAAACAGCCACAGTTAGTATGGCAAGAGCTGTGTTTCACTCCTCTTGGGAATTGCCAAGATGTTGTAAGTGCTTGAGAATACTGATCTTAATCGAAAAATTCTTCTGGTCTGTTTGCCAAATGGACCAACTCATCTTTCATCTGATGGGCTAGGACGCTCCTTTGTCCTGCTGAATGGCAGAACTACTGAATGGCAGTTTATCATGGTAACATTTCAGGTCAGTGTTTCCCAAACTGGTGTTCCACATAGTATCTGAGCCTGGAATAATGCTTGAAAAAAAAAAAAAAAACCTTGGGAAATACTATCAGATCTACTTCTTAGAGGGTTAGAATACACATTTGTATATTAGAGGTTCTGAGAAATCCTTCAGTTTAAAAAAAAGACATTTGCCTAACTTTTTATTTCATCAGAATTATTTTCTCATGTGAATCTTCACCTTTATTTATTCATTTATTCTGCATTTTTTATTCTGCCTAATATCTAGCATCCTGTGGAACTTCAATTATGCCACGCATATTTCAGGAAACGTTCTTTTCAGTAAGACATTTGTGTTTTACAACTTGGAATTTTCTTTTCAAAACAACGCATGGCGCACAATTTTACATAAAAACATATTTATAGGCTGTATATTTACACTGGGAAGTGTTGCTGTGGGCTTAGCAGAAGATACTGTGCAAAGCAGCCAAAATAGGGAACTTTAAATAATTCAATGTAATTATATCCAATTTATGGGAATTTGGTAGAATCTCTAGCTATTCTCCCGTTGGGGCCCACGTTATGGCATTGTTCAAATTCTGCATGTGCCTATATCTCCTGTGGTGGGCCAACTATGGTTTTATCATATGTTCCTCAATAGTACTGAGCGTTGCACTCCAAACCCTGTAAGTGCTTTCTGCTGCATTTGTTAAAATTAAATTTGAAGGGGCTAATTTTCCCAGTCAACAACGTGTTAATGTTCTGCAAGGCATTTGCCAATGTCCAAGGAGCTGAAGCATTTATTAAGGGAAATAGATATGGCCCTTTCCCGTGAACATACCACAAAAATGATCTGTTTGGTCCACTGGGGAAATATATCCCTTCAGAAAACTTCTGTATGAAAACACAGACATTGAAGGCTTCATATGCAATTGTTTTTGACCTTACAAGGACATCTGCTTTGAGCTTTAATGCTGAGTGCTTGTGGTGTTTCAGCATGAGTGTTTATGAAGGATGCCGTACTCCTTTTGTCACCACCCTGTGGTGAAGGAATAGTGTAAGTCTGAATTAGGCCTCGGATGTGAATCAGAGTGTGAATGCAACCTGCAGATACTCATGAGAGGAGAAGGAAGTTTTGCTGTGCATTCTCAGTGAGGAACAGAAGAAAATGCCTAGTTCCTAAGGTTCTCGCAAGTAGGCAAGAAGGAGGACTGCCAGAGGAGGTTATGCTTCTATGGATTAGATGCAAAAATGATCTCTAGCTAAGCACTTGCCTGCTTTTATAAAACATGGGTCATATTAGGTGGCCTGTGTAGTTAATTGAGTTGTTATTTCCTTTTTAGTCAGGTTCAAAGGAAGGGAGAGAAGGGACTTATTATTTGTGAGTTACCTAATAAACTATGCTAGAAGCATTTACCTACATGCTTTGATTTAATTACCAGCATAGGAAGTGTTATCTACCACCTTTTGTACAGGTGCAGAGACAGAGCTTAGGGCAATGAATAAATTTGCCCATGATTCGCTAAATTTGAACCCAGTCTTAAATGGTTCAAAATCTAATGCTTTTTCTCTCAGCTTGTCTGCCTTTGACTTGTCCTTGTCCATAAAAAAGTTCAGATTTAGTGAGATTATACTCTGATCATTCATATTGCAGGAAAATGTTTTAATTGATTTTGATGTATTATGGCTTTCAGAGGTAATTGTTTATTAAAGAGCACTCCAGGTATCTGTGACTTTCTGACTTTCTCCCCTAACTGGTTTTGTCTTGTCAATCTCTTCTTAAGTATTTGTTGGATGAAAAGATTTCCAAACACCTGAGACAATTTTAGTGGTGTAGTAGAAAAATTTTCAAAAACCAGGAAAATTTTGGAAATGTCTACCTCTGTGGCTTTAGGCAGGCCACTTCTGTAACCCTGGCTTTCGGTATCATCATGGATGGCTGCATGCTGGCCTCCCCAGGAAGCCCCATCTGCAGAGATTTTGATTCAGTTTGTCTGCAGTGGGGACCAGGCAGCAGTACTTTTGTAACGCTCTCCAGGTAATTCTAATCGATGGCCAGACTTGGAAGCACTGGGCTAGAAGGTGCTTGGTGTCTCTTTTGTTGTTAAGATTCTATAATATTTTGAGTCTATAACCAGCTCCTAGAATAGTGCCTGGGACATAGCAAGTGCTTAGTAGATAAATACTTCTTAATTTTAAATTAGAAACTCAACGAAAACGTTGTCACAGTGAAATAGCTGCCACAAAGTTCACACACTTTATGACACATGAAAACCACTATCAAATATTTTTGAAAATCATTTTCTGTGAATTTTGGGTAAAATTGGTTGACTTATTTTTGAGGATGGTGGCTATCTAATTATACACCGAGTGTAATACGGTGTGTTAACGACCACTATAAGTTCTTGAGTCAGGCTGCTTAGGTTTCGATCTTACCATTTCCTGCCTCTGATAACTTAGGCAAGTTACTCAACCTCTCTGTGCCTCAGTTTCTTCAGTAGTACAATGGAAACAATAAATAGTGAATATCTCTCAAATTGTTTGGAATAATGATTCACTGAATATAAAGCATATAGACCAATGTCTTGCATGCAGTAAGTCTCAAAGAGCACTAGGATTTGTGGTCGTGACTGTTGTTGTCTTATTGTTTCTCCACTCCCACCCAGCACCTCTTGTTACTAGGTGCAGAGAATGACCACTGGAAGTCGTGGGGACAGCTGATAATGTCAGCTGTTACATGTAAGGAAGACAGAAACACTAAAATATGCACAACAATTTTAAAAGCAGCACCATGTGAAACTATTTTAGAATGGAGGCAGCCTAAACAGCACAAAATAAAAATTGATATTCCGAATGATGTTCGAATCATCAAAAATGACTGTATCTATAATAATCGTTCTACTAAGATGTAGCTGCAAGTAAATGCTAGGAATAGTTTCATCAAAATTGTAAAAATAAAAAATCTCACACCATGCTTATGGAAGAAGTACTAAATGTTTGCAAATTTTACTTTTTGTATAGTGACAATCTGATTATACTGAATCAATCAAAGTATTGAATATTCTTTAATTCCTGCTATGTGTGAATCAGGTTTTAGCTACCTAGTAAATAGAAAGATACTGTTAAGCCATGGTTTCTTTCTTTATGAGTCTTTTAGTCAAATCAGGGAACTAACATATACACATAGAAACTATTAAATATGGGTTTTTAAAATTTTTTTTTTGAGATGGAGTCTCGCTCTGTCGCCCAGACTGGAGTGCAGAGGTGTGATCTCAGCTCACTGCAGCCTCCACTACCCGAGCTCAAGCAATTCACCAGGCTCAGCCTCCTGAGTAACTGTAACTACAGGCGTGAGCCACCACGCCAGGCCTAATTTTTGTATTTTTTGTAGAAACAAGGTTTTGCCACGTTGCCTAGGCTGGTCTCAAACTCCTGAGCTCAAAGTGACCGGCCTGCCTCAGCCTCCCAAAGTGCTAGGATTACCGGCATGAACCACTGTGCCCAGCCTAAATATGGTATTTTAAAACAATATAACACAAGCAATATCGCAAGTCAAAAAAATGGATGTAAACAAGCAAACAAAAAAAAAGGTAGCAGCAGGGAGTCCTTCTAGTAAAAAGAGTAAGATTACTAGAAGCTGGATTGCATAGAGAGCTGATGGAAAAGATGGGATTAAAACTAGGCCTTGCACTCAGGTGATGTTTGTATACTGTGCAGCATGATTTTCAATTCTCTAGGTGACATTTTGCAATGCATGGAGACTTTTTTTTATTGTCACAACTGTGGGAGTGGAGGGAGGTGCTACTGGCATCTAGTGGGTAGAGGCCAGAGATGCTGCTAAACAAACTACACTGCACAGGGCAGCCCCCAACAACAAAGAATTACCCAGTCCAAAACGTCAAATGATACTGCCGTTGAGAAACCCTTTTCTAGAGCCTTAAGCCAATAGTAGAAAGAACTCAGAGAGTCAAGAAGCCTGGTTCTTCTCATGGTTCTGCTGTAAATGAGCTGAGCAACAGTGGACAGACCGTATATAACTCCTCTGGTCATTTCAGAATGAGAGGGTTGGATGAAATAACCTCTGGTCCTTTCCATATTTAATCTTCTGTGGGTGGAAACTGAGCATCCGTACTTGCATCTTGAGTTGAGGCAACACATTCATGTGTACAGTCATAGAGACTGTATGGCTGAAAGAAGCCCTTGAGAAAAAGGCTTTCTGTGTGTTAGTTTTCTGCTTTAATTTAACGATAATTTTGAGAGACAAGAATTAATAGTGTGCATGTGAGATGCCAAACTGAAATCAATATTAACATGCAAGAATTTCAGAAGAAACATTTTGTATCAAGCTCTCCTTAAGAAAAAAAAAAAAAAGCTGTATCTAGAAAAACATCTACCTTAGGTCATGCAAAATTATGCTTGTTATCGAGCAAGAAAATCACAGCAAGCAGCTTTTGCAAATTTTGATTTGCTGGCCCCAAACTGCGCTGACAACATCTCTTTCCAGGTCAAATAAACATTTATTTCAATAAAAGGAGACACTGTGATCTTTGCTATTTGCTATGTGTTTCTGGCTTTGCAGTGCCTCTGGTTAAGGTTTTGCGTATTTACTAATCACACAGACCTTAGGGAGGTAACAGACTGTTTTCCAAATGCAGCTCATTTTGTATATCACTTCTAAAAATGGCTTCTAACCAAGCAAGTTATAATAGTAGAAAGTTGAATCCGCACCTGGGAGAACAATGAGAATTTTTAAAAATGCCTGAATCCTCTCCATTTATGAAGTAATTTAATAAATGAGGACATCAATTTTTAAAATATCTCCAATGCTGTGTTTTAGTATCAATTACCAGGGGTCCTAGAATGGGCCTCCTAGAGCACAAATAAACTTTTGGAAATTTTTGGTGTGTTCTTAGGTTAATCAGATTCTGAAAGGGGTATTTGATTCCCTAGTAGTCCTACCATCAAAAAGAGTGAGTGTACTGCTTACAAGGAAATTAACTCGTAGGGTTTAAAATGTGCTGAAACACTGTCCCCCATCCTCTGGGCGAATGCATGCATGTACTTTGCACTGATGGTCAAGTTGAGAAGCCTTATTTCCCTGGCTATTGCTGATTCTAGCGTGTTGACTCCAAACTTCCCACAAGAGTAATTTAGATTAAGACAAAAAAAAATCAAAAAGATCTTTTAGAATTTCACAAGGTAGTGTATATATCTTGATGCATGAATTCCCCAGATCTGCCCTGTGGGCAGGAGAACCAGGGTCATAACCCTTCCACTGAGCTGTCACGTGTGGTAGCCTCATTCAGCAGTGGGGGGTGCAGGGTGGGGAAATAGCTCCCTCTGCTGAGTGGGATAAAATACCATTGTCAAGGTGATAGGACTTCTTAGTTCTTATATTTTCCCTTATGGTGGCTGTCCTTATTTGAACATTATTCAGGCTGGGGGAAGTGAAAAATAAAAAGTACTTACAAAGTTCTGTATGCTTATAAGTATGGCCTTATGTGTCTATATGCGTGTGTGTGCCTGTGCACATACACACCTTCCTAATGAAGACACTGAACAAGTGATTTCTAAGGCCCATTCCATTCCTAAAATGATGTGATTCTAAAAACTTTAAGAAGTTTTCTTTTTAGAAGAGTGCTTTTTTGAAACAGAAATTTATGATTCATGTATATATAAGTGTCATATTTTGGCATGCCTAATGTTTTAACTGATCAATGCCAAAGGCTTTGGATAATGAATCATCATCTAGTGTGGGATGTTTATAGTAAAGTGGTGGCTGCTACTTGTTGTATGAGATACAGGCTTCTGCTTGAGGAGAAACAATCAGCTGGAATTCAGGAGACTGAACCATTGACTACTTGATTTCTGGCCTTCATCAGCCAAGTAGACTGATCTTCAAACCTGCCCTATTTTTTTGCCTCTTTCCTTTGTTCTTGCTATTTCCTCTACTTGAAATATGCTAAACTTTTCATTACATCCACCCTATTGAAATTCCGCCCATTTTCTGTATTCCTTCTCCAGCCTTAAGCAAACTGTTTTGCACTTAATTTACTTTAAATAAGGGAAATAAAAATATATTTAAGAAATCTAGTTTCTGCAAAATGCAGGTTTCTTTACATATATTGATTTTAAACATTTTTACAGCTTTATTGAGGTATAATTTACATCCTATAAATTTCATCTATTGATGCTTAGTAAACTTATAGGGTTATGTGACTAACCTCACAATACAGTTCTAGAATGTTTGCATCTCCCCCAAAATTTCTCTCCCACACATTTGAAGTCAGTCACCAATTCTAATCCCTCAGCTATTGTAACTACTTCTCAGATTTCTGTTTCTATAAATTTGTTTTTTTCTGGGAATTCCATAAATGAGTCATATAATATGTAATTTTTGTATCTGATTTCTTTCACATAGCATAACTTTTTGGGGTTCATCCATACTGTCACATACATTGGTAGTTTCATCCTTTTAATCACCAAGTAGTATTTCACTGCATGAGTATATTATATTTTGTTTGTCCATTCCAGTTAGTGAGTACTTGAATTTTTTTCCAGTGTTTGGCTTATGAATAACGCTGCTGTGAACATCTATACATAAATCTTTGTGTGGATATATGTTTAATTTATCTTGGGTAGATTCTTAAGAGTGGAATTCACAAATTAATTGTATGGTAAGGTTACAGTTACCTTCGTAAGAAACTGCCAGTTTTCCAAGGTGGCATTATTATTTTATAGTCTCACCAGAGATCCATGAGATTCATTTTCTCAAAATCCTTGCCAGTACTTGCTATTATCCACCTTTTGCATTGTAGCCATTTTAAGGGATGTGTAGTTATATCTTCTTGTGGTTTTAATTTGCCTTAGCTTATTTTTTTTCTTTTGTTTTGTCCCGCCCTCTCACGCCCCACTGCCTTTGCTTAATGACTAATAATGTTGAGCACCTTTTCATGTGTTTTTATGTCTTTCATGAAGACTTTCTATTCAAGTCTTTTGACCATTTATAATTGAATTCTTTTTCATCTTGTTATTGAATGTAAGAGTTCTATAGAGACTCTGGATATCCAAATTTCTTTATCATACATACAATTTGCAAATATTTTTCTAGTATTGTCCCAATACCATTTGTTGAAAAGAACATTCTCTTTTCATTGAATTGCCTTACACGCACTATTTCATTAAACTCTTCTTTCAAACCCTATTAGGTGGCTGATTTTGTCCCAATTTCATAGATCAGTTCACAGACTCCTAGACTTGAACTAACAGTAACACACTAAAGTCCCACAGCTAGTAGATGGCAGAACCAGGATAGGAGTTCTGGTTTACCAAAGGACAAGACTTTATTTTCTTATTAAAATCAGGAAACCATTTCCCCTGAATGTTGTTTATTTCAACATTAAACTATAAGCGTCCTGAGATTACATAACACTTCTCATCTTGCCACCATAGTCTTTGGACAGTACTTGCTTATTTAAGGATTGCATTATGAAACACTCAACTGGCTTAAGCAGTAATGTTTACGTGAAAGGAAATAATAACTCCATAATCTAAATGACTTATTGTATTTGTTATGTTTATGCTTTCTACTGACAAACCTGGACTTTCAACTCTAAAGAAAACAAGAGTTATTAAAGTCTATTCTGCATGAACAAAAACTTCATTAGGAATGATGGTGAATTGAGAATGTCTTTTCTCATCTTTAACGATCAAGGATCGTTCCAGTGACATAAAATGGAAGTCAGAGAAACACATCAGAAAGTGTTAAAATCACTTGGCTTGGGAGCCACTTGTTCAAGTGACCTTGAACAGGTCGTTGTATCTCTGTGTGCCACCTTCTCACCTATAAAACAATAGGTGTGGACCACGTTACCATTAGGGTGTCCCTTCCATGATTGGCTTTTGTTAAATATCGTACTACAATAGCATTCTGTACGGCTCTGATGACACACTGGTGGCTTCTTTTATTTGCAGACTGCAGTGAGAATCTGTTTCACTGTCACACAGGCAAGTGCCTTGATTACAGCCTTGTGTGTGATGGATATGATGACTGTGGGGATTTGAGTGATGAGCAAAACTGTGGTAAGTAGCATTGTTTCCCCAAAGGTTTTAATTTAAAATCACAGAAATTTATAACCAAAAACTTATGGTTCATCATGTGTTAATATGATTAGCAGTTTAAATTACAAAATGATTGGTTTCTTGTTTTTTAGAAGGAGGAAATTTGTTCAATCGCTGTCCTCAGTAATGTCTTATGTGTAAATGTAATACATAAAAAATCATATTAAGAAAATGTTTAAGAAGTGGGATGGGAAGACTGGTAAAGGTTGTTAATTCACTAATAGTTTTTTTCCTCTCCTCAAATGTGTTCTGTTTCTCCTCTGGTTAGAACCAGTGGCTTATGTTAGATTTTGGGCTTTTGAGCAAACTTTAAGGCAGATATATTGTCTGTGCCCCATTCCCTTGGTACATGTGACTGAAGTCCCCTCCTTTATTTAATGCTCAAATAGTACAGGGACCACCTGTGCAGCAGCTACACCCAGGGTTAGGATGATGCATTTGTTTTGTGTACACATGCTGATCTTATCTTTTAAAGAATAACCCCACTTTCTAAAGACTCACGTCCAATTCCGAATGCCATCTCATGAATTAAAATCAGCAAAATTCCTCTTGCTCATTTACTTTTTTGGCTTTGTGACTAGCTTCAGAATTTTTAGGTAGTATATTACTGAGTGACGTAGCAACTTTGCAACATGAACAAAAGGGCAAACTGGGATGAGGATACGCCCTGGACAAATGATATGAGACAATGTCCAGCATTAGATAACATCAAAATGAATGTTTGGGAAGGATCAGCAGTATGGTCAGAGGAGGGCATTGGAATCATGAATGTTAGGAATAACCCCATGCTGGGAAACCTGGGGGTTTCTAGGAGCACCGTCTAGCTGCCACTTGCTGTATCTGTAAAAATATTTTAAAATGTACGTGTACAAACCATTCCTGTGTGACTAGATAGGTGTGGGTTATTGTTTTTTTTCTGATAATAGTTTATTTTTATTTTATTTTGACTAATAGTAGTTGTACATATTTATTGAATATAGCATGATATTTTAATACATGTATACAATATGTAATGATCAAATCAGGGTAATTAGCGTACCCATCACTTCAAACATTTATCATTTCTTTGTATTAGGAACATTCAAAATCTTGTCATTTAGTTATTTGAAAATATGCAATAAATTATCATTAACTATAGTCACCATCCAGTGCTATAAAAACCTACAACTTGTTCCTCCTATCTAGCTGTAATTTTATATCAGTTAAGCAATCTCTCTCTCTCTTTTTTTTTTTTTGAGATGGAGTCTCACTCCATCACCGAGGCTGGAGTGCAGTGGCGCTATCCCGGCTCACTGCAATCTCCGCCTCCCGGGCTCAAGTGATTCTCCTGCCTCAGCCTCTTGAGTAGCTGGGACTACAGGTGTGTGCCACCACGCTCAGCTAATTTTTGTATGTTTAGTAGAGATGGGGTTTCATCATGTTGGTCAGGCTGGTCTCTAACTCCTGAGCTCATGATTTGCCTGCCTCGGCCTCCCAAAGTGCTGGGATTACTGAGCCACTGCACCTGGCAGCAATCTCTCTTTATCCCTCCTCTTCCATACCCTTCTGGCCTCTAGTAACCACTGTTCTACTCTCTATTTCCATGAGATCAACTCTGCATATAAGTGAGGGCATGCGGTATTTCTGTTTCTATGCCTGGCTTATTTCACTTAACAGAATGTCCTCCAGGCTCATCCATGTTGCTACAAATAACAGGATTTTATTCTTTTGGCATGGCTGAATAGTATTCCATTGTGTAGATGTACCATATTTTCTTCTCCACTCATTTTTTGGTGGCATAAATTAATTCCATATCATGGTTGTTGTGAGTAGTGCTGCAGTGAACATGGGGGTGCAGGTGTCTGTTTGATATACTGATTTCCTTTCCTTTGGGTATATGCCCAGTAGTGGGATTGCTGGGTTATATGGAAGTTCTATTTGTAGTTTTCTCAAGAACCTCCATATTGTTTTCCATAATGACTGTACTGATTTACATTTAGATGTGGGTTATATCCTGGGACTGATTAGTCTTGAGAAAAAGGATGAGAGGAAATTGTAATTATATAGGTCACAGAAATTATAGTTGCAGGAGGCCTTGGAGATCATCAGATTCAACCCTTCCCTTTACCAGTGAGATAATTAGGAAATGTAGGGGATTGAAAATGAGTGAGTGTCGTTTGGTAGTTGGATAGGTTAGTGGAGAGGGCCAGCATGCAGGTAGCATGTGAGAAAAAAATGGTCTTAACAGGCAACATAATTCCTCTGAAGATAGCAGGCTATCGTGAAGTTTGTGTGTCTGCATGCCAGTTGTCTCCATCTAATAGCAATAATTACCACTTTCCTTCAGACCAGCCTCTGCCCTGGCTCCCTGTGCTCTTCTGGTTCCTGCCCAAGCACCTCTTGTGCTTTTCTTCTTTTCTCAAACCTATGTCCTCCCTATACTTTTCCTCTATTGATCCAAAATACCCTTTAAGATCCATGGTCACTCCAGAAGTCTGTCTATGACCGTGGCACTGTTACTAGACTCATCATACTTTCTCATGGAATCTATTATTCATGAATCCACATACATCTTCTAAAACGCTGCTTATATTCAGAGTATACCACCTCTCACGGCAAAGCATCCTATGGATTCTGCCCTTTGTGAGAGGGAACTTATCACTTAGTTCTTTTTCACTAATATATAAATTGGGACAAAGTTGAAGTCCAGGCTAAAAAGAATCATGAATATAACATAAATATTTTGCATGGCTTACCTAGCAGTTCTTTTGGATATAAGGCCAGGCATGCTGGCATGTCCTTGTAGTCTCAACTACTTGGGAGGCTGGGGTGGGAGGATCACCTGATCCTAGGAGGTTGAGGCTGCAGTGAGCTATGATCACACCACTGCTCTCCAGCCTGGGAGAAAGAAAGAGACCCTGTCTCAAAAAAAAAAAGATAATCTATTAAAAACTTAAGCTTAGCATCAGGAGAGATGACAAGGAGATACTTGCCTTCCCAGTTTGCCAGACAGGTAAGTTATAATTCCTAGAAAAGTGAGAGAGCTTTTACAGATACATCAAATCCGCCAGCTGCATTGTGAAACACAAATCACAGTTCTGTTTTTTGAACCAGGGTAGAAATCATAAATTTTTCATAAGGAAAGAAAATGACCACTAAAGAAAACAAAAGCCAACAACAATAAGAACAAACTCCGGGTTCTGGGACAGCTAGAGTAGTTACTCATCTGAAAAACAGACCCGTCTTACCCCACAGTGATGGTGGTCAGTGGGGCACATGAGTGGGGAGGGCATGGCATTTTAATTGGGCCAGACCTGTTGTAGAGATGTTACTGAAGGTATTGGAGCCATTGGAACAGACTCTCTTCAATGGGAACTGGGAGCCATAGAATCCTGCCTGTTTGTCATACTGGTTCTCTGCATCCTCGTGAGTTTTCGTTTCTCCAGATTGCAATCCCACAACAGAGCATCGCTGCGGGGACGGTCGCTGCATTGCCATGGAGTGGGTGTGTGATGGTGACCACGACTGTGTGGATAAGTCCGACGAGGTCAACTGCTGTGAGTGCTCTGAGGATGTTTGTTTTGCTTATTTTTCCATTTCTGGTTCTTTAGGCTGTACTCAAGGTTGAGGACTGTACTTAAGACTCACTATATACACAGCATTCCAAGGGAAAGATTCTTATACTTTGGTTCTAGCCTGTAAAGATCACTGAGTGGTGGGATGACAATAGCAATGGAGTGTATCTGACTTCCACACCTCTTCCTGCAAAACTCCAAGCTTCATTTGGCTGATCTAGCCAAGTGGGTGTCTGTTTTCTCTCTCATTGCTCCATATGTCTCTTTTATGCTTCTGTGACTTTGTCAAAGGTGATGCTCTGCCCACTGAATGGGGAACCTTTCTTCTGCACACAATATATGAGTAGTTAAGCTTCCCTGCAGGAGTGCCCTAACATGTTCTCAGGGGCCATTTGTGGAAGAACATGGAGAGAATCGTCAGAGAGAAGAGAGCCTTTAATGTTAATATGATGATACAAAGAGAGCATAATAGGCCGGGCATGGTTGGTGGCTCATGCCTGTAGTCCCAGCACTTTGGGAGGCAGAGATGGGTAGATCACCTGAGGTCAGGAGTTTGAGACCAGCCTAGCCAACAGTCTCTAGTAAAAATACAAAAATTAGCTGGGTGTGGTGGCAGGTGCCTGTAGTCCCAGTTACTTGGGAGGCTGAAGCAGGAGAATGGCGTGAACCAGGGAGGTGGAGATTACAGTGAGCCAAGATCAAGCCATTGCCCTCCAGCCTGGGCGACAGAGTGAAACTCCATCTTTAAAAAAAAAAAAAAGAGAGAGAACGTAGTAATAATATAAATTTATAGACTGTTGTGTTTCTGAGTGAATGAAAATCTTCAGACAGTTGTTATACTTCAAACTAATAACAAGTATGGCTAGTAACACTTTTTCCCCCTGGAAAATATACTATACCCATTAGAGAATAATATACGTGATTGAATAGAAGGTGTCAGGTGTTAAGAGAGAGTGCAGTTGACCTGAAAGAGTTAATGTGATATGTTCTTTTGCATGTTTGAATTAATTATACTTTTCATTTCATCTTTTTGTGCCTAGTAAAAGTTAAGAAAGTTGATTATATATATGAGATTGAATATTTAATTGGCTTATAATTTGAGGCAAAAATAGAAATGTGGATTACATAGTTTTTATTTTGACATAAGAAAAGTCATATAAAAAGTCACAATGCGTAGCTCTCCTCTTCCCTGAAATGGATTTGAAGTGGAATGTCCTCTGAGTCCTTGCCTAGTGGCCACAGTGGAACAGAGTGGACTGTATTTCACTAGATCTTGGAGAAGCAAGGACTTGGTGCTCAGGTCGAACACTTCTGGTGTGGAGTCTTGACTCAAGAACAGAGAGGTCATAATATTAGTAATTCAGTGAAGGCTGAGGTCACATGATCCACGGGTTTCCGATACTCTAAAAGGCAATAGGTATAGAATTTAGAGAACCGATAGGAATTACAAGGTTAATGGATATTAGGCCATCCCTTTCAAATATCAGTTGTAATAAACAAGTGTTGAAATAAAGTGTTTATTACGTGTTAGTTACTATGCGAGTTCTTTCCCATATACTATTTTGTTGGCTTATGAGGTCAAGTAGATAAATAATGAAATATTTGGGCTGAGAGTCCAAAAAACTTGCCTTCACATTCAGACTGTAGCTCTTAGCCATGGGACTTTGAGCAAGTACTATGCTCTGTAAACTTTAGTTTCTCATCTATAAAACAAAGATAATACCTACTTTACAAGATTTTTGTGAGAATTTGAGATTATATATACAATGCAGTTAGCACAGCTCTTGCCATATAATGAACCCTTTAAAAATTGTCATTTTTATTAGTAAGTAGGATCATGATACTTCCATCACTAAAAACAATCACGCAGTTCTCAAGAAAAAGTTAATTTTTGGTAAGTGCTGTTGAATAAGGCAGGAAAAATTCTAGAAATAAAATCAATGATATGTTCATTTGTGTGTGCAGAACACCCTGTTTCTTAGCGATGCTTGATAAATGGCTGTTGTTTATTTGATGTGCAGATTGAGAGATAAGAATTAATAAATAAAGTGAATATTGTTCTGGCCCTTCCTAGCCTGTCACAGCCAGGGTCTGGTGGAATGCAGAAATGGACAATGTATCCCCAGCACGTTTCAATGTGATGGCGACGAGGACTGCAAGGATGGGAGTGATGAGGAGAACTGCAGTGTCAGTAAGTGTGTCCCACCACCCCAGAACATTCCTTTACTGCTGGTCCTCTCCTTGGGAACAAAGGAACACATATGAAGTTGCTTAAGTAGGATTGCCATGTAAATAATCCCAGATTGCCTAACATAGTGGTCCTCACAGCCCTAGTCAGCCAGGAAACACTTTCTTGTGCTAAACGTAATTCTCAAGCAACTTACACTGAAAATCATTCCTCAGGTGAGACACCTGAACAGCATGGTGAGATTCACTTAACTATTCTATGGGGAAAGCCGTGATAAAGCCGTGATAAAGTGTATAGCATCCAATTAAATCAGATTAGATTCCAGTGAGAAGAAACTGGCTTCTGAAAGGAAATGTAATGTCTTCCTAAAATAATCATGTTCAGAGAAGCAGTTTAATGCCTGTTATTACCAAGCAATACACTTTAAAAGGATTTGATATCTGTGTGTGAATCTCAAAAAGAAAAACTAGATCCAATAAATTGTTTTTTCAATGTAACTATTTCTGTCAGAAAAGAAAGTTCTACACAGATTGTTTTAAGCTCCAGTGTGTGCGGAAGCCTCTCAGTAGGGTCCAGGGAAGACTATGCCTCGACTCAAAAATCACATTTGTTTATACTACACAGGCACAGCCTAGTTGTTAAGAACATGGTTGCTGCAGCCCTGATACCCAGGATCAAGCCTCGGTCTGCTACTTACTATATGGTGACTTTTGGCAAGGTACTTACATCCCTTTTAGGTCTCAGTTCGTGTGTCTGTACACTCAGAACAGTGATAACTACTTCATAGTGTTGGCACATGGCGAAAACTCAATATATGTGAGCTTTTATTACATGGCTACTACATTAAAGCATATCTTAGGCTGTGTATATTCATAATCAGCCAATGAGACTGGTCACCTATAGATAAATTAGTTTTGTCATAATGCACACTGATCATTATAATAACTTTAATGGAAAAATGCCCAAGACCTAAAGGGAGAGCTTTTCAGTCACAGACTTATTACATAAAAATAATATATAAAGAGTGCTTTGTTTTACCAGTTTTTAAATTCAGAATGAAATCCTTTATTAAACATAATTTATTGTGTGCATATCAACCGAGCACTTCCGTTTGCATCAAACTCTTCTTTCTTTCTGTATAATTCAACTCTGAAATAATTTTGGATTTTTCATGATGAAATGGCAGGCTTTGTAGATTATTTTGTTACTTGTGTGAGATGTAAGAAAGTCATATGATAAAACAGATTTAAAAGTAAAATTTTAGTATTTTTATATTGTTCTCTCTAATAGATTCAACTTAAAAATGTATATTGTGGTGTTTATATGTGGCCATCCCCTGGGAATTCAGTGGTAAGCAAAACAGCTGATGGAGCTTGCAGACTCCTGGGGGACATAGGCATGCTACGAATTATTATGCAAGTCAATGCCTAACCATGCAGCAACAGAGGCTAAGAAGGGAAATTCAGGGTGCTTGGATGCCCTTAATAGGGTTCATGCCCTGGTAAAGCGCCTCAGACAAAGCTTCCCTGAGGAAGAGATACTGGAGCTCAGACTTGAAGGATGAGTAGGGTTAACCGAAAAGAATGGGGCTTGAAAAAGCAATTGAGACACAAGGCACCGCTTGACCAAAATTCCTGTGGTGGGAAGGTGCAAGGCATGTGTAGGAGGACCATGAGAGAAGGCAGGCCATTGTGATTAGAGAGCTGAGAATGAAAGGGGGCCCGGTACTAAATACTACGTAATTGTCAGCACAGGTTGCAGGTTTGTTCTTCTGCTAGACAGAGCTGGAAAGGGAAGCAGGGGCCGCTTCTCCTGAGACTTTGGGTCTTGCTGAAGAGTTAGGCCTTTGAAACTCTTCAGGCTCTGTCCTTGCCTACCTGTCTAGCCTCTCTCAGCCCCTTTCTCAGTGGTTGAAGCTCCAGTTACTTTGACCTGTGCACTTCCCTATTCTAGGCCTTTGCATGTGCTGTTTCTTGGCTTGGGAAACCCATCCTTTCCTCTTGCCATGACTTGGAAAAGTCCTTTGAGAAACTTCCCCATGCTGGTCTCATTGTCTTCTATTGCTCTTTAAATGTATTTTAGCTGGGTGTGGTAGCACATGCCTGTAATCCCAGCACTTTGGGTGGCTGAGGCAGGAGAATTACTTGAGACCAGGAGTTTGAGGCTAGCCTGGGCAATATAGCAAGACCCCCATCTCTATGAAAAAATAAATAAGTAAAAATAAATATGTCTTCCATAAAGCAGTGATCACACAGCATCAGAAGGTTTTGTTCAGGATGATACCTCTATCAGAGCACAAGCCACTTCCCAGGGGGTATCATGCCCTTTTATCTTTTAATGCTCAGTGCCTAGCTTGTCACATAGATTGTCACATGGCATGCACTTAATATTTGCCAAAATAATGAATGCTTGATGTCAATAAAATCTCCTCAAGAGCCTAAACTCACAGAAATTGTTTAGGTTTGCTTTGAGAAAAAATTTTGACCCTGCTGACTTAAAAAAAGAGTGACATCTCTTTTCTGCAAGGCTTTGTGTATTAATTTGCACATTAGTGGTACTGGAAAGGATAAATATTTCAGTATAATAAACATCATCTTAGAATTATAGGTAAGAATGATTATATATACACACATACTATTATTTATACTTAAAAGTGCCTTGCAAGGTTGACTAGATTCCAGATGACATGCCTGAAGGTAATTGATCATAATGGGGGAGAGATAGAATGGGCAGTAATTTATTACCTTCTCCATTTAATCTACAAATGGCCAGGAAATCAATGGGAAAAGCAGTTTCCTCTCTACCTACCTTAAGGAAAAATCATTAGGGCAAACACTGATATTACTGCTGTCATTCACTTAGAAACAAGAAACCCAGTTCTCAAGTCATCACGGCTAGGCTGATGACACTTTCCAAGGACATATTGAAAATATGGATAACAGCTGCATAACACTTGTATTATAATAAAGTATCCTTATTGTATTGGTGTTGATGCCCTATTTATTACTAGAGAAAGCATTTTCCTTAGAGGGAGACTAGAATTGGGAGCAAATGAGTCTTAAAAAAGTGTCACTTAATATTCAAAATTTCAAGATTTTTATAACATTCTCTGTCCCTCCAATCTCTTGAATTTTATTCTATAATCAAGTGTTGGCACCCATGTAAAAAGAAAACACTATTTTTTTTCCATTAAATGCAACAACCACCTGTTTTTTGTGCAGTTTGTCTCTTATTTCTTCATTCCTATTTTGGAATACCTGGATTGTATTTAATTACCGGAAAATGAATCCAGAAAGCACCTATTCAATGTATGTTCAATACTTTTGGAGAAATTGGAAGGAAATTAAAGTTGTGTTATTCCTCAGCTCCATCAGACATTCCTGATCTTTTAGATCCTTAGGTAAGGAATTTGTAGATGATGAAAGCCACTGTGCCTTTTCCTCCCTCTGTAGTTCATACTCCATGTCAAGAAGGAGACCAAAGATGCCTCTACAATCCCTGCCTTGATTCATGTGGTGGTAGCTCTCTCTGTGACCTGAACAACAGTCTGAATAACTGTAGTAAGTACAACAGCCGACAAATGCAATAGCCATGTCAGGGCATGCATTCAGCATTTTTCTTCTGCGTTGACATTCAAATACTGAAGTCTGGAATCCCTCCAAAAAAGGCTACCTATTTTCTTTTTCTTTTTAAAAGGTCGCATGTGGTAGCAGTAAAGAAGCCAAATGGTCTTAATTAACTTCAGTCAGAAACAAATGTGTCATTCTGAACGACTATAAACCCACATTGCTTAATATCATTACCATTACTTTCAACTCAGCATTAGTTCTCTGTATTATTTTCTTGGCTCCATCTGTAGGCAGATGCTATCTTTCTTCCTTTCTAAAGCACAGCTTCAAAAATGGAAACTTTAACCAAGAAGCAAATATGAAGTTCATAGAAATAGCCACATACAACTTTGGCAGTCTGTTCTTTTTTTTTGAGACACAGTCTCACTCTGTCACCTGGGCTGGAGTGCAGTGGCGCCATCTTGGCTCACTGCAACCTCTGCCTTCCGAGTTCAAGTGATTCTTCTGCCTCAGCCTCCAGAGTAGCTAGGATTACAGGCGCTAAACACCCTCAGTGATCCATCTGCCTGGGCCTCCCAAAGTGCTGGGATTACAGGCAGTCGGTTCTTTTAATGAAATTTATTCTCACCTTTCCAGGAACTCTGATGACCTATAATGGTTTTGGAACCATTAGGCCAATTTGTTTCAGTGACAGTGTAACAGCTCCAAATAGTGTAAGCAGGTGGCTCTAAAATGACTTTCAGGAGGAGGAGTTATTTGGGGAAGACAGAATGGGCAGAAGTGAAAGAGCACCCTATGGCCTGTCCTGGAAAATTGAATCAGAAAATCCCCAGCAACTGATTTCTAGTAATGATTGCTGACTCCTGGGCTCTGTTTTCATGTTATACTCACTTCTTTCACTTTTTCTAATGAACTTTTTGCTGCATTTTCAGGTTGGGATTAGAAATTTAGAAGCAGGTCAGTCAGTTTTCAGTTGGCAAGAGGGTATCCCTTTTTTTTTTTTTTTTCTGAGACAGAGTCTGGCACTGTCACCCAGGCTGGAGTGCAGTGGCACGGTATCAGCTCACTGCAACTTCCACCTCCCAGGTTCAAGCGATTCTCCTGCCTCAGCCTCCTGAATAGCTGGGATTATAGGCACACCCCACCACGCCCAGCTAATTTATTTATTTATTTATGTATTTATTTATTTATTTTTTGGTAAAGATGGAGTTTCACCATGTTGGCCAGGCAGGTCTCAAACTCCTGACCTCAAGTAATCCACTGGCCTTACAGGCGCACGCCACTGCACCCAGCCAGGGTATTACTTCTTAACACGTGTCCTCTCAGTCCAAGGCCCTTGGGAGCTGGGATGCTGAAAGGCTGTGTCCTTGCATTTGCTGCAGTTTTGCGGTCCTAATTTTACCTGGTGACCTTTCTGGGTCACTGTAGAGCTTATGGTGAGTACCTCTGTAACTGTTACAGAGTCTCAAGGGGGTGAAAAAAGGAGGCTGGAAGGGGGTATAGGCAGGCAGCTAATTAAAAACCCAAACTGACAGGATTGACTGTGGCATTTAATAACTCTTTGCCTGGAAGCACATGCCCACCCCTCCTCCATTTCCCATATGAGAGAACAGTAGATATTAGTCAAGCCACAGAGTCGACACACTCAAACTGCCATTTTACTTCCTCTAAACTGATTTAAATAGAAACTGATTTAAATAGAACATATCTATAGATATGCACATATATGTGTATATATGTGTGTGTATATATATACACACACACCCACACGTATAACATATTTGGGCCACTGTTTCCATTGTTTCATTTTACTCATCTCTCAATCTGCCGTGGAAATTTTTCAGAGCGATTTCTTTACTTCACCTTCAATTTGAATAGTGACAGTGTCATCTCAAGGACATGTGTTTATTATTAAAGTTTTGGGGGTTGTTTGACATGGAATGACACTTACTATTAGACTCAAAAATGTAGAAAAGGCAATGTTAGCCTGTGTCAAATTTGGGTAGGAAGTAACTGGGTGTATGTTATCCTATTTTCTCTATATTTGAAATATTTCAAATTTTAAATATTTACAATATGTTGTCTCCTGTCAAAAGAATAAGTTGTAGGAAAGGCAACTGGATAACTCTTGGCTCATAGAGCTGACCAATATTTGTAGTGTGTACATGATGTTCCAAGCATCGGCATGGGTGCTGGGCTTTCTAGTGGTGGAGAAAGGAGACAGGCTTCTAGCTTCCTAGAAGTCACTTTTCAGTGTGGGAGAACATATTGTCCTCTTCCCACTGATATATTCTACACTGTTGTTCTCTTTAAGCTCTTTAAATACACTCAGTTTACCTAGTGTCTCACTGTGTCACCAGCTTCCTCATTCATCATGTATATTCTTGCCAACTTCTCTCCACATATATTCAGCAAACGTTTGCACACGCTGTCTTCTGAGTAAAAGGCACTAGGCTAGCCACTTGCCCTTATTACTCCTGTGTTATTAAAAATGGCACATAGGCCGGGCGCGGTGGCTCACGCCTGTAATTCCAGCACTTTGGGAGGCTGAGGCGGGTGGATCATGAGATCAGAAGATTGAGACCATCCTGGCTAACATGGTGATACCCCGTCTCTACTAAAAATACAAAAAAAAATTAGCCGGGCATGGTGGTGGGCACCTGTAGTCCCAGCTACTCTGGAGGCTGAGGCAGGAGAATGGCATGAACCCAGGAGGCGGAGGTTGCAGTGAGCCGAGACTGTGGCACTGCACTCCAGCCTGGGTGACAGAGCGAGACTCCGTCTCAATAAAAAAAAAAAAAAAAAAAGGCATATGTGCCTAACTTGCAGTTGAAAGTCAAGATGTTATTCCTGATCTTTCAAAGAACTTCAAGATGATACATGCGTACTTAGGTCTCTGTAAAGACGAACAAGTGGCATCTCAGAAAATCCTTCATACACTTGAAAATATGGTTCATTACTTGAAGGTGTTTACCACTATCAGAGACTATTATTACTCAGCTTCTGAGGCACAACTGAACAGTAATTTCTTAGTCTGCTCGATGCCAAAGGAAAACGTGAGTTTGGAGAATGTAGTAGATATTCTGTCTGGTGGAGACAGCCTCTCACTGGAGTTGCCGGGATTCTTGTCCTTGAAGACTCTGATTCTTGCCATCCCATAAAATATTATGTGATTTTCTAATGGTCCTTAAAGATATACTGGGTGGGACCTAGTCATCAGTATTTTTTAATTCTACAGATGACTTCAATGTATAGCCAAGGTTGAGAATGTATAGCTCTAGTGCCTATTTATGACTGGGCTGCAGGGGTATGTGAGAACTCTGAAATAGAATATGAAAAGGTTTGTGTATTCCCATGTGCATTTTTCAGTGGAGAAGCTTATTTTAAATTCACAGAAGTGCCTACAGCTTTTTTAAAAAGCCTAAAAACGACATTTCTTATGATATACATAGTTTTTTCAAGAAATAGCTTTTAGCAGCCTGTGTTGCCATGTCCAGTCACAACCCAGCATCTTTAACATTTCTGTGCCATGTTGGGAGGCAAAATACAGATGCGTCCTTGCCTTTGAGGGTATGAGCGGGAATGCTATTCCCCTCATTCTGGTGTGGAGGGACTAATCCATCACTTCTCCCTTGTGGTATGCAATCCAGACAATGGGGACAACCTGCAAAAGTGACTCCTGGGCGTGTCTCTCCTGCCTCCCTGTGCCCATGCTGACCATGGCTGTGAAATCCAGGCATGGCTGTCATGTCCCAGGCCCTCTCTCAAGCCTCCCACAGTGTTCATCAACCTTTAGTTCTACGCTTACTCGTGCATTTTCCCCTCTTATTCAACACCAAGGAAGAAATCAACAGGTTTGCTTTTTGAATAATTCCCTAAGGGTCTAGCAATTTCCTGCTGTCTCTTTGCAAGCTTCAGTTGGTAGGAGTAAACGGTGTAGTCATGTGGTAGAGAAGCCAATCACTGTAATGGTTACAGACTTCTGTCCTTAGGAGCAAACAGTAGGAGAGAGGAATGATGTATTTACAAAAGCATCTCCATGTGCATTTTCTAATAAGTGAAAAAAAGATTGAATAGAATATTACCATTTGGTAACACATTGAATTAATTAGTGAAGATATGGAGCAGCTACAGCTGCTAATATCACAAAAAGAGGGAAATCAGAATGATGTGGCTTCTGGTGAAAGAACAGCTCAGCCACCTCTAGTCTTGCCAGTGGAATGAAGCCCAGTCCACTCTTGTTGATCACTGCCGAGGTTCGGAAATAGAGAGAATGGGGAACATGTTTAACTTCACCAGGAGTGTGCGATAAGCAAGATTCAAAATCTGGTATACCCTACAAGTCAAATGTCTGGGTTCTTCCATAGTTAAATTATAAAGAAAGACAAAGGAATGGAGGAGGAACCCAAAGACTATGAGAGACTTAAAAGACAGGACAAGTTTCAAAAAATGGGCAAGGCTAAATTACAATATCCAGGGGTGGTACACACTTAGGTAATAAAATTATAAAGAAGCCGGGCGCGGTGGCTCACACGTGTAATCCCAGCACTTTGGGAGGCCGAGGTGGGCAGATCACAAGGTCAGGAAATTGAGACCATCCTGGCTAACATGGTGAAACCCCATCTCTACTAAAAATACAAAAAATTAGCTGGACGTGGTGGCGGGCACCTGTAGTCCCAGCTACTCGGGAAGCTGAGGCAGGAGAATGGTGTGAACCCAGGAGGCGGAGCTTGCAGTGAGCCCAGATTGCGCCACTGCACTCCAGCCTGGGTGACAGAGCGAGACTCCGTCTCAATATATATATATATATATATATATATATATATATATATATATATGAGCATATATATATTCTATATATATTTTTTACATATATAGAACAGCAAGGAAGTGAGACAGTTGAGATAAGAGAAGACATATGGAAGGTTTCTGCGGTGTCTGCCTGAGTTTGGTTTCTTGACCTGGGAGGTAGTTATAAGGATGTTCACCTTAAAATAATATCAAACTATTAAAAATAATAATATTAAAGCGGGATTTAGAGTTTGAGGCAAAGATGAATTTTTGAATATTATTATATATGCAGCTAGATGTAGAAAAGTCACATTTTTCATGTAAATGACCATCGCTTAATACATGATTTCTAGTAACTTCAGAGTATCACATCATAAGGATATAACACCATTGAGTTTACGATCCCATCTTTAGTTTGAATTGAACGAATCTTGTTACAGACTTTGAAAGGTGGAATACCGTTGAGATTCCATCAGGATTTTTTTTTTGACAGATCTTTATTAAACCTCATCTGTGTTCAGGACACTGTACTGGGTACTACATCAAACTTACATCAGAAGCACAGTTCTGCAGCCCTAAAATATCCTCACATGTTTGTGATGCGACCTCCCTCTAGTGGCGATTTTTAAATCAGGCTCACACATGAGCCTAATGCTCAAGATAAAAAAGCTTATCGATATCATAAATCATAGAATTTGGGGTTGACAGGTATTTTGAGAGTTTATCTTGCTTAGCATTCTGTGAAGAATGCCTTTGAAGGAATAAAACTCAAGATCCAATAAAGCTTACCGCATTCAATAAAGATCTACAGAATAATATATGATCATTACTTAATCTTTTCCTTTTCCTTGGCTCCTAAACACTTAAAAGTTATATCTTAACCCAAATCAAAAGTGATACATTCTCCACATATAAAAAAGAGAAAAATTATTTATGTGATATGTTCTATTAATCATCTTCATTGAAATACATCAATAAAAAGTTAAACCTTGATGGGGTGGTAGAAAGAAAGAAAGGGAGGGTATGCACAAGGAAAGAAAGGACTGCATCAAAAATATCTGTAAGTGAACCAATTGTGTAAAATTTTAAGTATATTAAAGATATCAGGAAAAAAGCATAGAGTTAGAGCTGCATGTGCTGACTTGTAAGATGGTCATGACAAATAAGCAACAAAAGCAAATTGAAGGGTGATAGGAATGGTATGCTTCTGCTTTAGCAAAAGCAAACAGAAATCCCTGTCTAAGTGTGAAAAGGCATGTATGGATAAATGTGAGCAAGGGAAAGGCATGGAAGCATTCAAAGCCTTCTGTTGGCTTGCAGGGAAGGTAACAGAAAGGGGAGTGGAGAGATGTTGAACTTTTTCTTTCCGCATCTTTGTAGTGTTTTTATTGTTATGAAAAAACGTGCATTTTTAAATCTTGTAACAATATTTAAATGTTACTTCTTGTCTTAGTTCAGACTACTATAACAAATCATTATTGCTTATAAACAACAAACATTTATTTCTCACAGTTCTGGAAGCTGGAAATCTGAGATAAGGTTGCCAGCACGGTCAGGTTCTGGTGAGGACCGTCTTCTGGGCTGCAGACGGCTGAATTTTCACTGTATTCTCACACTGTGAAAAGAGGGCGAGAGAGATCTCTGTGGTCCCTTTTATAAGGGCACTAATCCCATTCTTGGGGGCTGTACCCGTATAACTCAATCACCTCCCAAAGCCTCCACCTCCTAATACCACCACACTGGAGGTTAGGATTTCAACATAGGAATTTTGGGGGAACACAAACATTTAGTCCATAATGTCCAACCCCTCCTTCACAAATCACAGGGAAGGATGAACCGAACCGACCAACCCCAAACCTCTTCCATCTACTCTTCTCTCCACTCTGACTCATCCTCAAGATTATGCCAACCTTTCAGTGTTGTGTCTTCTTCAGGAAACTAAGAGTCATGTTACACTTCATGTATCATTTTTTTTTTATCAGGCCAACATCAGCCTCCTTATAAATATAATATTTGTGATACCCTCAGATTCTTTAAATTAAGAAGTAGTCCTGGAGATGTTTTAATATTTCAGCCCAGTCCTTATTGCAAATCTATTTGCATGGATACCACTTCTTAGTCAAATAATTAAATTTAATTTGAATAATCACTCTCAATAAGGCATGGAGTCTTTGGTCTGCCTGGGCGAATTTTACCAGGACACTTGCTTGCCTGCCTCTCCCCGCAGGGAATGTGGCATATCTACTGCAAACAGAGAGAGACAGCTGGGAGCCTCTCTGCTGTATTCCCCCAAAGCTGCCCAAACCACATTTATCCTTGGAAGGAGTGTTAGTCTGTTTTCACGCTGCTGATAAAGACATACCTGAGACTGGGCAATTTACAAAAGAAAGAGGTTTAATGGACTTACAGTTCCACATGGCTGGGGAGGCCTCACAATCATGGTGGAAGGTAAAAGGCACGTCTCACATGGTGGCAGACGAGAAGAATGAGAGCCAAATGAAAGGGGAAACCTCTTATAAAATCATCAGATTTTGTGACACATTCACTACCATGAGAACAGTATGGGGGAAACTGCCCCATGATTCAGTGATCTCCCACTGGCTCCCTCCCACAAGTGGGGATTATGGGAGCTACAATTCAAGATGAGATTTGGGTGGGACACAGCCAGACCATATCAGAGGATTTCCCAGTTCACTCTTGCTCTACCTTTTCCCTTTGGACTCTAGCATTTTGTTCAATATGTCTGTCTTAGTATGTTCAAGCTGCTACAATAAAATGCCATGGATTGGGTGGCTTAAATGACAAACATTTATTTCTCACAGTTCTGAAGGCTGGAAGTGCAGGATCAGGATGCTGGCAGACGTGGTCTCTGGTAACAGGCTGCTTCCTGGTTTGCAGACAGTTGCCCTCTTAAGTTTCCTCACATGGCTGAGAGAGCGAGAGCTTTAGTCTCTTCTCCTTCTTATAAGGACTTTAATCCCATATAAATGCCACCCTCATCTAGACCTCATTGAAACCTAATCACCTCCCAAAGTCCCCACCTCCAAATACTATCACATTGCAGGTTAGAGTTTCAGCCTATGAATGGGGATACACAAATGTTCAGTTCATGCAAACTCTATCCTACCCTGTTCACATTCTACTACAGCTACCAGCACGTGCATCCTTTTTCCTATCTAGATTGTGGAGTTCCTCAGTGGCAGAGACAATATTTCTCATTACTCTTACATTTACAGTGCCTAGGGTAGTCCCTGATACATTTTCCTCCCTTCATTCTGGCACTGTGCTAGGTGTAGACTTTGAGATCAAGAGATAAAGTCTCATTTCACAAAAATCTCAGGATTGTTTAGGGGAAGCAAGTAAGTAAATAAAGAATATGGCAGAATGCAATGAGCATATGGTGGGTATGTGCCTAAGATGCTATTGCACTCACAAAAGACTCATTCTGGAAGTAGTAATGGGAAGAGTGGTTGGCCAGGAAGGTTTCCTGGAAGAGGTATTTGTGCTGAGTCTTCCAGACCACAGAGGAGTTAGCTTGGTGGGGAAGATGGAAAAGGGTTAATCCAGGCAGCAGGTGCGGTATGCACCTGGCAGCTAGAACCATGACCACCTTTGGGGAGATAATTATGAGCATGTTATAAAAAAGGAGGTAAGAGAGGAGCAAACAAGGTACATAAAAACCTTAAATTCTTAAAACATCTGCTGTCAAAAGGGAATAGAATTTATTACAGCAGAGATACTGTTGATTGGATAATCACAGGCAATGAAGCTGAAAAGTTAGGCTAGGGTTGAAGTATAAAATAGCCTCAGATTTCAAGCTAAGGGGTTTGGATTTTGTCTTATTAGCAAGAAGTATCCAACAGATCTGAGCCTCCTCTTGCCCTGAAATCTTGTAGCCTTATATTTAAACACATTAATCAACAATAAAACATATAGACAGAAGTTATCTAATTGCCTATTTAATCACATTGATTAATTAGTTTAGTGACAGTGAAGATGATGGGCTATCCTATTTTAGTAGTAATGAGTAAATCAGAAGAAGATGAGTTGGAGTCAATAAAAGGAATGATGAAAGAGAGTCATCTTTAGATAAGTTGAGCCAAGGGAAAAAATGAGGAAGGACTTTCTAAAGCATGATATTGTCACAGTGCTAGCAACTACATATACAGAAATGAATCTTAGTTGCCAGGGCACTTCACTAATCAACTTACTTATTTTCAATATCCATAAAAAATGTTATATACTACTGGCATTTTAGTCTTAGCTACTCTAAAGAAAGAATAAAATAGACTTCAAGTTTGTAAAACTTAAAGAAGTTGTTTTTATATGTGAAATTTAAAAATATTTGTGTGTATGTTTCTTTGTTAGGTCAATGTGAACCAATTACATTGGAACTCTGCATGAATTTGCCCTACAACAGTACAAGTTATCCAAATTACTTTGGCCACAGGACTCAAAAGGAAGCATCCATCAGCTGGGAGTCTTCTCTTTTCCCTGCACTTGTTCAAACCAACTGTTATAAATACCTCATGTTCTTTGCTTGCACCATTTTGGTACCAAAATGTGATGTGAATACAGGCCAGCTTATCCCCCCTTGCAGGTAATATGATGGGATCTCCCCCAGTCCCTTATTTTGCCTCAGAGAGAACCAAGGGGTGAAGACTTAGTTGAGTTTGGACAAAGTAAATTTCCCTAAGGAGGTCTGCATTTATCAAATACCTTACATTTAACAAGTGAGACAAAGAAGTAGAAGTTGTAAAATGAATGTTTGAGTCAGAATTCATTAACGAAGTACCAAACAAGGGAGCTGTGAACGTCCTTTGATGATAGTTTATGTGTTTTAATCAAATAAATTCACAGGTATTTAATTCTGTTGTATTAAAAAGCCATTTTTTTAAAAAAGTATGATAGTAGAAAAGGGATATATCTGCCTCTTTTTCTGGCAACACTGATGTGTTTAAAATGCTGCACTCTGACAGCACTTGTTAGAGATATGGCACAAGAAGACATAGTGCCAGACTCACAGATTGGACAGCGATGGACATCGCTGACATTTCTCTGCCTGTTTGAATGAAATAAGACATGCTATTTCAAGAGCGTAGCTTGGTTTTTTGGACTTTGAATATGAGTAATATTCTAGTGTCAAGAGTATTGTTCCAGAGTCCATGTTTGGGTTAAAATCTTGACCCTTTTCTAGTTTCTAGGTAGCCCTTAGACAAATTCCTGAGTCTCTCTCAGCCTCGGTTCCTTTACATGTAGAATAAGGATAGTAATGGTTGTTGGGTTGTATTGTTTTGAGATCGAATGAATGTAAAGTGCTTCTGATTCATTGTAATGAACCCTGAATGGACAATAGCTGTGATGACAGCACAGGAACACAATAGCTTCTTGGCAGTCTGTCCCTTTGCTGTGCCATGTGTTAGGCATTGTAGTCAGAGGGTTTGCATATACAAGATGACTCTCAGAAGTGAGTTGCTACTCTCTTCAGTGCTGTTTTCCCCCAAGGGGTGGGTATACAAATGTGCTGGCATAAATGTGAGTAGCAACTGCAGAAACCATATGTTGGGATCAGAAGTCACGCAGAGTTTTTTTAAAAAGCAGTACTATTAATATAGTGGACAGAAGAGAAAACAATAAATTATATGCTGAATACCAATGGATAACAAAGTAAGGGCATGTATAGACAGGAAATAATAAAATTTCAAAATGACTTGGGGAACTGAACAAATTATACCAACAGAGAGAATAAAACTAAATGTTAGTTTGTGTAGAAAAATATCTGAAAATTTCTGCTAAGTACTTTTAAAAGTATCTCTAATAAAACATCTACCAATTTTATGTTAAAAAGCTGTTTCTAAATCTTACTTCACTTTTGCAAAGCAAGGTCAGTGATAGTGAATAATTTCTTTTAATAGTACTTGACAATTTCTGGCATTTGACTTTCTTTTCATATGTAGATAAAAATTTCCCTAAAGCAGCATTTTCTGCTGTAAATATAAATGTGAATTTATATCCAGATATAATTTACAATTTCAGGGCTTAAGTTCCATATTAAAATGCATAAGACAAGGATGATCCTGAAGTGTTGTTCAGTCAAAATTTTGGTAAATTTCTTTTAGATAACTTTATTTCTTTTTTTCAGGTTTACCCATACATCTTTCATTTTCAGTGTCTATCACTATGAATTTTATATTTTGATATTTGTTTATAATAAATTTTTGAATAATATGCTAATAAGCTCATAAAGCAATGCATAGTTGCTTTTGCCTGCTTTTGCTAGGTCTGTTTATTAATTTTTTTTTTTTTTTTTGAGACGGAGTCTCGCTCTGTCGCCCAGGCTGGAGTGCAGTGGCGCGATCTCGGCTCACTGCAAGCTCCACCTCCTGGGTTCACGCCATTCTCCTGCCTCAGCCTCTCCGAGTAGCTGGGACTACAGGCGCCCGCCACCACGCCCAGCTAATTCTTTTTTTTGTATTTTTAGTAGAGACGGGGTTTCACCGTGGTCTCGATCTCCTGACCTCGTGATCCGCCCGCCTCGGCCTCCCAAAGTGCTGGGATTACAAGCGTGAGCCACTGTGCCCGGCCTTGTTTATTAATTTTAACATTGAATTTTTTAGCTATGAGACTGAAAAATCTAACATCGAGTCCTTACAATGGGCTAAATACTTGAGGATTGTTATGCTGTAGCGTACTCAAAATAACCTTTTGAGGTGTGTATCATCAGAGGTGCTACCTATGGCTGAACACTACGAGGACTATGATAAGAACAGCGCCCCCTGGAGTTGTGCTGCTGCATATTGTTGTAATTTCCATTTTACAGAAAAAAATTGGAAGTGGTAGAGTCAGGCACTGTATAGTCTTTCGTACAAATAAGTATCATATGACTAATTTAAAATAGCAGTTGCAGTTGAGTTATATACATTTTTTATAAATCTGCAACAAAACTAGTTAGTTCAACAGACAGTTATCAACTATTGAACTTTCCATCTTTCCTGACCTAATATAGAAATACCATGGCTTTATCTTTACCACAAATCCCTGGGCTAAACCAATGTTGAGTTATACTGAGCTTTGTCCAGACTTAAACCTAGACAGAACTTTCTCCGAAACTTCGTCATTTGATTGTTACACTTTGTCTACCAGTTTTGGGCAAGACTGGAGCTGGCCTTTCTGGAAGATCTGTCTCCCATTTTATCTTAAAAATGAGAACTTGGTTGAATTAGTGTATAAAATTTGAAACTTTTGAGAAGTAAGCATGTATTTGAGTCCATTAAGAGTATATTGGCCTAGGAACTTATTTTGGTTAGGTTTTTTTTTTAACTATGTAACTAATTTCTTAGTAATATGTTGAGACAAAAATCATATTTTTTTTCCATAAGAAGTAAAAAAAGAAGAAAAGAAATCCTCTGTGAGGCACGCTGATACTTTAACTTAAAAATATTCTGGACAAAAGACAACACGCACGAAAGCGCCTGATACAATAGTATATCATTTCTTTAAAACAAAAAAAACCAAACATTTTAACCGACTCGAGCTCAACATAAGTGGGTTTGGAAGGAGTCCTAAGCTTTTCACCAATATTGACGGAAGCTGAAGTAAGGGAGGCCATGTATTAGGCAAGCTAAGGTGGCACATGAGTTGGCTCACAGGGCTGGCCTGCAGAGGGGGAGATCTCTGAGGATGAGGGTGTTGTGTAGATTCAATGACTTTAGTGGCAAACTATCCAAAGTGATGTTGGAGACTTCCCTGTTTGGAACAAAAGGTTGGAGAATGTGTCTCCTTCAAACACAGAAGACAGAATGAGAAAGGCAATGTGGAGAAGGGAATCTGTGTCCTGGAAACATCTTTAGACCTATTTCTGCAATAAAGTTTATTTTGGTGAAAGTGTGGCGCTGGAATGTATACTCTTTGCAGAGATATTACTCATTTTGGTTTCCCGAATACCTATCATATATATGTGCATCTTTTATATCCACACACCCACAATACATGCCACATACACAGAATTAAAATGACATAAATTTATAACATCTGTCTCAGATGGAGCTATTTCTGTTTCTAATGTTTTGTCTTTCTTGTTCATCTAGAGCATTGTGTGAGCACTCCAAAGAACGCTGTGAGTCTGTTCTTGGGATTGTGGGCCTACAGTGGCCTGAAGACACAGATTGCAGTCAATTTCCAGAGGAAAATTCAGACAATCAAAATTGCCTGATGCCTGATGAATATGTGGAAGGTTAATTTTAAAATTAATTACAGCAGGGTATCTAACATGGTTAGCTACCTTTTGAATTTCTTCTATTTATGGCTTTTCTTGTTTGTTTTCTATTTAGTTGCCAATCAGGCTGCTTAGGTGAGTGAATTTGTGAACTTGATTGCATTGAAGAATTTGGCACTCATGTTAGATATTACATTCATTTTAAAAATAAAGAAGTCATTTTCTATTTCTATTCTTTTATTTTTGTGGGTACATAGGTGTATATATGTATGGGGTACCCAAAATATTTTGATACAGGCATACAGTGCATAATAATCACATCAGGTAGATGAGATATCCATCACCCCAAGCATTTATCCTTTCTTTATGTTACAAACAATCCACTTACACTCCTTTAGTTATTTTTAAAGGTACAATAAATTATTGTTGACTGTAGTCACTCTGTTGTGCTATCAAATACTAGATCTTATTCATTCTACCTAACTATATTTCTGTACCAATTAACCAACCCTGCTTTCCCCGACCACTACCCTTCACAGACACTGGCAACCATTGCTCTACTTTCTATCCCCATGACTTCAATTGTTTAAATTTTCAGCTCCCACAAATAAGTGAGAACATAAGAAGTTTGTATTTCTGTGCCTGGCTTATTTCAGGTAACATAATGACGTCTTCTTTTATCCATGTTGTTGCAAACGACAGGATCTCATTCTTTTTTAAGGCTGAATAATAATCCATTGCATATATGTTCCACATTTTCTTGAACCATTCATCTTTTGATGGACACTTAGGTTGCTTCCAAATCTTGGCTATTGTGAATAGTGCTGCAATAAACATGGGAGTGCAGATATCTCTTCTATATGCTGGTTTCCTTTCTTTTAGGTATATACGTAGCAGTGGGATTGCTGGGTCATGTAGTAGGTCTACTTTTAGTTTTTTGAGAAGCCTCCAAATTGTTCTCCCTAGTGGTCGTACTAATTTGCATTCTCACCAATAGTGGGTGAGGATCCCCTTTTCTCCACATCCTTGCTAGCATTTGTTATTGTCTGTCTTTTGGATATAAGACATTTTAATTTGGGTGAGATGATATCTTGTTGTAGTTTTGATTTGCATTTATCTGATAGTTAGTGATGTTGAGCACCTTTTCATATACCTGTTTGTCATTTGTATGTCTTCTTTTGAGATATGTTTATTCAGCTCTTTTGTCCATTTTTAAATCAGATTATTAGGTTTTTTTTGTATAGAGTTGTTTGAGCATTTTATATATTCTGGTTATTAATCCCTTATCATATGGATATTTTGCAAATATTTTCTCCCATTCTGTGAGTTGTCTCTTCACTTTCCTTTGCTTTGCAGAAGCTTTTTAACTTTATGTAATCGCATTTGTCCAGTTTTGCTTTGGTTGTCTGTGTTCATGTGATATTACATAGGAAATCTTCGTGCAGTCCAGTGTACTGGAAAGTTTCCCCAATGTTTTCTTCTAGTAGTTTCATAGTTTGAAGTCGTAGGTTTAAGTCTTTATTCATTTTGATTTGATTTTTGTATATGGTGAGAGATGGGGTCTAATTTCATTCTTCTGCGTATGAATATCCAGTTTTCTCAGCACCATTCACTGAAGAGACTGTCCTTTCCCCAGTGTGTGTTCTTGAAACCTTTGTTGAAAATGAGTTAACTGTAGATGTATGAGTTCTTTTCTCACTTTTCTTTCCCTTAGCCTATGTGTCTGTTTTTATGCTAGTACCACTCTGTTTTTGCTATTATAGCTCTGTAGTGTAATTTGAAGTCAGGTAATGTGATTCCTCTAGTTCTTTTTGCTCGGGATAGCTTTGGCTATTCTGAGTCTTTTGTGATTCCATATGAATTTTAGGACTTTTTTCCTATTTCTGTGAAGAATGTCATTGGGATTATATTTAATCTATAGATTGCTTTACATAGTGATATAGTTTGGATATTTGTCCCTGCTCAAATCTCATGTTGAGATGTAATCCCCAGTGTTGGAGGTGGGGCCTGATGGGAGGTGTTTGGATCATGGGGGCAGATCCCTCGTGATTGGTTTGGGTCATCTCCTTGGTGACAAGTGAGCTCTTGCTCTGCGTTCACATGAGATCTGGTCATTTAAAAGTGCTATGGCACCTCTTCCCCTACTCTCTCTCTTGCTCCTTCTTTACCATGTGATGTGCTTGCTCCCCTTTTGCTTTGCACTGTGACTGTAAGCTTCTTGGGGCCTTCATAGAAGCTGAGCAGATGTCTTCACCATGGTTCCGGTAAGGGCTGCAGAACCATGAGTCAATTAAACCTCTTTTCTTTATAAATTACCCAGTCTCAAATATTTCTTTATAGCAACACA
Source organism: Nomascus leucogenys (assembly GCF_006542625.1). Classification (NCBI taxonomy): domain Eukaryota; kingdom Metazoa; phylum Chordata; class Mammalia; order Primates; family Hylobatidae; genus Nomascus; species Nomascus leucogenys. The sequence goes on from NC_044400.1 coordinate 38,979,332, forward strand.
AGAACAGCCTAACACAGAAAATTGGTACTAGAAGTTCAGCATTGCTATAAAGATACCTGAAAATGTGGAAGCAACTTTGGAACTGGTAACAGGCAGGGGTTCGAAGAGTTTGGAAAGCTTAGAAGAAGACAGGAAGATGAGGGAAAGTTTGGAACTTCTTAAAAATTGGTTAAGTGATTGTGACCAAAATTCTGATAGTGATATGGATAGTGAAGGCCAGGCTGATGAGATCAGACGGAAATGTGGAACTAACTGGGAACTGGAGCAAAGGTTCACCCATATCTTGTGTTAGAAAAGAGCTTGGTTGCATTCTGTTTATGCCCTAAGGATCTGTTGAAGTTGGAACTTGAGAGTGAAAATTTAGGGTATCTGATGAAAGAAATTTCTAAGCAACAAAGCGTTCAAGACATAGCCTGGCTGCTTCTAACAGCCTGTGCTCAGATACAGGAGCAAAGAAATAACTTAAAGTTGGAACTTATAGTTAAAAGGGAAGCAGAGCATAACAGTGTGGAAAATTTGCAGCCTACCTATGTGGCAAAGAAACAAAAAGCTTTTTCAGTAGAGGAATTCAAGCAGGCTGAATTGCTAGAGAAATTTGTATAACCAAAAGAGAGCAAAGAGCTAATAACTAAGACAATGGGAAAAACGCCTTGAAGGCATTTCAGAGATCTCCCAGGCAGCCCCTCCCATCACAGACCCAAAGGCCTAGGAGGGCTGAATGGTTTTATGGGCCAGGCCCAGGTCCCCACTGCCCTTTGCAGCCTTGGGACACTGCTTCCTGCATCCAGGCTGCTCTACCTTTAGCCAGGGCTCAGAGAACATCTGTCAGAGCAATGCAGAGGGGAAACGTGGGGCTGGAGCCCCCACACAGAGTCCCCAGTGGGTCACTGTTTCATGGAGCTGTGGGAAATAGGCTTCTGCCCTCCAGACTCCAGAATGGTAGATCCACTGGAAGCTTGCACCCTTTGCCTGGAAAAGCTGTTGGCACTCAACAACCTGTGAAAGTAGCCATGGGGACTGAACCCTGGAAAGCCACAGCGGCAGAGCTGCCCAAGGCCTTAGGGCAGCTGTACCAGTGTGCCCTGTATGCAGGATGTGGAGTCAAAGGAGATTATTTTGGAGCTTTAAGATTTAATGACTGCCCTGCTGGGTTCTGGGCTTGCATGGGGCCTGTAGCCCCTTTCTTTTAGCCAATTTCTCCCTTTTGAAATAAGAATGTTTACCCAATGCCTGTACAGGCATTGTATCTTGGAAGTAAACACCTTCTTTTGATTTTACAGCCTCATAGGTAGAAAGAACTTATTTGGATTTGGGATAAGGCTTTGAATTTAGGACTTGGGACTTTTGAGTTAATGCTGGAATTAGTGAAGACTTTGGGGGTGCAATTGAGGAGGAATATTGTATTTTGAAATGTGAGAAAGACATGAGATTTGGGAAGGGGCAGAGCAGAATGATGTAGTTTGGATATTTTTCCACACCCAAATCTCATGTTGAGATGTAATCCCTAGTGTTGGAGGTGGGGTCTGGTGGGAGGTGTTTGGATCAAAGGGGCAGATCCTTCATGAATAGCTTGAACCATCTCTCACTCTGAGTTCACAGGAGATCTGGTCATGGTGCCTCCTTCCAACTCTCTCTCTCTCTCTCGTTCCTGCTTTTGCCATGTGACATGCCTGCTCCCCCTTCATCTTCTGCCACGATTGTAAGCTTCGTGAGGCCTCCCTAGAAACCAAGAAGACTCTAGGCCTCCTTTAAAGCCTGCAGAACCATGAGCCAAATAAACCTTTTTATAAATTATGCGGTATCAGGTATTTCTTTTTTTTTTTTTTTGAGACGGAGTTTTGCTCTGTCACCCAGGCTGGAGTGCAGTGGTGTGATCTCTGCTCACTGCAAGCTCCACCTCATGTGTTCTTGTCATTCTCCTGCCTCAGCCTCCTGAGTAGCTGGGACTATAGGTGCCCACCACCATGCCTGGCTAATTTTTTTGTGTTTTTAGTAGAGATGGGGTTTTACCATGTTGGCCAGGATGGTCTCGATCTCCTGACCTCATGATCCACCCGCCTCGGCCTCCCAAAGTTCTGGGATTACAGGCGTGAGCCACCACGCCTGGCTGGTATCAGGTATTTCTTTATAGCAGTGCAAGAATGGCCTAATACACATAATATGGAAAGTTTAACAACATTGATTCTTCCAATCCATGAACATGGAATATCTTTCCATTCTTTATGTCCTCTTTAATTTGTTTCATCAGTGTTTTATGGTTTTTATCACAGAGACCTTTCATTTCTTTGGTTAAGTTAATTTCCAGGTATTTTATTTTATTTGTGGCTTTTGCAAATGAGGTTACTTTCTTGGTTTCTCTTTCACATTTTTTGTTGTTGGCATATAGAAATGCTACTAATTTTTGTATGTTGATTTTGTATCTTGCAACTTTACTGAATTTGTTTATCAGTTCTGTAGTTTTTGGTGGAGTTTTTAGGTTTTTCCAAACATAAGATCATATCATTTGCAATCAAGAATAATTTGACTTCCTCATTTCCAATTTGGATGCCCTTTATTTCTTTCTCTTTTATGACTGCTTCAGCTAGGACTTCTATTACTATGTTGAATAACAGTGGTGAGAGTGGGTATCCTTGTCATGTTCCAGATCTTAGAGATAAGGCTTTCAGTTTTTCCCCATTTAGTTTGATACTAACTGTGGGTCTGTCAAATATGGCTTTTATTTTGCTGAGGTATGTTCCTTCTTACCTAGTTTTTCGAGGGATTTTTTTTCAGGAAGGGATGTTGAATTTTATCAAATGCATCAACTGAAATGATCATATGGTTTTTGTCCTTCATTCTGTTGATATGATGTATCACATTGATTGATTTGCATATGTTACATCACTCCTGTAAATCCTAAATGGTCGCCAGGAGCAGTGGCTCATGCCTGTTGTGCCAGCACTTTGGGAAGCTGAGGTGGGTGGACTACCTGAAGTCAGGAATTCAAGACCAGCCTGGCCAATATGGTGAAAACCTGTCTCTACTAAAAATACAAAAATTACCTGGGCTTGGTGGCAGGCACCTGTAATCCCAGCTACTCGAAGGCTGAGGCATGAGAATCACCTGAACCTGGGAGGTGGAGGCTGCAGTGAGCCGAGATTGTGCCATTGCACTCCAGCCTGGGCAACGAGGGAAATTCCATCTCAAAAAAATAAAATAAAATAAAAAATCCTAAATGGTCATGATGAATGATCTTTTAATGTGTTGTTGAATTCAGTTTGCTGGTATTTTCCTGAGGACTTTTACGTCAATGTTCATCAAGGAGATTGGCTTGTAGTTTTCTTTTTTTTTTGATGTGTCTTTGTCTAGCTTTGGTATCAGGGTAATACTGGCTTTGTAGAATGAATTTGGATGTATTCCTTCCTCCTCTATTGTTTGGAGTAGTTTCAGCAGAATTGGTACTAGTTCTTCTTTAAATATTTGGCAAAGTTCAGCAGTGAAGCCATTGGGTCCCAGGCTTTTTTTTTTTTTTTTTTTTTTCTGCTGGAAGACTTTTAATTATTACCTAAATAGCATTACTTTTTATTGTTCGGTTCAGACTTTGGATTTCTTTATGGTTCAATCTTAGTAGGTTGTATATTTCTAGGAATATATTCATCTCTCATAGGCTTTCCAATTTATTGGTCTATAGTTGCTCATAGTAGCCTCTGATGATCCTTTGAATTTCTGCAGTATTGGCACCCAAGCCACAAGTCAAAGTTCTTCTCACTCTTCCCCTTTCCACAGACAGGTAATGGAAGAGTGGTAGTGGTCTCTCCTCATGATCACTACCACCCCAGGTCCATGACAAGTACTACCATACCACAAGTGTTCACTCAAGGCCCAAGGGTTCTTCAGTCAGCCTGTGGTGAATGCTGCCAGGCCTGGGACTCTCACTTCAGGACAGTGGGCTCCCCTCTGACTCAGGGCACATCCAGAAATGTCATCCAAGAGCCAGGGCTTAGAATTAGGGACCCCAAGAGTTCACTTGATGTTCTACCCCGCTGTGGCCAAGCCTAGTGCCTAAGCTGCAAGACAAAATCCCTTTTACTCTTCCCTCTCCTGTTCTCAAGCAGGAGTTTCTCCCTGTAGCCATCACAGCTGGGAATGTGCTGAGTCATACCTGAAGCCAGCACATCTCGAGTCTCACCGAAGGCTCACGAGAAGTACTGCCTGAGTACTGCTGCTGATTATTCAGGGCCCAAGGGCTCTTCAGTCAGCTGGTAACTAATGCTGCCAGGGCTGGGCCCTTTTCTTCAAGGCAGTGGGTTCCCTTTTGGTTGAAGATATGTCCAGAAATGTTGTCTGGAAGCTAGGGCCTGGAATGGGGCCTTAGGACAGGACTCCGTCTGGTGCCCTATTCTACTGCGGCTAAGCTGATACCGAAGTTGCAAGACAAAGTCCCCTTTACTCTCCCCTCTCCTGTCCTCAAGCAGAAGAAAGGAGTCTCTTTCTGAGCTGCAAGCTGTGCTTGCCTGGGGTTGGGGAAGGGGTGGCACAAGCACTCTCTTGGCCACCCTGCGGCATGCACTAGGTTGCATGCCCCCAAGTCCACTGTCTCCAAGCCCAGCACAGCATCAGGACTTGCCCAAGAATTGCAGTCCTTGTGGGCTAGACTGCCTTTCAAGTTTATTAAGGACCCCAAAACACTTTAGCCTGTGGTGGTAAGGCTTGCCAGAACTTAAATTCTGACCACTGGGATGGGTGATTCCCCTTTGGCTGGGGTTTGGCTAAATGATCCCTCCATGCATGGGCACTGGCTGAGCTCTGCCTGGTGTTGCTTTCTGCTGTGACAGGACAGCACTGAGTTCCAATGCAAAGTCCCACAATCGCTCCACAAGTGCACAGATTCTCTGTGCTATGCAGCTCTTGCTGGGGAATGGGGGAGGGGTGGTATTGGTGATTCAAGACTGTCTTTCCTACCCTTCTCAGTGCCTTTTTCAGTGATCTGAATTTAAAACCAGGTACTATGATTGCTTATATGATTTTTAGTTCTTATGAAGGTGCTTTTTTGTGTGGATGTTGTTCAGGTTGGTGTTCCTGCAGAAAGGACAATTAGTGGAGGCTTCTATTTGGCCATCTTGCTCCATCTTCCCCCCAAAAATCATTTTAAAATTAAAAATAATGAACTCAGAGATGAGTTTAATTAGTACTCCAGGTGTTTTTAAACTGTACTTTACTCACAGAGCCCATTATGTATGGATGCTTTTATACTAGGGATCCTGAAGGCAAAGGCGAACATCAAACCTTGGTTCCTTCAAGTAAAAAACATTTGGGGACTATGGCAACATAGGATCATCAAGCACAGAAATGGAATTGTGGACCAGCTGGAAAGATGGGGGTGTGGAAATGATTTTGACACATTGAGAGCTGCTAGGTAGTCAGGAGCACTGACTCCACAAGGCATATCAGGCTCTGGCAATTGTTGGGTTGTCCCATTTGGAAAGAAAATTAATCATTGGAATACACAGACGTTAAACTGCATATCTAGAGAGATGAGGCCAAGAATGAAGGACAAAGATGCTGATTGGCAGGCAGAAGAATGCCAAAGCAAAATGGCTATTTCGCTTTGCAAGAGACCACCCTTAATCTTCAGTAAAAGCTCCTTGACAACATCCTACATGTAAATACATAAATTAGCTGATGTTTCTGGGTTTTCAGCCCTTTAACAGTAATATTGTTTTTAATAGAATGCTCACCTAGTCATTTCAAGTGCCGCTCAGGACGGTGTGTTCTGGCTTCCAGAAGATGTGATGGCCAGGCCGACTGTGACGATGACAGTGATGAGGAAAACTGTGGTATGTATGTGCGATGGTACTTTTCTTGAATGTATGGTAATAACTAGAATAGAATAAGAAACTGTGTTAAAAATGTAAACTATTCACTGATAGTAGGACTAGGATTCAATGCTAATGTCTTTACTTCTTAAATTATTGAACAGTATGGCATATATTTTAAATGTTTTTCCTAACTCTGGATTTCCCCTAAATTACACTTCTATATAACCCTGATACATACAGTACCCCTCCCCCTTATCCGTGGGGATATGTTCCAGGACCCCCAGTGGATGCCTGACACCCTAGATTGTATGGAACCCCATATATGCAGTACTATGCTTTTTCCTACACATATGTACCTATGATAGAGTTTAATTTATAAATTAGGCACAATGAGAGATTAACAACAACAATAACAAAATGGGTCAATTATAAAAATATACTGAAATAAAAGTAATGAGAATGTGGTTTCTCTCTCTCTGTCTCAAAATATCTTATTGTATTGTGCCAACGTTTTTGGACCATGCTTAACCAGGGATAACTGAAACCGTGGAAACTGAAACCTCAGATAAGGGTGGAGGGGCACTACTATATTTGCAAACACTTATTAAAAGGAGAAGCACCTCACAAATGTAAGGAATTATTTTTATTATTAAATTATAAAGCAATCATTATGAGTTTTAAAGTCAGAATAATAGTGTCTTTGCGTATGCTTCCCATGTTGCTAAATAGACATCCAGATGCATGAAGGCAGAGTTCATACTCCAACATTCAGAGTTCAGACTCCATCATTCCCAGTTTAATTGGGATTCATTTTCATGTCCTCTCATATTTTTTCTCTTTTGGCAAAGGATAAAACTCTTCTTGACATTTCTGCCATGAGGTCCAAAATTGCCAGTGGAAAAGCTGTAAATGCCAATGATAATTTGAGTGGACTTAGTTCTCATTATATTTCCCTGCAAATCTTTGTACTTGTAACCTCAATGTATTAGGGAATAGAAGTCCGACAATGGTCTTTAACAAACAGTGTTTTTGAAGAAAGCAAAATGATTGAAGATCTATTCACAGAATTGTTTGGTTATGATTATTTAGCCTTTCCTGTTTAAGAAGAATTGACACTGTTTCATGAAAAGCACATAAGGCAGTACATCTTTTGAAATAATCTCATTCTTTTGGCCTTTGAAGTATGAAATATTGCCTTGCTCCACTAAGTGAATTTTAGGTGGTAAACATTGCCCTTCTGGTCTACACAAAATGTCACAAGCAATCAACTGAAATCCTGTCAGCTCCCATAAATATGGACAAATGCATCTTCTGGAAAACTCCAGCTATCAGAATGATGGTACAATGTCTGGGGTACTTTTGTTATGGAGGAATGTACAGTGTTTTTAGAAGCTACTGTTGTTTGCTTGTTTGTGGTTTTTTTGTTTTTTGTTTTGTAAAGAAATCAAAACTCATTGAATAAACCTTATATAAGTGATTTATTGAGAATGTATTAGATTTGTTAACTATGACTTTGATGGGTCATGGTATTTGAGATGCAATTTAAAATAGATTATCTTAGATGGTTCAAAGAGGTTGCATGATACTTTGTTGGGGTGGCTAGACCTAAATTTGTTGTAGGGGACTAAATATTTGAGAAATACAAAAGCTTAGTTGAAAACAAAACAAAACAACTTTACCAAGACAAAAAGTTCTGAGTTCTAGAACATATTCTGCAAAAAATAAACCTAAAGTACTATAATATTGGTATAGGGTTTAAATGACCCTAAAATATCAGGTTTCTAGTTAAGTAATTGGTTTTCACCAGTATTTTAATCACACGATTAAAGGCACACCAAAATAATAGAATATATTGTCTAATCTCTATCAAAAATTAAAAATATTTGACAGCACTATTGAGAGCTCTAGTTAAGGAAAGTTAAAAGTGGGTAAGAAATAATACATTTGGAGTTCAATTAATTGCTCCAGCAGTACCAATTTATGAGAAGTTTTCCAACGTGACTAACAATAGAAAACTTTACATACTTCGTTCCCCTTTGATACTTATGCATGCATTTGAATGGGCTTGTTCAGTGATTTGGGAGGACACACCACTTCAGATCAAATAAGGAAGTCAGGTTGATGAAGGCCCAACAGAGGATTCATAAGAAGTCATCTGTTTCCGTTTGCCTCCTTGCTGTTTGTCTTTCTGTTTTCGTATGTGCATAGGCACACCATCTGGTAATGCAAGCACCAGCTCCAGCAAAGCTGGGTTTCACCCCAAGCTTCTTGCCTTTCTGACTTATTCTGTCCGTTGTGGTATTAAGTGTTTGAGCTTTACTCAATAATTGGACAATTAACTATTCATTGTCATGAATCTGCAGCTGCCTCAGTGTTTCTAACAAGATTGAGTTTTCCCTCAAAACAATACTTATTTAACTCAGTTATAAAATAAATATTGTATGAGAAATTAACTTTACTTCTTGTTTCTTTGGCACTGTTGTAATGGAGAAACATGGTAGCCAAAGCACTTAACTTATAAATACACTTTTAAAACATATGCATTAGAATTTAGCAATCAGTAATATTGTTCTTAAATGTCTCCAGCTCTTGTGGTAGATTTTCGCTGTTGAGGCTGCTTTGATTCTGTAATTGCCGATGTAAACAAGAGTTGAAAATGTCAGTACTAGAATAGTTTTCAACAAGTGTTGGGATGAATTATGTAAATCCGATATGGGAAGGAAGTCTAAGAGACGGGGGAATGCTGAGCAGAATCTGCACTGTGTCAGTACAGAAGTACTGCATTGTCTTAAGGATTGATGGTATGTCAGTAATTGAGCATACATGATATAGATAGAGCTGCCTGTAAAACTAGCAACTTGATAAATGAGTTTATTTTCAACGTAGCATTTTCCAAGCATTGATAGCCATGCAGTGGAGCATGAGGGAAAGACCTGGGAAAATAAATGATCAAGAATGACATCAAAGAAAGGAGAGCTAAGGAAAACAACAAAGGGATTGTGTTTTTCAGCTTTTCTATCACTCTATAGATTTGAGTGTGTGAGGCTGAGGTTATCTCTTGCTAGGCCTTACCTCCACGATTTGGGTCAGCTACAAGAGCAGGTGGTACCTGGGCTGTGATGCAAGCAAGCAGCAACTCCCAGTGGAGCAGTTAAATGAAAATATAGCTACAACAGGTGCTTTATATCGACTGTCAAAATAAAATCCTTTATTACATGAACACAGAATCAAAATTAGTAATTGATCACTATTCTAAGTAAAATGGTATACATCATATAGAGAAAAGATTGACAGCAATACAAATGTCTGAGTGTCATTAAGTGACTGTTTATCTTCAGATGACTAAAAATCAGTTCTTCACCTATCTTTGGTCTCCTCTTGATCTTAAATAAAATAAAACCTTTAAATATAACCTGAGCCATTTCTTCAAGTCAGAATCCCCTTAGGTTGTATTAGAAGATCTGACTCTGATATTTATGGGTTTTACAGCTTGATTTCAAAGAGTTTCCAAAAGGCATGTTTTCTTTTTGGATTCTTGGGTAGCATTTCTATGAGTTATCTCACAGAAGGGCTTAACTGGCTTTCTTAACACTCCAAATACCACCGGTCTCTATGCTTTTGTGTCTGTTTGTCTGGGGAGGAGACCACTCTTTGCTCTGTAGCTAGCAGAAGAGTGAGAGTCATTATGTCCATAGCTTTGGCATATCCACAAATGTGTTTTCAGGATGAATTTTCAGGATTGATTTCTCATCACTCAGTAGGGTTTAATTTTCCATGTTAAGGGGGAAATTTTCTCCTTCCCTTTAAATACTTGGTTAACTGTTTCGTCGTCTTCTGTGGTGTCTTGGGAAGGCAGACTGGAATGGCAGAGTGTCCTGCGTAGACTTAGACTTGAATTTACATCCTGACTTAGCCTTAGAGTCTGTGTGACGTTTGGCCAGTCACTTTACTTCTCTGGGTAAGATGCAGAGAACACCCACATTATCTCTCACAGCTTGGAATGCTTATAACATGCCCTGTTCATCCTCAGAAGCTAATAATTGGGAACTCACCTGCTGTGGTGGTGGGAAGTCAGGAGGCGATTCCTTTCAAAGGCTGCCCCAGCCATCTCCCTTGAGGGAAGGAGTCCTGTCTAGCATAGTCTTGTTTCTGACAGCTGTTTATGGCAAAAGAGAGTGGGCTGGCCTGTCAGGCTAAAGCACGGGCTGGGCGAGGTCTCTGGCTCACATAGTAAACTCAGGTAGATGGATGGTGTCTTTTCCTGGAGATAGTGTTGGTTTTGGGTTGGATGTTCTCTCTTTTTAGGATTAGAGCCATGCAGTTTAAAGTCCCATCCGTTCCTTCATCCTGCCTCTTTCACGGGAGACTGGGCCACCCATATGTGAAGAGCATGCCATAAAAATGGCACTGCTGAAAGCGGGAAGTGACTCAGGAATTGGGTAGGCTGCTGCAACTTTCCAGCTGGATGGTGGCTGGATGGCCTGTGCTGGTATGGCTGCCCTGATAATCAGGCCTAGACCACAGTGGGAAGCAGGCCCTCTGTTCCAGCTGCTATAGCAGGTGCAGAGGCAGAGCCCTTTGCAGCCATGCTTTGAGGGAAGGGGCTCTGTTGTCCAGGATCTTGCATGCTGTAGAAGGCTCTTCACACCTGTTAGGCCTGTACTCTGGCTGCTACAGCTCCTATGATCTGCTCCAAGGTCACATCCACAGCCACTTCCTGGGGCAGACACTGGTCCAGGATGGCTGGATCCAGACTGTTCCAGCCTTTGTCAGCTCCATAATGCAGTATTACCTTGTCTCCTTCCTCCTTCTGAGCGGCTCCATTCCGAAGGGTGAGAATTTAAAAATTTCATGCAGCTCAACTCAAGAGGATGAGTGGACCTACTTACTCTATAGTTGCATAGCTAAGAGATTCTTGCAGAACAAAAAGCATCGCTTTAAGGTCATTTGCTGACTTTACTTGTAATGACAACTGTTTTTATAAACAAGGAATTCCATTTGAGGGCGGTGGGGGCAGGGGATACTGCCTCTGTCAGGGCAGCCTGTTTCACAGAGTTTTTGTGAAAATGAGAGATAGAGTAAGCAAAAAACCCAGAGGAATGCTTAGCACACTTAATGTGACCAGTCAACCTGATTTGCCTGGGACTGATGTGGATATTTTGGAACAAGGGACACTTCGTGCTCAAATCAATTAAATCCCTGGCAAAATGGGATGAGTTGGTCACTTTTTTGGAACACTGTATCCTCAATTATTGGTTGTTGCTATTGTCTCTGTGCTGGAGAGGTTATTATTCTGACATCAACAATTATTTGGTTTCATAACCTGCAGCTGCATTAAACAGCCCATCCCATCCATGCCTGTTTTTAATTTTTGATGGAATCATATCCTTTTCCTGTTAGAATATACATTTAAAACATAATTGCACCAAAATGTCACTTTACAAAGAAAGTGGTTTCTTCTCAAAATAATACTATCTCCCGTGTAACTAATGTCTCTCTCTTTTTATCCTACTTCTTTTGTGCTCACTGTAACTCCACAAAGGAGGTATTATGCTATGCGAACTTTTATGAGAAAAGAGAAGACATGGAGAGGTGAAAATGAATGCTTATGGAGTACTCCTTTAATGTTTATAGCAACCCTATGAAGCAGGCATTATTATTTGTATTTTAGATGTATGGAAACCAAGGTTTGGAGAAGTTAAGTAACTTACCCAAGCTCACACAGCTAGTGAGATTTGGAACTAGGATTCAAATCCAGTTGTCTGACTCTAAAGCTATGCTTCCACTGCTCCTATGCCCTTATGCATACTTCATGTTCGCATCTTACAAAGGACTGCAATTGATGACTTGTACCTGGATCCCATCCAGATCTTTCTCCGTGGAGCTGTGATGTGGAGGGATTCAATTTCTCTAAATGTTAGTTTCCTCACTTATAGAATGGTGAGCATAATACTGACATTATAGTGTTATTTTAAGAATTAAAGCTAATATCTAGAATGTGGATACATCGTGGATAATACATGTTATCTCATTATCATCATCATTTTTATTATTTGTGAGGATGCACTTTAGGGGGCCTTCTGTCCCAGATGATCTATTTCTGTGGTATTTCATCATCTCCTTCCAAATGTCGAAGTTCTTCCTTGTAGTCTTAAGAAGAATGTGCCTTGGGAATCGTCAGCAAAACTCATGCTATTTTATTTCATTCTCTACTAGTAAGTGGTATGTTTTGTGAGCAGAGGAGCAGCCCTGGAGAAGGGTCGCACCGTGCATGGAGTGTCGAGCCCTGTTTCTTGATGTCTTTTGCTCTCTGGTAGAATGAGCAGACTGTACCATTTGGCAGGAGCTGGGTCACAGAGGCCAGACTTCAGGCTCTTTCTCAAATCTCAAGAGACTCTTATTGTCAGAGCTTTTCAGATGCTGTCTGGATCCTCTACTAGCTGAAAACTCTAAATAATGTCTCTGTGAGTTCTTGGAATGGATGTCCCTGGGCCTAAGACCACTCCAGATTATCAGCCAGTGAAAGACTCTCACTATTTATTTCCTATATCTTTGGATGATGAAACACACTAAATTTAATTTTAGCTTATAGTAAGCATTTTGGGTCACTTATTTTTATAATTGTTTTTAATGAAAATTTTGAAAACCAATTTTTTTTCTCATAATGGATTCCAAGATACCTGAGTCAATCATCTACATAATTTATCTGACTTATTTGTAGTAGGTCAGATGAACAATAACATTCTTTAAGAAACTTCTTATTTGATCACTGCTTTGCATTTCACTGACCTTAAAATAAATTATATTTTCCTGAGAGCCAGAGACATTTTGTTCCTTGCATGAGATGAAGGTCTACTTAAAACACACACATGTTGAGGGCCTGCCACATGCCAGCCATTGTTCTAGCCAAGGGGGTGGGAGGTACTCAAATTTTTTTGCCATGTAGTCTCTTCCTTCATGTACTTCACAGCCTGGCCAGGGCCAGGGATCTGACCGGAATGACATAAACATATTAGACTCTTGTCAAACTTTAGCAGGCATATGAAATGCACTGCACATGAATCATCAATGGCATTTATTAAATACATCACAAGCGCTTGCTATTTCATAGGCAAATTACAGTTCAAGTTATTACATTAATGCTGTACAAATTATATTCATTTCTCATATTAATTGATGAAGTTTCCAACTTTAGATCTCTGACTACCATAAAGTAATAGCTTTTGTACCTGGCTCTTAAACTAGTTTTGTTTGGCTTAGAAGGAGCCTCTTTTGCTAAAAAAAAACAGATGGCCTCCGGATTTGTAGAATGAAATTACATTTTAAGGTGATACGCACTTAGATCACTAGACTTTGGCATATTTGCTTAAAAGCATAACATTATTTTATAGATAAGTCTTATGCATTGACAGCAATTTCACTCAGAAAGAAAAAGGAACAGCTAAAGATCAATGTTAATGTATGCATTTAAATTTTTTCTCCATGTCCCCTATGTCACTTTTTTTTTTTTTTTTGAGACAGGTGGAGGTTGCAGTGAGCCAAGAACGTGCCACTTCATTCCAGCCTGGGCGACAGAGTGAGACTTGGTCTCAAAAAAGAAAATAGAAAATACATGAGAAAAGTGACCAGGGTTCTAACCCTGATTCAGTTATTAACTATATGGTTTTAAAAGGCAGAGTCTTGCTCTGTCACCCAGGCTGGAGTGCAGTAGTGCAATCTCGGCTTACTGCAACCTCCACCTCCCGAGTTCAAATGATTCTCCTGCCTTAGCCTCCCAAGTAGCTGGGATTACAGGCATGCACCACCATGCTGTTTTTTGTATTTTTTAGTAGAGATGGGGTTTCACCATCTTGGCCAGGCTGGTCTCCAACTCCTGAGCTCAAGTGACCTGCCCACCTCAGCCTCCCAAAGTGCTGGGATTACAGGTGTGAGTCACCATACCTGGCCCCATATGTCACTTTTGATCTTCTGTTAGGAGAGCTGTGAAATTTATATCACAATATGAATATTATTGGGTATTTCTACTTTCAAAATTATTCATGGTATGCAGAGTTCAAAACTTTTTAAGAAAAAAGACATTATGCCTTTTTTCTTTTTTTTTTTGAGACAAAGTCTTACTCTGTTGCCCAGTCTGTAGTGCAGTGGCGTGATCTTGGCTCACTGCAACCTCTGCCTCCCGGGTTCAAGTGATTCCTTGTGATCCACCCGCCTCGGCCTCCCAAAGTGCTGGGATTACAGGCATGAGCCACTGCGCCTGGCCAACATCATGCCTTTATAGCGTAATTTTTCTACATTGATTGAATTTATCATTATTTTCAATTCCACGTCTATTGCAAATAACCTTTTCTTCTGTCTCTAGGTTGTAAAGAGAGAGATCTTTGGGAATGTCCATCCAATAAACAATGTTTGAAGCACACAGTGATCTGTGATGGGTTCCCAGACTGCCCTGATTACATGGACGAGAAAAACTGCTGTAAGTGCTTATGCAAATTTGTCAACAGAGCATTTTTATTTTAAACACCAGTTAAGTCTCATTTTGAATACAAGCTAAAAGTGTGTAAACATGCATACAAATCTTTTAGTATTTTCACATCTTTTGATCAAACTCCACTTGTAAAGACATATTCTAAGAAGCCAACTAAATATGTGTAAAATATATACACTATAATATTCTTCTGGCATTATTTATAATATGAGAAAATCAAAATACCTCCAAGTATCCAAAAATAGGGAACATAAACTACAACCATAAAGGAAAATAATATGCAAATATTAAAATTAAATTAGGGAAGAAAAATTTCTCTTGGATTCATTATATGTCATTAGTTGAGTAAAACAGCATATTCAGTATTATGTGCACTATTGTCCTGAGTTTTGAAAGTACATATATCCACACATCCAAAAAGAAAAGAAAGTCATAATTAAAAGTTTACAGTTATAGTCTTTGGGTGGTATAATTACTAAATTTTTGTGCTTTTCTATCTTTTCTACATTTTCTAAGTGAATGGCCATTGCTTTTAGAGCCAGAAAATAATTATGTCTCTTAAGATGTTTTACCTACAAATAACAGAAAAGCCCAAATCAAAATGACAAATAATGAAGACATTTATCTTTTATTATCATATACATATCACATGTTTTATATTATCATACAGAGTCAAGTAGGTGGACTCTTGAGGCTGTACGTGGCGGTTTAGCACCTTGTCTGTGATTTTTTCAGTTCAGCTTCAACTCAGGCTGGCTCCCACAATGGTGAAAAGATGACATTACCAAGGGCATCTGGGGCATCATGCTTCCTTGATCATGTCCAGCTGGAAGGAGGAAGAACTGTGTTCATATCTCCAAGATATTATTAAGGGATTCTCTCAGGTCAACTTTGGGCGGAGTCACAGCTAGCCGTCAGGAGTCTTTGTGTAGTTAGAAAAGACACTTCCTACAAACAGCTGAACTGCAAAAAGAAGCACCATGCAGGGAGAACCAATCAAAAACAAGGTGCTGTTTTCTCCAGGTTGTTTCTGTCCCAGGCTAGGGCACATGGCACAGCAGCAGAGTTTGAGCAGGAGCTGTCCTGTGAAGCACAATCTCACAACCATAGGCCAAGGCCCTGATATCGGAGCACATGTTTACCCCTGGACTACTAATTGTATTCAGAAACAAACAAACAAACAAAAAAACTGTAGACAGAAAAATGCCATGCCCCAGCTTAAACTAATCAGGATCTTCCTTTGGAACTGGGGATGGCTGGTGTAGGGGCCTGAACAAAATCAGGCTCCCTTAAAGAAAGGAGGGAGAAAGGAAATGGTTGTTAAGTAGGCAATCAAGGAGATTTACTATAATTCTTAAAACCCAAAAGAGAACTATGTATGACTCAGAGAGTCATTTAATAATAGAGATGGAAAAAAAACTTATTATGCATCTCTGTGGACAGAGATTGTTTTCTTTCTAAGGCGGCGTCAGTCTGTTCATTTCTCATGCTCTGCTCATGCAGATTTTAACCCCGTTCTCTGATCTTTGGTATTTCTGCTGCTGTGAGTACTGTTTATTCAGTCTGATTGTTAGAACCAGAACATTGAGTCACTTGAACGTAGTAATTCTGTTTAAATGCTCTTTGTATGTATTGATGTCTATTAAATAATATTTTACAAATTCCGTTATTCTGTTTTTATGCCCATTTGGAAGCCTCAGTGATCACATATTTTCTTCTTTCCATGCTCCTGCTGGCACATGAAGATGTGCATGTTAGTGATAATCATATTTATTTCTAAAATGTTTTCCTTCTCACTTTTTGTTCCCCATGCCAGCATTTTGCCAAGATGATGAGCTGGAATGTGCAAACCATGCGTGTGTGTCACGTGACCTGTGGTGTGATGGCAAAGCCGACTGCTCAGACAGTTCAGATGAATGGGACTGTGGTGAGCTACTTGTTTCTGCCATCTGTTGTACTCTCTCATGCCTGTCAGCCACTGAAGCTGAATGAATCCTAAATTACTTCCTGGATTTTACTGACCAAGTTCATCTATTTTGTTTTACTGTTATAAAAGCTGATAGTGCTGATCTATGTGTGTTATTTCCAACTCACAGAAAATTTCCCCACCAAGCTACTTCTCTATTTGAAACATCTATATTATATGGAAAAAATTTAGGTTCAAAATGTTGTAATCATATACTTGCTGGGAGAGGATTTAAAAACTCTTCATTAAAACCCAACTTCAATAAATTTAACGATAGTCTGCCATTGTTTTGTCATCTATACCTGCTAGAATAGAATAGTCAAGTGGCCCCTCTGCCTTCCCTACACTCTTTAGGTCCAAGGCGTCTAACTGTCTAGCTCCTTACACAGACAGGAATTAAAGACATCTCGTACCAGCACCTCCAGTGTTGCAGTTTGTGATCTTGAGTTTAATTTCCTCCTCCCACACTCATCACTCCTTCCATTCACTCAGCTCTTTCTTAGTCCTTTGCATCATCCAGCCAAATCATGATTCTCATGTGTGTTGTGGTCAATTGTGCAGCGTTTCCTAAGCGCTCTGAGGCTGGTTAAGTACAGAGGATTCTCCTTTATATAATAGGAATTAACACATATACCAAATTAATCCTAAATTTGCATCCCTCTCACGCACTTGCATTTTCGTATGCTTTCTTGAAGGAAATGATAGAAATAGATTTACAACTCGCTTCTTGTAATTATGCAAATCCTGGTTAACTCATGGGATGAGGCCTGGCTCTGGCTGTCTTCTAACTCATTAAGAAAAGTTAAGAAATGCCTGTCTCTTTCATTAGAGTCTACGGTTCTTTGAGGGTAGAGAACATTTCTAATTCATTTTTTTTAGCCCTCTAGCACACTGAAGGCAGTGATTTGCACAGGGTAGGTACACACCAAATGATTAATAAATTAAATAAAAATGAATGTATGCCAATGAAGCAGAGACATGTAAAGTTATGTGCTTTCATGGGAAGAAATGTTTTTAATTAGGGTTTCCCTTGTCTTTTCTTTCCCTAGTGACCCTGTCTATAAATGTGAACTCCTCTTCCTTTCTGATGGTTCACAGAGCTGCCACAGAACACCATGTGTGTGCAGATGGCTGGCAGGAGATGTTGAGTCAGCTGGCCTGCAAGCAGATGGGTTTAGGGTAAGGTCAGTAGTTTGTAGCACTGATGAATTTCTCAGAAGGCTTCGTGGAACTTGGCAGTAATATCTTCCTTAGGATGCATAGAGAGTTAGCGCTCTGGAACAAAGAGTCCTTCAAAGCCCGGGAAATGAATCAGGTGAGAGGACCATATTTAATTATAGGCACCTGCCCTGAAGAGTGTGTGCTGGAAATGTACTTTGATGAAGCCTCTAAAAGTAAATGAAGTAATTGTATTTTAAGTACTTCTGCAATGAAATGCTTTCATTATTTATAAAAGCATTACGATCATTTCCTTTGAGGAATCTGGATGAAAATATCTCGTAATTTGCCCCCAAGAGGTTACTGAAAATTTCTTCTTAAGCAACACACATTTTTAAATAAGTTGAAGTTGCTGGCATTTCTGTTTACTCTAAGTAAGGCAGTAAATGTAAATCAAGAAATAGTTCAGTATACTTGCTTCTTAGTAGAATGAAAAGATTCACTCTGGCTTTGATACAGATATACTGAAATGGATCCTTTGAAAGTTAGATACTTGCTATTTTGTGAGGTTTTTCTTTTTCAATTCCATTGGGGGTGGAAAGCAATAATTTTCAGGGTCTTAGAATGTGTAAGTATTTCTTTTACCATTGATGTATTTGAGATTTGGGGGAAATGTAGAAATTAGAGAAATTGAAGACAAAGGAGTTCTAAAATTCTAGACTAAAGAAAAAATTGAGAAAATGCCATTTCCTAAGATCCATTGAACAAACTTGAAACAATTTTACAATAATGAGTCATTCAGTTATGGGATAGCAACTAGCAGCACATTTTTGTTATCCTAGTTTAAAGAATTACTAATATGTAGCTCCCAACATCTTGAGTCCATTTTTCCCATGTAAAGACCCACGTCTTTAGGAATTGAATAACTAATGCTCATCTATAATAAAGGAACTTTAAACTTTGCGAGAGTGGAAAAATTATATTTGCCAAGATCTATTAAATTAGACTTCATTCTCACAACTTCCTTATTGTGTCTAAATGAAATAGGTTATGATTGTGTTCAGAGATAAATGAAAAATCTTTTGAATATGATTATTTTTATTTTCCTTCTTGATAAAACCTTATTGGTATAAGGTTGAAACTGCAAAGATTTTACAACCAGAAAGTTCTTTTGACAAGCCACCCTGAACATAGCTGTTCTATTGTAAATAGAGAGGTTCCTGTTTTTAAATATGCTTCTTTATGTTTCTTCTAAATATTTGCATATTGGGATTTTTATTGTGTTAAAATACACATCTGTAAAATTCACCATTTAACCACTTTAAAGTGTATAATTCAGTGGCATTTACTTTATTCACAATGTCGTGCAACCATCACCACTATTTGTTTTAGGAGACTTTCATTATCCCAAAAGGAAACTATGTACTCACTAGGCAGTTCCTCTCCATTTTCTCGTACCCACTGGCCCAGGTAACCACTAATCTGCTTTCTGCCTCTATAAATTGGCCTATTCTGGATATTTCAATATAAATGGAAATATACAACATGAGGCCTTTTCATCTGGTTTCTTTTACTTAGCACATTTTCAATCATCTGTCTTGTAGCATGTACCAGTACTTCTTTCCTGCTCGTGACTGAATAATATGCCATTAAATGGATATACATTTTGTTTATCCGTTCAGACATCTGGATTATTCCCACCTTTGGCTATTGTGTGCACACTGGATTTAAAAAAAATTATGTACTTCATTTGCTCCATTTTCTCAACATAGTTGGAAAATGAAACCAGTATTTTAGATATCTTTAGATATATAAAATTCAAATAGACATACAGATATTTTTTATTTTAGATTATTTTACTTCACAGAAGGACTAGGAAAATATGAGATAGAGGTGTGGTTGGAAAACCATAACCGTTATTTGACTGATTTAATGGGAAAAATGGGTAAGTGGTGATAAGTCCTCCAAAGAAATGAGTACTAGTAGTTTTTGAACTTTTTAGTTGCCTTGAAGTTTACTCTTTAGTTGACTTGAGTGGCTCGTGAATTGACAGAAATCTGGAGAGCCAGGCTATGCCAGTAATGATGGTAATGGTCAAGATGAGGCTAGTTTCCTGCTGAGGGAACAGGCTCAGGCAGCTGCCATGTGTCTCTGGAGACCAGCTGCTGTGCTGCAAATTCATGATTCTGCCACCGATGCCTCAAATAAACTCTAAGTCACCCTGCACCTTTGAGTCATTTCCTCCAGATCAAAGCCCTTGCTAGAAGGGTCTGTCTGGCCATGATTGGCCTCTGCTGCACAAGGAGGGACGTGGGAATGGGTGTTCCTTCTTAGCTTCTGGAGTGGAGTTTATGCCAGCCTGCCTTTGTACATTCAGACATATTCTGCATCAAAAACTTGAAGTTTAAAAAGCAACTGCCAACTAATTCCATTCAGTATTCCCCTTCCCTTTTTATTTTTGAGTATCTGCTTATGGGCCTTGTACTGGACTAGGCATTGGGTAGAGGATGCAAAAGTGAATAACATCATCAGAGTTTATAATGGAGTGGGGAAGACATGTAGGTAAACAGCCAAGAACACAAAGTTAGGAAAAAGTCCAGATATTTTGCCATCAGAGAATGGTGTAGACATATTGCACAGGACATGGCATTTCCATTAAAATTATACAAGAAAAACATAAAACTTTAATCTTATCTTGATAGTATAAATTTGTTATATCACTCATTCATTTATTAGTTCATTCAATAAACATTTACAGAGAATGGCATTGTAGTGTATGTAGGGTCCAGAACCACCATGCCCTGATTCCAAGTGGATCATTCTTCTACTTCAGGGGATATATTTTGGAGGGAATTTATCAAGAATGCAGGTCTCTCAAGTTTCATGTGTTGCAGGGATTCTACTGAAATGCTTTCATGATAGAGGCAGTTGATTTAAAACACCTGCACTTAGGATGTTTTAGACCCAAATTATGCCTTTCATGTATTACTGCTCAAATGCTAGGCTCTCAACTCAGTGCTTGTCTAGATGAGAAGATTTAGAGTCCTTTGTTGAATTTGAAAACTTTTTGCTTTCATCTGTTGCTATCTCAAGAGTTCAGCCCAGATTGGAAGTATGATGGCTCTCTGATTAGAAAAGTGTATAAATCAAGCCCCTAAATTCTTATGACAGCTGTATTAGTCCATTTTTATGCTGCTAATAAAGACGTACCCGAGACTGGGAAGAAAAAGAGGTTTAATGGACTTACAGTTCCACAGAGCTGGGGAGGCCCCACGGTCATGGTGGAAGGCAAGGAGGAGCAAGTCACATCTCACGTGTATGGTGGCACACAAAAAAGAGAGAGCTTGTGTGGAGAAATTCCCATTTTTAAAACCGTATGATCTTGTGAAACTTTTTCACTATCATGAAGACAGCACAGGAAAGACTTGCCTCCATAATTGAATCACCTCCCATTGGTTTCCTCCCATGATATGTGGGAATCATGGGAGTTACAATTCAAGATGAGATTTGGGTGAAGACACAGCCAAACCATATCATTCTGCCCCTGGCCCCTCCCAAATCTCATGTCCTCACATTTCAAAATCAATCATTCCTTCCCAGTAGTCCCCCAAAGTCTTAACTCATTTCAGCATTACCTCAAGAGTCCACAGTCCAACGTCTCATCTAAGACAAGGCAAGTGCCTTCCATCTTATGAGCCTGTAAAATCAAAAGCAAATTAGTTTCCTAGATACGATGGGGGTACAGGCATTGGGTAAATACAGCCATTCCAAATGGGAGAAATTGGCCAAAACAAAGGGGCTACAGGCCCCATGCAAGTCTGAAATCCAGCAGGGCAGTCAAATCTTAAAACTCCAAAATGATCTCCTTTGACTCCATATCTTGCATCTGGGTCACACTGATGCAAAAAGTGGGTTCCCATGGTCTTGGGCAGCTCTGCCCCTGTGGCTTTGCAGGGTACAGCCTCCCTCCTAGCTGCTTTCATGAGCTGGCATAGAGTGTCTGCGGCTTTTCCTGGCATATGGTGCAAGCCGTCAGTGGATCTACCATTCTGGGGTCTTGAAGATGGTGGCCCTCTTCTCACAGCTCCACTAGGCAATGCCCCAGTAGGGATTCTTTGTGGGGGTCTCTGACCCCACATTTCCCTTCCACACTGCCTAGCAGAGGTTCTCTATGAGGGCCCCAGCCCTGCAGCAAACTTCTGCCTAGGCATCCAGGCATTTCCACACATCCTCTGAAATCTAGGCAGAGGTCCCCAAATCCCGATTCTTGACTTCAGTGCACTCACAGGCTCAACACCATGTGGAAGCTGCCAATGCTTGGGGCTTCCACCCTCTGAAGCAACAGCCTGAGCTGTACCTTGGCCCCTTTTAGTCATAGCTGTCATGGCTGGGACACAGGGCACGAAGTCCCTAAGCTGCACACAGCACAAGGACCCTGGTCCCAGCCCATGAAACCACTTTTTCCTCTTAGGCCTCTGGGCCTGTGATGGGAGGGGCTGCCATGAAGACCTCTGACATGTCCTGGAGACATTTTCCCATTGTCTTGGGGATTAACATCCTGCTCCTCGTTACTTCCACAGCTAGCTTGAATTTCTCCTCAGAAAATGGTATTTTCTTTTCTATTGCATTGTCAGGCTGCAAATTTTCCTAACTTTTATGCTCTACTTCCCTTATAAAAATGAATGCCTTTAACAGCACCCAAGTCACCTCTTGAATGCTTTGCTGCTTAGAAATGTCTTCTACCAGATATCCTAAATCGTCTGTCAAGTTCAAAGTTCCACAAATCTCTAGGGCAGGGGCAAAATACCACCACTCTCTTTGGTAAAACATAACAAGAGTCACCTTTGCTCCGGTTCCCAACAAGTTCCTCATTTCCATCTGAGACCACCTCAGCCTGGACTTTATTGTCCATATTGCTATCAGCATTTTGATCAAAGCAATTCAACTAGTTTCTAGGGGCTTTCCTACATTTTCCTGCCTTCTTCTCAGCCCTCCAAACTTTTCCAACCTCTGCCTGTTACCCACTTCCAAAGTTGCTCCCACACTTTCAGGTATCTACAGCAGCACCCCACTCTACTGGTACCAATTTACTGTATTAGTCCATTTTCACACTGCTGATAAAGACGTTCCTGAGACTGGGAAGAAAAAAAGAGGTTTAATGGACTTACAGTTCCATATGGCTGTGGAGAAGAGGTTTAATGGACTTACAGTTCCATATGGCTGTGGAGGCCTCACAATCATGGCAGAAGGTGAGAAGGAGCAAGCACATATCATGTGGATGGCAGCACACAAAAAGAGAGAGCTTGTGCAGGGAAACTCCCATTTTTAAAACTGTTGGATCTACCAAAACTCATTCACTATAATGAGAACAGCACAGGAAGACCCACCCCCATAATTCAATCACCTCCTACCAGGTTCCTCCCATGACATGTGGGAATTGTGGGAGTTACAATTCAAGATGAGATTTGGGTGGGGATACAGCCAAACCATGTCAACAGCATATTGACTTTGCTACTTGCATGTTCAGTATCAAAAAACCTATGGACATTTATTTAATTGATGATACAAATCAGAGTTTAGACTGCCTTCTAATATTTGCCAAATGCTCAGTTGAAGCATCTGGTATTTGAGTGAGTTACTCTAAGGGAAATGTGACTCTTTATATCTCTGGGCTCCACAAACTCTATCTAAAGTTAGATAATCGGGAAACAGTGTGTCTGGGCCATATGATTTTTGGCAAAAATGCTTTTATGGAGCTAGTTGCAATTTGATTTTATGCCCTAATCTTTTAGTGTTGGTCAATATAAGTTGGTCAAACATTCTTTTCAAAGAATATTTCTGTATCTGGGCAAAACCACAAAGACAACATCTATTATATTACCTACTAGTCCCTAATAATCCCTGGTATAAGGGTTTACACTTTAACTTCCTCCTAAAATTTACTCCCAGTCATCACCATGGTTGCAGCATTGCCTTGGACATGATATGAATGGATCCTGGGTAAATAAGAACATGATTTAGAACTTGAATAATGCATCAGGAGTTGACCAAAGAGGGCTTGTATTATTTCTGTTAGAAGCCCTTGTAAGGAAACAGTCTCCTTTTGAAGCTAGATACTCCAGGAGACCCTTAGTGATGACTTAACTTCTGATATGGTGTCTTTTTCATGTTGTCTTCAAAACCCTGTGCAACCTGGCTTTTACCTGAAAGACAGGACTGACAGCAACAATATTACCTACATGCAAAAGCCTTTGGTCTTCTTTTCTTATTATTTTATAGTTTGGACTGAAAATCTGATTTCTTACTCTGACCTGTCAGACACTGCATAATTTGGCCCCTGCCTTCCTCTCTGACCCAATACATATCCTAGTATTCTCCACTCACCCACTAAACTTTAGACACATTGACCTAATATTGATGTTAAAACATGTCAAGCTCATACCCATCTTGGGGAGTTTGCCTTCACTGTTATTTTTGTTTAGAATGCAGAACTCTAGGGCTTCATCATTCATGTCTCAGCTCATACATCTGTGACTTAGGCTTTCCTTGACAATCCTACTTGAGGCAGCTTTCAGTCTCAGCGTGTAACTCTATCACATTTGGTTATTTTGTCTTATTCCAACAACTTATCAGTATGCAAAATAGTTTTTTACATGTTTGTAATTTGTTCCTCTAACTAAAATAATAATAATAATAGATGGAGAGGGACTCCATCTGATACAACGCCAATCTGTTGTCTCCATTTCTGTCCCACCTCATTAACGTGTAAGCATCAGTTTTAACCCTTGTCTATCTGGCTCCATCACTTGTTTAAACTGTCACTATAATGTTTCTTTTGAGCTCCAACTCACTTTTTATCAGGTTGAACACTCACTGATTAACCCATTGTATCATTAATAAACATGTCAAGTCTAATTTCAACCAAATCTTTTACATTTCCTATGTCTTCTTAAAACTAACATACAAACTGAAGAACATGTAGAATCTTGACTCTCAAGAACAATGATCTTTTGAACTAACACATTTCAATTAAGATCACATGCAGCGGGCACTTATTGTGTTGCTTCTCTGCATTCCTCCCTTCCTTTGGGACCTACGTCCCTTCCTTCTGATATTTACTTCACTTCCCATTTTATCCTTGGGCTCCAAATGGGAGCAACCTTCTTTGTACATGACTTTCTCTTTTGAGTCTGGGATTGGTTGAGGGGTAGGTATCTATCCCAAGATGGACCAATCAAAGTGTCTCACTGCCAGGCCATAGTGATTGGCTTTGGGATACTTGTTTCTTCAACAGGATTTTTATTTGTATCTTCAACAAGGTTTTTATTTGTTTATTTATTTAAGACAGAGTTCCACTCTTGTCACCCAGGCTGGAGTGCAATGGTGTGATCCTGGCTCACTGTAACCTCTACCTCCCAGGTTTAAGTGATTTCTCCTGCCTCAGACTCCTGAGTAGCTGGGATTACAGGCGCTCACCACCATGCCTGGCTAATTTTTGTATTTTTTAGTAGAGACAGGGTTTTGACATGTAGACCAGTCTGGTCTTGAACTCCTGACTTCACGTGATGCACCTGCTTTGGCCTCCCAAAGTGCTGGGATTATAGGCGTGAGCCACGCCCGGCCCAAGATTTATTTTGATTGGACCTGGGAGAGATGACTTCTTTCTTTTTTGGTCATAAAGACGAATGCCTGTGAGTTTAGAGCTGTAGGCAACCAGTCCTCTGGCTTATAGAAAAGTTACTTTAAGCCAATCAAGCTGCCATCCCCTTTGCCCTCCTCCCCACAACACGGAAGGAAGTGGAGACGAGCTGAAGAGCCCTGAGGGTACTGGTTCCTGGCATCAGTCATCTTGAAGACCATCCACATCTCTTTAGTAATTGATTACATTTCCCCTTTTTGATACTCATATATTCCAGCACTATTTTAGGCACTTTTAAAATGCCGATTTTTTGGTTAATTCAATATTTGCTAAATTTGTCTTGAATTTTGAATTAATTTATCTGGTAATGGATCCATAGAGTTGTATATTGACTTAAAACTTTGAAGTGAAAAGAGATGCACATATTTTTAGAAAGCATTTTTATATTCCTGTTATACTCAAGAAGAAGAAAAAAGCAGCCAGCAAAGCAAGACTTGTGTTAGAAAAATACATTCTACTCTGGTTCACAGTCTTTCTGAAGAACTGGAATTTAAAAAGTCATGTTGAAATTGAAACTGATAATCTCTAGCTTTACATGATGAAACAAAAGATGTGAAGATAAACAAGAAATATTTTCTTTGAAACTAAAATTGTCAATAAAGTGTTGCGTTTCTGTCTCTCAAAAAAAAGTGTTCTCCCAAAAGGTCAAGGTCTTGAAAAAAGAGCAAGACTCCATCTCAAAAATAAAATAAAATAAAATAAAATAAAATAGCCAGAAGGAAATAGCTGGACTGGCATAAATTCCAAAAGAGGTAGACACTTCTGCTCAAAAATATTCTTACAACATGTTTATTTTATAAGACTGAATTTTATATATGTTCCAATGATATCTTAATTCAAAATGTTTATGATTGATTATTTTTACACTTTTAATAAGATGTTTATTTTAAATGGTGCTTTATTTTATTAATTTTGTTTTCTAATTTATATTAGAATGATAATGTATATTTTACAGTCATATTTTATAAATTTAAATTTTAGTTCACATTACAATTTTGTAATTTTTATATTGGAAATGGATTAAATATTTAGTTTTGTTGATTATTTTATTTTATGAAATATTAATGCTCTGCAAGTTAATTTTATGATCCATTAACCTCCCCGCTTTGCTTTGAGATAGTATTGTCATTTGTACCTATAGATCCTTGCCTAATACAGTTATTACACTCCATCTCTGAGATAGACAAACACATAATAAAAGAATAAAATTATAGGCTGGGCGCAGTGGCTCACGCCTATAATCCTAGCACTCTGGGAGGCCGAGGCATGTGGATCACTTGATGTCAGCAGTTCGAGACCAGCCTGGGCAACATAATGAAACCCCATCTCCACCAAAAAGTACAAAAATTAGCTGGGCGTGGTGGCATGAGCCTGTTGTCCCCAGCTACCCAGGAGGCTGAGGCAGGAGAATTGCTTGAACCTGGAAGGTGGAGATTGCAGTGAGCTGAGATCACGCCACTGCACTCCAGCCTGGGCGACAGAGTGAGACTCCATCTCAAAAAAAAAAAAAAAATCTATCTATCTCTATCTATCTATCTATCTATCTATCTATCTATCTATCTATCTATCTATCATCATCATCTATCATCTATCTATCATCAGTTAGGATTGCAATAAAAAGTGTTTTTAAAATACTGAGTTAACTAGAAAAATAAGCTCAGAACTTATGCTCTGCTTTAAGCATTTCTACTGATGGAAGTTTTGCTGTATAAACTCCCATTGAACTGAGCTATCCAGCCTGAGAAATGTTTCTGTAGCACAGCTCATTCATGTTTTGTTTGAAACCTATTAGTACCTGCCTGCTAAAATTTCTACTTGACACAATAACTACCTTTCAGTATTAGTATGTCAAATCTATGGGACCCAAACAGGGAGAATATGACAAGATTCAAGAAGAGATTTTTGAAATCAGACACAAAATGTTTAGTGTAAATGTTTCAAGTTTGGAACAGGATATTTAGAATTGCAAAAAATTTATCTTATCCACGTGAAAGGCATTTATATGTCAAGATGAACCATCAAGGACTGAGGTTGGATGCTTAGATTATTTTCCCCCATCAATAGATGCAAGAGGACAAAGCTTATCCTTCAACTGAAGTGTGTTACATGTCTAGGTAATTCCTGCACTTCTGTCTTGTTGTTAGAGGTAAGAAAAAAGCCCTGGTTTTGGGGGAATTTGTGATGACCTTCATTTTTTAAGTAAGCAGCCCCAACATAATCATAATTCAAGCATGGGATATTTATTACTAAAACAAAGTGACTTGAGGATGGGAGAGTAGGCCAAATTGTCTAGGGATCTGGCTGTTCTCCTAAGCCTTGAAATATTTAATCCCTTTCATAATGTCAGGATGTTCCAAAACTCCTAATGAGCTCTGTTCTCTCATTTCAACATCAGAAAAGTGATAGATTTGTATGTGTGTCTTATGACTACACAATTCCTCAAGAAGCAAATATAAGGCAAATCCTTCTGCTTCTCTGTATAGCACTGCCTTCAGGCCCAGAGCAGAGGGGCCTTGCCCTGGGCTCCATGATTTGGAGCAGTGGTTCTCAACCAGGGGTGACTTTGCCCCTAGGGCAGCAATCCCCAACCTTTTTGGCACCAGGGACTGGTTTCGTGGAAGACAATTTTTCCACAGACCAGGATGAGATGGGGGGAATGGTTTTGGCATGATTCAGTCACATTCCATTTATTGTGCACTTTATTTCTATTATTATTACATTATAATATATAATGAAATCATTATACTACTCACCATAATGTTGAATCAGTGGGAAACCTAAGCTTGTTTTCCTACAGCTAGGAAATGGTCCCATCTGAGGGTGATGGGAGACAGTGACAAATCATCAGGCATTTGATTCCCATAAGAAGCACGCAACCTAGATCCCTCGCATGCACAGTTCACAATAGGATTCACACTCCTGGGAGAATCTAAGGCCGCTAATTGGACAGGAGGCGGAGCTCAGGCAGTAATGCCTGTGATGCTGAGCAGCTGCAAACACAGATGAAGCTTTGCTGGCTTGCCCCGCACTCACCTCCTGCTGTGTGGCCTGGTTCCTAACAGGGGCCCTGGGGCTGGGGACCCCTGTCCTAGGGGACGTTTGGAATGTCTGTAGACATTACTTTTTTAATTGTAAATCCAGGGTTGATGGGGTCTTACTCGCAAAGAGTGGGTAGAAGCCAGGGATGTTACAAAACATCCTGCAGTGCACAGGAATCACTCTACACAGCAGTTAATTAACTGGTATAACTTGTCAATAGCATCTAGGGTGAGAAACCCTGATTTAGAGGGAACCTCTGGCCCTCCTCCTCTAGCTCACCCCATGGGGTAAGGACTCTGTTAGCCAAGGAGTTATGCTCACATGGAGCCTCATCCCTTTTCTAGAGTGATGTTTTCAAAGTGTGGTCTCAGACCAGCATCATCATCATCACCTGTGATCTTTGTAGAGCGATTTTGGGGCCCATCTGAGACTTAACTGAATCAGAAAATCTGGGGATGAGGCCAACAAATCTGTGTTGTAACAGGTCCTCCAGGTGATTCTGATGAATGCTAAAGTTTGAAACCCACGTTCTCAGGAGTCCAAGAGTTCTGTATTTGAACCTAACAGATATGTTTGCCAAGAGAGGAGGAGAGAAATTTTCTTTGACAGCTTGATAACTTGATTTATAACATCTAAATATGTAGACAAATGGCAATTGGGCCTCCACTTGTACTCTTTCCCTAGCTGCTGGATTAGATCATTGCTAAAATTTCCTTCTCCGTGTATGAATCCATAGATGCTATGGAAGCATTTTGAGTCTGTATTACCTGCACAGACTCAGTTAAGATACAGTGATATTGATGCTTAAATTTTCTCTTTTGCTTTCTACACAACAGGACTTTTTTGTCTTTTCATGTAATATAAAAAGGTTTCAATTATTTAAGTCAAAAGCAATCCCAATCATCAAACAAAATTTGAGCAGCTCTTAAGTTCCAGACACCTTTTACGTAAGATGATTTACATAGTTTTAAAAATGGAGAAGTACAGGCACACATATTCTTGATGTGCATATATATTAGTATTATTCTTTGAAATGGAAGTTCATAATACTAATCAAAAATTCAAATTTTGATTCAATGATTTTATTTCTAGGAATTTATTCCAAAATCATACTTTTGCATGTAGGCGAAGGCGAATGTTAAGGATATTAACTGCTACTATTTTGTCATAGCCCCAAATAGGACAAAACCTATGTGCGCAGAGATTAGTTAAGTAAATGTACGAACATCCATGTAACAAACACTATGCAGCTATCAAAAGAACATGGTTTGCTGTCAATGAGGGAGAACCATGTAGCGTTCACAGTTTAAGAACTGTACTCTGACATGAGACCATAGAGATTAAATTACCAGCTTTGCCGTCTGCTTGTTTTGTGCCTTGGGCATGTTACTTATTTTCTTTACCTCAATTTTTTCATCTCCAAAATGGGAAATAATTATAAAGTCTATGTCACAGAGTTGTTGAGATGATTAAATAAAACAAGTCTTTTAGTGCTTGTCATATAGAAAACAGTTAACACCTGGTAGCTATTATGGTGGAAAGACTTCTAAGATAAGTCGCTAAGTGAAAATGTCAAGACCACACAGAACAATGTGTGTAGCAAAGGAGGGATATGTATACATGAATTGTAGAAAAAGCTTAACAAAGATACTCAAACACTATTTACAGTGGTTGTTTCTATGCATCTAAGATAGGAAGAAGACAACTTTTTCATTTTGTAATCGTCGATATGATAGGAGAAGAAAACAACTTTTTCATTTTATAATTGGCGATGTTTTTCTATGTACAAGTATTACTTTTATAATTTTCAAAGTTACTTAAAAAAACCATATATCCGATGAGGTTAGTGTCCAAAATGCATAAGGAACTAAAATAATTCAATAGTAAAAAGCCAAATAACCTGATTGAAAAATGGACTAAGGACCTGAACAGACATTTCTAAAAGGAAGACATAGAATGGCCAACAAGTATAAGAAAAGGTGCTCAGCATTACTAATCATCAGGGAAATGCAAATTAAAATCACAATGAAATGTCACCTCATATCTGTTAAAATGGTTATCAAAAAGAGAAAACAATGTAAAAAACGTTGGGGAGATGTGGAGAGGGGGAAACCCTATATATTCTTGGTAGAAATGTTAATTGGTACAGCAATTATGAAAAACAGTATGGAGATTCCTCAAAAAATTTAAAATAGAACTACCTACTATATGATCCATCAATCCCACTTCTGGGTATATATCTAAAGGAAATGAAATAATTATCTCAAAAAGACATTTGCACTGTCATGTTAATTACAGCACTCTTCATAATACCCAAGATATGAAAACAACTTCAGTGTTTGTTGATGAGTGAATGGATAAAGAAAATGTGATGTCACATTTTCTTTACACAATAGAATATATATTTCTTTATACAATAGGAATTTTATGCAAAGAATACACATACACACACCGCATTTTCTTTACACAATAGAACAGTATTCAGTATTCTTAGAAGGAAGTTCTGCCATTTGAGACAACATGGATAAACCTGGAGGACATGTTAAGTGAAATACGCCAAGCACCGAAAGACAAATACTGCATGATCTCATTTGTATGTGGAATCTAAAAAAGTCAACTCGTAAATGCAGAGGGTAGAATGTTAGTTGCCAAAAACTAGGGGATGGGGAAAATGGGGAGATGGTCAAAGGGTACAAAGATTCAGTAATGTGGAATGAATAAGTTCTGGAGATCTGATGTACAACACAGTGACTGTAGTTAACGATGCTAAATTGTATACTTGAAATTTGCTAAGATTCTTGGCCTTAGTGTTCTTACTACACACACACACACTCACACACACACACACACATAACTATGTGGTGACAGATATGCTTCTTAGCTTGATTGTGGTAACCATTTCACAAGGTATACATATATCAAACATTGCATTACACCCCTTAAATATGTACAATTTTTATTTGTTAAGAATGCCTCAATAAAGCTGGGAAAAAAGAAAGGAAAATTGAAGTTATGCAGATGCTCAGATTCTGTACGATGGCAGAAATACAACCAACCAAATTCACTGACTGTTTTAAATGGGCCATTGGATGACATTTCCGGTGCTGAAAGTTTATGTTTGTGCATGAGAAACATGCCAGTGTTCAAGAATTTCATGAAAACCTAATTTTCATAATGACACTTCCCTATCCTTGATGATTAATTTCTTAAATTTTCCACTTATAACTGAGAAATTCCGGCTACATTGCCTTTCTTCTTGGAAGCTAATGAATGAAGTGCAAAAACACCCTGTGGATGTCTGTGGAGCCCTTCCTCAGGGCAGCTAGGGGGCCTTTTGCATTGAAAGGCTGGTGTTCTTTGCAACGATTTTCCTATCCAGCATCAGTGCACGCTCTCTCCTAATTGCACTCCCCATGCAAGTATCTTGTTGCCCTATGAATACCTGATTTAAGAATGACCTGATTAAATAACAAAATCTAAAGTTTATCTTCCTTTGGCTTTACCTGGATTTAGGAGGTCCATAGGTAGTTCTGTCGCAGAAGGGAATTCTCAGGATGCAGGTTATCAGGAGAAACACCATGACCAGTATGTGTGGCCTCTGACTTTTATACTTTCCATCTCACTTTGCCTCTGCATTCAGAACTTCCGGAATTGATGGAGAGCCAGATTCATTTTGGCCAAGAAAAAGAAAAATTCTTATTTTTGTAAGAAGTTTTTTTGATATCTTCAATAATCTGTCAATTCAAATTTCTAAATAAATTTATATCTTATGCCACTCTTCTTCATTGTGGCTAGGATGTATGACATTTGTTTTAAAATCAAATGTTTATAATTCATTATGAAATACTCTTGTGTTTTTAATCTTTGGCTCTTATTCTATCATCAAGTATTCCCTTTAGAAGGTTCTTCCTTGCCTTTTTAAAAGTATGAGTTGGGGGAAGTTTTTGCTCATTTTCTATTATGTGATTACAATAGTTTAAAAATAATAATCAGATGAGGCCAGGTGCCATGGTTCATGCCTGTAATCCCAGCAGTTTGGGATGCTGAGGTGGGCAGACCACTTGAGGTCAGGAGTTTAAGACCACCCTGGACAAGATGGTGAAACCTCATCTCTACTAAAAATATAAAAATTAGCCGGGCATGATTGCATGTACCTGTGATCCCAGCTACTTGGGAGGCTGAGGCAGGAGAAGCACTTGAACCCTGAGGCAGAGGTTGCAGTGAGCTGAGATTGCACCACTGTACTTCAGCCTGGGCAACAGAGCAAGACTCCGTCAAAAAAAAAAACCTAGAAACATAGAAATATTACAATTCTTACAACTTTTATGCTGTCTAAATAGATGCTAAATGGCCACTGATTCTCTTTATGTGTTGTTTATTTTATTTTATATTGCTATATTGCAGAATTACAATGGACAAGAAAGGAGGAAAGAAACCCAGCTAGATATATTTTATTTTACTTTTGATCTCCGCCCAAAGTTATTCTTATGTTTTACCTGTTGGAACTTTTGTATCATACACATTATAATCCTAACACCTCATGAAGTTCAAACACAGGTCAGCAGGGAGAATAACTAAAACAGCTCTAACAATTTGTAACAGTCCAAATTCTCCGCTTGAACTGTTGACATGATTTAGTGCTTCTTTTTGAAAGGGAATGAGTGCTAAATAATGATAATGCCTGTTCAAAGATCATTGTACTTTGAATACTTATCCAGTATTTGCTTTGTATCAGAGAACCATCTGTGACCAAATTGATACAGGAACAGGAGAAAGAGCCGCGGTGGCTGACATTGCACTCCAACTGGGAGATCCTCAATGGGACCACTTTACATGAACTTCTAGTAAATGGGTAAGAACACATGCATAAGAGCTGTGTAGAGTCAGATTACAGAGCAAGAGTTTATCATTGGGCCTTTCTTCCATTTTTTAACTTAAGATAATCCAAATTTGTCATATCAGTAAAGAGTTTCCATAGATTCACTATTGCCTTTACATTTCAACATTGGTTGCTTTTATTTCTTCTTTCTAGACATAGTTTTTTTTTTTCTCTTTTATTCATGATTACAGAAACTATCATGGTGAGGAGAGGAACTTGGGTTCTAATCTTGGATTTCTTTTAATATCTTATTCAAAATAAACCCTCATGTCTGCATTTCCTACAGATGCTACATAGAACTAGTTAACAGAGGGAATTGAAGTAATGATAACTAAGAAAACTTGGAATGTCTAAGAGAGGAATAGACAGAAAATGAAATTATAATCAAGTTGCCTTGAAAGTACACTTAAGTTTACCCTAAAAAATCATTGCATCTTAAACAGGGTTGCTTCCCTTGTCTATGGGTGGGGTGTAGGAGGAAGATAAATTGAGGAAATTTACACTTAACTAAGTTCTTATTACTTTATAGGCACACAGCTAGGTAGTCTTATATACACTGACTCATATAAACCTCATAATCGATTTGTGAACCATGGATGATTATCCAATATTTTACAGCTTGAGTATTTAAATAACTTGCTCAAATCTCACAGCCCACAGATGCTAAGTGATAGTGTCTGAACTCTAAATAAATATATCTGACTCTGAAGCTCATAAATGTTGCTACTTCTTAAGAATTTTAAAGAGGAAAACTAAATATGGACCATTTCCTCTTAAAAAGTCTTGACATTTTCCTCATAGAACAAACTCTGCAGACAAATTTCTGAATATTTGTCCACTGAAGTACTTCCTCTAAAACAATGACCTAAATCTTTTAACCAAGTGATTTGTTTCCCCAAACCTGTAATTCCAGAAAAAACCTTTCAGGTCAAGTAAATAAATAAAATAACTCATTCTAGATTGGGAGTTGGTAAACTTGGTTCTAGTCCTGGTTTACTAACTAGAAGTGTTATCTTATATAACTGCAATTTCCACAAAGAAGTTGGATGAATAGTCTTTGATGACTTTTCCTATTCCTAAGAGCTATGTGTTTTCAATCTAACAAATAACAACTAATTATTAAGTATTTCTTTAATACCAAGTTCAGTATTAGGCTTTGAGGGGATGTAGAAGTGAATGAGGGGAAACGAAGGCCCTCATCTCAGGGAACATACACTATATGGGGTGCAAATAAAGATTATAAATTAGTAAAAATAACTTTATACTTTGGTAAGTGCTGCAAATAAATTTAGAATAATGTAATAGAGAGTAAGGAAGAGAGGATTTTAGACTGTGGGAGGGTAGAAAGCAAATGAGCTTTTCCTGTATTACATAATTTATTGTATGCAAATAATTACACATGCTGCTACGTAAATTTAGCAAGAAATGAAAATACAGTAAATCTTCAGAAAGGAATGTGGAAATTATATATTTAGGGTTGGATTTTTTTTTTCAATCTGAGAGATCTAGGATTCTAAGTACATCATAGTATTTTTGAAAGTCCCAACATGGGTTTTTATTGTCCTTTTTCATTTACATTGAGGTTGTAATGTAAATGTTTCATGGTTGGAAGAGAACTTAGTGATTAAAATTTCTACCCCAAACTGAATTATCTTGTGCCATCACATTGAAAGATCCTTTAACAGGGACCATGTTCTTGCATTCAAAGTTGAATTTAGATTTTAGAAAATTCTTTTCCTGAACGCACAATTCTTGTAAATTGCACCTACTAGTTCTGATCATGTCATCTAAAGTTATATGAAATAAATTTAAGCTACTTTTCCTCTTGTCAACTTCTCATATAGCGGAAATTTAACCTTGAGAGTCTTGGTAAGACTCTTTTCCCGTCTAGCTATTCCATTCCTTAATCTGTTCTTTAAATTTCTGAAGTGATATTTTACTCATCTTGGACTATTTCTCAACTTGTTTTGAGCACACGCCACTTTGTATAAGCATAAAAATCTGACATGCTGCCTCCTCACCACTGATTCTAAAAAGTACTCCCATCTCCCCTTGAGAATTGTAGTTTGAATTTACATTGTGGTTCCACCAGCCAAAATGATGTGGGAAATTTTGTTAAAATAGTTTCTTTTCCCACAAATGTGAAATTCAATTATGATGACATTAAATAAACTAAAAAAATGAAGTATATATATTCTATATACTCCCGCCTACAACATGATTAATATCTGACCACAATCCTGCCTTGAGAATTCCTGCACCAAGAGGAATTGTTGCTCAGAGAATGTGATTTCTGGTGGTAACAGTTGGAGCTGTCTTGTTTTTCACTGGTAAAGTGTTTGAATTGAACAGGAAATATGTAACTTAATGTTATACCATTTTATGTTTCCAAATCCAGGCAGTCTTGTCAGAGCAGAAGTAAAATTTCTCTTCTGTGTACTAAACAAGGTGAGAGAATTAGAGGTGTGGCAATGGGATATGAACTTAATTGAACTGGATTGGCTCAGGGGAAGAGTGATCGCTTGTAAGTGACAGCAAAGAGCTAAGCATTTAGCAAGGTTTGGCATCAACTCACAAACCGTGTCTTCTGCTCCTTGGTAGACTGTGGGCGCCGCTTTGCTGCCCGAATGAACAAAAGGATCCTTGGGGGTCGGACGAGTCGCCCTGGAAGGTGGCCATGGCAGTGTTCTCTGCAGAGTGAACCCAGTGGACATATCTGTGGCTGTGTCCTCATTGCCAAGAAGTGGGTTCTGACAGTTGCCCACTGCTTCGAGGGGTAAGCTGCACCTTTCCTTTCTTCCTTTGTCTGGATTTGATCACTTTGTCACTCGGGAATTCTCAGTGGCATATGTAACTCCATGAAGCCTCATCCAGGCGAAAGCCACAGCTAATCTACTTCCCAGGGCTTTATCGTCCCAAAGTTTTCTATCCTTGATGTTGCCATCTAATATATGGGCTGCTCATTTGTTGGAAATGGCTGCATATTGCTTCCGATTTTTGTCCTTTGGAGGGAGAGAGAGAAAGAAGTTTAGAAGATTGACTCTATGCTACTATTAGTCTCTTTCTAGACCTCTTAAATATATCACATATATAATAACTTAAACAGAAGTGATTTATTTGGATACTACAATGAGGTTTGGATGCAGGCGCAACTGGTGAGTAGTTTGGGAAGCAGAGTTAAAGGTATAATATGTGTAATATGTGTGCTATTCAGAGATTGTGTGTGTGTATATATATATATATAGAGAGAGAGAGAGAGAGAGAGAGAGGTTATGTTATGCCATTTTGTGTTTCCAAATCTAGGCAGCCTTGTCATAGCAGAAGTAAGATTTCTCTTCTGTGTGCTGAACAAAGTGAGAAAATTAGAGGGGTAGCAATGGGATATGAACTTAATTGAACTGGATTGGCTCAGAGGAAGAGTGATCACTTGAGCCCATCCAAACCAAATCAAACCAAAACACGAACAAAACAATGATGACAAACAAAGGTTTGTTTTGACATAATTGGCTCATGTGATTCTGGAGGCTTGGTGAATCCAAAACCTGATGAGGTAGGTGGCAGGCAGGAAGATCAGGCAAGAGTTGCAGTTCAATCTGCTGGCGGAATTCCTTCTTGCTGGAGAGGTCAGTCCTTGTTCTATTAAGATTCCTCAGGGATCTAGAACTAGAAATACCATTTGACCCAGCCATCCCATTACTGGGTATATACCCAAAGGACTATAAATCATGCTGCTATAAAGACACATGCACACGTATGTTTATTGTGGCACTATTCACAATAGCAAAGAGTTGGAACCAACCCAAATGTCCAACAACGATAGACTGGATTAAGAAAATGTGGCACATATACACCATGGAATACTATG
This sequence comes from Nomascus leucogenys, assembly GCF_006542625.1. Classification (NCBI taxonomy): domain Eukaryota; kingdom Metazoa; phylum Chordata; class Mammalia; order Primates; family Hylobatidae; genus Nomascus; species Nomascus leucogenys. The sequence continues at coordinate 39,016,221 of NC_044400.1, forward strand.
CAGCCATAAAAAATGATGAGTTTGTGTCCTTTGTAGGGACATGGATGAAACTGGAAAACATCGTTCTCAGTAAACTATCGCAAGGACAAAAAACCAAACACCGCATGTTCTCACTCATAGGTGGGAATTGAACAATGAGAACTCATGGACACAGGAAGGGGAACATCACACTCTGGGGACTGTTGTGGGGTGGGGGGAGGGGGGAGGGACAGCATTAGGAGATATACCTAATGCTAAATGACGAGTTAATGGGTGCAGGAAATCAACATGGCACATGGATACATATGTAACAAACCTGCACATTGTGCACATGTACCCTAAAACCTAAAGTAAAATAAAATAAAAAAAAAGATTTTTATCTGAATGGATAAGGCCCATCCACATCATGGAGTGTCATCGGCTTTACTCAAAGTCTGCTCATTTAAATATTAATCTCATTAAAAAAACACCTTCACCAGAAACATATAGAATAATGTTTGGCCAAATATTTGGGTGCTGTGGCCCAGCCAAATTGATACATAAAATTAACCACCACAATGTGCCTAAAGAGAGCAGAAGAATAAAACTAAGGGAAAACCTACCCCAAACTGACGAACATCACTGCAGAATCTCTTCCAGCTATCTGTTGCTATGTAATTTGTAGCAAAACAAAACAAAACAAAACAAACAAAACCAAACATAAACAAAACAATAACAACAAACAAAAACTCAGACATTTATTATGCTCACTCTAGATTCAGACAAAGTGTAGTTGGCGTAATTTGTCTCTGCTCTGTGATTTCTGGGGCTTCAGCTAGAAGATTCCAAGGCTAGAGAGAGGCTGGCATCATCTGAAGTCTGATAGTAGATGCTGCCTGTTGGCTGGGGTCTCATTTCCTCTCTGTATGAGACTCGCTTCATGGTGGCTGGCATCCTCCGAAGCAAGCTTCCCAAAAAGGAAGCCAGGAGGAAGCTGTATTACCTTTTTTGACTCAGCATCCAAAAGCACAAAATGTTGCTTCTCCTATGTGGTTGCCCAGAGACATCAGTCACAGGCCCCATCTGATTCAAAGGGAAGAAACATAGACCTCCCACATTGAAGACTTTGAGGACAGATTTTGAAAACCACCATACTAGCCATTTTATTGTATTTATTTTAAATAATTTTACTTTATTTAAATGAAGTAAGATTAAATAATAGCAAAAATTTGAGGCAAAAAATAATCCACAGGTCTATTACTTAATTAAATGAATACTTTTCATTTGATCTGATTAGTTTCTAGGAAAAAAAATACAATTTTATTTTTTGCCTATTTGCCTGTTATTATTTTGTCTTAGCTTTGCCAATTATTGTGTGACCACTGGCCAATTCAGTAACTTCTCTGGACCACAGTTTTCTGTTATGTGAAATTAAAGAAATAATAATCCCTACCTCACAGAGTTGGTGCGGGCAGGAAGTGAAACAGTCTATGTAGAGCTTTAAGAACTATGCCTGGCATCAACCAGTAATGCATTCTGCATTTTCTCTTAGCATTATGGCATGAGTGTTTTTGCATTTTGCTAGCAATATTCTCCCACACTCATTTACCTTAATTCCTGATCATCCTTAAGGTAATCCCTGTTAGTGCATTATGAATATTGTCCAACAACCATAAACACGTATCTTTTTCACAAGGTGTCGTTGTTTACTTTTACAATTTTGAATAATACTCTATAATTCTGCTTGTTAGTTGCTTTTCTCATGTAGCAATATATCATGGACATCTCTCCAGGTCAACTGATGCAGCCCTAACTCATCTTTTTTAAAGCCAAATAATATTCTATCTATAGATTTACTGTAACTTTTAAAATTATTCCCCACTTGATGGACATTTGATTTAGTTCCAGTTTGCTGTCATTTCTGCAATAAATGTTCTTAAAGAAAGCTACTCACCTATTGGTACTCTTGTTTGTAGAGGATACAGTTCTAGCACATACCTGTAGTTTCATAAGGAGGTTACACAGATGGATACATGTTTTGTTCCCTAAGGGGCTAATCTAGTGAGGAAACAGACATTTAAACAAGTAATTAGATTACAGTGTGATAGTGATTATAAAATGGAAATGTGTATATCCAGTTATTTGATTGCTATTTTGGGGGAAATAAAACATTAAAAAAACCAAACTAGCACCTTCGCTTGAGAGCTTTTAATGTGTAAGATCCAGAATTATTGGAAGAGTCTGCATAGTATGTCAAAAAACACACTGGAATGTTATTGCTTTAGAAGGGGCCAGATGTTTCCAGTTGTCTTTTCCAGACCTAATTTGTAACTCCATGATAATAAGAAGGTTATACTAGCAAGAGTACGTTCATCAAAAGATGATTACCTAAATGAATCCAACAGCTTTTTTCAAGGAACAGCACTCTTTATGTGCTAGTTAATCGAGGTTCATATCCCACTTTTGTTATTTCCACATGTGGTATCCAAGTTTCCTCTTTCACTGACAGATCTGTAAAGTTCAGGAGAAATCTTGCAACAGAGAAGAAATATGTGTTTATAATTAAGGGCATGTACATAATATTAAAGGCCTTGATAAGTTTCACGGAACACTAAATTTAACAAAACTGTCAAGAGAGGCCTAGTCTATCCATAAGAAGTTAGAAAGTGCCCCACTTTAAACAAGCTTTTGCTTGAATGTGGGCTAATAACGCTGATTCTATTTTATAACATCTCCAGGGGAACTGCAAACTTTTGGGAACTTCTAATTGTATGCCATACTCCCTTTTGGAGCTATCAATTACAGCAATTAATGGGATTTACCTCATATCCTGATCCCATACTTTGGCAAGGCCTAGAGTGACCCATTGGTAGGTATCCTCAGCCTGTCTCTTTTTCAATTATATTTATGGGAAAAAGACAAGTTTGTTTTGCTCTGCTATGAAGAAGTAGATAAAAATCCCAAATGAAAATTTAAAATCATGAGATGGTTGACCAGATCAAGCCCCATATGTCCTAGTGACAATTCACTTTCAAAAGTTCTAAGGAAGAAAGGCTTTGACTTTCGTGGGTAACTTAGCAAGCAATTTTCCTGCTTTCTTCTACTTCTGAAAGACTTAAGAATGAACTTCCTAGGCCAGCACACAGCTAGTAATGGTCAGAAACATCTGATTCCTCTCCAGGAAACCTACGTGAAAAACTGTCCTCCCACTATATGACCACAACCCATACTCCTGCCATGTCACCCATGTCTTGATTCCCTCCACACCAGCTCTTCAATCCAACAAGATTTTTGGTTGGTGGCTGCACTTTCTCCCCAGTATCTCAGTCCAAAGAGTCTCCTTCTTGCCTCCTTTCTTTTTCTTTCTTTCTTTTTTTTTTTATGAGACGGAGTCTTGCTCTGTGCCCAGGCTGGAGTGCAGCCGCGCAATCTTGGCTCACTGCAAGCTCCGCCTCCCGGGTTCACGCCATTCTCCTGCCTCAGCCTCCCCAGTAGCTGGGACTGCAGGTGCCCACCACCATGCCCGGCTAATTTTTTGTATTTTTAGTAAAGACAGGGTTTCACCATATTAGCCAGGATGGTCTCGATCTCCTGACCTTGTGATCCGCCCTCCTCGGCCTCCCAAAGTGCTGGGATTACAGGCATGAGCCACTGCGCCCAGCCCTTGCCTCCTTTCTTTCCCTCAACTTACCTCGTTCCCTGGGTTCATCATTTCAGTCTTTTCACCAGGACCTTGGACTTCTTCCTCCCTAGATTTTTCCAACACACTGGGCAGAACTCCAAAGTCAAGATCACATTTTTCCTTTCCTTTCCCTTCCTTTCCCTTCCTTTCTTTTCTTTTCCCTTCCCTTCCTTTTCCTTTCCTTTCCCTTCCTTTCTTTTCTTTTCCCTTCCCTTCCTTTTCCTTTCCTTTTTTTTTGATGGAGTTTCACTCCTGTTGCCCAAGCTGGAGTGAAGTGGCACGATCTCGGCTCACTGCAACCTTTGCCTCCTGGGTTCAAGCCATTCTCCAGCCTTCCAAGTAGATGGGATTACAGGTGCCCACCACCGTGCTCAGCTAATTTTGTATTTTTAGTAGAGACGGGATTTCACCATGTTGGTCAGGCTGGTCTCGAACTCCTGACCTCAAGTGATCCACCCACCTCAGCCTCCCAAAGTATTGGGATTACAGGCATGAGCCACTGCGCTCAGCCCACATTTTCTAATCCTATGTCTATGCTCTTCAGGACTGAGGGAGAGCATTACTGAAGAATGCAGATTACTGCCATGCCTGACTTTGAACATCAGTTGGACCCTTAATATTACTCGATAATCTTCCACCTATTTCTAAACATCTCCCTCTCCTATTCCCCACAGAACAAAATCTTTGTTCTTGCTTGTCCACCTGCCCTGATCTGGCAGTCTTTTAATACAGTGAGAAAAGGAAGTGAGAAGTTTGGTTTGACTTTTTATTACTGAGCTCATGCTGTGTCCTTCTGCCTACTTCTTTTTCTTCTAGGAGTGTATGAACTGTGCCAGTCATTCACAATTTGTTTTTCTATTCCATCTACTCTAAGGATTTGGCCCATTCCCATCAATAGTAATGTCCACTAAAAGAAAAATTTTCCATTTTAGATCCATACCTCCCATGGGGTGCTGTTTCTCAGCATCGCTGGGGAGTGAGCAAGTGTGGCTTTAAAAATCCCTAGGTGACTCTGACCTTACCTCATACTCCCCACTGCCCTGCCCTCTATGGAAATGTTTTCTGTCACCCTCTCCTCTCCACTGGAAAATGTCTGGGTCTAGGATATAGCTAGCAGGTGGCCTAACTTGCAATCCCATTGTGTTGGGGGCTTTCAGAAACTTGGAGCTCTCTCGTTTTAAATTGTTGTGGTTACTTGCCTGTGTCTTTCAGTCTTGTCACTCCCTAGTCATGTATGTTGCATCTGCACCTGAACACCTGACCCACATTGGAGAATATCATACACCTGTCTGCTAACTGAGGTCACATAAAATATATGATCATAAACCCCAAATGAGCATCTAACACAATCGGACACTTTCAATATACTTCCACAGTAAAGTCACTTTTCTACTCTGATTGTGAATAGACAACCATTTGACAGCTTATTCTGTGTCTCCAAATCTTTGTCATCCTTTCCTGATCTCACCTTATACTTCATGAATAAAATAGATGCCATCATGTCTTTCACCTTGTCTCACCCCCAATTCCAACAAATCACCTGCCTCTTTGGCCACTTCATTGCTTTCCCTTGAGTATGGTGGAGGACATGTGTTTGTTCCCATTTTAAACAAGCATTTCCCCTTTCATCTTTTCAAAGACTTTACTCCTAAAGTTATCATTTCTATTTTGCATCATTAATTTATCTTTTTTTGTTGGATCACTCCCTTCAGCAACCATGCCATGTCTTAATATCACAAACTTGAGCCCCATTCTTTTGAATTCATATCCCTCTTCATCTGTTGCTCCATTCCGGCCACTATTCACAGAAAAATTCCTAAAAGAGTTTCCTACAGTCACTGTCTACACCTCTCCATGTCCCACATTCTCTTTAACCCACTCTGGTTGCGTTCTTATCAAGATCATTACAGAAGTGACACTTGTTAAAATCTCTAATGACTTCCATCTTGCAGTCCAAGGATGTATTTTCAGTTTTCAACCCACTGGAACCCTCTCCGGTATTTTACCACTACATCCTTGAAATACTTTCACTTTTCTTCTAAAATAACAAAAAAACTCCTTGTTTTCTTCACATGTCAGAGACTAACTCTTTTTCTCTTTTTTCAGCTCCTTTTGTAGGCTACCGAATGCTTTAGTTCCTAGGGACCAAATTCTTGGCTTTCTTATATGTCTACACTCACTCATCTCATCACATGGTTTATATACCTGTCCTGATTTGAACAAATACTTGTTCATATTTGAAAAATATGAATATAAAGTATGTGAATATTAATATGAATATACTTGAACATCAAATATATGAAATATTTGTTCATAACTTTTAAATTTATATCTCCAGCCCAGCCCAGATTTCCACCCAATCACCACCACCCACCAACTTCACATGGATACATTTAACTGTGAAGATAAGATGTTCATTTGAACATGTAATAAACATCTTACTTTACATGACCCAAACAAATCTATTGATTTCTCACTTCTCCCACTGAGCAAATAATTGTTGCTTCACAAATGTCCCCCATCTCAGTAAAAGGCATCCTCCATCGGTTCGCTAATATACCAAACCTAGGAGTCATCCTTAATTCTTCTCACATTTACTTTATCAGTAAATCCTGTAGAATCTTCTTCCAAAAAAGTGGAAGCCAAGCATCTCTCCCATCTTAATGCTATAATCCTACTCCAAGCCACCATCAAGTCACTTCTGGACTATTTATTTCCTAGGGCTGCCGTAACAAAGTATCACAAGCTGGGTGATTTGAACCGTACAGTTCTGGAGGCTAGAAGTTCAGGATCAAGGTACTGGCAGGGTTTCTTCCTTCTGAGTGCTGTGAGAGAGAATGCCTGTTGCCTAGATCCCGGTGGTTTCCTGGCAATTTTTGGTATTCCTTGGCCTGTAGAAGCAGGACACTAATGTCTGCTTTCCTCTTCAGATATTGTTCTCCTTGTGTACCTGCCGGCATTATACTGGATGTGGATTAGTCATATTGGATTCAAGCCCATCCTAATGAGGTCATTTTAACTTGATTACCTCCATAAAGCCCCTATTTCCTAATAGAGTTACAATATACTAGGAGTTACAACTTCAACATATAGATTTTAGAGGGACACAACCAATCCATAATGACTACTGAAACAGTTTCCTATTTGGCTTTTTTTGACTACTCTCTTCTTCCCTTATTACCTATTATCCACACAGTAAGATAGTGAACTTTCTAAAATGTAAATCACACCATGTCACTCCCCTGCTTAAAACCCTACATTGGCTTCCTGTTATAACAAGAATAAAATCTTCTCATTGGAGCCTATTAAGATCTAGTCCCACCACTTTGACTGTGTCTCCTTCTAGTCTCCCATCACTCATTGGGCTCCAACCATACTAGCTTTCATTCAGCTCCTGAAATCCTCCAAGCTCATTCCTGCCTCAGGACTTTTGTACTTGCTGTTTCTGCAGTTTGGAATACTTTCTTTTTTTTTTTTTTATGAGGCCAACATAACGCTGATTTATTTTATTTTATATTTTATTTTATTATTATTATACTTTAAGTTTTAAGGTACATGTGCACAACGTGCAGGTTTGTTACATATGTATACGTGTGCCATGTTGATGTGCGGCACCCATTAACTCATCATTTAGCATTAGGTATATCTCCCAATGCTATCCCTCCCCCCTCCCCCCACCCAACAACAGTCCCCGGTGTGTGATGTTCCCCTTCCTGTGTCCATGTGTTCTCATTGTTCAATGCCCACCTATGAGTGAGAACATGTGGTGTTTGGTTTTTTGTCCTTGTGATAGTTTGCTGAGAATGATGGTTTCCAGTTTCGTCCATGTCCCTACAAAGGACATGAACTCATCATTTTTTATGGCTGCATAGTATTCCATGGTGTATATGTGCCAAATTTTCTTAATCCAGTTTATCGTTGTTGGACATTTAGCTTGGTTCCAAGTCTTTGCTATTGTGAATAGTGCCGCAATAAACATATGTGTGCATGTGTCTTTATAGCAGCATGATTTATAATCCTTTGGGTATATACCCAGCAATGGGATGGCCGGGTCAAATGGTATTTCTAATTCTAGATCCCTGAGGAATCGCCACACTGACTTCCACAATGGTTGAACTAGTTTACAGTCCCACCAACAGTGTAAAAGTGTTCCTATTTCTCCACATCCTCTCCAGCACCTGTTGTTTCCTGACTTTTTAATGATGGCCATTCTAACTGGTGTGAGATGGTATCTCATTGTGGTTTTGATTTGCATTTCTCTGATGGCCAGTGATGATGAGCATTTTTTCAGTGTCTTTTGGCTGCATAAATGTCTTCTTTTGAGAAGTGTCTGTTCATATCCTTCGCCCACTTTTTGATGGAGTTGTTTGTTTTTTTCTTGTAAATTTGTTTGAGTTCATTGTAGATTCTGGATATTAGCCCTTTGTCAGATGAGTAGGTTGCAAAAATTTTCTCCCATTCTGTAGGTTGCCTGTTCACTCTGATGGTAGTTTCTTTTGCTGTGTAGAAGCTCTTTAATTAGATCCCATTTGTCAATTTTGGCTTTTGTTGCCATTGCTTTTGGTGTTTTAGACATGAAGTCCTTGCTCATGCCTATGTCCTGAATGGTATTGCCTAGGTTTTTTTCTAGGGTTTTTATGGTTTTAGGTCTAACATGTAAGTCTTTAATCCATCTTGAATTAATTTTTGTATAAGGTGTAAGGAAGGGATCCAGTTTCAGCTTTCTACATATGGCTAGCCAGTTTTCCCAGCACCATTTATTAAATAGGGAATCCTTTCCCCATTTCTTGTTTTTGTCAGGTTTGTCAAAGATCAGATAGTTGTAGATACTTGGCATTATTTCTGAGGGCTCTGTTGTGTTCCATTGGTCTATATCTCTGTTTTGGTACCAGTACCATGCTGTTTTGGTTCCTGTAGCCTTGTAGTATAGTTTTTTTTTTTTTTTTTAATTATTATACTTTAGGGTTTTAGGGTACATGTGCACAATGTGCAGGTTTGTTACATATGTATCCATGTGCCATGTTAATTTCCTGCACCCATTAACTCGTCATTTAGCATTAGGTGTATCTCCTAATGCTGTCCCTCCCCCCTCCCCCCACCCCACAACAGTGCCCGGAGTGTGATGTTCCCCTTCCTGTGTCCATGAGTTCTCATTGTTCAATTCCCACCTATGAGTGAGAACATGCGGTGTTTGGTTTTTTGTCCTTGTGATAGTTTACTGAGAATGATGTTTTCCAGTTTCATCCATGTCCCTACAAAGGACACGAACTCATCATTTTTTATGGCTGCATAGTATTCCATGGCCTTGTAGTATAGTTTGAAGTCAAGTAGCATGATGCCTCCAGCTTTGTTCTTTTGGCTTAGGATTGACTTGGCAATGCGGGCTCTTTTTCAGTTCCATATGAACTTTAAAGTAGTTTTTTCCAATCCTGTGAAGAAAGTCATTGGTGGCTTGATGTGGATGGCATTGAATCTATAAATTACCTTGGGCAGTATGGTCATTTTCATGATATTGATTCTTCCAACCCATGAGCATGGAATGTTCTTCCATTTGTTTGTATCCTCTTTTATTTTATTGAGCAGTGTTTGTAGTTCTCCTTGAAGAGGTCCTTCACATCCCTTGTAAGTTGGATTCCTAGGTATTTTATTCTCTTTGAAGCAATTGTGAATGGGAGTTCACTCATGATTTGGCTCTCTGTTTGTCTGTTATTGGTGTATAAGAATGCCTGTGATTTTTGTACATTGATTTTGTATCCTGAGACTTTGCTGAAGTCGCTTATCAACTTAAGGAGATTTTGGGCTGAGACAATTGGGTTTTCTAGATATGCAATCATGTCGTCTGCAAAGAGGGACAATTTGACTTCCTCTTTTCTTAACTGAATACCCTTTATTTCCTTCTCTTGCCTGATTGCTCTGGCCAGAACTTCCAACACTATGTTGAATAGGAGTTGTGAGAGAGGGCATCCCTGTCTTGTGCCAGTTTTCAAAGGGAATGCTTCCAGTTTTTGCCCATTCACTATGATATTGGCTGTGGGTTTGCCATAGATAGCTCTTATTATTTTGAGATACATCCCATCTATACCTAATTTATTGAGAGTTTTTAGCATGAAAGGTTGTTGAATTTTGTCAAAGGCCTTTTCTGCATCTATTGAGATAATCATATGGTTTTTGTCTTTGGTTCTGTTTATATGCTGGATTACATTTATTGATTTGCGTATGTTGAACCAGCCTTGCATCCCAGGGATGAAGCCCACTTGTTCATGGTGGATAAGCTTTTTGATGTGCTGCTGGATTCGGTTTGTCAGTATTTTATTGAGGATTTTTGCATCGATGTTCATCAAGGATATTGGTCTAAAATCCTCTTTTTTTGTTGTGTCTATGCCTGGCTTTGGTATCAGGATGATGCTGGCTTGATAAAATGAGTTAGAGAGGATTCCCTCTTTTTCTATTGATTGGAATAGTTTCAGAAGGAATGGTACCAGCTCCTCTTTGTACCTCTGGTAGAACTCGTCTGTGAATCCATCTGGTCCTGGACTTTTTTTGGTTGCTAACCTATTGATTATTGCCTCAATTTCAGAGCCTGTTATTGGTCTATTCAGAGATTCAACTTCTTCCTGGTTTAGTCTTGGGAGGATGTATGTGTCGAGGAATTTATCCATTTCTTCTAGATTTTCTAGTTTATTTGCGTAGAGGTGTTTATAGTATTCTCTGATGGTAGTTTTTCTTTCTGTGGGATCGGTGGTGATATCCCTTTTATCATTTTTTATCGCGTCTATTTGATTTTTTTCTCTTTTCTTCTTTATTAGTCTTGCCAGCAGTCTATCAATTTTGTTGATCTTTTCAAAAAACCAGCTCTTGGATTCATTAATTTTTTGAAGGGTTTTTTGTGTCTCTATTTCCTTCAGTTCTGCTCTGATCTTAGTTATTTCTTGCCTTCTGCTAGCTTTTGAATGTGTTTGCTCTTGCTTTTCTAGTTCTTTTAATTGTGATGTTAGGGTGTCAATTTTAGATCTTTCTTGCTTTCTCTTGTGGGCATTTAGTGCTGTAAATTTCCCTCTACACACTGCTTTGAATGTGTCCCAGAGATTCTGGTATGTTGTGTCTTTGTTCTCGTTGGTTTCAAAGGACATCTTTATTTCTGCCTTCATTTCATTATTTACCCAGTAGTCATTCAGGAGCAGGTTGTTTAGTTTCCATGTAGTTGAGCGGTTTTGAGTGAGTTTCTTAATCCTGAGTTCTATTTTGATTGCACTGTGATCTGAGAGACAGTTTGTTATAATTTCTGTTCTTTTACATTTGCTGAGGGGTGCTTTACTTCCAACTATGTGGTCAATTTTGGAGTAGGTGTGGTGTGGTGCTGAAAAGAATGTATATTCTGTTGATTTGGGGTGGAGAGTTCTGTAGATGTCTATTAGGTCCACTTTGTGCAGAGCTGAGTTCAATTCCTGGGTTTCCTTGTTAACTTTCTGTCCCGTTGATCTGTCTAATGTTGCCAGTGGGGTGTTAAAGTCTCCCATTATTACTGTGTGGGAGTCTAAGTCTCTTTGTAAGTCACTAAGGAGTTGCTTTATGAATCTGGGTGCTCCTGTATTGGGTGCCTATATATTTAGGATAGTTAGCTCTTCTTGTTGAATTGATCCCTTTACCATTATGTAATGGCCTTCTTTGTCTCTTTTAATCTTTGTTGGTTTAAAGTCTGTTTTATCCGAGACTAGGATTGCAACCCCTGCCTTTTTTTGTTTTCCATTTGCTTGGTAGATCTTCTTCCATCCCTTTAGTTTGAGCCTATGTGTGTCTCTGCACATGAGATGGGTTTCCTGAATGCAGCACACTGATGGGTCTTGACTTTTTATCCAAATTGCCAGTGTGTGTCTTTTAATTGGAGCATTTAGCCCGTTTACATTTAAAGTTAATATTGTTATGTGTGAATTTGATCCTGTCATTATGGTGTTAGCTGGTTATTTTGCTCATTAGTTGATGCAGTTTCTTCCTAGCCTTGATGGTCTTTACAATTTGGCATGTTTTTGCAGTGGCTGGTACCAGCTGTTCCTGTCCATGTTTAGTGCTTCCTTCAGGAGCTCTTTTAGAGCAGGCCTGGTGGTGACAAAATCTCTCAGCATTTGCTTGTCTGTAAAGTATTTTATTTCTCTTTCATGTATGAAGCTTAGTTTGGCTGGATATGAAATTCTGGGTTGAAAATTCTTTTCTTTAAGAATGTTGAATATTGGTCCCCACTCTCTTCTGGCTTGTAGAGTTTCTGCTGAGAGATCAGCTGTTAGTCTGATGGGCTTCCCTTTGTGGGTAACCCGACCTTTCTCTCTGGCTGCCTTAACATTTTTTCCTTCATTTCAACTTTGGTGAATCTGACAATTATGTGTCTTGGAGTTGCTCTTCTCGAGGAGTATCTTTGTGGCGTTCTCTGTATTTCCTGAATCTGAATGTTGGCCTGCCTTGCTAGATTGGGGAAGTTCTCCTGGATATCCTGCAGAGTGTTTTCCAACTTGGTTCCATTCTCCCCATCACTTTCAGGTACACCAATCAGACGTAGATTTGGTCTTTTCACATAGTCCCATATTTCTTGGAGGCTTTGTTCATTTCTTTTTATTCTTTTTTCTCTAAACTTCTCCTCTTGCTTCATTTCATTCATTTCATCTTCCATCACTGATACCCTTTCTTTCAGTTGATCCCATTGGCTACTGAGGCTTCTGCATTCTTCACATAGCTCTTCGTGCCTTGGTTTTCAGCTCCATCAGGTCCTTTAAGGACTTCTCTGCATTGGTTATTCTAGTTATCCACTTGTCTAATTTTTTTTTCAAAGCTTTTAACTTCTTTGCCATTGGTTCGAATTTCCTCCTGTAGCTCAGAGTAGTTTGATCATCTGAAGCCTTCTTCTCTCAACTCGTCAAAGTCATTCTCCATCCAGCTTTGTTCTGTTGCTGGTGAGGAGCTGCATTCCTTTGAAGGAGAAGAGGCGCTCTGATTTTTAGAGTTTCCAGTTTTTCTGCTCTGTTTTTATCCCATCTTTGTGGTTTTATCTACCTTTGGTCTTTGATGATGGTGACATACAGATGGGTTTTTGGTGTGGATGTCCTTTCTGTTTGTTAGTTTTCCTTCTAACAGACAGGACCCTCAGCTGCAGGTCTGTAAGTGTTTGCTAGAGGTCCACTCCAGACCCTGTTTGCCTAGGTATCAGCAGCGGTGGCTGTAGAACAGCGTGTACTGGTGAACCGCAAATACTGCTGCCTGATCGTTCCTCTGGAAGTTTTGTCTCAGAGGAGTACCTGGCCATGTGAGATGTCAGTCTGTCCCTACTGGGGGGTGCCTCCCAGTTAGGCTACTCGGGGGTCAGGGACCCACTTTAGGAGGCAGTCTGCCCGTTCTCAGATCTCCAGCTGCGTGCTGGGAGAACCACTACTCTCTTCAAAGCTGCCAGACAGGGACATTTAAGTCTGCAGAGGTTACTGCTGTCTTTTTGTTTGTCTGTGCCCTGCCCCCAGAGGTGGAGCCTACAGAGGCAGGCAGGCTCCTTGAGCTGTGGTGGGCTCCACCCAGTTTGAGCTTCCCGGCTGCTTTGTTTACCTAATCAAACAACTAACTGGGCAATGGCGGGCACCCCTCCCGCAGCCTCACTGCCGCCTTGCAGTTTGATCTTGGACTGCTGTGCTAGCAATGAGTGAGACTCCGTGGGCGTAGGACTCTCTGAGCCAGGTGCGGGATGTAATCTCCTGGTATGCCGTTTTTTAAGCCCATTGGAAAAGCATAGTATTAGGGTGGGAGTGACCCAATTTTCTAGGTGTCATCTGTCACCCCTTTCTTTGACTAGGAAAGGGAATTCCCTGACCCCTTGCGCTTCCCAGGTGAGGTGATGCCTCGCCCTGCTTCAGCTTGTGCAGGGTGCACTGTACCCACTGTCTTGTGCCTACTCTCTGGCATTCCCCAATGAGATGAACCCGGTACCCAGTTGGAAATGCAGAAATCACCCATCTTCTACGTCGCTCACACTGGGAGCTGTAGACCGGAGCTGTTCCTATTCGGCCATCTTGGCTCCTCCCCGGAATACTTTCACAGAGTCATAAAACTACTTCCTTTTCATTGTTCAAGTCTCAATTTGAGTGTCATTTTCTCAAAGACCTTCCCTAACCAACCTAGCCAAAGTGATTGCCCCATCAAATCTATTACATTACCATAAATATATTTTTTTACTTCTAAGTGCCCGAGATAATCTTATTTGTTTATGTCCTTTTTTTTTTACTATCTAGTTTAGTGGAATGAAAACTCTATGAAGACATGAACTCCATCTGCCTTCCTCAGTCTTGAGTTTTTATTTCTTTCAGCATGGCATACAGCAGCCACTCAATAAATACTTGTTAGCTGACAAGTCACCCTCTTCTTGGTGTTTCTTAGTAATCATATCTGTAGTCATTTCAGTATGTAGGGCTGTAATTTGTCTCAAACTAGAAATGTTAACTCTTCTACAGAGAGTCAGTGATCTCACCAGCTCCTCCCATGCCTTGGACCGCACATCAATTCACCATTTCCAATGTATTAAGCACCTGTATGTTTTCATCACATAGATTAATCATTTGGGTATTGTCTGAAGATTATTCTCCTTGAATATAGAAATTGGAGGTAAAGGGCCGAGTGTGGTGGCTCATGCCTGTAATCCCAGCACTTTGGGAGGCTGAGGCAGGTGGATCACCTGAGGTCAGGAGTTTGAGACCAGCCTGGCTAAAATATGGTGAAGCCTCATCTCTACTGAAAATAGAAAAAATTAGCCAGGCATGGTGGTGGGCGCCTGTAATCCCAGCTACTCTGGAGGCTGAGGCAGGAGAATCACTTGAACCCAGGAGGTGAAGGTGGTTGCAGTGAGCCGAGATCATGCCATTGCACTCTAGCCTGGGCAACAAGAGCTAAACTCTGTCTCAAAACAACAACAACAAAAAAGAAATCGGAGGTAAAGTAAGCTTCAAATTGTTCTGCTTTGTCTTACTTATCTACAAACATTTAAATTATCTGCTACAGACAACAATTTTCCTCTTTTCTTGTTCTGTTTTGCACATCATTTTGCCAAGAAGCCATTTTTATTTTTCCCACTTTGTTTCTTTTTAGACAAAGCCCTGCTCATTCAATAAGTAAGACTTTTAGACAATTACTTGGATTTCATGCCTTTCTTTTATGATAGACTTCAAAGCTCTGAGGTGTTTTTTCTTTTTTTGAGACGGAGTCTTGCTCTGTTGCTCAGGCTGGAGTGCAATGGCACGGTCTCGGCTCACTGCAACCTCCACCTCCTAGGTTCAAGTGATTCTCTTGCCTCAGCCTCCCAAGTAGCTGGGACTACAGGCACGTGCCACCACACTCGGCTAATTTTTGCATTTTTAGTAGACATGGGGTTTCACTATGTTGGCCAGTCTTGTCTCGTACTCCTGACCTTGTGATCTGCCCGCTATAGCCTCCCAGAGTGCTGGGATTACTGGTTTAAGCCACTGCACTTGCCTGCTCTGAGATCTTTATGTAGTCACATTCACTGTTCAACCGATTCTTCATTTTCTTACATACTGCAATTATTTGTGATGGTAGTATCAGAATTTGGCACTTAAACTCTCCCAACTTTGTTGAGCCATGACTGCTTTAAGAATCTCTAGACATATTATCATAGCTTTTTCCCCCTAAAATATTCTGAAACCTGATTCTTGAAGGTCTAGAATATGCATGTGACTAGGCCCTTCTCTTGCATTTTTTGGAACCTAGCATAATAGAATTGTTCATTTCCTGTAATTTTATCACTGATGGCTAGCTTTCTATCATATTTGAGGGATACATTCAGGAAAGAGCACATATCTAACTGCTATCTGTCACCTTATGACTCACAAGAGTCTCCATCCATCCTACATGCTTTCCCTCCTGTGCCAAGTACCTAAATCTTTTTTGATGCCTGCGGACCCTTGTCTTTGTTTCAGAGAAGTTTAGTTGTAAGGATGTGGTGTAGCAGGTTCAAAGGACAAGCAAGTTAGTCTGTTACCATCACTTGCTGTCTCTGTGACTTTAGATGAGTTGCTCATCTCCTCTGAGTTACTGATTTCTCTTCTCTAAAATGGGACAATGAATCCCTATTTACATCTCACAGTTGGTGTGAGGATCATTTGGAATAAAGTGTGTAGAAACACTTCGAAAACTATTGAGATTGTATACTAATGAGACACCCAGGCTGCCGATCTAGTTTGCCTGTTGTATCCATTTTTAAATTTTTAGGTAGCATTTAAAACCACAGATACTTTGCATAAAATCCAGAACTTTGGCTTTCCTTAGACAATTGGAAGGTCGGATTCCACTGAGCATTCCAACATGACCACGATTTTCTGGAGCTGAGAGGCGGATGGCCCTCTGGATGGGCAGGGCTTGTGATGTGACACAGTCTGTACTTACTGAATTTACCCCAGCCACTTCATATATTTACTTTGAAGTCTCTCTTCTAAAGTTTATTCACCAGAATTATAGCTGAAATCTACCAAAGGTACAAAGAGGAGCTGGTACCATATCTACCAAAACTATTCCAAAAAATTGAAAAGGAGGTACTCCTCTCTCACTCATTTTATGAGGCTAGCATCATCCTGATGCCAAAACATGGCAGAAACACAACAATAGAAGAAAACTTCAGGCCAATATCCCTGATAAATATTGATGTCAAAATCCTCAATAAAATACTGGCAAACCAAATCCAGCAGCACATCAAAAAGCTTTTCTACCACGATCAAGTCGGCTTCATCCCCAGGATTCAATGCTGGTTCAATATAAAAAGAACTAGGCAAAAACCACATGATTATCTCAATAGACACACAAAAGGCCTTTGATAAAATTCAACATCCCTTCATATTAAGAACTCTGAATAAACTAGGTATTGAAGGAACATCCCTCAAATAATAAGAGTCACTTACGACAAACTCACAGCCAATATCATGCTGAATAGGCAAAAACTGGAAGCATTCCCTTTGGAAACCAGCACAAGACAAGGATGCCCTCTCTTACCACTCCTATTCAACACAATATTGGAAGTTTTGTCCAGGGCAATCAGCCAAGAGAAAGAAAGGATATTCAAATAGGAAGAGAGGAAATCAAATTATCTTTGTTTGCAGATGACATGATCCTATATCTAGAAAACCCCATTGTTTCAACCCAAAAGCTTCTTAAACTGATAAGCAAATTTAGCAAAGTCTCAGAATACAAAATCAATGTGCAAAAATTGCTAGCATTTTTATACACCAACAACAGGCAAGCACAGAGCCAAATCATGAATGAACTCCCCATTCACAATTGCTACAAAGAGAATAAAATACCTAAGAATACAGCTAACAAGGGAAGTGAAGACCTCTTCAAGGAGAACTACAAACCACTGTTTAAGGAAATCAGAGAGGACACAAATGGAAAAAAATTCCATGCTCATGGATAGGAAGAATCAATATTGTGAAAATGGCCATACTGCTCAAAGTAATTTATAGATTCAATGCTATTTCCATTAAACTGCCATTGATTGACATTCTTCACAGAATTAGACAAAACTATTTTAAAATTCATATGAAACCAAAAAAGAGCCCATATAGCCAAGACAATCCTAAGCAAAAAGAACAAAGCTAGAGGCATCACCCTACCCAACTTCAAACTATACTACAAGACTACAGTAACCAAAACAGCATGGTACTACTGTACAAGAACAGACACATAGACCAATGGAACAGAACAGAGATCCCAGAAATAAGGCCACACACCTACAACCATCTGTTCTTCAACAAACATGACAAAAGCAATGGGGAAAAGATTCCTATTTAATCAATGGTGCTGGGAGAACTGGCTAGCCATATGCAGAAATTTGAAACTGGACCCCTTCCTTACACCTTATACAAAAATTAACTCAAGATGGATTAAAGACTTAGATGTAAAACCCAAAACTATAAAAACCCTAGAAGAAAATCTAGGGAATACCATTCAGGACATAGGCACAGGCAAAGATTACATGACGAAAATATTGAAAGCAATTGCAACAAAAGGAAAAACTGATAAATAGTATCTAATTAAACTAAACAGTTCCTGCACAGCAAAAGAAGCTATCATCATATTGAATAGACAACCTACGGAATGAGAAAAATAATTGCAATTTATTTATCTGACAAAGGTTTAGTATCTAGAGTCTATAAGGAACTTAAACAAATTTACAAGAAAAAAAACAAAGCCATTAAAAAGTGGGCAAAGGACATGAACAGACACTTCTCAAAAGAAGACATTCATGTGGCCAACAAACATGAGAAAAAGCTCAACATCACTGATCATTACAGAAATGTAAATCAAAACCACATTGAGATACCATTTCACACCAGTCAGAATGGCAATTAAAAAGCCAAGAAACAACAGATGCTGGCAAGACTGTGAAGAAAAAGGGATGCTTTTACACCATTGGTGGGAGTGTAAATTCAACCATTGTGGAAGACAGTGTGGCAATTTCTCAAAGATCTAGAAGCAAAAATACCATTTGACCCAGCAATCCCATTACTGGGTATATACCCAAAGGAATATAAGTCATTCTATTATGAAGATACATGCATGCATATGTTCATTGCAGCACTATTCACAATAGCAATGACATAGAATCAACCCAAATGCCCATCAATGATAGACTGGATAAAGAAAATGTGGTACATATATACCATGGAATCCTATGCAGCCATAAAATGGAATGAGATCATGTCATTTGCAGGGACACGGATGAAGCTGGAAGGCTTATCCTCAGCAAACTAACACAGGAACAGAAAATCAAATACCACATGTTCTCACTGATAAGTGGGAGCTGAATGATGAGAACACATGGACACATAGTGGGAGATAACACACACTGGGGCCTGTTGGGGGTAGGGGTGGGTGAGGAAGAGCATCATGGATGCTGGGCTTAATACCTAGGTGATGGGTTGATCTGTGCAGCAAACCACCATGGCACATGTTTACCTATGTAACAAACCTGCACTTCTGC
Organism: Nomascus leucogenys; assembly: GCF_006542625.1. Taxonomy (NCBI): domain Eukaryota; kingdom Metazoa; phylum Chordata; class Mammalia; order Primates; family Hylobatidae; genus Nomascus; species Nomascus leucogenys. The sequence goes on from NC_044400.1 coordinate 39,034,874, forward strand.
ACATGTATCCCGGAACTTAAAATAAAAGTTGAAGAAAAAAGAATCCGTTTACCTTGCCTGTTACAGATAATTTTTTAAAAATAGCAAGGATAGCCGGGTGCGGTGGCTCACACCTATAATCCCAGCACTTTGGAAGGCCGAAGTGGGTGGATCACCTGAGGTCAGGAGTTCAAGACCAGATTGGCCAACATGGTGAAACCCTGTCTCTACTAAAAATACAAAAATTAGCCAGGAATAGTGGTGGGTGCCTTAGTAATCCCAGCTACTTAGGAGGCTGAGGCAGGAGAATCGCTTGAACCCCCAAAGCAAAGGTTGCAGTGAGCTGAGATTGCGCCATTGCACTTCAGCCTGGGTGACAAGAGTGAAACTCCATCTCAAAAAAATAAAAAATAAATAAATAATAAAAATGAAATGCCAAGGACCGAGTACAATATTAAAAGTAAGAGATTCCTAAGATTTGTAGAACAGCAATGATGCCATAGCGTGGTATTTCTTTATTTAGTGCAGATTTGGTAACCTTCAGATGATCTCCACATCACCACTTAGTTATGCTATTTCTGGAGTAAGTCTTGTAAAAGAGATAAATTTCTATCATAGTTGTTAATTATAATATTAACTTTATTAAACAGAAAAATATTAAATATAAGATATTCTAAGCAAAGTCAGAGAGGGTGAGAGAAGGGAAATTTTTCGCTCCTAAGAAAAGATAAAGATAGAAATCTTTAAATTTGACTAGCTGAATTGAGTGAAAAATTTCATGTCTAAACTAGAGCTGAGTGTGACAAATTGCAAACGAAAGGGACTGATTTTTGCCTCCAGAGATATTGTGCCTGCAATTCTGTATAAATTCCTCTGGATGCTATAGTGTGTCTGACATATGTAAGTGGCTGAGTTTTTTTTTTTCTCTAGAGTTAATAATTGAAGAATTGTAAGTTGAAATCATACAAGCTCAATATTGTCTATGAAGTACATTTACTATTAAAACAATAGTGTAAACATGCAGCAAATTAGACTCTAAATGTGATTTCAAGGAATAAAATACTATCCACAGTGAGAACAAAGAAGAATAAGGTGTTTTAACATCTTCTTCAGTTGTTTTCTCTGGGACTGGTGGATTCTCACCTGGCTTCACCTTGGCCTGCTTCCTTCCTCTCACAGTCTGAAGTTCTTTGCTCAAACTTCTTTAAGGATGTGCCAGCTCTCCTTGCTGCTGCTTTGAGGCTTGACAGCCAAATGGCAAGTAATTCCCTTTAAACTGAAGATTTTCAGCTGCTATACTTGGCTTTCTTTCCTTGGTAGCCTAATTTAGCTCTTTTTTTTCTTTGGTGACGGAGTTTTGCTCTTGTCGCCCAGGCTGGAGTGCAATGGCCAATCTCAGCTCACTGCAACCTCCACCTCCCAGGTTCAAGCGATTCTTATGCCTCAGCCTCCTGAGTAGCTGGGATTACAGGTGCCTACCATCACACCTAGCTAATTTTTGTATTTTTTTGTAGAAACGGGGTTTTGCCATGCTGGCCAGGCTGGCCTTGAACTCCTGACCTCAGGTGAGCCGCCCACCTCAGCCTCCCAAAGTGCTGTTATTACAGGTGTGAACCACCACACCTGGCCGTAATTTAACTGTTTTTACTAAAATAGTCATATGATCAGAATCTGTTTCCATGTGTTTCTCCAATGGTACTTTTTTCTTTTTTCTTTTTTTCTTTTTTTTGAGATGGAGTCTAGCCCTGTAACCCAGGCTGGAGTGCAGTGGCATGATCTTGGCTCACGGCAACCTCCGCCTCCAGGGTTTAAGTGATTCTCCTGCCTCAGCCTCCTGAGTAGCTGGGACTATAGGTGCATGCCACCACATCCGGTTAATTCGTACTTTAGAACTGATATTAAACTCATGTGGCATTCATGTAGCCTGAAATTGTCCTCCTTCTTTTTGCTTCTACCCAGACACAGGGCTGTCTTTGCCATTACTCCTGACTCCTTCTTTTTAACATTTGCTTGATGTAACAATCACCATGTATGTACATCTCCTTCACCCCAGGAGACTCTTTCAAACAACAGGTTGGGTTTTTTCTTGTTCTGTTTTTGGTTTCTGCCATGCCCAGGGTGACAGGAGGGAAGACATCAAAAGAGACATTATTTTTCACAATATACTCATAACAAAAAGAAGAAAAGAACACTGTCATCACTGAATACAAAAAATTATGTGAATTTCCTGTGTACATTTTTTTTCTTTTGGTGGATTTTTATTTTATTTTTATTTTTATTTTTTAAGATGGAGTCTCACCCTGTCGCCCAGGATGGAGTGCAGTGGCACCATCTCGGCTCACTGCAAGCTCCGCCTCCCGAGTTCATGCCATTCTCCTGCCTCAGCCTCCCGAATAGCTGGGACTAAGGCACCCGCCACCATGCCTGGCTAATTTTTTGTATTTTTAGTAGAGACGGGGTTTCACCGCATTAGCCAGGATGGTTAATGTGATCCGCCTGTCTATACCATAAGGACAGTAGCTTATGTAACAAGAGACTACTGGGTATAAATTAATGTTTAGCAGTTTTATTGACACTAATTTTTTATAATTAGAATTACATTAATCTCAATACAGTAATTAAGTCCAGAATTTTGATGCTATTCAATTTTGTTACAAATAATTTGGAATGTCTGATTATTCAAAATACTGCTTATGATTTAAGCATGTGGATGAATGTTTTTCACAGCCAAAACTTAGTGACGCTATTCAAGGGCAAGAAGCTATTAAGTAGGCAGAAATTTGAAATAAATTATTGCTTGATTTCAGGTGTCTGAAACAATAGAATCTCAAGTACATATTGAACTTCTCAGATGGTAATGCACTTATTACTGTGGAGTGAAAAAGGAAGGAACGAGAGAATGAAGAAAGGAGAGAAGGGAAGAAGGGAAGGAAGAAATAAGGAAAAGAAAGAAGGAAAAAAGGAAAGGAAGAAAGAAGTAAAAGAAAGAAGGAAAAAAAGAAAGAAAAAGGAAGGAAGGAAGAATAAGAAAAGCATGTTCTTTTAGTGACAGCTTTATGTAATGAAAAATAATTCTTCTGGACTGGGCTTGGTGGCTTACACCTGTAATCCTAGCACTTTGGGAGGCCCAAGGCGGGAGGATTGCTTGAGCTCAGGAGTTCAAGACCAGCTTGGGCAACACAGCAAAACCTTATGTCTACTAAAATTCCAAAAAAAATTAGTCAGATATGGTGGTGTGTGTCTGCAGTCTCAGCTATTTGGTGGGGGGCTGAGGCCAGTGGGGGGCTGAGGCCACTGGATCCCTTGAGCCTGGGAGGTTGAGACTGCAGTGAGCTATCATCATGCCACTGCACTCCAACCTGGGTGACAGAGCGAGACCCTGTCTCAAGAAAAGAAAAAAAAAAGAAATTATTCTGTAACATTATCTTGTAATGCTCATGTGATAGTACTACCTGCGTTTTAATCTAATTGTTTATTTAATTGTCTACCTTGACTCAATTATAATGTTTGTATAGGCAGGGAATCATGCTTTTCTTGCTTATTCTTGTAATCCCTAACACAATGCTTGGCATAGAGAAAATTGCTGTATATCTCTATCTCTCTATTCACTGAATGATGTCCATTCCTCTGAAATCCCTGAAATTACTATTTTTTTTTAATGGAAAAAGGACAACATGCATGACTATATAGAGGGGTCTGTGAGTAGAGTTTGCCCCAAGTATCCAACAATACTAAAAACCAAGGGAGTGCCTACCTTGGCTCCTCCTTCCTAACTCTCTTAAAATCTCAGCCTTTCGAATCTTTGCCATGCTGATGGTAAAGAAAGGCGTGCCAAGAAAAGAAGGGGTGTGGGTGGGGTTTTGCCTAAGATTACCTAGAGAGCTCTTAAAAATCCAGACTCCCAGGCCCCAGTCCCTGAGCTTCTGTTTCAGTTGATATGGGGTGATGCCCAGAGAATCACTATTTTAGAGGCTCCCAGAGGATTCAGTGTTCAGCCTGGGTTGAAAAACAATTGGTCTAGCTGGTCAAATCAACCTACTTTAGTTGATTTGATCACAAGCTCCCAAGCAGGAACAGTGGTAGTGTGGGCTGACTCACATTACCAGAGTATAAGGAAATGCCCACAATTAAAGCTCTACCCTTGCCCCAACACTGTGGTCCAATAATGTCCACATTTTTGATCCTGACCACTCTGGTGAAGGAGAGACTGGGAGTGAAGGAAGGGATGGAGGGAGTGACGAAGAACAGACCTTGACTTTGTGGTTAGAGTCAAAAACCTTCATTGAGCCATCATTTAATAGGTACTTGTTGAGGACCTACTGTAGGCCAGGTACCAAGCCCTGTGAATAAGGCAGTGAAAAAGACCAGCCAAATCCCTGCCTTCACAGAGATAACTATATTCTAGGAGCCAAGACAGAGAATAGACAAATGGTTATATCAATGTCATTGATATCAATGGATAGTATGAGAAGAAAAGTAAAGCAGTGTCAAGTAGAGTGAAGGGGGCAGAGTAAGGGCGAGACAGGTTGGTTGGGGAAACAGCTCTGAGCAGATGATGTTTGAGTTGAGACCTGGATGAAGAGAAGGAGTAATGGTAGGACCCATGTGAGAGCTGGGGGAACATCAAGGGAAATAGCTCCTGAGTTGAGGATGCTCTTGGCATGTCCAAAATTAGCAAGAAAGTCCTTGGGGTGAGAATAAGCATATGGTGTAGGGCCTCAGAGGCCAGGGATAGGAGTCTAGGATTTGTCTCAAGTGTGATACAAAGCTTTTGGAGAATAGTGAGCAGAAGATGGATTGATCTAATTTTATTTTTAAAATATTGCTCTGACAAATATAGAGGATATAGTCAATATATATCCTGATAGTAAGGAAAATGGATTATAGGACTAAGATTAGAAGAAGGACCATGATTTGGGAGGCCATTGCATGGTCCATGTAGTTAAGAGTAGCTTAGATTAGGATTATAGCCATGGAGGAGAGAGAAACAGTAAGATGTGGGATATATTTGAAAGCAAGATTAGCAAAGACTTGCTGATGCATTCAGTGTTGGGTGTAAGAAAAAGAGAAGATTCACCTGGGTTGGTTATAGTATTAAGTTACTGTAAACTGAATCCTGAATGCTTAAATACTGTGGCATACATGGTGAGCCTTCAATAAATGTTGGCTCAAACATCCAACTGAGAGTGTTAAATAGACCATTGAACTTAAGTCTGCAGCTCAGGGAAAGGATAGAGCTGGAGATACACATTTGGGGTCACCAGGGTATGGTGGGATTTAAAACCATTGGACTAGATGAAATCAAGGGAGTATGGAGTGAGAATAGACAGCTTAGAGTGAAGTTCCAGGGCATTTCAACATGGAGACTGAGAGCCAAAGAGGAGAACCCAGAAGAAAAGACTGAGAGGGAAAGGTCCATGAGATTGGAAGAAATTATGGAGCATGGCAAGACCTGGAAGCCAAGTGAAGAAAGTGTTTTAAGGCGGGAATCGACTAAAATATTGTTGACAAGTATTCAAAAACAGTAGAGTGTGAGAATGACCATTGGAGGTTTTGGGTGACCTTTTTAAGCCCTAAGCTGGAAACTGTAAGAGGTTCCCCTGGCATTTCTTCAAGTCACGTGCTCTTTCTTGGAGGAATCTCTTAGTCTTGGCTTCTTCTTCTTCTTTTTCACTTTTCCTCTTGCTCCTCTCTCTTCTTCATAGCTTTTCATTATCTTGCTCATTCTGTGAAGCAAGTAACTAACTCTGCCTGCCTTTAAAACTGAAGAAATTTTATGTTAAAGACTAGCCCCATTCAGGAATCATGAGCTATGCTTTCTGCAGCAATAATACTTATTTGCTAATCACTCAGGCTATTATATAAATGCCACTTATATGAATACATTGAGAGATGGGCATGAAAATGGCCATTATTTACATAAATAAAATGTTTTAAAATTACATGTGAATTTCACATGATAAACTAGAGTTTAAGATGCCAATAGCTCTTGAATTATAATTTTAGGAGAGAGAATGCTGCAGTTTGGAAAGTGGTGCTTGGCATCAACAATCTAGACCATCCATCAGTGTTCATGCAGACACGCTTTGTGAAGACCATCATCCTGCATCCCCGCTACAGTCAAGCAGTGGTGGACTATGACATCAGCATCGTTGAGCTGAGTGAAGACATCAATGAGACTGGCTACGTCCGGCCTGTCTGCTTGCCCAGCCCGGAGCAGTGGCTAGAGCCTGACACGTACTGCTATATCACAGGCTGGGGCCACATGGGCAGTAAAAGTAAGCCAGTGTATTAGTCCATTCTCATGCTGCTATAAGCACATACCTGAGATTGGGTAATTTATAAAGGAAATAAGTTTAATTGATTCACAGTTCTGCAGGGCTGGGGAGGCCTCAGGAAACTTACAATCATGGCGGAAGGGGAAGCAAACATGTCCTTCTTCACATGGCAGCAGCAAGGAGAAGTACTGAGCAAAAGGGGGAAAAGCCCCTTATAAAACCATCAGACCTCGTGAGAACTCACTATCAATGGGGTAACTGCCCCCCATGTTTCAATTACCTCCCACCAGCTCCCTCCCATTACACGTGGAGATTATGGGAGCTACAATTCAAGATGAGATTTGGGTGGGAACACAGCCAAACCATATCAGCCAGGATCTTCAGGAGCCTGAGAAACATTGTGTTCCTCAGTTGGGAGGCTGAGGCGGGAGGATTTCTTGAGCCTGGAAGGTGGAGGCGCAGTGTGCCAAGATCTCACCACTGCCTGGGTAACAGAATGAGACCCAGTACCTAGAACCAAAAGCTAGGTAGCTTTTGGCCATAATTTCCCCTTTTCTCTTACAAAAATATAGCCACAAATGGTAAATACTTAGCGATGTGTCACACTTCATCTGCTGTGCAAATCGTAGACATTAATGAACCATGGCATTTAAAACGGCCAAGCTCAGATGCAATCTCAAAAATCCCTCTCCACACTTCAGAATCTCTCTCTGGGGAGCTACTATTAATGTTTTGGAGCTTCCTTGTGGCAGGAGAAGACCTATCACTGAACTGTGCTTTGGACTCTCTCTATCTGCCTGCAGATAGCCCAATGATAGAGACAGTCACTGGGAATCTCTGCAGTCAAGCTGCATGGTCATATTTCCAATTCTATGTTATGATTTGGGCTTATCAACATCTGTAGTGCAACCTATAAGTCCTTCAAGAAAGTATATTGATTTGCTATTTGACTATTTAAATTGATTAAAATAGTTTGGCTCTGTAGATGACTTAACATATAAAACACATAGAAATTTAAAATATGTACTCTGTATTTACTCTCAACCCCTACAATGGACTCTCTCATTCAGTTTGAATTAATTTAGAATAATAATTGTTTGTTTGTTTATTTGTTTGTTTTTGAGATGGAGTCTCGCTCTGTCGCCCAGGCTGGAATGCAGTGGCACGATCTCGGCTCACTGCAACCTCCACCTCCCAGGTTCAAGTGATTCTCCTGCCTCATCCTCCCGAGTAGCTGGGATTACAGACATGTGCCATGACGCCTGGCTAATTTTTTTTTTTTTTTTTTTTGTATTTTTAGTAGAGACGGGGTTTCACCATGTTGGCCAAGCTAGTGTCAAACTCCTGACCTCAGGTAATCCACCCACCTGAGACTTAAAAAAAAGACAAAAAACTGTAAGTGCTGCCTACTCTGTCCATATCAAGTATAATGCCATGGCTTTCAAGAATAATAATGTGTATTGGCATTCTGTTATTGGCCTTAGAAATTGTATATTTGAAGGAATTTTTTCTTAAAATTTAGTCAGATAAGGTTTGAGTTACGTTGAGTTTCTTTTCTATTTCATCAATTACAGAATGGAAAGGAAATTCAATAGGCAGAAGTCAATGACTTTTTCAAAGAAACTCACATGTAACAATTTTGAAGGCAATGTTAGACATGCTGTCACCATTCCTATGCATCTGTTTTTTTTCAAAGCTATGATTAATTCTGTAATTTAAGAGCAGCATATGCTTGATATTGTTTCTGCTTCCTCCTACAATATCCATATTGAACTCAGAGCAATAGTGTAACATTTAAGCAAGATGGAATTCACATATTCACACTCCACACATGTAGTATAGCATGAATTGAGCCCAGGAGTTCAAGACCAGCCTGGGCAACATGGTGGAACTCTGTCTCTACAAAAAAAAAATTAGCTTCACATGGGGGTGTGTGCCTGTAGTCCCAGCTACTTGGGAGGCTGAGGTGGGAGGATTTCTTGAGCCTGGAAGGTGGAGGCTGCAGTGAGCAAGTGACCACTGCCTGGGTGACAGCATGAGACCCTGTATCAAAAAAAAAGCAAAGGTCTGCTGAATTCAGTCAGAAAGACCTGATTGATCTGACTATACAACTTTCAAGCTTACTATAAAATGGAAAAAAATAGCAACTACCTAACTCACAGGAGTATTGTAAAGATTAAAGGCAGTGAGACCCACTAGTGCCCAATAAATGTTAGCTATTATTCTTATTCTTTTGACAACCTATGAAACATCCGCTGTCTGCATCACATTGATTTTCCTAAAAATGGCTCTTTCTTCCAATAAGGTACCCAGTGATGCTTCACCGTCACTGTTTGAAAGAAGAACAGTGTGTATAATTTTGCAGAATGGCTAAACAGTGAAAGACTCACGCTGTCTTGCTTGAAGAAATCCATTGTCATTCTTCAAGAACTTTTAAGCAAGATGGAATTCACATATTCTCTCTGCCAATACCAAGGGATGGCTTTGTGCTTTTTGATATCTCTCTGTCATATCCTCTAGGGTTAGAGGTTCTTACATCAAGTAATGGCTGCTGGGGCACATATTGAGACATATTCTTTTCATCAACAATAGGACAACCCTTCCCTGTTAGATAGAACAGGTTTTCTCTACTTTAGCAGAGCAGGACTATCATGCCGAGTTGACGCCGAGCTGGCAGCCTCCTATCTGGCAGCCAGCAGAGCTCTGGCTTGATTTTTTTCTTTTCTTTGTAGTAGCTATTGTTTTGGTTGTAGCATATGGTAAGGATGAACCAACTTACTTAACCAGTCTGGGCCTCGGTTTCCCCATTAATAAAATAAAGGAGTTTCACTGGATAATTGCTATGAACGCTTCTAACTAAAAAATTCTGATTCCAAACCAGCCATGTCTTTAAAATGACATTTCAAGTAAAGAATATGCCTCTCTTGGTATAAAAATATTTATATTATATTTTCATTTCATATTTAGCCTCACTAGCCTCACTTTTGAGTCATTTTATCATCACATATATATTCTTGTTTTTTTAAAAATTCAGTGCCATTTAAGCTGCAAGAGGGAGAGGTCCGCATTATTTCTCTGGAACATTGTCAGTCCTACTTTGACATGAAGACCATCACCACTCGGATGATATGTGCTGGCTATGAGTTTGGCACAGTTGATTCATGCATGGTAAGTTGCCTTCTGGTTAACAAGGAGATTCAGTTCAACAATAACTTCAGTGGATTCCTATAAACTCATTATTACGTATGGCTCTTTGGAAACATTTTTTGAAAATCGTTTGTTGCCAAGTGTTTAATTATTAACAGCGCATTTTCCTGCAGCTGGTACACAAGCAATCCCCATAATTACACCCATCCTCTTTATTCAGGGTGCCTTCTACTATCTCATCTACTATATGGGGAACATCACCCTTGGTCAGCAACAGGAGAAAAACAATTTTTCCTGTTCATCTCATTCAACCATTTTAGTGGCTAGGATAAATGAGGTTCTAAGAGGAGCTGGTAGTAACCATGGCTTCCACCTGGCTGCCCCAGGGAAGCAGGGCAGGCATGAAAGGACATTGTCAGCCATTAGGGTGATGGCAGGAAGGCACACATCAACACCCCAACTTCCAGGGTGTGAGACAGGACTTCCTCTGTCTTAGGGGTCATCACGCTGGTGTTGTCTGGGCCCTCACTCGATGCCAGCATGTCCTCAAATGTCACTGAACTCAACCTTTAGATACTCAGGATTTATGGCCATGAGAGTTTGTAGAACATATTAACATAATAGTGTGGAGGTGCCTTTTTATTTTTACTTAATAGACACACATCGAACAGTATACTGGACTGGCTCCCAGGAAAGGAGGGAAAAGTGCAAGTGCTCAAATAAGCTTGTAACAAAAACTGGGGAAGACAGTTATTATACTATGCTGCTGTGAGGCACCTTTGTTATTTTACTGCTTTGGAGTAAATTGCCCCCTACAGTTTAGTAATGAAGAAAAGATACAACAGTGCTCTTAAGTACTAACTCAATTCAAATAAATTATATTTTTGATGATCCATTTTAGAATGGAAAAATCGGTGTATTGAAAATGGCTCTGTGGTGATTCCTTAGACAGTTGTCATGGGAAAGAGGGAGGCAGACAGCTCTCTTGGCATTTGGCTGAGACCACCCTCCTTTCTGCCTCATGGCCGCAAGTCATCCTGCTGAGGTGGGCAGTGGTAAAGGAATCCTTTCCTTCTCTACAGGAGGATGGGGTTTGATTTCCCAGGCCCAAAGTAGAGTGTTGTAGGAGGCAGCATGATGTGGGTGTGGGGCACAGGATTTGAAGGCTGAAAGATCTGGGTTGGAGGTCATCTCTGCCAGTAAGACCAGTATAACCCGGGGAAGTTACTTAACCTCTCCAGATAGCTTTCTCATGAGTAAAATGGGACTAATTCTATCCATGAGGATTAACTAAATTAATGTATTTGGAAGCCCATGTCTTTCACATATCTGTATATGATATCTGGCACATACTTAGCCATTCAATGAATAGTAATTACACCAATATTAACATCTATCAATTTAGTGCTTATTGTGTTTTGGGCTCTCTGCAAAACGCTTTCTAATAACTCATTTAATTATCACAATCAACCCATATGGCAGTATCTTTATTTTCCCTAAACGGATCAAGAATACAGGATGTTAAGTAATTTGCCCCAAATCAGCCAGCATGAAGGTGGTAGATTGAGGATATGAAACCAGGCAGTCTGGCAGCAGTGATTAATATAAATACATTTCTTCCTCTCTCCAATGTCATTTGGAGGTTTACCAAAAACTAGCACCTCTTGGCACATGTTCAAGATCATCTCTTGGCAGCTGCTAAAGGAGGGGAAGGGAGATGATTCCTTGACAGAGAGCTGAAGGCCCACAGACACAGGCACGGGCATGTTCTTATCATGACACCTAATAGGAACCAGGTCTTGCCAACTTCTTTAGTAGTGGGAGTTCAGTGGTGTGGGTATACTAAATGCATACCAGATACTCTCTAACACAACTTCAGGTAGAAAACAAAACAAACAAAACCTACTTTTTACTATATCAGAAGCAAATTTTTCTACTTAAACCTCTATTATATGACATATATTATTTTCCTTAATTGTATCAACAGGACATAATGAAGTGTGAGTTACTCCGTGACAATCTATAAACTAATACTGAAGTCAAATATAAATGTTGGTTTCAAGCCCAATATTACAAAGAGGACCAAAAGAACAGACCAGATCGGTTGTGCCTTTAGCTGTAGTCTCCCTTTCATTTTTAATTGCTTGCTTTTCACCTTTCATTTTGCACTTAATGGAGTGCCTACCTGACTCACTAAGCCTAACTCAAAACCTACATCTCAGGAAGGCACTTTTTATTCCTCTCCACCTGGAAGTCATCACTCATTCCTTTGACCTCCTCTTTCTAGCCATTAGATTTTGCTTTCATGTGAAGTTATTCTTGTTACCCAAGCTGACTTTTGGCTGCTCTGGGACAAAAACAGTGCCTTATTCGTTTGTTTATACACAAGCACAGAACTTTGCAAAGAGTAGATGCTAAATAATTATTTTACTAAATGTCTGATCTGGAAGTGAAAATGTGCTGACATTCTAAACACGTTCCATTTTAATCACCCTCTGACATAATAGTTCCACTTCAATAGCCGAGCATCTTATTTATTTTATATAAGGAGAGATCAAGAATGAAATACCCTATGTATATGAAATGTGTGAAAACAAATTTGTGAAAATAATTTGTGAAATGTTTCCAGGAAATTTTTCTTTTTTGTCTAAGCATTATATACATGTAACAAAGAAATTTTGCTTTAAAAAAAATTCAATTAGGCTCTTAGGCAGAAAAATTCAGCTCCTTGCAAGTTCTATGCTTATGATTTTGGCTTAGGGTATTGGAAAGTTACAAATTTAAAGATCATCACTTACACAAAAGCATACAGCACAACCAAAATTTTAATCTCTTTCTTCTTCCTCCTTTTTTTTTTTTTTTTGAGATGGAGTTTCACTCTGTCTCCCAGGCTGGAGTGCAGTGGTATGATCTCAGCTCACTGCAACCTCCAACTCCTGGGTTCAAGCAATTCTCCTGCTTCAGCCTCTGGAGTAGCTGGGATTACAGGTTTCCACCACCACACCTGGCTAATTTTTGTATTTTGAGTAGAGACAGGGTTTCATCATGTTGATCAAGTTGGTCTGGAACTCCTGACCTCAAGTCATCTGCCTGCCTCAGCCTCCCAAAGTGCTGGGATTACAGGTGTGAGCCAGCACACCAGGCCTAATTTCTCTTTCATAGCAATAATATTCACTAATATTCCTAAGAAGCAGGGTAGCCTAGTAGTTATAGAGTTGGAATCCTGTTACCAGACTGCCTGGATTCAAATCCAGCCTCTGCCAATGAATAAGTTATTTAACCTGTGCTTCTGTTTCATCATCTCCAAAACGGATATAATAAATAATATAAACTCTTAGGTATTTTGTAAAGATTAAATGAGCTAATATGTGGAAAATGTTTAGAAGTGGATCAAGAAACATTAGTCCTATGTTCTTCAACAATACCAAGTAGGAAGACCATAGATATGCTTCTAATTTTGAAAGTCTTTTAGGTCCAGGAGTATTTGGAACCTTCCACAATGAATTCACGTATTTACTTTTTTATTTTCCATGATATCAGCTCTTCTTTTTTGAGGCAGTGCAGAATACACCTTTGTTTTCAGATGTAGCAAGTATTGCTATCTCTAATGCCATAGCATTTTATCATTAACTATATTTGGGGGAAAAACAATATAATTTAGCTGGAATCCTTAAATATCATGAATGAAAATCCCTATATATATGAAATAAAATACAGGCTATTAATGATTCATTATAAATAATTTTAAGTGGTCTTATTTTGTATTCAACTATGCCAAATTAAAAAGTCCTAAGAACTATTAAGAAGTGTAGTAAGGGACCCCAAATTTTATTATACTTAATGTATTCATTCACAAAGCAAGAATCTTGAAAATAGATATTTTAGAATATGTTTGCAGTACTATGTGTGTGGGGAATCTTTATTCCATTTTGGGTACTTTCCACAGTCATAAGATAAGTCAAGCTTAAATTAGAATGAGGTCAATTTTGAGGTAATTAGTTCTGATACGTTTTAAAAACTTTATGACAAATTTTTATAAGTTCAGAAAATGCCTGAAAAAGGTAATTTCCTAGGGGAAAAATATAATTTTTTTCCCAAGCCACTCCACCCTTTTAATGATCAGAGTGTAAGATGTTTATTTGAAAGTTCTATTTTTACAGTGGAAAGCAGAATTCCTCCACAGGCTGACAAGGAAAGCTTTGTTGAAACTTTCCAAGTTGGTTAATCTGCGTTTAGCTTTATTGTATCCTCAGGATAGCATGGACACACATTACGGCCCTGAAATGCCAGTTCCTAACTCCCATCGTTACTCACTGCAGGGCGACAGCGGTGGGCCTCTTGTTTGTGAGAAGCCTGGAGGACGGTGGACATTATTTGGATTAACTTCATGGGGCTCCGTCTGCTTTTCCAAAGTCCTGGGGCCTGGCGTTTATAGTAATGTGTCATATTTTGTCGAATGGATTAAAAGACAGATTTACATCCAGACCTTTCTCCTAAACTAATTACAAGGATGATCAGAGACTTTTGCCAGCTACACTAAAAGAAAATGGCCTTCTTGACTGTGAAGAGCTTCCTGCAGAGAGCTGTACAGAAGCACTTTTCATGGACAGAAATGCTCAATCGTGCACTGCAAATTTGCATGTTTGTTTTGGACTGATTTTTTTCAACTTATTTTTTCACCTTCATTTTTCTGTTATTTCAAGTTCAATGAAAGACTTTACAAAAGCAAAGCAAAGCAAAGCAGACTTTGTTCTTTTGCCAGGCCTAACTGTGACTGCAGCACAAAATTATTGACTCTGGAGAGATTTAAAATCATGCAGGCGCTACAGTAACAGGTTTTGGAATGTTCTCTTTTATCCTATCACAAAAAAAGACATAGAGATTTAGGCTGATTAATTATCTCTGCCAGTTTTTGTTTCTCAAGCTCAGTGCATAGTGGTAAATTTCAGTGATAACATTGGAGACTTGCTTTTTTTTTATTCCCCACAATTTTTTTTTAATTACACTTCAAATTTTAGGGTACATGTGCACAATGTGCAGGTTAGTTACATATGTATACATGTGCCATGTTGGTGTGCTGAACCCAGTAACTTGTCATTTGATTTATTAAAAGCCAAGATAATTTACACGTTTAAAGTATTTACTATTACCCTTCTAATGTTTGCATAATTCTGAGAACTGATAAAAGACAGCAATAAAAGACCAATGTCATCCATTTAGGTAGCAAGACATATTGAATGCAAAGTTCTTTAGATATCAATATTAACACTTGACATTATAGGACCCCCATTCTAGATGTATATCAAGATCGTAATTTTATAGAAGAGTCTCTATAGAACTTTCCTCATAGCTGGGTTTGTTCAGGATATATAAGTTGGCTGATTGAGACTGCAACAACTAGATCTATACTTCTGGGCAATATTTTGTTTTACTTATGTGGCAAAGAACTGGATATTAAACTTTGCAAAAGAGAATTTAGACGAGAGATGCAATTTTTAAAAAAGAAAATTAATTTGTATCCCTCGTTTAATTAAATTTATTTTTCAGTTTTCTTGCGTTCATCCATACCAACAAAGTCATAAAAAGCACATTTTCGAGCACAGTAAAACTTTGCATGGAGGAAAACATTTTGTAACTTTCCTCCAAAGATGTTTAATATCTGGTTTCTTTTCATTGGTAATTAAAATTTTTGAAATGATTTTTAGCTCTAAGCCACTTTATGCAACTCAATTTCTGAAGCAATTAGTGGTAAAAAGTATTTTTCCCCACTAAAAACTTTAAAACACAAATCTTCATATGTACTTAATTTAGTTAGTCAGGCATCCATTTTGCCTTTTAAACAACTAGGATTCCCTACTAACCTCCACCAGCAACCTGGACTGCCTCAGCATTCCAAATAGATACTACTTGCAATTTTATACATGTATTTTTGTATCTTTTCTATGTGTAAACATATTTGAAATTCAAAAAGTTTTAGCAATTTCTATACTATTCATCTCCTGTCCTGCAGTGTGAAATCCAGCAACTGGATTGTGGTCATGATTGTATGAAAGTTCAAGAACATATGTCAGTTTTGTTACAGTTGTAGCTACATACTCAATGTATCAACTTTTAGCCTGCTCAACTCAGGCTCAGTGAAATATACATATTATACTTATTTTAAATAATTCTTAATACAAATAAAGTGGTAATGGTCTAATCACCTTTTTTCTTTTTGGCTGGATATGGGTGGCAAGTCCTAAGAAATTATTTCTGTTTCTATAACAGCATGCTGGCTGTTTACCAATCACAATTCACCCTGTTTACCAATCACAATTCACCTCCCTTAGATCTCACTCAAAGGTACATGCTCTTTTATTTTAGAGGATCAATGGCTCCTTGACTGGTCTGAAATTAGAGGTTGCTAATAGTCTCAGATTGGCCATTAAGTGTCCAATGGGAACTTTAGTCCTGGTAAGGGCACACAGATCTTTAACATCTAGAGTACGTTTTGGGAACTCAATACAATTATTTTATACATCTTTTGTAATAAGATTATATCCCAAAGTGTATATATTAATCAATGTTCTTATCTACTGAGAGCAGTGATATAATATTTGGTCCCCTCCAAATTTGGTGAAATACACTGAACACCAGATCACATCAGCTTGGGTAACTTTATGTGAAAGAGTTATTGACTTGTAAATGTGACCATTTAAAGGCTTCATACAGATCCCAACCTCTTTAGCCTAAGGTCTAGATTGTGTTTCAGAATTAAAAATTTTCCAAATTTTAAAAAGAAATACAGTTTAGCGTTCAGTAATGAAATATATTAATATTTTTGTAGCAAAGTATATGAAAGATTACATTAAGCAAAGTACATAAATAGCTTTATATTTGTTCAGGGCATAGAAGTTACGCCTAATTTATGAAAAATATTTCAGTTTTCAGAGGTTTGGAGATTTTGGAACTGTGGATACGAGATTGTGGCCCTGTAACGTTAGCACTCAGTATTTTCCTCTATTCATATGTACAGATAATTCAATTCTGAAAATTGAAAACTGTTCTTTTTCCTTAGTATTTTTGGATCATTCTTTGTCCTTAGATTCTAACCTTTTTATTTACAAGTGAACATATCTCTAAATTATTGTTTATCAGGAGACGACGATCTCAGAGAATGAATGCCAGCTGCTGTGAGGATAATAAATGATATGACATCAGTGATTTTCCATATAAGAAAAGGCATATTCTGGTAAAAGGCATGCTTTGTGACTTTCCTTCTAAGTTCAGGTACTAATTACAGTTGGATTTGGCAAATGTTTACAAGAGTGATGACCATTTTCCAGTATACATTATTTATGAAACAGTTTATTTATAAAAACAGTCATAAGAAAGCAGAAAGCAACTTCCATTAGCTGTGTGAGATTTTGAAAGTTCTAGAAATCAGCTTATGTAAAAGACTATTTGCAATAACAACAGAAGGCTACAAAAATGTCAGACCAAAATAGTAGGCAGAAGGTAGAAAACTAAACCCTGAGAATAATAGTCATTAAGAAGACCTTAATGTAGACATTGCATATGAGCATGGAGATTCAGGAAGGAAATTCTGGATGACTGGTGGCTGACAACTTTCAAATATAATAGAGATAGGATTTCAAAAGAACTTCAACAGGAATATATGATTTTATAGTAGCACCTGGCCTTACTTAGAATAAAGTAGTTTCTTTGTTACAACTAAAGCCGGCATACATGATTTGCAATAGCAGTAAACTTGCTATAGACATTCCTGTCCTCAGATGTATTTTAAAACCAAATTTTTCTAAGAACCTCATAGAAAACTCCAGAGAACAACTTGTATTAGTTTCTGTTTATGTCTCATATTTTAGAGACTCCAACACCTGAAAAGTCTCAGGGTATTGTAAAAACTATGAACCTTCAAGTGGTCTCTGGAAGATTGTTTTGAAATTGATTGTATCACTTTGATCAGGCTATTGTCAGTTTTAAAATACAGGAAATTGCCCAATGGGCTACAGGCTGAGCTGATGTCTGCCTGACCTATGGCTTCAGTTTCCTAACTGACAACATCTATACAGAGGCAGATCTCATAAAAGGTCTTCTCTTGATTGGAACCTGACAGAGGAATGCATTCCTGGTCCCTGATGAAACCCTAGAATCCCTCTTTCCCCTTTCCAATGAAGGCTCCACCTCAGGAAAACATTGAAATGAGCAGAGAGGTATGCCTACATCTTCAGCCAGAAGACCAAAAGCATCTTCCCACAGGAAATAAAAAGCTATCAATAGGCACTAACTGTATTTTAAGCAGTATAATTATACCCTATTTTAGGTACCTTGTTGTTTAAAAGGCTGTTGGGATTTTATCTGTAAATTAACCATCTACAACGTTTTTTCCATATTTCCTCTGAGTCCTAACCAATGTATTAAAAACTACTTTTTTCTTAATAAAAAATATTCCGATTGGAGCCTGACCATTTAAAGCATTTCCCTAGAATATAAGATCTCCTAGTAAAATAAATATATCTCAAATGACTCCCCTTGAAAATATTTGAATTTCTAAGAGAATGAAAATGCTTTTACAAAATCCAAAAAGTTTTACAAAAGCATTTGGCTCTGAATTAAATATTTCACTTCCTTAAACTCTGTCTAGGTCAAACTCTAGCCCTCTATCACAAATGTACATACAAACATACAGTAATGGTCATCATGTCAGCTCTTCCAAGCCTAGTAAAATGCTCATGTCCCTTATGGAAAAACAAGTCATTCTTGCTTGGAGAGATACCTCTTCAAAATCCCTCTTCCAACCTTGAAAGAATGCTTGCAACTCCAAGGAGGGCATCTAGCTTTCTTTATCTTTGGAGGGTCCAGCCATCTCAAAGGCCTTAGTTTCAGAGTAGCCTTGATCTAAAGCAGTTTCACACAGAGAAAAGTTTCCTTGCTCAATAGCACATGAAGTTGCTGACTTCATTGCAAATACAGCAGAAGGGCCAGGCATGGGTCTTCTTCCTGACTTGCCAGCTGATTGGTTAGCATACTTTGATGTCGCTTGATTCATCTTTCCAGCCCCTCTCCACTTCTTGAGAGCTTTAGTCCTCTCCTCTGGAGTTAGTCTGTCAAAGTGCTTGGCTCTCAGAATTGGAGATGGAAACAGGGATCCCTGAAGAACTCTGTATACAAACCTAGGTGACAAGGAACATCATTAGAATTAAATTCATCTCAAATGCATTATGGAAAACCCCCCCAAATACTAACCAATTAAAAAAGTGAAAGGGTCTGGTGGCCGCTTGGCTCCTGAAATAATGGGGAGGGTAACTGAACTCTAATACAAAGTGGAGATAAAACAATATTAAATAAATTAATATTTGTAAAGCAATTAGAAAACAGTAATTGCCATATAAGTGTTTATTAAAAAACAAAACTAAATAACATCTATAAAAGTAGAGATAAAAATAGTTGCTACATAGGTTTAATGTTAGGTTAAATGAGACAATACATACAAAGCAGGCAGAGTGCTAACACATAGTGTTAAAAATGCTATTTGTACCAGTTTCCTATGGCTATTGTAACCAAGTACCACAAACGTGTCCCTTTCTAGACTAAGCTGGCAGTGTTTCTTCTGGTATAACATTCTCAAAAGTCTTGTGACTCTCCTATGTATGTCACTTGGATTTATGCCACTAGATAAGAGATCTGCCACCACAGATCTTTCCTGTATAACCTCATTTCTTTTCCTGGTTACTACTGCAATGGTTGAGGAGATCTAGGAATCACATAACTAATCTCTTCAGCACTAGCAGAAAGGTTGTCCAGCTATGCTCTCAGACGTCTCTCCAGAGCATACTACTAACAGTCAATCTCCTAATTTTAGCAACTTTTGCAATCTGAATAGACTGAGAATTTCCTAAACCAAGTTCTTTATGACTTAGCAGTTTTCCCTTCAGTCTCTTTTCTCTCACATTTTACTATAAGCAGTAAATCAGGACACACCTTTGACACTTTGCTTAGAAACCTCCTCAGCCAAATATCCAAGTTCATTGCTTACAAATTCCGCTTTCCATATTACTGTAGAACACAATTTAGCTAATTTTTCTGCCAGTCTTTGAAAGATCCACTTCCCTCAAATTCCCAAGCATGTTCCTCATTTTCTTCTGAGTCCTCATCAGTGTACTTGAAAATTCATATTTCTAGCAACTTTCTGTGTATGATGATATATGTATTCTCTACATCTGATGATACAGGCTTTCTCTGACTTCTTCATTTTCTTCTGAAACCTCACCAACAGTAACTTAATTTTTCAGGAATGCAAGATTGTTTTCATATTATAAAAGCAATTAATGTAATTTACTACACTAACAGTATAACAAAGAAAATCTTATCTCAATGGATACACAAATATATACATGTTTTAAATGTGAAAAGGAATAGAATGGAACTTCTTTAAGCTGGTTAATGGTATAGTCATAAAATTCTATATAAAACATCATAATTAATAGGGAAATATGGAAACCTTTCCTTCTGGGATCAGAAACAAGACAAGCTTCCCTAGCCAGGTCAATAAGAAAAATTAAGTGCCTATGTATTGGAAAGAAAGAAACACACTGGTTATTATTTGCTAATGGCATTACTGTATATGTAGAAAATCTAAAATAAAATATTGGAACTAATAAGTAAATGTAGCTATCAAGATCACTGGTTACAACTTTAACGTCCATATTTCTACCAAGAGCCTGTGTAAGGAAGTCTAGGAGGATTTTTCTATTATGTGCCAACATTCACCCTGCCTCTGCCCATTATCCAGTTTCAAAGCCACTTCCACAGTTTTAGGCATTTGTTATAGCAGAAACCTATTCTGAGTACCCAAATCTGTATTAGTTTCCTATGACTGCTATACCACGTTATTACAAACTTGGTAGCTTAGAATTACAAAAATTATTCTCTCAATGTTTTCAAGGCAAAAAATTATGAAATTAGCTTCACTGGGCCAAAATCAAGGTATTGGAAAGGGCGTGCTCCCTCTGGACCCTCTAGTAGAGAATCTATTCCTTGCCTCTTCCAGCTTCTGGTGGCTTCTGACATTTCTTGGCTTGTGGCTAAGGAATCCATGATCCCATAGTCATAGTGCCTTCTCCTCTTCTGTGTCAAATCTCCCTCTGCCTCTTTCTTATAAGGACACTTGTGGTTACAGTTAGGATCCACCTGGATAACTAATCTCTTTGTCTCTAGATCCATAATGTAACCACTTATGCAAAGTTCTTTTCTTGCCACATAAGATAAAATTTACAGGTTACAGGGATTAGGACATGGAAATCGTTTAGGGAGTCATTTTTTAGCTTACCACAATAATATTAGAACTATACTTTTTTTTTTGAGACGGAGTCTTGCTCTGTCGCCCAGGCTGGAGTGCAGTGGTGCAATCTTGGCTCACTGCAAGCTCCGCTTCCCGGGTTCACGCCATTCTCCTGCCTCAGCCTCTCCGAGTAGCTGGGACTACAGGCGCCCGCCACCAAGCCCGGCTAATTTTTTGTATTTTTAGTAGAGACGGGGTTTCACTGTGGTCTCGATCTCCTGACTTTGTGATCCGCCTGCCTTGGCCTTCCAAAGTGCTGGGATTACAAGCGTGAGCCACCGCGCCCGGCCCAGAACTATACTGTTAAAGGCCCAGAATTTTTAAAGCTAAAACCTTAAAGTAATTGTTTTTTCAGAAATTCTGTAAGTTCATCTTGTCAGTTTTTAATCTGGAAGCTGGCGATAGCAGTGAGCACTATAGAACTATCTTAGTTTCACAGTGATATTGTTATATATAAGTACCATTGAGTAACTCAGATGGGTTTTCTTATGCATTTCTGGAAGAGACATTCATCAGCAACAAAGGATTGTGTCCACTGTGCCATATGATACAGTTACAGATCAGAGCAGGCAAACTTTTTCTGTAAAGGGCTGGATAGTAATATTTTAGGCATTGGGAGCCAGACAAACTTTGTTAGAACTATTCAGTTCTGCTGTTGTATTGCAAAAGCAGCCATAGATCATATATAAGTGAGTATGGCTATATTCTAACAAAGTTTTATTTACAAAATTAGACAGTAGGCCAAATTTGGCCTGTTTGCCACAGTTTGCTGATGCTGTTATAGAATAACACGAACTTACCATTATGACTCTCATTTATGTTTAAAAAAGCAGAACAACTATTTGTTATAATATTTTCAGCTAAACAGATTTTGTGAAACTGCAGAGATGATGCGTTCTGAGTTCCAAGAATCTATATATTAAAAACCCATGTATTCTTCTTAGTCATTTCCATCCCATACAATACTATAAATCAGATTAAACTAGAACTGGGGGAATAACTGAACTCAGATAAGGGAGGAAAGTTGAAAAGTGTTCAGTGCTTACAGATTGTAGTAGAGACTGTTACTTGTCCCTCAACACCCAGTCTCCCTTTCTTCCTTTTGGAAACTCCAAGATTTTAGCCACTCAGTTACAATGTACATATGTAGGTTCATGCCACTACATGAAAAACAAACAAACAAACAAAAATATAAAAACAAAGCTGCTTGCCCTCTACTTTCCCATTCCTGTATACAGGGGCAAGCAGGGCTGAAGATCAGCTGAGGAGTCACCTTCCGTCATGAGATGAGGGCTGCTATGGTTGGAATGTTTATTCCCTCCAAAACTCATGTTGAAATTTAGCGGCTGTTTTTACAATATTAAGAGATAGGACCTTTAAGAGGTGATAAGGCAGAGCCCTCCTGAGTGAGATTAATGCCATTATAAGAGGGCGCGTTCGATCGCCTTTTGCCTCTTTGCCCTTCCACCATCTGAAGGTGCAGTGTTCAAGGTGCCATCTTGGAATCGGGATTATCAAATCTTCTGGTGGCTTGACATTAGACTTTTCAGCCTCCAAAACTGTGAGCCAATAAATTTCCGTTTATAAGTTACCTGTGGTATTCCACTGTGGCAGCACGAAATGGACCCAAACAAGGGCCTGACCCTTGGGAGACAGCAAAGTAAAAAGATAGAGAAAAGGATCTAAGTCCTTAGATAACCCTGTGAAGCAAAGCTACCCTATCCCTGTAAACTGTCAACCAGATAAACTTTTTCATGAGAGATAAATCAGTCTCTCGGTTTGCTTAAGCCACTTTTGTTCTCTGATAAAAGAGTTAAAAACCAATATTTTAACTAGGACACAAATTGACTTTCTCACTACTAAACAGGGTGACCTGCCAACCATTCTTAGTAGTGTGGTTGCTTGAAGGATTCCTAGCCTATGATTCCATTTATTCTCTCAATGATAAAATAAATACCATACCTGGGCAGAAGAGCAATGGACGTTGTGAGTATACAAACTAAGTAGAATACTGGATCCAGCATGTGCTCCTGCATAATCCAGTAAGGGTTGGATGGTGGGTTGCAAGTCACACACATGGCTCCAAAAACTATGACAAATAAAAAATAAGACAAGATGCTACCAATGATGACCAGCAAGTGAATCCAAGTCTGTAAGACAAGAAGAGCAGAGGAAATGAATGCTCTGTCACTGATACGGTATTGCCACCTGGACAAATCTGCTCCATTAAAGAGACAACACATCTAAGCACTGGATGAATGGTGTAACAAACCTTAACAAACAAAATATAAGATATCAAGGAGATGGGAGTATTTTTTGTAAATGAATTACATCACTGTTTGAATTCTGTAAAACTAAAGTAAATCAAATGCCAAAAGGGAATTCTGTTGACTAGTTTATTCTATACTATCCATGCACCAAGAGGTGTCTGGATCTTCTCTTTAATTTTTTTCATATAGTTACTCATTGGTCTGTTTCCTTGTTAATGTAATACCTTAACCCAGTGAACCTCAAACTGAAGCCACTCAAATAGGCATTAGACAGTACTGTTGATCACGAATACCGTCATTCTCCTGCCTGAGTAAGTGTTCAGGTGGATCACATTTCCACGCTCCCTTGAAATTAAGCATGCCCATATGTCTTGCTTTGACTAATAAAATGTGAGTACACGGGGTATGTAAAACTTTCCAGTTAGAAGCATGTAAGAGCTGGTCCGCAATTTTCTAAGCTGTCTCCTTTCCTTCCATACTGACCAAGAAGTTCTCTCAGAGGACGGTTGCTTCTACAGCTGTCTGGAATATCAGCCAACTTTATATGAGCAAGAAGTAAATGTTTGCATGCCATACCACAGCCTAGCTACTTTCATATTCATGTATATCTTGCAGTATTATTTTTCTTTTTCTCTTTTTTTTTTTTTTTGAGATGGAGTCTCGCTCTGTCGCCCAGGCTGGAGTGCAGTGGCGCAATCGCAGCTCACTGCAAGCTCCGCCTCCCGGGTTCACGCCATTCTCCTGCCTCAGCCTCTCCGAGTAGCTGGGACTACAGGCGCCCGCCACCACGCCCGGCTAATTTTTTTTTTTTTATTTTTTAGTAGAGATGGGGTTTCACCGTGGTCTCGATCTCCTGACCTCGTGATCCGCCTGCCTTGGCCTCCCAGAGTGCTGGGATTACAAGCGTGAGCCACCGCGCCCGGCTGCAGTATTATTTTTCTTAACATTGGTTCACTAATTAAGTAACTTTATCTAGAAAGAAAAGTACGATGAGATATCATCTCACCCCAGTTACAATGGCTTGTATCCAAAAGACAGGCAATGACAAACACTGGTTAGGATGTGGAGAAAAGGGAACCCTTGTACATTGTTGGTGGGAATGTAAATTAGTACAACCACTATGGAGAACAGTTTGGAGGTTCCTCGAAAAACTAAAAATTGAGCTACTGTATGATCCACCAATCCCACTGTTGGTTGTACCCGAAAAAGAAAGGAAATCAGTATATCAAAGAGATATCTGCACTCCTATGTTTGCTGCAGCACTGTTTACAATAGCCAAGGTTTGGAAGCAACCTAAGTGTTCATCGACAGATGAATGGATAAAGAAACTGTGGTATACTACACAATGGAGTACTATTCAGCCATAAAAAAGGAATGAGATTCTATCCCTTACAACAACATGGATGGAACTAGAGGTCATTACGTTAAATGAAATAAGGCAGGCACAGAAAGACAAATACTGCATGTTCTCACTTATTCGTGGGATCTAAAAATCAAATCAACTGAACTCATGGACATAGAAAGTAGAAGGATGGTTATCAGAGCCTGGGAAGGGTAGTGGAGGTATCAGGGGAGGTGGGGATGGTTAATGGGTACAAAAGAAAATTAGAAAGGATGACTAAGATCTACTATTTGATAGCATAATGGGATGACTATAGTCAATAATAATTGTATATTTTAAAATAACTTAAAGGATCTATTACGATTGTTTGTAACTCAAAGGATAAATGCTTGAAGGGATGGATACCCCATTCTCCATGATGTGCTTATTTCACATTGCATCCCTGTATAAAACATCTCATGTACATAATAAATATATATACTTACTGTGTACCCATAAAAATTTTAGAAATAAAAAAAGAAATTTAAATTCAAAAAGGAAGAAAAGTATATGCCTACTTTAAATGTATGAGGTTGGTGCAAAAATAATTGCGTTTTTTTGGCACCAACTTCGTAATATTAATATTCTCTGTTATAAAAGAGCTGAGTCTGGGGTTTGATTAATCTTTGTTATAAAGAGAAATTAGCAAGAATTACTGTGATACCACATAATAGCATCAAATGAGATACCTCTTTGATATAATCAGAAGTATGAAAAGAGAATTACCTTCACATTATGTAGTATTTAGTGTTATTTAGTGCAGTATACAGTACTACCTAAAATCATGGTGTGTACTATTGGTGGCACATATCATGCTTTTTAGGGAAACACTGCTTTTATTAATCTCTTTTATTTTCTAGGGCTATAATTTTCAAATAAGATTAGACTTTCTTCTTTTCTCTCCTAATCTTGCAAAGTATTTCCCCATGGCAGATATCTTCACAAGAGTCACACAGACTGCTTATTTTTTAATAAAATGTACAAACAACTAGAAAAATGTTAGCTAACTCCTGCATTAACGTCTTCATGCTGCTAAAACAATAATTCCTTTTTTTTCTTTCTCAAATGTCTTTCCTTCTATTTGAGCCATTTTGTTCCAATTTTTTGTCTCTTAAAACATGCTTTGGCCAGGCTCAGTGGCTCACGCCTGTAATCCCAGCACTTTGGGAGGCTGAGGCGGGCGGATCACGAGGTCAGGAGATCGAGACCATCCTGGCTAAGATGGTGAAACCCCGTCTCTACTAAAAATACAAAAACAAAATTAGCGGGGCGTGGTGGTGGGCGCCTGTAGTCCCAGCTACTCGGGAGGCTGAGGCAGAAGAATGGCATGAATCCGGGAGGTGGAGCTTGCAGTGAGCTGAGATAGTGCCACTGCACTCCAGCCTGGGCAACAGAGCAAGACTCTGTCTCAAAAACAACAACAACAACAAAAACAAACAAACAAAAAACAACAAAAAAACATGCTTTTGGCAAGTGAGATAGTGACTTCATAGAGTTTATACATTTAAGTTAATTGATACAAAGAAGTGAAAGTCAAAGAATACTGGGTAAAAACCAACAGGGAAGTGGGAGGTGGCAATGAGATGGTGAATAAGAGCATGAAGGGAAAGAGTTTTACACTTTCAGAATGGCTGGCTGTTACTAACAAGAGACCTGCAGGGCCAGGATCTCTAGCCACGCATCCTCCAGCATAAGAAACAATTCTCTAATGATGCATCCTTTAAACAGCAGTCTCTGTTTATCTTTGACTCTAGCTTTCACGCCCTTTCTTGGTGAGGACACCCAGCATTGTATGCAGTCTCAGCAAAATATTCCTCCCCTAACCAAAGCCTGTGACTGAAGCTAGGGAAATAGGATTCCATCACAAGAGAGTAGACTTGGAGCACAGTGGGGCAAGAGCAGAAAGAAAATGAATGGAGCCAGTTCAGACCAGAGGACCATCCTGACAAGCCTGACCATTAGTTTCTACTCTGTGCATCTCCAGAGTCACTCTGGTTTCTCAGATATTTTTGCATTTCTTTATTTTGTTCTATCATGGTTCTTCATTATATTTTTTAATAACTTTTCTATTTTTTCAGGTTATTCAGATGATGTTGCTCATAATCAGTGAACCCAAACTGATACACTTTATGTGTTAAATCCTCTGGCACACTAATAAATGTCAGAACCTGTGGCATTTTCTCAGGTGGCCACCAAAAGTACCAATGCAATTGCTTAAAAATTGAATAGGTATGAAAACAATCCCAAATATTTCAGTTCTAGAATTTCCTTTACTCTACTCATCTGGTATTTGCAGATATTAACCTTTTACTACATTTTAGCTTGTAAGATTTTGTTATAGATGATTATAAGCAAAGCAAATAATGTCCAAAATAATCAGCCCTACTTTAGAAATGGTTATAAATAATTTTGTAATATAACTTCATATATTTTAAACTATAACCTTATTCAGCTATTTCCTATTTAAAATTCATATGTTATCAGGATGGTAAACTGAACCCCAAAACTGGTTATTTAATCATTTATTTATCCATTCAAATATTTTTTAAGCACCTGCTGTGTGCCACTCTTGTCCTTTAACACTGGTATACAGCAGCGAACAAAATAGGCATGAACCCTACCCTCACGGAGAGCACAGTCTAATGCGGAAGATAAATATGAATAAGACAATCACATTTTTTTGTTTTTAGAGACAGGGTTTCTCTCTGTTTCCCAAGCTGGAGTGCAGTGACATGATCATAGCTTACTGCAGCCTCCAACTATTGGGCTTAAGTGACCCTCCTCCTCAGTCTCCCAAGTGGCTGAGACTGCTGGCAGGTGCCATGACACACAGTGAGTTTTGTTATTTTTTGTAGAGACAGCGTCTCACTATGTTGCCCAGGCTGGTCTTGAACTCTTAGCTTCATGTGATCCTCCCACCTCAGCCTCCCAAAGCTCTGGAATTACAGGTGTGTCACTGCACCTGGTCTGAGATAATCACATAATTAAATAAATAATTATAAATTATGATTAGAGTTATGAGTAAAAGCAAGAGAATGATATCTGAGAATGGGTGGTTAGGGAAAGGCTGTTGGGGGAAATTACATTTTTGATGAAATTTAAAATAACATTTGAGTTGGGTGAAGTGCAGGGATACAAGGGGGACTGAAAATTACCTCCGTTAAAAGATATGTTAAGTGCCGAGATTCTGATGTGGTAATCAGTTCAACGTATTGAAGAAACTGAAAGAGGGATAAGGTGGTTCCAGCCCATGAATATGAGGAAATGAGGTTGAAGAGAGAAGTACAGCATCACTGCACCATCTTAGGGCTTTCATATTTTATTCCAAGTACAATGGGAAACCACTGAAGGGTTTTACCCAAAGGAGAGCCAAAAAAGATTTTTTCTATTATGAGGAAGGCATAAAATCATCCCTAAAATCACTGTACCAGGACTATGATACACCTTTTTTCATTTTTACTGAAAGTAATCAGCTTGGTCTTGAAGAATGAAGGTTAAATATCCCTCCAGTCTGTCTCACATCTCCATGAACCCTCCACCACTGATACTACCAAAGGGAGCAAGGCAGGTATTTTCCACCATCCCCAGCTACACATCAACCTCAGCATAATGGCATTCAATGATCACCCAGAGTAGCTGTGATCACCCTTCTCCCATAGATTCATTACTCTTCTCATGACCACTTATCTTCAGGGTCACTGCTAATAGAAGACATATCCCTAAGCATAAAAGATTTCAGGCTACTTCAGAGGCAAGAAAACCACTCACCAAACTCTTGCTTTCAATGACCAGATGGAGGAGAATGATGAACAGCGCAGCTGTGTTCAGGGGGTTTCCAAATGCAAAGATGTCAATATCTGAGCCCTGGTAGGTCTACAAAGAGAGGACATTAGATGATCCTGGAGAGTTGTGCAACTTGGTGTGGGTAACATCACTTTATCTACAGCTCAGCCAAGGCTTGAGTCCCTTCTACAAGGTCCCTGTGAACTGGCCATTTAAAATAAACTTGAACATTTTCACAAGTAAAAGACTGACTCTCTCCCAGACAGGGCATCTAATCTTCAGTTTTTTTCAACTGGAATTCCTCTTTATTCTGAATCATAATTGATCCTCCTGGAACCTCTTACTCACATTTCTAGCTTTTCAAGGTATAGAGAAATGTGTTCTATTTAATAGAGCTACAAATCTTTGAGGCAGCTATTATAACTATCTTTCTTAGGAAAATATACCCTCCTTTCCTATATGTTTTCAAGTCCTTATACTATTCCTCTCATGACACAATTTTCTCATGTTTCACCATCATCTTCATTCTATTCTGAATATACTTCAGATTGCCTTGTTTATATTTCTCCTGAAGTACAGTATAGCCAGAAAACTCTAGCAAGGCTAATTCAAATGATTTTATTTGAATAAAGAATAAAAATTGTCAATTTAGAAATGATCATCTTTTTCATTCTTAATACTGTGCTTCTATTAACACCACCCATGATAAAACAGTTGTTTTCTTTAGGAGAAGGGTGTACGTGGATGAGCAGCTACACAATGCTGCTTTGTGTGTGGTGTTAGCCTAAATTGTCTAAAATTAAAGTTCATACGTTCTTTGCTTTGTTACACTTCTTCCATTCTTTACCTGCAAAACAGGTTTTACAGTTTTAGAGACACTACTCATGGAATCTTAAATTTAATGCTCTGAATACCATTTGAGTAGAATTAGCCCAGCACTCACTATTCTGGCATTGCCTCTCTGATTTTTTTAGACAAGGTCTCACTCTGTTGTCTAGGCTGGAGTGCAGTGGCACAATCACAGTTCACTGCAGCCTAGACCTCCTGGGCTCAAGCAATCCTCCTACCTCAGCCTCCCAAATAGCTGGGGCCACAGGTCCACAGCACTACACTCAGCTAATTTTTAAATTTTTTGTAGAGACGGTGGCCTATTTTGCGCAAGCTGGTTTCAAACTCCTCAACTCAAGCAATCCACCTGCCTCAGCCTCCCAAAATGCTGAGATTATAGGTGTGAGCCACTGTGCCCAGCCTGTCTGATTTTTGACTAATCTAATTATATAGCCAGACATCCAATTTTGTTCAAGTCATTGATAAAAATTTTTAAGCAGTACAGGGTTAACAAGAGGCCTAAGATGACTCAAACTAGCTATGTCTATCTAAATTTAATCCATTACCTAACATATATTTTTGGGGAGATTATAATTTAGTCAGTTAATAATCAACCTGATTATAGGAGCAATCTGCCCTCCTTTATGCTGATATTGGTGGCAAAGTACAAAGAAGCATCATTGATTCACTAATAACAAATATACTGAGTGAACAAAGACTCACAAAATAAGGCACAAAGAAGCAGACCAGGCTTTGATAAAAAGCATCCAATAAGGTGATCCAGAAGGTATGGGGTAAATATGCCTAGAAATGAAGCAGATAATGGGGAGGGAGTAAGATTAACAAGGGTCCAAGAAAAGAAACAACACAAGCCAGTACTTACGTTTGTTTCTCTGAGAGAAAGCTCCATTTCTTCAAGTGGTATTTGTCAACAGAGGTAAAGATAAGGGTGACTGAATGTGATGGGTTCACAAGTAAACATGATGAAAAAAATCCTTGAAGGAACATTTATTCAACTCATGTTGCCTTTATTACAGGATAAATTTTAAATCTAGCTGAAATATAGCCAGTAGTACTAACTTCTCCTTTCCTACTGATCAGAAAGTGCTGTTCCAAAACTTCTCCAACTCCATCCATTTCTCTTTCTCTAAATTACTCCCTTCATTCCAATTCACCATCAACTGTCTCTATGAATGGCTGGATAGCCATCTAACTGCCCTCTTTGCTTCCTCCCCTATTCTCAATCGAATCTTCCGAAATCAGCCAGATGGTCTTAAACCCATTTCCCATTTAGAAAAAAAAAGGCAGCTTGCTGCCAGTGCAGTATTCTTAAGGCAAATTGGAAATGGACTTAAAAAATGTAAACCAGGTCATGCCATCTCTCTAATTAATCAGATTGACTCCTTCCACTCCCTCCAATGACTTCCCACTGCGTTTCCAATGCAATCTAAGTTTCTTCTCCTGACCTGTAAGGTCCTACATGGTTTGCCCACTGAATAGTTCTCCACGGTTACTTCTTGCCATTTTGATTCTGCAACATGGACCTTCATTCTTTTCCTCAAATGTGCCAAATCCATTCTTTCCTCAGGGATTTACCTGTGCTATTCTCTCTGCCAGGAATTCTTTTCCTGGACCTCCTACATAAGCATTTCCTCATTACTTGTATCCTAGCTCAAGTATCACTTCCTCATACAGGCAGACCAAACCAGTCTAAAAGTTGTGCCCACTCAGGCACTTACTACCATGGAAACCTGAGAAGTATCTCATCACCATCACGAATAATTCTCTCTGTTTAATAAATTTTCTAGTTCTCTCAGTGGAATGCAAACATCATAGAATAGTATGTTGACTCTTTTATTCAAGTGACTAAAACAGTGTCTTGTACATACCAGGTGCCCAACAAATATTTATCGGGTTAATAAAGTATTCATATACAAGCTTTCATGTACCAAAGTGCTTCCTACACAAATCTTAGAGAAAAAAAGAAAGAGTAAGAGACAATAGTCAAATGATTGAAAATGACTTTTCAAACAAGAGCCAACTCTGAATTTGGATTCTGAGGCTGTGTGAAGGATTCTGAGGCTGCATTCAGATCCAGCAGGAAAGAGTGCTATCACTTATTAGTGATATCTGCCATGAACAAAATTGGAAAAACATGTGTCACATCCCTGAGCTAGTCTTTTCCTAACATGTTCTCAGTCTTGTTTTCTTCCAAAGGCAGAGGCTGAAACTTCCTTGAAAATGTCACACTGTCTCTTAAAGAACAAAGCTTTATAAATATACAAATTCTCCATATACATTCTTCCATTCTTTAAAAGAATACACTTGGAATTTTTACACCTATCCTTTTTTGTCCCTTCATCCTCTGGAAAATCAAAGCAATGAAGATTCATTGTTTCCAGTCCACTTTTCTCTATATCTTCTTCTATTATTTCCTCATTGGATATGAGGGATATTCTGCCTGCCTTTCTTCCATAAAATCTCAGCAGAAGCCCAATCCAATGGTGGAAAAGAATGTGCCAGAGACAAAGGGGCAAGCAAAATGCCACTGGACAGGAGAGAACCACTTAGGGATAAGTTAAAATATAACTTCATGCATCTGGAGAAATAGAGGTTGCTCAAAGAACCTAGAATAAAAGGAAAGAAATACAACTTCCCACAGTCACATGAGGAATAGGACTTATAAAAGTAAAGAGAGAAGGAACATGATTAAGATAAATGAGAGGCTGGAGGGATTAACGCACAGGATCCACTGGAAACTGAAAGGGGAAGTCTGGACATGAAGCCAAAGCCAAAAAAGAAGATTGTGTGTGATGAGAGATGGGGGTGAGGCTTTGTGGAAGGGAAGCTTCTGACTGCAGACTTCCAGACTCATCTTTAGAGGAGAGAGATTCTGTAGCTCTGGAGAGTATATTTCATGACACTGAACACAGGAAAACAACCCAAGCATAAAACATAGTTTTGCTGGAGGCCAAGTTCAAAGAAAGGACAAATTTTAGAAGGTAAAGTCAATGAAATCAGTTACCTTTTATCAGCAGCTACATGCTGGGAAACTCTGCCTGCTGTGATCATGTTTTATATAACTGGCCAGCTCACTAGAACACTGTGTACAAGGATTGGTGAGAGGATTCAACAACAGGCAACAATGATCTCACTTCTCCCAAGGATAGGGACAAATAACAATGTTTAGTCCATACAAATGGGCTTTTAAAATACAGGCTATAAAAACTTTGATTGAAAATCTCCCTCAACCCTCCTTTCCTCAGTGGATCTGGAATTTCAGTTATGCCTGGGGCATGGGACAAGCTTCTCTGACATCAACTACATGTTCTTGCATCCTGGCTTGAACTTTAAATCTGACTGGACTCCTTTAGGAAAACCCATGTAGTTCCTTGGTCTGAATGGATTGGATAATATTAGAGGATTATAAGGACCCCTTCTTTTCTGAAAGCTGAATCTGTGATTTCTCTGTTGGTTGTTCTAGGTAGTGTAAGGACACTAAATGACTCTCCATTCCAGAAAGGCATTTCAAGTCAGAATAGTTAGACCGATGAAAATAAGTGCATTATTTTAAATTTGGGATTTCCTCAAATTTCTGGTTAATTCTGGAGGGTAAAAATGACAATGTTGAGAGCTTCCTATGGCTGGAAGTTGTACCTGTATTATCTTCCTTAATCTTCACTTCATTCCCATAAAGAACCTGCAGCACAGGCAAGTTAAAAAATTTACCAAGGTCACATACCACAGAACCAGAATTTAAACTCAGAGTGAACATAACCTATTCTTTCTAACATATACCGAACCACTTTTTAGTGGTGGGATTTCTTGAAAAATTACTTAACCCCTTTGAGGTTCAGATTCTTCATCTTAGAATAGGACCAACACTAGGTTCTGTCTCAACGTGTTTTCATGAAGATAAATCAGACGGGGATGTTAAGTAGTTAGCACAATAGATGGCAATGGGGTTTAGTAAATGTTAGATATTATTGGTTGTAAGATTCAAACTTCAGATTTCTTCTTATAAGTACATAAGGCCCTTCATAGATTAATCTGTATTTACCTCAAAGTCAAGTAAGTGAATATCTGCCACATGAGTAGAGATCTTTTTTTTTTTTTTTTTTGAGACAGAGTCTCACTGTTGCCCAGGCTGGAGTGCAGTGGCGCGATCTCGACTCACTGCAGGCTCCGCCCCCCGGGGTTCACGCCATTCTCCTGCCTCAGCCTCCCGAGTAGCTGGGAGTACAGGCACCCGCCACCTCGCCCGGCTAAATTTTTGTATTTTTAGTAGAGACGGGGTTTCACTGTGTTAGCCAGGATGGTCTCGATCTCCTGACCTCATGATCCACCCGCCTTGGCCTCTCAAAGTGCTGGGATTACAGGCGTGAGCCACCGCACCCAGCCCAGATCTTTTAAAACAATCAGATATTTCAAACAGTTCTAAGTAGACTGCAATATTTGGCTAACTAAGAAAACACACTGGCTTTGAAAATGGATATGTATCCATCCAAGCACTCTTGCTTTAACACCTACCTCTGATTTCTGGCCACTTTTGTAAAGTTCAGGCAGTTGCATGAGGGTCTCTGCAGACACATCTTTCTCCAAAACACCATAAATGACAGGAGGGGCAGATGTGAAGAGGAGGTTGAAGAAGATCAAAACCCAGTAATCAGTCATGGATGTTCCTGAAAATCCACAAAAGAACTGGTACCAGAAAAGGAGGTTCACATAGGCCTGGAGACACAAAGAAGGACATTCAGACCTTAGAATCAGTAATGCGTGCTATGATTACACATTCCACATGCTGCCATTTTGAGCTGGGTGACCTCTGCCTCTCTGCAGTTTTCTTATATAAGAGAGGACCACAATTTACCTTGCGGCTTTTTTTTGATAAATATTTTATTAAAGTGTGCACATGTATGTACACATACACACACACACCCCACTTATTATGTGGTGCTAGCACTGTTCTAAGTGCTTTAGGGATAATTCATTTAATCATTATAACAACCTGGGAATTACATTGTTGTTGCCATTTTACAGATCAGGAAATGAAGTGTAATGAACTGAATGTTAATTTAATTAAGTGTAATTAACTGAATGTTAATCCCAAAATTTATTTGAAATCCTCTTGAAACAAAACTCCCTCTATCTAAGACCAATGTCCTTTCCTGTGGTCTGCCCTACTTGAGAGCACAGAGCACTATCCCCACTGTGATAGTGTTAGGAGGTGGTACCTTTGGGAGGTGATTAGGCCATGGCATTGGAGGCCTCATGAATGGAATCAGTTTCTTTATAAAAGGGACCCCAGTGAGCTCTCATCATCTCATCTCTTTTTATGTAAGGATATAATGAGAAATCTACAATCCAGAAGAAAACCCGCACCGGAACCTGACCATTCTGGTCCCCTCATCTGGATTTCCAGCCTCTAGAATAGTGGGGAAGAAATGTTGTTTACAAGCCGCCTGTCTGTGGTACTTTGTTACAGCAGCCTGAACAGACTAAGATACTGAGGCACAAAGAGACGAAGAAACTTGCCCAAAGCCACGTGGCTAAGAAGTAGCAGAACCAGTGTTCAAACTGAAGGATTCAACTCTAGATGAAGAGAATCTAGCCCAGTGACTGGCACAGACATGGAGTAGGCACAGCACAAATGTCCATTTTCTTGCCTTCTGGGTTCATAAATACATAGTGGTGAAATGGAATGGTGCCAGCAGAGTGGTCAGCCATCCCAGTTTGCTTGGGACTGAGGGGTTTCCCAGGCCTTGGGACTCCCAGTGCTAAAACCGGGACACTCTCAGGAAAACCTGGATAGTTGGTGACCCTAGAGGCCAGGCACAGGCATTCTACATGGTTTCCTGCAGTATTTTGTCTCAGACAAACTAAGTTCACTATAAAAAGCTCTGTGCTCTCAAGGAGGGCAGGCCACAGGAAAGGATATTGGACTTAGAGAGAGTTTTGTTTCAAGGCTGGGGGATACTTCCAATTGATTCTTTGCCTTTAGGTCATTTCCCTAACCACCCTGAATTATTATTTCCTCCTCTGTAAAATGAGAATTATACTACCTTAGGGCTTAGTATCAAGATCAAATTAGAAAATGGTCATCATTGGCCGGATGCAGTGGCTTATGCCTGTAATCCCAGCACTTTGGGAGGCCAAGGCGGGCAGATCACTTGAGGTCAGGAGTTCAAGACCATCCTGGCCAACACGGTGAAATCCTGTCTCTACCAAAAAAAAAAAAAACCAGACAGAAATTAGCTAAGTATGGTGGCGTGTGCCTTTAGGCCCAGCTTCTCAGGAGGCTGAGATGGGAAGATAGCTTGAACTCGGGAGGCAGAGGTTACAGTGAGCCCATATCACACCACTCCACTTCAGCCTGGGGGACAGAGTGAGATCCTGTCTCAAAAATCAAACATACAAACAAGAAAGTAGTCATGATCTGTAAAGTGTCTTATTAAAAAAAATATTGTCATCATAGATACGCTAGAACCTCAGGACAAGGGCCACAATCCTTAGAATAGATTGTGAATTTCTTGATCTCTTGACCTCGTGATCTACCTGCTTCGGCCTCCCAGAGTGCTGGGATTACAGGCGTGAGCCACCGCACCTGGCCAGAATATATTTTCTTAGCCTAGCATCTATGGACATGGATCAGGCCCAGTTTCTGAAAATGTATTGTTTGTGGTTTGGGACGCTATTCTGGGGGAATGAATCCATAGTCTTCATTGGCACCTCAAAGGTTGTCCAACATCCAAGAACCATGGTCTCAGAAAGATAAGCTACTCTAATGGCTTCTGGTCCAAGACCTTTGCATAGCACATAAATCATGCATTGTTTAGCCAGGTAAATAAGAGATATCAATTAAGTCTGGAGATCATCAGTATGAATGGCCACTCAAGGATTACGGAGCAGGAAGACCACTGAGGTCCTGATTCTCTCTACTAACGAACACTCCCTGTCTTCGGGAGTGTACACCATCTCCTCCTAATACTGGTATTTCTTTACTGTTGGATTCAATCTGGAGTTAAAAGGAGGTGAGGAGGTGAAT
The DNA here is from genome assembly GCF_006542625.1 of Nomascus leucogenys. Lineage (NCBI taxonomy): Eukaryota > Metazoa > Chordata > Mammalia > Primates > Hylobatidae > Nomascus > Nomascus leucogenys. Next base: position 39,070,926 of record NC_044400.1, read on the forward strand.
GGATATTGCCACAATAGGGGAGAAGGTGAACAAATGCAAAGGTTTAAAATAAAAACTTGGGAGAGGGGCTCCTCTTTAAAAGCCATTGTTTTTACAATTCCACTAAGTTCTGGAATTGTAAATTACAAGCTGCAGTTTTCCCAGAAGCACATACTCAGGCAGGGAGTTTATACATTTCAAATATTTTCCTAAAGTATCTGAGTTCTACTAAACTTTGACTAACTGCACTAATTCTAATCAGTAAAGTCTTGAGAGATTCCTGAAAAGTGTATTGTGCTGCAGGAAAAAAAAAATGTTCCTACCGATGGACATACACACGCGCACACAGAGTTCTACATTACACATTTGGCATCTCCTAAAAATGACTTTCTTTCCCTAAAAATGACTTTCTTTCCCTAAAAATGGTATTTTAATAGAGTGACATCAACCCATGTCTACTACTAACATACTACATATGCACTTTAAAGACTAAGAGTGAATTTGGCCTAAAATTCACAATATTTACATAATTACCCCACTTAGAAGATACTTACATCTGATTACATATGATTTTATAAAAAAAGGAAACTGAAATTTAAATAGCAGGCTGAAGATTAGAGGCCTGGATTTCTAATCAAATTCTGCCCTTTTATGAATTATAGAATCAAAATGTGGTTCATTTATCATTAAATAACTACTGAGCACAAATACATTTTATAGGTTGGCTAGAGAATTCTTGCATCTGTGAGCAACAGCCAGCCACACGCTAACACATACTAGGCTTTCATCTGTATCTGTGTCTTTATTATAAGACACGGGGCATTAATTTGGAAGAGCTGATATTTTTTGGTATTTCCAGTAAAACGATGCAAACCTTTTCATTCTGCACTGACAGATAACATTAAACATTTCATAATTCTTCTTGTCACAGCCTTTTTTATGGAAGGTCAAAAACTGGATTTTAAATGAAACAGACAGGACTTAATTTAAATGCACAGGGAGTAGAAAATGTTAGCAGATGGACAAGCCTGGCAATTTGCTGTCAGCAGCTGAAACAGCACATTCCGAGCTTAGTTCTGGTAAGACAGCAAGACCAGTCCTGGCTGTTCCCAATACATCAATAAGGAAAGTGAGCTTAGCATAGGACACTTCATCTTCATCCTTGATGCAACAGTCTTGGAAGGTACGAGGGGAAAAAGGACAAATTCTCTGGGGTTACATACCACATTCTTATAGAAAAAATAGAGAATCATGTTGGAAAGCCGTGTATAACACCAGTGTCCATGGACAAGAAGGAGCTTGCTGAGATGTTTGAACTGAGAAACGGCAAAGTCACTGGCCATCACAGCCTGCAGATGCAATGGGGAGAGAATGCCATCCTGAGTGATCAAACATGTTAGAACAGACACAGCACAATTCTTGGGAAACCCTAGGCCTCATATTCTACCTTCTTCTGACTGCATTTGTTCCATACATGAATGAAAATCAGTTTTTTGGATTATGAGCTTTTATCTGAATTTTGTGCCTAAAATACCATCCAACACACACACACACACACACGCACGTGTGCACAAATAGGACGCTCCCACTTCCTTCCTTCTCCTCTCATATCCTCTTCTCTCCCTTTTTTTTCCTCCCTCTCCTGCCTCAAGATCTTTAGGTCCTTCATTCAAATCCTTAGTAGCTTCTTCAGAGTCAGAATTTACGCAGCCATTGCAGGACTAAAATATATATTCCTGTGATTTTAGATGAGCTCTATTTTTAACAAGTGAATAATACAGCTAAAATTACCCAGGAAAATGCTATAATACTCACCTAGTAAAAAAAATCAATGAATGGATAGGTAAACTTCCCGTCTCCCACTCCTCAGCTAGCCACACACAGCCTCACTCTGCCACAGAGAATTTATCATGGAGAATGCTGCCTTTGGATGGTCGAGGCCACAGAACTTGGGTGCACAATATCCACTCACCTGCATGCCTTCTTGACCTGAGACCCCTATCCCAATGTCTGCCACTTGTATCATGCTGACATCATTGGCACCATCACCTTCATGAGGCAGAAAAAAAGGAGAGAAACATATGAGGAGTAAAGAAAGGGTGTAAATGTTGCAAATCAATAGGGGCAGCTCAAGTGAACACATAAATCCTTCAAAGTTCATCCCATTCTGCAAGTTTCCTGGAAGTAAGTGAAACAGAAATGAAGTGGCATCCCACTGCCATCAGGAAGAATTCCAAACTCAACACTGCTTTAAACTCCTTCACGCTATGGCACCTACCCAGACTGATCTTGTTTTTCATGTCACTCATGCTACTTTCAACTCTCCAGATACACCCTTCTCCCTGTAGCCACGCACGTGATACCAACACGGTCCTGATCACCCCCAGCTCACTTTTCTGGATTTCAATTTTTTCTTGCTCTCAGCTTAGATGTCATTTCCTCTGGGAAATCCTTCTCATACTTTTTTAAAGATCAGATGCCCTTTCATAAGGCTTTAGCACCACCCTATGTATCTCTAGCACACCCATCACACAGTATCATGGCTGCATACAGACTTACTGGTCTCCCCCAACACAGGAAGCTTCTTAGGAGGAGGTACCGCATTCCTGCTGGTAATGAACAATTGATCACCAACAATTCACCTGTTTTTCAGTAAAGGTATACTGGTTTTCCTTGGAAATTCTTAGTTTATGTGGTTTGTTAGGGTAAACTGAAACCTCCATATTTATAGGTAAGCAAGTGACGCAGATCTGTACAATCAGCATCTTCTATTCCCTGGCCCCAGTAACTGGTTCAGAGATGGACATATGACTCCAATTAATTAATATTATTATAAGTTATAATTGTTATATATTATATAATGCATGATATAAATTATAAGTGTTATATATAATTTATATGATAAATATAATTATAATGTAATAAATTATAATTATGTTATCTGTAATTATAAATCCAGGAGTTTTTGCTTCGGAAACATCTGGATCCATAAGCTTGAATAATTCATTTATTTATCCGTTTATTCAACAAGATAATTGAACAAAATTCCACCTTAATCCTGAAACTTTACTGCAGCAATCTGAAAAGTGATGCTATCTTTTCACCCAAGTTGTTAATAGGATAGGATGGAAACCCAGGAGTTTTAGGGGAAAAGTTACCTGAGACTGGAAGCAGTCCAGAGGGAAAACAGACACTGAAAGAGAGAGCTGATACGCCAAGTCCTCATATCATATCCTCTTAACATTGGAGTCTCGGAGATCTTAATCTCATACTACAATTCTCTTCAGTTATACTCATTCTTTGGTGTCAAGGCTTTGATATCCACTAGAGTCTTTTTTTAAAATTTTATTTTATTTCTTTTTTTTTTTTTTTTTTCGAGACAGAATCTTTCTCTGTCTCCTAGGCTGGAATGCAGTGGCACAATCTCAGCTCACTGCAACCTCTGCTTCCCGGGTACAAGTGACTATTTGCCTCAGCTTCCCTAGCAGCTGGGATTACAGGATCCCACCACCATGCCCGGCCAAGTTTCGTATTTGCAATAGAGGTGGAGTTTCACCATGTTGGCCAGGCTGATCTCGAACTCCTGACCTCAAGTGATCCACCCAACTCGGCCTCCCAAAGTGCTGGGATTACAGGTGTGAGCCACTGTACCCGGCCTGATATCCACTAGACTTCTGATTCTCAAATTTATATCTCTAGCCAATTTCTTATTCCTAAATTCCAGACTTTTATTCTCACTTCCTACCTGACATCACCGCTTAGATATTTAATGTCCTTTTCAAACTTCACATGAGTTAAGACCCAATTCCCAGTTTCCCCTGCCTCTATCTCAGTAAATGGCAGCTCTGTTCTTTCTGTTCTTAGACATAACTTTGGCGTTCCCTTTCACAACTCTTTCTCTCATGTAACATATCCAATATGCCAGCAAATGTCTCCGGGTCTTTTTTCAGACCATGCCCATTTTTCAGACCATGCCCATTATCTGACCACGTCCCAACCCTTCCTTTGCTCCCAGCTGTGCCCAAGCTGCCATCATCTGTTGCTGAATTATTCCAACTGATTTCATATGTCTTTGCAGTCCAACAATTACTCTGACAGAACAGCCAAATGATCATTTTAAATTTAAGGCAAATCATGTCTCACTTCTGCTCAAAATCCTTCAATGGCTCCCTAATTTTATAATGTCCTCTAAGACCCTATGTGATCTGGCCCTCTGCTGCTTCTCTGACCTTTAATAACCTGCAGAAAACGCCTCCCTTTGCTTAACCGGCTTTGTCCTCTGACACACCAAACATGGTTCCCCTCATGGCTTTCATTTTCACTGTCTTCTCTTCCAGAAATGTTCTTCCCCATGTCTCACATGGCCCTTTATGATTTCCTTCATGTCTCTGCTCACAGTCAACCTTAGCAGTGAGACCTTCTTTGAAAATCGTATTTAAAAGAGCAGCCCCAGCCCATCTCCAGTGCTTTACATCTCCTCATTCCACTTTATTTTTTCAATAGTACTTATCACTATCTGATTCCTTACAGATTTATGCTTTGTTTTACTGTATGCCTTCCTACTAGATGTAAATTCCTTGTAAAAAGGTAGTTTGTCAATTTTATATACTCTTGTATCTCCATTCCTTAGAAAAATGCCTGGTACAATAAAGGCACTTGATAAATATTTGTGTGGAATGGATAAATAAATGAATTCTCATGTCCTTGAATTTAGCTTTCCTGAAGGTAGAACACATGGATTTTTCAGTTCTGTGACTCAGTTTATTACTTGATTTAAGCTTGCTGATTTGGGGGTCTGACACTAAACTAAGAAGTCTGGACTATTATACTGTTTACCATGTCACATCCCTACTATCTGGTTCACAGAAGGTGCTCAAATAGGTGATGGAGGAAGGTACTCAAATAGGTGATGGGAAGAAGTGAATGTGGTACAGAAAAAGGGAGGAGGAAAATGGAAGGAACAGTGGGGGAGGAAAGAGACAGAAGGATCGGCATCTGGTGTGGTGTGAAAGGGAGAAGAGCAGGACTCAGATTCATCCTCACTCACCAATAGCAAGGGTCATCACCTGGAGATGGCTGCGGACCAGTTTCACCACTTCACTTTTCTGCAGCGGTGTGGCTCGGCAGCAGACCACAGCTTGACACCAAGATGTCAGTTCCAGGAACTGCTTTTGTAGACTTTCTTGCAGGGCAAACTCCAGGGTCTTCCCAGTGATAATGAGTCCAGCTCGTAACCCTGAGTCCTGGGGGACAGGAGGCTGAAGTAAATCTACACTTAATGACACTTGCTCTGGCAGGGCTTGAGTTTTCTTCTGAAGTTCTTTCAAAATTGTGCTCATCAGCATCCCACAGGCATCCTTGAAACAAGAGGCAAAAGTGGTTAGCCTCCAGGCTCCCTTGGTGCCAGAACCAGTTACCTTTTTTATTGTCATTTTTTAGCAATTGCTGAATCAAGAAAACCTCAAATAATGAATAACTGATTATTTTCAAAGATTTTACGAGTCTTCCGCAGAGAGTTCTGTGTGTATGTGGGGATGGGTTAAAAGGAGGGGGAACATCTCACCTGTATTTCTTATAAAGAAATAGCTGTGAAATTTCTTCATGTGTGCAATTTGCCTTCTTGAACAGTGAATCCCAAGAGTCCTCTGGTCTCATTCTGCCGATTATTAGCTGCTTGACCTTGGGCAAACTATTTAACCTCTCTAAGCCTTAACTTTCTCATTAAAAATATGCAAATATTATTTCCATCATAATGTTGTTGTGAGGATTAAGCGAAATAATACATGCAAAACTCCTAGGGTAAGGCACGACACATGGCAGGCATTTGAAATAGTAATTATTGTTTTTATCTTTTTTTTGATTCAACGTTTTCATTCACTCACTAAGTAATGAGAAACTATATATTAGAAAACATTCTAAGAGCTACACCAATAAACATGAAAATTCCTGCCCTCATGGCACTTGCATTCTGGCCAGGATGTTCTTTGTGGTACTTATCATGTCTCGTTTGCTTACATCCTCACTCCACACTAGTTAGGAAGTTCTTTAAAGGCAGGTATCACTTTTAGTTTACTTTTGAAGCCTTCGTGAGGCTTGAAAGAGGACCACATCAGGTACTCAGTAAACATTCACTGAATGAATTCTACTCAAGAAGATGAACAATAAGCTTATCCAGAAATTACTGTGTCAAGTGACCACTAAGAACAAATTCCAAATCCAGAAGCAGTGAATTTAAGTTTAGTTTATATGCTAAGTCTGAAATAGTTTATTCGTGAAAGAGCTCTCCCTCAGAGCTTGTTTGCTTTGATTTTAAATGCTGTTTCATCAAGCATTTCTCAACCTATAACAAAATAAGAAAAGCAAGGAAGAAGTAGATGTGGATATGTGAGCACGAAACAGCACAAAAACTATAAACACTCTTGTGGAGTGTTGACAGGGCTCCATTTTAGGAATGAATTTGATCCCATACACCTCCAAAGCCCTTAAGGACAAGTATACGAAGATGAATCAGATATGCTCATACAGCTCATTGCATCAGAGTAAAAATTATTTTTAAAACTCTTCTGGAGTTTGGTTAAATTAAAACGGCACATTTAGAAAGTAACATGCCTCGCAATTACTGAAAACATTAATATCAGATTGTGTTTAAGGTATTGTAATTGAAAGAATACAGCTGCAATACCATACAATAATATAAATATAGTCTTTGTGGCACCGATATGCCTACAGTATACAGAATACGGTCTGTGTGGATATTCTCCAAAATATGATTTTAAATTGTAGTTTTATGATTATAAATTGATTATAAAGGGTTTTGTACTCTTCTATTTATTTGAGTATGTGTTTAGGTCTTACAAATTAACTATTTTTTTCATTTTAAAAATAATAGAAATATGCATACACACACACAGCTAATCTTCATTATCTGTGGATTCCACATTTGTGAATTCTCCTGCTTGATAAACTTTATCTGTAATTTCACAATACTTGAGGTGCTTTTGTGGTTACATGTCACAGAGTGACATTTGAGTGTCACATGCATAGAGTGACATTTAAGTCATGGGATATGCCCATTCCCAGCTGAAGCTGAACACCATGATGCCTTCTTTTGCCAGTTCTCAAACTGTAGCAAAGTCTTCTTTTCATGGGCTATTTGGTGCCATATTTTTTGCATCTTTCTGCTTTTTGTCAGTGATTTTGCTGTTTAAAATGACTCCCAATCATGGGCTGCAGTGTTTCCAAGCAAAAAAGGCTGTGATGTGTCCTATGGGGGGAACTTACCCATGTCAGATAAGCTTTGTTTCGGTATAAGTTACAGTCTGTTGGCAATGCATTTAACGTTAATGAATCATTAATATGCATATTAAATAAGGTACATTTCAGAAGAAACAAGGTCATGTATTGATTGTTGACAGTATGTTGTAGTTAGAGGAAGCTAACTTTGTATCTCCTCTAAAAGCAGTGGTCAGTGTTTGCTAATTCAGAGCTCGAGGCAACTACATAAGCTATAACTCTACAGATAAGGAGAATCAACTGTTTATATGTAATATGTAATATATAATTAGAAAATATACTGAAATAGGAATCAGAAAATTTAAAGTTTAGTAATCAGCTGTACTTAGAGAAATCACGAGCATTTGGAGTCTCAGGTTATAAAACAGATAATTTATCTTCTATGTCTATTTGTTGTAATTGTCAAATGAGATCAGGTATGGAAAGCCTTTCTGTAGATTCTAATATAAATTATGAAGATAGAAAGTTACCAATCTGAGGAGAAAAATTTAAATGAAATTACAAAAATAAAACTTAAAAAATTAAATGACCAATCCTGAAAGGCCTTTGTATATTCCAATGCAGTAACTAGTTACAAACAGGATATGACTATATTAAAACAAATGAAGAAAAAAAACTTTTATGAGAGTAAAAGGTAAAGTTTGTAACTGGCAACACTTAAATCTAATTTGTAAATTGAAGAACAAGGTTGATGGAAATTTGTAAAGATGACACAAAAGTGACTTCAGACATTCCACTGGCTGCCACATTGCCTACTTAGAATGTTACAGGAGCAATTCCTTCACTAAGTGACACACTGGGCTCCATGATCTTCAAGTCCTTTTAAACTCTTAGTGATTCCTGAGGGACTAAGAGTGTGAGGGGGAAAGAAAAGAGTTAAATACTAGTGACTGAGCCCATACTATGTGCCTGGCTTTTTATTTTGAGTCGTAATAAAACTAAATTAATTATGTTTGTTTATTCTGTTTAGTTATTTGGAAAATTCACACATGTGGAATAGCTATCGATAGCAAAAAAGTTATACTCCGTAAATACTTCTTGAATTGATAGTTTTAAATGCCTTTAAACATAAGATAAATTGTGTATTTATAAATAATTTTTTTATGTATATAAATTTAAGGGTACAAGTGTAATTTTTTTACATGGATATATTGCATTATAAATGAATTTCACAATCCTAAAGATTTTACTGTTCGCAACAATCTCTATTTTTCTTTTTTAATGCTTACTGAACCCCTCTCATTTCATAGGAACCGCATTAAACAATTTATATTTTTTCATTTAATGCTCACAAAAACCCCATTAAACAGTCATTACTCTCCCATTACAAGTAAAGAAAAAGCGGCACAGCAGAGTAAGTAACTCGTTAGGCCAAGAATTTGACCGCTAGTCTTACCAACCACCTAGGCTACATTCTTTTGGTGACTGAAATGACTCAGCATTTTCTTGTGTTCTGCCCCCTGCAGCTACTGGGAGTTGGCTGGTGGTTGTGGTTATGGGTCACTGGGCCACCGTAAAGGAGAACCCGCTCTATTTTTCCCTTTTCTCAAAATGTACCATTTAGCTGAGTGCTGGTTGAGGCCCGACCATAAAAACATGCTAACCAGGCCGGGCGCGGCGGCTCACGCCTGTAATCCCAGCACTTTGGGAGGCCGAGGTGGGCGGATCACGAGGTCATGAGATCGAGACCATCCTGGCTAACACGGTGAAACCCCCTCTCTACTAAAAATACAAAAAATTAGCCGGGCATGGTGGCGGCGCCTGTAGTCCCAGCTACTCGGAGAGGCTGAGGCAGGAGAATGGCGTGAACCCGGGAGGTGGAGCTTGCAGTGAGCTGAGATTGCGCCACTGCACTCCAGCCTGGGCGACAGAGCGAGACTCCGTCTCAAAACAAACAAACAAACAAACAAACAAACAAACACATGTTAACCAGTCATGGCAGCCTTGAGCAGGCAAAGCTCAAGAAGTGATCCTGAAGAAAAGCTCCACAAGATCTCAAAGAAGGCAGACTGCAGTGATGGGATTGATATCACTGATGAAGTCTGACTGCTGGAGAAGAACGGGAGGAAGTTTTTCAAGAAAAATAAACAATGTGCACAAATCTTGGAGGGTATCACTACACTGGAAGGCTTCTGAGAAAAATAAAACCCTTATTTATCTGATTAAACATTGGTGTTAGAGATTAGCGGGAGGCAAAAATAGAACAAACTGGGCTGAGTCAAAGCCTCTTAAATTCCTTCTCTTTTAAAAAATGACATTTTCCTCTTCCCTTAAACAGTTCTTCAAACTTATGATATTCTCGGGAGCGCTACCTAGGAATTACCACAAGAGGGCATGATTTCCCTAAGAGTCTATTTTTAGAATTGCCATTAAAAAAAAATTTAATAATTTATTCACCTGATTTCAATAAAAACTATCACTTTTTCTCATCTTGAAAGGGAGGTAGATTCCTGTCTCAGGACTTGATATATTTTCTCATTTTGGGCTAAGTCCTGTCAGATCCCTGGTAATCCAGTGTGGAGGGGGGGAAGCAAATAAAAAAAAAAAAACTTTCTTCTAATGCCTTTATTCAGCAATGATTCCTCTGAATCATTATAATTTTCCATCAAGCCTTTAGGAGAACTATGACACCCTTCCAAGCACAAGGTAGGTTTCTGGATAGAAAAAATTATCAAGAAGCTAATGGTTGCTGGCTGGGGCACAGTGGCTCATCCCATAATCCCAGCACTTTGGGAGGCCAAAGCAGGCGGATCACTTGAGGTCAAGAGTTCAAGACCAGCCTGGCCAACATGGTGAAACCCAGTCTCTACTAAAAATACAAAAATTAGCCAGGTGTGGTGGCCGATGCCTGTAATCCCAGCTACTTGAGAGGCTGAAGCAGAATTGCTTGAACCTGGGAGGTGGAGGTTGCAGTGAGCCAAGATACGCACCACTGCACTCCAGCCTGGGTGACAGAGCAAGATTCTGTCTCAAAAACAAAACAAAACAAACAAACAACAAAAGAAGCTAATGGTTGCTCTTTCGTTTTGTTTTTTATCCTTGCATACATCAAATCTCAAATGTTCCAATGGCTTTGAAAATACAGAAGAACCGATTTAATCTCAATATACGCACTTTACTTTGGGTATTGAGGATAAAAAGCTTGTCATCTGGCTCTAGTAGTTTGCATGCATAAGCTATGTTGACAGCTGTCTCCTGCTTGTCCCCTGTCAGCATCCAGATCTTGATGCCTGCTTTGTGAAGAGCTTCTATAGATTCAGGGACTCCCTCCTGCAGACGGTCTTCAATGCCAGTAGCACCTAAAAAATAACCAAAGTGCAATAGGACTTGTAAGAAACCAAAGCCAGCTGAAGCTCAGCTAGTCTACAGTTGAGTCATATCTGTTAGCCAACTCAACCCTACACTATATAAACTGCCCAGCTGCCTCGGGAGAGTCAAAGGAGGTTTGACGACCCAGACCAAAATTATGTGCAATGTAATATTTTGGGAAGGAAGCCTCAGGGATCAATGGATTTATCAAACTTACTTGTTCTCCGTTTGGCTAGATTTCTTATCTGTAAATTGAAGGGATTTGAGTCAATTATTTATGCAACCTTACACTACAATTTTGTAATTCTATGATATTCCCAAGGATAAAGGCGGGATTTTATTTTTATTTTTATAGATTTAGGGGGTACGAACGCAGTTTTGTTACACTGATATCTTGTGTAGGGGTGAAATCTGGGCTCTCAGTGTACCCATCATGCAGACAGTGTAAATTGTACCTGTTCGGTAATTTCTCATCCCTTGCTCCCTGAGCTATCCTCCCACTTTTCTGAGTCTCCAATGTCTACTATTTCATTTTCCATGTCCATGTGTACATGTTATTTAGCTCTCACTTGTAAGTGAGAACATGTGGTACTTGACTTTCTGTTTCTGGGTTATTTCACTTAAGATAATGGCATCCAGTTTCATCCATGTTGCTGCAAAAGACACAATTTCATTCTTTTTTATGGCTGAGTGGGATTCCATAGTGTGTATATGTGTGTGTGTGTGTGTGTGTGTGTGTGTGTGTATATATATAATATCACATTTTCTTTAATCGTTTGTTGGTGGACACTTAGATATCTGATTCTGTGACTTTGCTCTTGTGAACAGTGCTGTGATAAGCCTATGATTGCAGGTATTTTTTTGATACAATGATTTCTTTTCCTTTGGGTGGATACCCAGTAGTGGGATTGTTGGATTGAAGGGTAATTCCATTTTCAGTTCTTTGAGAATCTCCATACTGTTTTCCATAGAGGTTGTACTAATTTACTTTCCAACCAGCAATATATAAGTGTTCCCTTTTCTCTGCATCCTTGCCAACATCTGTTGTTTTCTGACGTTTTAATAGCCATTCTGACTGGCGTAAGATGGTATCTTATTGTAGTTTTAATGTGTATTTGTCTGCATCTGATAACTAGTGGTGTTGAGCATTGTTCCATGTTTCTTGGCCACTTGTTGTTGTCTTCTTCAGAAAAATGTCTGTTCATGTCCTTTAAAGGGCAGGCTTTTAAAGAATGCTCCTGCCAGTAAGATGCAATGTCTATTTGCAGTGTTCTTTTATAGATCTACAGTTCCCTTTTCTGAAACAACTGGGGCCATATGTGTTTTGGAATTCAAACATTTTTCAGATATTAAAAAAGTAATATGGTGCACATACCATATTCTATAATACTTGGTAATCAAGCATATTAATATTTCTGAAGGAAAACTGACAAATGTTCACATAAATTAGGATAATAAGGAACTATAAATAGTCTTATATCAAATCAGGCATGATTTTTCTGCCAAATGAGTTTTGGCACTAAACCCATGGAGCATTTTTGATTTGGGAATCGCAGATGAGGAAATGTGGACCTATGCTACTTACACTGTCACAGAGAACTCACTTAGGGCAGGCATCACTGTTGTCTTTGCTAGATACTAAGTTAGGTCAATGTTTTCCTCCTAAATAGAGGAATGGAGCTCAGAAGCTGGTATCTTGGTATATCAGAGCTTATATTAGAATCTAGACCTCCAGACTCTAAGACAGTGCTTCTCAAACTCGACCGCCTTTAGCATCACTTTAGGGAGCTTTAAAAAATTCCAGTGCCCAAGCCACACAACAGATCACTTTAATCAGAATCTCAGGGGAAGCGCTTCAGATAATTCTAAGATGCAGCTTAATCCAAGACAAGGGGGGTCTGTTGTGCAATTTTAGTTGAAATCAGGAAGAGAAGAAAAATAAATCTCCTTAGTCCAGTAGCAGGTGCAGGATAAAAAGCTTGGAGCCAGGCAAACATCAGTTCCATGTTTGGTTAATGAGCAACTGTCAGCTACTGGCATGTGACATTGAACAAGTCATTGAACTGCTCTGTGCCCCAAATTTCCTCTATATAAGATAGAGATTTGTTGTGAGAATTCAAAAAAAGAGATAACACATATTAAGCACCTTATCCAATGTCTGACAAGAAACTCTATTCTTGATATTTATCTTTATTTGAACCAAGATATTTATTGGAACATTTACTTGACTTTGTAGTCTATGTTAAGTGTTGCATTTTACATGATCTTCTTGGGGTGACCATCCTGACCCCATCACAAGTGAAGTCTAGTTCACTGCAGTGGACAACAGAATAGAATGGATTGGAAGTTGGATAGAGATCAGACTGGACAGGGTAGGCAGAACCATATATGTTTATTAGATAACAATGGAAGAAAATAACCCTTATTCAGAGATATCCAGTGTTTTTCAAAATCCTCCATTCAGGCAATACAACATAATTCACCTACCAAGTAATGTAAGTTTGTTCTCCAACCTTATGGCAGATTCAAGTAGTAATTCTTCCCTGTTGTCAATGCTGGTTTCAGCTAAAAAATGATTCCTCAGCCACTCTGCATATTCAGTGTCACTCATGACCTATGGGAAGAATTAAAAGAGAGGTATGAAGCAAGCCATATGATCTTGTGGGAATACCAGGACTGACCTCTGGCAAAATATCAAACCATCAACTTGTTTTACATATTCCTCCCTCTGGGCACAGCCATGTCAGATTCATATCCTCACACCACCTGGACACTAGCTTCCCAAATTTTGTGGTCAGACTAGTGCAACAGTGATGATGGATGACCCTTTACCTCAGCATCTCTGGAAATTCTAGGCACCATATATGATGACAGTGGGTTAATGTCGTTAATTAAATCAGAAAGCATGCAGTTGGGAGTGGCCTCCAATTGACAGTTAAGTCCAGTTTGATTCTAATGGTGCAGTTGAGAAAGTGGCATCAGGGCTGTTTAGTTTGAAGGATTCTGTAACCAGCAGCACCTTTCACATCTTTTGATGGTTTTTTTTTTTTTTTTGGTTTTGTTTTGTTTTGTTTTTGTTTTTGAGACAGAGTCTCGCTCTGGCCCAGGCTGGAGTGCAGTGGCGTGATCTTGGCTCACTACAAGCTCTGCCTCCCAGGTTCACGCCATTCTCCTTTGATGGCCATTTTATGTGGTTAATGAATGGTAAAAAGAGAAGGGCCCTATGGGTGAAACAAGTCTGATTCCAAACAAAAATTAAATGAAATTCCTGGAGAATTGATCAATGATATATTTTCCTTTGTCTTTAGGTTGCCATAGAAGGAGAAATCTACATTTCAGTTTTTATAAAGCAGAGTGGAGTAAAGCGGGTGAGGCAATTCCCCTCTCTGTCTACTTATTCTTGCCCACAGGTCATTCGATTTGAGAGAATCTGACACCTGTTGGGCTACATTTTAATCAAGGGCAGGATCATTCAATTGAAAAGGCAGAGTTGGTTTGATCTTGAACTCTCCATTCTTCCTTTAACTGTGTGTGGGGCAGGCTTTTTGTTTTTGGTTTTGTTTTGTTTTGAGACGGAGTTTTGCTCTGTCGTCCAGGCTGGAGTGCAGTGGCGCAATCTCAGTTCACTGCAACCTCTGCCTCCCAGGTTCAAGCAATTCTCCTGTATCAGCCTCCTGAGTAGCTGGGATTACAGGCATGCACCACCAGATCTGGCTAATTTTTGTGTTTTTAGTAGAGACGGGGTTTCACCATGTTAGCCAGGCTGATCTTGAACTCCTGACCTCAGGTGATCCACCTGCTTCAGCCTCCTGATTACGGGCATGAGCTACTGTGCCCAGCCATCAGACTTTTGATTCCTTATGCAGCTGGTTGACTGAGTTCCTTGGGGTCTACAACAGATCCCACTTTCCCTAATGCAGCTCCCACGAACTAAACCTTGGGTAAGAAATGAAAAGTTCCGGTGAGAACGTCCCTCAAATAATTTATTGGAGCTCCATCTTCTTTCTTACTAAACTTTTGTTTAGAAAGGATATGCTATGTACCAAAATCATTCTCAATAAAGAATAATCAATACTGAGATAATATCTAGGATATTTACCTGGATTTACATATAAAGACTTACGGGCACACAAGAAAAGAGTATTAAGAACTTATAATGAAAAAATTAAGGCTGATCTGTGCCCTCATTCTTTCCAAAGCAGATTTAATGCTGTAAGACAGAGCGATCAACATTTTCAAAGTCCTGGGAGAAAGAAAGTAAGATCCAGAGATTTTTGCTCCCAGCCAAACAACTGTTTACATATAAAGGCACTCACACACATATTGAAACATGCAAGAACTTAGAGAATGTAACTTTCAGGGATCCTTGTAGCAAAATACTTTGAACAAACTTCAACCAACCAATATATGCAACAGAGAAGGTAAAAAGAGAGCCAGTGTCCAGGGAACCTTCCCCAGTGCCTGGATTAGGGTTTGCTACATGCTGGTTTTCAGTCAATGATAGTTAAACAAGGGAAAAAACAAAAAAGATGGAGCGCACTAAGCAGTCTCACCTTTTTTGCTATACATAAAGTACGAAGGCCTTGTTTGGCATAGTCATCCAAGTGCTTCTGGGTTTTCTCCCTTATTATCATCTGCTGTTTTTCCAGACTTGCTCCATCTGAAATAATAGACAAGACACTTGAGTCCCTACCAGTCTGCCAAATTACAGAAATACTGTTTAAAACAGTAATAGTTTAATCCATACTAAACAAACAAAAAGACTTCTGGTTTTGAATCCCAAATGGGTATCTGTAAAAGGGACCACTCAGAATAAATCTTTCCCTCGTTTCTTTCCCCTTGGGCAGAGGAAAGTACAAGAACCTGATACAAACACTGTTCCCAAATCATCAATAACGACAGTAACATAACTATAATGCTGCTAGCTGACATTTATTGGGCACTTTCCATTTGCTAGGCACTTGGCCAAAGGCTCTTCATACATTGCATGTAGTATGCCATTAAACCTTTCAGGAACCTGTAAAGGAGATACTCTAAGACCTATTGAGCTGAAGACTTAGGCGCAGAATAGCTTAGCTAACTTTATCAAGACCCAGCTAATGATGGAGTTCACCTTTGAACTCAGATCTGGGTAGCCCCAAAACTTACTTGCTTTCCCATCAAATCCTAGGCAGCTTCCCCCTACTTCACCAAATGCGATTAGTCCCCAAATATCTATTTCTTTGCCTTTATAAAGCCATCAAGTATGGTCTTTTAATCTCTGAGCTTTTCAAATCACTACTATTTCACTTTTGTATAAACTTACCTGGGGAAGCCACTGACAGTAACTCCATGATCACAGAATCAGCGCCCTTCGTATACACCACAACTTGATTGGAAAGGGGGTGCCGGACCACAACAGACATTCTTTTTCTTACTGAGTCAAAGGGCAGGATGTGTAGGAGTTGAAATGTTAATGGTCCCAAAGCAGCAAAGTCCACCATGACCTGCTCTGGTGTCCGAGACTGTAAAGTGCATTGGTAAGCCCTGGCAGCGTACACTAAGGCTGCTTCATCTGGGCTCTCGGCCTCATAACACAGGTTGCAAGCCAATGGCTGTCCAGGGAGGGACTCTGCCTTGCCATTCAGGAGGCCTGCATCACTGTGTTGTTTCTCTGTTTCTGTGCAGCAAGCTGAGCTACTGGAGCACTGGGGGCTCTTGCACACCTGGGAGACCTCTTCCTCCACAGGTGAAGCTGGTTTCATTCGACTAAAGAGAGGGAGTTTGCTCACAAAGGTGTTTGGAACTCCAGAAGATGGCTCCTTCCCACTGTTAAGCGATGGCGAACTTGATCTTCGGACCGACCATCTCTGGAAAAGACTTTTAATCTCTTCCAAAGACTTAATGGGCAACCCCCCCAGTGAAGGGTGTCTGATCTATGAAAGACAATTTAGAAAGGTTTCAATACAGTCAAAAGCAGTTTATAACAACTTTGAAGGCAAACTGGAAATAAATTAAATATAAAAAGAGTTACCACTCACTTAAATAGCTAGCAGCCCATTCCCTATTTACAACCACCATGGAAAATATTAATACAAATAAAAATTTGTTTTTAAATAAATATTCAGATAATTTGATTTTTATTAATATTTTTAATATTTATGTAATACTTTGCTAATATTTTAATAATATTAAAATGAATGACATACATTTCTACAATCATTTAGAAAGAAATTTGACAACTGATAATAAAAGACATAAAATGTTAATATTGCTAGCAGTGGACATCCTTCAGCAATTTTTTTTCTAAAGAAATAACTCGAAATACAGGAATTCCATAATCTTAATTGTGTGTATCCTAACCATAACAATTTTAAAATTATAAGCAAATTAAGTATTCAGTAACAGCAAAATAGACACATCTTGAAAGGTTATATAACATTTAAAAATAAAGCTTATAAATTCTATAGGGCAATACTGAAAAAGCTATGAGACTAGTGTAAAAAAAGTAACAAGTAGTAATATATATAACAAAAACAGCAGAAGAAAGCAAATCAAAAGATTAACAAAATGTATTTTTCTCTTCTATTTTCCAGATTCTACAAAAGTTTGTTACTTTGAATTTTCTTTTAAATGGACCAGTAAGCAAAGTAGCTTCATCAAGAAGAGTTATCAATATCATAATGTGGATTTGAATTTCTATTTTCATAGAACTTTTTCTTATTCGTACCCTGGTTTCTCTTAAATCTTAACTTTTATCAGTGATTAAACCGAGAAATTCACATTAATCATGGAAGGCCAGTTAACTGGATGGAAAAATTTTCTCATTCAGAAATGCTCAATAAATGAAAAAGGTTTCCTCTAAAAATAACTAATTTTATAATAATTTGAAGGTCTTATGCTAGTTGATTTTCAAACTTATCAGCAACTCAGAAATGAAGAGTAAAACACAATCACAGATGAGGTTTCTGTATCTCACATGAATGCTGATTAGCTACTTATTCACTGCCCTTCTATCATTACTTTGAAATACCATGAGGCTTAGACTCTCATATGCTTCAGAGATTGTCTTTCAAGCAGTAGAATATTATATTCTTCAAGAATAAGGCAATAATATTTCTTAAAAGGAGAACACCAAAAGATGCTTACTTTGGAAACAGATTTATTAGAAAAATATTTCTGGGAGAAAGGAACAGCCTTCGTTATGTAACTGCACAATCACTTTTTCAAAGAGCAACTTCCTAGGCAAAGCCTTGTAAAAATAAAGTTCCTGATGAAGCTCAACTTAATTGGAAGGAAATTGTTTTTATGTTAAAGTTGACCATCTCTGAAGCTGCCAAAAGAAAATGGTCTGATGGAAAATTAAATTAAATTGGGTTGTGCTGCAAATTGAATTTTAAGTGAGTAAAAGGTGAGATAGTTATACACAAGGAGGCTAGCACAGTAAGTGGTGAATCACCAGCCCGTTAAACAAGTTTTCCTCCTCACTGAAAATGAATTTTCTATGAATTCTAAGCTACAGACAGACTTTAAAAATCTAGCTTTTTTTGGCCACGTGTGGTGGCTCATGCTTGTAATCCCAGCACTCTGGGAGGCTGAGACAGGCGGATCACCTGAGGTCAGGAGTTCGAGACCAGCCTGGCCAACATGGTGAAACCCTGTCTCTACTAAAACTACAAAAATTAGCCAGGCATGGTTGTGGGTGCCTATAATCCCAGCTACTCAGGAGGCTGAGGCAGGAGAATTGCTGGAACCTGGGAGGCGGAGGTTGCAGTGAGCTGAGATCATGCCACTGCACTCCAGCCTGGGAGACAGGGTAAGACTCTGTCTCCAAGAAAAAAAAAAAGAAAGAAAGAAAGAAAGAAAAAAAATTCTCAAACATGATATTGAATCCGATACTGTATATTTTGCTTGATACAGTACATATGATGTTAGAGGTCTCAGAAGTCTCAAAGAAAGCTTCAATTTGGCAAATAAACTAAAGCAAAACGAACTGCTCTCATCACTACCCTCTTAGAGGCAAACAATGTAGTGGCACTGAGCTGTATTTCCTAGGGTCACATTCCACCTCCCCAACAAACCGGTTTTGTGACCCTGGGTACATTACTTAGCGTCATCTGTAAAACGGAGAATAGCAGGGTAATAGCATCTAACTCATAGGATGGTTAGGAGGATTCAACTTGTTAATACCAATAAATCACTTAGACCAGCGGTCCTCAACCTTTTTGGCACCAGGGATCAGTTTTGTGAAGACAATCTTCCACGGACGGGTTGGGTGGGACCTCAGATCATCAGGCATTAGATTCTCATACGGACGCACAACCTAGATCCCTCGCGTATGCAGTTCATAATAGGGTTCACGTTCCTATGAGAATCTAATGCTGCTCCTGATCTGACAGGAGGCGGGGCTCAGGCAGTAAGGCTCACTGGCCCTCTCCTCCCCTCCTGCTATGCAGACTGGTTCCTAACAGGCCACAGACTGTTACCAGTCTGCAACCAAGGGGGTTGGGGACCCATGACATAGACCATGGTAAGTGCAGAGCACAGGGCAAATGCTGAATCAATGTTATACAGCTGCTATTATTTATCATTTTTATCCATATATCAAGCTCAGTACAGATCCATTTAAACCCAAAATTCTCTTCTGGAAAGTGACCCTTGTTTGCATTACAGAACTTACTCACCTTTTGTCGGGGTTGGTTAGGAGCAGAAACCACTACTGTGTTGCAGATTGCCAATGCAATGAAGAAGTCGATGATGTACAAAGTTTCCAGTGGTGGATTTTGGATGGTCTCATCTAGTGGCATAAAGAGCCGAGGTGTAACCTGACTAAATTTGTCTAAAAGCCTGGTGTCTGGTACCACATCTGTTTCCTGAAGATCGAATAAGACAGTGTGTTGTTATAAGAAGTATATAAAAATTAGTTTTAAATCAACATGAGAAATAACTTGTATAGCCAGGATCTAAATGAATCATGAGATGGTAAACTTTATTTTTCTAAAAACAATTTTAATATATATTGTGTCATGGGAAGTGAGAATAGGAAAATAAAAGATATAAAAACAAATGGATAATCCAGAATGCACATTATTGATGGAGACTATCTAAACATTAAACTAAACAAGAGTTTAGTTTTCACCAAATCTAGTTGACTGTTTTCTCATTTTGAAATACATAATAGCAGAGGTAGATTTTATTGAGAACAGAATTCTACCTTAGTCATAGATTTATTCACCATCGCTTGATGAATACTAACTCTTAAACTTTGGGCATTATTCATACCATGTTATTGCAACAAAATATTTTATGGCTCAAGTTACTACTATTATAAAAAACAACTCTCCAAAAATAAAAATGATTATAAGCAGGCTAACATATTTTATCAGCATTTTCAAGTAATATAAGACATTAACAAGGGTTCTTCCAGATTTCTGATCACCACATACATTTGGCAACTATGCTTTCTTCTCAGTACAGGTTTGCTCTAAGAAGTTGTTATTGAAAAAAAGTACTCCCTTTTGTTTGACACAGTGCTTCTCACACTTATGTGAGAGTACTAGTTTTGACAAAATAATGTTGCAGAAGAAATCTAAGTATAATCCAGTAACATATAGTTAATTGCTTTAGAAATTTCTCAGCTGAGTCAAAGGAGGAACTACATGCTCAGAATCAAGGTTGTACAAAAGCACCATTGTATTCTAAGAGTCCTAGAGGCAGCTGGCTTGGAAAGCACACTGACTGCAGGAAAGCCAGGAGAGGAGATTTAGAGAAAAGAGTAAAATATAAGGATGCATGACATGGATTCAGAAGATTATGGCTTGCACTTAACGCTTAAAAGTTTGGTGAGAGTTAGCATAGGTTTAATAAGAAAAGAGCATGGGATGGAAACCATATGGGTTTAGATTCAGGTCTTAGCTCCACTGCATACTAACTGGAGGTCTTGGGCAGCTTACTTAGCCTCCTTTTCCTCTTCTGTCTAATGGTAAAAATAACACTTACCTCCCAGGTGGCTGTACAAAGTAAATGAGATAATGACTAAGATGAGACCAGTAGAACAGGAACCTAAGTCATTTAATGTTCCCTTTCCTTCTTTCTTTCTCAAATGACACACTCACCTTCAGATAGGTTAGCAGTCTCACCTGGCTTCCAGACTCACCAAGTTACCTGCTGTCAAAAAGCATTGCTAAGTTTCTATCTAAATTCATTAATTCTACTGGCTTGTGCTATTTGACTTAGCAAAATTTGAATCTTATTCAGTTTGATGGAGTTCATAGCCATTCATGAGCTGATGGCTATTAATTAGTAAGTTGGTCACATTCTCTCATGAGTCTCACATATATAGTAACTCTGAGCTGGCACTTGTGCTAGACTCTCAGTTACTCAGGGAACAACCCTGGCCTCAAGGACCTCCTTGCCAAAGTCAGTAGAAGAAAGGGATAAAGTTGAAAAGGGTTATTTATTTGGTCAATGAAGAGATGCCTGGGAAATTTGTTGCATGGTATTTTACCAAGGCCTATGATTATGCTCTTGTCTAGTGCTTATGAGATTCCACAGGTCAGGGCAATATTTCCAATGGCATCCTTTTCTGAATGTTAACATGGAATAAGCAAAAAATTAACAAAGAGTTCTATACTGAAATAAGTTTAAGAAATGTTTAAACAAGCTTTTTAATTTCAGCATTTCTCAGAGAGTTTAATGGGTATTAGGAATCTCCAAGAAGAGGCTAGTACGTACAGGCTTTCCAAATTCTATTTTTTAGAGATTTCTTTTATAGAAGACATTGGGGACTGAGTCAGAGACCACAGAAGCTAATAGTGATTTCATTGTATCAACGGTCTCAGCAATTATTTGCCTAATAATTGGTTCAGAACATAAGGATTATCTTGCATTCTGAAGTCAATCTAACATTGATGAAAGGTTTGCAACTTCTGCATTTGTGACAAATGCTATTTACTATGGTCTAAATGTTTGTGTCTCCTCAAAATTCGTATGCTGAAATCCTAACCCACAAGGTGATGGTATTAGGAAGTAGGGCCCTTTGGGGAAGATTAGGTTATGAGGGCACTGACTTCATGAATGGGATTAAAGTCCTTATAAAACAGGTCCCAGGGAGCTTGTCCACCATATGAAGACACAGTAAAGATGGTACTGTTTTTATGAACCAGGAAGCAGGCCCTCACCTGACCCCAAATCTGCTGGCTCCTTGAACTTGGACTTTCCAGCCTCCAGATCTGTGAAAAATAAATTTCTGTGGTTTATAAGCTACCCAGTTTATGGTATTTCATTCTGGTAGTCTGAATGGACTAAGACACTATTTAATGTAATGTAATGTAGTCAATGTAATATGCCATTCAGGGAATCTGATGACTGCACGACTGAAAGGCTGTGCTGTGGCCATGAGATCAGAGGAAATACTGAAGTTGGCCCAAGCTGGAGGTGAGTGGGAACAGTGTGTGAAAGTGGGGTTGTGTGGCTCTGTTCAGCAACACTGTGCAGAGAAGTATTGTCAAAATAAAGTAGGAAAAATCTAGAAGGTCAGGACCATAAAGACCTTGAAAAGCACCATAAAACAATATACATAAAAGAGCCCAGAAGATCTAAGGAAAGGTCTACACACAAAGAAGCTTCAGGCATGGCTCATTCTTCTACTTTAGTTGGTCCCACCAAAATAAGTTAATTTCTAGTGACTAAGAAGTTAGTCACTGAATTAAGGTGAAGATATAGAGTCACCACATGCGATTCTTATCTACATGACTGTATCCATAGCTGTTTCTCCCAAGATCCAAATCTTCCTTATTGAGACCCAGGATTACATTATTAACTTTTGCTCTTTTGTCAGTGATGGATGGCTTCTGCCTTCTCTGGATGCCTGTTAACTTCAGAACCAGACTCAAACCATCTTGCTTTAAATAATTCCTTACATAGATATGGAATCTCTCCCCAGAGAATTTGGAAGGCCCATTAAAGTAAGGACCACATCTTATTGATCTTTGGATCCTTAATTCAGTACTTGACACATGGGTAAGCAATAAAAGTGTATTGTCATATGTTACTATAATTTGCTAATCTCATATCCCATAAGGAAAGAGAGGGAGAAACAACCAGATGAAAAAGATGTCACTCTTTGGAAAATAAACACATATTACCTCCCACTGGGCTCAAGTAGATATCTTTTTAAAATTCAAGAAAATTTTTACTTCACATGAGAGCACAGATTATACAGTATGAGAGTATGATGCAGACAGCTTCTTATAACGTAAACAAAGCCCTATTTGGTTTCCTGGTGAGAGTCTAGTATCTTTGTCCTAATCTTGCATGGTATCTGCCTATCTCAAATTTTAGATTTACCCTCATAATTCCTATTATGCCTTCCTATTGAGAGACAGGACTAGCTGGATTTCCTAGGCTGACTAAGAATCCCTAAGCCTAGCTGGGAAGGTGACTGCTTCCACCTTTAAACACGGAGCTTGCAACTTAGCTCACACTCGACCAATCAGATAGTAAGGAGAGCTCACTAAAATGCTAATTAGGCAAAAACAGGAGGTAAAGTAATAGCCAATCATCTGTTGCCTGAGAGCACAGTGGGAGGGACAATGATAGGGATATAAACCCAGGCATTCGAGCAGGCAACGGCTACCCTCTTTGGGTCCCCTCCCTTTGTATGGGAGCTCTGTTTTCACTCTATTTCACTCTATTAAATCTTGCAACTGCACTCTTCTGGTCCGTGTTTGTTATGGCTCGAGCTGAGCTTTTGCTCGCTGTCCACCACCACTGCTGCTTGCCACCGTCGCAGACCCGCCGCTGACTTCCACCCCAGCGGATCCGGCAGGGTGTCTGCTGTGCTCCTGATCCAGTGAGGCGCCCATTGCCGCTTGCCATTGTTCCTGCATGGCTAAGTGCCTGGGTTCGTCCTAATCGAGCTGAACATTAGTCACTGGGTTCCATGGTTCTCTTCCGTGACCCATGGCTTCTAATAGAGCTATAACACTCACTGCATGGCCCAAGATTCCATTCCTTGTAATCCATGAGGCCAAGAACCCCAGGTCAGAGAACACGAGGCTTGCCACCATCTTGGAAGTGGCCCGCCACCATTTTGGAAGCTGCACGCTACCATCTTGGGAGCTCTGGGAGCAAGGACCCCCCCCCACCCCCCATGACATTACTAAGTTGTAGATTTCACATTCAGATTTACTCCTTTCTTTTTTTTCTCTCTGTCCTCTATTTAAATTCAAATTAACAAGTAAAAACTAGCCAAAACTCCCTTTGCCCTCTAATAGTGTTTGTTGAATCTTTTGAATGGCTTTCATATAATTTAAATGTTAAATTTGTTTTAAAACAGAGCGAAGCAGCAGCCCACTATAATTGTTTATGCAAAACTTTAAAAACCCACAGTTTAGTAACGGACAAAGACACTCTAGATGGGACATAAAGTTGACCAAGGAGCTCTAATACTGTTCTTCACTCCTCCCCTAGTTCCAACTGTACCCGAGGTTTTTCATTTCATTGCCGGATGCCACTCTACTCATTTTAAGGGTTCACCACTCCACCACTGCAACTTTGGCTTAAGAGTGGACACAAATATCTTCTACTGCCACCATCCCCTCCCCACTGATTCCTAAACAACACAGTCCTGAAAAAAAAAAAAGAAGCAAAGGTCAATAACCACATGCTGACAATTCCTCCTGCACACCACGTTCTCCCTTGGCCTTGTGGTTCTGAATGTCTGCATGTACCAAGTGCTGTCAGCTCCAAATGCCTTTCCTTCCTTTTCCAAACTGTGAACCTCTCTCTACTCATTAGTTTAATCCTAACTCAAGTTGTAGCTCTTCCGGGCAGCTTTTCTTGATCCTTCTTCACTCCCTTAGAGCTGATCACTCCCTTCTTCGTGACCTTACTATACTTTGGATTAACTACTATGACTACATCTTTAATACAGGTTTATAATTATTCATTTATATGTCTATTGTCTCTACCTAGAACAAAACTGAAGGCTGAAGCCATGTCTTATTCACTTTATATCCCCATGTCCAGTATTGTGCCATGCCTTCCATTAATTCATTAATAAATTCATTATCCCATAAACATTTATTGCTAATCTGTGGTGCCAGGCACCCCTGAAGGTAAGAGGAGTGCATAGAACAGACAGGATTCTGGCTTACATGGAACTCACATTCTACCTGGGGGGAGACAGTAGATCCAAAACTATCCCAACAGCAAATAAATAAGATGCCTTTATATTGAGACAGAGAGAGACAAGGGAGAGATGGAATGTACTTGGAACTGGGTGGCAGAGAAGGCTTCACTGAGAAGGTATTTGAGCTGAGGCTCAATGACAGAAAGGAGACAGCTATACAAAGATCTAAGAGAAGAGCATTTCATGTAGAATAAACAGTATGCTTGTTGAATGAAAAGCTCCAGAAGATTAAAGACACATAAACATACTGGCTTACAAAGTAAAGGTTTCTATTTCTAAAACAGATACTATGAACCCAGGACTCATAGGCCTCAGTGACATTCTAATGCCCAAAGGCTGGTACATCTTCATCAGTACCCTGCCTAGCATCCTCACTTGCTGGCTCATAACTTGCCTCCTTTGAAGGGTGCCATCTTACAACCTTCCACTTTTAGACATCACAATTCTCAGAATGCCCTCAAGCTGGTGTTCTTAACCTGGGCTCCATAGATGGGCTTTTAGAATTTTATATGATATATTTACAGATGCTCATTTTTCAGATCAAAGATTATGTAGTTTTCTCAAAATAATCTTTAGTCTTCAAAAAGGATAAAATCAACTTGCTTAGACCAAGATTGGGAAATAATCTTATATATTGAGAAGACCATGACCTAGTTATTCTATATATTAGGGGTATGGTTTTGCAAAACACAAACAAAACAAGGACAACAATAACAGCAGCATGAGAGCATCCATATAATCAGCAATGACATTGGAGTATAAGGCAAATGAAAAGAAAATGGCCCAGATGAAAAGACAGCCTGGTAAGTAGCTTCCTTCAACAACCTTTAAAAGTATTTTATTGAGAATGGACATGCCAGCCATTGTGCTAGATGTTGATTCAAGATGGATAAATCCTTCTCTCACGGAGTTAATGGTGGATTGCCAGAGGCAGAAATAAGACCAATGCCATGTGGATGAAGGGACGGAGGGACGATGTAAACAGAGCTTGGACACTGAAAGAAGAGAATCTGAGAAGTCTTCAGAAAAAGGTGATAATTTAGTTCTTAAAGAAATAAATATTTCACCAGATTTGATGGATAGAGGCAGTATACGAAGAGAGAATATATTTTAGACACAGTAAATTTATCTATAAAGGGACAAAGACTTTAAACTAAGAAATAACCAATCATTTGTTCCACGAATAGGGTGAGGTTTGGTCAAGAAACCAATAAGGTGTGGCACAGAGCCACCTTATTACCAAACTGTGCTGCTTCTGTCTAAACAAGAGCCAACATGTTCTTACTTTCAGGTGGATGGAACATGAAAAAGTTCAATACAAAGATAGATAAAAAGATATAATAGAAGAAAATATATCGATAGAAAAACAGAAGAAAAATATATTTCTGATATGGGCTTACAATGAGTACACAGAACGAACTGTGTACATTCCTTTCTTCTTCCATTTCAAAAGTTGGAGAAATATTAAGTCTTGGAATCACTTGACATACGGCTAAGACGTAATATAATAGTTTTTATATTAGTGCCACAGAAATGAGCTGGACTGAAATGATCACTCCAGTTGCTGTGATTATGCATTTGTTGACAATTTGAGAAGAGCCAGGATCCTGGGAAGCTCAAGGCCTTCCCAGGACAAATGAGACTGCAGGGGTCTACTCATATCATGTCTCTACTGTGAAAACCATATGATAAATTCAATGTAGAAATACAAAGCTTCCCCAAAGCTGGTTTATTCTTGTTATGTCACCTATTTTGTAGGTATTATCAGTCTGATGGCTGGGAAATCTTCATCTTGGTAAAACACAAGACTTAATAAAATGTAAAAGGCAGAGAAGGAAATTGAACTTTTATACAGATAATTTTAAATACAGCAAAATTTTGATTCCTAATTTTTTTCACACATCCTTTCCCTCTTTTTCCCATCATCTACATGGTCCTCTAGTTTTTCTGGAGTAAAATGGATTTGTTAATGGGTGTGACTAGACAGTTCCTGACACTTCCCACTGGAACTCATGAACACATTCTGTTGAGCTCTGAAATTGATGTATTAGAAAATGACCTTCTGGAGCCAGGAATAGGGAAAAACCACAAGTTTGGTGGGATTTGGGAGATTACAGAGCAATAAAAAGGCCTTCAATGTACCACATGGCCTATGAATGTCCCTATCAATTACACATGCTTATCTGACTACGAGATAACTCTGGTAAGCTTTGCTGGTTCTGAGAGTGCGCCATGATTCTTAAACCAAGGCAGCCTTCTTCAGGCTCACACATCATCAGCCCCAACCAGAAATATTCTATTTTTTTTCAGAAATGGTATAGTACCTCTCAACATTGAGTTATTTTTTAAAAGTAGGCTAGTGTGATATTGTTTGTTTATATTTCTAATTATGTGTGGTGATCTTGCTGAGCTGCAATCATGTAGTCTCTTCTAAGGTAGAAAAGACAACAGAGTTTGACTCTGTCATAATTACAAGGCTGTTCTTTCATCATACATTGTGGATGTGCAAGATTCTAGTCATGCATTCATACTTACAATGGGGCTACTGAAAGCAGCCTGTCTGGAATGAGGCACTTCACTGGCTCCTTCTCCACTTCCTAGAGTAAAAGAGCTCCCAGCAAGATGATTCGAGGACTTATTTCCCAAAGGCCCATTATGAACTGCCCTGCAGCTGGGGGCTCTCGGTTTTGCCATATTGCTGAGGGAACTGCTGACTGTGTCTGTAAAATCTTCATCTTCAGAGACAGCTTCCTGATAGGACTCCAACCTCCTGGCTGTGGGATAAAAAGCACACTGTGTCAACATCTGAGAAGAACCACTTGTAAGTTGAATATATCAGGCAGTTACTTAAGCAGTTATTTCACACCATCTCCTCCCCTTTCAAACCTGGCTGCCAAGGCCTACCTCCCATAGCCTTGGTCAGTGAACTTACCTTATACCTCACTGAGAAGCAATCAGATCAAAATTCCCTTCTTTTTCCATCATCAAATCTACCAACTTATCTGCATCGGTACTCATACTCTCGGCCTTTCCTCCTCCTACTGTGGACAAAGAATCTCTCTTTGTTTCAGACACGAAATTCTCCACTTGTCATCTGAATCTCACCTCTCTGAACTCAATGACTTCACCCTTACAATTCTTCCCTCTTTCACTGACACCAATCTCTCTTTAAGTAATTTCATGGCTTTCTGTCCCCATCTCTCCACTGACATTGCTCTTGTCAAGGTCACCAATGAGCTCCATGTTGTCAAATCCAATGATCACATCCATCCTTATCTTATGTGAACCCTTAGTAATATCCAACAGACTTGACCATTCTTTCCTTCTTGAAATGTCTCTTTTGGTTTCTCTAACATCACACTTAACTGTTTTTCCTCCTACTTCAATGACTGTTTCTTCTTAGTTTCTCCTGCTGTCTCTTCTTTTTAGTCCTCAAATACTGGAGAGCTGCAGAAGCTCCTTCCCTTCTCTGCGTGCATCTCCCTTGGTGATCTCAACTGGTCCCATCTTTGAAATGACCTCACTGGGAAGTGAAGACTTCCCAGATCTGACCACACAATTTAAAATAGATCCTACGCCAAGACCTACCACCATCTACACATATATACCTTATTTATTTTATTTTTTGAATCATCCAGTAGAATACAATCTCCAAAAGGTCAGAGAATTCTGTCTGTTTTGCCAATATGATAATCTCAGACTTCAAAGCAGCAGTTGATAGGTACTATCTTTGTAAATGAAACTTAACAACTTATGCAGTTACTTAAGCCAGAAATCTAGAATCCTCCTAATTTCCTATCTTCTTTCTTATTTTCAAAGTATCACTAACATCTGTCCTCCATACATCCAAAATATATCTCAAATAACTCTACTTCTCTCCATATCCATTACCTTAGTCCAAGCCACCATCATCTCTCAACTGGACCAGTGCAATAGTCTCATAACTGGTCTCCTTGCCCCTCTGCAATCCATTTTTCAAATAGTAGCTAGAGTGATCT
The DNA here is from genome assembly GCF_006542625.1 of Nomascus leucogenys. Lineage (NCBI taxonomy): Eukaryota > Metazoa > Chordata > Mammalia > Primates > Hylobatidae > Nomascus > Nomascus leucogenys. The sequence continues at coordinate 39,099,678 of NC_044400.1, forward strand.
TCCTAAAAGATAAAGCAGATCAGATCACTTCCTGCATAAAACACTCCAGTAGCTTTACAATTCACTTAGAAAAAAATCTGGACTCCCTATCCTGGCTTAAATAACTCAAGATGATCAGAGTCCTGCTGACCTATCTAACTTTGCTTCTCTTTCTACATGCCCACTAAAATCCAGACTCGCTGGCCTTCTTTCTCTACTTTGAAAAGTAATAAGCTCACCCCTGCCTGAGGGCTTCTTTACTAGATGTTCCTTCTGACTGGAAGCCTTTCCTACGGAATTTCAAGATTATGTCATTCAGATCTAAGCCCCATGTCCCACTTAGAGAGGCCTTGCCTGACCCTCCAGTTCAAAGTGGCCATCCAATCATTTTATATTATACCACCTTATTTTAATTTTCTACCAAGTACTTATCACTAATTTTTTCTTGATTTAAAAAAGTCATATATTTGTGAATATTTTCTCTAATAGAAACTCTATGAGAGCAGGGGACTTGTGTGAATTTTTCAGCTTTGTATCCAGTGTCTGGAATATAGACCATCGATAAATACGTGCTTGTTGGATTGCCAGTCATCTCTATTCAGCCTAACTCTAGCTACAGAATAAAGTATGGCTTCAGGTAAGTTATTCTACGAAGTGAAGAATGTTTGCACATTCTATTTTTTTCATAATAGTTATTGTCTGTATTCTTTAAGGGCAAGGAGAGGCTAAGGGTCTATGTGGTGATCCTAGGTTCCAGTACCAACTCTTCCAAAGACTAAGTGGCTTTCAGCAAATCACTTGCTGTTTCTGGGCCTTTGTTTTCAGAATGAAACATTTCAGAATGAACGATTTGGATTCGGTGACTTTAAGATCTTTCCCAGCTCTGCAAGTCTCATTATATAATCTGCCTAAACAACAAGGAATGTTTCCCAGTATGACCTTCCAGCTTCAAAAACTGGTTTACATATTGTGTCCCAAAGATTCTGATCTCCTCCATTTTCATCTATGCCTTTGCTTGAAATATTCATTCTCGTCCTTTCTGTTTACATAAATACTGAACATCTTTAGAAGTTTAGTTCAAATGCCAGCTCCTCCACAAAGACCTCTGTAACTATACTGGCTCTTACTCATACCACTCATTGGGAATTTATAGATTACATGTGCAGAATGTACCAGGCATTTGCTTATGTACCAGGCACTTGCCTCGTTTAATCACTGTATCTCAGCAGATGCTATTAATACCTGCATTTTACAAATAAGTAAACTTAAGTAATTTGCCCCATCTCACAAAAATGGTACAAATTAGTCTTAAAATCAGTTCTGTTAGACTGCACAGCCCCATGCGTTACTGTTTCTGAATCTACCTATACATGTTAACAGGGCCAATTTTTAACACATGGCCAATATCCCCTGCTTAATTTCAATGAGTCCATGTTTTGTCATTTAAATAAAAATTTATTAGATGAATAATAAAGGAATGAATCAACAGACATGTGAATGCAATATTCCTAGTATTAAGGGAAAGTTGTGGGGTAGGGGGTTAATATTTTTTGAGGTCCTCCTTTTTTCATGCATATATATGTGTGTGTGTGTGTGTGTGTGTGTGTATGTATAATATATGTATACATATTCCCTTTTTATCTTCAAAATAATGCCATCAGGTAGAAACTAACACTGCCCACTCTGCAGCTGAGGAGATTAAGACCCAGAGAGATTAAGCAGTTCAACCATGGTTAAACAGCTAGTTATCGGTGGAGCTGGAAGTTCGATTTAGGTCTTCTGCCTCCAAAGCCAGCACACTGCCCACTAGATTATAGCTCCTCAGCAGTGATTTGTATATAAGAAGTTAGCTCAGTGGTTCTCCACATGGGTTGAATTTGTCCCCTGGGGGTTTGGCAATGGCTGTAGACACTTTTGCTTGTTATAACTGGGCGAAGTGTGCTGCTGGCATTCAGTGGGTGGAGGCCAAGGATACTTCTAAACATCTTACAATGCTCAGGACAGTCCCCCACAACAAAGATTAATCTAGCCCAAATAGTGCTGAGACTGATAAATCCTTGAGTAGCTCAAGGAATTTATTGATGATGTAACACCATTTTAAAAATATTTTAAAAATACAGAAGTTTCCCCTTATTCACAGGGGATATGTTCCAAGACCCCCAGTGGATGTCTGCAACCATGGATAGTATTGAACTCTAAATATACTATGTTTATTCATATACATACATACCTATGCTAAATGTTAACTTATAAATTAGGCATAGTAAAAGATTAACAATAAAAAAATAATCATAAAATAGAACAATTATAACAATATACTGTAGTACAACTTATGTGAATGTGATCTCTCTTTCTCTCTCTCAAAATATCTTATCTTACTATACCAAAGGTAATTGAAACCGTGGAAAGTAAAACCACAGATAAGGGGGTAATACTGTACTTCAAAACACATATAAACATGAAGGCTATATTTAATGATCGTGTAACTTCTAGCCATCATTAGGGAAATCAGTCATCATGCAACTATATAATTAGTATAGTTCCAGGTAGCTCAGCTATTACTGTAGGGAAAACTTGTTCAGTCAGTACAATTGCAAAAGTGGAATCAAGAAGACATGAAGTGACTCAACCTTTAATCATTTTGTGGAAGCTATGAAAAGGAAATAGGCCAGGCCTGGTGGCTCAGGCCTGCAATCCCAGCACTTTGGGAGGCCGAGGTCGGTGGATCACCTGAGGTCAGGAGTTTGAGACCAGCCTGGCCAACATGGCGAAACCCCATCTCTACTAAAAATACAAAAAATTAGCTAGGTGTCGTGGCGGGTGCCTGTAATCCCAGCTACTTGGGAGGCTGAGGCAGGATAGTTGCTTAAACCCAAGGAGCAGGGGTTGCAGTGAGCCAAGATCACACCATTTCACTGCAACCTGGCGAGACTAGACTGCTTCTCAAAAAAGGAAATAGACCAGTAAAGTTACAATGTGATTCAGAAAACAAAGCTACTGGAGCTGTAATTCCAGGCTCAGTGAGAATTTTATAAAAATTAGGTGTGAGGCCAGGTGTGGTGGCTCACACCTGTAGTCCCAGCACTTTGGGAGGCCAAGGCGGGCAGATAGCTTGAGCCCAGGAGTTCGAGACCAGCCTGGGAAACATGGTGAAACCCTGCCTCTACAAAAAATACAAAAATTAGCCATGTGTGGTGGCATGCGCCCATAGTCCCAGCTATGGGACTGAGGCTGAGGTGGTAGGATCACTTGAGCCCAGAAGGTTGAGGCTGCAGTGAGCTGAGATCGTGCCACTGCACTCCAGCCTGGGTAACAGAGTGAGACCCTGTGTTAAAAAAAATATATTGTATGAGAAACAAAGGTTTATTATAATATTGATAAAACTTATCCAAATCGTTGTGACTTTTAATATGTCTTAGTATTTAATATTTCTTAATACTTACCTTAAAGTAGACTCTAAAATAGTTACATGAATGCCTCAAAGCAGGGCAGGAATTCTTACCTTCTGCTTCATAAGAAAGAACTTACAAAGTCTATTCTTTCCTTTGTCTGAAGGCAGGTATTGAGATAGGTACCAAATTGTCTACTTTATTTCTCTTCATTATTCAATCCCCAATCTGTCTTTTCTTCCCATTCCCCTCTTCATATACCCAGTAATCTTCCTATAGCCTGTTGCTTCTATCAATTTGATGTATGGAAGAAGTGGGCATGAGTCTACGGAACAAAGAGTTTATCATACTTTCAATGTGCTCTCCAAAGGGCCTGAAACAAGGGTGAACAGCATTCAGATGAGCTTCCTTCAATTGTATCATCAATCCTCCGTCCACCCTTTCACTATGAACTAAATCTGCAAACATTTCCAGCATTCCAACTTTTGCCTGCTTGTAAATAACACACTCAGCCAAACCTCCTCCAACTGTATCACCCATATATCCTTGATATATAAACCTTTGTTCTAAACTAATTCCCCATACATTTCCAGCATTGTAAGAACATCCAGTGTCCTGCCTTCAACATCCCAAGCCTTAATCAGTGCAAAATCCACCTCCAATACTGACTGTCTGAAAATCAAAACAAGATGGAACAAGAACACTGACTTTATATCTTATGACAATGAACATGATCATTTATGTTTACATATCTGCCTCCCACCCTGGACCATGAGCTCCTTGAGAGATAGGCCTATTTCTTATTTTAACAATATTTACGACAACAGCAACAGTAACAACAGCTATATTTACAGAGAACTCATTTTGTGCCATTTGCTGTTCTAAATTCTTTATGTGAATTATCTTCTCTCATTCTCTTAACCATCCAATGAGATAAATAGTGTCATTGATCCTTTTTACTGAGGCACAGAGAAATTAGATAGTCGTTAAGGGCCACACAGCTTGCAGGTAGTGGAAATGGGATGCAGACTCAGGAGCCCTGATTCCAAAATCCTTGTTCTTGAAAAGTGTTCAATGCTACTGCCTCCATGTAAATCAGATTCACAAATTGCGCATCATAAAGGCATACTCTGGACAAGCCCAAATTGATGGACATTCTACAAAATCCCAGAATAATGCCACTCAAAACTGCTAAGTTTATCAAAAGGAAAGAAAATCTGAGAAACTGTCATCTAGAGAAACTGAAATGATGACTGTTATGCAGCATCCTAGCTAGGATCCTGGGACAGAGAAAGAACATTAGGTAAAAATGAAGGAAGTACAAATAAAGTATGGGTTTCAATTAATAATAATGTCTCAGCATTTGTTCATTACTTACCTCAAATATATCATATGACTAATGCAAGATGATAACAACAGGGGAAACGGCATGAGGGCATGCTGGAACCCTCCAGGATATCTTTGTAACTTTTCTGTAAATCTAAAATTATCCTAAATTTAAAAGTTTATTTTTAAGAAAGTCATTCTCTTTAAGCAGTCTTTTAAAGGAGTGGCTCGCTAAAATTTTAATATGCATATTAATCACCTGGGGATATTATTAAAATGCATTTAATTGAAGCTCTGAAGAGGGGTCTGAGTTTCTACAATTTAAAAGCATGCCCGGGTGTTGCTGATGCTGCCAGTACACGGAACACATTTCGAAGCTAGAAGGTTTTACAATATACAATGGTGTTGTCAGGTGTGTTTAGTGCAATTCCATGTGTAAGAGGTTGTTTCCAAGCAGCAATATTCTTCACCAAATTATCTCCCAGGGAACACTTTTGCAGAAAACCCTAAAGGACTAGCCATTAAAACACAGATACACTGTTAAAATAGTTTTCACTTCAGTGAAAATATGCCTCAGAATTAATTTCTAGAGAGAACTGGTCTTCACTATGTGTGTGTGTGTGTGTGTGCGTGTGTGTGTGTGTGCGTGTGTGTGTGTGTGTATACACGTGTTTAATTTTAAACCACTGCATAAAAAAGACCAGAAGCTCTGGGTGTGTCTATGGTAGAGAAGTGGTCAAAGGCACTGTTTGGTTCCCAGACAGGTAGCTTATCAATTACAGTTCAGTCAGGATAGCATTTGATTCCCAGTCACTTGGTATCTTTTCTGCCTGAGGAGGCATAAACGAAAAGTACTCACTTGGGCAGGGATATGTATGTTCAGTGACTAGAGTGGAGGAGGGCTAGTATTAGCTCTTTGAAATATTATGAACACAAAATTTTGTGTTATAAACACAAAAAAATAAAGCAGTGCTTCTCACTGTATATTTTATGAAACATCGTTGCTGTAAGACAGTTCCTAAAAATGGGGATCTATGGTCAAATAATTCAGGAAAACACTAACCTCACAAATGCACTACAGAGGTTTAGCATAGCATTATTAATGTGGTTCCATTTTATTGAATAATGAATGATGAAGTCTTCAGGAAAACGGTTATAAAATTAAAATCGCACTGCGATGCCATTTCTGTTTTAAAAACAAAAACATAAGTGTGTGTGCATGCAAATGCATATCTTAAAAACAAAAACATATACATATGTGTTAAAAAAAAAAAAAGACCCCAAAAGTGCATTAAAATGCTAACAGTGATCTATTCTGTTTGATGGGGGTTAGTGATGGCTTTTAAATTTTACTATAAGACGAAACATAATGCAGAGTGTCATCATAGTCAATATGATTAGCTATATTTTACATTTGCATGGTGATTACATAATAAACACTTAACATTTTACCCCTTACACTCACAGGTTACCAAAGTTGACTTAAAAATACATGTACCTAGAAGAAAATATGTATATTTTTTAACAATACCAGGTATGACGGGTTGTCTAAGCTCAACACTACCATCAGAAATCATAATATTCGGCCGGGCGCGGTGGCTCACGCCTGTAATCCCAGCACTTTGGGAGGCCGAGGCGGGCGGATCACGAGGTCAGGAGATTGAGACCATCCTGGCTAACATAGTGAAACCCCGTCTCTACTAAAAATACAAAAAAATTAGCCGGGCGAGGTGGCGGGCGCCTGTAGTCCCAGCTACTCGGGAGGCTGAGGCAGGAGAATGGCGTGGACCCGGGAGGCGGAGCTTGCAGTGAGCCGAGATGGCGCCACTGCACTCCAGCCTGGGCGACAGAGAGAGACTCCGTCTCAAAAAAAAAAAAAAAAAAAAAAAAAAAAAAAAAAAAAAAAAAAAAAAAAAAAAAAAAAAAAAAAAAAAGAAGACATCATAATATTCATAATAATTGACAAATTTATATAACAAAGATATAAACCTTTTGATAAGAAGAGACACTGGAAGAGCAGTTTAGAGACTGTGGTAGGCAGAATTCTAAGACGGCCCTGAAGAGTCCGGTCCCCCATGGTAGATGCACCTTGTGACTGTGCTATGATTAAATTATGCTATGTGGCAAAAGTGGAAGGATTTTGCAGATGTAATTAACCAGCTGACTTTGAGTAATCTGAAAGAAGACTATCCTCGGTGGACATGATCTCATTAGGTTAGTCCTTTAAAAAGGATTCAGGACTTCCCTGATGTCAGAAAGATTCAAAATGAGAAATTCTGTTGCTGGCCTTGTAGAAGCAAGCTGCTCTGCTGTGGTAAGGCTGTTTGGCAGGAAACAGCAGGCAACCTTTTGGAGCTGTGAATAGTTCCAGGATGACAGCAGCAAGAAAGCAAGGACCTCAGTCCTAAAACTTCAGTACACTGAATTCTGCGAAATACCAGTGAGCTAAGCATAGGATAAGGTCATCAGTAAGATCACAGTCCCAGCAGACACCTCTATTTCAACCTGGTGAGAGACCCTGAGCAGAGGAGGCACTTATCCTATACCCAGAGTCCTGACTTAGAGATACTGTGAGACAGCATATTTGTGTTGGTTTAAGCCATTATGGTTTGTGGTGATTTGTTATGCAGTGATAGAAAACTAATAAGTGATAAATAATGAACCAGAAAAATATTTGTCACATATAGAAGAAAAGGATAATATAACATCAGGGTTGATATCCAAAGTATTTAAGAACTTGTTCTAAATGAGTGCACAAATGAACATCAGCGCTGGCCACAAACAATCTAGACTAAGCATACAAGCTGAACATTAACCCTGACCTTACATAAAAGCTCTTCCACAGACTAACAAGAACAAAGAAACCCCATTTAAAAAGCAGGGAAATAATTCAATTAATTTACCAAGGAAATTCAAATGACTGAAAAACATACAAAAAGTTAAAAATCTCATTACTAAGCAGAGACAAATTAAGACAATGAAGTGCTAACTTGTCCATAAAAATCACACAGATTAAAAAGTGTAACTTCATTACATTATGGCTGGGTGTGAAAAACAAGCACTATTTTTCTGGGTTGTAAGAATGTAAATTAGCATGATATTTTAGAGGAAAATGTATCTTATAAAAACAATTGAATAAGTATATATGTACCAAGATGCATAATGCATGCTGAATTTTATTTATCATATTTTTAATCTTATTTATCTATCTTCTTGTCATAAATCTAAATTACATGCAATCAGGGACTCATGCCACATATTGGGAGCTCACAAAATGTTTGGTGAATGAAGAAGTGACAAGTGCTTTTATATTAACAAACTAAGCGGCCACCATTAAGCATAGCAAACTAAGTTTGACCACATATAGTAGAAAACTATATTCTTAATTTTAAGTTATGAACTGACTTAGGAAAAATTTCATAAGACATCGTTGAATAAAATAAACAATTTACAAAAATAGTACTATTACATGTTCTCCCTCATAAAAGGGAAAATGTGTAAATATATGTTCACATATAGAGAAATATGCATAAAGAAATAGCTGGTTACATATTCACCAAATTGTTAATGGTGGTGAACCTTGGGAGAGTAGGGCTTTTAATTTGTTTTGTTCACTTCTGTGAACTATCTTCAAAGGAGCACATATTTCTTTCATAAATTGCAAAACTAATAAAGTTCAACTCTTTAAAGAATTTTGTAAACTTGGAATTTACAAATTTATTTCTTTAGAGTCAGAAGTTCAGCTCATTTTGCTTAAACGAGTTATTCTTAATCAAGCACGGGTGGATACCTAGGGGCCAAATAATGAGGCTAGAAGGAGCCTGTAATCCCTTTGGAATTATTTCCAAAATATTTTTCAAAGAAATGGCCCATAGTTTCATTAGCTTTTCAAAAGTATTTATAGTACAGTATCATTGTCATCCCTCCAATTCCCACCTTTTACTTTCACTAGTAATTTACTTTGCTTTTAGAGAAACCATGGCAGTAGACTCCTTGACTTTAACCTACTAGCTTTTGAAGGAACAACAATGAAGTTTAAAGCCCATCTGGAAGCATTAAGTACTCAATGCTTAAATAAACCACTTCTATGTCAGAATTGTCAGACATGCAACACTTAAATGGTTTCAAAAGAAGACCAATGCTAAGGTTGGTTTTCACGGAAATCCAACACTCACCATTTTCTTCATGGCAGTAATCAAATCCTGCCACACTACATCTTCGAAAAACCATCTTATTCTCAGTGAGGGTTCCTGTCTTATCGGAAAAGAGGTACTGAATCTGTCCCAGATCCTCGGCGATGTTCAGGGCTCGGCACTGAACAGTAGAATCCGTTTTCTCATTGTAGAAATCCACATCACTTTGAATGAAATATATTTGTCCAAGCTTCACAATTTCGATGGAAACATAGAGAGAAATAGGAATCAAGACCTAAGAAGATCCAAACAAGTTTTAAAATGTTAACGTAGGTTAAAGAAAGGATGTGAAACTGAACATAGCTGGATAAGCAGCGAGGATGTTAAAATTCTACCATAAGCTTAATAAAAAATTACCTGTAACAAAATGATCATGGTCCAAAACATGTAGAATCCTGCCAACAGTGGTGATATGATATGTCCATCAGGCTCGGGAATATTGAAAAAATGCATCTTTTCATACCTGCTCAACCAGATTCCATGACCTTTCAAAAAATACACAGACATCAAAAGGATGCTAAATATATAGCATGCAAACAAAAAACTTTATTCCTAAAGGAGAAGGAATGAGAGTATTCATTTTGGTTGAACATCAATTGTTTGTTTTTGGAAACAAAATTCAAATTCAAAAGGCTATACATTCTCTCTCTCTCTCTCTTTAAGTCACTCTCCAGGTTTCTTCAGTACTATGGCAAAATGCAAATGGATAGAGTCAACATTAATATTTTTCAGGCCAAAGGATGAAAGATACAAGGATGTGAGGAAAAACATTACTGACAAATAAAATCCACCTTACCAAAGTCAAATATTCACAGATATAATTTTGAAATAAAATGCTTTAATATCTTGCTGAAAAGATGTCAGCAAATAATCAAATTTTACCTACCCACTGCGCCAGTTAAGCACATTATGACCAGAAGCATGACACACCAGAGGACATCTGTGTTTGCTCTTCTTTCTAATTTGCTGCGCTTATACCGCGGCCCACTGTTGTTCAGCATTGCTTTGGTTTCATGGCCTATGAAGGAAGTGCAGTATGATAGAAAATGTACCAATTAAAGCCAAGAAGCGAATGCCATATTTAAAAATCTCTCTTGCAGACAATTTAATAAAACACAGTTACATGATCTATTTCGTCAGTTTAATCTGCCTTTGTGATCCATTTAGAAAAAGAGACCAATAATTAAGTTTATCAGACAAAATTTCCTTTCTGCTTCAACAGATTGCATTTTTGAGTAAATGAAAAATGTTAACTTGTAGAAAAGCACAGAGTAGACAATGAAAATTAGAAACATAACCGACCTGCATAAACCACAATGCCCACAACAGCCTCTGTGTTTCTAATGGTGCATCCTCTAAGCAACAAATTTTCTTTACTGAGACCCACGCGTTCTTTGTTGGAATGTTCTCTATAAGAAAGACAGCATATAAATTCACTTTTAAACAGCAAAAGTGGGGATATAAAAATAAATCTCATGGCCCTTGAATGTTTTTGACTTGGAGTAAAAAGGCATTTCACAAGAAAGGTTTCCAAATCTCTGGCCCATTTACTTTGGTTATTGCAGTTACTTGCTTTGTTTTTTGTTTCTTTTTTTTTTTAGACTTTTAGGTTCAGGGGGTACATGTGCAGGTTTACTATGTAGGTAAATTGTGTGTTGCAGGGCTCTGGTGTACAGATTTCATTACCCAGGTGATAAGCATCATGCTTAAGAGGTGGTTTTTTGAACCTCATGCTCCTCTTACCATCCACCTTCAATTAGGCCCTGGTGTCTATTATTCTTATCTTTGTGTCTATATGTACTAAATGTTTAGCTCCCACTTATAAGTGAGAACATGTCATATTTGGTTTTCTGTTCCAGCATTAGTTCATTTAGGATAATGGCCTTCAGCTCCATCCACATTGCTACAAAGGACATGATCTCATTCCTTTTTATGGCTGCATAGTATTCCATGGTGTGTATATAGGTCACATTTTCTTTATCCATTCTACCGCTGCTGGGGATTTGGGTTGATTCTGTGTCTCTGCTATTGTGAATCAGTTACTACTTTGTCTAGGAAAAGATGCAACAAGTTTCTAACTACCATTATTTTCAATGGTAGTCATTGTTTGTCAACTTCTATTACTATAAAAAAAATTCCAAGCAAGAATCCTGCTTTTCTAGTACAAACTGTATTTAGGATAACTTAGTAATAGATGAGGGAAAATATCCTGATAGAATTTTAAAATTGTCATTTTCGACTTGGATGAAATCAAGAATCATTCTAGGAAATGATAATCGGTGGCTGCTAAAATCAATGGTTAAAAAGGCTGATGGGAACTTTATAATAATAGGATAAGGCTGATAACACTAATCTTACAATGGGACAAGGAGATATTATGGGCCTCATGATTTATGGGAAAGAAAGTCATGGCCCTACAGGTGCTTAATCAAACCTCTATTAGGCATTTCAATCTGGGGTCTGTGGCTTCAGAGGATCTGTGAAGTCTTTGAAATTGTATGCAATATTTTTTGTGTGTGTGTATGTATGTGTGTATACATGTTTGCTGTTTTCCAGGGAGAGACTCTGTTTCTTTCATCAGATTCTTTAAATGTCCCAGAGAATAAGATGGCCAGAGAAACATGTTAAACATCACCACAAGAATGCAGTTGGCCAGATCTAAAACGTGGTAAATTCTGCAGGCAAAATGACCTGGTTTATTCAGAAAATGAATGATGTAGGGGAACAAAAGGGGGAAGGAGGGGAAGCCCAACCCAAGGAGGGGGCAGTCACCTCAATCTAGAATGTGATCAATTCTGTAAGCTCAATGACTCAATTTATTGGGAGAGGAAATGTAGAGACATATCAATCAGATGCAAAGTGTAGACCTTGTTTTGATCCTGGTTAGAATAAGATAACTATTAGAAAACATTTTTCAGACAGTTGTAGATATTTGAACAAAAGCTTGGTATTAGATGATATTATGGAATGGTTAAGTTTTGTTAGGTGTGATAATGGTATTGTGGTTGTGACTCATTTAAGTCCTTATCTGCTATAAGTATATAGTAAAGTTTTTACAGTGAAATGACACAGTGGAGGGGTAGGAAACGAAGTGGAAGTGGAAACAAAGATGGAAAAACTGAAATAGCTCAGGCTGAGTGACGCCACATGGGTGTTCGTTATACTTTTCTTTCTACTTTTTCGTGTTTGAAAATTTCTGTAATAAATAACTTAAAAATTATTGAAGTAATTACTTGACTAAGTTGCTACAGTGGCAAAAATACAGAGCAACAGTAATGGTTTTCACATATTTTGAAAATGTCCTCTTAATTTCAGTATGAAAATTAGGCTATTTTCTAGCAATAAACTTCAATTTACAAGTTACTGCTTGTTCCTTACATATATAAAAGTTGTTAATATAACCTTGCTATCTGAAATTACAATTAAAATTAAATAAAAATTATTCAAATAAGGTTTCATACTACAAAGAAAGAGAAAGACAGATTTATCATTTCACTCCCATACGTTGTAAAGCACTTTCTTCTAACAGGTATATGTTTATATTCCTGCACATGCACAGGCCTGTGTACGAAGAGATGGTAAAAGCCAGATGCATCCTTGAGTTTAAGCTAATTCAACTTTTTCGTTCTACAGATGAGGAAATTAAGTCCCAACATTCACATTTGCATACAGCATTCCCAAGTAAGCACCAGCCAGTTCTCAGCAATGTGGCATTTTTTTTCTTATCCCTAGAGTCCTTATAGGAAAGAATTTAACATATAAAATCATCAATTCCAAAGTTCCTCGGAAAGTATTAAGATTTTTTTCCCCAAAATCCTTATTTTTCACCATTAAATCACTTTGAGATACCACCATTAGACAAAGTTCAGCTTCTATATTAATTGCACTTACTGCAAATTCCAAAAATGTCCTGTCTTTTACATGTGTCTGATAATTGGCACTAACGGTATGGAACCTTCAGAGTTTTGTATGAGGCACTGGCTGTCACATACAGCTTCCATGAAACATCTATCTACTATGTGCCCAGCACTCCAACCCAGATGCTAGAAACAGAAAAACGAACATATGCAGTCTGGACTCCTGTGGTCTAAGAGGAGGTAATACAGGTAGAAACATGTAAGAATAGTAAAAATATGATAGTATGATAGGAATCTGATATTCAGCATACAGTGTAGTCACAAATAGGGAGGATGTCAGTTCTACCTTGGAGCATGAAGATCAAAGAAGGTATCATATAGACAGGTAGCTTGAGCATCTCAATTTGTGTTTAATTTTTGAAAACAGGCCACAAAGCAGGAAAAGAATAAGGAGCCAGTTTAGTGGATTAAAATAATTCCACAGAAAAATCACTGTATCTACCTAGGCCGATTCTCTTATTAAATGCTTCCCTGCCAATGGCTGAGGCCAGCTCTCAGGATGGACATGAACAGAACAGACAAAAGCCCCTCCAATCACTAGTGAAGGCAGAATCCGAGGATTCCAGAAGGGAGGCCACTTTGGCAGTCAGGTCATGATAATAAGAAAATAAAGCAGCAAATTTCAAAGCAAACTGATATCAGAGGAGCCCATCACAAACGGGAATCAAAGGGCAGGGAAACATGTTGCCCAGAAACCTAGGGAAAAGTGACAATTTGGATAGGCAGAAAGCTAGTAGTTCCTATAAGGAACTCAAACAGATCAACAACTACAAAACAGTAGACAAAAGACATCAACAGACATTTCTCAAAAGAAGACATACAAGAGGCCAACAAGCATAAGAAAGTATATATATATATTTATATATATATTTATATATATATATTTATATATATATTTATATATATATTTATATATATATATTTATATATATATTTATATATATATTTATATATATATATTTATATATATATTTATATATATATTTATATATATATATATATACATACACACACCATGTCCTTAATCATCCATTGATGGACACTTCGGTTGATTTCATGACTTCACTGTTGTGAATAGCATGACAAGAAACACGTAAGTGTGGGTGTCTTCTTAATATAACATTTTCTTTTCCTTTGGGTAGATACCCAGTAGTGGGATTTCTGGGACAAATGGTAGTTCTACTTTTAGTTCGTTGAGAGGTCTTCATACTGTTATGAAGTATGTGCAGATTTATTACATGGATATGTTGTGCAATGGTGAGGTTTGGGCATCTAGCACCTTGGCCTCCCGAAGTGCTGGTATTATAGGCATGAGCCACTGCGCCCAGCCTAGTTTTAGTTTTTAATTCTGCCTATGTGGTGAATCACATTTATTGATTTGTAAATGTTAAACTATCCTTCTATCTCTGGAATAAAACCATGTGATCATGATGGATTATATATATATAAATAATAAATATATATATGTACATACACACACCATGGACTACTATTCAGCTATAAAAAACAATGAAATCATGTCTTTTGCAGCAACATGGATGGAGTTTGAGACCATTGTCCTAAGTGAACCAACTGAAAACCAGAAAATCAATACTGCATGTTCTCACTCATAAGTGAGAGCTAAAGAATGGGTATACATGGACATATGGAGGGAAATAATAGACACTGGGGACTCCAAAAGAAAGGAGGGTGGGAGGGGCATGAGGGTTGAAAAATTACCTATTAGAAACAATGTTTACCATTCGGGAGATGGGTACACTAGACGCCCAAACCTCACCATTACACATATCCATGTAATAAATCTACACAAAGACCATTGAACCTATAAAAATAAAATTAAAAGATGCTACTATTATATTCTACATTTCCTTCCATCATACTGTTACTTTTCCTAGAATTTTAACCAACTTCTTTGAGTTGTTTATCCATTTACCTGTTGATGAACATTTGGGTTTCTGCCAGTTTTTGGCTATTACAAATAAAGCTGCTATGAGCATTGTATACAGGTCATAGAATGGACAAATATTTTCATTTTCCTTGGGTAATAGTCTAGGAGTGGGATGGCCATGTTACATAATGGGCATATGCTTAGCTTTTTCCGAAATTTCCAAATTGTTTTCCAAAGTGGTTGTACTATTTTACATTCCCACCAGTAGCATATGAGTGTTCAAGTTCCTCTACATCCTTGCCAACACTTGGTACACTTGATCTTTTTAATTTTAGCAGGTAAAGCTCTGTGGTTTAACCTGCATCTTTTCACAAAATTATTTGCCATTCATATGTCAAATATATCAGTTCAAAGTCTTTTGACCATTTTTAAAGTTGTATTGTTTGTTTTATTACTGAGTTTCAAGATGCCTTTATATATTCTGAATATAAGTCCTATATGAAATACATGGATTGCAAATATTTTCTTCCTGTCTGTGACTTGTCTTTTCATTGTAAAAAAAGTATCATTGGAGGAGCAAAATTTTAAATTTTGATGAGTTCTTTTATTTATTTTTGTCTTTAATGGATTGTGATTTTGGTGTTGTATCTAAGAAATCTTTGCATAATACAAAGTAAAAAGATTTCCACCATGTTTTTTTCCTGAAAGTTTTTATAACTGTAGATGTATATTTAAGTTTAGGATTCACTTTCAGTTAATTTTTGTAAATGATGAGAGGTATGGATTGGAGTTCACATTTGAAAATATAAATACCCCATTGCTGCAGTACTGTTTGTTGAAAAGATAACCTTTCTCCATCTATGTGTCTTTGCACCTTTGTTAAAAACCAGTTGTATATAAATATGTCAGTCTATTTCTAGACTCTATAATCTCTTCCATTGATCTCCTGGTCTATCTTTATGCCAAAATGACACTGGCTTGATTATTATACCTTTCTGATAAATCTTGCAATCATGTGGTTTTAGCCTTCTAGCTTTTTTCTTGTTTTTTCAAAATTGCTTTAGTTATTTCGCATCTCCACTTAAATTTTAAAATAAGATTGTCAATTTCTTAAAGACCTTGCTGAGATTTTGATTGGGATTTCACTGACTGTATAGATAAATCTGGGGGAAAACTGATATCCAATTAATTAGCTCTTTAATTTTTTCTCACTAGTGTTTAGGGGTCCAGTGTACAGGTAGTTCACATTTTTTGTCAGATTTATACTTAAGCATTCCATTTTTCTGATGCTATAATAAATTGTATTCTTAAAAATTTCAATATCTGCTAATTACTAGCATATTAAAATACAATCGATTTTTGTATCTGGATCCTGTTTTCTACAACATTGCTAAACTCATTATTTCTAGTAGTTTTTTGGAGATTTCATCAGATTTTCTACAAAGAACATTATACCATCTGTGAATAAAAGATAGTTTTATTTCTTTCTTGTTTGATATCTTTCATTTCCTTTTCTTGCCTGACTACACTAGCTAGACCTTCCAGTGTAAGCTTGTCTTCTTCCTGATCTCAGGGGAGAAGTATTTCATGATTAAATATGCTGCTGGCTCTAGGTTTTTCATGGATGCCTTTTATCAGATTAAGTTCCCTTCTACTTCTAGTTTGCAGGAATGGAAGTTAGATTTTGTAAGATGCTTCTTCTACATCTATGAGATGACTACCTGGTTTTTCCCTTTTGGTTTGTTTAATATGGTTTGTTAATATAGTACTAGAATGGTGAATTATATTGTATTATTTTCTAACGTTAAACCAATCCTGATTTTTGGGGAGTAAGTCCCACTGGGTCATAATGTATTATCATTTTCATACATAGTTGGATTTGATTTGTTATAATTTTGCGTGGAATTTTTGCATCTATGCTCATGTAGGATATTGGTCTTCTATTAAATGTCTTTATATGCTTTTGGTATCAAGGTAATAGTATCAGGATAATTCTCATTTCAAAAAATGATTTGGGAACTTTGCTCTTCTCACACTGTGAAGTAGGTCTAATTGTCTTCTCTTAAAAATCAGGAAACTGAGGATCAAAGTGGGTAGATAACTTGACTCAAGGCCATAGAGCATTTATGGGCTGATGCCCGAAATTAGGTAAGGACCCCAAATTCTAGCTGCCCTGGCAAAGGGGATATGGATGCCACAAGATACCTCCAGAATGAATATTATATGTGTATGTGTGTGTGTGTAAATACTTATTAAATAATTAAAATAAGCCAAACAATTTTAGTAGGTGGCTAAAGTTATGACCTTTAGTGATTTAACAAGGGTATACGCACAGAAACACTTTATCAAATTAAGTACGATTGCAATAACACAATTCCACTCACACCCACAAACGTTCATCATGTATTACTCACAGGAAGCCTCGGAATCTGCTGAGGTCATTGTTTGGGCTTTCACATTCTATCCTACTGGAAAACTTCTCAGGATCAACTTCAGAGTCCTAAAAATATTTTTTGAATCACAAAATAAGAACTCAAGGTTAAACCCTTAATATTGAAGTGTTTTATCACTTTCACCAATTCTTAAAATAATGCTAAGCCTTTTTTGCAATGAAGTTCATATCATGAATTTCCCGAAGGAAGGAAAGTAGAGGCATAATTATGTGATCCATATTTGGGATCAGAATGGTCCTAGGGCATTAATAAACATCTGCAGATGATGGGAATGACTGAGTCATTTCCTGAAATCCACGCAGGACTCTCCAGAAGAGAGCTTACACTTATAAACACCTTTTTATCAATAAAGCACTGAAAAACTGAAAATACTTTTGTTGTTGGTCTTTAATCACATAAGTAGTTTTTGAGATTAAATGTATATGTGAACACTCCAAGAATATATGCGTTTGATCTCAGCCAAATTTTATAAATAAAACATTTAAAAATAAACTAGACATCAATATCTATAATATTTTCTAATGGATCAGACAGATAATTTCAGAATTCTTTATGAAAACAATGAACAAATAAGCAAAGTGCCTTTGTAGGACACAGCTCCTTTAAGGTATGGATTCCCCTAAAACAAGCCACATCAACCTTGTTTCATTACTTCTATTTTCATATCCATTTGACCCGTAAGATAAATGCTATTGATACTGATATATCATAATTAATAAGTATATAATAGAAAACATGAAAATGTGAATTATATGATATGATTTATTTTCTAATGAGTAATATCCATGGAGTTCTTTTGACACACTAAAATCTATTATGCACTTTAAATATTTTAGCTGATTTCTTCTTCACAACTCCATGAGGTAGGTACTATAATAATTGGGCCTAATTAACAGATGAGGAAAGAGAGACACAAAGAGGATCAGTAATTTGCCAAAGTTCTCAAAACAAGAAAGTGTTTAGAGCAGGATTATAATCGAGGTCACCAGATTCACCCTTAATGAACCCACAGTGTGCTGATTAGCATTAGACTAGTGCAAAAGTAGTCATGCTTTTTGCCATTACTTTTAATGCAAATATTAATTGCTGATTAATACTCACAGTGGGTATGTAGTGGTACAACAGAAAGTTAAGTTGTGCAGGATTTTTACCAATGTCTTTGGTACCAAACTACTTACAGAAGTGACATTGACAATAGTCTAAGAGGCATATCAAACACAGAGGATCTAAATGAAATCCATAGGTAGAGAGGTGGGCCCAATATGACAGATGAAATTTACCAAAGATAAAGGTATTAGTAGGCTAAAACACTTTTTTTGGTTTCTAAGTGTAAGACGGAGTAACCCTGACTTAACAGTCATTTGGGTTAAAAAAAAAAAATAGACAGATCGTGGTGGCTCACGCCTGTAATCCCAGCACTTTGGGAGGCCGAGGCACGTGGATCACGAGGTGAGGAGATCAAACCCATCCACGAGGCCCGTGGATCACGAGGTGAGGAGATCAAGCCCATCCCTGGCTAACACGGTCAAACCCTGTCTCTACTAAAAATACAAAAAATTAGCCGGGCATGGTGGCATGTGACTGTAGTCTCAGCTACTCAGGAGGCTGGGGCAGGAGAATCATTTGAACACAGGAGGTGGAGGTTGCAGTGAGCAGAGATTGTGCCACTGCACTCCAGGCGGGGCTACAGAGCGAGACTCTGTCTGAAAACAACAACAATTAAAATCATTAAATTATAAAATACTTCATCTCAAGTGCTTCCAGAGAAAGGGGAGGGAAACTATTTAGACACTATATACGATGTTTCATATATATTATTTCATTTGAATCCTACAACAATGCTATAGAGTAGATACCATCATTTTCATTTTAAGATAAAAAAACTGAGGCATAAAGTGTTTAAATGACTTGTCCAAAGTCTCGCAGTAAATTAATAGCAGAGTTGTGATTCATTTAAATCCATGAAAATATAACTTCAAGGTTTCTGTTTCGCTCTGCACAACACTGAGAAGGGTCTAAAAGCTATGTAGCATGAAAAGTTGCTAAAGTTTTAAGCTTTGGTATATAAGTAATTACAGATTTTAGAAATAATGATAACTAAAGATATAAAGTCTAAGTTCAAGAAAAATAATTCTGTTAGGTTCCTTTAATTCCATTCTCAAAAATATGAGTGCTACACTAAAGTGTGTAAATTCTGAAGTCATTTTATCCTCTTATCTAGAAAAGAGTATACTTCCACTCATAACTGGAAGTGAATGAAACTTTCTGGGATTCTATTTCATCCTGGTGAAACTGAATTAAAAATCTCTTTGTCTGTAATGTGAAAATGAGCTCAGTCATCTTCTGAAAAAAAATGTTAATAAGCCACTAACTGAGAACATATGACTTACCAGTTCTGCATATCCCCGAACCACCTGCCTCTGTTTTAAATTGCTCTCTCCATCAAGACCGGAAGTCTCAATGTGACAGATTCCATCTGGATCAGTGGAAAAGAGTAGTACCATGTCTGCAGGGATGACCTCATTACAGGAGAGGCGAATAAAGTCCCCAACAGTAACGTCTTTCCAGCATCGGTCAGTGTATTTTTTCTCTTTCCTGTAATTAAAAAAAAGTTTTAAAAAAAGAATATTGGCCGGGCACGGTGGCTCAGGCTTGTAATCCCAGCACTTTGGGAGGCCGAGGCTGGCGGATCATGAGGTCAGGAGATCGAGGCCATCCTGGCTAACACAGTGAAACCCCGTCTCTACTAAAAAATACAAAAAATTAGCCGGGCGTGGTGGTGGGCGCCTGTAGTCCCAGCTACTCGGAGAGGCTGAGGCAGGAGAATGGCATGAACCCGGGAGGCGGAGCTTGCAGTGATCCGAGATTGCGCCACTGCACTCCAGCCTGGGTGACAGAGCGAGACTCCGTCTCAAAAAAAAAAAAAAAAAAAGAATATCAAGTGAAAAATACATACAATGTTTTTTTAAAAGTTTTTTTACTGTATAATTTAAAGTATATATTAAGTATTAGGGTACATTTTAATCTTTTAAATGCTCAAAGGGGCCAGGCAAGTTGGCTCACGCCTGTAATCCCAGAACTTTGGGAGGCCAAGATGGGTGGATCGCCCGAGGTCAGGAGTTCCAGACCAGCCTGGCCAACATGGTGAAACCCTGTCTCTACTAAAAATACAAAAATTAGCTGGGCATGGTGGCACGCACTTGCAATCCCAGCTACTTGGGACGCTGAGATGGGAGAATCGCTTGAACCCAGGCGGTGGAGGCTCCGGTGAGCCTAGATCACACCACTGCACTCCAGCTTGGGCGACAGAGCTGTCTCAAACAAACAAAAACAAACAAACAAAATGCTAAAAGGGCAGCCGCAGAATTGGCAACCCCTAAATTCCACAAATGCTTCACCTGAAAATTTAGTTACTGAGCCACTGAAACATATTTCTCAGCTCTTTCTTCCTGTGGGATTTTGAACCATTGTGCTGTTTGAGTCTAACTCTGGAATAAAATTACAATCAACATTTGATGGGCTCATTCAGATACAAAGTAATTCCTTCATGCTGCTCTGTGGTCAGATACCAAGGATCTGAAGGTGCATAAGACACATCATCTGCTCTCAGCACTTCCCATCAGGCAGATAGGATGGGTTACCATTATGCTCCACGATGCATTTTCGTTAGGGTAGAACGAGGACATTTGTATAGTAGAATGCCATTTTCCCTAGGGTAAAATGAGGACATTTGTATAGTAGAATGTCATGTGTCATGTTAGCTAGTTAGGTAGCATTTCACATATGATGCCACCAACAAAAGTTAACAAGGTCTGTCTTATTCCTTCATTGTCTCCCAAATATCCATAAAAAAACTAGTATTTGTGACAAGTATTTCATCAGATTAAATAGCAATCACACCTTACACAAATACTTTAACAACTTCTGCCATACAGAATTTTATCAGCTCTTTCAAGAAATATTTAGCTTAAAAGGCTACCTAAGAAGTACATTTTCAAGACATACCAAAGGCACAAGGTTGAAACCGACAAAGGAAATCTTTGATTATCTGAAGGGTTTATTGGTCCATGGAGAAAGGCAAACCAACAGTTTATTTTGTCTTTACCAAACTTTTCCCTAGTGTCTGTGCGTATCAGTTCATTCTTCCATAGAGGCAGGTAACAGAGCAAAGATAAAAAAGGTAAGCAGGCATATTATTTTGACGTTCGGTCCACCACGCCATATCTAGGAGTAGGAATTTCATTCCATAGGAAATGGAGAGTAACTAAAGGTTCAGACAAAGAAGGATGTGACCATACTTCTGTTTGCCAACTCCTGAGACAGAGTAATAAATGGATTTTTGGATGGCAGGTTATTTAGGAGTATGGCCAAAAGACCAACGATAAGTTATTAAAATAATTCGGGGGAGGAATGAGGATGGTCAGAATTAAGGCAGTAGCAACACAGATAGATAAAGGATGAAATCAAGACATATTAGGTACCGGAAGCAAGTTTTTGGACTTACTACAGGTAAAGGAATTAACCAGGATGACACTATGGTTCCTAACATGTACGATGAGGTGATGGATGGTGCTGTCATAAGTCTCAGATTTTAGAAGCAACTAGTTGTATCACAGGTGAGATAACTTCAGCTTGAAAAGTTTTTATCTGAAGTATCTGCCCAGCAGTTTGAGGGTCCTGATCTGGAGATCATGAGTAAATATGTAGATTCGGAAGTCCTAGGTACATAGACGGCAGTTGATTCCAGGTAAGGATAAGGTTTCTTGGGGAGTCTTCAAAGTGATAGTAAGGTGAAAGAAGACCCGAGATAAGTGGTGTCATAGAAATCAAGGAAGAAGGAAATTTATAAGAGGGAGTCACAATAGTTGAAAGCCACAGAGGAGTCCTGTATAGTAAAGACCCAACTGCCTACAGTATTTGGCCGTTAGGTCTAGTGGCCTTGGAGAAAGTTGATAACGTGAAATTGTTGATTGGAAGAGTGAAGAAAGTGTAATCTCTGTGCATCAGGGAGTAATTAGAAGTTACGGAGGCCGGGCACGGTGGCTCATGCCAGTAATCCCAGCACTTTAGGAGGCCGAGGCGGGCGGATCACAAGGTCAGGAGATTGAGACCATTCTGGCCAACATGGTGAAACCCTGTCTCTACTAAAATACAAAAAATTAGCCGGGTGTGGTGGTGCATGCCTGTAGTCCCAGCTACTCGGGAGGCTGAGGCAGGGGAATCGCTTGAACCCGGGAGGTGGAGGTTGCAGTGAGCTGAGGTTGCGCCACTGCACTCCAACCTGTTTTTGAGACAGAGCAACACTCCATCTCAAAAAACAAAACAAAACAAAAAAGAAGTTACCGAAGTAGAATATTTCCTGAATGTTACCTATGAAAAGAATAAGGGGTGAAGGTAGCCACTGCCAGGGAAGGTAAATCAAAGGACAGTAAAGACAAGTGAACTGGGCATGCACATAGGATGCAGGGGAGAAGCCAATGCAGAAGGCAAGGTGGAAGAAAGGGGAGGGAGTGGAGATGTTGGTTGAAGCTACAGAGAAGCAACAGGAATGAGATGAAAAATACACATGGAAGGATTACTATTATAAGAAAGGGAATTTCCTCTTCATCTAAGGTCAGAAGAAAGTAGGTAAAGACACAGATGGTATAATTTGAGGTACATAATTCATGCTTACTGCTCTCTACTTTCTACTTGAAGAAAGCCAGGAGGAAATTTGCTGAGAACTTGTGAAGGCCCAAAGAGAGACAGACTTTGACATTTGGGTTAGGAATTTTATATTCTTTCAAATATAAGAAGTAACATTGCTCTAAGGAACACGTTTCTTTCTCTATATTAGAAGAAAACTCAAATGAAGTCACTTTCACATTCGAATTCGCTTCATTTTTCCCCATTTGTAGCATGTACCAAGATTTAAACAAAACAAAACACTAGCTAATTTTCCCAATCACTGGCTAGCTCAGGTCTAGAAACATATACTAATATTAATATGCCAGTTACCATGTTAGGTGCATGGTACAAAATACACAAAAATGATTAAGATAGGGTCCCCACTCTAGAGAGGTTATGGTCAAAATTTGAAACAGACACAAACAGCAATTTCCTAAAAGACAGCTGTCTACAGGCTGCTATGGGAGCAAACAGGAAGGGCACTGGGCCCTGGAGGAAGTGATACCCGAGCTGAGTTTTAAAGGGTGTTCAAGAATGAATCAGGCAAAGAAAGGTGGGACAGCACATCAGTCCGAGGGCAGGAATAAAGAAGGCTTCAGAGAGCACGGTGGGAAAGCAACCGCAGGTTAAACGACAATGCTCACAGCCACATTTAACTAGCCTGGAACATTTACAATGTTGGGAGATGCAAACATAAGGCTACATTTCCTTTCCTGATATATAATTAAAAATAGTCAGAGGACTTTCTGCTTTCCCCAGAGCCTAAATGCACAATTAGAACTTCTTGCATCTCCTTGGTGGTTTGTGCTTGTGTGTGACTCTCAATGACACAGCACCCACAATCCCTCCTTTAGGAAAGCTTCTAGGCCCATTTTGTTTCTTTATAAGTTCAGTAGCAAACAGCTCTGCTACGTAAGCATTGGGAAAAGTTGGGACTAATACACACTGAACGATTAACAGTGATTCCACTAGGATGGGAGCTGGTAAGGGACAAAAGGGAGGGGTAAGAATGAAGGGTGGGGAATGTGGATGCGTACTTCACATTATATTTAAAGAGAGAAAGGGTAGGATTATGAATTAATTATTCTTTTTGGTATTTTTAGTATGTTTCCAATAAAACACTGAATTATTTGTAATAAGCAAATAATGAATTATCATTGGACACAACATCAGCTAAGATTTATTAGATGCTTTATATATATCAACTCATTTAATTTTTGAATCAATGTTGTGGTTGGTATCATGAAAACAGGATAGCCCCACTTTTACAAATTAGAAAAAATTGGCCTTGACAAGTTAAGTAACTTGTTCAATGTTACACAGCTCTTAAGTGGCCCTGTAAATTGAAACAAGGCAGGTATATCCAGAGTCTACCCTCTCAAATACCAGAGTTTACTACCAGCTACAGTCACTTCTGAAAACCACCAAATAAAATGTGGTTTAATTGTATATTTTCAAGAAAATTTGAAGAATTTAAAATTTTCGTTTCGTAAAATGTGTTACATAAGGTTAATTATCTTAGATGGCTACTGAAGTTCTCATTTTACAAATCATGAAATTCAATGGATTTATAAGACAATCCTAAAATGTTAACTAATATTTTGAAACTTCTAACATCAACAACATGGTGATTTTTAAAGGTCAGAAAATAATGTACATTCCTTGATGGCAGACATTGTATCTATTTTTAGTTTAAATCCTCTAAGTCTCTCAGTGCTTACCACATAGCAGGCACTCGAATTTGTTGAATGATTAATAGTCTTATTTTCAAGACAGTTCCATTATGTTAAAACAGATTTTAAAACCTTATAAGTGGCTCCTATTTTAAGGGCAATCTTAAGAAAGTCAGGTTTTCTATAATAGCTTATTCTAACTTAATTGGGGGTATAATAGAGTTTAAATGATTAATTTCTAGACTAGTCTTTGCTATTCCAAATGACACTTTTCTATAGAAAATTAAGCGCCTTGTGAAACACCACCTATTACAAATAAGAACCAAATTATCTGCTTAGAAATGTTAATATGCTTCTTCCAAAAACTTGCTAAATAGCCCCCATAATTTCACCCTAAATTTGTGGAAAAATAATTTGTTTGTAAGTTGATTTCTTTGTATTTCATATAAATTTACATTAGCATATTTAAATCAACACGGCATGGTTTTATATCCCATCTTTGTTTCTTTATAACCTTATAATAATTGTTCCAGAAATAATCTGGGGGAAAAACATAAGCATTATTTCTTCTACAATACCAAACAAAAGCAAATTATATTATACATAGATAAAAACACATAAAATTACCTGAGCCTATTACGAAACACAAACATAAAGGAACACCTTAGAATGGATATTAAATAACTGACTATAATACTGCATTTCATCTTTAAGTTTATATGAAAATCAACTAAAATAGATCTGGACTACGTCTAAACTTCCATTGGGTAATTTTAATATTTTAAAAATTGTGCGGTGTTTTCAGGAGTTCTCAAATGTTGATGAAGTGACTCGATGTGACAAACTCTAGCAAATAGTCATTATTAACCTATAATAATAATCATAATGGCTTTTACTTAGCACTTGGAAAAGACTAGGTGCTATGAAGTAAGTTTTATTATTACATTCATAACAAAGGAAACTGGGTGTTTAGCTGCTTTTTGTAAATTGCCCAAGGTTACACAGCTAAGTGACAGAATCAGATTAAATGCTGTAGAACAACCTAGAAAAGCAAATAAACACACACTATCAACTCCAAATTTCAATTAAGATCTGTAATTATTTCATTCATTTGGGACAGGGTCTCTCTCTGTTGCCCGGATTGGAGTGTAGTGGCCCAATCTTGGCTCACTGCAACCTCTGCCTCCCGGGCTCAGGCGATCCTCCCACCTCAGCCTCCCAATATCTGGGACTACAGGCACACACCACCATGCCTGGCTAATTTTTTGTTGTTTTTTGGTAGAGACAGGATTTCGCCATGTTGCCCAGGCTGGTCTCAAACTCCTGAACTCATGCAATCCAACTACCTCAGCCTCCCAAAGTGCTGAGATTACACGTGTGAGCCACTGCACCTGGCCTGAAATTATTTATATATTTGCATTTGTACTCAAAAATATATATAATAAGCATTCTTTCCGTTTGATAAATTTGGCATTCACTGGGTAATCTTAAAACTGGCCAAATTCTGGACTTTGTTCTTCATATAATCATTGTAAAGTATTGTTTCTTATAGCTATTTTTTGAGACTGGAGACTGTACCGACATTTTAGTTCTCTATCCCTGGTATATAATAAGCATTCAAATGTTATTAAATTATTAATAGAACCGTTTTAGTCAAATGCTCTATGGCTTTAAATGAAAACCAATGACTTATACCATTATTTCATTTTAAAATACAACACATGTGTTTTTCTGGTTTCCTTTAGACTGGACATGAGTATAAGAGAAAAAAACAGAACTAATTTCTTATTATCCAAGAAATCTCAAATCATCTTACAAAAGATAAATAAAATTCTTTTCCTTGTTTTCTTGATAGATCATAAAAACAAACATTGTGAAAGTCACTGAAGAATTCTAATAATGAACAAAATACAAATTCTGCAGCTTTCAGATTAAATATCACTTCTTCAGAGAAGCCTTTCCTAACATTTTCCTCTTTGGATCACATAAGATTGAAGACAAGTTATATTTGTCTATACTGTTTACTAAGTATTAACTTACGTCTAAGAATAAAAACCCAGGAGCTGCAAATAATACATATTTACCGTTTAAAACTCACCTTCACTGAGTTTATTTTTGGCTACATAGACTATTTCATAAATACTGAAAATACAAGTCTCCAACACAGCAAATATGCCCCTAAAAAGACCTCCTCCTATGAATGCTCTCTGTTGTTGCTGTGATGGGATGCTCTAGTTTTGTGCACACCAAAAAAGAATATTCTCCTCCTTTTTTGTGTGTGATAGAGTCTCACTCTGTCACCCAGGATGAAATGCAGGGGCTGGAGTGCAGTGGCGCGATCTCTGCTCACTGCAACCTCCCGCTCCTGGGTTCAAGCGATTCTCCTGCCTCAGCCTCCTGAGTAGCTGGGATTACAGGCACCTGCCACCACGTCCGGCTAATTTTTGTATTTTTAGTAGAGACAGGGTTTCATCATGTTGGCCAGGCTGGTCTCGAACTCCTGACCTCAGGCGATCCACCTGCTTCGGCCTCCCAAAGTACTGGGATTACAGGCGTGAGCCACCACACCCAGCCCTGAAGTTTAATTCTTTTAATTCCGCTTGTACATGAGTTATAGAAGCTTTTGCTTTGTTGGCTCCTGGGTTGACAATGGCTTATACATTTTTGTTTTCCTCTGACACTTGAATTAAATTCACCATAGGACTTTATGAAATATTGGTTGAAAACAAGAGCAACAACAACAACACCACAAAAGGGTCCTGGTCACACCTAAGGAGAAAAAAGTAACATTCTGCATATTTCTCAATGATACATACATAGTCCTTAGCAAACGTCCCATTACACTTACCTACTATAAACTTGAGTTATTAAATTATTGATCTGTTTGTCCATTTTGTATTTCCGATAATCTTCCAGGCCATCTTTAATTGCGATAATTGTAAGGACCACCACCAGAGGCAACATGGTGATTTCCTTTTGGAAGGCTTCTACCAAAGGTACCCAGTTCAGGACAACTAGGAACAGGAAATATAAATTGGCAGCTCTGCAACCCAAACACACAAAGGGAGGTGTTAAGTTACTTCAAGGACTGAAGTCAGAGGCAAAGTACTATATAGTTTTTCTATAAGTTTCTATTAGTAGATTTTGTATGTTACAGAATATAGAACTAGCAGAAGACAATGCATCTTAATGAACTATTTATTACCCTGCTAGACATCTGGCTTGTGTCATTCTTTAATAAATGTGAGATATCAGGGCTGGGTGCGGTGGCTCACGGCTGTAATCTTAGCACTTTGGGAGGCCGAGGCGGGCAGATCACTTGAGTTCAGGAGTTCAAGACTAGCCTGGGCAACATGGCAAAACCCTGTCTCTACTAAAAATACAAAAATTAGCTGGGTGTAGTGGCGCACGCTTGTGGTCCCAGCTACGGGGGAGGCTGAGGCACAAGAATCACTTGAACCCAGAAGTCGCAGGTTGCAGTGAGCCGAGATCACACTACTGCACTCCAGCCTGGGTGGAGAAATAAATAAATAAATAAATAAATAAATAAATAAATAAATAGTGTTAGATATTATTTATTAAATATAAAATAGTAAATATTTGAGTGGGACGGTCTTGAGCACAATAGAAAAAAATAGAAAAAAGCACAATAGAAAATACTATTTTCTTTTTAAAAGTTCAGAAAAATTTAGAAGAAATTCAGAGTTAATGTGGTGTAAAAATTAATTAATAAAACAAAGATCAACCCTCTAGCCTTTTGTACATCCAAATATTAGATTTAAACAAGCCTCAAAATTGAGTAGAAAAGTCTATTTCTTTTCTCTTGTGACTAACTCTTCTATTTCTTCTTTTATGCTATTCAGAACCACCTTCTTCAGGAACTTCTTCCATTCTTCTATTTTATATATTCAAATACTTCTCCATGGGTTCCTAATTTTGGGCCATACGGTAAGTTCAAGACACCCTTTTCCTTAAAGGGAAAACAAAATCTCAATCATGCCGTTAAATTTTTATCATATATTTTTCCATTGACCATGAAATTTCTCAAAAGAATAATCTATATATACTTCTTTTTTGTCAACTCCAAATCCTTTTACTCTGAAAATTTCTTTCTTAACCCTTTCTGCTACTCTGTGGCTTCAACTCTTTCCAGGTGGACCACATCTAAACCTATAGCTCTAACCTTGAACTCTGTTTCAGGTTTTTATTCCATTGGGTACACTAGATTCCAAACTCCATAAAAGAATGAAACACATATAGGGCTACATAGCCCTTAATTCAACAAATTCACATCTGTCCTTTAAACAGCCACTATTTAATAAATGCATATGGAACATATATAGCATGAATGATGAGAATGAATGTATGTGGAATGACCAAAGAATATAGAGAATCTCTTTACTTGCATTGGCGTCTTGAATACATTTACAAAAACAAAATACTCTTCCAGTCAAGGTTCTTTTTACTCTTGTTTTTCATTTTTCTGTTAGTACTTCTGGTCATCACAGCTCAACATGTTCACGTCATCTTTTTACTCCTTTCACTGAATATCTTACATTAAATCCACAGTATCTGTAAGAGGTCACCCTTCTTTTCATTCCCACATTGTTCCAAGGTCAGGTCTCCATTACAATTCACTGGGATATACACAACGTCTTCCTAAATATTTTCTCTGCCATCATCTCTAAGTCCTTTCATCTACCCACCACACTACTTCTGTAGTGAAATACTGGTGTAAGCATGGTAATTGTGCCTGCAGACTTGGCTCTCAACTCTTTATCCTGATAGCAAGACCTCTTTCTTGGGTCACATCTATCTTTCTGACTTTACTTCCTGTTGCTCCTCAGCACAGATGCTACATGTAAGTCAGAGAACACTACTTCCCAGGCTTCAAGCAAGCCTTTTATGCTACTGCCTGTACGCCATTATTCATACTCCTTCCTCCATCTGAAATATGCTTTGCCCACACCTCTGCTTTGAATATCTCACCCACCCTCCATTATTAAGTCAAATGTCACTTCCCCTTCGATTGCTCCAGTTAGTATTATTATTTCTCTTTTTGAGGCTTTCATTCTATTTGACAGCCCTTTATAACACTCATTGCATTCACTATGTCTTTTTGTTTTATAGATATATATATATTGTGTTTCCCTAGCACAACTGCAAACTCCACAAGGAGAGGAGTGGCACTCACACTTCCATTTCCTTCAGTGTGTAAACTCACAGGAGAGTGTCCATGAATGCGATATTAAGCTGAATTAGGTCACTGTTTCACCTAAACATCTGACATCTGCACTGGCTTCAGAGCTCTATTTCCTCCTATTATCAGTAAGAAAAATTTGAAATTAAAATGCAGCATGGTTTCATGGAAAGAACACTAAAGCAAGAGCAAGAAGACCCCCGGGGGCAGCCCCTGGTCTGCTACTTGACATTGGCGTGACATTGGCTAAACCACAGTCAAGTCATTTCCTAATCTATAATATGTGAATTACAATATCTTTTCTGGTAAAGAGAAAACACCTTTCCAATTGGAAAGTGCTACGTGAATGGGAGGAGTCATCATTCCACAACGGATTCACATCAAAATTGTCAAGGATGATGTCACAGGTCTTAGGTTTAAGTAACATACAGGGTTATGAAAATGAAAAATATGTTATATATCAACTAGAATGATATTCAAAGGTTTTCTTCAAAAATAAAACAGTACCTGTGAAATTGTTCAAATAAATTTCTTGGCACAAAATTCAGAAGCGTGTACTTTGTTGTTCGTATTCGATTGTTCACATAGGCTCCGGAGAACTTCTCGTACTCATCCTTGAAGGGCTGGAGGTGGGGAACAACAATCCGGTGCCTTCCTGCCAGTTTAGGGGCCTGAGAGGACTTGCGCCCACAGGCGAGCAACGAGGAATAGTTGTATGGCCTCGAATCATCATCCCTGGTTGCACCTCTGATCAGCCGTCGCCAGTGATATCTGGCCCATTGGAGAGCCTCAGTCATGTCCAAACTGTGGTGAGATCCAGGTTGTGTAGCTGACCTGGCAGGCAAACAAAAACCACACTTCCATGAGCTTCTCAAAAGTCTCAGAGATAGTGAAATTTTAATATTTTTTCTATACCAAATAAATATATGACCCACTCGTTCAACATGTAAGGGAGAAAGTAAAGGTAGTCTTTAGAACTCCATTTTAACCAAATAAAGCATACATCTTCTGCCTCATGGGCTAAGCATCTGATCATGTTGCTTAACAAGATACGGCACCTAAAAGGCCATTCCATAACTTGAAGCAAACAATTTGGGCTTAATTTGTGCAAGTCTCTTAACCTCTCTGATCATCAATTTTATCATCTTTGCAACGGGCATAATGCCAGGCATGTCAGGAAATTGTTTTGAGGACTAAATGAATAGCACATAAGTCACGTAGCATAAAGTCTGATAGATCATAGGACATCAATAAAACCCATTCTATGTAGATTACAAAAATGCCCACAGATTCTTCCTATCTCTGCACGCGTAACTCTCTGCCAATCAAGCGGTAGAGTCTTTCTCTACCTGTGGTGTCTGGGCTTGGCCATGTGCCTTGCTTCAGCTAATGTAACACTAGCAAACAAGACAGCAAGTAGAGGCTTGAAAAGTGCTTGTTCATTGGAGCCTATTCTCTCTTACTGTTCTAGGAAGCACTGTAGCCCACACCACATGCCTCAGTTGCCCCATTTACCACAATAGCCTCTATAAATACATAAATAACACCACTGATTGCCAGCTGACCACTAACAAGTGAGTGTGCCCAGATGACACAAATTAGAATAGAGATAAGCTGTCTCAGCTGAGCTCAGCCCGACTTGCCCACCCACCAAATTATGAGTCAATAAATGTTATGTCATTAAATTTTGGGGTGCTTTGCTACAGAACAAAATCAAACTGATACATATTCCCTTATTTTCCTTATTTCTAAGGTTTCCTTATTTTCCAAGAAATGCAGCCCTACCTGGAATGTGAGTTTGTTAATCAAAACAAAAATAGGAAAGAAAGGGGTTCAAGCAATTCTCATGCCTCAGCCTCCCAAATAGCTGGGATTACAGGCAGACAATCACTTCTGATGGGAAGAACAACAGCCTCTGAATATATGTAGTTGTGCCTGGATATTGGACCCACAATAGATAGCCGGTCTTATCATGAGAGAAAATATTCATGTCAGTCTCATCAGTTTTATACTAATGATAGGAACAAGAAAAAAAGAACAGTTCTTTTGGAGTTTGGCCTCTAAAATATTTATTTATAGATAACTAAATCAATGAAGATTGACTGGCCAAAATAACATTTACTATCTCTTCAATATAATTTTTTAAAAGCCTGCCTCCGAAGTATACTTGAAAAGCTGGTTTTTACTTCACCAAGCATACAAAAGTGGCTTAGTTCTTTTAACCGGCTGTTCATAATGGCAGCTTGAGTTATTAATGTAGTTCATAACATATCTAGAACTTTCCCCCAGAAGAAGAACATAAGATAGTGCTTCATAAGTGAATCAATAGATAACAGAAAATACTGAACATAAATACTAAGTGCTTTTCATTAGTTTCACATAATGCACATTAGGTTACCATTATGACAAATGTGACATTTTTTTAAAAGGTTGAAATCAGCACAATTTGATTTATTTCTGGAAACCTTAAAAGGAAGCATTCACTTGCCATTAAATTCTTACTAAGACATAAGAATGTTTATCCCTCTAGTGTCCATAATCTCATACAACAATCTAAACCTCACTTCCCTTTTTAAATTTTGAAGTACAATTTCTTGAGAGTCCAAACAGGAATAACTAAACAAACATGAAACAAATACAGGAGGTGTTAATTTCTGCTAACTTGTGGTGTGTCTGACTAATAACCTCACGCTAGCAAACATACTTACTGGTTCACAGAAACAATCAGCTTTTTATTCCACAACCCAGACAAGAACCACATCTTTCCCCAAGTCACTCCGTTCCTAAGAAACAAGCCCATAACGACTGAATAACATTTCATTGCCAAAGTATTTCTAGGTCTCCTTCCCTTTGGGCCTTTCCAATATCTTTAAATGTACATGAGATTCTCTATTTACTCCCACATTGCTCTTTTCCTTTATCCTTCTTTTCATTTTCAAGGAATTTTGGTGAAGATAGAATTAGGGCTGGCTCACTGCCCTCCATGGCCCCTTTCTAGAGCCTACAAGAGTCTCTCTCCTACTCTCCAAGGCTGGGCAGCTCATCATTTCGTAAGAACTCTCTCTTCAGCACTGTCATTCTCCTGAAAAGCGACCCTTGGATCAGAGGACAGATTTAAGCTAGACAGAGAAGTGCTTTGAAGGGACTGAGGAGAAAAGCCTGGGCTTGGAGGTAATTAACATATGATGAAAATCCTTTCAAATTTCTAGTTTAAATTTTAAACTCTTTTATACTAGGCAGGAATGACCAAGGATCTATTTAGTCATCCTAGATCAGAGGCTTTTGAAATGTGTTAACTGCCCTCCCAGTGAGAAATACATTCTATGATGAAAAGTAGAATTTACACACACACACACACACACACACACACACACACACCTGAAACAAAAGTTCTACGAAATATTTCTTACCCTTACCACCTGCAATGCATACAGGGACCTTTTTTCTTCTCTCTCTCATATTAGTACTAATTAGGATGCATTGAATTCGTTTCTAGATCCACTAATATTACTGTACATGTTAGTAAAAAGATACTGATTGTGTGTGACTTCACACGGAGCTGAAATTATACACGGAAGTGGATAGATCCATGGTCCTAAATAGATCCACAACCCCAAATGCAGAAAACAGACTATTACAGGATACAAAATTTCAGCTACAAAGGAGTAATAAGTTCAAGAGATCCACTGTATATTATGGCGAGTATGGTTAATACAGTAACAATATATTGTATACTTGAAAATTGTTAAGGAGTAGACTTGAAGTGTTCTCACCACAATAAAAAGTATGTGGGGTAATACATATGTTAATTACTTTGAGCTAGCCATTCCACAATACATCCACATATCAAAACATCACATTCTCCACCATAAATACATACAATTTTTATTTGTCAATTCAAAAGTTTTTAAAACAAAATTTTCCCCTTACAACCCTTTCTCCCTCAGTCAATAATGT
This sequence comes from Nomascus leucogenys, assembly GCF_006542625.1. Taxonomy (NCBI): domain Eukaryota; kingdom Metazoa; phylum Chordata; class Mammalia; order Primates; family Hylobatidae; genus Nomascus; species Nomascus leucogenys. The sequence goes on from NC_044400.1 coordinate 39,133,320, forward strand.
TACACACAGAAAGCTTTTCCTACAGAAACAGGTATTTGTTCTACAGAGAGCTAAAGATAAAATGTTTTTAAAGATCTTTTAAATTATTTTATTTCAGTGGATGTTTTTGTAAAATGAATAAAAAGAAATAATATTTTCAATGTTTGAAAATATCAGATTTAAAAAAGAAGAAGAAAACAGAATCTTATGGTAGAAAATTACTAAAAGACAGCAGTTGGACAAGAAGGCTCAGGGGAGGGCAGCACTGTACCCACAGTAGTCAGGAAAGAGCCTTTCACTCTTTCTCTGTCACTTCCAACAAAGTTAAAAGTATGTTAGTACTTGGAGAAGCCTCTGTTATTAATAACGTTCCACATAAATATTGAGGAAAAATTTTTTAAGATATGATAGGAAAGCAAATCAGTAAGTCATACCTCATCAAGTGTCATCACAAATCATAATATCTTAAGGCTTAGACTTCAGAGATGATTTAACACAGTGGTCACAAACCATTAGTCAGCAAAATTCTACCCAATGACTTATTTTGTATCAGAGTGTTGGCAAGCACATGGTTTTGTTTTATAAACATAAATATATATACACACACACATATAAAAGCAAGATTTTAAAATAGAGATAAATTCACATAAAATATTGATAATTGGTTTTTCTTAAAAGAAATCAAGGGAATGGTGGGCACACATCTTCATATGGTAACAGAGGTTACTATGGACCTTGACTCCAACCCTGCATTTTGCAGTTCACCCGTTTTAAATGAAGGAACGAGCACTTTGCTCACCACTTTTTGACAAATCACATTTCTTCTACTCTGTAAGCCCAGGCTCAAATATTAGCTGTACCACTTAGTAGCTACTCAGTCTTCTAACAAGTAAAATGAAACACGATTAAGAGTCAAGGGACATGCTAAAAATAAACAATGGTCATCCTCTTCCCCACTCTCCTGCTTGTTTTTCAAGCCATAGATAAGTCAAGGGTGGGAATCTTATACATTGGGCTTAGGTCCAAAGCTTTCAATTTAAAGTTGTCCAAGTAAATGCTCAGTTCAATGTACCTATTAATGCCTGAGAAGTTGCAGCATTAGGTGGGATACAAACAGAAAACCGAACAATCAAAAAGACAGGTATGAATGACATAAAGTGACCTTCATACTACCTAATCTCATTCTTCACCATTCTCTCCAAAAGTCATCCAACAACGTTCATGAACAAACTGTATTCCACTTGTCCTGTGTTGCCCAAGCCCCCCGACAAGAATCACTTGGGGCCCCGTTAGTCACAGTCTCCAAAGCCTCTCCCCAGGAGATTCTGATTCAGAGGATCTGGGATGGGGTCTATGAATATGTAATTTAGTTAGTACTGCCAATGAGTTAAGGAGGTTGCAAAGCATAGTGTATACTTTGCACCTCTCCAAATGCTGCCTCTCTTTCTGGAGGCCTGGTTAACCATATCATCCACTCACCACACCAGCCTCTATTCATCCTCGAGACTGTTTTAGCTTGACCATGGAATGAGGGAGTTTGCGAGGGATCCACACAACAGACACCATAAAGCGTTCTCTGCTCTGCTCCCATTAGAACCCTGAGCATGGCTCATATGCACTTGCCATAGTGTGTTACAGATGGCTTTATTCTTCAGAGTCAGGGGACATACCTAATTCCTCTCCATGTGTCTGTCCAGGGTTTGGCCAAAGTTAGATGATATATAAATGTCTGTTGATCACTGAATTTTATAGAAAAGAACATAAAGACATCCCATTTCCTTTTGCATGGCTCAACCTGGCTTTTCTGCCATTAGAAGTTGGAGTGTAAGATCTAATTTTGAGAAAACAGAAGCATTCACTTTTAGCTTGTGATTGTATCATTCACCTTTATTAAGAGCAGGAATCTGCTTCTCCAGGCCTGAAAGACTCTTTCAAGAGGGCATTATTTTCTCTTCTAGTGTATTTCTAAAACCTGTAAGCAGCATAGAGTGATAAAGAGCACAGGTTCTGGAGCCAGAGGCCAACATCAACTTCTAGCACCCCAATTTGCCAGCTTAACTTGCTCAAAGGGTTGCTATAAGGATTCAGTGAGTTAATATATGAAAAGCACTTAGCACGTGTTTGACCCATAGTAAGTCCCAAGTAAGGGTTAACTACCATTGTGACTTTTTACAAAATGTTCTCTCTATAATATTTATTCGTAAATATTAGCTGAGAATTTGTGTGCACAGTATTAATACTAACAACTGTATCAATTATTCATCTATGTTTAATTTCTTAAATTGCACCTCATACTGCACCACCTGGTCACACTCTGCTTTAGTAACTCTGCTCTTCATTTAATGGGGGAGGCTTCTAGGCAACCAACTGAGGATAGCAATACTCTCTTCTCAACTGTTGCTAAGAGGAAGTCCAGCAATCTAGTAGACAAAAGCTCTAATGAAGAACATAATGGGCAGCATTTTTAGGGATTTTTAGAAACATCATTCATAATTCTAAGATTTAGCTCATTCCTCAAAGAGATAATTTTTCAGAGTTTTCCGCTAATAAACCAACTGGTCTCATGTGTTTTGACCTGATGCTCTGCCAACCATAGGAACCCTGTCTTGAGAATTAACAAAAACAAACTTTGTAAAACCATATAAACAACCAGGTGCTTGAAGTTCAGTGACGATCACATAACCCAAGAAAGAATGTTTTAGATCTAGATACGCTACTATCCTCAGTAATCTGCTGTCCTTAGAGGTATTGATTTACAATCTTAAAAAATTAAGTTAAAGTTTTGGAAGGAAAATGTAATAATCTTATGTAATACTCTGGAATACTCTAGTGCTTCCGTAAAGCAGGCCTGCATGATGCTAGATATTAATTTTCCCATCCAATATATCATTTACTCACAGATTATAAAACCTGTAATTAAAGTTCTAAAATCTACAAACTTTCAATTTTAGGTATGAAATCAACTAAGATCAGAATTGAAGAAATATAAATCAAGCATTGCTTGGTAAGTACTAACACTTTTATAATAATTACTGTTTTAAAAATACTTCCACATGCCATTTAATTTAGTTTTCACTTGACGTGGAATTTCATTTCATTTTTCAGAGAAAAAAGTAAAGTTCAAAGAATGTTTTAAAATTTTCTCAAGATGTCCAATCATTGGTTCCAACTATATAATGCTATTAATATATAAAATTTTAAATAATCAAATATTCTCATGTAAAATTACATTATTTCTAACTATAGTATTTTTTCTAGAAGATATTAAAAACTACAATCCATCACTAACAGAATGTATCTAAAATATACTAAGTTCCTTACTATACACAAATGTACTTGAAGGCAGATTTAGTTCTCAAAAGTCCTATTTCCCTTAATGAATGCTTAATGAAAAGTTTGCAGTAGGGCAGATTACCAAAGGTAAATACAGGATAATGAATTCTCTTGGGCTCAGTTAGCATTTTTAAATTCCTGAGGTCATCACCAGCCAACAATTTGAAAAATATACAAGTTCACTGGTCTAAAAGAAAAAAAAAATCTATAATCATTTCAAGATGCCCTATGTTTGTTTTGCATGATAATCTCCTGAACCTCACCCCCTAGGTTTCTTTTTTTTTTTTCTTTTTTTCGTTTTCTTTTGGAGACAGAGTCTTGCTCTGTCGCACATGCTGGAGTGTAGTGGTGGGGTGGTTCGATCTCAGCTCACTGCAATCTCTGCCTCCCTGGTTCAAGCGATCCTTCCACCACAGCTTCACAAGTAGCTGGGACTATGGGCATGCACCACCATGCCCAGCTGATTTTTTTGTTGTTTCCTGTATTTTTAGTAGAGATGGGGTTTCACCATGTTGGCCAGGCTGGTCTCGAACTCTTGACCTCAGGTGATCCACCTGCCTCGGCCTCCCAAAGTGCTAGGATTATAGGTGTGAGCCACCACACCTGGCCATGAACCTCACCCCCCTAGGTTTCTGATCCAGCAGGTCTGGGATGGGGCTCAGGAGTCTGCATGTCTAACACACTTGCAGATAGTACTGATGTTGCTGGTCCTGGGGACCACACTCTGAGAATCACTACTCTACGCTAAGTAACTTTATTGCAAAATGCAGTTGGAATTAAGACTGAGCAATTTATTAGATATCACTCATGTTATTGGGAAGCCCATCTTCTTTGAATGTGTAACCTCAGCTATGCACTAATGGCTTGACAGCAGATACAAGAAGATCCTCAAGTCTAAGGTTAGAATTAACTAAAAGAGCGAAGTCTAGTTTATACAAAAGATTGTTGATGAGGTCTTAAGGATTAATTCTTTCTGCAGATTTAATACAGTTAGAATTAGTTTCAACCAACATTTCCAAAAGTTGACCAAGAAAGAACAATGAATCCTGGCCTTGATAGACTTATAACCTTCTTCTCAACCAAGATGAGAAAACACAAACAAAACGTCAAAGTTCTTATATGTTCTAAACCATGGAAGACACAGGAGTTCTCTATCATAGTCAATAAAAGGCACAGAGAAATATCATATCTATGGATTTCTAAGAATAAGATAGGAATTGTTTCACAATAGACTTATGATATGAAAGTCTCCTTGACCTAGATCGAGACCATCCTGGCTAACACAGTGAAACCCCATCTCTACTAAAAATGCAAAAAAATTGGCTAGGCATGGTGGCGGGTGCCTGTAGTTCCAGCTACTCAAGAGGCTGAGGCAGGAGAATGGTGTGAACCTGGGAGATGGAGCTTGCAGTGAGCCGAGATCGCACCACTGCACTCCAGCCTGGGCCACAGAGTAAGACTCCGTCTCAAAAAAAAAAAAAAAAAGTCTCTTTGACCTACACATCAGAGGTAGCCAGGCCTGCCTGAAGCACAGTGAGCCCTAATAAAACTTGGTCTTGCTCCAATCTGTGTCATCTGTGACCCACTTTTTCAACACTCTCTATAGAAGCTTATCACTGCAGGGAGACTGATTCCTTATCTCATAGGTCATGACTAAAGCATCAAGACGGTTTGATATCTTTGGTGGTTTCTTTGCTGCCCCAGGTGCCAACGTGACATGTTGGTATGGCTCCCTTGGTAACTACTATCCTCTATCTACAAAAAAAGGTTTTTCTTCACCTCACATAATCTTTGGAAAAGAAGGTAAGTATGAACGGTCTATGTGGATATATCTAATATGGGCTTTTGGGATGACAAGGGTCAATTTATTTTGTGGGAAAACTGTGGATCTTGAATAATGAAGTTACATAATCCTTTATATTCTCCATTGGGTGGAATGAATCAGATTTGCTGAATAAAATCACCTTGGAGTTCTTAGTGCCATTCAATATTTTCTGCGAAGTGACCTTGAACTAAACCCCCAGTAGGAGTACATATTCCATATTTTAGATATATACAAAAAGTCAGGCAAGGGTAATATGTCACCCAAAACATTGAATTAAAGTAATTAATTTTTTTTTTTTTTTTAGACAGGTCTTGCTCTGATGCCCAGGCTGGAGTGCAGTGGTGTGATCACAGCTCACTGCAGCCATGACTTTCTGGGCTCAAGCTATCCTCCTGCCTCAGCTTCCCAAGTAGCTGGGATGACAGGCATGAGCCACCACATCTAGCAAATGTTTTATTTTCTTTTGTAGAGACAGGGTCTTTAAATACTGCCCAGGTTGGTCTCAAACTTCTGTGCTCAAGCAATCCTCCCACCTCGGCCTCCCAAAGCACTGGGATTACAGAGGAGAGCCACTGCCCTCGGCCCTATAAGAAATTACTTTTGATAACTGGTGATTATTATCATGGGAGGAAGTGCTATATAAGTTCATAAAAAGCTAAGTCATACTACTTTTCACTTTTACCACTAACAAAGAAATATTTGTAATAGTTTTGTCATTTTTAAGGACCCTAAGTGGAAAAAGGTCAACTGTACTGAAGCACATAGCCCTTACATATCTTTAGAAAAGAGTGCTTAAATTAAGTTCATTCATTTTCAATTTACTCAGCAAACATGACCTGAAAACCTATCATATGCCAGACACTGTGGTTGACGTTGGAGAAACAGAAGACGCTGTTCTACATCACAGAAGCAGCCTCTCATTCAGACTGAGGGAAGGAAACTTCCACAGCAATAAGCGACATGTTTTATTTTATTTTATTTTATTTATTTAGTTTTTAAGATGGAGTCTCACTCTGTCACCCAGGCTGGAGTGCAGTGGTCCAGTCTCAGCTCACTGCAAACTCTGCCTCCCAGTTTCAAGTGATCCTCCTGCCTCAGCCTCCTGAGTAGCTGGGATTACAGGCATGTGCCAGCAGGCCCAGCTAAGTTTTGTCTTTTTAGTAGAGATGGGTTTTCATCATGTTGGCCAGGCTGGTCTCAAACTCCTGACCTCAGGTGATCTGCCTGCCTCGGCCTCCCAAAGTACTGGGATTACAGGTGTAATCCACTGCACCCGAGTGGCATGTTTTATATAATTCTGATGGAGAGTCAAATTAGAATTTTCACATATGACATATTTATTTTGAGAGACATATAAAAGTAGACTGTGGTATCTAGATGCATTGTTCCATACTAGAAATAGTTACCCATTCTTACTGTTTCCAAACACACACTCAATAAGAATTTCTTCAGTTCCGTCATGTGAGAATAAAGCTTTTATATATTTATATATAATATCACATACATATATGTATATTTATGTGTAGTATTACATACATACATATATTATTAAAGAATACGTATATGTATATTGTATATAAAAGAAAAACATGTATAATTAAAAACATATATAATCATATATATATTATCAAATATATATATATATATTTTATGGATGGTCCATTCAGACATTGAAAGCGATAATGCTTCTCTTCTTCAATACACTTCAGATTTTTTTTTTTTTTTTTTTTGAGACGGAGTCTCACTCTCTCGCCCAGGCTGGAGTGCAGTGGCGCTGTCTCGGCTCACTGCAAGCTCCACCTCCCGTGTTCACGCCATTCTCCTGCCTCAGCCCCCCGAGTAGGCGCCCGCCACCACACCCAGCTAATTTTTTGCATTTTTAGTAGAGACGGGGTTTCACCGTGTTAGCCAGGATGGTCTCGATCTGACCTCGTGATCCGCCCGCCTCGGCCTCCCAAAGTGCTGGGATTACAGGCACGAGCCACCGTGCCCGGCCCAGATTTTTTTTTGAAGGGATCACATGTCCAATTATTCACTGTTTGTGAATAATTAGGCTCAAAGCTGGTTTAGGCTAGCAAAAGGCAGGTAAAATGTTGCAGTTGTATACGTGTTTCTCTATGTTATTGGGAACTAAAAGAAATCTTACTCATATTTATGGTGAGTTCCTAATATGCCTTAATCTCTTTTTAAAGCTGAAAAAAACATAAACATATATGAAAATATTGATGGCAGCAATACTGTGTTTTGACCTTAGTGATCCTACATGCTTCTAAAATAATACGGTATTGAAATGACAAGATAGCATTTTTTTGAGATTTGGTTATTCAACATTAACAAATATTATTAATTTAATAGACCTAAGATCATAACAATATCTACCATTTATAGACATATACCAGGTTATATGCAAAGGATAAACAGGCATTAACTTTAATCCTTACAATAAAGTACATATTATCATCTCCACTTAGTAATGAGGAAACAGATTCGGAGTATTTGAGAAACTCACCCAAGTGGCACAGCTTAGTAAGTAGTTACTCAAGCTCCATCCAGATGTCTCATATGGAATGAGAGCCCTGGCAGCTATCAGAGGGCTCTGATACAGGGCAGTAACACTTGGATAACGAGCTGGCAGAAGGCATATAGCTCTGGCAACCCACCAAGGAATGTGAGGGTTGGGAGAGAGAATAAGAGAAGAGTGGTATTAAAAAATTTAAGTTATTTAGAGAAAAACGCTAAAGGCATGCTTCATTTGAAAAAATAAAGTTAAATAAATTTAAATATTTGCATTTATTTACTTTTAAAACATTCATTTTGTACTAGGTGAGGTTACCCATTTTTACTGCTTACTGTGCCTTATAGAGGACTTTATATGTGTTTGAACTATAATTCAATACATGCAAATAAAATTTACTTTCAAATAAATGACTCACTTTTAACCTGACTCCAGTATCACTGATCCTACCCATAAACAACCACCAACCATCTTTTCACTGCCCCATATTCTCAAGTGGTCTTATTTCCTTACTTACTTTAAATTTTATGGTTAATACTGTAATCACTTCCTCGTATATTCTCTCAACCAGTGAACTCCTCTCTCACTTCTTTCTTGGCAAAACCCTCACCCTGCTTACATTCACATGGAAAGCTCTATGTACTCTGTTCCAGTACATACAGGTTGAAAGTGGCTGGAAAGAAAGGCACACCACCTTGTCAGAGTCACTTTAACGCCCTGACCACAAACTCTTAAGTTGGCTATTCACACTGACTGCAATCACACTGCATTTCCAGTCCATGTATTCTCCCACCGTCATACACGACTGTTTCACACCCTTTCCTTTCTCCTCTAACATCCAGTATCTCCCTCCTGACTTTCTTCCTGGTGATGACCTTGTTTCTATCTTACTGAGAAAACCAAGGCCATCCAAAGAGAACTTCCACAAGTTCCTCTAGCATAGACCTCTTTCCAAAACTTCAGACTGATGCCCAGGAGGTAGCCCATCTCCAGACAGTAACAAGTGCAAATGGAGGTCCAAGCACTCTCCCCAAAACTGCTTCTCCCCCAGATTAGCCCTGTCAGCTGATGGCAGCTCCCTTCTTGTAGATGCTAAGCTCAAAAACTTTTGAGTCATCCTTGGTTTCTTTCACTTACAACTCACATCACGTCAGTCCGCAAATTCTGTTGACTCTTCCCTTAAACTATATCCAGAATCTTACCACTTCTCATCACCTTTATGACAATCAACCTGATCCACCATTATCAGTCTAGTCCTGGTATAACCTAATTTAGATCCTGACAATTTCACAACTTAAAACTCTCTAAAGGCTCCCATATAATTACAGTAGCCACCTCCAGTGCTCCCTATGATCTGCCTCTTTTTATTCTCCTTTTCTGCTTTACTTTTCATAAAACCTTTATGTCACTTTCTAACAATGCATAATTTACTTTGGTATTTTAGCTTTTGTCTGTCTCCCTCCTCCATCAGCGTAGAAATTTCCGTCTTTTTGGTTCACTGATATGGCCTAGGCCTGGAAGAGTACAATATCAGGCACCGGGTAGATTTTCAATGAATATTTGTGGAATGAACCCAAGAATGAATGAGTAAAATAACACCCCTCTTATATGCAGCAAAGACTAGAATACCTTTAACAATCTTATACACACTGCCTCTAAATGTGATATAATAACAGGCATTTCATGGTATGTAGCTCACTACAGCTCTTATTATGCATGCTGAAGTTATTATAGTTCACATTAAGATCTAGAGCATGTGGTCCTAAAATGGACACTAACGAAACTCTGCAACAGGAAGACATAAAAAAGGAAATAAAATAAGTAGGACTTATTTTTAGAAATAGCTGAAGTATTTAAATTTTATTGTTCTAACACTCTCCAGGAGGAAGTTATTCTGAGTAACCTTTTTTAAGACAGTTTAAGGTTTATCCTTTAAAGTATCAAAACAATTTCGTCCAGGATAGAAATCATTATACAATGTGTACCCAATTTTCCTATTTGACACAGCATTTTAAATAAATTTTCTTCTCTGACAATTCAGCACCAATGCTCTGAGCACAAGCGTATTCTTTATAGTGATGCCTTCAGGGTCTTCAAAGCATTTCCATAAGGTTTTCTTCCAGTACCTGAAAACCTCCTTGTTTTGAATAGTTTTACCGGCTTTTTCCCCATCAGCTGTCCAAATCTGTCTTTATGGAGATTTAAGTTTTACTTCCAACTACCTTACCATAATTAAGAAATGTAAATAAATGACCCCAGTGGTCTTCAGGAAGTAGAAGATAAAAATTCAGCAAGATTTATTTAGTGAAATCTATTTTCACTATTTAGAGATTTCTTTTCATTATATTTGTTAGAAAATAGGTACTGAAAGGCTACCATTGCCAACCAGGTACTTTTCCAGGCATTGAAACCAATGTGATGGGAATTCCCATGTGAACTCCATGGTTTCTGTCCTCCAGGAGTACAGAGTCTAGTAAAGGGATCAGGCAGGAACCTCATGAGGTTCCCTCATTACCTGAAATACTTAAGAAATTAATTCCCATAAGACAAACTTTGATAAGTATGTGGCCAAGCTTCAGACCACAAAACGGTAAGAGCATTAAAAGACTAACCGATAGATAAACAGTTAAGTTTCAAAATGAAGCTAGCACGCAGATACGTGCTCATTTGAAAACCAGAGCCAAAATATATATTTGAACTGGCAGAAGAACACAAATTTCCCAGTGTCCGATCTTTACTCATTCACACTAAGGAAGGCAAACTCCAGCTTCATGTGATAAGTTGTGTATGTATGTAAAACATGATAAACACACTGGATTGTGATTCTAAACAGAATCTTTACAAGATTATTAGGACGATAAAGGAGAATGAGCTAAAATGATTTAATACCCGTTTCTCCTACAAGGCCATCTTGTTTACTGTTTTAACCAATAACTGGACAATGCCTGGCATATAACATGCCCTCAATGAATACTTTTCAGTGAATTAACAAACATTAATCAGGTTCTTGTTGCTATACCATGCATCCCAAAAAATGTTCTTCAAATGGGATGAATCTTAAGAGAATAAGGGACAATCCATGTATAATAAGTATTATTGCATGAAGGAATAGGTAGGTTCCTTTGCTGGAGATATACTTGGTTAATTCCATCTTGACCCTTAAAATGGCCTAACACTTTTGCTGGAGAAAGTAATTATGTTTGTCCTCAGACTACTGATGACTTAAGTTGTATTAGAGCAGTGGTCCTCAAATGGGGCCAATTGTACCTCCCCTTCCAGCCCCCTAGGACATGTGCTAATATCTGGAGATATTTTTGGTTGTGGAAAGAAGCCAGAGATGCTGTTAAATATGCAGCAATGCACAGGACAATCCTGCACAACAAGTAATTATCTAGTCCCAAATGTCAAGAAATGCTGCTACTGAGAAACTCTGGGTTAAAACAAGCCATCACATTTGTCCAAGGGAGAGGTAAGTGGCACAGTGGAAAGAACAGAGCATTTCAGAGTCATGGGTTCAAATTCTGGCTCTCCCACTCGGCCCTAGTGGGAGTTCTTATGACCCTCAGTTTTCCAATGAGGAAAATGGCAATGATATCATCTGCTCTGTAGGATTGTTGTGAGAAGTTAATGGGAATGTATGTAAGATATCTGACATATAATAGATTAACAAATGGTAGCTATTCTTTTATAAGAATACGTATGAATTGTTTGATGCCAACATTTCTTCGAAGTAGGAAAAGCATTTTAAAGATGCTTAACAACTTAAACAAAAAACTCAGAATGTTAAAGCTGGAAAAAAATGTTAATATCCAACTAAATATTTTACACAGAAGAAAACAGAGGTTTGGAAAGAATGACTTACCCAAGATTATACAACAAGTTAGTGGCAATTCACATACAATAATCCTGCTGTTTGCTCCACTACCATTTTCTTATTCATGCATATATAGATAGGATTTTATTAATTCCTAAAATATGTCATTATTTATGAATGTCATAAATTATTTGAGTCAATTTGAATACAATATTATTATGTTTGCCAGAATTTTATACACTAGTATGATTCAACTATAAAATAAGCTAAGATTTCTACAGATAGGTACTTATCCTAACATTTTCACGGCCTATTTGAGCTAATCTGTGGAATCTGCCCCATTGTTTCAGTATCACCCTAACAAGTTCCATTATTACTCACAATGATCTATTTTTTTTTTTATTCGAGATGGAGTTTTGCTCTTGTTGTCCAGGCTGGAGTGCAATGGCACAATCTCAGCTCACCACAATGTTGGCCTCCCCGGTTCAAGCGATTCTCCTGCCTCAGCCTCCTGAGTAGCTGGGATTACAGGCATGTGCCACCACGCCCAGCTAATTCTGTATTTTTAGTAGAGACGGGATTTCTCCACGTTGGTCAGGCTGGTCTCGAACTCCCGACTTCAGGCAATCTGCCCACCTCAGCCTCCTAAAGTGCTGGGATTACACGCATGAGCCACTGTGGCCAGCTACAATGGTCTATTTTTTAAATTAATATTTTACAGGCCGGGTGCAGTGGCTCACGCCTGTAATCCCAGTAATTTGGGAGGCCAAGGCGGGAGGATCGCCTGAGGTCAGAAGTTTGACACCAGCCTGGCCAGGGTGGTGAAATCCCGTTTCTACTAAAAATACAAAAATTAGCCGATTGTGGTAGCGGGCGACTGTAATCACAGCTACTCAGGAGGCTGAGGCATGAGAATCACTCAAACCCAGGAGGCGGAGGTTACAGTGAGCTGAGATCACACCACTGCACTCCAGCCTGGGCAGTAGAGTGAAACTCAGTCTCGAACATTAATTAATTAATTAATTAATATCTTGTAAGATAAATATTAAAAATTATTCATTTCTGGTTTAATAGTCACATGAATAGCACAGTTAGAAAAAAAGCCTGAACACAGAACCCACATACTATAAATATATAGGAAAAAAATATTTTCAACTTCAGTAGTAACCTAAAAAAAGAATTTAAGACAGAGTTGGCATTTTTTTGACTCTGAATGTAGAATGTAGCAAAGGGTTTCTTTATTCATAATGCTCAATGAAGGCATACATTCATATAGTTTTGGGGGACTTTAACCTGCTCTTGCTTCTCTAGACCCATAGGATAATATGCCCTAAAAATGTCCTCTCTGGCCCTTGGTAGAAATATACTCAACTCAGCCTCAGAAAGTCACTACACAGCCGGGCACAGTGGCTCACGTCTGTAATCCCAGCACTTTGGGAGGCCAAGGCGGGTGGATCACCTGAGGTCAGGAGTTCGAGACCAGCCTGACCAACATGGAGAAACCCCATCTCTACTAAAAATACAAAATTAGCCAGGCACGGTGGCGCATGCCGGTAATCTCAGCTGCTGGGGAGGCTGAGGCAGAAGAATCTCTTGAATGCAGGAGCTGGAGGTTGCAGTGAGCCGAGATTGCCCCATTGCACTCCAGCCTGAGCAACAAGAGCGAAACTCCGTTTATAAAAAAAAAAGTTGCTTAAAAGAATTTTTAATGACTCATAAAATGCTTAAAGTTTATAAAGTTTGAAAGCATGATTTAGACCTGTATACAAGTATAATCCCAACTATGAATATATACAATATATAAACGTGGAAGAATTTCAAAAAAAATATTTTAAAAATCATTAACAGTGGTTATTTTGAGATAGTCTATTAATAGCAGATTTTAATTTTTTCAGTGTTTTTATACTCTCCATGTTTTTTTACCATTAACACATATACTTATTTTGGAATTAGAAAACAGATCATTTTAACCAAAAAGTTACATTTTGATTAAACTTCACATAATCATGAAGCCTATACACGGAACTTAATGTAATGCTTTTACATTTAAGATGTGGGAAAGAGGGGCATTCCTTTAAGTCTTTTTTTCTTTCCTTTTTTTTAAAGCACAACTTCATAAAATGCAAGCCAAGCGTGCTGCCTCAACACTGAAAATGAATGTTCACACATAAGGCCATGGGTAACGTGTACATACTAATAATGCTATACTCAATATTAAACCAGAAATTATGTTTAACTCAGTATATAAGTTTCTGGACATATAAGTTAAACATAGTTTAGTGTATAAGCTTCTTGATAAAGGCAAATACATGTGTTCCTGCAAAGAAGCATTACATGTAATTATAAATGTCGCAAAGCTAATTAATTAAAGCATTCAGTTTGGGGTTTTTGTTTTTTGTTTTTACCAAAAGATAATTACTAAAAGTTACCTTATAAATGTCTGGCTAAATTGCAATAAATAGCATACTTAAATGCCGATATAGTTTTGGGAGACTCTTCTTTCTGAAAATTAGTTGTGAAAACAGAATTTAAATGGTAGTCTGCAAAAAAAAGCTCAGATAATTGCTTCAATACAACATTTTTACACCTATACTTATGTAGGGCATATAGAGTTTTTGATGTGAAAGTAATACAAAAAGCTCAAAAATAAGTCAGTTATACTTTTCAAATATCACCTTCATTGATCTTTAAAAAATTAAAGTCAGTGGGAAAATAAAAGTTTGTAGGTAAGAAAATTTTCAATTCCTAATTAAGAGCCTATTTCAAAATTCTTTCTGCTTATTTCTAATATCTTCATAACATGACCAATCTACAACACTCCAAAGTGACCATATTCAACATCACATGGGCCCATTAAGATAAATCAAGCTGGGATATAGAATTTCCAGCAATAAATGAGGTACTTAATCTAACTTTATTAGATCCAAAGTATATTAAAAGAATACAGCCTATGTTGTTTACAGATGCACTATGAAAATATTTTTCTGCTTGGATTTTAATTTTACAGAGTTAATTAATTACAACTTTAATGGTCACAGTAGGTGTATCATTCCTTACCACTTCAAAAGCATGCAGGATCGCTAAGAAAACTTGATTCCCTAGGCACAAACTCTCTACTGAAAGTCATAAGATTCACATTTGCTTCTTTCAATCATTATCCCCAAATATAGCCAAGATCAAATAACTGGGGGGAAAAAGTCTTACTCTTTTTCCCTTATGAAACATTTGCACAAAAGTTTAGTTTAATTCTGTTTTTTTTTAAAGGGAATCTGTTGCCAAGAAGCAAATAATAACATAAAACCTATCCAACACAAAGCTTTAAGTGTTCAACATTGTGTTTCTGACTGTCATTTTCAGTTTCATTATTAAATTAATGACTTTTGCAGCCAGCTTAGTAATAACACAGAGGTATCCGAAACAGCATACAGGAAAGTAAATGAAATCCCCTTTCCCAGAGACCTTTTAAGTCAGGTACCTACCTGTCAAAGCCCAGTGAATATACTGGCCTGCTCACCTGAGGATCTTACTCCAAGCCTGTGGTGTCCAGCTTTATCACAGATCAGAATCACATAGAGAGCTAGTTAAAACACAGATTCTGCCCTCCCTGCCGCCCCCTCCCCAACCCAAGCACACAATCACACCAGTTTCTCTGATTCCGTAGCTCTGCAGTGACCTGATAATTTGCATTCTAACAAGCTCAAGTGATACCGATGGGGCCTACTCTGGGGGCCACACTTTGAAAACCATAGACCTAGGCAGCTCAAATCTACTCTGGACTTATTTTTAATTAATGAATGCAGATGCTCATTCATAAACCCATGGTAAATTGAAAATATCATAAGTCAAAAGTGCATGTCATACACTAACCTATTGAACATCACAGCTTAGCTGAGCTTACTTTAAATGTGCTCAGAAGACTTACATTAGCATATAGTTGGACAAAGTCATCTAACACAAAGCCTACTTTATAATCAAGTGTTAAATATCTCATGTACTTTACTGAATACTATACTGGAAGTGAAAGACAGAATGGTTGTATGGGAACTTGAAGTATGGTTTCTACTAAATGTGTATCTCTTTCACATCATCATAAACTGGAAAAATCATAAGTTGAACCATCATAAGTCAGGGACTGCGTATATTCCCCATGAAGACATTACCATTAAATATGATTTTTATGCAGCTAATCTTTCCCATACCAATGATGTATATATTATTGTTTAAATAATCAGTGAAACTACTTTTCTTATATACAAGAAATAGGGCAATTATTTTCTGTTTGGGTAACTACAGAGGTTTTTAAATAGCAAAAGAAAATAACATGCTAAAAAGAAAGATAAATGCTAAGAGATAAAAAGAATAATGAATAGGAAAGTAGAGTTATTTGTAGCTGAAATGGAAAGAATTTAGGCCCCAAAAAACTGTAAGATCAAAGGTTATATCAATAGACTACATCAAAGGTTTTCTAAAGGTCTCCCACAGATTATTAGCTCAAGCAATACAGATGAGGCAAATAAGCACATTAGAGACTAAAATTCTGAATTATATTCTGTTATTTTCTTTAAAGAATATAGCATATTACTGGGTATGTGATGAAGATAGATAGGTGGTAACATTAGTTATTTTGTTTAAACTATAAAAAGGAAAATTCAGTCTGATAGATGAAAGATTTAATTAATTTCTAAAATGTATTAAAGATTTTCTTTTGGAAGCTAGTGGATGAATTAATATTAATATATTATAATTATTACATAGAGAAGCATTATTTCACAGTGGCTAAAAACTACTTCAGCACATGACTTCATGCAATGCAAGCATGAATTACACATGTCAATTACTTAAACTGTCTCAACACATACATTTAAACTGTACCTGAGGCCTATAAGTATTACTAAGAATAGTATATAAACACAAATAAGAGGCAGATCAAAACTACAAATGGTATTAAAAACAAGTTGATCTTCATTGGAATTATAAAATAGATTCATGATAAATACCCGATCCCAATAATTTACTCAATGGGACCTACACATCACACTACATTTATTTTGAATAAGTACTGATGATATAATTAGCTATTTTCAAAACTGCAACAAGTTGCTAGTAGCAATTAGTAGAATGAACACAAGTTTGGCAAACAGATTCACAGTTGTCCCTTTACCACAAGCTTTTAGCCTTTCTGAGCATCAGTTTCCAAATCTGTAAAAGGGAAATAATACCACCATCTCACACAATTTTGTCAAGAGATTTATTAAACAATGCACTGTGCCTAACACACTGAAGGTGCTCAGTAATTTCAATCTTTCAACTAATATTTTTGGCACTCCTACTATATGCCAGGCATTGTTACCGATGCTGGAAATAAACCAGGGAACAAAACAGACAAAATAATCTGCCTTCTAGGAGTTTATTTTCTATGGTACATTTATTTTACCTTGTCCTAGGCACTGTGCTGAGTGCTTTGGGAATGAATAAACTAGCCCCAGAACAGGTCAAGTATTTAGTTCAATAAAAAAGATAAAACTAGGATAATCGTGCAGTATATGAATTTAAGGAAACCAGAAAGTCTTATGAGAAAGCATGGTACGAGGTCAGAGGATAGAAAGGGAGAAGAGGAAAGGCTTCCCAGAAAAGAAGGTATTACAAGTGAGCCTTGGGAAATGTTTAGAATCCTGACAGAAGAGATTTAAAGATTTTAGAAACGGTAATATGAATACAGGCAAGGAGGCAAGGAGGGTGGAGACTGTTTATTTAAGTAACAATGAGTAGTTCAATATGGCTGCAGTTTCAAGTACAAATTAAGAAGTGATGGGAAATTAAATGAAAATCTAGGCTGGGACCAAACTGAAGCCCTGACTTGCTAAGATGAAGAATATGGGAAATCGCCAAAGATATCTGAGACGAGTGTGATATGATACGGACGTTTATAATATTTATTTGCACTTGCTTTCGGCCAGAACCGCCATCTTCCGGTAATTCGCCAAAATGACAAACACAAAGGGAAAGAGGAGAGGCACCCCATACATGTTCTCCGGGCCTTTTAGAAAACATGGAGTTGTTCCTTTGGCCACATACCTGTGAATCTATAAGAGAGGTGATATTGGAGATATCAAGGGAATGGGTACTGTTCAAAAAGGAATGCCCCACCAGTGTTACCATGGCAAAACCGGAAGAGTCTACGACGTTCCCCAGTGTGCTGTTGGCATTGTTGTAAACAAGTTAAGGGCAAGATTCTTGCCAAGAGAATTAATGAGCGTATTGAGCACATTAAGCACTCTAATGGGCGAGATATCTTCCTGAAACCCATGAAGGAAAATGATCAGAAAAAGAAAGAAGCCTAAGAGAAAAGTACCTGGGTTGAGCTGAAGCACCAGCCTACTCCACCCAGAGAAGCACACTTTGTGAGAGCCAATGGGAAGCAGCCTGAGCTGCTGCAACCTCTTCCCTATGAACACATGGCATCAGAGGTATTAACAAGGTAAATAAAATAAAAGACTTCTGACTGAAAACAAAAAAAAAGATGTATTTGCAAGAAGTGTGAACGATAATTGAAATGAGGGAGAAAAGGAAGGACGAGTCATCTGGAAAACCTGAATAATGTGCTTCACAGCACAGTTTACCAATTACCTAACAAGGAGTAGGATCATTAGAGACTTCCTAAGGCATCTCTGAGCACACATCTGTGACAACAGTAATCCTACTGGCTGACAAGGGCAACACAACAATCTGGCATGAGCCACACTCTCGTGTTCTTCACTTGCCCTATACCACCCATGCTTGCTCCACTCCTGTCCTCTGCCTGTTACCAATCCTACATCCTAATACTACATATCCACATATTCCTATCATCAACTCATCCATCCTGACCATGACCCAAATCAAGCAGGCAAAGAAGATGTGACAAATTGGGCATCTGGGACCACCATACTTCTTCTCATGCACTAGCCTGATTCAAATGAAGTGAGACAATTCGGGAGCAGAAAGTCACTCTGGGACTCAAAGTAAAAATTACCTATCAAAGTTTCCATATCCCATTGAAAGCATTTCACTTTTTTCTTAGTCCTTGGTTTAGGGATCTTAAAAGTATGATAATGCTTCAGATTCAGGCAATTTTTTTTCTACCTTGGCAAAGCAGAAATGTTGATTTCTAGCTAAAGGACATCACAGATAAATAGAATATTTGTGAAGAAAACATCTGAGGACATCTCTCTAGGAAAGAATTTAGTAAAGAAGAAGGGATGTTATAATTTAAAATGTTAACTAAAACCTTCTAACTATATTATTATAGTCTAATTAAGGGGAAATCAAAGTTTAAAAACACATGCTAAGTAGTTATGAATCCTATAAATCGAAGAAAAAGATTTCACAACATTTTCAGACAGGTCAAAACTGATTTTCACTTTCCTTCTCATAACCAAGAAAATTATGATTTGTATTACCTAGACTACCTAAAGAGTTAAAACCTTGTAAGTTTTACCAAGAGGAATGTAGTAGTACCCATCTTCCTCATTCAAAAAGGTCTTAAGCTGAATAAGCAGATTTTAGAAAAAGAAATTAAGGAGTATTTAATTAAAACCTATCAGCCCTGGGCCCTGGCAAATGAAATCAACAGGAAATTAAAGGGAAGTAAAGCTCAAATCTGTTCAACACTGCTTATTATTTTAGAAAATAGATGGAGGCGAAACAGTGAATGTGAGCAGAGTAGCTTTGTTTTGTGATTTCCCTTATAATCCAAATGTTCTCATCAGAAAAATAATTCAGAAATAACGATACCTAACATAAAAATACACACAAGAAGGGAGACGGGGGACTTTGTGAAAGAGGGGATATATAATATCATATATGTGCTCTTTATACTAGGACAAATTGCTTTATTAGGATACTGACTTGTTTTCTCTGATAACTAAAATATATTCACTGCAGAAATTTTAGAAATTATATATTAACACCATGAGAAAAATACAAATCAACTATAATCCTACCACCCAAATATAAATACTATTAACCTTTGGTTTATTCCCCACCAATAAATTGGTTGCTGTGCATAGGTTGATTTTTTTTTTCAAAACTAGGATATCATTTTGTAACTTGCTTTTATCCACTTCTCATACCATAAACATTTTTCCATGTCATGAATATTTTCTCATATTACTGAATAGTTTTCCCAACAAAATGATACATTTTGATTTGTTGTCCACGTTTGTTAATGTGATGTGTGAAAACGTGGTAATTTATCGCTATGCTGGGATTCTTTGATTATTGGGAGGTTAACATCCCCCCTACCCTAACCTTAGACAATTAAAATATTTGTCTTTTGTGAATTGCTCATTTATATCTACTTCTCATTTGGGATCATTTGTATAGCACTATTCATCTGTCTCTGGCTTAGTCCATTCGGGCTGCTATAACAAATTACCATAAACTAGGTAATTTGTAAACAATCAAAAGTTATTTCCTAAAGTTCTAGAGGCTGGGAAGTCCAACATCAAGGCGCCAGCAGATATTGTGTCTGGTGAGAGCTCACTTTCTGATTCATAGGTGGCACTGTCTCACTGCATCCTCCCATGGTGGAAGGGGCAAGGCAGCTCTTTGTGGCCTCTTTTATGAGGGCACTGATCCCATTCATGAGGAATCCTTTCTCATAATCTAATCATATTCCAAAGGCTGTACCTCCTACTACCATCACACTGGGGACTGGGAATCAACATATGAATTCAGAAAGGGAAGGAACAAACATTTAGACCATAGCAATCTCTCACTGCTTTTTATAGTATCTTTTTAAAGGGAGCATGTAAAATACAGAGCTTACCATTTATCTTTTTTTTTTTTGGCTTATTATATTTCTTGGTGATATTTCTGAAAGTGGTATTTTGTTGTTATAAAAATAACAGTAGCTTTGAAAGATTTTGGAATATTAGGAAAAATATAAAAAAGAAAATCAAGCTGTAACTTTACCACCTAGGAATACATTTTTTGGGGGCTGGGGGAAATATGATATTTTAATGGATATACCTATTGATGCAAAAGAAACTTGTATGCAAACAGGAACTGCATTAATCTTTTTCAATCCTTATTAATTTAGGACATTGTCTTAGAGTAACAGCTTAACAAATATTGTTGATTAAATGAATTTTATATATTTATTTCAAAATTATATTTTACACATAAGATAATATATTAAATTTCACTTTTTTATGGAATACATTGCAAGTATATTTCCAAGTCAGTAAATTTTAAAAAAACTTTTGTAACTGAGTTTTATCAATATAGATATATAAACTACACTAATTTATTAATTAAAATATTTTGGTATTGGGGCTTTGTTTACATTTTTTTTCGTATTGCAGATAAGATGGTAATAAACATTTATAAATCTTCATATGCGATTCATATTATTTCCTTAGGCTATATTTTTAGACCCAAGATCACTTAGTCAAAGACTATGAACATTCACAGGTTTTGTTTTGTTTTTGTAGAGATGGGAGCAAAACGGGACCAGGCAGGTATTGAAGGGAGCTCAAGGGATCTTTCTACCTCGGCCTCCCAAAGTGCTAGGATTACAAGCATGAGCCACTGTGCCTGGCCCAACATTCACAGGTTTTAATACGTATACCACGTAATTGCCTCAAATAGTTGTATTGATACACCTTTTATTGAGTAGCATTAAAAAAATTCCATTAAGGCCACAACTCTTTTACAAAACTAGCATCACTTAGTTAGTCCTTATTCTGCAAAACAATAAAAAAGTATTGTTTCTATGGCTACAATGATTTCTGAAATGAAATAAATTTATTTAAGAAAATAGGGAAGGAATAACTGACCAGGAATAGTGATAGCAGCCAGCACACATATATTTGCTCCTAGAGTTGATAAATCAATTCTCCTTTTCTTCAAGCACTATTAAATTTATATTTATCAATGCATTGTTCTGTGAGAGTTCTCAAACAATGTTACTTGTAGCATTTTCTTTGATTCTTCTTTATTAGAAGAACTACTTCCAATTATATCAGACAATAAAGAAAACACGTAAAGAAGGCTTGAATATGTGTACATTTTTTTAACCCTTAATTTAAAAAGTCAATTATAGGAAGTACATTTGTCTGACAGGTGAGTCACCTCTGTTCTATTATAAATTATAATCATATTTGAGCATTTTCCTTCGTTTTACTGACAATAGCAAAATACATGATATCCTATTTTTTGGGGGGGGAGGGACGGAGTTTTGCTCTTGTTGCCCAGGCTGGAGTGCAATGGAGCAATCTCAGCTCACAGAAACCTCTGCCTCCTGGGCTCAAGAGATTCTCCTGCCTCAGCCTCCTGAGTAGCTGGGATTACAGGCATGCACCACCACACCCAGCCAATTTTGTATTTTTAGTAGAGATGGGGTTTCACCATGTTGGTCAGGCTGGTCTCGAACTCCTGACCTCAGGTGATCCACCCGTCTCGGCCTCCCAAAGTGCTGGGATTACAGGCATGAGCCACTGCGCCCGGCCCTATTCAATTCTATGTAGTCACTAAGTATGAAAAATATTCAGGTTTTGCTAAGCCAGAGTCAAACACTCCCCACATCCTAGTTTAGAGTGCTTAGATTTTCCCTCTTTTTCATGCAATTTAATGAATGTTAAATTACATGAAAATTAAATGTTATTTTTAAACTCCCTAAAACTTTAAAATGTTGCTAAGTTATTTTTCCAAATGTATAAAATGACCTCATTTTAATAAAAATAAACTATCTCAATGTAGGTATATGGTACGTATTTGTAGTGAGAATAGAAAACAGTCCAGAAGAAGCAGTTGTTACTTTTTGAGGTGAATCGGAGTGGGAGGCTCTTGCTGCGGGCACTGAATGAACTACTCCGTTGCAATGATTTTTGCTCTTCACAAGTCAACAAGCGTTTTTGATGATGCTATTCTTCACAGAAATATGACCTAGCTGATTTAAAGGCTGATACAAGTAAATATTGGTGGATGAGGAGCCCCTGTCCTTGCTGATGCATCTTTCGAGGTTGATTTTGAGTTAGAGGTTTGCTCTGTCTATACAGACTTGTTTTTCTCCCTGCTTAGAACCAGCATGAAAAGGAAGCAAGAAGAAACTTTGGTCTTATTCAGATCAGATTTTAAAAACCTGAGCTAACATGATAAGAGCAGTTAAAACATATTCTTTCCAAAGGCACAGGGTCCTAGACACCAAAATAACCATCCATTCCCTAACCAACTGATTTCTCTCTGCTGTACGTGGTAAATTAAAACTACATGTTTTATAATGTAAAATAAAGGGTGCCCCGAATAACAACTAGGTTCTTTAAAGTTAGTGTTTTGGGGGAAGCATGGGGGCTTCTTTGTAGCACTCCTTTGAAAACTATTTCTGAGAAAGCTCCAATACAAACACCTTTTTCTTCCCAAGGAATCAACCTTAGGGAATCAACCCCTTGAGGAATCAATCTGCTGGGTTAAATCTTCAACACTTTCCCTTTTCATCACCTTTGAGGCAGATAACCAAAATTTCTTTAAACTGCTTATTTCACAACGGCATGACAAAGGAGTGTGTGTGTGTGAATGCGTGTGTGTGCGTGCCCGTGTACGCCCGCGTGCACAAAGGTGTGTGTGTGAGAATGCATGTGTGTACGTGCCCGTGTGCGCCCGCGTGTGCATAGTTTACCTTTTTACAAAATCCAGCATTTAAAATAGATTTTTAAATTCCCCTTTAGCAATCAAATGATTGAAAATGGTGTAATCGTTTTACCTTTTTTTTAAGTTCAGTAACAGCCCAGAACTGTAGTTTTGAGCCATGTCATCAAGTCTAAACACGACTAGGGAAGTGGAGCGGGGAGAAACAGGAGAGAGAAACAGAAAGGAAAAGCGGGTGGGCGGTGAAGCAGAAGGCTGGGACAGTCAGAGGGATTCGCCGTCTCACTCTTACCAGTTCCTCCCTCGGCACACATCACAGCATGTTGGTCACGAGTCGCAAGGTACAAGAAAAGAGCTAAGCACAAATCCGAAGAGTGAAAGCGGGTTGTGCTTCCACGCCAGCCATTTGCCTTCCGGGGAGAAAAAAGTCACTTCTCAGACATCTCCCAAACTCAGCTGCGGGAGCCAGCGCCGGCGCCTGTGCTGAGCTCGCAACCTACTTCTTTCTCCCTCCGCTCCTCCTCCCCTCTCCGCCAGGCTGCAGAGCAGCCCGAGCTGCAGTGCACCGCCAATCGCCCGCTGCCCCGCCCTCCGTGACGTGGCAGCGGCAGGGCCTGGCAACTACCCGGCTCCCAGCTCCAGCTGTTTGACAGAGCTGCCCTTCTGCCCAGCGCAGATGCCCCAGTGACCCAGAGTCCTTACAATCTCACCCCCGACTTTCACCTCCCAAGAACAGGTTGCTCGCGGTTGACGGTTTGGTTCATTGTTTTGCTGCAATCGTAACAATTCACCGCTTTAGCCAAACCTGGAACACTGGACAATTATTTTTTGGAGGGTAAAAGAGATCAAATCTAAAAATGTCGCGCCACTGCATTCCAGCCTGGGCGACAGAGTGAGACCCTACCACAAAATAAATAAATAAATAATATGTAATGTTACTGTTTTTATGACTAGAAAAGAAATGAGGAAAAAGATGACAATTCTGATTTGGTCGTTTTCCTCACACCTTGCCCTTCCTTTCCCTTACTCAGGATAATGTGGCTTTCTCCATACACCTCCCAAGGTCCGTTTGCTTAAAACTCACAACTTTTTTTTAAACGTCTAAATAAGTTTCAACAACCTGTCTGGTTTCTCAAAATGTCTAATTTGGAAAGAGGAAAGGCCATTTAGTGAAGGCCGAACCAGTAATTCAGAACAAAACCTAATAATCCTGGCTGTCTGTTTTATCCCATTGAAACAAATATAAAAAGTGGGGCCAAACTCTCCACAACTCTCCTATATTGTGCCTCTCTCTTCCATTCTCTCAAGTGTTTCTCAGATGTGCAACAAGAGTGAAGAAAACTAAATGAGCATGCAAATGTTTGACTATTAGTAAAGAGCTCACCAGTACAGACACAGGGAGCTGGTTGGTCAGCTTGAAAATTCTCTCAGATCAAGAGAAGCCAAAGAAGTTTCTGCACCCACTGAGAACCTGCTTCTGCCAGACGAGGAGAAACAAGTTCTGGGTGTGGCTTCCTGTGATGCTCCATCAGGGAAGCCTCCATCTGCAGGTAAGGACAAATCTCTAGAGCTTAGTCAAACTTAACCCTCAGAATTCACCCAGCCTAGTAGAACACACTGTCATTTACATGGCCTCTGAAATTCCTGGCCCTAGCAGCACTTTTTGCAGTCATGTGACTGTCTCTAACATCCTTTAAGATGAAACACATTTCCTATCTGAGAGTCAGCCTTATAGAGGAGACTTAAAACTGCAGCTGGGCCCCCCTGAGCTCTCCCGATCAAGCACTGGTGTTGTTACCTCAGCAGCAGAGGGCCTTCCTGGGAACCTACATACCAGGACAATTCAGGCATGTAGCTGGCATTTGCAGCCTGTTTGGATTGCTTAAATCAGTGGTTCTAACTAGCTACACATCAGAGTGAACTGGGGAGCTTGATGCCAAGGCCCCACCTAGGCCAATTAAACCAGAATCTCTGGGGGTGGCGCTCTGGCAATGTCTTTTTTTCAAGCTCCTCTAGAAATTCTAATGTGCACAAGGGTTGAGAATCACTGACTAAGATTTGAATTATTGTCTTAGAAGAAAATCTATATTATATTTAAGTCTAAAGAGCATAGTAGTAGAATAATGGAAAACATTGTGTAATACAACTTAGCCTTATACATATTCTTTATATATTTGTTTATTTTAATATAAATATAAAAACATGTAAAGATACACCTCAAAATTGTTTACTCAGGGAAGGATAGTGAGGGGAGATTACTAGCTTTCTATGTGTGTCTGTCATTTGAATGAAATTTGTGTCTGTATCATTTTGATAATTTAAATAGTTCTAATCAAATTTTTAAAAATCAATACTCATAAATGCCATGAAGGTCATTGCAATAACCACTATTAAGGTTAATTTCTGTCAATTTATTAGGTTTTGTTGTGTTTGGTGTTTTCTTTTTGCAATGCTTCTGTAATATCCAATTTTCTCCTCAGAGTGATTCCTATTTTGAAAAAGATAAAATACGATTCTTAATTTAAGACATTAGCTACTTTATATAGTCATTTTTAATTTAAAATATATTTTCTTTCTTGTAATTTCAGAAAGGTATTCTTTTTTGCACTTCTCAGGAAGTTTTTTAAAAAACCAATATTTCAACTATATAATATAGAAGTGAGGGAACTTCATCTCTTCCAGCTAGAAAATTATTTTGACTCTCAACACCAATAACTCTCAATACTTCATAATTAATTGTCAATGGGAAATACATGGCACAGTAGTCAAATGCCTAGGTTTGACTTGGTTTTAAATCTTGGCTCTGCAAATTTTTAGATATGTGATCTTGGGTACCAACACTAAGCTCTATAGGTAAAATGGATCTAATAATATCTTCCTCTGTGTTATTAAGACTATATGAAGTTAGGTAGCTGAAGTGCTTATCACTGTGTAAAACACTTAATAGGTGCTTAATAAATGATAATTATCAATTTACTAACTTCCATTTTTCCCTTTCTTAAACATACTCAAGGATTAGTATGGCAGCAGAAGACAGAGTTATCAGAAAACATTTTTCTAAAACAGTAAGCAGGGTTCTTCCTAGAACCTATTATATTTGCTATACAGTTATATGTAAAAGAGAGACATATTCATTATTTCGGGCTACTGCTTTAACATGTAATGTGTAAAGCAGCATGGTTTACTTTTGTTTAGCTCCAAATATTTCACGTTTCCTAAAGTGGCACACAGGCTGATTTCTTATGATTGATAATCAACCACTGCTTTTTCTTTGTACTTGTTATGACTGAAGCACAGATTAGGACATGTCCCACGATCGGTTTTCTGACTGACTTTTGGAGAAGAAGAAGAAGGAGAAGGAGAAGGAAGGGAAGGGGAAAGGGAAGGGGAAGGGGAAGAGGAGGAAGAGGAAGAAGAGATCAATGCTGCAGGCAATTAAACTTGTCCCTTGTAGATGAGCCCTGATTTTAACAACATAATCACAGGATTTTATGTCTCTTTTTTCTTTCCTTAATATTCATTGAGTGCTAGTGAACCATTTCTGTTAGACACTGTACTAAGAAGTTTACAGCTAACTTTGTGTATTCCTCTTATCATCCCTATGAGGTCATTCTTCATTTAGAGATGAGAAATCTGAGGCACAAAGAGTTAGAGCAACTTATCCAAGATGGCAAGACAGCAGGTGAAAGAGCTGGCTTGAGAACACACATTCTTAATGCAGCTCTCTACTGTGGGCTAAGCAGCACAGCTTTCAATAAATTAGGGAAGTGAATAGTAAATGATATTTGTTGGGATAGGGTAAAACCATGCTATGACTATAACTGCCTTGCTGACAGCAGAAATTCTGTATTTCTAGAAACAACAAGAATATCTACATTATTATTACTAGTTGTAAACACAGATCTTAATTTTATGTGTGCATTTCTTTTTAAAGAGGAAATACATTTCCTTCCCTTTATATCAGGTGAGTCCCTTTCGTCCATAGGAGAACAAATTGGCTTTTAACCTTGTAAAAACCTTTAACATGCAATGATTACACAGGGTATCAGAAAGAGAAACTCCAGATTAGCAGAGATCCAGGCTGGCCCCAGAGTTCTAGATAAGTCCATCAACCATTTATTGATTCTGTTTGTAATATCAAGAACACTGGTAATAGGACAGTAGCACAGTTCCTTTTTTTTTTTTTTTTTTTTTTTTTGAGACGGAGTCTTGCTTTTTCTCCCAGGCCAGAGTGCAGTGGCGCGATCTCGGCTCACTGCAAGCTCCGCCTCCCGGGTTCATGCCATTCTCCTACCTCAGCCTCCCGAGTAGCTGGGGACTACAGGCGCCCCACCACGCCCGGCAAATTTTTTGTATTTTTAGTGGAGACGGGTTTCACCGTGTTAGCCAGGATGGTCTCGATCTCCTGACCTCGTGATCCGCCCGCCTTGGCCTCCCAAAGTGCTGGGATTACAAGAGTGAGCCACCGCGCCCGGCCCGCACAATTCCTTATATGAAATGATGGCCCTTTAGTCTAGGAAAGATAATTAGTTTCTTATTTAGACAAAGATAGGTACCAGAGCTTTTTTCTGAATGGATGTAGTTGAGAAAAAGAAGTATTCATTTCTCGGGATAATGTGTATTTCCCCTAGTGACCAGAGAAGGCAGGAGTCTGGAAACTCTGGAGAGGTGAAAGGATGGAAGATAGTTCTACCTAGAGATAAGATGGAATTCAGCTTCTGAGGAATGATATGTAATCTTGCACCAAATGTGGAAGAAGACCCTGACCAGTTCCCTGAATAGGTATTGGCTGAGTGACTTTCAGAAAGCAGTATCTTAAAAGTTTTGCTTTTAAGCTATTTTCTCTTTCTATGGTGCTATATTCCTCATGAATCAGAGCTCAGGCAACAGGCTATGGGTACACTGCAAGATAACACTATCGGCCTCTGCGACAGCTGCATGGGACCTGGGGTGTCTGGAGCCCACCATGGGTAGGAAACTCATGGATCTGATGAAGAAGCCTGTGTTCCAGGCTCTCAGAGAGCACAGCAAGGGGCCAAGAGAATGTTTGATGGGGTTGGCAAGGAGACTGGGCCAGCACAGCTCTAGACACCCCAGGTCCCATGCAGCTGTCTTAATTTTCACATATCTTTTTT
The DNA here is from genome assembly GCF_006542625.1 of Nomascus leucogenys. Taxonomy (NCBI): domain Eukaryota; kingdom Metazoa; phylum Chordata; class Mammalia; order Primates; family Hylobatidae; genus Nomascus; species Nomascus leucogenys. The sequence goes on from NC_044400.1 coordinate 39,161,549, forward strand.
TTTTATTTTCACAGTATGTTCTGCAAATTAAAGCTTGGCATGAAAAACTGAACTGGATTCAAAATCCATTCACATTATCACAAGGAATTCCAGTATTACACTACCCAGTAAAATATTAGTTGGAATATTGTGACTGCCAATATTCAACCGGTTTTGACATAAAAATGACAGCTTTATGTGGTTCAACTAATAAAAGAAAAGACTATTCGCATCTTTAAGTATAATGTCAATTATTGCACAATCTGGTATGTTGTAAAAGTCATTCATAAGCTTTTGTCACATATTTGAGTGAACATAATTTCTCATTGATAGTAATTATCAAGAATTTGAATGAATCATTATAAAGTATCAAAAACTGTAACTAGCCATTTTAAGCATAAAACCTCTTATAAAAATGCACCCAAAAAGAAGCTAGACACAGAAATCTACATATTGTTTGATTTCCGTTTCTATGAAATGCCCAGAATAGATAAAGCCATAGAGATAGAAAGTAGAGTAGTAGTTGCCAGGAGCTGGGGGAAGAGAGGAATGGAGCGTGACTGCGAAGGGGTACAGGGTTTCTATTTGGAGTGATGAAAATGTTCTGAAATTAAACCACTTAAAAGGGGTGATTTTTATGGCATGTAAGTTATATCTCAGTTAGAAAACATGTAAGAAAAAATGTTCACTGAAGCAAGCAAAAGATAAGAATTTTTAAATGTTTTATGAGGATATTGTATATGAACTCAAAGTTTAATATTTTTCTCAATACTTTGAATTTTAGTTTCTAACAATTCTGCAATACAAGGAAAACACAATGAAACTTTACACCAAGCACCATAGAGATCAGTTAGTTTACTTCATGAGGCTGTATAGGTATCATCATTTTTCATGAGTGCTACACATGAAAAAGTACGAAAACCTCTGTGCTGTATTATCCTCCAACCTGTAATGAAGTCTGCTCTGCCCACTGCCTCTATCAATTGGGTTGGGAAAGTTGGGAAGGAATGTCTGCCTGAGAGGAAGAGGCCAGAGAAAAGATGGCAAACTTGGAGGCTATATGACCAGTTGGGATTAAAAATTCATGGGAAGGTCAGGCGCGGTAGTTCACACCTGTAATCCTAGCACTTTGAGAGGCTGAGGCGAGCAGATCACTTGAGGTCAGGAGTTCAAAACCAGCCTGGCCAACATGGTGAAACCCTGTCTCTACTAAAAATACAAAAAATTATCCATGTATGGTGGCGGGCACCTGTAATCCCAGCTACTTGGGAGGCTGAGGCAGGAGAATTGCTTGAATCCGGGAGGCAGAGGTTGCAGTGAGCCAAGATCGCGACACTCTAGCCTGGGCGACAGAGCAAGACTCCGTCTCAAAAAAAAAACAAAACAACAACAACAACAACAAAAACAAAACAAAAATTCACAGGAAGCACAAATTCTGGCTAGGAAATGATTAACCCCTCCTTTCTCTGTGAATCTTGTAATCAGGAGGAAGTTCTAGCTATTTTATTTGAATTTTGAGGGACAAAGTGACCTTAGAAGGCAGAAAGAATTTGAAATACGTGGGTGAAAAATCAATTCTACAGTCACTAGAAGAAGTTGGACCAAAGTGAATTAAGTCTTCAGTTTCAACCCCTCTGTACCCAAAACTTTGTATATTTTATTCATTCACTTATTCATTGAACAAATATTAATAGAGCACTGAATATGTGGCAGGCACCATTTCGGGTGCAAACAAAAAGCCTTGCCCCTCATTGGATGGATGTAAAATATTTAATATAACAAATGGCAACATGTGCTATGAAGAGCACTGCAAGGTGAGGAGGAGAGAGAGTGCCAGAGTAGGGGAGAGGGATAGCTTTTGATCTGGGGAAAGTCTTACCAAGAATGTGACATTTAAGCAAAGATCCAAAGTAGGTGAGCGAGAGAGCCATAAGGGTTTCTGGGGATGGAGCATTTCAGGGAAAGAGAACACGCAGTGCCTTGAGGCAAGGGTGTGCCAGCTGTGCTGGAGAGGCAGTAAAGCACTGGCGTGCCCAGGGCACTGTGATGGGGGAACAATGTGAAGGTGGCAGTGGGAAGTAGTAAAGGTGACATCAGAGACATAAAGTCATGGAAGACTTTGGATGTTACCCTGTGTATGTTGCAAATACGTAGATAGGTTTTGAGTAGAGGACTGTTACCGTCTGGCCATTCCAACAGGATCCCTCTAGCTTTTTTTGTTGTCAATAAACTGTAGGGAACATGGTTGATGCTGGGAGACTAGTCAAGAGGTGATTTTAACAATCCCGAGGAGAGGTGATTTTGGCCTAGGTTAGAATTGTAACTGTGAGGGTGGTGGTCAGCTTCTGGATATATTTTGAAGGTAGAGCTAATAGGATTGTTTGTAAATTGTGTGTGAGTTATAAGAGAAAGAAAGGATAATCAGGGATAATTCCAAGGTTTGGGGTGGAACAACTGGAAGACAGAAGTTTTTTAATTGTCCTGGTTGTTGCTTACCTGCAGAATAATTTATTGCTAACATTCCCCGGATCTGACCCCGATAGGGATGGTAAAGAGTATGTGTGGGTCGGGGTGGTAAGGTTTTCATTTTGTTTTCATAAGTGCCTCAGTATCTGATAATTGGCCACTTAGAATCAACAGTTATGAAGCATGATATTCCTTTAAGGATAAGTCTAGCCGGGCACTTTGATCCCCTGATAGTATTACTGCTAAAAGCCAATTATATAGCAATACATTTTTTCTTTACTTATTTGTTTCCCATTTAGATACATTTTTTTGAAATAGTTCACTCTTCAGTTGAGTATCTTTAACAGAATCTTGCAAAAATTTCAAAAGAGAAACTAATGATTTCAAAGTTCAAAGTGAAGTTTCAGAGGGGCTAGCAGGTTTTATATAGGATTTGTCGTTTCAGTGGGCCTTAAAATATGAGCAAGAATATCCCGATGGAGAAATAGAGGAAAAGCCTCTGCTAAAAGCAAGAAATAAGAAGAAAAACACAAAGATGTTAGAGTATATGGCATATCTGGGAATTTTAAAAATATTTATGTGGCCGCAATATCGTAGAGAAGGAAAGAATGAAAATTAAGTCTCCATTGTGAAGGTTTTCAAGAAGGAGAGTTGTGGTCCGACCGGGGCTGTAATAAAGTAACCTAAAATAATGGGCAGTGCTGGCACTGCAGTGTGAGTGAAATGAAACGAAGGCTTGAAACAAGCAACCGGCAGTGAGTGTGGAAAGGATGGTATGTATTCAAGAGTTTGTGCAAGGCCAAGTCTTCCCTGTTATGAAAAGAAAAATGAGAAGGAACAGAGCTCCATCCAACAATTTAGGTCGTATGCTTGCAGGGATGTTACTGCTCTGCAAGAATGGGGTCAGTCGGCGGGTCCTGAGCTCTTCAGAAGATCCCTGACCTGGACAGGCTATACTAGGTGATGTATTTTTGGTCTGACAGATGAAACAGCACTTAAATTACAATAGGAAGTGACATTACTCCGTTCATTTAGTTGCCTTATAAAAAGTCTAGTGCAAGTTTCCATGCTGAATGTAGTGCCATCCCTGCCATCTACTGGGTGAAGTGTCAAATCTCCTTTTTGAGTGATTTTGCTGATCAAGTTCCATTATCAGGATGTTCATTCAAGGAAATATCACAATAGAAAGTCACTATGGCCATGGAAGTCGTACTGATCTCCTGTGTGCCATGGAGGGGCACACAGTGAACTTCAAAGGTGCTGGTGATGTTCTACCATTTCTTTTTTTTTTTTTTTTCTTTTGAGACAGAGTCTTGCTCTGTCACCAGGCTGGAGTGCAGTGGTGGGATCTTGGCTCACTGCAACCTCCGCCTCCCGGGTTCAAGCGGTTCTCCTGCCTTAGCCTCCTGAGTAGCTGGGACTACAGGCATGCGCCACCACACCCAGCTAATTTTTGTATTTTTCATAGAGATGGGGTTTCACCATATTGGCCAGGATGGTCTCGATCCCTTGACCTTGTGATCCGCCTGCCTCGGTCTCCCAAAGTGCTGGGATTACAGGCATGAGCCACCATGCCTGGCCAATGTTCTACCATTTCTTAAACTCCGTGGTGGTGTATTAGGGTTCTCCAGAGAAACAGAAAGAACAGGATGTGTGTGACTGTGTGCATCTGTGTGTGTGTCAGTATAGGAAAAGAAAGAGAGAAATATTTTTTAGGTTAGCTCACAACACTATGGGGCTATTAAATCTAAAGTCTGCAGAGTAGGCCAGCAGGCTGGAGACCCAGGGAAGAGTTGATGTGGCAGTTCCAATTAGAAGGCAGTCTGCCAGCAGGATTCTCCCTTTTGCGGGTGGGGGTGGTGGGGGGGACAGGAGGAGGGGGAGATCGGTCTTTGCTTATTAAGGCCTTTAGCTGGTTGGATGAGGCCCACTCACGTTATGGAGGATAATCTACTTTCTAAAAGTCTTCTGATGTAAATGTTAATCTCATCTAAAAAATACCTTCACAGACATATCTAGAATAATGTTTGACCAAATATCTGGTACTGTGGCCCAGACAAGTTGACACATAAAATTAACCATGACAAGTGTGTACATGAGTCTTTCTTTAAACTATAACTACACATTAAAAATAAAAACAGGCCAGGTGTGGTGGCTCATGCCTATAATCCTAGCACTCTGGGAAGCTGAGGCAGGAGGATTGCTTGAGCCTAGGAGTCTGAGACCAGCCTGGGCGACATTGTGAGACACCGTCTGTAAAAAAATTAAAAATTAGCAAGGTGTGGTGGCACTTGCCTATAGTCTCAGTTACTGGGAAGGCTGAGGCTGGAAGATCACTTGAGCCCAGGGAGTTTCAGGCTGAAGTGAGCAGTGATCACAACACTGCATTCCAGCCTGGCTGACAGAGCTAGACCCTGGGTCAAAAAAACAAAACCAAACCAAAAACAAAGTAAAGGGAAGAATCTAGAAAACATCCTAACTATTGCCTTTGTCAGCCAGGCAGGCAGAGTTGAGAGGCGGAAAGGAGGGCTGCCCAGACCCCCCAAGAGGCTGACTCCCTTGCTGTATCTGAAACTGCTTCTGCTGGCACCTGCTGGCATTGACTATTGCTATTATTTAAATCCACCCAGGCTATCATGTTTCATGTTCAGACTAATTTGAATCATTTGTCATCTAGAAGACACAATTCCTGAACTCACAGTAAGCACAGAGCAAGGCAAATACGTATTTCTCTGTTCACCAAAATGATGTTTCTTAAAAATGATGTGTTTATTGAAGTTCCATAAATCAAATTTTATTTCAAATGCCTTAGAGAAGCTTATTGTTAAAGAAGGCTGGTGATGAATTCCTTTACAATTTCAAATTTTGCTATGTTCCTTTTCTTATAAAAGGGCAATTATTATGTGCAGTGTACTCTACTAGGCTGCTAGATTCTGAGTGGTTCTTTACATTGCCCCTCGATAGGCTATTATTTTGTACAAAATCCATTTGCCATCATTAGCATATGCCCTTTGTAAGAATTCTTGACAATGTTTTCATGTGTGTGTACCTTTTATTAAACCAGCCTTTACAAATGCTAACAGAGATGGCTTATATTATCCTTTTATATGCTCTTGATTTACATAGTTTAATCTGTGCTAAAATTCATTTGATATTTTGGAAAATATTTCTCTGCATAAAAACAGGTTAGAATAAAATGAGTTTAACAAAAATGAATTTATACAAGTATCTGTATTCTTTTTCTGTTAATTTTTAAGACGTACTAACTCTAGCATATAATTTTTACTCCCCATTCTCCCTACATTCCAGCATGTCAAATGGACAGCTCTGTTTTACTATCAAAGAAAGTCAAGACTTGATTAGCTCTATTGAATTGTGTTCTGATGATGTCGATATGATAGCCAGTGCTTTAGTCTGGATTGGACTTGACAAATGGTGACTTCAAATTCTGAGGACTTCTGTTTCCTCTTCTGTAATAGGAAGTCTGATTAGATGCCTTTTGAGGTTAGTTTGGCTTCTAAGATGGTAATTATCTGTCCAAGTTTTTGTTTCCTATAATTTAGCAACAATATCAACAGAAGGGCTATATTAGAAAATCCTACCTGCATCCTCCTGGATCTGAACATTCCTCATGATACTATAAATAGAAATGTCTGTATTCTTGGTATCAAATTTTGATTTAGAAATTTACTCATTTTTGGATACATACTGACACTGGGTTTTATTATCTGCCTTTTTGATTTGGGTGATTCCTTCCAACTAAATTGCCGTGCTTATCCATTTCTGCCTATGGATATTGAACCCATCTCCCAAATCCTGCTTCTTCCTTTACCTGAAGGTCTTTGATCACCCTGACAGTGAGTTCTCCTTCTTCTAAACTCCTGGCTTAGACCCACCATGTGACATTTGTCTTTATTTTTGTTTTTGGAATTCAACTAATCTAGAAAAACACAAAGTCTATAAAACAAATTCATATTATCTTACCATTCAGAAATTCAGAATGAATTACAGTTACCATTTTGGATTTTATGCCTCCAATCTCTTGTTTCTTGGTTTTTTTGTTTTGTTTTGAGACTGGGTCTCACTCTGTCACCCAGGCTGGAGTGCAGTGGCGAGATTTTGGCTCACTGCAACTTCCTCCTCCTGGGCTCAACCCATCCTCCCACCTCAGCCTCCCCAGTAGTTGGGACTACAGGTGCACGCCAACATGCCCGGCTAATTTTTTTTTTTTTTTTGGTATTTTTTGTAGAGATAGGTTTTGCCATGTTGCTCAGACTGGGCCTTAACTCCTGAACTCAAGCAATCTGCCCACCTCAGCCTCCCAAAGTGCTGGGATTACAGGTGTGAGCCACCACTCCCGGCCTCTCTTGTTTCTTTGATGAAATATTATAGATATCACTAAAGTCCTCTTCAACACCAGTCCAAGTCTCATTGCCAGAAGCTACATGTACATATGTAAACTTCCAGATTATTTAAAAAATACACATATATATGCTTGTAATTATTTTGCATTTTAACTTATGTGCATGGTTGTTATATGGTATGCCAATATATAGGTCCACATCTTATGTAGGAATGTGGATCTGAGAGTTCCTTTAGGAGGAAGAAAGTACAGAAGGAAGTGTTTCCTTTTTAATTTCCTGATATAAACCAGACTATGCAAGGAAAATCTGCAAAATACTTTAATTATCTCCAGGCCTTTTCTAACTTTCCTCTTCGGTTCTCCCAAGGATCAAATACGCTCATGCTAACCTTTGCTGCTGCAAGCTCATTGTTGAGGAATTTCTCTGAGAGCCCTTCTGGCCCATCTACATTCTTCAAAATTATCTATTTATTTGACTTCGACCAAGACTGCCTTAACATTCCCCAGCTTGACTAAACTTTAGATCAGCTTCTTCCCTGACATTAGACCCCTGACCTCCATTTTTGTACAGCATATTTAGAAAACCTGTAACATATTTTCTCTGCCCCTTTGAAATATAAATCTTTTAATCAGTCTCTTGTCAGTTTTACAACTTACGAATGTATTTCTCAAGAACCTTTGGGCCATGTCTTTGAAATGTAATCAGCAAATGAGATAGTCACTCTATCTTTCATAACTTTGGTGGGTACCTTCCTCCAAGTTGTAAAACTGCATCCTGTCACACAGATATGGGAAAATTTACTTTTGAGTAAAGCCAATTAGTAAACACATATAACGTATACACTCCCTCTCACTTCCAATACTTAGAAATCCTACTGTCCTTTGTTTCGGTGGTGTAGAGTTCGGATTGAGCTCGGCCCCTCTCCCCTATTGGAATAATGTTGAATAGAGTCTTCCTTGCCTGTTTAACATTGTCCAATACAATTTCTGTTTTGACACTTTCAATGTTCTACCCAAATCAAGATTCCTATTTCATAATGGTTCTTCGAACAAAATGTCAAAAGGAAAGTAATCATAATCAAAACTTCAGTGACTTACATGAATGGCCAGTTCTTTCTTGAGTATCATAGGGGCTTTCATATATTTTAAAAACAGCTATCTGTTAATTCACATCTATTTCTGAGCTCCTTCCAAGCAATGTAACAGCAAATAATTTAAATATTTTAGGCAATAGAGCCAGGATATTTTGGTCAAGGATAAAATTTTGGACCATCCTTTGTGGCTTTATGCCCTTGATTTTCAATTTCAGCTGCACATTAGAATTAGATGTAAAGAAAATATACTGCTGGGTCCAACCCCTGGAGATTCTGATTTCATTGGTGTAGGTGTGAGCTGGTCATAGGGATTTTGAAAAGCTCCTCAGTGGATTCTAATTTGCAGTCAAGGTTGGAAATCACTGCCTACCCTTTACATCGCTGTTTTTTTGTTTTTTCCCAAGTCAGAGTCTTGTTCTGTCACCCAGGCTGGAGTGCCATCGCATGATCTCAGCTCACTGCGACCTCCGCCTCCCGGTTTCAAGTGATTCTACTGTCTCAGCCTCCCGAGTAGCTGGGATTACAGGTGCTTGCCACCACGCCCAGCTAAATTTTGTACTTTTAGAAGAGATAGGATTTCACCATGTTGGCCAGGCTGGTCTTGAACTCTTGACCTTGTGATCTGCCTGCCTCGGCCTCCCAAAGTGCTGGGATTACAGGCGTGAGCCACTGAGCCCGGCCTTCATAGTTTATTAAAGCACCTCTTCTATTTCCAAATTCAACAAACACTTTTTGGGAGTCAGTTTTGTGCCAGACACTGTCTAGATACTCAAATGAATGTGGCATGGCCTCTGCATTTCAAGGAGCTCTCAGAACAATGGGAAAGTCAGAATATAAAGCAACAGCTACAATGCAATAAGGACTATAATAGATGTTTATTCAAAGAGTTATGAAAACACAGGTGAGACAGCAATTAAAGTTCTCTGGGGGCTGTGTCTGAATTCATTAGGTGAACTAGGTGTGCATGGAGAGAGTGGCAGGAAGAAGGAGGGGAGATTCTAGGCAAAGGAAACAATAGGAACAAAAGTCCAGGATCAGAAAACCACCATTCTCTAAATGTTCTAAAGGCCTCCTTTGTTATTGCTGCTGCTGCTGTTGTGACAATATTTGGTCCAAGCCAGGTGATCTCTTGGTTAGTAAAAGGTTACATTTGCATTTTCCAGATCTTCATCTTTTCTGTGAAGTTTTGTCCACATCACTGTATCTCAACACTGACTTATGTCAAAATTATCTGGGGAGTTTTGTAACAGCAATGCCATAACGTTGGTGTTAGTAGTCAAAGAGACTCTGACAGTATTTGTCTGCAGGGTATGACCTTTTCTTTCTTTCTTTCTTTTTTAAAGCTCCCCATGTGTCCACTACAAACAGGCATTAAGGATCATTTTGGGAGACATAGTGATAATTGCATTCCTATACAAATTTCGAAAACCTCGCTTGAGTAAACTTAGCCAACCTGTATTTTAAATGGGTAGACTTTATGGTATGTGAATTATAAAGCTATTTACAAACTACAAAACAAAAGTGTGATACATTAAAGTTAAAAATCAATACTCAAAAATTCCCTGGGTTGACGAATGTGCTTCTTTGATGAAGAACCACTGGCTGAAATCCTAACAGCTTACAGATGTGGTGGTTCTAAATACAGGGCTTAAAACGGGTAGCAATTGGGAGGCGGGAGGTTTTACACGCACAGAACCTTCACCAGAAAGATTAATTGAAAACCTGGTGTGCCACTAAAGAATGCCAGCCCCTGAGGATATAGCATGTATTACATCTTAGGTCCAAAATTGCAGCTCATTAAGTATTTCACTCTAACAGAGCGATTTCAGCTGTTAATGTATTGTTTTCTTTAGTGCTACACTGAAATAAATGTTATGGGCTCCCTCTATTGCTCTTCTTAAATCAAAATATCTATTTATTTTAAAGATCTCTTTAATGGAGATCTTAAGTGGCTCAAGCTACAAGATTATTTTTATCTACAAAAATATAATGAAATAAAGAGGTGTTAACAACATTTCTGAGTTACATATAATGCCCTAAAAGAAAGACAAAGGTCTTCAGTTTATTATGTTCATTGACCAGAATGAAATGAGACACTTATCAAACTGATTTCTAAGAACCAGTTTTTATGGGCAAACAAATCTGTCTAGGTTTATACAGACAAGATTAAACTCATCACCTTGCAAATCTTTGCCAATTCGTCATTCATAACTTCTTTTAATGCAATCGAGCCAATGCCAACGTAACATTCAAATATTTTCTATATGGTTACAAGACCGTAATTAAACTCCTTTGAACTTTAAGCCCCTTTCCTCTCAAAAGTTTATGAACAGGAATAATTGCAATGCAAATAACTAATTACATATACATTGCAACACAACTAATTAAGGTGAACAAATTAGTCAACTTCAAGTCATAGGATAACCTGAAAAGCAGGTTTGAACTGAGGAAATAAATGTGAAAAGAAGAAATACAGACCATCTCTTTTTATTAAAGGATAACATAAACTCTGAATAATGAACTAACATCTTTTCTTTATTCCTATAACATTTTGTTGGAAATTGTAATTACTGAAGATACAGTTGTCAGTTCATAGGCAGTAAAAGTACTGTAACCCCAGAATTTGGGGAAAAACAAATATTTTTCATCTGAAATTAACTAGTAAAACTCAACTCATAATGATGGGGACTAGCAATGCCCAGAGTAACTTCTGGGACTGAAAGTTCTAGCATTTCCTGAATCTTGGTCAAGACTCCACATGAAGTAATTACAAAGGTATGGCATCTAGTAAAATGGAGAATCAAACGTATCATTTTTTTCTGCACAGTCAAGAGAAAAGGATGCTTTCTTCTTTCTTTCACTGGAAATATCCCTGGAATGAAAGAGGGCCATTAGGTCATGACAATTTAAAGAAAAAAATTAATTTAGGTCTATTCCATTTTCTTTCATTCAGTCTTGCATCCACGGAGCTTCCTTATAATCTATAATTTAGTTGACTAAAAGAACTTGTGGATCAAAATACAGCATCCTACAGAAAAACAATTTCTACTCTGTGACATTCTGGTTTATCAATCAGTCTCTTGAGAGTTTGGTTACAACGAGTCAGTCTCTTCTGAATGAAATGACAAGCTCAAGTTTGGGGACCTAAAAAAACAGACTCTTAATTCTGAATTAGTATATTCCAGAGGCTTACCTAAACAGCCAGCCAAGTTCACCTCCTCGACTTCTCTCAGATATAACTGCTATAATTACAAATTTTAATCTAAGCTGATTGTGGCAATAAAATGAAAAGGGATTGATTGGATTACTAGGCGCTCAGATTTTCCTCTTAATATAAATCTGAATCGATACATTTTTGAGGCAGATGCAAGACATTAGTTGGAGCCCAGTTTTCTATTTTGCTAGTGGTAAGTGCAAGGCATGAAAGATTATGGCTCCTCATGAAAATGTGAAAGACAATTGTTTACAGTGTTTATATGAGGATTTCTTCTATGAGAAATTCTCTTTTATTTTTTAAAAGGCATGATTGTGGTAGAAACAACTCTACATTTATTAAATTTCATTTCTTTCTGCACACACAGCTAAGTTGTATTTCCAAAATTTCCTTACAATTGCATGCTGCCATGAAATTGGGTTCCAGGTGATGAAATGCAGGCAGGAATGATACACATTATATCTAGGTCTGGCACATAAAAACTCCCTCCGTGATCCTTCATATTCTACCTGTTTCATATGCAACCAATTCCAGAATAAAAAGAATTCTGAGGTCTTAGAGAATAGAAGAGCCACCTAAATGCCTACACCTATATGCATCAGACTGTTAGGTAAGCGCGCGCACACACACACACACACACACACACACACACACACACAGAGAGACAAAGATGAAGATTATGTTAAACTTCTAAAATTCTGCAGTTTTATTGAACGAATTAACCATTAAACTAACCAGCTGCCTAATACAGACATTGGAATAAGGAGTGAGAGGCTGCTGTAATATAAACTAAAATATGTGGTTGCTTAGTGATTATCAGCAGGCTAGAACTCTAGGGATTCATATTATGCAGCGCCTAAGACAACTCAAGAACTAGGAAGGCAAATTCCAGTCCAATGGAGGCTGCAGCTATAGAGAACGGGGTAAAAAACAGATTGTCATCAGTGTAATTGGATGTTGTTGGTGATGTTTAGCAAGATACTGGAGGAAGGAGCTGAATTCAGGTAAGACCTGGGTTTGAAAGCAAAATTAAAGTGAATCATTAGAGTCAAAATTTATCATAGCTATCTTAAAATATTTAATATTTTTAAATAAAAATTTGACTTAAAAATGCAGAAAAACTAAAAGAAGAAAATCAAAATCATCTATAATCTCCCAAATGAAAGAAAACCATTGCTAAAATTTTGTATATTCCTGTGTCTAGGAAATTGCACACTACAGATGTACACACATACACACACACATGCACACACACAGATACCCAGCACACCATGGATCACACAGAACAAATAGATTTGAAACATAACTCTTTTCCCAATAGTTATTGTGAGCAAGTTTATATTCTATTAAATATTCTTATATAAAATCACTTTTTCGTGGCTTCATTTTATGTTATAATATCATTTATTAAGCCAATAACTTATTACTAGTTATTTGCTATTGTAACCAATGTATAAATGAATATTCTTGGAGCCAAATTTTTTTTTTCTTATATATTTCTGGAACTGGAATTTCTTTTTTTTTTTTTTCGAGACGGAGTTTCGCTCTTGTTGCCCAGGCTGGTGTGCAATGGTGCAATCTCAGCTCACCACAACCTCCGCCCCCTGGGTTCAAGGAATTCTCCTGCCTCAGCCTCCCAAGTAGCTGGGATTACATGCATGTGCTACCACATCCAGCTAATTTTGTATTTTTAGTAGAGATGGGGTTTCTCCACGTTGGTCAGGCTGGTCTCGAACTCCTGACCTCAGGTGATCCGCCCACCTCAGCCTCCCAAAGTGCTGGGATTACAGGCGTGAGCCACCGCAGCTGGCCTGGAACTGGAATTTCTAAGTCAAAGAGTATGTACATGTAGAAAACTTTATAAATGCAATCAAAACCCTCTAGAAAAATTGCCAATGGCAATGAATAGGAATGCCTATTTTTAAAATTTACACTATTAATTTATAATTTTGCCTTTTAATTTTTACCATTGAGATCATAAGTATAACCCAAGACCACAGGCCCGTGGATGCAAATTAGGAGTCATTTACTATAATGCTTATATTAGTTGGGATCAGACTGAGGGATATTGACATGAAGCCTGCCATAAAAAAGGCTTAAATAAGGGGGAAGTAGGGTAGTATTTCACACAGATGTCCATGTAGGTAGTCCTGAGCTAACGTGGCATCAGGCATGGGTTCAACAATGTCAGGTACCTCAATTCCATCCTTTTGCGCCTCTGTACTTGGCCCATGACCTCCCTGTCCAAAAACAGCATCATTTGAGTTCTAGGAAGCAAGATGGAAGCAGAAACAAAGAAGAAAAAGGGAAATGGTACATTTGGGTTCTCCTTAAATAAAAGGTACCGAGAAGTGCTACATAGTACTTCCATTTTCGTCCAATTGGCCAGCACTTGGATACCACCCACCCCAGATGAAAGGGAGGCTGGGATATGTACATTATTTTATTTGAGCTTCAGGACAACTTTATTAAATAAGTGGTAGTTTTATCCCTATATTCAGTAGAGGGAACTTAGGTATGAGAGTTTATCCAACTTGTCTAAAGTTACGTGATTAGTAAGCGGTGGAGACATAACTGGAATCTATGTCTGTCTGACTCTAGACTCGGTACACTTAATCACCACACCACTGCATTTCAAAAAGTCTTTCACCAACAAAGAAGCTATAGTCTATGGCTCTGTCTCTTGTTCAGGGCACAAAACTTCATGCTGGCTTGGATGACAGATGCTTTACTATCTCTTTTAGTCTGCATTTCACTTCCACAAGCATCTCTTTCTCTTCCACAAGCATCCAATCCACCATCAACTTCTATAGGTCTTAGTTCCAAAATATATTTTGACTCTTTCCATTTGTATCTAGTTCCTGCTACCACCATCTATCACTGAGCCCTTGGAATTCTACAGTCTGGGGGTGGAAACTAGGCCATATTAACTCTAATCTCTATATCAGTTAGAATAAGTCTGGAGTAGTCTCCAAATTGGTTCCCCTTCTTTTGCTCTTGCACTCTAAAATCTATTTTGCATAGTGTAACTATTTTCCAGTTTACTGAAAACTAATTTGCATAGTATAACCATTTTCCAGTTTCCATAGTATAAGCATTTAAAAATGTAAACCACATTATGCCAATTCACTGGTCCAAATCCATGCCCACATCTCTGCTATTTTCTTTACCAAATCCATGCCCACATTTCTGGCATCTTCAAGGCCTGTCCAGCCACACAGGCCTTGGATCATTATGCTGAATAAGGCAGGCTTTCTCTTGCCTCAGGGCCTCTGCATTCTGCTCACAACTATTTTTCCCTAGATGTTGCCTTCATGTCTTTTCAGCCTTTATGCCTTAGTATAAATGCCATTTGTTAGCTAGGTGCTTTTTGACCAATCTAAGGTATATTTCTACCATCCCTTTCTATTACATTACTGTTTTATTTTCCTAAAGATACTTCTCAGTATATTTCATCATCTTAATTGTCTATTTGTTCATTATCTAAGCACTCCTTCTCCCCCGAAATCAGAAGGTAAATTATTGTCCACTGCTTGCATTCCCAGAGTCATTAGAGCAACTAATCAATGGTAGATGTTTAATCAACAATTGTTAAAGAATGAGTGAATGAATGAATTTCCCAAGGCATGGTGCACAAAACTCTTTCCTCCTTCCACCTCAAAACAAAAAATCTCAAGGAAACTAACTTCAGAAAAAGAGCACCAAATTATTTCACAAATAGCAAGCTTGAAGTCCAGTTTAAGCTCAGCAAGCGTGCACATTGTGGTTTACCTAAGATCTTTGTACATCTCTCCCAACTGTTAGCACTGACCTACATCACCTATACAGCACTATATAGCTGGCTAGTTGGGTTTCAGATGCAGATCACATCTCTAAGGCAGTGACAGTTCACTAGGAGGGTAACTTTCTGGAACCTACTAGACTTTGGCTAGATAACAGTAGAGCAAAGAAGTCCACATAGAAGGGAATATAATACAATTTTCTATGTGCCAGGCCAGACTTCATTTCAAGAACTTTACATATATCAACTTACAACAACCCTGTAAATCCTAGGCTGTCATTATAACCAATTATATAATTTACAGGGTTGTTGTAAGGAATGAGAAACACAGAGAAGTGAAAATAGCTTGCCTAGATTACCTAGTCATTTGCAGAGCTGGGGTTTGAACTTATGAAGTTTAGCTCCAGAGTTCATGCATTTAAAGATTGCTATAGTACAAATAAGATTTGGGAGATGGAGACCAGAATATACCTAGTAGAGATGGAACTACAAGAGACAGACATATGTTTTGAAAACCTCTTGGATTACATACATAAGAACATCCTCTTACTGATCAAAGGGCAAATATTAAGCGCTGTCTCTCTTGCAAGTTGCTAACTATTTTAAAAACCATATTTGTTACAGGCTAAATTTTGTCCCATCCAAATTCAAGAGAAAAGGTCAAATTCTTCTTAGTACTCAGTGTTGCTTGAAAGATGAGTTAAGACCTAATTCTGTGTCCTCTGACTACACCTTGGGCCCTGTTAGGTGTGTCATTTTACCTTATTTAGTCATGTTACGTGGCCTTAGGTAAGCCATATCATCTCAATTCCTCAGCAGGGGTAGTCAAGCATGCAGACTGAGACCACCATTTCTGGCCTCAGACCAGTGATTTTGTAACTACTATCTATGTGACCTTACAAAATATATTACTTCAAGTTTATTTCCTCATCTGTAATACCCACTGTACAACGTTGTAGCAGGAATTAAAAATATATGAAGGGTTTGACATATAGTAGATGCTTGAAAGTATTTTTCTCCCAATTATTTTAATACATAAAATTTAATTTTTTTTTCTCAAAATAGACCTTACCCGTCATTAGATTTACGGAAAGACTCAGGTGAAATAGTTTTCCAGACTTCTCATTTTAACTATTACTAGGGGAGCTCCTATTCGCAAAGTATCTTAAGACAGTTACATTTAAGATAGGGCAATGAGTGTTGTGCATCTATCTGCATTAAGAACTAGAAAGTGGTAAATAAGTGAAGGACAGCTAAAATACCATGAAAATTCATGGGAGAAAGAAATTGACTTCACCTTTTAAGAGTTGAGGCACACTCAACTCTTAAGGGACGTAGGAGGTAAACCTAGAATGCTGCTAACGAGTAGTTTTGCTCTGCGCAGCCCATATATTGAATACTTTCTCTTCTGCTTCACCATTTTGCACCACTTTATTGTTAAGTTTGTAAATTAGATTGTAATTCCTGTTTCTGCTCTACTAGTTATTATCTGCTTTTGCAGGACATGCTCATTTTACCATCATTGAATTCTTCAGCACCTGATTAAAGTAACAGCTGTAGTCAGAAATAACAGAAAGGATATTTGGACTTTGAGCTTAGTCCAACATTAATAGCATGGCTCTTGAGTCTGATTGATTTTGTTTAACTTCAGACTGGGCCTCTTACTTAGGTCAGTGATTTTTAGGGTTGCCAGGTAAAATACAGGACACCAGTTAAATTTGAATTTCAGATGGACAAATAATTTTCAGTATAAATATATCCCATACAATATTTAGAGGATACTTAGAACAAAATATTATTGTTTATCTGAAATTTCACATTTAACTGGACGCTTGGTATTTTTATTTGCTAATTAGATCCGACTACCCTAGTGACTTCTCTAATCATGTTTGCTTTCTGCAAATGGGGCTGCAAATAGTACCTTCTCCCTAAGATGATCTATATACAGAACGTTGCTCATGGCAAAACCTTAATTTACCTTGCAAATCAGGATACTTTAGTAGAGACTTATGTTAAAACTCTGGGACAATGACCATGCCCAGGCACCCAAAAAGATGGTTACCTTTATTGACGGTTTTCTAAAGAGCACAGAGAAAGTCCAATAGAACCCTGAACAAAGGTACAAACTACGTTGAAAGATACGTAAATGTGCCTTTAAAGTAATAGCACGAGGGTATCTTAGCCACATCACTGCAAACTGCAGACTCCCTGGTTACGGGGAAAGCGGTAGTTCGGCCTCTGCGCAAGCGCACAGGGACTTCTTGGTTCCACGCCCCGCCCCTCCCCGCCGGAGAGAGTCACGTGGGCGAGCCGTAGCTTTAGACAAGCGGCCAGCCTTGACACGTGACCCAGGCCCCAGCTTCGCGCAGGGATGGAGCCGGAAGAGGGGACGCCCTTGTGGCGGCTGCAGAAGCTGCCGGCAGAGCTGGGCCCGCAGGTGAGGGGGGGTACGGGGAGAAGCGGCGCGGGGCCTGGGCTTCGCGACGGCCCGGCGTGCGGATCAGGCCGGGTGCGACCCAGACGCCTTCGCAAACTCCCTAGGGAAGGGAGGAGGAAGGGGCGTGATTTCGGGTGGTTGGTCCCCGCCTTCCCTGGGGAGCCTAGGAGGACAGCTTGGGGCGCCACCCCCAGCCTAGAGGTGCAGCTCCAGCTCCAGGGGCTTTGCGCACAGAAGCGCTCGCACCAGACTGGGCTTTGAAAGCTTAAGTCGGTGTTTGCTGCCTCTTCGTATACGTTTTCTTAATTCATTCAACACATAACCTCCCAAAGGCTCCCTGCCTACCGGACAGCAAGTACAGTGCTAGGTGCTGGAATACAGTGTGACAAAGACCGAAGCGGACCCTGCCCCCCTCCCTTGAGGGTGGTTGGAAGGAAGCGAAATAACTGGGCGAGTTACTTTAGTTAGGGTCGTCCCAAGAGGTGATGTACCCATTGACTTCCAGTCTGTGAAAGAACCTGGCTTGTAAGAATCTGGAAAAAGCAACCACATTCATTTGTTCAGCCAGTTTTTCATTGAAGTCTACCATACATTGAGCGCCCCGATGGGATGAGGTAAATGGTGAGTGAGACACAGCCTGTGCCCTGGTAGAGCATCTTTTTTGTAAGTCTCAATTTTGGTCTTCCTATTTCCTCTATTCCATTTACACTGGAGAAAGTGTGGAGGAGACCGAAAGGAATGAACTTACCTCCTGCCAGGATCAAGAAAAAAAACCACTTAATTCTTTTCTTTGTTTTTGCAAGTGAGGAACCTGAAATGTCAGCAGAAATTTTGGCTAACTTGCCCAGGATTGCCCATCCAGCTAGTGGCAGAGCTGGAACTTACGCTCAGATCTATTGATTCTGAGTGTTTTATTGGCTTTTGGCTCTCCTTGTCTTCACTCTACCCATTTAGATAAGGCCCATAACCTTTACTACCATGTATGTTGATGACTCCTAAATCTCTAGGTCCAGCCAAAAATTTCTTCCTCTGTGGTTCAAGAATGCCAGTTAAAAAACAAAACAAAACAAAACCCCCAAAACCCCAAACCAAAATCTCTTCCGTGAGTGTCAGGCTTCTGCCACAGGTACCTCAAATTCAGTGTGCCCTTGCCTCAGCTCTTCTTTCCCCCGGACCTACTCGTCCCGTAGCCTCATTTTCGGTTTGTGGCACCACCACTTTCACCCAGCCCCTCTCACCCTGACGTTCTATGTTTCAACCATGGCCTCCCCTTTTCACATGTCTTCTACCTCTTTACTGCCTCCATTTTGAGTGTCCTCAACAATTTAAGCCCCTTAATCTTTAACTCCTTAACTGAAAATTGAGGCACCTGGGCTCACCCTCTCTCTTCTCTTACATCTTCCAACCTGTTAGCAAATATATGGAAAAATAATGCAAATGTGTGAATAGGTTGCTTCCTGGTTGAGCACAGATTGAAGTCTAGGCTCTTTTGCTTTGTACACAAGGCCCTTTTTGATTTGGCTCCACCCCTCTCCAGCCTTATCTCCTGTCACCCCCTAGGCACCCCCCAAAATAACTTGCTTGTGTCTAGAAATGCCCTTCTCTCCTGTTTGCTTGGCCAACTACTCATGCTTTTAAGATGGACTTTTCCTTGCTTCCTCTCTGTGCTCCTTCGTACCTTGTGTATATTTTTATTATGTCCCCATCATTCTAAATTACATGTATTTGTATGTTTGCCTTTTTCGAATGGACTAAAGCTCTGTTACGGTAGGGCCTTATTTATTCTCAGTTTCCTCGTTTGTAAAATAGAAATAATAACAATGGTTACTTCTGAGTTGTAGTGAGGATCAGTCCAGAGCGTGGTACCTAGGGCTCCATAACGGTAGCTATTATCGTTTCTTTGCCATTAAATAGTCATTGCCATGACCTTTGTCGTTAAATAAGGTCATTTCCATGACCTTATTTAATAACTGGGATGAAGTGTTCATTACATATTTGTGAATGAATAACAAACATATTCCAAAAAAGATAATGCTTTTATTTTTCAGTTGGAGTTCTGGGTTTTTCTTTAGCATGGGGACAGTATAGGATAAGGTGTAGAGAATTTTGAATGGATTCAAAATTTAGTATGTTGATTTATGGTAAATAAAAATTCAGTTTGTATAGTATATTAGCTACCATTTGGAAGCAGTTGCTTGTGTTCTGGCCTGTGTGGTGTTAGAGGGAAGGAGTTATTAGTTAAAATGGGGTGGAATATGATTATTTCCAAGTTATTTGGTTCAAATACTCCTCTTGTAAGATACACATAACTTCGAGAAAGATAACCTTATGAAATGTTAAGTGCTTAGAATAGTACTGGCATTGTGTTATCTCAGTTAATAGATGTTAAAGGCATGAATTGGAGGAGGAGGAGGAGTGATAATAATAATTAGAATGGTAACGAGGGCTAGCAATGTCTACATGTCTTTGTACATGCCAGGAAGATGCCAAATGATTTGCATGTATTCTTATTCAATCCTTACAGCAAGATTAAGAGAATAGATGTATCCTCATTTAACACTTGAGGAAACAGACTCAGAACATTTAAATAAAACTTGAAAATACTGAAACTGGGATTTGAACTGGATAGTTTTATTCCAAAATCCGTAGTCTTAATCACTATGCTCAGTTATACATGTGTTAGGCTTTCCATTGCTGATATTAAGATACTAATAGGATAGAAAGGAAAGTAAAAAAAGGAAAAAAGTACTGAAGGCTTTCTGGGAATACAGCAAAAGTAACTGCTGAGCTGGGTGCAGTGGTGCTCGCCTGCAGTCCTAGCTACTTGGGAGGCTGAGATGGGAAAATTGCTTGAGTTCAGGAGTTCAAGGCCAGCCTGGGCAACATAGTGATACCCTCAAAAGAAAAAGTATGTTGTGAAAAGGGAGGCAAAGCAAAATGAAGCTTATAGGCCTACAGTAAGAGACTTTGATGTAAGTCCTATCCTTCTGTTTGGTCATTGCTGTAAATATGATATCTTTTATATGTATCTTCCTTTTAGTTTTTTCATTATGTAATTGTTATAACAAAATTATTTTAGCTTCTGAAGGTCGACGTAATAATAGAAAGTCTAGGATTTTTATGAGTTCTAATTTTTAATTAGAATAATCTTAAAAGTGGTTTATACATTTTAACTGAAGCTGGTCTTGCAGATACCATGCACATCTCCCAACATTTGTTTGTTAAGAGGAACATAAATTTGTTTTATCATTTTACTTATAAGTACATTTCTTTCCATTTTTCTTGCTAGCTTCTTCACAAAATAATTGATGGCATTTGTGGTCGAGCTTATCCTGTGTACCAAGATTATCACACTGTTTGGGAATCAGAAGAATGGATGCACGTTTTAGAAGATATTGCCAAATTTTTCAAAGCCGTAGTTGGTAAAAACTTACCTGATGAAGAGGTAACTTCTCTGCACATTTCTATAACTTACAATAAATAATGCTCAGGTTTCTTTTTGAGTTTTTTAGAGCAATGTATAATACAAGGGCTATCATCAGTAACAACAAATACCTTATAATTGTGAATGGAAAAATCTGTGGAAGTCCTAGGTTTTTGCAGTTTTGTTTTTGGTTGTTTTTACTCTTTTGTGAAACATTTAAAGCATATAGAAGAAAACAAGAAATTATTTAACTGACACCTACATTCGCATTACCAGTTAAACGGGTGTTAACAATTTGCAGTGTGTGTGTTTGTTTCAGAAATAAAGCATTACAAAGATAACCTAAATTCCCTTATCCCCCACCCGGATATCCCACTCTTACCTAGAGATCACCACTCTTGAAGGCGGTGTTCATATTTTGTATTATATATTGTATGTACGTTTGAATCTTTTAGTATATTGAAAGTATTTGGGGTGTGTAAGTGTATAACTTGTAATAAAATGTAACATTTGTCTGCACTTGTACATTGTTTTAAATGCAGCACTGTGTTTTACATTGATAAACGTGGATCTGATTAGTGTATTTTAACTCCTTGTAGTATTTGATGATAGGAATTAAATAGGATTTATTTATCTCCTTACTGACTAATGAATAGTCATTGCCTCTTTCATTATTACAAGTAGTGCTGCTATAAATGTTCTTTACATGTCTCCTTGTTCACACTCACACCAGCTTTTCTGCGGTAGATATCTTGGAAGTGAAATTGCATGGTCATAGGATATCCTTCTTCCACTGAATTGCTTTTGCATTTTTGTCAAAAATCATTTGAGCTTGTGTAGGTTGCTCACTTTTCTAAAAATCAAGTTATGTATGTATGTTTGTCATTGATTTGGATGATATTCTGGATATGAGCTCATTGTTAGAAATATGTATTTTAAATATCTTCTATTATGTGCTTGCCTTTTTACTCTCTTAATGGTGTCTTTTGGTGAAACGAGTTATGAAATTTAACAAATCTACTTTGTCAATATTTCTTTTGCTGGCTAATACTATTAATGTTTTGTTTCAGAAATATTTGTGCTGAAGACATGAAGATTCTTGGGTGTGTTCTTGTAGAAGCTTGATTGTTTTCACTCTCACATTATGTCACTGATGCATTTTGAATTAGTATTTGTGTATGGAGTGGAGGTCAGGTTCAAAATTTTCTACTTTAATATCTAGTTGACCATTTATTGAAATGATCATCCTTGCCCCACAATATTGCTGTGCTGCCTTTATTGTAAATCAAGTGGCCATATATTTGTGCCTCTGTATCTCGACTCTTTAACATATTCCATTAGTCTACTTGTGTGTATTTGCCAGTGCTACACTGCTTTAATTACTGTAGAATTAAAGCTAAATTAAATTATGTCTTGATATCTGGTAATAGAAGACCTTCATTCTCATGCTTCTTCAGGAGTGCCTTGGCTATTATACTTTCAGATAACCCTCTAGAATCAACTTGCAGTTTTAACCTACAAACCTGCTGGAATTTTGATAGAGATCATTTATGGGGAGAATTGACATCTTAACAACATTTAGCTTTCCAAAGTTAAGAACATGGATAGCCCTCTATTTATTTAAGTTAGCTTTAGTTTCTCTCTCTCGTATTTTGTAGTTTTCAGTGTCGAGCTCTTGCAAATATTTTTTATTTCTGAGTAAATGATATTTTTGATCTTTAATTTTTCAGTAGTTTTTTGCTAGTATGTACAGTTGATTTTTATATACCTTGTGTCCCACAGCCTTTCTAAATTTGTTTACTGTGTCTGATTGTATATAGATTTTTTGGGGGGAGATTGTATATAATAATTTTCTTTTTCAACTTCAACATCTTTCATTTATTTTTCTTACCTTAGTGCATTGGCTAACACCAACAGTCAGTGTTTCTTTTAAAAAAGCAGTCATAGTAGATATATGTCTATTCCTAACCTTAGGGAGAAAATGTTTACTATTTCACCACTTAGTATGTTAGCTCTGTAGTTTTATAGATATCCATTATCAGACTAAAGAAGCATCCTACAATTCTAACTTTGCTGAGAATTTTTACCATGAATGGATATTGACTTTTATCAAATGCTTTTCCCTGAATTTATTATTGTTTCTTCTTTATTTTGTTAATGTGATTTTTGAATGTTAAACTAAGGCTGCACTGCCAAAATAAATCCCACTTAATCATGATGTATTATCTTTTTTTTATATATCTCTTGATTTGGATTGCCAATATTTTGTTTAGTATTTTTACATCTATATTTGAGTGATATTGGCCTAGGTGTTTTTTTTTTTTTTTTTCTTTTCCTCCCTATAATACTCTTGTCAAGGTGTCAAGTTTTATTCTGGCCTCATGGAATGAATTGGGAAGGATTTTTTTTCCTCTTCCTGTTCTCAGGAAGAATAAGTGAGATTGACTTTATTTATTTATTTAGTGTTGTGCTACTTAATTTTCACACATTCGGAAATTTTTTGGTTACCTTTTCTCATTAGTCATAACTTCATTACACAGTAATGAAAATATAAACAGTATTATTTAAGTTCTTTGAGATCTGTTGTGGTTTGCCAAATGGCTCAGAATATGGTACATTATGGTGAATGTTCCATATACATTTGAAAATAATGTGTACAGTTGTTGGGTGTAGTTTTCTATATATTGCTAAGGTTAGGTAGAATGCATTTTTTCAATTCTTCTATATCCTCATTGATTTTTTTTTGTTTCTTTGTGTCAGCTATTGAGAGTTATGTTAATATGTCTAATTGTGAATGTGGATTTATTCATTTCTTTTAGTATTGCCAAGTTTTGCTGCGTGGTATATTTTGAAGCTATGGGGTTAGGTGCACAGGGATTTATAGATTGTTGTGTCTTTCTGTTGAATTGCCCTTTTACTGTCCTTCTCTATTTCTTGTAATGCTTCTTGCCTTAAGGGCTACATTGTCTGATATATTAATACAAGTTGAGTATCCCTTATTTGAAATGCTTGGGATCAGAAGTGTTTTGGATTTTGGATTTTTTTAACTTTGCAGTATTTGCATTATACTCACCAGTGCAGCATCCCTACTCAAAAAATCTGAAATCTCAACTATTCAAATGAGCACTTGCTTTGAGCATCCTGTCAGTGCGCAGAACTTTTCCGGTTTTGGGATTTGAGATACTTACCCTGCGTGGCTGTATCAGCTTTGGTGTTTTCCAGGTGTATTCATTTCCCCGCTGCTGCTTCCATCAGTCCTTTTTCTTTACTCTCTATTTTGCAGAAATTTGTTAAAACCTATTTTCTGGTTATTCATTCTCATCTTACTCTTTTTTATAGTTACGGAAGTATTTCTCTTTTTCTTTTACTGTTGCTTTAAAAGTGTGCAAAAGGAGAGTGGAATTGTGTTTTTACATTTGAAACAGAAAGCCCCTTTTGCCTGTTTTTATTTTTATAGATATTTCAGCAGTTGAATCAGTTGAATTCACTTCATCAAGAAACTATCATGAAATGCGTGAAAAGTAGGAAAGATGAAATCAAACAGGCTCTGTCAAGGGAAATAGTTGCTATTTCCTCTGCACAGCTACAGGATTTTGATTGGCAGGTAAAGGTAAGAGTCTATGAGTATGTGTATTTTTTATTTCATTTTTTGGATATAGAGAAATATCTTTATAATATCATATATCTAAAATTTGTTGTTTTGGGAATGTATTATCCGAAATAAATATCAAAGATAGTTTAAATTACATCTTGAATTAACTTGGGCGTAAGTACATTACAAACATCTAAGCTGTGTATAATAACATTACATTGATAATAAATTTAATTAGATATGTAAATTATTAAATGACATAAGTGATGGGGCAGTATATAGTCAACACATATATTCATACATACATATATATATATATAAATAATTTATTTATTTTTTGAGACAGAGTCATGCTCTGTCATCTAGGCTGGAGTGCAGTGGTGTGATCTCGGCTCACTGCAACTTCTGCCTCCCGGGTTCAAGCAATTCTTCTGCCTCAGCCTCCCGAGTAGCTGGGACTATAGGCACGTGCCCCTGTGCCCGGCTAATTTTTGTATCTTTGGTGGAGATTTGGGGTTTTGCCATTTTGGCTAGGCTGGTCTCAAATCCTGGCCTCAAGTGATCTGCCTGCCTCCACCCCCCAAAGTGCTGGGATTACAGGCATAAGCCATCCCACCTGGTAAATATATGTTTTTCACCACAACTTTCTATACTTTATAGCTTTCTTAAGACTGGTAAATGTGATAGTACCTCTAGGAGGAAAACCTGTAAGATATTATTAAAACATCAGTTTTTAATACATTTTGAGAGTCACTATCAGAGTTCATAAAGAAGAATTTCAGACCAACTTTTTGTCCTTATAAGATACCTAGACCAGTAGATGAAGAGGAAACAAATACATTGTGTTTCTTGATTTTAGCATGACCCTGGATAAAGTGCCTTACATTGTGTATGTGGATTAAGTAGAGAAAAATGTGGGAAGATAACAGGTGGGTTCGTAATCGGATAAATGACTAAGCAAAGACAGATGAATTTATATTAGTTAAGAAGTCTCTGTGACTCTGGTCTCGGCCCAGTCATTTTCAACATTTTTATGAATATTATGCTTATCAGATCTGAAGGTGATACAAAACTAGAGCTATAACAAGTGTATAATGTGACACAAAGTTCAAAATTATGTCACAGCCAATTACAATCAGTGACCAAATGAAGCAAAATAAATTAATCAGGCAACCTAAACAGAGGATTTTTAATTTAAATATTTAAATTTTATAAATTTAATTTCAATTTCAGAGTTTAAATTTTTATAAATATAAAAGATAAACGAGACCAGGCGCAGTGGCTCACGCCTGTAATCCCAGCACTTTGGGAGGCCAAGGCGGGTGGATCACTTGAGGCCAGGAGTTCGAGACCAGCCTGGCCAACATGGCAAAACTGCAACTCTACTGAAAAAATACGAATATTAGCTGGATGTTGTGGTGTGTGCCTGTAGTCCCAGCTACTTGGGAGGCTGAGGCACAAGAATTGCTTGAACCCAGGAGGTGGAGCTTGCAGTGAACCAAGATCATCGTGCCACTTCACTCCAGCCTGGGCACCAGAGCGTGACTCTGTCTCAGAAAAAAATAAATAAATAAAGGATAAGAGAGAGATGTTAATAGTAGCATATATGAGAAATGTTTAGTTATTTTGGTTTATCAAAGTATAGCTTCATTCATATTGATTCAGGCCCATATTTTGTTGATAGAAATGCAGTTCTTTTTTTTTTTTTTTAAGATGGAGTTTCGCTCTTGTTGCCCAGGCTGGAGTGCAATGGCACGATCTCGGCTCACCGCAGCCCCACCTCCCGGGTTCAAGTGATTCTCCTGCCTCAGCCTCCTGAGTAGCTGGGATTACAGGCATGTGCCACCATGCCTGGCTAATTTTGTATTTTTAGTAGAGATGGGGTTTTGCCACGTCGGTCATGCTGGTCTCGAACTCCCGACCTCAGGTGATCCGCCCATCTCAGCCTCCCAAAGTGCTGGGATTACAGGCGTGAGCCACTGTGCCCGGTAGAATTGCAGTTCTTCAAGCAAGAGATAGTGCTAGTACATTCTGTTTCCAGTGATAACATCTTTTTAGTGTATTATCTGTTTAGTTTTGGCTGCCAAACTTAAGAGATATTTAAGCAAATTGGACTCCAACTAGAAAAGAATGACTAGGAACTTAAAATCATGGTGTGTGAAATTGCTTTGAAACACCGAGACCATGTACCTGGAAAAGATTAAACCTAGTAGAAACATGACACTTACCTTTAAAATGCTAAAATTCATAGATGGGGAAATATATAAATGCTTTGTGGCGCCAGAGACTAGGTGAAGGACTAAGGTATATTATTTGCAGTAAGATAGGTCTCAGTTCAACCTAGGGAAGAACTTTTTAACAAGTATGAATATCTGGGAATGATTGTAACCTCTTCTGGAGGTAGCACATGCATCATCATTGGTGGTATTCAAGCATAGGGTGAAAAACTATTTATTAGAAATATTGAGGAGGAGAATTATGCATAAGATAGTTAACCTGAAGCTGATACTTCCAGATCTGAGATATTATGGGTCTTGTTTTTGGGTGAGAGAATGGAGGAGCTATGTCAAGATTTGGGTCTATAGTGTGTGTACCACAGGGGAGATCCTTTGAGGTCGTTAGGGAAGATGTCCCTTATCATTGCATAAGTAATTTTTTTGCAAGTGGCAGCATTCTAAACAAAGATTCAGTTTTTGTGGATTTTTCTGGCTCAGATTCCAGGAAAATTGAGTTTCTCTATGCTGTCTGCCAAGGAAGCTACAGTGCTTGTTTCAAGAAGTATTAGTATTATAAATATTTGGTTCTTCCAATTCCCCTAGGGTATATTCCAGAGAAAGAAATTAAGAAGTGAGGTAAATGTACGGAGTATTTCTGTTGAGTGGCTCTAATTGAAGATGGTATCTTGATAACATATTTATCAATATTGTGATAGATAGATAGCTGACCATGAATTAAGCATCTTAATTTCTGAGAGTTTACCGGTATTTTTAGTCTCACTTATCTTTGTACATGAACTTTCGTCTTCTTGGTGCCTTTAATCTTCTTTAAGAATTCTCTATGTTTCTTGTACATTAGACCCATTCAATACTTCCCAGGCAGGACTCTGATCTAGATACCTGCTTCTGCCACAAGATTGCTGACTGGTTGTCTTACTTTCCTACCCATTTCCTCTCCTTTATTCACTCTCCTTTCTCTTTCTATTCTTCAAATATGCTTTAGCATGGACTTAATTTATTTCTTTCACCTTTCTCTATACTCAACAGCAAACAGTACTTTTAAAAAATGTACTGCTAACTAACCTCTGATGTATATTCAATATAGTTCTTTTTACTATTTATTAATTGCTATTTTTCTGATTTTAAACAGCTTGCACTTTCCAGTGACAAGATTGCTGCATTACGAATGCCACTTTTAAGCCTGCATCTAGATGTAAAAGAAAATGGTGAAGTAAAACCATATTCTATTGAAATGAGTAGAGAGGAGCTGCAGAATCTAATACATTCCTTGGAAGCAGCGAATAAGGTATTTGCTATAATTTTGTCATATGATTTGAATGTTTAAAGTGTTTGGGTTTTTTTTTTTTTTTTTTTTTTTTTTTTGCGTTGGAGTCTCACTCTGTTACCCAGGCTGGAGGGGCAATGGTGCGAACTTGGCTCACTGCAACCTCCGCCTCCCGAGTTCAAGCGATTCTCGTGACTGAGCCTCCAGACTAGCTGGGATTACAGATGCCTGCCACCAGGCCTGGCTAATTTTTGTATTTTTAGTAGAGATGGGGTTTTACCATGTTGGCCAGGCTGGTCTCAAACTCTTGACCTCAAGTGATCTACCCGCCTTGGCCTCCCAAAGTGCTGGGATTACAGGCATGGGCCACTGCACCCAGCCAAATGTTTTAAGTTTTGATTGATACTCCTAGACTCATGGTTCACTTTTAGTGTTTTTTCTCCAGATGTTTTATGTTAATTAAGCACAGAAAATACTTTGTTAATATGTTCTGAGCTCTAGTTTTAGATATTAATTATAACTTGTAGTATTCAATTACTTAGTTTTGAACATAATGTACTAAGTAATTTTTGAAAGAATAATAGTGCTATTCTAACAGCTGAATTTCTTTTGCTTCAATGCTCGTTAATGATAAAAATAACATTTTTACCTTAGAATAATAAAATTGATTCTGAAGAGTTTTTATGATTAAAAAAATTACGATCCTGAAAAAAAGTGGCTTTATTAACTGGACTAATAATAGAAAATTGCTTTTATGATCCTCTAACTATGGAAGACAGAATATGGCTTGTAGTTATTATGACAAAATCAGGTTGAGGCAAGACAGAACTAATGAATGTCCAAAAACTTCACATTTACAATGGAGTGGCTAAATAACAGTAACTGCTCCTAATGTTTAACAAATGAGAAAAATAATATTTAAACAGTGGAAACTGTTGTGAGGAGGAATAAAAATAATTGTCTTTGTATATGTATGTTTCTTCGTTATTGCTCAGCGTTTTCTCTAGTGGTCTCATCTCAGTGATTAAGTCTCAGTGATTCTTACAACCTCTATTGCCCTACTATTTAATCTTCTCTATCCTGCTTTTTAAAAACTCTGATAAACTTCAGCTTCTCTCCACAATCTGCATTTGCTCAAACATTGTAGTGCTTTGATTACTGGTCCACATGTCTATTAACCAAACGAGCAGCTCAGGCTTGGCTGAATGGCTGAGTGGGGCTACATGTGTGAAGGGTGCATGTGATAGAGCCCGATATAAATGGTAACAGATTCTGAACTGGAGATTCCAGCAGGCATATGTCATCAGTTACTATGCATTGTACTTGCTTGTTATGAGTTCTCCATGCCCTTTTTCAGAGACTTCAAAGCATTTAATATGGAATATATCAGCATCAGTCTCGTATAACCTGATATTTTCTCTTCAATTTGTGTTTTAAGGTGGTCCTGCAGTTGAAATAACTGGAAATGATGAATACCAGTCCTATCAGATTTTATTGCTCCAACTTATGTGGCAGAGTGAATACTGTGTGTTCAGAAACGCTGTGATGTCTTGACTGTTGCACCAGGCTGAGAAAGCAGCAATGTTGATATTATAAAGATAAAAATTTATTTTATCAACATTCCTTAACGGGAAATTACATGGTTGAGAGGAAATGCATAAAATGAAAGATGAAAAGTCTATAGTAGCAGTTTATATTTTCATGATTGTTTTGCCTCATTTATTAAATATTTGAGAAATCTTTGGAGATACAGTTTTATTGAAAGCTAAAAATAAGTTCTAAAGTAATGTAAAAATATAAAGCACAAATATACTTGAATATTGCTTAAAGAATTATGTGAATAGCAACATATATTATGGATGATATATACTTTGTGATATTTTTAAAAAATAACTTTTTCAAAGAATGTATAAGCTGCATATATAACTCAGGAGATTCCATGTCTTTCTCATATTTCAGAGGAAAGATTATAAAATATAAAATTTCTTAGAGAATACCTCTTTGTCAGAGATAAACAAGAACAGATACTCTAAACTTATGTGAACAATTTTGAGTTTATGAATTCTAGAAACTAAAATCAAGAATACAGAAAAATAAAAATAACATTTTACTTCTGCACTTCTATGTTTGGGAAACATTGCTCTGCTAAAAAATAGTTGTCATTGTGCAGTATGTATATTCAAATATGAGATAAGACTATGTACAGGTCCACTTTTGTTAATAAACTCAATGTTGAATACTTTTGGATGTTAAATTTATTGGAAAAACAAACCATTTGTAACCTCAGTTAACTTTAACAACAAGCATTCTGAGCAAATGAAAAGTGTCTTATTTTTATATATTGCTTTATTTTAAATGACTCCAAATAACTCAGTAGTTACACGTAATTATACATAACTCAATAATACATAATTAATAGGTGCTTGCTATTTGCAAGCCATATGGCTTATTAGAGCATGAGACTATTCTTTGAGGCATCCAGAGCAATTATTACTATTCTCATCATACAGATGAGGATAGGCTTAGAGGGTCTTCTGAGTGTGATCTAAACAGTGCTACTTGTCTGTGAACTGTTTGTTACAGGTCAGTGATTCAATAAGGAGCTTGGGCCAGAAAGTGTATCAGTATACTGCTTTCTTCATCGAGTAATTTTGGTTTTAAAAAAATTATCAGGTGAAGGAAACTGTGCTTCGTGTGGTAGTTAATTTACCTTCTTGTGCAAGTTATTTGTTATTATGGGCCAGTGATGGTTTGTAGAACAGCACTTTGAGTAGTACTCATTGTGAAGTCTCTTTTAAATTTCAGCTTTCCAGGCAATATCTCCTTTACAAGGAAAACATCTTGCTATAGTTAGTCTCTCTCTCACCACTTGGTAACACTCCATTAGCACATTCAGCAGCTTTATCGAAATTGAATCAGGATACTAAATACTGTACATATTAAAGTGTGCAATGTGGTATTTTGACATATACATATTTACATCCATGAAAGCATCACCACAAATTAGGATCATGAACATTTGATCACTCCTGAAGGTTTCCTCTTGGTCCTCTGTAGCCCCTGTCCCTTCCATTTCCCACAAGTAACCACTGATCTGCTTCCTGTCACTATAGATTGTTGCATTTTTGGAAGTTTAGTATAAAGGAATCATATAGTGTGTACTTTTTTTAATCTGGCTTCTTTCAGCATTATCTTGAGTTTCATCCATGTTGCATGTATCAGTAGTTCATTTCTTTTTATTGTTCAGAAGTACTGTGTTGTAGAGTTCTCCCACAATTTATTCACCTGTTGATGGATATTTTGGTTGGTTCAAGTTTTAGGCATTAGAATACACAGAATGCTGTGAACTTTCTTGCATACATCTTTGAACGAACATATATTTTTTTTTGAGCAAGTACTTTAGAATGAAATGGCTGGATGATATGGTAGGTTTATTTTTTCAAGATACTACCGAAATTAAAAAAATTTTTTTTATTTGAATAATTTTTGAGGGTACAGCTGGTTTTTGGTTACACGGAGAAGTTATTTAGTGGTGATTTCTGAGATTTTTAGTGCACCCATCACCCGAGCAGTATACTGTACCCTAAATGTAATCTTTTATCCTTCATACCCCTCGTAGCCTTCCTCCCCAAGTCCACAAAGTCCATTATATTACTCTTATGCCTTGTATCTTCATAGCTTGGGTTTTCCATTCCTGAGTTATTTCGCTTAGAATAATGACTGTCAAG
Source organism: Nomascus leucogenys (assembly GCF_006542625.1). Classification (NCBI taxonomy): domain Eukaryota; kingdom Metazoa; phylum Chordata; class Mammalia; order Primates; family Hylobatidae; genus Nomascus; species Nomascus leucogenys. Next base: position 39,193,128 of record NC_044400.1, read on the forward strand.
CTTTTTTAAAGTGATTTTTAACATTTTGCATTTCCATTGCAGTCTATGAGAGTTCCAGCTCCATCTTGCCAACACTTGGCATTGCCGGTCTTTTTAATTTCAGTTATTTTAATATGTATGTGTCTCACTGTGGTTTTAGCAATATTTAACACATTTCCCTAATGACCAATGATGTTGAGCATCTTTTCATGTGCATATTTGCCATGTATACATCTTCAGTGAAGTGTCTGCTCAGATCTGTTGCCCATTTTTCAATTGGATTTTTTGTTTTCCTAGTATTGAGTTTTGAGAGCTCTTTTGACTTATTCTGAATACAAATCCTTTATTAGATACTTTGCAGATACTTTCTTCTAATCTGTGGCTTATCTTTTCTCCCCCATGTAAATTGACCCTATATTTTTTTAGAACAGTTTTAGATAAACCAAACTACTGAGATGTTACTTCTTTTAGGCCCTTTTGGTGCTGACAGAACTAAGAAATATGTGTGTGTATACTAACCTGGGTATCTACTCATATCTATAATTTATATTATCATACATATCTGTATTAAGCTAAACAAGCTCATATTGATGTCTCCAACTCTAATCCATTACATGGATTATTCTAGCCTCCTATCCTTCCCTATCTACAAATTTCAGTTCCAACAGTGAGAAAGGAGTTAATCCATTTTGAGTAGGTTTCTGTGTGTGATGTCAGATAAGGGTTAGGTTCATTATTTTATATGTGGACATTCAGTTTTCACAACCCTGCCTGTTGAAACTATCCTTTCCCCAGTGTGTATTCTTGGCACACTTGTTGAAGATCAGTTGACTATATTCATGTGGATGTACTTCTGTGTGCTCTATTGTATTTCATTAATCTAAATGCCTGTTTTTATATTACTGCTTTGCTGTTTTTGATTTTTGTAGCTTTTTTCATACATTTTGTAGGCCCCTGTCAGAAAGTACGAGGCCTCCAGCTTTGTTCGTTCTCAGGGTTATGTGTGTGTGTGTATGTGTGTGTGTGTGTGTGTGTGTGTGTACTAGGGGTCTTTGTGGTTCCTTTGAATTTTGGGGTTTGGGGATTGCTTTTTCCTATTTCTGTAAAAAATGCCATTAGGATTTTGATAGGGATTGCATTGAATCTGTAGATTGCTTTGAGTCATGTGGATATTTCAAAAATATTGAATCTTTAATTCATGACCAGTGCTGTCTTTTACTTGTGTCTTCTTTAATTTCTTTTAGTAATATTTTGTAGTTTTCAGTGTACAAGTTTTCTGCCTCCTTGGTTAAGTTTATTTCTAAATATTTCATTCTTTTTGATGCTATTGTAAATGGGATTTTCTTAATTTCTTTTTTGCCTTGTTCATTTTTAGTATATAGAAATGCAACTGATTTATGTATGCTGAATCTGTATTCTGCATCTTTACTGAATTCTTTTATTGGTTCTGACAGCTTTTTAAAATAAGGTTTTCTACATATAAGATTGCATCATTAATGAACAAAGATAATTTTAGTTCTTTCTTTCTGATTTGGATGCCTTTGACTTCTTTTCATTGCCTCATTGCTCTAGCTAGGTCTTTCAGGACTGTATTGCATAGAAGTGGCAAGGGCAGACGTCTTTGTCTTCTTGGTCTTAGAGAAAAAGCTTTCAATTTTTCACTAAGTATGGTGTTAGCTGTGGGCTTTCATATGTGGCCTTTATTATATTTAGATAATTTTCTCTATTTCTAATGGTTGAAAGTGTTTTTATCATGAAAAGGTGTTAATTTTTGTCAAATGCTTTTTCTGCGTCTATTGAATTCATTATGTGATTTTTATCCTTTCTGTTTATGTGATTGATTGATTTTCATGTGTTGAACCATCTTTGCATCCCAGGGATAAATTTCACTTGATCATGACATACGATTTTTTTTAATGTGTTATTGAATTTGGCTTGCTATTGTTTTGTTGAGGATATTTGTACCTATGTTTGTTAGGGATATCAGTATGTGGTCTTTTTTTGTCATATCTTTATCTGGGTTTAGCATCAGGATCATGGTGACCTCATAAAATGAATTTGAAAGTGTTCCCTCTTCAGTTTTTTGGAAGACTTTGAGGAGGATTGATTTTAATTCTTCTTTAAATGTTTGGTAGAATTCTTCAGTGGAGCCCTCTGGCCCTTGACTTTTCTGTGTTGGGAGATTTTTGATTACTGATTCAATCTCCTTGCTAGTTGTAAGTCTTCATATATTCTATTTTCTCATGATTCAGTCATCGTAGGTTGTGTGTTTCTAGGAATTTATCTGTTTCTCTTAGGTTATCTAAGTTGTTAGCCTATAATGGTTCGTAGCAGTCTCTTGTAATCCTTCTTATTTCTGTGGCATCAGAAGTAGTATCCTGTTTCGTTTCTGATTTTTTAAATGTGAATTTTCTTTTGTTCTTAGTCTAGCTAAAGATTTGTCAATTTTTCTATTTTCAAATAACCAACTCTTAGTTTCACTGGTTTTTATTTTGTTTTTATATTCTATATTTCGTTTATTTATGCTTCAATCTTTATTATTTCCTTCCTGCTGCTAACTTTGGGTATAATTTTTTCTCATTTTTCTAGTGGTTGAAGAGTATCTTGTTTGATTTTCACATATTTGTCAATTTTCTAGTTTTCTTATGCCATTGGTTTCTAGTTTTATTCCACTGTGGTCTGAAGAGACACTAGGTCTGATTTCAATCATCTTAAATTTGTTAAGACTTGTTTTGTAACCTAACATGTGGGCAATTCTGGATAATGTTCCATGTGCTTTTGGGAAGAATGTGCATTCTGTTGCTGTTGGATGGAATGTTCTGTATATGTCTGTTAGGTCTATGTGAGCTATAGTGTTGTTCAAGTCCTTTTGTCCACTATTGATATGTCTGGATGCCCTATTATTGAAAGTGGGGATACTGAAACCTGCTATTATTATGTTGCTGTTTGTTTCTCCTTTCATTTCCCTCAATGTTTGATTCATATATTTGGATGCTTTAATGTTGGGTACTATGTATTTATCATTGTTAGATCTTCTTGGTGATTGACCATTTTATCATTGTATAATATCCTTTATCCATTTCTGTGTCTGTGTTGTCCCGTGCAGATTCCCAATTAATGATTTGTGGGTTTTTCAGATGTCCATAATCTCTCCTTCCTTCTGGTGTCAGTCTGTGGTACTGCAGGTTTTCTGGACTGTCACAAACAGCCCCACTCTTTTGTTCTCAGATGCCCAAGGCTTCTAGAGTTTTCTAGGTCCTGTTAGTGCTCCGAGTTAGGCAAGAGAGAAATCAGTCCCTTGGGAAGCCCTAAAACATCAGAACATTGGATACATGCTCCACAGTTCTCTCCCCCACCCCCAGTTCCCAGGGAAAGGCTACCAAGTTGTATCAGCCTCCACTGTACTGCAGGTCTTCTGGAATGAGAGCAAGCAGCCAATCTCTCTTCTGTCCTCAGCGGCCTCTAGGCATCTAGAGTATTCCAAGTCCTGTCCATAATCCCAGACAGAAAACAGTCACTTGGGCAGCCCCATGTAAAGACAGAATGCTGAAGTCATGCTCCAACTCCTCCTTTTCCTGGGAGAAACCAGGAGTTGGGAGTTTTCTGCTGGTTCCATGCTGAGCTTTGGAGGTGGACTATGGTGAATGAATGCCACAAATGTTCTTATTGGAGATGCAGCGGGTTTTGTGTTCTCTTAAGGTACAGATGCATCTTAACTAGTCTCTGGATTACTCACAAAAGAAATTGGTCTGTATGTTGTTGACTTCAGATCTCAGGTAGTCAGGGGCTTTCTATTCTGTCTTGCCGATGTTACTCCACTTTGCAGTTCTACGAGCAATGAGAGTTGTTGCTTTGAATTCTCAGCAGCATTAGGTATTATCGGTATTTTGAGTTGTAGCTATTCTAATAGAGATGTAGTGGTATCTCATTGTTGTTTTAATTTGCAGTTCCCTAGTGACCAAGGATGTTGAGAATCTGTTCTTATGCATGTTTTCTATCTGTACATATTCTTTGGCTAGGTGTCTATTCAGATGTCTTTGCTTATTTTTAATTAGGTTGTCTTAATGTTGATTTTTAAAAGTTCTTTGTGTGTTTTGGATAGATGTTCTTTATTAGACATGTGTTTTGCAAACACCTTCTTCCAGTCTGTGGCTTGTTGTTTCATTCTCCCAACTGTCTTCAAGGGCTGAAGTTTTAAATTTTGAAGAAGTTGAGTTGACCAGTTCTTTTTTGGATCATGCTTTTGGCATCATATCTAAGAAATTATTGTCTAACGCAGATTAACAAATATGATCTCCTAAATTGTCTTTTAGAAATGTGATAGTTTCAGTTTTACCTTTAGGTCTATGTTCTATTTTGTGTTAATTTTTGAATATGGCACACGGTGTGGCTCAAAGTTCACTTTTTGCATGTGAATATTCAATTATTTCAGCACCATTTGCTGAAAAAGCTATCCTTTCTCTACTGAACTGCCTCTGTGCCTTTGTCAAAAATTAATTGTTCAGGCCTGGCGTGGTGGCTCACGCCTGTAATCCCGGCACTTTGGGAGGCCGAGGTGGGTGGATCACTTGACGTCAGGAGTTTGAGACCAGTCTTAATTTTAACACCAGTGTTAGTTTTGATTGACTAGTCTTCTCATTATGGATCTTGTTTTCGTTTTTCTTTGCATGCCTGGTAATTTCTGATTGGGTGCCAGATGTGATGAATTTAACCTTACTGGCTGTTGGCTATTTTTATATTTCTGTAAATAATCCTTGAGCTTTGTTTTGAATTGAATGCAATTAAGTTACTCGGAAACAGTGATCTATTAAGATCTTGCTTTTCTGATTTGTGAGGCAGATCCAGAGCAGTGCTCAGTAATGGGCTAATTATTCCCTATGACTGAGACAAGACTGTCTTGAGTACTTTACCTACTGCCTTGTGAATTAAGAGATTTTCCAATTTAGTTGTTGGGAACAGGCACTATTCCTGGCAGACCTGTTCCCTCTAATTTCTTCAAGTAGCTCTTTTTCCAGCCTTGGGTTGTTTCTTCACATGTATGTACTGATCGATACTCTCTTGAATACTCAAAGGGCAATCTGCTCTAGGTTTCTGGGGTTGTTTTTCTCTGCAACTTCCTCCTGTTTGGTTTTCTTTCTTGTGAATTCTAGCTGCCTTGGTCTTCCCAGACTCTCAGTTGTACTTCCTCAATTCAGGGAGCCCTCCAGGCTCCCCATGGGTTCCTCTCTCTGAACTGTGGTCTGATAACTCTGTCAAGTAAGCTGGAGCAGTCGTAGGCTGCACCTGCTTTGTTTCCTGTCACTCAGGTATCATTATCCTGTGTTCCCTGATACTTGGTGTCTTGAATACCCGTGGTTTGTGTGTGTCAAGGAGTTGGGAGGGGGGGTGGGTGGCTGTTTTTGTTTTTGATTGTTTCAAGTCATAGTGTAAATCTTGTACCTGTTTTTAAAAGTAATTTTTATTTCAATAGCTTTTGGAGTACAAGTGTTTTTTCGTTACATAGATGAATTACATAGTGTTGAATTCTGAGATTTTAGTGGACCCATCACCCAAGTAGTGTACATTGTAACTAAGTAGTTTTTTGTCCCTAGCCCCTTACCACCCTCCCCTTTCTGTGTTTCTAAAATCCATTGTATCACTCTGTATGCCTTTGCATACTCATAGCTTAGCTCCTACTTGTAAGTGAGAACATATGGCTTTTGTTTTTTTACTCCTGTTATTTCACTTAGAATAATTGGCCCAAGGTCCATCAAAGCTGCTGCAAATGCCATTATTTCATTCATTTTAATGGCTTAGTCATATTCCATTGATGTATATATACATGCCTGTTTACTTTGTTGATTATTTCTTTTACTGTGCAGAAGTCTTTTAGTTTAATTGGGTCCCATTTATTTATTTTTGTTTTTGTTGCATTTGCTTTTGGAGTCTTAGTCATGAATTCTTTGCCTAGGCTCGTGTCTAGAAGAGTTTTTCTAATGTTGTTTTCTAGAATTTTTATAGTTTTGGGGTCTTAGATTTAAGTCCAACTCAAGATGCATCTTGAGTTGATTTTTGTATAGGTGAGCGATAATGATTTGTTTCATTCTTCTACATGTGGCTTGCCAGTTTTCCCAGCACCATTTATTAAATAGGGTGTCTCTTCCTCGATTTATGTTTTTGTGTGCTTTGTTCAAGATCAGTTGACTATACATATTTGGCTTTACTTCTAGGTTCTCTATTCTGTTCCATTGGTCGATGTGCCTACTTTTATACCAGTACCATGCTGTTTTGGTAGCTATAACCTTGTAGTATAATTTGTTCTTTTTGCTTAGGATTGCTTTGGCTATTCAGTCTCTTTTTGGGTTCCATATGAATTTTAGGATTGTTTTTTCTAATTCAATGAAAAATGATGTTGGTATTTTGACAGGAATTACATTGAATCGGTAGATTGCTTTGGGCACCATGGTCATTTGCACAATATTGATTCTTCTAATCCATGAGCATGGGATATGTTTTCATTTGTTTATATCATCTATGATTTTTTTCAGCAGTGTTTTTGTAGTTCTGCTTGTAGAAATCTTTCACCTCATTGGTTAAATATACTCCTAGGTATTTTATTTTATTTTTGGCAGCCGTTGTGAAGAGGAAAATTCTGTACCTGTTAATCCATCTTGATTGGAAGTGTAAGCCCATGTCATTAAAATTTTAGGTTAAGAAAAAATTATCTATTTTTTGTTCTTACTCTAATGTGAACTGAATGCCTGAGAGATGTTGTGGGCAGTTATTAAAGTAGTGTAATTATGTTAATTCTGAAGTCATTAGAGAAGATGAGAAGATAGGATACAATGTTTATTTTATCCCTGTAACTATAGCTTGGTAAGATTGAATCTTAGGGTCAAAAGCTGAGCTATATCATGCAGCATTTTATTTTCTGCCTAGGGTTATTTAAGAAAAAGCATCCTAGAAATAGTTAAGACCCTTTTAAAGGAGAGCAGATTCAAATAAACTCCTTTGAGAGGATTATCTCTCCTTACACATACAGAGTATGTGACTTGTAGGCTGTACCGCACAGACAGACTGATCTACAGCTTGTCTAGCAAAAGCGATTCAATCTTGTGATGACCTGCTTTGCAAACCCAAACATAATTCATTGATAATAATGTCACGTATTCCTGTGATAATTGAAATAGTTAAGGTTATATTTGTTTAACATTGGGACATAATTATCTTCTAATAAAGCCAAAGTTTCTGTTAAGAATGCTATTTTCTTTGAAAAGGGAGTTATTTCTCTAGCTATTACCTATATTGAGAATGTGATATGATGATATTCATAGACTCAACGTCCAGCCACGATTGACATCTCCTGCTACTGATATTTTCTGTTTAGGATATATGATAAATATTTTTCTTTTAAGAAAACCCCGAGTTTAGGTGAAATATTGTCTTTTATTTATATGCTACCAGATGCCAAAGTTAACTGATTTAAAAGTTGATTTACTTTTTATTAAGTTCTCCAGAGCGGAACATTAGTTATATGTGGTTTTTTTTTTGTTTGTTTGTTTTTTTAGTTTAGGGTCTCTTTGTTTTTTCCAACATAATGTTTCTGCACTCATCTATTCATAAAACCAATAATTTACTTCTTATAAAGTCTTAAATGTGAAACCAAGAAATTTAATCGAGCAGTAAAAACATTCTCAAAATGTAGACCATGATCTCAGTTTCTTCCATTTTTCTCCCGAGTAGAAAATAGACTTCTGCATAAGAAAGCTAAAATATGTTAATATTTTTAAGTTAAAGGTTTAATATTATCAGAATACAATCCAAAGAGTAAATCAAGTTACATAATTACCTTTTTATTAAATATGGAATCATCTACTGAATTGCAATATATTAACTATACTGTTTCCTCTTAAATAAAACTGCTTGACAGTTAAAAAATTATGGGCTTGCCATACTTGCAGGTCTCTTATGTTTTCAGATCTTATTTACTTATTTATGTTTTTACAGCGAAATAGTAATTTAAGAAGAGGGTGGGAAAATTCTGTAGTCACTTGAGTTTCCTCTAGCCACATTTTATTGCAAACCAGTTCCTCCTTTGGACATCTTTATAATTTAAGTCTTTAAAAATGCTTTCATTTCAAACACTAAATATTTCTATATTAGAAAAGCTTTTACAGTATATTAAATTGTTTTTTCCACATGCCCCACCCCTTTACAGTATATTTTAAATACTATCTTTGGATTTCATTTCTTTCTGTTTTGTAGGATGCATACTATAATTCACCCTGGTAAACTCAGTTTTTCTTTCAGTATTATGTGTACAATGTACATTGTGCTGTACAGTGTACATTAATGAAAAACACGGAGTACACATTCAGTGTACATTTTCTTTCAGTACTATGTGTTTTTTGTTAATGTACATTTTTCATAATGTATATTGAAACTGAACATGTTGAAGCTCAACAACAGTTTTTGATTAATTCTGTTTATATTCTGAACGATTAGAATGTCTAAGTGTAAGGCAGAGTACGAGCTTTGGAGTTGGGCGTCTGGCTCGGTCACTTACTTGGCAAACTCTTTTTGTCTGGATGAACTTCCATATCTCTGTGCACAAAATGGGAAAAACAAGAATCGCATAAATTTTGGATTAATTTAATTCTCACAAAATGTCTATGAAGCAAATTCTAATGTTATCTTCAGAGAAAAAAATGGCCAAGCTGAATAGCACCATGTGTAAGCACGTGGGCTGTTCTGCAGAACTGCCAGAGCTTCTAGCATCAAAGAAAGAGAGAGAGGAAATGTCCTAGAGTCAAAGAGACTTAAGAGACCTCACGTGGATCCTCACTTGAAAAAACAACTGTAACAAGGTATTTTGGAGACAACTGGGGAAACGTGAATAAAATTCATTAAATAATGTCAAGGAGCTATTATTTTTGTTTGGTATGATAATGGTATTATGGTTAGATTTTCTTAATTCCCATAATTTACAGATATATGTATAAGTGAAATCACATAAGGGATAAGATTTACCTCGAAATACTTTAGAAGAAAACCCCACAACTGATTAAATGAAGCAAATGCAACTTAATTGTTGCAGACTTTTGGATAGTTGTGGAATCTGGGTGATGGTTATGTTTGAAATGTTTCAGAATTAAAAAAAAGAAAAATTATGCAGTAGACTCAGATGTGAAATAGCTGGGATACTAGTGACACAGATACAGTGACTACGCAAACATATGTTCCCAGGTGCCTGGAGAACTCTCTTGCATGCCAGTGTATGACAAAAATACTTTTATCCGAGCACTTTCATATTCACTTTGCAATTATTGTGAATGTGTAGATATTGCTAGTTTGCCCTAATATGGTTTATTAAGTTGGCCTCCCCATCTAAACTGTAATTTTCTCTGAGACGGAGAAGATTGGTTTGATATCTTTATCTTTTTCCCATTGCCCTTGCATGATTACTATTCAATCATTGCTGAATTAAACAACACTTTCCTTTGTTTAGGAAGATGCTGGATGCTAAACACCTATCTTACTCAGGCTTCTTAACTGACATAGCAAATTCTAAACGTGTTACCTATACATGTGTTCCTTTTCTGATTTAAATAAAACTGAAGGGCATTTATTTCTCCCACTGTGAAATATAGTCTGTGGAAATAGTAGCCAGTGTAGGATGCCTCAAATATATCCAGCTCTGCAGGCCAAAGCTCGGCTTTTAAAGTGGCGATTCCCAGTTATTTTGTTAAATGGATGTTAAAGTCATCCCTGGGTTGGAGTTTAGACTTTTATTGAAAAGCTTTTCTACTAATCACCAATTAATGGATGAATAAAATTCACACTTTTGGTGTCTTCATTGTTTTATTGTCAACACATTCTTTCTCAAGGGAGAGAATTAATTTGGAAGTTGGAGGTCTTCAAATTAGGGAAGTCTGACAAATAGGCCAACTCTAATGTTCATATTTACAGTGGAGATTTTAAAAGAAGTTTGACATAATACACCTCACACATGGATGCCAATAAGTCAGTTTTAGGCATTATTTTTGAATACAAGGAGACTGTTCATTTCTTCTTTTCTAATATAAACACCCCATATGTTTAAGTGTTTGTAAGGCATGTTGTTATCTTAAATAATATTTTAAAAAATCAAAGTGGTACAGACGCAAGCTCCTGGAAAAGTGCTGGTATCTTTTTTTTTTTTTTGGATTATTGAGTAATCCTGAAAAGAATTTCTTCCAAATAAAGGGATGTAGCTTTGTATTAAATTTTGTAATAAAAGTTCTCAAATGATAAATTCAAAATTCTAAACATTTTTAAGGATTATAAAAAGATATGCCTGAAGTCTTGCATGTTTTAAAACATAGTACAAAGTAAGCTTTTTATATGTGGGCATTTGTAATTTAAAAAAAAGTTTTATTTGTATTTTCAGAATAAACGAGCTAACATAAATTGTACATATTTACAGCAATAAACTACATTTCAGAAGCTGCACAACAACTTTTGTAAGTACAGCTGATGATTTTTGACACCAGCTTTCAAATGTGTTTTCATTCTTTCATTTGCTGCAACATTTAAAATCTTGTAGTACCAAAGCAAAGGAAACACCAACTTATTTTATAGCAAAGCCACATTATTAACAAAAAGTACTGAGTGCACTACAGTCCTGTGACTGTTGTGGTATCTGTGAGTCCTGAAATCGAGAGCACAAGCATGTCTTGTGTCCATACCTGATTGCATGTAAATTGATTTTGCATTTTACAAGAACACACAATTACTCAAGGAATAATTAAGAATAGAAAAAAGGCCATGAAGGGTAAAAGGGTCAGGAATCAGAGGCCACTGAACAGTTTCTTATTCACTGATTCACTGCTTAGGAGGAAATTGATTTTTTTCTTTCACGTGTATAAATCACAGTCAACAGGCTTCATGGATTTTGTCCACAGATAGCTTTTGAGATAACAAAGCCATAAATGTCACATACATTAAGCACATAAAAAGGAATTAATGAAACGGTTAGAGTATTTTAATCAAATCCCTAACAGAAAGGGTACAGTTAAGCACACACAGTATGAAAGTTTGCTTTCAAATGTAAAAAGCAACTACAGAAAATCACAAGTTTCATTAGACAGAACAGCAATTTCAATCAGAAAATGCAGCATATATTGATACAAAATAGAAAACTTGAAATATAAAAGTAAGGAGTCCACCTTTTCCTTTCTTGGCATTTTTTTAAACCTGTCCCATTTCATTAAAATTTCTACAGGTTTTACTGAAATACTCACTCTTGCCATTTAGCTTCTTTAGTGGTCTGGTAGGTATACAAAAGTGTTACCTGCTTAGGTAAGAAAGCAAATGCTTATGTCAAAGAGCCTTAAAATATTGTAATTTATGTTTATTTGCAATGAAAGAAGTCTACTTGGTAAAAATAAAGAGGGAGAAAAGGATTCTTTTATTTACAAGAATTGTAATACCAATCAGGATATGAATTGGTTAAATCATGTTTGGTAGGAGGATAGATAGCAAATTGGTAACTGGAGATCTAAAAACACAAGGAATAAAACATTTAACATGTAACGTATTTGGTGAGTTTAGCATAACGGATTTTGAGAGGCAACAGAAGGTATGTATTTCTTTCTGTATATACGTAGCACCTGCTTTTGAAAGCCCCAGCTATTTAGTACAGGATGCTATGAATTAAAATCGCAGGAGACTGGTGTGGAAAGTTCAGCTAATTTTCTGATTCAATCAAGTTTTAGATGAGGTGGTAGCCAAAGAGGTGTCCCATTGCTGGCAGGATAGTAATTTCCTAATTTTTAGTCTCATGAGCCCTGCTTTCTCAAACCTCCTGAATCACTGTAGGATTAGGCCCCTTGAGTAAAGTCAAGAGGAGCAAAATAATGATTCAGAGATGATAGATAGAAGTTTTCAAGCAAGCCACCCTCAACCCAGATGCCTTTCTTTCAAAAACAATTTTATTTGTATTAAACAATATTAAAATTCCCAATTTTCATGTCTGTTAACATTTTAAATGACAGGCCAACATTATTTCACATTAGCCATCAGGCTCCCATCATGATGGCACAGCATGCTGCATGGTAGTTAAAAAGGATAAAGCTTATTTTAAAATGTCAAAAAGTTTTTGGTCCTTGTAAACATTTAAGTCATTTGGAATTTTCAAAAATGTGAAATCCTGGCTTTGTATAATGCCATGTGGTAGTTTTTTTTTTTTTTTTTTTTTTTTTTTTTCCTTTATTTAGGCAGTATCTCACTCTGTCACCCAGGCTGGAGTACAGTGGCACAATCTCAGCTCACTGCAGCCTCAACCACCTGGGCTCAAGTGATCCTCCCACCTCAGCCTTCCGAGTAGCTGGGACAACAGGCATGCGCCACCATGCCTGGCTAATTTTTGTATTTTAAGTAGAAACAGGGCTTCACCATGTTGTCCTGGCTGGTCTTGAGCTCCTGGGCTCAAGCAATCAGCCCACCTCAGCCTCCCGAAGTGCTGGGATTACAGGTGTGAACCACCGCGCTTGGCTCACATGGTAGTTTTTATCAAGAAAGAGAGTTACTGACTCTCCTTGAGATAAGGAGTTGAGCAACACAGTCAATAAATATATGTGTATATAATCATGAACATTCCCTTCTTGGAAGAGTACTGGATGTTTTGAATATGAAAGAACACTTGGATATATAATTCTGTTTTCCATGACACTGAAGTTAAGTTAGAATAATCAAAGGACTTCCCTAAAATTGTCTCAGGGGCATTGTTGTAAAATTTCAAGCTTTATCCAGTGAGTATTTTAAAAAGATCTAAGAAACAGATCAACAATGAGTTAATTAGCTTAAAAAAAGAAAAAGCAGATACACTGCAATTCAATTTATTTGGGGAGTATCAGGTAGAAAAATACGTTATCTAGTAAACTGGGATGGCTGGTTGCCACTCTGAGGTAAGGCTTGCAAATTATATATTTCTTTTATGCAAATTAGTAAATTATTTAACAGGACAATTGGAAAGTTAATAATTGAAAAAAGGGGGTGGAGGCAGAAAATGCATTTCCTTGTACATCTATTACATTTTATGCACTCTTGAGAAGCAGTGGTGAATGTCAAGAACTGTCCATCCCTCTTATATAGTTCTAAACCTTCTATTTATATCTTGGCAGAAATAGGATTTGTTGTGCAGTACCTTCTGGGAGTATTAGAATTCACATGGGAATGTTCCATCAATAATACAGTGTAGTCCCAGCTTCAAGAATAAATACCCTGTAGAACCTAGATTTAAAAGGCCATTAATAAGGCAAACAATGATAAATGGGGGAAAAAACTATAAAAGAAAACTTTCCTTTTTCCATAAAGGAAAAGCAGCAGTAATTAGCAAGGAATATTCAATTCTTCTAGAACTGGTAGAATCTAGATTGGTGGTATTATCAGGATTCAGTCTGTTTGGAAAATCCCAGTAGAAAAAAATCTTAATGACCACTTTGCAAGACACAAACCTGTGTTCAACTGTACCTTCGACTGCATTTTTTATTCTTTGAGAGGTTGTAGATAGAGGCTCTATGGGACTAAAATAACTTGAGAGAGGATGTCATCTGTCCCACAAGGTATTATCTATAATTCTGAAATATTGACTGTTATGAAAAATTGCTTCTCTTTTGCTGCATTTCCCATTGTAGGTGATCTAATCAGCATTTATAGACCCTGCCATGGGCAGAACAATAGATGATTTGGACAATACAAAAGAATTAGAAAATGGGGTGTTTGCTCTTAAGGACCTCAGCAAGGGAGGCAGAATATATATCTCTTTGCAAAACTAGAAATGTGCAAATAAACTGTCTGTTATTATTGAACAAAGTGACCCCAAGAATTGAGGGAGTGTTAACAGGAGAGTGAACAGAATGAGGTCAGGCGCTCATGGACAGCACTTTCGATGATGTTGGCCTGATTCATAAACCACGATTGAGATGGGGCTAGGAAGAAGAATATCTAATCAGTGGAAATAAAATGTGAAACTTCAAGCACAGCAGTGAGAACATTTTGGGATGATGTGTGGATGTTGGAGTGGAAAGATAAGGAAGACCTGAGGATGAGCTTGCTTGCAGCTAATTAAGGAACTCATGGAGAAATAAGGTGAGTATGAATGGTGGAGAAGACTGGGCCAGACTTAAATGATTTATAGGGAGCCAAGACATGTTTTCTGTAGTGTGTTAATGTTAAATTTATTAATATTTCCCCACCCTTCAGATGGCTGAGACCCCATAATTATGGTGGTCATATAATTTATTACATGGACAATTTTGAGAGTGAAAGGGAGTTTTATTAATGATTACACACTGAGACTGTCTGAGGCAAATTGGGTCATATGGTCTAACAAGAATATTAACCAAAAAGAACTGGAGCACATTTCAGGCTATTTCGTTGCTGTGCAAACTTTCCTTCTATACATTTTCTCAAGAGAATAAGGAAAGGCTTTTATGTATGGGGAAGCAAGTGGGTGGAACAGATGGAAAAAGCAGAAAACAAAACTGGACACAGAGTGTCTACTGAGCGTGAAATTTATCTGTTGGGAGTGGGAATAGTTCTCTTCCCCACTACTCTCCACTCATTTTTGAACTGCCCAAAATCTGGATCATCAAGGTAAAATAGATAAAATCTAGACAGCTTAGTAGAGTGGAGAAAGCTTGAATGGCCAGGAAATACTCAGGAAAATCATCAAAGTTTAGAGTTGGAAGGTATCTTTCAACAAAGAAAAAAAAATTAAGAACATCTGTTTGCAGAAATTGTATTGAGAACAATGTTCAGAGACTGGAATTCTTCATGCATGCTTGACGAACATGAATGGCTAGAATGCTAATCACAAATTAATAAACTTTCAGTTTTGTCATGGCTGTGCCTAACACCAGTGGATTTAACTAGGTAAGTAGTTAACTAGGTAAGCCAGGGTGGAAGGAGTTGAGCAAGGAGAGTGGATAACGGACGTTCTAAATAGACCTTGAATCTTTCCAACTATTATAGATGGAAAGCTGCTTCTTGCCTGAGAGCTCAAAAATATCTGCTACTCTACTTTCAGGAAACAAGACAGTGTGGGGTCCAAGACTGAGAGGGCACTGCAACAACATTTGGGCTTAGATGCTGCCTAGAGATTGGCTTTTCTACTCATGATGGGTTGTTTCATGGCTGTTCCTTGATTGAATTACAGAGAATGGTTTAAGGACATATTTATCTTCCAGGGATCTAAAAATAAAGGATTTGTATTATCTGAGACTCTCTCTTAAAGGGAAATATTGTAGTTATAGACAATTACAAAAATAGTAACATTTTTCCACTTGGCTTGCAAATGTAACTGTATGTCCTATATATTTTTAAAGGAATATGAATAGGTATTGAATTCAATTCACTTGATACCAGATGGCTTACTCTCAAAGACACGCTATCAAGAATTGTTACTAAATTAGTTGGGTTATGTTAGCAGAGGCCATGGTCCTCCTGTATCTTTCTGCTAACCTCCCATACAAATGAACTTCTCTAAAATTACCTTTGAAATTTAGTTTTGGAAGAGAACTTGGAGGTCGTCTGGTGGCATGTTCAAAGTCATGCACCTGGGCAGTGGCAGAGACAGCACAAAGGGCCAGGTCCCCAATCATATTAATAATTCCAAGGTGTCTTCCATCCACTGTGAATTCCCTCTCTCCATCATGATGCTCACTTATTGTTAACTTTTTAAGGTTAGGCTGCATATTGTTTGGTATCTGTTTAGAGAACTCCCTTCCAAATCTATATAAATGCTGTCTAGAGGAAACAGGTGTTCTACATATTTGTATGGGAGAAATTTAGACAGTTTGCAGGCTGTCTGCAAGGCTGAGGGGAAGTGGGTAGGGTGTTATATAGAAGTAGAAATTTGTAATGGGAGTAATATACAAAAAAGATGAAATGGATCAAGTTCCTAGAGGATAGTGTGTAACTAGTGGTGTGCTATTTGAATGATAAGCCCTTCTAGGAGGAGTAATAATAAATTGTAAAATGGGCCTACTTAAGACTGAAAAAGCAAATGAATAAACAAGTTTGATAAAGGATTGATACACTTTAAGGTCACTATATTACAATTATAATGTAAGGAGATGGCCTTATCTTCAAACTCTGGGGTAGATAATGTAAATTTCTGTAAGATTTAGCTAAAGATTTTTATCTCCACTTTATTTTGAAATAAATAGGCTGGGGGAGAGAAGGTAAATACATGTACTCTTTACATAAGTGACAGAAAAGCAGAAAAGAAAAATAAGGCAGTTCAGAGGAGGCTATTATGATTATACAACCTTCCTCCAAAGGACTTTTAAGGGCAATAGGAATAAGAATTTGGAAAAAGATTATTAAAATTCATTGTTTTAGTGAATTCAATTGAGTCCAAAGAAGTCAAAGCTTTCAACTGTTCATGGGCAAGATAGCTTATGAGGTTTGGAAATAAGAAAGAGGAATAATAATGGAATCAATTTCATTGGGTTGACATGAGGCAGGATGGTATGCAGTGTGGGAAGGAAAGAAGACAGGAGAGGTAATCTATTTTACACAAGTCAAACTTGCAAAATGCACACATACCATATTTTAATAATTTGTCCCTATAAACAATTATATTAGAAAATGTCCTCCCTTCCCCGTTTCTCTGAAAAATGAAACAAACCCAGGAAGAAGAAGCAAGAGCCAGGTAGCAATACTGATTGCTCTTGCTCATCCTTTGGCATCCAAATGAGGTTGTGTTAAGCTAATGAATCTGTGACCCTGTAAACCTAAGGCAAATGAGTAATGCTATTTGGCCTTTCTTTCACTTATTTATTTTTATTGGTTTGCTTTTCCATCGTCTGTAGAAACAGAAATGCAGGTAGTGTTGTTCAGAAAAATGATTTTCCTTCCCAAATGGTTCAGAAATACACCTACTTTTCCCACCTTGAATTCTGACTGGACTGAATGCTTTCTGATGACTGCTGGTTGTTTCAGGATATGCAAAGTATCCAGGGGCCAATAGGGAATGGTTATGAGTCCCTTGATGTAACAAGGACTTTTTAATTAGCAAAAAACGAAACAAAACAAAACCAACCAACCAAACAAAACACCCAAACAAACAACTGTTAGACCCTTTCAATTTGAATAAGAAATTCTTGCTATAGGAGAAGTAATAACAAACACAAAACTCTTTACCCTTATCCTTCCAGGAGCTTATTATTCTCTGGTTTGCAATTCCTCTATTAAAAATGATTTCCTTTCAAATGTTTCTAGTGAAATTGCAGTCTCCAAAAATTATGTTTTCTGTCTATTTAGTTGATTTCAGTGATCTTAAAAAAAGAAAGCATGGTTACAGTAAAAGCACAGTGTGTTCTGGAACTAGTACTTGACTGACCTGATCAGTTCAAAGCATTTTTCCTTCTCAATTGATGGTGGGCCCTAGTGGGCAAATTTTAGAACCAATATATCTTAAAGTCATGGCTTAGTGAACTCTCCTGGCACTTAAAATATTGGCATAAAAAGTCCTATCTTGCAAAGTTCTTCCAAGAAAGATGTTGCCCATTCTAAAACATTACCAAGAAACAAGCTGGTTTAGATATTCTGAATTTCTATAGACATCATTGCTCTCCCTGGGACTGCCAGTTTGCATGGAAACACATCTTGTGGCATAATATCCCACCATTCTGAAGACTTTTTCAGGAATACCAATACTTGGGAGAAGTGTATTTGAGAACATTTAATTACCAGACTCTTTTAAGCTTAATTAGCACATATCACACATATCCCAAATACTTGTGTGTGTGTTTTTTTTGTTTCTCTCTCTCTCTCTCTCTCTCTCTTTTTTTTTTAAAGAGACAGAGTCTCATTTGGTTGCCCAGGCTAGAGTGCAGTGGCACGATCATAACTCACTTGAACTCCTGGGCTCAAGCGATCCTCCCACCTCAGCCTCCCAAGTAGCTAGGATTACAGGTGCGTGCCAACACGCTCGGCTATTTTTTTTTTTTTTTTTTAATAGAGACAGGCCTTTCTATGTTATCGAGGCTGGTCTCAAACTCCTGGCCTCAAGTGATTCTCCCACCTTGGCCTTCCAAAATGCTGGAATTACAGGCATGAATTGCCATGTCTGGCCAAAAATACTAGTTTCAAATCCCAGTGTATAACAATATTTCTCTTTGCCTTTAAAAAATAATGACATGGCTACCTCTGGATCTTTCAGGAATGAATCAGCCTGTTGGTGTTACCGATCATTTACTGTCCTTCCTTTGTTCCTTCCCATCATTTGGACATCTGACTGTTTACCCTGATCAAACCCATCCATTCTATTCTATTAAGAATAGAAGTTCTGGGAAACTGGAAGGGAACAAGTTAGAAGCTAAAGCTATTGGTGCAAATAAAGCTTTGGATTGCCTGTGGATTTTGAATATCTCTTCCATTCCTGACCCCCTCAACGGCATGGATAATTCAGTATCTGAATATGTGAATAGCCACGAATGATAAAGACAAAGCTCTTGATGATGCAGTTCAAGGAGCAGCTTGCTACAGTTTCCGTTTCTGCTGGTGCGCTGTTCCTCAGCCCCACAGGCTTGCAGCCTTCTCATCAGCTGCTGTCCCTTTCAGTGGGGTAGGGAGATGAGGCAGTGATCACAGACACCTGGCTATGGCTTGCAGCAGAGTTACACAACTGCACACACAAAATGGCAGAGAAAAAGCAAGAGCTAAAAAGATTCTGGTTTGGGCCCAAATCACTAGTCATTTCACTTCATGAAGAAAAGCAAATACCTTATAAGCTTACATTATTTACAATGCTCAGATTTTTTGAACATCCACCCAAAGCTGAGGACCACCACACAACAGGGAACAGTTCAATGAACTATGTACAGAATTTACAAGGAAGTTTACATAATAGTCTGCATTCCATTAACAAATTTACCTTTATGTTCACTGCTTGCTTTCAGGAAACAGATATATTTGTTTGTTTTTCTGTCCCCCTCATCCCAGTAATGCTGATTGTACCACCATGAACAAATGCTTGTACATTCCTTTTTTCTCCCTCCTGGGATAGATGATTTACTTTGTTTAGGAAAGAAAATGGTGACACATCACCCTTTGGTAATATACTATTCAAAATTGTCCATATAAGAAATCTTGGAGATTATTTCCTTCTAGAAGTATTATAAATATATCTTTTTTTGTTTAACTTGGCAAATTATAATTGAATTCTTTCTTAATATTTATTAAATAGTCATTGATTTTAGAAAGATGGAATTTAGTCAACATTTCTATGTATTGTACATAATGCTTTTTAAGGAATGCCTATCTTTGGACCCTTACAAAGTTTATTCTCTGAACCACATTTTTTTCTCTTTGCATTTTGAAGACCCTTCATTGATTGTAATGCACAATAAAGATGGCACGTATGAAAACACATATCATTCAGTTGGCAGAATTACCAACCAATCTGCTGTTTCTACTTGGCAATGTAGAAAACAGAGGCAATAATCCTGGATAATTCAAGCCAAAAATATATCTTGACCTGGATCTTTGCCTCACAAAGCTGGTAAGTGTAATGCACATGTCATCCCTAATATTTTAAGCCAAGGAACATGATTGGAAGGAATGAATATGCAGTCATCACTGTCCAGTGAAAGATGGAATTTCCACTGGGCTTACACAGGTGAAGTCTATGACACAGTTTATGTCACAGTTTCTGAACTGTAAACATGGGGTTACTTGGACATGACTTGGACATCAGAGAGTGAGTCTGTGTAACTTTCAGCCTCTTCCTCAACTTAACTAATGCAGGGGATTATGGCTATTTTCATGGCAAAAAGAAAACAACCCAATAATGATTGAATAATAATCCATCATGTAATAATCTGAATCTTTCAAGAATGGGGCAAGTTTTGAGGGCACTTAAGAATGTCCAACAACATTTATGTTTTATGTACATGATTTTGGGCAAGACAAGGGAGACAGCCAGAGAGAAGGAAGTTTTTTTTTTTTTTTTTTTTTTTTTATTCACTGTTCAGCCTGAAAGGGGAGGACTTGGCTGGGAGTGGGGCCAAGGAGGGAAGAATTTGACCCAGAGGTGTCCAGAAAGAAGTGGGGACAGAGGTCTTTAACCGTAAATATAGCAGCTTCTCCATTCTTCTGGCTGCCATTGCCTCTAAAATCAACTATTTACCAGGATTTGCATAATGCTGGCTGTGGCCCCTCTACTGCCCAGGTGGGCATGTGGTGACACCATTTTGTGCCTGATGGGTAGATTCAGGCTTAATAAGTTTACATTTTACAAAGGTTAAGATATGAATTCAAAATGTTCTCTTTTTTTCTCAGAAGATGCTTTACATCTAAAACTACAGCATCAAAATCGTTAGATTTTTAAAGGCAAGATAAAAATATAATAATAAAATACAAATATTCTCAATCTTTCCCAAGAAGAATAATCTAAATAGATAAATAAAAATAAATTGTTTGTTAAGGAACATAGATTACAGATACTTCCTTTCTGATTTAGCATTTCATTCTTAAAATCTTTTAAAAGAGCTTTGACGCCCAGAATGATTCATTTTTATTAGGCATCGGCCAACGATTTTCCTTCCTGTGTTTAAAATAAATGGCTGCACAGTGGTTCCTTTGTGGTCATTACGGAATATTAACCTTACAATCACCGACATGGCCACATGCCACTCTATTTGGCCATTTTATGATGGCCAAGCATCTCAGCCTGCCAAGGGACTGAAGAGTTTCAAAATGGATGACTTCATGCCCTAAGGTTGGGGATTTCCTTGACTAGGAAAGTGTGATAATACGACTAAAAATCTAAATAAAAATGTGGTCCCTATCATGAAACCATTGAGATCATTTTTTCCAGTTAAAGCAGAGTTTTTGTATATATATTACCTTCAGCCTTAACTATTCATTTATTTTAAGGTTCCCTTTTCCTCTTGCTTTCTAAAAGAATATCTTGTAACTTTCTCCCCTTCAGCTCATCAGTAAAAATTCAGCATCATCTGTCCAGTGAAGTCTGTAGTTTCCAGAAGCTGATGCTATTGTAAACATGGACCCCATCACCGTCTTAGGGGAAAAGCTAGATCATTAAGCCAGGCCATTGTCCCTATTATTACCTCAACCCTTATTTCACATTCATGGGTCAGGTCCCAAACCTCCAGCATCACTGTTTGGTTAGCTTACAGTTTCATTCAGTCTTGCAAATGAACATACAGAATTCTTAGATACTAAGGTTGAAAAATAAAATGACAAGGTTTCAATGACATAACATGGGAAGAATCTCAACTGTAGCTGGTTGGACATGTTTAGAATTGTGTTGGGCTACTGAAGAATGCCCCTTCTATGAGAAACATGACCAAGAGTAATCCACAAGCAGAGATAAGGCAGAGGAGCAATAACAGTGATTAATGAGTGTAGACAAGGTCTGTTCTTTAGGGACTGGTGCACATGTTGGAAGCTCCGCTGCTTTTGTCATTGCTCTTGTTTTTATCTGTAGTTCTGCTATTGTCAAGATTTTCTTTAAAATGGAATTCTGGTCCTGAAGGGGAATGACACCAACATGGGTGTTTGTGTATTTTCCAAAGCATTCATTCCAGTCTGGAATGCAGAGCTCAGAGAGCAGAGCCATCAAGTGCCAGCTGAGTCCTGTGTGACTAGCCTGTCACCATTAGATACTGCTCTCTAGAAGGCAAAGAAATATATACTATTTGATTTAAGATTTGGCAGTTCAGATAACTGCCCAGGCACCCTTTTCACAGCACATAAATCTTGCCTTCCTAATGGCAAGGGCAATATTTTTTTCAAGCAAAAATTGCTCACCATCCCCTTCCTCCCACACTCTCTGGAGCAGGTACTATGGAACTGGGGTGGCATGGCTTCCTGGCACAGCATCAGGGGGTTCCAGACTGATGAGATGAATTCAGAGCTGTACGTTTGAAATGGCCAGTTAGAAAAATGGTCATTGCCTCCCAAGCTCCTTATTCTCAAGAAAAAAAGAAAAATGTTCTCAGTGGCTACCAGGTCGACCAGGTTGGATTCCAATGTTAATTTAAAATTTGCTGGAAAGTCTGAGAAAGAAGCATGTTTCAGAATATCCAGCTTAATGGTGCAGTGAAGATGGCAGGTTGGGACTGTGTAACCTTGACCAGCGCTTGTCTTTCCTTCCCTCTTCTTCTGTGGAGCTGTGGAACCCTTTTACAACGGACATGGGAGAACTTAAGGATGGAGGGGACTCTTCCTTCCCTTTCTAAGCTCCTTTTTCTTTTGCCTTCTTCCTGGAAATCTGTAACTTGTCAATGGCTTTGTTTTTTTCTTCTGAGATCCTGGAAATTTTTTTTTAATGTTGTTGTTTTTTTTTTTTTTTTTGGCAGCATAAGATTGTTACAGTTTACCAGGAAGCAGTGCGGGCGGACAGCAAGGTCCTCTTTTCATTTTCCCTAAAAAATAAATCAGTAAAATCCAGGGCAACTAGAAAAGACTGCTAAAGATCTACCTATCTAACTTCTTTCTTTGTGTTTGTTTGTAAACATGGCAATTAATAGAGCTCTTAAAGAGCTGATAACCTGGACCACGGTAGACTGGAAAAAAAAGAATTTTTTTTGTTTTGTCTTTTTGAAGTAAACATGGTGCAGTAATAAAACTGATATGCAAGACCTAAAACCAATTGGATGGCTGAATCTCTTACCTCGAGAAACAGCAGTGTCGCTGTTGGGGACCTGTAAGGTTAAAAAACAATAGAAGAGGAAAGTAGTCTAAATGGAACCATTAGAACAGACCTCAGTGTACATAGTAAAGCCAATAAACGACATTAAAAAGAGAAAAGGTGATGGGGAAAAACATTCGGGACCACTTGTCTATGGAATTCACATCAGTCAAGTCGGGGATCTTGACTTTGAGCTGGGAGGCACGCCTGCGGATGCGCCCCTTGCTGGGTACCCCGTGCCGGTCCAGGGCGCGCCCGTAGGCCTCGCGGCTGCTGAGGGGCTTGCGGTACTGGATGCTGGCGCTGTCATACGAGTACATGGTGGCCTTGGGGTCGCTCACGCTCGTGAGCACTTCCGAGCCACTCGTCTCATTCCGGATTTCCAGGGTGCTGAGGAGAATGTTACCGTGGGCGTCGACCTGATGGCAAAAAGAACAGGCTCGGACACAAGTTGCAGGACCTTTGCCTGTTTTCATTAACCTGTTACTAGTGATACCCCATAAGGCTCATTAAACATTGTCTTCCTAAGCATCTGGCTTGATGTGCCTCCCGGATGTAGAGATCGATCGATCTATCGATCTATCTATCTATCTATCTATCTATCATCTATCCATCCATCCATCCATCCATCCATCCATCTATCCATCCATCCAACCATCCATCCAGCTGGCCATGCATCTATCTACCTTATCTATCTATCTATCTATCTATCTATCTATCTATCTATCTATCATCTATCTATCTATCTATCTATCTATCTATCTATCTATCATCCATCCAGCTGGCCATGCATCTATCTTATCTATCTATCTATCTATCTATCTATCTATCTATCTATCTATCTATCCATCCAACCATCCATCCATCTGGCCATGCATCTATCTACCTTTATCTATCTATCTATCTATCTATCTATCTATCTATCTATCTATCTATCTATCCAACCATCCATCCAGCTGGCCATGCATCTATCTACCCTATCTATCTATCTATCTATCTATCTATCTATCTATCTATCTATCTATCATCTATCTGTCATCATCCATCCACTTTGCTAGCTTTCTAGCTATCATCTGTCTCCACTCACAGAACACTAGTGTGTGTGTGTGTGTGTGTGTGTGTGTGGTATTTCTTCTTGTTATAAAAGTTGTACCTGGAAACAAAGCTAGTAACACAAAATAAAAAGTAAAAATTCATAATCTCACCTTCAGAGTCAATCATTAACAACTCGCTTGGCTTCCAGTCTTTTCTCTATTCATATATACTTACAAACGCAGGCTCATTCATATATTTTGCCTTGCAACCTGCTTTTCTCAGTTAATAATACAGCCTGGGCATCTTTCCTTGTTAATAAATATTCCTCTGTGACACGCTTTATTAATAGCTTACATGAATAAACCATAATCGAATTAATCTGTTGTTAGATGTTAAGGTTTGTTTTACTTTGTAGTATTATAGACAACTCTGGAAGGAATATTTTATAGTTAAATCTTTGTGCATATTCATAATTATTTCCTCAGGCAAAATTGACAGTTATGATTAATGGGTCAGAGGATTCGCCTGGCTATCCTTTGACTTTTGTTCCTCTACTGTTGTTCACTGATGCTTCTTGCAGTTCTGGTGATACCTATCTCAAGTTTCCTGGTTCTTCTCTATGCTATGCCCACACACTCTTTTGGAACTACAGAAAATGTGAGCACAGTTTGGCTCAGAATGTGGCCATGTTTAACTTCAAGCTGATATACTTTGTACACTGATTTACCTGGAAGGGACATGGCTCACACGTGAAAATGAGCTTGAAGTGCTTCCAAGGCCAGTAGAGGGAGCTGTGCTAACATGTGTATTAGCATAATGCCTGACTTACAGTAAGGGTTCTATAAATGCTTTTGAATGAGATTAATCTTGGTAAACACTTAACACACTAGGTTTAGGTAAGGAGGCAAAAGAGCCTGGCGAAGAAGAGATGGAGAAAAACATAGGCGGCAAATACAAACAAGAGAGAAAGGAAAGAAAGGGACAGAGGATAGACAGCACATGATGATGCAACTGTAGTACAGTTTAAAGAACTAATATTTATTGTGTTTCCACCATGAGCCTAGTATATATATTACTTGTTTAATACAGCAACCCTATTTTAAAAGGCCATGCCATCCCCGTTTTATAGATAAGGCAACTGAGATTTAGAACGGTTAACAATCTGGCTTGTTTACTCAGCTAGTAAGTGCTTGCCCTGATATTAGAACCTATGTGTATCTGATTCAAATCTCAAGCACTTTCTACTTGGAGGACCACATCACAATCCTTGGCCTTTGTTACACTTTGTTTCCATTGGAAACTCACTGATGCATTTGTTAACTTTAAGATTTGAGTTGGTTGGAGAGAGAAATGGTGACTGACTCTGGTTTCTGTCATCTCTCTCTCCTTTTCTATCTATCATTGTTTCCCTCTGTGAAGCATTTTGCTTCAGTCTAATTGGGCTACCCACATGCCCTGACCGTATACATCTATTGGTGACTTTATTCAGGGAGTTATTATTATTATTTTGTTGTTGTTGTTAATAACTACAATTTATTGAATTCTACTGTGTAATTTATCTCAGTGATTTCAGTATTTCAGTAATTGAATCTCACTGATTTACCTTGGTTATAATAACACTAAGACATATATGTTATCCTAATTCAGCAGACAGGGAAACCAAGGCTCAAAGAAGTTAAGTAAATTAAACAACAAGATTAAACAACAAGTACTAAATTTGGGATTAAACCACAGGATATTCTTTGTCTCAAATATTATTTTCTCTCCTCTTTGTATGTTAATCAAATCCACCTGTTTTGGCCAAGGCTCAATTTAAATCCTGCTTTCTTTGTGTACCTTTGTACTTTGCCTGCCCATAGTCACCTCCAAAACTTTCTCCCAACATTTATTGAGTGCTTACTGTGTGAGAGATAAAGTGTTAGGTGTCAAGAATATATGCAGCACAACTGGCATCCTTACCATCAAATAGCACTGACTTTTACAACAGAATTTACAAACTCAGCCACCTACAGGGACCAAGAAGCATGGCTGAGTAGAGCCAGGTGAAAGTAAGTAATTGAGTGAAGCTAGGGAATGGTGATGCCTATGGGGCCTCAGAGAGCAGATGTCTAAGGAGGGGACTGCAGCTCAGCTCCAGTTGACAACTACACTGAATGGACTAGACTCTAGTGTTGCCAGATCACCCCCTTTACCAGAAAACCTGAACATATTGATTTTTATTTTGTCTTTCCTTAAAGTTGGCTCAATAGTGTAAAAACGATCTTCAGGTCAGATGAAACATATCTGTGTCCAGATCTGACTTTTGCTTAGCCAGTTAGGGACCTCTTTTTTTTTTTCCATTCACATATCCTTTAGCATATATTACTTTGTGTTGATGTTGATTTTTAGGTTTCAGTCCTATTTTCCCAACCAGAGCTATTCAGGTGCTCAGGAGATAGATAATGAGGGCCTGGACTAGGACAAGGTAGCAGAAAGAAAAGGAAAACTACACTAAAGAGGAACTTTTGAAAAATGTTTAAAATAGAAATGAAATTGATTTGGCAACTGATTAGATTTGTAGCATAAGGAAGGGAAGGTGATCTGGAAACTGTCAGCCTGTTAGGCTGAAAGGATTATATTGTCATCAGCGAAATGGGGTGTCTGGTGTGTGTTGCATGTATAGGGTGGAAAAAAAGAGTTTGTTGTTTTGGTTGAATTTGTGACATACGTTAGGCATCCTTGTGGTGGTGTCCAGCAAATAATGTACATGTGGTGATGACTGGAATAATGTTGGGGCTGAGATTATTTTAGGAGTGAGAGGCAGCTACGGGGTCAGTGAAAGAGACACAGAGAAACTATAGAGGTAGAGAACAAATAACATCATGCTATGAAGAGAAACCCAAGGAGGGAGAAGGGTATCCAGAAGGAGAGAATGGTCAATAGTGTTTCAGAGAGAACAGGGGAATGAAGAAGGCTCATAGATTTATCAATAAGGCCATTTGCGGTCTTAGAATAAGAGCTGAAGTAGAACCTGGATTACAAGGGGTTAAAGACTGAATTAGTAGCAAGGAGGAGAAGGGAGTTTGTATGGACCCCCCTTTTCAAAAGTTTGCAGGTCAAAGGAAGAAAAGAAATAAAAGCATTAGCTCACACATATCGGGATAGGGTGTCCAGTGAAGCTGGAAGAGACACAGTAGACAGGAAAAGGAGAAGGATTGAGAAGGTAAATTCTATGGGAGTGAGTGAGGAAGTCAAAGATATGGAAGGATAACAGGCTACCTTCAGAAATGGGAATTTTACACATGGAGATATGGGAGGTAGAATAGTTCTGAGCAATAGGAACATGTGCTAATGTTTGCTTGAGACTTGAGACCAGGTGATGGTGAAGGTCATTGGGAATAATAAGCCAGATGCAGTCTGTGTCTCTACTGTATGTCTATAATTGAAAAAGTCACGTACATGAAAGTTGACATTACTAAGGATGGTAGGGTTGAAATGATGAGGACCAAAATGCTTGAATTCTTTAAAGGAGGGAGAAGTACGTTAGAAGATAAGGACTGGAACACATGATTTTGTTAGGTACTTTGGAATAGCCAAGATAATCACAAAATATAAATTTTGTCCATAAGAGATCATTACCTCCTTAGAGATATAAGAGTGAAGAATAATATTGGGAGTGACAAGTTTTCAATCAAACTCTAAATGGCATAATGTAGATCATGATTAGGGATTCATCGAAGTGAGAAATCACTGGGGGTCACAGAAGCCTTCTTGTAACAGTGGGCCTTGCATTGAGTTTTAAAGGATGGGTAGAGGACAGAACAAAAATTGAGAGTTGAAAACTATGTTATTATTCTAGTTTTATTATCTACTCAGAAATGGACTTGGATTTGCATTTCTCTGATGGCCAGTGATGATGAGCATTTTTTCATGTGTTTTTTGGCTGCATAAATGTCTTCGTTTGAGAAGTTCACACCAGTTAGAATGGCGATCATTAAAAAGTCAGGAAACAACAGGTGCTGGAGAGGATGTGGAGAAATAGGAACACTTTTACACTGTTGGTGGGACTGTAAACTAGTTCAACCATTGTGGAAGTCAGTGTGGTGATTCCTCACGGATTTAGAACTAGAAATACCATTTGACCCAGCCATCCCATTACTGGGTATATACCCAAAATTCATGCTGCTATAAAGACACATGCACACGTATGTTTACTGCAGCACTATTCACAATAGGAAAGACTTGGAACCAACCCAAATGTCCAACAATGATAGACTGGATTAAGAAAATGTGGCACATATACACCATGAAATACTATGCAGCCTTAAAAAATGATGAGTTCATGTCCTTTGTAGGGACATGGATGAAGCTGGAAACCATCATTCTCAGCAAACTACCGCAAGGACAAAAAAACCAAACACCACATGTTCTCACTCATAGGTGGGAATTGAACAATGAGAACACATGGACACAGGAAGGGGAACATCACACACCAGGGCCTGTTGTGGGGTGGGGGGAGGGGGGAGAGATAGCATTATAGGAGATATACCTAATGTTAAATGACAAGTTAATGGCTGCAGCACACCGACATGGCACATGTATACATATGTAACAAACCTGCACGTTGTGCACATGTACCCTAAAACTTAAAGTATAATAAAAATAAAAAAGAATAAAATAAAAGAAATGGACTTGGATAAGTCTGGGTCTCAGTTCCCTTATCTATAAATGGAAGGTTTTCATTAGGTAATCTCAAGGGTTGGCTTCCAATCTTTGACAGTTTTTGATTGTGAAGAACATTCCAGGTGGAGGACAGAGCATTCTGAAAAAATGCTTGTGAAATGGAACCACCTGATCTGCACTCTATGCATCATTAAGTTACATTATTATGAATCTCTCTAAGTAAAAAAAAAAGTTGCTAGAATTTAGAATCGGCTAGTGAAGCATACAGATGCTCCTAATTAAACAGAAGTCAGAGTTAACAAGGTACATTTTATTAAGCTATTTTGGTTAACCTTGGTGCAAATTCAAATGTGCCTAAAACTAGCAGGAGGTTTACCAGTTTGTGCAAATCCCTCAATATTCTCTGTCACTGAGCTAGAAATCATAGCATTAAGTGGTTTGACATTTAAGATAATGGATCTAGTTCTGCAACTATCCATGAAAGCTGATTTCATTACTATAGAGTTATATCAACATTACCATGTTCTTTTTCAGGAAAATTTTTAAAGTAGCTGTATAACAATTCTTGCCCACTTCCATTTTCTTTCTTATCCAGTGTAGGACTTGTCCTAAAGGCTGACGTTAACAGACTGTGTGTGTGTGTGTGTCTACATGCTCATGCATTTCTTCTACAGTGTGATATTTCACCCTCACCCTCCAGCTTTCTGCTGTTGGGTAAGGTATCTGTGTGGTAGCCATACCACTGCTGACATCCACAAGTTTCTTGTTGGCTCTGCTGTAACCCATTCCCCTTGGAGAAGAGCGACTTTCCCTTTGCCTCAACCATATCAGGGCATCTAAGGTATTCTTATATCTGAAGCTGACACAGCTTTCCAAAAATAATATCCATGGAGAAAGGGCTATTGTTTTTTCATATCATCAGAGGGAGCAAGAAGTCATGTTGTACATTGCCTCAACATCTGCAGTGGCCAAATGTTGCCTAATTAATAAAGAAATATCAAAAATATCAATATCTGAGTTGAGCACAATCCAGATTGAAGATTTTTAAACCTTGAGGCAGAAGGAAGTGAGGCAAATTAAAATTGTTAACATACTGGATTTCTAAGGCAGGTATAGACCAGCAGATTTTTTTTCAAAAGCTGCTGATGTTGAAAGAACTATTCCACGGGACAATTATTCCTCACTCCTCACAGTGCCCTCAAGTATGAGAATTCCCACTCCAAGTCCCAGGAGAGAATGTAAGGGAGGAATATGTACAGCTTCTTTTCTCCTTCTCCCCTCTCACTGCTCCCCACTGACCTATGTGGTAGGTATATTTAGAAGAAAGAAGCAGGCTTTCTAGGCTCTGTGCCTTCTGGAGTTTTCTGTCTCTGATCTGCTTACTGAGAGGGTGCAGTGCAGATAGGAATCTGCATGTTGAACCCTCCTGTGCTTTTGGGTAAAGTCTGCAGTTGTTCATCAGTTCCAGTGACTGGGGAGGTAAGTCTGTTTCTGATTAGAAGGAATGACTGCAGTATGTTAATCATATATTCCTCAAACCAACATAATGGATTCTCTTTTTTAAAGTTTAAAGTGTCATTGGACCTAAATTTAGAGAAAATGAATGTAATTATTAATAAGGCTTCAGGAGGGCCAATCGAGAAACGCTTCCTCTTCCACTTCAGACAGATGACCAGTAAAGGGGAGCGGAGAATGTGGCTTGGTTCTGCAGCCCCAAGGGCTTGGCAATATTTCACTCTCACTCCACTCCTTATTAGACAGGCATATTTCCTGGCTGCAAAAGGTAATTTTAGGTGGATCATGGATAATCATTTAAAATGTTAATAGTAGTTCATGTATTCACTCACTCATTTATTCGGTCCATGTTTACTGAGTGCCTACTATGCCTCAGGCACTGTTCCAGACATTGATGAAGACATCGGCCCCTCCATAAGCAATAGAACATCAAGGCCCTCATTTTATAAGTTCAGAGATCTCAACAAATAAAGCCTCTTGATGTTACAGTCTCCTGTACAAACACTGGAACCCTGACCCCCTATGGATTCTAAATGTTTTACTGGACAAATACTTTGACCTCTTTCAAATGCAGGTTATCAGTGCCCTTTCCAACAGCCTCTTTGAAGTTTGCTGTCTTGCAACACGATGTCCACCTTCTTCTTGCCTGCCGAGCCTTTCTCTCATCTCCTTCCTGAAGGTCATGACACCCAGCCTTCAGGCCTGCTGATCACAAACAAGTCTTAGAGGGGCTCACATATAAAGAAAGGCCCTGGAATTTTACTTCATAGAGACCTGAGATGGCAGGGACAATCCAGCTTCTGGCTGGTGAACACTTTCCTTCCTTCCTCCAGTGCACTGCTTATAAACCACGTTATCTTGTTTTTAAATTCTAATTCTGATGACACAACAGTGCTGGGAAGATGGTGGTGAGCAAAACAGACAAAGTTCTTGAAATACTGGTGCTCACGTTGTTATGGAGGAAAATGGTCAATACCATCCCTCCTAAAATCAGTTTTTAAAAAATCAGGTAACATTATGAAGAAAACGAAACAGCTCTATATATTTTTTAATGTATTTAGGAAAGTATGACCAGTTTGTGATTTTGTGCACATTTTTCTTAACATTATATTCACGCTCACATTTCATTATGACAAGGGAAAAATCTAAAGTAATTCACATTTCCTTATTTTCTTCTGGACCTTACTACAGAAGAACCTAAAGGATAGTGCTGCATGGATGTTTAGAGGCATCTAAATCTCAAAATGGCCAGAGCAGAACTCTTGATCTTCTCTCTTCCCATCCAACTTGTTCCTTCCACTGAGCGTCCCATTAGAATGTTACTCCAAGGGGGCAGGGATTTTGTATTATTCACAACTGTTTCCCCGAAGCCAAGAAAAGTACTTGGCATATAGAAGCATTCAATAAATATCTTTGAAATGAATGAATGGGGATAAATACATTGGGTATAGTGGTTAATTTTGTGTGTCAACTTGGTCGGCTGTGGTTTCCAGTTGCTAGGTCAAACACTAGTTTAGATGTTGCTGAGAAGGTATTTTGTAGATGTGATTGGCATTTACAATTACTGTAAGTAAAGGAGATTACCCTCGATAATGTGGGTGGGCCTCATGCTATTGATTGAAAGCATTGAGAGCAAAAACTGAGGTTTCTAGGAAAAGAAGAAATTCTGTCCCCACACTGTACCGTAGAAACGTTGGCCAAGTTTCCAGCATGCCCTGCAGATTTCAAGCTAAAGATTACGACATCAACTCTCATCTGAGTTTCCAGCCTCAACCTGCCTGACAGATTTTGGACTTGCCAGCTTCCACAATTGCAAGAAATGACTCCTTAAAATAAATCTCTTATTATGTGTATGTTGGTTCTGTTTCTATTGGTTCTGTTTCTCTGAAGAGCCCTGACTGATACAAAAGGCATGCCAAAAATCATAGGGTGATTCTCAAATGACTAAAGTCCAGAGAACACTGATGTGATGGCTGTACTATTTCTTTCCTTAACAGAAATCTGAAGTGAATGTGCAGATTTATTTTCTGGCTTGGGTTAAGCCTTTCTTCCACCCCTTCCATCTCACTCACTCTCTCCTCTCTGCCCCAACATCCTCAATGAGTGCCTTAGGCTGTGAAAAATGTTGCCACTCACTGAATTGAACTGCTCTGGATATTTTCAATATATAAATATAGCTGAACTCATTTTAGAGTAATTGGAATAAAATATAATCTTGTTTTCAGTGGCGGTTTTAAAGCCCTGTCGAGGAATACCTCTGGGCTCGATCTACTTTGCAAACAGTGAGTTATTTCCTTCTTGCTAGCCAATTCAATTAGATTCATATTTACTGAGTGGTTCTGAAGCACAGAGCAGGAAACCAAGTGAAGTGGAGCTGGCTACAGAATGAGCTAATTCACTGTCCTCAAGAAGCCTACATTCTACTTAATGAAGCCAACCAGTGTGAACGGCTGCCTTCCGTTGCAGAGAGCACACAGTTGCAACAGCCCAGCCTTCATCTTCCCACCGGTCTCATAGAATATACCGTATTTGCTGTTGCTGTCAGTCATTTGCTCTCACCAGGGCTGCCAAACCCTGATCTCTTAGCCTGGAATTCCTGAAACCTTTTCTGGGGGGAGGAGATGGGAGGTTCTGCTGATGCTTTGCATGTCTCTTTGCATGTCCTGAAAGCTTGCGGCAGAAGTGGAAACTTTATTATAATCATTTTGAGAAGGAACAGAAGATTAAGTGCAAATGTACATAAATCTAAGACAAATTATATTATTCAGGAAATAGAAAAGGGAAACAAAAACAAAAATAATGCTGTGGTTTCCAGTTGCTAGGTCAAACACTAGTTTAGATGTTGCTGAGAAGGTATTTTGTATATGTGATTGGCATTTACAGTTACTGTAAGTAAAGGAGATTACACTTGATAATGTGGGTGGGCCTCATGCTATTGATTGAAAGCATTGAGAGCAAAAACTGGCAATTTTACAGAACAGTACTCAGGTAGATACATTTATCCTGGCTTCCCTTCTTTTCCTTATTTCTCCCATTCTGTGTTTTAGTAGGTCCAAGTTGCTCTACTTTTAAATAGATCCTGATTCTGTTGACTTTTTTGTCTTTTTTTTTTAAATTTTTATGAGCACATAGCAGGTATATTCCATGTCTTGTTCTTTCCACCATCACCTCTTGCACCTTAAGTGATCTTCCTCTTTCCAGAAATGTTGCCCTGTGGTCCCTTCTCTACATAGAAGCTGGAATGATCCTTTAACAATGTAAAACAGGGCGACAGAGTGAGACTCCGTCTCAAAGAAAAAAAAAAGTGCAAAACAGGCCGGGCGCAGTGGCTCATGCAGGTAATCCCAGCAATTTGGGAGGCTGAGGTGGGCTGATCACCTGAGGTCAGGAGTTCTAAACCAGCCTGGCCAACGTGGCGAAACCACATCTCTACTAAAAATACAAAAATTAGCCGGGTGTGGTGGCAGGCGCCTGTAGTCCCAGCTACTCAGGAAGGCTGAGGCATGAGAATCGTTTGAACCCGGGAGGCAGAGGTTGCAGTGAGCCAAGATTGTGCCACTGCACTCCAACCTAGGCGACAGAGGGAGACTCTGTCTCAGAAAAAATAAAAGTAAAACAAATGATGTCTATTTATATCTCCTGTTTACTCTGTTTATATCTTCTAGTTACTTTTCAAGACATAGAATGAATTCCAAATTTCTTATTCTAGTCAAAAAAGCACCATGTGGTTTGGTTCCTGTGGGTACCTCAGCCCTCATTTCCTACCAGGCTGCTCTTCGAGCACTGCTCCAGCCACACTGGCCTTATTTTGGCTGTCTCTTGATGCTCCTAAGTCTGCAGGGCATTTTCATCTGCTATGCTTCTCTTGTGCAATGCTGTTTCTTGCCCATATTGTTACCTGGCTAGCTTCTCATCATTTTCTTTACCATAATTATCATCATCTGCCATTATATCATGCGTTTATTCACATATTTGTCAATTACCTCAACTGGAATATAAGCTCCAGGAGGGCAGGTTCTTTTTTTGTTGTTCATCACTACTCAGTATGTCCTCCTTGCTTTTCCAGAACTGAGCCTAAGATACCTTTTGCTGAGTAAATGTCTGCAGAATGGGGAAATCTGAAACTTACACTTTGAGCCATCTCTCTGAACTCTGAGTTTCAATGGCCAAGGACACCTGCAGAGGTGGCTAGAATGTCTAGGATCTCCAGGGTTGTGGTTCTCAGACATTGAGGTGTATCTGAGTGAATTTGGAAACTTGCTAAAAACACCAGTTTGAGTTCATCTCATTTTAGATTAAGATCCTCCTAGTCTGTATTCCACCCAAACATCCCAAGAGTCCTAGTAGGTTGTGGTGGATACCTATTAGTTTGACCTGTCTGATTCCATTCTACCTTCCTCTGATGATAATGCCCTGATATTCTTTTGGTGCACGTGGTTGAAGTATGCCTAATTGCATCTTCTAGGTTCCAGGGACATGCATGTGATCTAGACCTAGGCATTTAGCATTTTCCATCTTCCTGGTGAGAAGAATTGACTTCTGCATGAAAAAATGACAAGTTTGTCCAAAAAGACTCAATCCTAGGCCTTTTTTTATTAGAACTATTGGGTATAAGAAACAATTTTGTGCTAGGGTAAAAGAGCTTTGCCACTATAAACTTGGAACTTTGGGACCACCATGAGGGAAGGGTCAAAACAAAGTCAATATAAAAGAAAGCAGAATTAAGAGATGAAGAGAGATACTTCTGACAAATTGTTTGGATACCTGGAACAGCACATGTGAAACTAGGACTATGCTTCGACCTTTCAGTTGTGTGGGCCAATAAATCCCGCTCCCTCCTCTTTTATTCTTAAACCAGTTAAGTAAAGTAGACTTCTTTCTTTTTCACCAAAAGAGTTCTAGATATCTGGACAGATAAAAAACAGAAAATAAGAGACAGAGATTCCTAAAAAGGAAAATTAGACTTCTGAAGATGGGAAATAGGATAGGATTAAATCAAGGCTAGAGAACAAAAAGTGAACGAAGCCAGATTTGGGCAGGGGTTTGAGGAATAAAGAAGTTCATAAACTATCAACACAGGCTGTCAGTAGAAATTCTGGATGTTAGGTATAGATGGTGAAAGTTTCATCAAAGGCAGGGTGAGTTTTCCAGTTGGTCTGAAGGCCCAGGCTCAAAGGCTGACAGATACGGAGCTGTTTCAAGCTGGACCTAAAGACAGAGCTGTATACCTTCGCAATGCCCACCTGCACCTGCACATTGCATCCTGGAATTAACCACAATACAGAGCTGATTCACATTTAGGAAGTTTTCTGAAAGTGTTTGGGTGACTCACCATGGAGAAAAGGAATGGGAGAGAAGAGGTCAGATCACAATACTAATATCTGGTTCTAAGAGGAAAAAAAATCTATTTCTTGACTATTGGGGATACAACTGCAAATTTGGTATTGTGAAAAGAAATTAAATCTTGGGGCCCCAGAATCACTGAGCTAAAGGGAAAAGTCAAACTGGGAACTGTTAGGGTACACCTGCCTCCCATTCTATTCAGTCAGCCCTCTGCTTACTGAGATAAATGTGTATCTGATTCCCTCCTTTGGAGAGGCTAATCAGAAACTCAAAAGAATGCAACCATTTGTCTCTTATCTACCTATGACCTGGAAGACCCTTCCCTGATTCGAGTTGTCCCTCCTTTCCAGACCGAACCAATGTTCATCTTACATTGTTGACTGATGTCTCATGTCTCCCTAAAATGTATAAAGCCAAACTGTGCTCTGACCACCTTGGGCACATGTCGATGGGACCTCTTGAGGCTGTGTCATAGGCACACGTCCTCAACCTTGGCAAAATAAACTTTCTACATTACCTAAGACATGTCTCAGATACTGAGAGTTCACAGAATGAATCTTTGGCAGATTCCTCTGGTGTCCCCTGTGACACGGAATGACTGAATCAGTCTCTGCTCACAGACCACCCAAGCTACCATTTCAGCCATTTCATTTATTTGCAAATGGACAGGCATTGTGGCCAGAATATACAACTGAAAAAGTTCCAGATGAGTATAAAAGTGGCCCAGAGGTAGCTTACTTAAAGCTTAGTTGTACTGTGAAATCTATCTTTCAAAACTCTAAATACCATCTCTAGTTTCAAATGATGCCTGAGGGGCTTATGAATCTACAGTCTTTATCACCTTAGAGGTTGAAACTCTCCTAATGTCTGGATCTAGCATCTGCGCTGAAATAAAAAGATGCTTCAGAGCAGCTGGAGGAAATATAAATCAAGACAAAGCAAGCACTCCTGAAGCTTCAGTACAAATACCCCTTGACCTGACTGCCCAGACAGAGCTATCAAAAGTAATGTGTAATAACTGAACAAGGCCACTCTATGCTCCAGTGAACCAAGGCAAATACTGAGGAAATCCGTCAAATGAAAATTGTCTGGGACCAGGGCACAGATGTCATTTAAATTTAACTGTTTACAAGCATCTAAAAGTAGAGGATCATCCAACCATTATATTTAAAAAAATTAATAGTCTTTTTTATATTTTTGAGTTTAACTAGCGGGTAGCAATTTAAAATACCACACAGTTTGCATTATTAATGTAACTGCTGAAATGACACACTGAATAGATGAAGTAAATACTTGCTTTGTTATTGACATATTATCTGTCTGGACTTTTGGTTTTAGAAGAGGATAAGAAAGTTAGGAATTACAAAACCTAAGCAGGTGCAGGGATGATTATAACTTGCATGAGATGGTAATGCTGTATTATTATCCCACCTAAATATGAAGAAGTTTATAAAATTGACACAGGAGATAGAAAGAAATGATTCAGACAGATAGTAAGGGCAACAGAGACCTCTGCGGAATTTCTGTTTTAACAAAAAGCAACCCCCAAATCGTTTCTTTTCTAACAAAGAGCAGTCTGAAAAATCAAGCTGTAGACATAGATAAGCAATTTGGAAGCTTTCACGGTGAGTGCTGGCAGCTGTGCCAGTAGAAAAGGGCTACCTGGAAGCCAGGTATGTTCAACATGAAGCCTCCATCTTCCCTTTCCTTTTTCACCCCAAGTACAGTACAGAGAAGCAGGCAACATGGCGCCAGCCAGGTAGAGAACCCACTTGCATAATAAAAAATTAGAGTGGGGTGGCCAGCTTTTTCGCTTGCTACGCAAATGGCACATCTAGCCTTAACCAGTTTTTTGAGCCTTATGCAAATGGCAGACCTGGTCTGACCAATCTTTCATGCTCTATGTAAATTAGACACTGCCTCCTTTTATTCAACCGTAAAACCCATTGCATTTCACCACAGACCAGAAGACCCGCTTGCGACCCCTCTCTCTGCAGAAGAGAGCGTTTCTCTTTCTTTCACCTATTAAACCTCTGCTCTTAACCTCACTCCTTGTGTGACTGCATCCTTGATTTCCTTGGCGTTGAGACAATGAACCTTGGGCATTACTCCCAGACGAACAGTGCCATTTCAAAATCTTAGCGATAATGCTCCTTTGAAGATTACATGTAATGCTATATGGCACTGTGATTCAAAAGGAATACCAGAGGTTGACATAAAGCATGCTTAAATTTTTTTTTTTAAAATAAAAATGATAGGAACAGTAAGACAGTCTGGAGCAGAAGCTGAAGTGGAGTATAGTCTCTTTTTCTTATTTATTATGAATATGTAAGAGTTTTATAAAACATAATGTAACACTGAATGCTTTGTGTGGTTTCTAAAAACATCTTAAATGGAGAACAACTCTCCAGTATTAATTAATTCATTCATTCATTCTTTCAACAAGTACTTATTTGGTATCTACCTTTTAGCTACTGAGGAAAGAACAATGAATGTAATAGACAAGGGCTCTGGGGTGTATAATTGGGAAGCTGTAGCTTAATAAGAGAAACAGATGTTAAAAGATAATTATACAAATAAACATATACTCACTATCATGGAAGTCCTATTGTGGAAAAGCACAGGATCCCATGAGAACAATTAACAGAGATACCAAATAATAAATCAAGAGTGAGGGTGTCTATTAAGGAAACCCCAGAGTAGTAGCATTTATGGTAAGAACTGCTACAATTAAGAAATTGAGAGAAGCCCAATATGACCTTCAATTTCGCTAATCCTTTTTTCCGTTGTATACAATGTGATGTTAATTCATCTAATAAAAATTTTAATTCTGTGATTTCCATTGTTCCACTTTTATAGTTTCAACTATCTTCTGAAACTCCCCATTTCTTTATACACTATATCAATTTTTCCTATTGACTTTATCTTAAACTTTTTATTTGGAAACTATTATAGATTCCCAGAAAGTTGTGAAGATAGCACAGAGGGGCCGCATGTACCCCTCACCCAGATTCTCCAACTGATTACATCTTACATAACTATGATATAATATCAAAATCAGGAAAGTGACATTGACATAAAGTGTGTATAGTTCTGTGTAATTTTATTGCATATGTAGATTCATGTAACAAGCATTCCAATTAAGTTACAGAACTATTCCATTACTGCAATGATCTCCCTCACACTAGTTCTTTATAATCAGTCATACCCATCCCACATCCTTCCCCACTATCACTAACTCCTGGCAACCACTAATCTGTTCTCCATCTCTATAATTTTGTTATTTCAAGAATGTTATATAAATGAAATAATACAGTATTATAACCTTTTAATACTGGCTTTTTTCACTCAACCTAATGCCCTTGAGAGACATCCAAGTTTTTGCATCTATCAATAGTTCATTTCTTTTTTATTGGATTAGTACTCCATAGTGTGAATATACCACAGTTTGTTGAACCATTCATCTATTGTAGGATATTTTGGCTGTTTCCAGTTTTGGGCTATTTCTTATGAACTTTTAAATACATTAATTATAATTATTTATATTAATTATCTTTTAGGCCAACACTTGAGACTTTTACTGCTCTGTTTCTGTCAATAAATGTTTTTCTCTTGATGATGATCACATTTTCCTGTTTCTTCTCATGTCTAGTAATTTTTTACTATATATTAGATATTTTGAGTGATGCACCATAGAGACTCTAAATTCTGCTATCTTCCCCAAAGAATGTTGAGTTCGGTTTGGTAGGCAGTTATATGACTAACATATCATCCAGAATATGTGGAGACTTGGTTTTATGTGTCATTAGGGTGAGCCTAATTTAGATTTTCCCTTAACCCAAGGGGAATCCCTTATTCTTATGACTTATCCTTTACTCTTAAGGTATAAGCCTCTTGAGATTTTTATGGAAAACCTAATGTGCTTACCACCCCCACACTCCCCAACGGGCTGGATTCAAACTCCAAACTCTGACTTTTATATGGTGGACAGTAACTAAAATCTCTGTTCATTTTTCTTTCCACCGGCTTCTAGCTATTTTTTCTTTCTGTGCTCCTTGGTATTTGTACATTTGTACATTTGTAGCTCAGGGATCAAGCTGGGGAAGTTTACACTCAGGTGTCAAGTTTCTGCTATGGCTCACTTCTGAAATTTCCAGGAACTCTGGAAGAATCAAACTCCATGATCTGACTCCTCAGGTCAATACAACTTTTTTCTGCTGAAGTTTTGCTGCCCCACATCCCTCAGCCTGGGACATGGCTTCAGCGGAAAAGCTGCATAAACATGGATTTCACACAGTGTGGTTCCTTTCTTTTGAAAGTTGATTCTCTTTTAGTTTTTGCTTGTTTTGTTACTCTCCCATGTCTTAAAGCAGATTTCTAAAAATGTGCTCACAGTTTATTATTTCTATCAATAAGAGGATTAGTCTGATACAAAGTACTCTGCCCTGTTTTAATATGATTTGTTTTTGAATTTTGTCAGAATTATGTCTATTTTTCTGTGGAAATCATCTGTGGAGTTGGTAGTCTAACTTTCCATGGATAAAAACATATTTTTAAAGAATCTCCTTTAAGCATTGTCTTCTGACGAGGAATTTCTCTATTCGTTCTCCTTTAATTCAAAATTTAAAAAGTCAATTTACCAGGAATAAAAGTTCACTGATTTGAGAGACAATGATTCTTACCACATTTAAGCCCAATGTTACTCAAACAGCCTGTTTATGAAATAAAGGTCAGTCAAATGGGAACATTTTACTTATCTATTAGCCAGTCATGAAGTCCTCTGCAGGACTTGTACATCTAGATCTGACATGACATAGGCTTTCCTCCTGCCTTTATTCTACCTTTATCATCCTAAAAAATTTCTCTGATATCCTAGTGTGGAATCAAAAGCTTAAAGTGTTTGCTTAAAGTTGTTTTGTAGTCTTTTTATTTTATCTGAATAAATTGATTCCAGTTTGCTTGACGTTTCATTTTGATATGGACAGGAGACAGGAAAATACTGGAAAGAAGGGGGTAGTTCCCCAGTAAAAGCCCCACCCTGAAGCATGGAACCCCACGGCTCTAAATGGGAACAGGCATTTCCATTTTAGTGCCCAAATATTGCCTTTTGGCCCACCATGCCCCCCATCCTGTACCCATATAAACCCCGAACCCTGGGCTCCATGAGCAGAAGAGCAGAGGAGCAGAAGAGTGGCATAATAGAGAAAGAGAGAAGAGAAGGAGTGTCTGAATGTCAAGAGAAGTTTGGCTGGGGATGTTCGGAGAGATGGCCGCGGGATGGCCAAACTCCTGGGGAAGATTATCTTCCCACTCCAACCCCTTTCCAGCTCCCCATTCATCTCACTGAGAGCCACCTCCATCCAGCAATAAGATCCTCCACATTTGCCATCCTTCAACTTGTCCATGTGACCTGATTCTTCCTGGACTCCAGACAAGAACCTGGGTACCAAAAAGGCACTGAACTGGTTAACACTTAAGCTGTCTGCAGATGGCAGAGCTAAAGGAGCACTGTAACACACCTACTGGGGCTTCGGGAATTGCAGGCACCCACCTCTAGATGCTACCATGGGGCCAGAGCCCAAAAGCGCTCGCCCTGGCTCCCACACCTGCCCGTCTGCATGCTCCCCTTCCCATAAGGTTTGAGTGCATGGCAGCCCAACACATGAGCATATCAGGGAACTCTCCTGTTTCAATTTAATTACTCTCCCTAGAGAACATTGCTTTTTAGCAACTGAAGGGCCCTGCTTTCTTCATTATGCTTTCCTAAATTCTACTTATCTTTGAGTATCCATCCAGTTCATGTCTTCTGAATTTTCCCATGACTGAACCTATGCCACCTTTTTTGGGTAGGATTTTCCCTCATGACTTATCGATTAACACACATTCCAAGCTGTGCAGAGGATGAACTAGTATGTTTGAAGGCAACTGAGATGAGCATGGGAATAGAAAAGAGGTGGCTTCCCAAAGTACTTTCAAAGCTGGTATGGTTACAATCAGACACTGGGAAGCTGCTTGTTTTCAGGTATACACCTCAAACTAACTGTGTCCTGTCTCATTTTATAATCACCTCATATGAGTATAATACTCTTTCACAATAAGATCAGAAGATTCTTGAGGGCAAATATCTTGTCTACTTCTCTCCCCATAGCACTGAACACAGTGCCTCACACAAAGGTAGAAGTTTATTTGATGTGTTCCTTTGAATTTTAACCACTTGGCTGAATCCCTAAGTTTTCTTTGCTAATTTTTCAAACAGTGTTTATCCAAACTTTTGTCCTGCTAAAGAGCATGAAGATACACCCTGAAAATGTATAATTTGGCCTAAGCTTAATTATCCAGCCACATTTCACACTACTCTGCTTTCTCCCTCACTATGTTCTTGCTCTACTGGTCTTCTCTCAGTATTTAAACACACAGAATTCCTGCCTCAGAGCCTATGCACTTGCTATTTCCTTTGCCTAGAATGGACATGGCATGGTTAGCTGTTTCTCATCACATAGGTATCAGATCAAATGGTCATTCCACAGAGAGGTCTTACCAAAGTGTCCTGCTCCCTTAAATCTGACCCAAATACTCTTTTGTTCAGCACTCTGTTTTCCTTTTTTAAATTATTATTATTTTAAGACAGGTTCTTACTCTGTCACCTAGACTGGGGTGCAGTGGTGCAATCTCTGCTCACTGCAACCTTTGCCTTCTGGGTTTAAGCCATCCTCCCATCTCAGCCTCCCAAGTAGCTGGGACTACAGGCAAACACCACAATGCCCAGCTAATTTTTATATTTTTTGTAGAGATGAGGTTTTGCCATGTTGCCCAGGCTGGTCTCAAACTCCTAGGCTCCAGTGATCCACCTGCCTCAGCCTCCCAAAGTGCTGGGATTACGGACGTGAGTCACTGTTTTACTTTCTTTTTAGCACTTACTAGTAACTAAAATTATCCTTTTGATATTTGTTTGTGTTTATTGCTTATCTTCTCATGTTAGAACCTAAGCTCCATGAGGGTGAGGAATTTTTTCTCATTCACATCAGTATCCCAAATGCCTAAAACAGTGCCTAAATGAACAGTTGTCACCCTCTGTGCTATCTGGAAAACAATTTGTGGTAGATACACATTTCAACATACTTAATGGTAAATTGATTTCAGTGAAAAATGGCTCAGAGGTAGAGGCTACAGAGATGTTTTTAAAGAATAAACAGATCATTCATTTAAATTTAATTCCATCCAATGAGACCACAGGTTATAAGATGTACCAATGAGAAAAACTCAGTTCTTACAACAACTCTGTGAGATAGACATGCTATAATAATCTCCATTTTATGGATGAGGACACTGGGAGAAAAGGTTAGATAAAGACTTAAATAGGTTGATTTGGCTGAAGTTGTAAAGCCATTAGGTGACTAAACTGGGAATGAAAACTAGGCAGTTTGATTTCAGTCTATGGTTATAACCACTGTGCCTCATCTCCATTTAGATATGCAAAGTATATTCACTTTAGTTCTCTCATTTATTTACCATGCAAATCTAGCATTATTACTTTACATATGCTTTTACAAATAGTTTAGAATAAATAATAATGGACTTGGGGTTAAGTTCCAGGGTATATTACTAATCAATATAACCCTCAATCTAACTTCTTCATTCCTCAGTCCCTGAATATGTAAAATGAAGGCTTGGTTGAGTCTCATTAAAGATCAACTAACATTTTATTAATTGTTTTTAAGTTATGAGAGCCCTAGCCATCATGATGCTGATAAACTTAACAAGAATATTGTTTGGAATATTTGATATCTTACCTGGACTTTATTCATCTCCAGTTTGTTCTTCTCATTGGCACTCTGGTCTTGTTTGCTAGCTCCCTTTTTCTGAGGGCCTTTCCCAAAGAAGATGTAATTTACAAAGGCATACTCCAGCAGAGCC
The DNA here is from genome assembly GCF_006542625.1 of Nomascus leucogenys. Lineage (NCBI taxonomy): Eukaryota > Metazoa > Chordata > Mammalia > Primates > Hylobatidae > Nomascus > Nomascus leucogenys. Next base: position 39,236,263 of record NC_044400.1, read on the forward strand.
AGGAACACAAATACAAAGCAACCCATCAGATAAATATCAATCGCTTTGACATAAGGGATCTTTGGCAGGGTCTCCCTGAGGTGGGTGCTGATGGTTGTCATTGTAAGCACTGTCGTGATTCCTGTGAAAGAGAAAGACAACACTTAGCTGAAGGCACCACTGTTAAGTTCCTTTTTCAAGATCGAGAGGACAGATGCCATTTGCCATTTCCTTATTGGTGCCCCTGAGTGATCACAGTAGCATGATAAACCACTGGGCAAAAAGGGCAGATATTTTGAAAGACAAGGCATTAGCTTCCCTACATAGTCCATTAATGAATCATAAAATAGAATGTGTAGTTAATGAAGGGTTGAAAACTTTTTTTAATTGCACAAAATAAAAACAAACAAGAAAAGCAGATCAAAATCCCATTGAAATCCTGCTATTGAATGTCGCTCACTTTGTTACATGACCAAGTCTTTCTTCTTCCTTTTCTCAGCATCTCATTCATTGTGCTCCTAAATCTGTCTTTGTGATACTAATCCCTATAGCAGCCTCTACCAAATTGAAAGCTGATGACTAGTTTGAGATCTACTTCATCCCATGAATCTACAGGACACCCAAGTTACAAGGTCAGTATTGCATTTTAAAATAATTGTGTGTCATTCATAGCAAAACATCACCAAAAGAGGAAACATGAGAAATGTCATAATTTGTATCAAGTGCTTGATTTATGTATATTTTACATTTACTATAATCTTGTTGCTTTGATATTTCAAATATTCTCTATTTTCCTGGTTCCAGAACCTAGAATGAATTAGTTCCCTGATGTCAGAAAACAACTTCTTAAAAATTTGAACTTGGATTTGTTGAAGAAGTTTAAGACTGTAAGCTCATAAAAGACATATTTTGTTTTATTTACTTTGTTATATATAGCATTCTTAAGAGTATAATGTTTGTTTAGCTGTATAATAAATATTTTCTGTTGATGGTGATGATGAAGTGATAATTGCAGAAAGCAAGAAGTGAAAAAGAAGTTGGAATCTAGTGTAGATATTTGTTCTGCAATACTAATATTATACATTTGTATAGTGTTGTACAGTTTTAAACACTTACAGTTATAAATTATCTTACATGGCTGTCATAACAGCCTGGAAATGATAGGGAGTGTATATTATTCTCATTTTATAACTGGGTAAACAGAAAATCTGAGATTAATTATTTTGTTTTAGGCCACCCAGCTAGGGTCAAAAGAGCATAGAAATGTTACACAATAGCATTTAAAATAATCAATGAGATGAAAAGGTAAAATCTAAAATTTGATAGAGGCTCTTAAAAATAAAGTCAGAAAGTATAAAATAGATAGTAAAGACAAAGGAAAACTTCCAAAGGGAATGGAAGGTAGCAAAATGAAATGAAGGGAAAAATAGTTTCGCATTCATTTGCCAATCAGATTATTCTAGACGTATATTCCCGGATTTGACTATTCAACTTTCAGAAGAACAGATAAAGTAGGAGGTCAGGGCTACCATACAAAAAATTAAAGTGGTTCAGATCAGTAATAAATTCTAATGTGCTGGACTGATATAAAATGCCATAATGAGTGGTCTTTCTTATTTCTTTGAAAAAACCTTTAAATTTCACCTGATACAATTCTAGCTAATGTGCTCCACAGAAATGAATGAGTCACTTACAAATTCACCAATTGCATTTCTGCTTCTACTGCTCGTTTTACTTTTTTTTTTTTTTTTGAGAGGGAGTCTCGCTGTCGCCCAGGCTGGAGTGCAGTGGCGCGATCTCGGCTCACTGTAGGCTCCGCCCTGGGGGGTTCACGCCATTCTCCTGCCTCAGCCTTTTTAAGCAAAAAGTGTTAGTAAATGAATGCCATTTTAAGTTACACATGTTTTAAAATATCTCAAGTTTTACAGTCCAAAGAATAGCTTAAACAAGCACCTTTATATACTGACATCTCTAATATCTCCAATTAAAATAGTATTAGCTTTTAGGATAGAATAGTAAGGAAAACCACAATTCACAAACTTACTAGTTATTATTTTCTGCTGTGGACATCATCCACTGTTTATTTCTTAAGAATAGCATATAGACATAACAATACTCACGTTCAAGTAATATGTGCAGATGCATATGTGTGATAGATACTATTATTTGTTTGCTTTCTTTAATCTTAGGCTATTCAAAGATTGATAAGGGGTTGCAAACACTTGACTTTGTGAGTTTTATGTATTCAGCCATTACAGATAAGCTGTAGTGATGACAATTAGTGTAGCCGTGAACGGGTATGCTGATCATCTAGTCCAACTTAATAGTCTCCGAAGTGAAGAGATGAAATATGTTAGTTTAGCCAGAAATGATGTGTGCGTGTGTGTGTGTGTGCGTGTGTGAGAATTAGCCCCAGAAGAGATAACTGAAATGGCTGTAGGATCAAATAATGACACAGACTTGCACATCCCCAGATTCACCAGACAGACCTTACACATTCTAACCTTCCAAGGAATCCTTTAAAGTCTCAAATATAGCCTGTCGGCTTTCAGCAATTAATTAACCATGACAGGATTAGTTCTAAATTTTATTCCCCCAAGAAGGAAATCATTTTTATTCTGTCTTGACCACAGATTATTAATATAGCTGATGAATTGTCCGTGCCTTATTCAAGTGTAATAAGCTCCATTTAAAGGAGACTTGGCTTGATACAATTTAATTTATTTAGTATTCAAAGGATAGTATTTCTCAGCAACTGACAGCTTGTTATTAGTCACAAGGTTTAGCTTTCTCCAAATTCATTTGAAAATAGCGCATTGTATATGTTTTTCACTGTTAAAAGCAGGGATTAAAGGGGAAGTCATCCCAAAGTTAGTAAAAATTAGTTTAATGAGAATTTAAAAATATATTCCATGAGACACTTCAGTAGTACTAGATATATTCCAAGATTTTTGTTAGTTTGTTTTGGTAAAATGCTAAAAAGACAGTACATTGTAGAATATTCATTGTAGACATGCTTACATTTAGATGTTTTATATTCAGGGACTTGTATGATGATCTAATTCTTTGGCTTGCTATGAGAGAGCCCTTGCCTATAATTCCTGATATTGGTTATTTGTTTGAAAGTAAAATCTGTTAGCTCTCTGCAGTGCTGAGAATGTATTACCTAGTGCGACTCTGGCTGCAGATGCATCATAGTTGATCCAAAAAGACACCCAGGACAGAATTGTAATCAGTGTAGAAGGCATGTAGGTTTGCAAAATGAAGTAACCAATGTTTCTCTTTAGACGAAAACTTAATGACAGTCGTGGGTATGCTCCTGAGTTGAGAAACAAAAGACAAGTAATCAGACCATCATCTGGTTGGAACCACCTTCTTCCTTTCACAGCACCCCTAGTACATTTTGGGGGAAACAACCTCACCTGTTGTGAACTCCACCTTCTTAGACACCATCTTGTAGTCAACAATTGAAAATTGAGGAAGTTCGATTTTATTAACACCAGTTACTGCCCCTTCTCCTCCATTCCAGTAAAACTCAATGTCATCAGTGGTATAGCCATCTGAAACCAATAAACACAGCACGGTTAAACAAAGTTTAGGAAATCGTTTTGAATACCACCTGGGAGCTAGAGGAAAAATTCCCAGCACAAAAGTGGTAAGGTGGCATTACTTTAAACTAGGATGGTATGCAGGTCTCATGTGGAATGATGTTTCTGATGGTTTGTTAGTAGCTGCATTGAAAGAATGGGTGCATCTGGCTTTACTGAACTTAAGCTCTGGATCATTTAGTGATGTCTGATGTCACTGCTGCAAATTTATTCTTATTGTATCTACTAATGTGCATTCCTTGGTTAAATTGGGGGATGGCTGAACTCTAGGTACCTGGACATGGCTTTGGCTATGTGCTACTTAACAACAACAATAGCACAAGTAATAATAATTGAGCACATATTTGGTAAAAGGATAACAGATAGTGTAAAGAGATGAAGTGTAATGAAAGACCAAGTTTATATATAGCCATTACATGATTAAGACATTAAAAACTACATATTTCTTTTAGAAAATTTGGCATGCTTTTATTCATATCCTTTCATTATAGCTAATATTATTATAGCTAATATATGGGTGAAAGTCTTAGGACTATGTAAATTCTTGAAAATGCTTTTATATCTTTATACTTATGAGAGTGAACTTTAGTTAATTTAAGGGGAATGTGTAGGGAACTGTAGATTGTTATAGAAGGGCCTGTCCTCAGGCCTTCAGCATGAAGGCCCTATGCTGATGGCCTAATCTCTTCCTCTTCCCACTCTGCTCCCACCTGGCAGTGGTCTAGCTGGGTTATCATTATGTGTAAGAGTAACTTGCATAAGAAGAATGTATGGATATATTTTAAAAATCTAAAAATAATTTTAGGCATATTTTAAGACCATATTTTTCTCTACCAGCTAGAGACAAAGAAGATCTTTCTAAATTCATTTTCTATTTAGGTTCACCTCAAATAAAAAAGCATAAAATCTTTTTTTCCATTAGAATTGCAGGGGCTAGTATTTCAAAGGTAACCACATAAGCTTTTTGTAGTGGACATCATGCTGACCTACTTTTGATTAAAGCCACTAATACCTTTTCAAGAGATAAAAAATAATATATTCGATATTTAGAAGTTGAATGCCAGGTGCCAGAGGGTCACCATCAACTTGTCCTTGCAAGAATGTAAGAAATTTTAAGCTAGTCTTCCCCACACCCCTCCCCGCTTTTAAAAAGGAAAACAAAACTGTCTGAACTTTACTGCTTTAAACTGACTTCCAGATATAATCACCAGTGTCTGAAAGACTGAGACCCTCTTTACTATTGGACTTAGAATAATCTACATGGGACTGATTGGCATATTGGGGATTTAACCAAGTTTGGGTATGATTCTGTAAGACTGATTCTAAATATCTCCTTGAGAATTTGATAAAAACCTGCCAATAAAATCCACAGAAAAATATACAAAGATAGATCGATAGATAGATGATAGATAGATAGATGATGATAGATAGATAGATAGACAGACAGACAGACAGACAGATGGAATTCAATGGCAATTTCAGGAGATCATGGGTCCCATTCATGGATTTTAGAATACAAAACTCCTTTCTTAGTTGAAACGGTTAGTGGCAATATGACAGCTTAAATTCAACCCAGATTTCTTCCTTTCCAATTCCAATTCAACCATGAGTTACCTCTCCTAAGCCCAGCAGGAAGTAGTATCTGGGGAATGTGAGTTCTCAGCCCTGTCTGGATCCAGTGGACAATGACATCATGGGGTTTTCTTTCCCCGCTCAGCCACTAGAGAGAACCTAGGGACTGGTGGCATGCAGTCCTTGGGTGGGGATTAGAACAGTGAGATCAAAGAAGATAGCTGGGTGAAGGGGCAGTTGGGCCTACTAAAGAAGGAAGGGTATTACCACCTGGTGTGACTGTCTGGAGGAACTTCTGCCATCTCAGTCCTTTAAGGGGATGTGGGAAAGTTAAAAATGCGGGCTGAGAAATCGCCATACTGTTTTCCATAGATATTGTGCTAATTTACATTCCTACCAACAGAGCATAAACACTTCCATTTCACAACATCTATTGTTTTTTGACTTTTTAAAAATACAGTTTGATTTAGCAGTCCCACTACTGGGTATCTACTCAAAGGAAAAGAAGTCATTATATATAAAAGACTGCATTCGTACATTTATCACAACACAATTTACAATTGCAAAGATATGGAGCCAACCTAAGTGCCCACCAACTGATGAATGCATAAGAAAAATGTGGCATATATATACACCATGGAGTACTACTCAACCATAATGGCGTGAACCCCGGAGGCGGAGCTTGCAGTGAGCAGAGATCGCGCCACTGCACTCCAGCCTGGGTGACACAGTGAGACTCCGTCTAAAAAAAAAAAAAAAAAGGAACAAAATAATATATTTTGCAGCAACTTGGATGGTGTTGGAGGCCATTATCCTATATGAAGTAACTCAGGAACAGAAAACCAAATATTGCATGTTCTTATTTGTAAGTGAGAGCTAAGCTATGGGTAGACAAAGGCATACACAGTGGTATAAGGAATGTTGGAGACTCAGAGGTGGGGAGGCTGGGAGGAGGGTAAGGGATAAAAAAAATCACCTATTAGGTACAATGTACACTATTTAGGTAATGGATACATCAATAACCCAGACTTCACCACTATATAATTCATCCATGTAAGTAAAAACCCCTAAAGCTATTGAAAAAAAAAGAGAGAAAAGGCAGGTTGGGTCACTGAGAGAGAGAGAGAGAGAGAGAGAGAGAGAGGGAGAGAGAGAGAGAGAGAGACTACCTCCTGGTGCATCAACAGGGGATGACAACTTGGCTGGAGCTCACTATGCTTTCCATCTAGAACTTTGTTCCTTTTAAGGTGACCTGGCAGCTGGGCCCAAACCCCAAAGAATAAGTAAGAAAAAATAACAATGCATATAAGGAACCCAGTAGCCCCAGAGAAGGAAAACAAGTGGAACAGCTAGATTAGGTACCATCTAGTGAAAAGAACTGAGGAGGAAGCAAATAACAGCTTGAACTCTTCATTCCTCACTCTTGGTAAAAATATAGGGACACTTAACAGATATCTGATTACAGCACAGGCAACTTTTTATTCTAAAACTCAATGGTTTTTTTTTAATATATGAAATGTCTTAGGTAAATTGAAGAGAAGATGGCCACTGATGAGGCCAGAATTTGTGGCTTGGAAGACAATTTTATAGATATTTGGAAAGCATGAAGAAACTATAAAAGCTTTGAAGGACTCATCTAGGAGATCTAATATACGAATAGTGGGCATTCCTGAAAGCAGGGAGTTATATAGACGAGGAGCCATAATAAACAAAAAGGAAACACAAATTCCCCAGAGCTTACTAAATAAATTATTTTGCAGATTGGCAAGCTCACTATATCAGGTCATCCCAATATCATTCCTAAACTCCAAGGGTGTAATCATAGTCTTAACAATCTTCCAGACAGAAAGTACAAGGTGTTTTCAATGGAAAAAGTATTGAACTTCTTATACACAATGCTGGAAAGAAAAGATTATAGAATGACATCCACAGAACATCTAGAACATAGGCATAAAGGACAGCAACTCTGAGACCCAAAAGCACTACTCCCTGCCAAAGTACCACTTCTTGTTAGAGAACATATATAAAGATTCAGAGGACATCTCATCTAGGCACCTGCATGAGGAAACTCTTCTACAGAATACTCTAATCAAACAGATCAATCAGGACAGATAAGGGAATTCCTTAGAAACACAGGAACTGTAAAGAATCATGACTAATCAATTCCATGCAAATTAATTTGAAGATGTGGATTAAATGGGTAATTTTCTCAGAAGAAAGCATTTTTTAAAGCCCAAATCAGGAGGCACAGAAAATCAAAACAGCTTGATTTCATCCCTACAAACAAACAGGTATTTAAGAACTGACAATTCTATTGCTACTTAAACAGTTCAGAGCATAGGCTAAGAATGAACATTTCTAAATTATTTTCATAAAGTAAGCAGAACATATTAGCAAACAAAATCCAGCAGTACTTTAAATAATAAAGCATAATCAATATGATTTATTCTAAGTTTAATATTAGAAAATCTAGTAATATACTTCATTATAATAACAAATCTAAGGAGAAAAAAACCCATATGATTACTTATACAGGTACTAAAATGGCATTTGATAACTTTCAACAGCAGTTCTCTCTTTTAACAAAGCAAAAAGCATCATTCAATAAATATGAGAAAGGGCCGGGCGCGGTGGCTCACACCTGTAATCCCAGCACTTTGGGAGGCCGAGGAGGGCGGATCACGAGGTCAGGAGATTGAGACCATCCTGGCTAACACGGTGAAACCCCGCCTCTACTAAAAATACAAAAAATTAGCTGGGCGTGGTGGCGGGTCCCTATAGTCCCAGCTACTCGGGGAGGCTGAGGCGGGAGAATAGCGTGAACCCGGGAGGCGGAGCTTGCAGTGAGCCGAGATTGCGCCACTGCACTCCAGCTGCGGTGACAGAGTGAGGCTCCGTCTCAAAAAAATCCCAGCTACTCGCGAGGCTGAGGGAGGAGAATCGCTTATACCCGGGAGGCGGAGGTTGCAGTGAGCAGAGATCATGCCACTGCACTCCAGCCTGGGCGACAGTGCGAGACTCTGCCTCTCTCTCTCTCTCTCTCTTTCCCTGTGTGTGTGTATATATATATATATACGCACACACACGCATATATATATGAGAAGATATTTCCTTAACATGGGAAGATATCTCTTTCCTGTTCCCAAACCAGCATCATGTTTAGTGTGGAATCAGAAAAACATTCCCATGAAAGTTAAGGAGAAGATGACAGTGTCTACTACCGTTGTTAATATTTAACATTGTTCTGGAAATACTAACCAAGACATTGGACAACGGAAAGAAAGTTGAGGTACAGAGTTGGAAAGCTGCTGGTTAAACTATCAGGAGTTGCAAATTATGCAATTGTATATTCAGTAAACCCCAAAGAATTAACGGAAGAGCTATTACAAACAATAAGAATTTGGTAGCGTAATGGGGTATAAAATTACTATACAGAAATTGATAACTTTAATATATAAAACAATAACTTATAACACACAATAGATGATAAAGACCAATTAAAAATAGAGACAAAATTATCCAGTAATAAATTTGGTCAGAAATATGCAAAACACATATGAAGCAACATTTAAAATAAATTTGAAGGGCAGAAAAGAAGCCTTGAACAAATAAAAGGCACAGCATATTTTTGAAAGGAAAACTCAACATCGTAAGTTTCACAATTTAATATGATTGCCTCATAATGCCAATAGGATTTTTGTTTTGGGAACTAGACTAGATGAATTGAAAGTTAAAATAAACAAACCCAAGAAAACTCTGAAAAAATAGTAGAAATAGGCTGGGGGTGGTGACTCACGCCTGTAATCCTAGCACTTTGGGAGGCCGAGGTGGGTAGACCACTTGAGATCAGGAGTTCAAAACCAGCCTGGCCAACATGGTGAAACCCTGTCTCTACTAAAAATACAAAAAAAAATTAGCTGGGCGTGGTAGCAAGCACCTGTAATCTCAGTTACTCAGGAGGCTGAGGGAGGAGAATTGCTTGAACCTGGGAGGCGGAGGTTGCAGTGAGTCGAGATTTCACCACTGCACTCCAGCCTGGGCAATAGAGCAAGACTCTGTCTCAAAAAAGAAAAAAAAAAGTAGAAATAAGGGGCAACTAGCCCTACCAGGTAGTAAAACATTATACAACCTCAATAATTACGACAGTGTGATCCCAGTGCTGGAATTGAAAGAAAGATCAACGGGTAACAATAAAAAATTCAGAACTAGTGCCAAATACATAGGAAAATTAAGAATATGGTAGAAGTGGTACCTCAAATTATTGGGAAAAGATAGTTTAAGAAATCAGGCTGGCTAAGGAATTACTTGAAACAGCAGTTTGGACCCCTATTTCATGTCATAAACTATTGTAAATCTCAAATAAATTGTAGATCTATCTAGAAAATATGACTATACTTATAGCACAAGAAAACATGGGAGAATTATTTTATACTACTGGCATGGATGAGGCCTTTCTAACTCTAACAAATAATTCGTAAGTCATAAAAAATTAACACATTCAGCTACATTAAAAAAGTGTGGCAATAAAAATCTATAAACAGAATCAAAAGCAAATGAGAGACAAAAAATAATTGCAGTTCATATTTAAGACAAGGGTTAATGTTCTTAACATATAAAAAACTTCTACAAACAACAAAAAAGAAAAAGACAAAAACCTCAATAGAATATAGTAAAAGGATATGAACAGAGAGTTCACTGAAAAATAAAAATGCCCAAACTCAATTATAATCAGAGAAATACAAATTAAAATTAAAACTGTATCAAGATACTACTTTTTGCCTTATAACTTGGAAAAAATCCACAAAGTGATAACATACTTTGCTGAGCATGTGGGGATGCAGCTACTCTCATGTTGCTGATGAGGATGTAATTTGTTATAACCCAAATGGAATGCAGTTTGCTTCAGCTATCAAAAATATTAATGTATATGCCCTTTCACCAAGCAACTCCTATTTTAGGAAATCATTGCTGAGGAATTACTGAAAAAAGTAGTTTGGACCACTCTTTCATGCCATGAACTACTGTAAATCTTAAATAAATTGTAGACCTTTCTAGAGAATATAACTATAAAAATTTCTAGAAATTAATCATTGAAGAAATTTCTAGAAATTTCCTTCTAGAAATTTGTGTGAATTGCACAATTGTGAAGAATGTGCATACAGGATTATTCATTAAAATACTGTTGTAATAGAAAATATTTGAAACAACATAAATGTCCCCTGATATGGTTTGGCTCTGTGTTCCCACCCAAATCTCATCTTGATTTGTACTCCCATAATTGCTTCATGTTGTGGGAGGGACCTGGTGGGAGATAATTGAATAATGGGGGTAGTTTCCCCCATACTGTTCTCCTGATAGTGAGTAAGTCTCATGAGATCTGATGGTTTGATAAGGGGAAACCCATTTCCCTTGGCTCTCATTCTCTCTCTCTTCACCTGCTGCCATCCATGTAAGATGTGACTTGCTCCTCCTTGCCTTCCGCCATGGTTGTGAGGCTTTCCTGGCCACGTGGAACTGTAAGTCAAATTAAACCTCTTTCTTTTGTAAATTGCCCAGTCTCGGACATGTCTTTATCAGCAGCATGAAAACAGACTAATACATCCTCTGATAGAAGAGTGGTTAACTAAATTATAAATTATAGCACACTAATGCACTGTTATAAAGCCATAAAGAACAAGGAAGTTCTTATATATAATATTAAAAAACTCTCAAAAATCCACTTTTAATTAAAAAAATCAAAGTTCAGAACAATAATGTTGCAACATGCTAATATATGAGGGAAAAATCTGGGAAAAACAGAAACATATTTGCATATACTTGTAGGTGTATGAAAAAACTCTGGAGGGACAGATAACAAGGTAATAACAATTTCTTTTGGGGGACTAGGAAGATGGATGATAAGGATGAAAGGGAAATTTTCACTCTAAACTTTTAATGTATTTTGAGTTTTGAATCATGTGAGTGAATTAACAATCAAAAAATTAAATTACAAAGAAGGAAATCTTAGCATCCTATGTATTTTCTACATGTGGGCAATGAGATTTCAAATACACACTTCCAGAAGATCTGGAATGGGGTTTATTAAGAAAAAGTTTTATGAGCAGGGAGTGATATGGTTTGGCTCTGTGTCTCCACCCAAATCTCATCTCGAATTGTAATCACCACTTGTGGGAGGCGGGGCCTGGTGAGAGGTGATTGGATTATGGATGTGGATTTTCCCCTTGCTGTTCTCGTGTCAGCGAGTGAGTTCGAATGGGATCTGATGGTTTAAAAGTGTGTGTGTGGCACTTCCCCCTTTGCTCTCTCTCGCTTTCTCCTGCTGCACCATGTTAAGACGTGCTTGCTACTCCTTCGCCTTCTGCCATGATTGTAAGTTTCCTGAGGCCTCCAAGCCTTTGTGTAGCCTGTGGAACTGTGAGTCAACTAAACCTCTTTTCTTCATAAATTACCTACTCTCAGGTAGTTCTTTATAGCAGTGTGAGAACAAACTAATACAGGGAGGTAGTGGATCACCAATTGTTTCCCAAATTCTCATTATCCCATGGTTTAGGCTCATCAGGTAGCCTGGGTGCACTGTGGCCAATGTTCCAGTAGAAAGGAACCCTGCCTTGCAATGCTGTACATCTCACATTTTTATAGGATTGCGTGGGGTAGCCTTAGGAGCTCAGCGGCTGAGACCAGCTTCTGTGTCTGTCTAGTTAACTCAGATCTGCTGAGTCTGCTCACTTCCAGGGAGGAGGAAATGAGCTGCCAGCACCACCCAGACCTGCCTCTCCTCAGAGAAAAAAAAATTGCTTTTCTATCAAGTAACACAAAAATCAGATAAGTTAAAGAATTCACGATGCCCACGAGATAAAAACAAACCAATTGGCTTGGAAGAAGGGGAAGTGCTGATGCCAAGCTTGAGAGAAATTTCTCCCACGGGCTTTTTTTTTTTTTAATGTGATGAAAAATGCCTCAGCAAAATCCATTCAGGAAGATGGTGTGAAAGGCGAACTTTTTCATAAAGATAGATGGAATTAAAATAAGTACGATTTAGTTTTTAAAAATCCTTTAAGGAGCCAAGACAATACAGTCCAAATTTAAAGCTCTCTTCTTGTCTGACTTATCTAGGCACGGATTTTAGTAGCATATCTAAATATCCTTTGCTCACCTTTATATGGGGCTGGGGTGGTCTTTCATTCAGTCAGGTTCTCGTTAAGTGCCTCACATTTCACAAATGACTGTCTGTCCTGTTCTGAGCTAGACTGCACATGGTTTTGCTTTTAGTTAGCAACATAGAATATGTTGCTGGATATTTGTTAAGGAGGGAGTTGTAAACCAGTATCTAGAGACTCTGTGGAGAGAAATACTATTTATAGATCAAAGCCTGAATAGGAACCTTTGCTCTTGTCCCAATTAAAGTCTGGATTTACCTATAGCTTTTGATTTCATTATGCCTGTCATTAGTTTGTGATCCTGGGTGGCCCATTTTCAAGTAGGCAGTAAAAACGGGGCTGACAAAACACAGCTTCCATGTTAGCTTTAGAGTCACCCATCAGTGATGCTGGCATGCTTACTTTCCCTTCCTGGGTGCTCTAACATGAGGTCTTTGCTGACTCTTCTCTGCCACAGACAACTTCTCTTATCTTTCTAGATACCATCAGGATCCCTGATGAAGCACAGAACAATACCTAGTTCTTAGGGACGGCATCAAACATACCTAATTCCCTAAACTGGCAAGCAAATCAATGGAAAATATACTTGACATTGCAATACACCCACTTGTAGTGCCTGCTATGCGTCAAACACTATCCTAGGCATGAAGGATATGCAGTGGGTTAGGCATGGCCTTTTCAGGATCTCATGGTCTAATAGCATTCTAAGCAAACTATTGACCCAAGGGAGTTAAACTTCTCAGAGGATTTGGCCAGATGGGTAGAGCGGGCCTGCCTGGCAGAAGGAGTAACATATAGGATGAATACTGTATGCAGGGAATAATATAAATGTTGGATGATGTCAATGGCATATTGTGATTTACTTCATGAAATTTACTCAATAAGCGACTTAATTTTAGCAAGAAAACTGAACTTTGGCAAAGTTGAATCCATACAAACACTACAAAATCCTCAACAATTTCAGTATGCAAAGAAAAAACTGGGCCAAGAAGAGTAAGGTAATTAGGTAGCCAGGATTGAGTGTAGGGAGAGCTGTAGGTAGACTCCTATGGCCACTGGTCACAGTCCTTCCTGCTCCTAATTGACTTACATAAACTCCACTATACACATGCCTCGAAAAAAGCACAGAACCAGGTTGAATTTTACCTGGCTTATCTGTCTTTCCCCCACTAGGCTCTGAGCTTCTTGAGGTCAAGGACTGATTCTCATCATTTTTGCTTGCAATCAAAAGACTGAAGTAGGAGATTCCAGGATGAGCCACTAGCGATGACTCCCAGAACCACAGTGCAGATTGGCCCTTCAAAGGGACCGATCGCCACAGTCAGAAAGCTGGTAATCAAGTAGCTACAGTAACCACATTGACTCCAGGATCACAGAAAGCTAAAACCAGAATTCTTGGTTCCAAAGCCATCCATGAGGTATGATCTGCACCAGCAAAATGGATGCTTCAAACACTTCCTCTGACATGACTCCATATAATCCAGAAAACTAAATTATAGCCACAATCTCAGTTTCCAGAGAATCTGGGAGATGTAGTTAGCTTTCTCAAAGGAGGTTAGCATACACGCTAAACTAGCTAGATGGACTTCTGCTGTCTGCAACAGACACTGGATTGACATACCTTCTTTCTCTTCTAGGGAAGAACTATTTGCTCCAGCATCGTGATTACCAGAGCTTTTCATTAAAACCTCTGTTGTAACCCATGTCAGTCATTCACTTGATATTTCTATGCTGCATACTCCACTTTCTATGCTCTACTCTGTACTGCTGGGGCTGGGCTTCCTGCCTCTCTGGCTTCATGTTAGATGCTTCCCCTAGGAAGAGCTAGCTGAAGATTAGAAGGTGGAAGGGAGAGGCTGGGCGCGGTGGCTCAAGCCTGTAATCCCAACACTTTGGGAGGCCAAGGCGGGCGGATCTATGAGGTCAACAGACGAAGACCATCCTGGCCAACATGGTGAAACCCTATCTCTACTAAAAATACAAAAATTAGCTGGGCATGGTGGCGCACACCTGTAGTCCCAGCTACTCAGGAGGCTGAGGCAGGAGCATCACTTGAACCTGGGAGGCAGAGGTTGCAGTGAGCCGAGATTGTGCCACTGCACTCCAGCCTGGTGACTGAGTGAGACTCCATCTCAAAAAAAAAAAAAAAAAAAAAAGGTGGAAGGGAGAAAGAAGTTTCCTGCTCCTGGCTTTTGCAGCATGGTAGTGCCTCAGTTTCTGGCAACTGCTGCCAGGGCAATTGAAGAAGTCACCTCTCTTTTGGCAATTCCACAAACAACTAGGACAATGCCTCTCATAGGATCAGATCAGATTCAAACTTGTGCTCTACTGCAAGCGTGCTAGCAGCCTCTCACATCTGCCCATTTAGCACTCTTCTCCTTCTTTTTGCTTTTTTTTTTTTTTTTTTTTTTAGCCCTTCCAACCCTTTGTAACAAAGTCTCTATTAAATTCCCTTTTTGAAAACCCTGGAGTGGTTTCTGCTTCCCAGATAGGATCCTGTCAGTTACATAGTACTGAACATACCATGCAGAATATTTCAACTGTTTCTATAGCTTTGTGTTTATCTCTACCCTTTGTCTTCTCTATTCCTCATTATATTATAAGCTCTTTGAAGAAAAGGCCCTTCTTTTATTCATTTAAAAAATTCCTGATGCCTAGAACAGATTCTGTCTATAGTAAAGGTTCAATACATATTTTTGAATAAATAAGTTAATATTGTTTGCTGCTTAGAGTTTTGAGTTTATGGTCCCAAACTGGTAATCTGATAGAGGGACCTATTTGGTATATTCTTGAGCCTGATTTACTCCCTGATGAAGGAGGCCTTCACAGAGGCCTTACAGGTAAGTCTGGGCACCAAGGAAATGGAAAAATCTGTGTATTAGTTTTAGGCTTACTGAGTTAACTAGGTAACAGAAGTGATGGATTACAACCTCAAGCTGGTCTTTGAATTATAAGATCCGAGGTGAGAAACATGTAAGCACCAGTTAGCTGAGAGTCAATGATGGTTTGCCGCTTGCGGTTGAGGTGGGGAGAAGGGTGAGTCAAAACAGCACCTCACATTATCTCCCACTTCTGAAGAGCAGCAGAGCATGTCAATACTACACAAAATAAAAAAGCTGGACTATGACTACTGATCAATGGAGATTTTAATAATATTCAACAATTTATCCAGTCAGTGGTCTGGGTCTTTATTTCCAAGCTCACATGCACTTTGTTTAACTAAAACCCATTAGGCTTAGTGTTCAAGGCAGAGATAATTACAGATGATTTGGGGGAAAAAAAGAAGGCTTACTCCTTTTCTTTCTTTCTTTTTTTTTTTTTTTTCCTTTGAGACACAGTCTTTCTCTTTTGCCCAGGCTGGAGTGCAGTGGGGTGATCTTGGTTCACTGCAACCTCCACCTCCCATGTTCAAGCGATTCTCCTGCCTCAGCCTCCTGAGTAGCTGGGATTACAGGCACGTGCCACCACACCCGGCTAATTTTTGTATTCTTAGTGGAGATGGGGTTTCACCATGTTGGCCAGGCTGGTCTCTAACTCTTGATCTTGTGACCCGCCCGCCTCAGCCTCCCAAAGTGCTGTGATTAGAGGCATGAGCCACCGTGCCCGGCCAGCTTACTCCTCTCCAAGTAGAAGCTTGAGTTTTCATGGGCGCAATAATGGCAGTTAGATCCAAAGGAAAGAATACTGGCTTTGAAATACACTATTATTTCAAAGGTTACACAAGAACATTTTGCCACAGAATGAGAACATCAATTTACTCACACCTAAACAACCTATTTTGCCAAAGGTTTTCTTTTATGAACCAGTGACTTCACACAGTGACTCAGAGTTGAACACTTGGATACCAAGGATGTTGCTTCCTAGCAACAATAACTCTTGATATTTCCTTTCAGCCCCTGGGGACTTCTTAGTGGTGAAGAAAGCACAGATAAAATTAAGTCGATGTCAATGGATAAAGATGCATGGAGTTAGTACAATTGTAGAAGTATCTGGGATGTTAGTATTCTTTTGGTACTTGAAACACTCTATTTTGGGTGCATTTTCTAATTTGAAAATAAAAATTACTCCCCACTGTGCTTAATAGAGCTAGGGGGATCGTCTAGTCTTGTACATAAATGTGTTTCAGATAATGCAGACATTTAAGTTTCTAATCCATGGGTGGGCAGAAGTAAGTTTATGTCCTGTTGTGGAGCAGTTGTAACCCAATCTCAAATTTCGTGGTGTGGATCTTGATTGGCTTAGACCAATCATTAAAATATGGTGATTGGCTCAGGGTTAGGCAACAATCCAGGTCTAAAACAATTATCTCATAGCAGTCCCCCGGCCAAATTAGTTGCTTGGCAATAGGCATGTGATCCAAGTTGATCCAGTCCCAAAGAAACCTAGGACTTTTCTTCGATAGTCAGAGGAAAGGTAATTTCTTTTTCTCTTTTAGCTGTTTGCAAACAAGCATGTTGAGTGGAGAGTGCCTGGTCCTTACAGGAGCCAGTACGTTTCCTTCCTGTTTACATCAGTTGCACCTAATTAAAGTATCCTAAATGACACTCAAAATCAGCATTTCAACTATTGTTAGAAAATAACCTACTGAAATAAGCATAGTGGTCTACCACTCCCTAATTCCTCTTACTCTTCCCACATGAGAGGAGACATATTAGGAATTTATCAAGAGCTCTGCTGTTGTAGCAATGTAGATGCTTTACACTACAGTTATTGGATATTTGGAATTGTGCATCTTAGCTTCAGATAAGACAGTCAACTGGGTTTAATTTTTCCAGCGGCTCCAGATCTGTATAACAATTATTCAAAAGGCTACTTTGGGTTCCTTTCTCATGGAACTTTGTATCTCCATGACACCCCAAGAAGCAGCAAATAAACTATGGAAGCCAGAGTTTTAAAACATTCTCACAGTTAAAGGCAAAATGCAACAACCCATTTAATGTTTGATTCCTGACAACCCACTGTTTGAATGGTCATCCACTGCTTACAGATAGCCATATTACTATTTTCTGAGTCTGCTCAGTAGTTAATTAGGTTTTTAGATAATTGTGAGAAAACATTTTCAATGGTCCATTTTCAAGGCATGATAAATCTAAGCACTTGGCAGCCCGCTTGCAAATGAAACAAACCTCACGGCTCATGCACCTAGAAGGTCACAATAAGAGAACAGAATGTAGAGGAAGGGTCAGCCCATAAAAGGGAAGACAGTTTCGTTATTGAGAAATCAAATCTTAAGCAGGGAAGGGGATGGGGATAAACTTATAAGGGGATGATGAAACTTAGGTGATGTCCAGGAAAATTGTAACCCCACAGTACTCAACCAATGAGGAACTGGGGGAGGAACTTTTGTGTAAGAGATAAATTACCTGTTGTGACTTCCCCAAGTGTACCTGCCCACCAAACACCACTTTCACTGTTCTTCATACCTCTAAGTCCATTCTTTGGGTTTGGATTGGTGAGTGTGTTTCTGATAATAATCATTAGAAAACATGTTCTATCATAAGTAAACATTCGTCTTCTTGGAGAGTATCCACCGTGACATCCTTGCCCACCCCTGTGTTAATAGAAAACAAACCCAATCCTTTTTTTCTTTTCTTAACATAATAACACCTCCCATCTTTGAGAACACTTCTCATGCTCCCTTTCTTTTATTCTCCAGGCTCTGGTCTTTCCCAGGGTATGCTCAGTCTTAGGAAATTTTTTCTGCTCACGGTTTCCAGTTTACTTACATGTCCCATGAAGTATGCAGCCCTAAACTTAGGGGTAGTCATGTCTACCTTGTTTCTTTTACCTCTTTTTTGGTTATCTGTCTTCTTTCTCTATTGCACAGACCTGTCCCCAAGGTTAATTCTGCCCTCGTTATGGAGCCACTCTTGATTGACATAAGAATTACACAGCAGCAGATTTGGACGTATCCCCAGATTTGTGATCTTAGAGTCCAACCATGTTTTCTGATTTCTTAAGCATCCTCTGGAAAGCCCCATTATTTCCAACCAGATCTAAGACATAACACACCTAAAGCAAGGTCAGGATACTCAGGCTTCTCCCTACTCCATTTGGACCCTGGCCTTTTCTATGTTTGGACAATATGTAAATTCCCAGAGTGACTTTTCTAGAGCCCGGTTTCTTCATATCTGACTGTTTACACTGTCCAGTCCACTAATCCTTGTCTACACTAGACCATACCCATTTAAAGGCATTTAGACTCCAGGCATTATATCAAATACATTAAAGTGTATTCACATTCCATGTTAAACATAATTTACATATCACTATAAAACAATTGCAGCTTATTTGTTAACCTATTATATTAATTTTAATATTGTAGTATTCCTTATGTATTTTGGAGCCAATAATCCGTTTAAGACCCTTGAGTGATTTGTAGATGTAAACATTTTGCCTATAATGCATGTTGGCTATATGGCTGAATCTTTGACACCAGTGGGGCTCTAGTGCAATGGCCAAGATCTCCTTCTGAGCTTTCTTTATTTGGAATATGTCCAACTCCTTCTAAATTTCCCACTGGTAGGAATTCTGCTGCCACCATTAGATCTCCTGACCCTGACTGTGGCACTTCTTGACTTTTAAATTGGCTGTCTACTTGTAATTTCTCAAGATGAAATTGCCTGCCAGGTTGAACTGCATGTGATAGGCATCCATCTGGGCTATCCAGCTGGGGTTGAGCCTCTATACAACCCTATTCTCACCTCCTCTACCATTTTTCTGGTCCTATTTGGATGAGATCCCCCCAAGCCTGCCCAAGTCATGACATTCTTGGAGTGACTGGCTAGCAAAGTCTAGTCAGTGGTCTTCCATTAAAGCAGCACAAGTTCAAATTAGCTTTTTCCACAATCAAATGGTTTTTACTTTCTTTTGGACTCACACATAAGAACTAATATTGTTCCCACTTAATTGTATCTAGCCAGTTTGATAATTTTATCAAATTCAATTTGACTCACTATTTTAGCCTATTGAGTTTTTGCCTTTTGAGATGGAATCTCACTCTGTGGCCCAGGCTGGAGTGCAGTGGCACAATCTTGGCTTATTGCAACCTCCACCTCCCAGGTTCAAGTGATTCTCCCACCTCAGCCTCCAGAGTAGCTGGGATTACAAGTTCATAACACCATAAAAATATTAGCCCAGCTAATTTTTACATTTTTAGCAGAGATGGGGTTTCTTCACGTTGACCAGGCTGGTCTTGAACTTCTGACCTCAGGTAATCCCCCCGTCTTGGCCTCCCAAAGTGCTGGGATTACAGTCATGAGTCACTGTGCCTGGGCCATTTTTATTTCTGGATCCTGATTTGCTCAACTTCTTAGTTTCATGTTACCTGCAAATTTGAAAAACATGCCTTTTATCATTATTCCCTTGATTGAGACAAACGTGGACTGGCAGAGACAAAGACAGAGCCCTGTAAGACTTCCCTGGTAATATTCCTGTAGGATGAATCAAGTCTTTAATCAGCACTTTGTGGGGTGACACCGTCACTTATCCATTTAATATTTGCCTAATTGTTTAGCCTTTCGTCTATATCTCTATATTTATCCTATTTTTCTTGATTGACTGATTTTGCAGCCTATCAAATAAGAAAGTAAGGTCTGTTAGTCTTGTTTTTAGAAACATCAAGCTGCTTCCAAAGATTACTGATTCACCTTTTACAGAATGTGGGGTTAGAATATTGCCCAGAATGCTTCAATTTCATCAGCTTGTCTGTTGAATTTTTTTTTCTTACCTTCTTGGACAATGGAATAATGTATTTCATTCTATAAACACCAATAGCCATGTGGTGTACTAATGTCTATAGGCTCATGATAATATCCTCCCACTCACAAGTTCTGCTTTCCTTTATACATGCTAATGGAGCTATATTGCATTAATTTATGTAGGTACATGTGTTTTAGGTAAATCGCTAGCCCAAGATCACAATGACACTCAATGGCCCCAATACATAGTGAAGTAAAGGACAATCACACCTGCAAATGCTAAAAATCTTGTTGTCTATATCGATGTGCTTGTTATCAATAAAATCTCAAAACAAACAGCTTCTAGCCTCTACATTTTATTTGTCTTCATAGTCAAAGGGGAGAATATTTTATGTCTCAGAAAAAAATCCTTAGTCATCTATTTCTGTGGCATAATAAATATATATGTGATTTTGTCCCTCATTCCTGACACAGAGTTCTTAATATCTTGGAATTTCTTGGGTGACAGCAGCGTCTCTCATTTTAATGCAGTGATTCTGGTGAGCATCTAGATGGCTTCAGGATGGGGGCTGGTTGTCAAAAAGGCCACCTTGATTAGAAGCCTGAAACTTTGACAGTCCCCACCCCAACCTCCAGAGAGCAGAGAAAAGCTGTAGATTGAGTTAATAATCCATCATGCCTATGTGATGAAACTTCCACAAAACCCACTAATGCTCAAAGAACTTCGGGGCTGGTGAACACATCAAGGTGCTGGAAGGGTGGCATGCCTGGACAGGGCATGAAAGCTTTGCACCCCTACAACTCCCTGCCATTCTTTGCCCTATGTGTCTCTTTCATCTGGCTGCTCTTGAGTTGTATAAACCAGTAGTAGTAAGTAGACTGTTTTCCCGAGTTCTGTGAGACATTCCAGCAAATTGTCAAACCTAGAGGGAGGTTTGTGGGAGCCCCTGATTTGAAGCTAAGTAGGAGAGAGGTGTGGGTAACCCGGGAACCCAATGCTTGTGAATGGCATCAGAAGTGAATGCAGTCTTCTGGGACCGAGGCATTAAACGTGTGGAGTCTGACGCTAAGTCTGGAGTGTTAGACTCAGAATTGAATTGTAAGAGATCCACTTGGTGTCCAGAGAGTAGGAGAATTGGTTGGTGTGAGGCAAACCCACACATTTGGTGTCAGAAATGTTGTGAGTAAAAACAGTTCAGAGTTTTCAATTTATATTAATAATTACAGAGTAGATTTCTCTTAGATACCTGTGGTCAAATCTTTTATAGTCTTGAAATCCTGTTGCATCGTCTATACATGTAATAAACATCTAAATTCTCGGCACCTCCCTTCTTAAAATAATCTCAGGTGACAGATGAAAATAAATTGTGACTGTTTACTCTTGTTCTTAACTTCCACTGAGATCGGGGTACAACCTTCTCAAAAAGATTAGTTTTACAGTACTGTAACCAAATAAAACATGTACTCCTTGCAAAGTTTGTGAGAAATCTCTCTCAAAATTCAGACAACCTTGACTTATTATTGTTATCACGGACTAGAGAGGATCTTGCTGTTCAACTAGTCTCCGATGAGGTCATGGCATTATTATGATAGGATGTTGCCTCTGCCAGTAATTTCTGCTCTGGTTAAAAAGGAAGATTGAAACCTCTTTCCACTTCGAAACATTTGTTTGGTTGTAGGCAAAGTCTTTCGTGTTAATATTCTCCGGAAAGTGTAATGAGAGCATTCACTAGGACAAATGAAAAGGAATTAACCCCATATGCAAAGAAGCTAAACTAGTATGTCAATATCGTAATGTTTTAAAAGATTGTTTTCAAATTGAGTGTTAAGAATGCCTAATCTATTTGGCATCCTTAAAGATGTGCATCATTGCTTTATTTTAAAAAATAAAAAAACAAAATCAGGCCTAGTGTAGAAAAGGGAGTCACCTCTGATTCTGACAGGCACTTAGTGTGTCAAATATGCTTTTATTTTCTAAAGTGTAAACTACCTTTAAGAATAATAAGATCATGAACAAATAAAATAGAAACAGAGGCACTTGCCTAGCTAACTTAAATGTACTACTACTTTAACCTTACTGCACTAACAGTGTTATTCTTGGCCTGAACCCCCAGATTTGATAGTTTGGATAATAATCTCATTTACCTAATTTAATTTCTAAGACCACCTTATATCCTCAATGTGGGAAACTATTCAAAATATCTCTATGGTATTTTTGGTTTGAAGAGTCATGTGTATCCTGATTTTATTGGTTATGAACCCACCCTTGAGTAGTTACTGAGTTTTGTTTTGTTTATTTAAATTTACCTTCTTTCCTTTTTTTTTTATTTTGGTGTGGGAGTCACTTTTCACTGAGAAATTCAGATGATGAGAAATAGTGATTTGTCAATAAAGCACGTTTTTGGAAAATCCATTACAATCTAAAAGAAATCCTCAAGCTGCCAAAATCAGTGATGGCAAAATGTTGATGGTATGTTGTTAAGAGAAAACAAATATAATAAAAATGTCTGTGTATGTGTACATATAACAAAGATTATATATGGAAATAGTTAACAGTGGTTATCTATGAATGATAATATTATGGATGATTTTTTCTTTCAAAAATTTTACGTGGTGAATATGTAATCATTTAAAAAATAAAACCCCAATACGTTATTTTTACGTTCTAGAAATTGCCTGTTTGGGAAAAGTAAACACGAAAGTTATTTAAATATCCTGTAGAGGGCACTCAAGACCTTTCAGATTCATAGGCGGCGACATGATACTGTGGATTTTATTCCTTTAGTTACAGGAGTTTTAGGTTTTCATGATGATTTTAGTTTTGGATCACTGATTCTCACAAGGTTTTATTTTAAAATTCGTTTATGTTAAGTGACACTAGAACAATTATGATTAATAGACCTTGTCACATATTCAGATCTTTAGCTAGAAATATATCTGAATATATGCAACTCTAATTGATTACTAAAGTAACTATAAAAAATGACTTGTTTGGTATATTTAATGCTTAAGTTATAATACTTTCACTAACATTTTGAGAAGGAGTATGGTAGCTCATATGCATGCTATTTTAGCTCTGCATATTAATGAACAAAAATCTATGTGCCATAAATGATATGAACCCATTCTTCACATCTCTCAGTTATGATTTTACAACTGATAGCAATAAGATGCATTAAATTAAAAATTACTAATATATCAGATGAGAATTTAATTTTCATTTCTATTAACTTATTTGCCTAGTCCCTGATTTTTTTTAGGTGTAATCTATCATTTTAGTCTCATATCCCTTATTCACTCACTCTCAGATGATACTTATTGAGACCTGCTACCCAATTCAATTTTTAAATTGGATGCCTTTCTCATCTGTAGATACAAATTTGTGGTCCCTGACCTGAATTTTCACAGAGATATTGCACACAACCTACAATAATCATATTCTACCAAGCTCTTGTGTCTATAGAAAAGAGTGGATTTTCTTTCCTAGAAAAATAGCTTTTCTCTGGCAATTCTCAGCTGTCTTCAAATATGGCATGGTTTTTGGATCCTCTCTAGGATCAGGTTGGATAGCCTTAGCAACTAGGAGGCTATGTGCTTTTGAGATTCACAAACTGTTATGCTTTCTTGTATAATTTCTTGGCTTTTGAAATCCATGTGAATAGAATGTTGTAGAGCTGACAGTTCACAGTTGTTTGTATCTATAGCTTATCTGCACTCATTCCCAAGTGCTAGATTGGTGTCACAGAGGTTATTGTAGTAGGCATGTCGGGCACATTAATGTCTGTGTTTTAAAAATTGCATTGTATCTGGGCATGAAGGAAAAGAACTGATTCAATTATTATTGGTCTTGCTAGAATTGATTTTTTACTCCATGTAATTTGGCAGTTACATTGATGAAATATGTGGCTAGCTGCCAATTTTGTTTATGTTGAAGGCTTTATTTCTGACGTCCATGAAATAGGAAGTCCTGCAAATATGAATTTGTCTTTAGAGCTGCCTGGGATGGAACAGTTTGGGAATAACAGTTAGGAAAGTGCAATGCTCTGTACTTATTGCTCAATCTCAGGCTTGGGAAGAAAAACAGTGATGATACTTTTCACTTTTTCAGATGGAGAAAATGAAAGTACAGAGTTCCATGACCTGATTGGGAAGGCTGAATGCTTCCAAGTTTCTATCTGTGGAAATGGGGCCAATAATCTGTGCTACCTGACTCACAGGAAAGATAAAAAAGGTTATTTTGCAAAGTGACAGCTACAGAGTGCTTCTTAGAAGCAATCCATCATCAAAATGCTTAGAAGAATGCTTCCAAGTACACAGGCATCACATGTTGCGTCAGGGTGGGTCTATAACAGTGGTTCCCAACCTCAGGTGATTTCCCCTGCCAGGGACATTTGGCAATGTCTATTTTTGGTTGTGAAAGGAGTGCTACTGGTATTTAGTAGGTAGAGGCCTGGGATGCTGCTAAACTTCCCACAAAGAGTAGTACAGTGGCCTAGAAAAAAGAATTATTCCACCCAACGTGTAAATACTGCTAATGTTGAAAAACCCTGGCCTATAGCAATGAGATGCTGTGTTTGGTAGAATGGCTCATGTTAAAACCATTTGTATTGGTGATGTAACATGTGGTGCATAATTATACCTAGATTCTATTCTATTAGGATAGAACATTTAGGAAGGGAAGATGCAGAATGGTTTTATAATTCAGTCACAGTAGAATTTCTTTGCTGTAATCCAAGCACCTTATCCCTACCCCCAGCCTAGGAGATAAAAATGTGGCCACACACTACTTGGAGGGGGGAGGATACAGGGGAAATTCACATCTGACAATCTTTGTAATTTTTTGCAAATTCTTTGCTCTTTGGTTTAGAAACTGTTGGCCAGAAAGTAAGATAGAAGCATGTTTACACATACAAACTTCCTAAATAATTCTCTTCACCCATAAGTTCCCCAACACATATACTAGTTAAAGGCACTTCAGGGCAGGGAAGAGGGGCAAGAGAAATAGACAGGAAAGAAAAAGTCAGATATGAATTTAGGAAGGCCTGTGTCTGTCTCTGCCCCTTCAAGCTGTGTTCTGGGGTAGGAGTATGAGGTTAGACAGCCTCTTCCAAGTTCTGAGACATGAGTAGAAGCAAGCCTTGTAGGGAAGGCTGTTCATTCCACTATTTGGGAGAATGGACAGGATGCTCTGTTAAGGCTGTGGAGTGTCAGAGATAATTTTGTCTGAGTTTATTAAAGTAAGGGAGGCTTTCTGAGGAATCCTGATTGTGAACACGCATGGGGAGAGAACCAGTGTTCCTGAAAGAGATCTCAGAGTCATCCCACTGGAAGATGCAGCATGGATGGTTCCTGCCAGGGATCAGACAAAGATCAGTTAAGTCTTGAGCACATCACTAGTGCAGAGAGTTGAGTGGGAGCTGAGTTGACACCCACAAAATGCCCAGTCACCAGGGGAGTGAGGACCTGATCCTGCTTGTGCTGAGCCCCAGACAGAAGTTACAGCTGAAGTTAGAGGCTGGCCCATGACTCAGGAGACTCAGCATGACAGGTGGAAGCCCTCTTTCTTAGCTCCCAAGGGTGAGGCTTCTGTAGGCACCTCCAGAGCTTAGAATAGACTTCAGGGGTAGGTGTGGCACAAAGGGGAGACAGTGCAAAAGGACTAGGGCACATTTCCCTGCTCTCCTGGTGGCAATTACCCCTGTGCTATCTGAGCCCTCTATCAATGCCATGGGAAACAACAGGAGGAAACATAAACCATCCTGGTGTTACTGTATTTACAATCTGAAGTGTCTGAAAAATTGCTGAATTGAGGAAGTATATGGCCAGTATCAGATTGAACCATAGAGTCTAAAATAAAATCATAAAAACCAAAGAATGAATTTTCATATATCTTAGTTTGTAGACTTTGAAATTCTTACCCATTTTATCTTTATCTACAGAAAAAAGTACAGAGATTATGAAGTCCAGTGCCTCATTCCCAATCTTCATTGAATAACTAGTGTGCCTATATAAGCAAAAACCATAATAGATTCTATCAAGGAGATGTACTGTTAAATTCTCATGAAACAATATAACTAGGGCTTTAAGAGGATGCTGAAGTACTCTTTTCCTTCAAAGAATTTCCATTTTTATCTTTTCAATTGAATAGATGGATGATCAATTTCCAGAAGTTCATGTTAGTAAAACATGGATTTTTAAATAAAATTGTACTGGAAAAATTCTTTATCATCCACATCCTACAGTGCTAATTAAAGGGCTCTGAGCATGAAGATGGGGCTTATCCCTTATCTAGATTGCTTTTGGACTAGCCACTTCTGGCTACTGATTTTCATTTCAAAAGGAAGATGTTGGCTCAGTTTCTTTTCTACAGCTTAAAGCAGTCAGTGCTCCTGGGAATTCTTTGATAAATTTCATATAAATATTTATCACTGAAAGTCCGCTGTGTGGCTTCTTCTTCCCTGTTGAAGATTATCTTTTACTAAAGTTATTACTTGGCGGGCAACTGTTTGTTGATACTTGGTTATATGCTCCATACAATAAACCTTTAATTCTGAGGCAAGTAATATGCATTATAACAAGCAATTCCAGAGAAAATATTATATTAAGAATATATACAGCAAATTATAATTCTGCTCCGGAATAAAACCTGGAAATAAATACTAGTGATTAAATAACACCCTATATCAGAAGCATCCATGTTCCCTTGTGATAATAATTATAGCTGCCATTGATTTAGTGTCTTTAACGAGTCAGGTATGGAGCTGGGCCTTTTACGTACATGACCATATCATTCAATCCTCACAGCAACCATTAGGAAAGAAATTATTATCTCCATTCTAGTGATTAGGGAACTGAGGCTTAGGAATTTTAAATGACATGGTCACAAGCCTTGTTAGGGCAGTATTAGTCTGTTTCCAAAATCTTTCTTCACTCCACTGCCTAGTTTCATAGTAATTATTTCATACTACTAATTCATACTTTTAGTTTCAGACTACAGAAAAAAATTACCCTATGCCATATTAGGTTGAATCATATGAAAGTGCTGATATATTTGACCCTTCCTGGATGTAAAAGAGCAATCTCATATCATTAAACATACTACAGTATAGCATGTTTAGCTATCGTATAGTACCCAGATGGTTTTCAATTTACAATGAGTTCGTGTCCCAATAAACCAATCATAAATTGAAAATATCATAGTAAAAAATGCATTTAATACACCTAACCTACCAAACAGCAGAGCTTAGTTTAGCCTACTTTAAATGTGTTCAAAAACCTTACCTTAGCTCACAGTTAGGCCAACTCATTTAACAAAAAGCCTATTTTATAATGAAGTGTTGAATATCCTAGGTAATTTACTGAATACTGAACTGAAAGTGAAAAACTGAATGGCTGTATTGGTACTCAAAATATGGTTTCTACTAAATAAGTATCCCTTTTGCACTACTGTAAAGTTGAAAAATTGTATATTGCAAACTATCAGCAATCAGAGACCATCTGTGGTATAGTATGTTCAGCTATAGTATAGCATAGTTGCATAGTAGAGTATAGTACAGTATAGTATAGTATACTCAGTAATATACTATGTACTATAGTATGTTCGGTATTAGGCTCAGCTCAGTCAAGATTATGAATTCAGGCACTATGGGAATTGGCAGAATAGTTTTGATCTATTGACCTATCCACATCTCACATTGCATTCTTAATCTGTTATCTTGAACATAATGAGGGATTTGAAAAGCCATTCATAAGTCATTTTGAATCTATCACGCCAGAAAAAGCAGTTCTGGTGTGACGACAGAAAAAGACGTTGAATCAGAAATTGGATTCTGGTCTCAGTTCTACCACTTGCCATTTCTAACCCCTGAGCCTCAGCTACCTCCTCTGTGAAATTAAATCAATTATACTTCCTTCACAGAGCTGTGAGGATCAAATAATTTAATAAAAAAAACTACTGCCGGGCGCAGTGGCTCATGCCTGTAATCCCAGCACTTTGGGGAGCAGGTGGGTGGATCACCTGAGGTCAGGAGTTTGAGACCAGCCTGGCCAACGTGGAGAAACCCCATCTCTACTAAAAATACAAAAAATTAGCTGGGCGTGGTGGTGCATGCCTGTAGTCCCAGCTACTCAGGAGGCTGAGGCAGGAGAATCACTTGAACCCAGGAGGTGGAGGTTGCAGTGAGCCGATATTTTGCTGCTGCACTCCAGCCTGGGCAACAAGAGCGAAACTCCGTCTCAAAACAAAACAAAAAAACCACAACTCCAAACACATTCATTGCATATCTACTATGTTCAGGCACTGTAATGAACTTTTGTTATAAACAAATCAATGAACTCTCTACCCTTTTTTTATCCTGAAAGAATTCATTGCTAGAGGGAGATGGATAAATAAATACAATGTGATGTGAAAAGTATTAAAATAAAGGGCTATACAAAATGTTATAGGAAGACTGAGGAGAAAAGAAACATTCATCCACTTAAGAGCAAAATCTCAAAATCACAAAGCTCATCTGTCTTGTTTGTATTCTAATAAATCCTTACTATTAATAAATATTGGTTGAATAAATACATGACTCACTGGGGTTGAGGAAGAAGGCTGGAAGTAGAACTTTACTGTCACTGCCTCTTCCATTTCCTTCCATTTCCTTTCACGGCTCAAATCCTGTCAGCCTAGCTTGTGCCTCTACTCCTCCCAAGAACTTCTTCTTACTGAGATCATCTAAGGCTTCTTTTATTTTTTTTTATTTTTTATTTATTTATTTTTTTGAGACAGAGTCTCACTCAGTTGCCCAGGCTGGAGTGCAGTGGTGCGATCTCGGCTCACTGCAAGCTCCGCCTCCCGGGTTCAAGCCATTCTCCTGCCTCAGCCTCCCCAGTAGCTGGGACTACAGGCGCCCGCCACCATGCCCGGCTAATTTTTTTGTATTTTTAGTAGAGACAAGGTTTCATGGTGTTAGCCAGGATGGTCTCGATCTCCTGATCTCGTGATCTGCCGTCTCGACCTCCCAAAGTGCTGGGATTACAGGCGTGAGCCACCGTGCCCGGCCCATCTGTGGCTTCTTAACCGCCAGATCCTCTGGGCCCTTTTTGGCCTTGTCTCACAGGATCTCTTATTTGTGTTTGTTGTTGGTGATCATATTCTCTCAGAAAGGCTCACCTCCTTTCACTGTTTTTGAAATAAAATTTCTGGGTTCTCTCCTTATCTTTCTCTGACAGTTTCCTGTCCTCTTCTTGGGGTTTTCAATCAAACCCAAAACTCCGATGTTCCTTTGGGAACATTTTAGTCTTCTTGGATAGTATTTCCACTCTTGGTTTTAATGATTGAGGATGATTCCTAAGTTTTGGTTCCAGGACAGAATTTCTGCTTTGAGACTCAAACTTAACATGTTCAACAATCTACCTGTTATCTTCAAATGAAAATTCCTTTGGCACATAAAAATACAAATGTTCAGAATGGAAGTCATCATCTTCTCCTCCAAACATTCTGTGCCTCTTCTGGTACCCTCCTGCTCCCAGCTCATGGAGCTATCATCCGCCTAGTCACCCTTGGGAGTTATCCTTGATTCTTTTTTCTTCTGCACATACTGCAGAAATATTATCAATGTTTGGTTTTCCTCCCCTTCCTAGACACATAGAGGATAATGGGAGATCATTTGCAGTTAGGCAGGTTATGTGACTCATTCTGGTCAGTAGGCTGTAAACAAAAGTAACAAGTGTTATTTCAGACCAAAGCCAGGATCTGCATCTCCATGCTCTTTTCCCTTATAATGACTCAAGAAGCTCTCTTTGCCAGATGGTGCTGCTATAAGATGATAGAATCTCCATCACCTGGATCGTTGAGTGATTCTGTGGAGCAGAACGCATCTCCCCACCAACACATGATAGACATTTAGAGTAAACAGGACTGAAACTTTTATGGGATAAGTCATTAAAGTTTGGATTATGTGTTTGTAACTGCAACATGACCTAGCTCTCCCACTGATAACACTGACCTCATCTAACACATAAAAACATCTTTCAAATTTCCCTGTTTTCTGTCTCTATTACTTCATTTTTATTCATGATTGTTTTCCTGGATTGCTTCCACAACTTCATAACTGAATTTACTAACTACTCAAATTTTGATCCTTTCAAATCTGTCTTCTTCACATCTATTAGAGTGTCTAATTTAAAATACAAATATGATGATGTCACTCCCAGCTTGAAATCTTTTAATGATCCTTCTTTACCTATCACAGTAATTTTGAAACTTTGTTCTCTGGAACAGTTCATTGATGTTCTGGAAAAAGAAATCCTAAAAGGCTAATAATGCCCCTAGGTTCAAGAGGATTATGCAACAATGCACACCATTGTGGAGGTCTATAAATGCACATCACTAAAATATTAAAATATCCATGTGGTAAAAATTAGTATGACTTGCTTTAAATTTTTCTTTCCCCAATTTTTTGGATCCTTAACCATTTTTGGAAGAATGCTTCTTAGTACTGGATATCAGAATAGTGTCTAAGCTCTTTTCCTGGACTGCAAGGCCTTTATGATCACCCTCTGTCTATCCACCCATTTAGCTTCTTTTCCTACCATGGTCTACTTAACAATTTATGTTTCAACACATTAAATGTGTACAGATCTTGCATACACTGTGTGGGGAAAAAAAAATTGCCTTCAGCAGTGCTATTTACTCCAACTGGAATGCCATGACACCAATCCTGTGCCAGTCACTTTTATTACTCTTAGTCAGTGTTATTTAGGAGTTCAGATGATGTTTGCTGCAGGAGGATATGACTCAAGGGTTAAAATTCAGGCTCAATACTATGTGCTGTCTCGACATATGGTGAAATCAGGAGGGCTTCAAATGGTCTAACTGCAAGTTCCCCTCGCTACTCTACTCCTTTGGATAAGGTCTCCTAAATAAATAATTCTGTTCGTCATGGGCCCAAGAATAGTTTTCCCTTATCCCTGAGTAGTGGGTTTCAGTTTCCTGTCAGCTTACAGAATTATTTATTTGTTATTTTTTAGTTTTCTGAGGCAGGGTCTCTCTCTGTTGCCCAGGCTGGAATGCAGTGGTACGATCACGACTCACTGCAGCCTCAACTACCTGGGCTTAAGTGATTGTCGCACCCCAGCGTCCTGAGTAGCTGGGACCACAGGTGCACACCATCATGCCCAGCTAATTTTCTTTTATTATTTGTAGAGACCAGGTTTCACCATGTTGCCCAGGCTGGCCTGCAGAATTATGTAAACAATTCAATCACATATACCTTGTGGGAACCAGAGAGTCTTACATCCTCTTGATATTACAAAGCTTCTGATTGTTCACTCATTTTCTGGGTGCAACTCTCAAGGGCTTTGCATGGTGTATGGTGTCTTTCTCTCACTCCCGACACTGAGCTGTGAGCATTTGTGATTAATAAACTGCTGATCTCTCTGTCCACTGTCAGGTTGTTCAACCATCCCAATACCTTAGGGCAGAAATACTCTTCTCACATGCTGAATGACACAGAGGCAATAAAAACAGAGATCTTCCTAGACACGTTACCTCACAGCTCCCCTTGTTCATCCAGAGCTGATACACACTCTATATGTATCTTTCTTTGCACTTACCACATTTTATGTGTCTGTGTCTATATTAGATTGTGAAATTCTTGACGTCAGAGCCCAGGCATTACCTTCCCACATAGTTGCCACAATGCTGTTTGTGAGTCTGATGATAATATTAAATAATGTATATTCTTGAGTGCATTCACGAATCACAGCTCAAGACTCCACGAAGTTGGTATTGTCCTTATTCTAGAGATGAAAAATTGAACCTTAATCAAGAATTTTCTTTAAGACCACAGAACACGTTAAGAAGCAGAGCTGGATCTTGAACCCCAGTCTGGGTCTCACATATAAAGATGACATACTATAGGTATACAGATGTACTGCTCTTCTGAGTCCTTGAGGCTAGGATACGCCAAATTACTTGGTGATGTGACAGTGAAACTCGTGTTTTGTCCCCAAAACTGGAACAAAAGAGGAACTAAGTATTTTACATTCTGGAGAGAACTACAAACATGTGTGATGACACATCTTTTCCTGAGTGTACTTAGGGGTAGCAGACACTGTCATTTCAACCACCATTCTCACCCCAACTCAAATAAAATGAATGGAAGAAGCAGAAAGAAAAAGGGTTATGGATAGAGGAGATGTAAAGACAATAGAGAAAATAGTCAGGGTGTAGGCTGTCAAAATGGAAAATGTTGTGGTTTTCCCTTCACCTCCTCGAGGAGAGATAAGGACACACTACTTCACTGGGAACGGCTGCAAGGAAGGGACACTTAGCATCTCATTCCCACAGGGATGATTTACTCAGGCAAAGACTTACTGACAAGTTTCTGTGTCTGCAGGGAGAAGGACACGTGGACCTTCTAAGAGGGCTGGCTACCTGCAGGGCATGTGGGTCCAGCAGAAAAAGGTTTGGTGACTCCCAAGGTCAGGGCATATAGTGTGTGAGTATGGGGAGGGAGTGAGAAGGGAGAAGAGGAAGGTAGTAGTTGGTGATGATAGCTGTTTGTCTTCACATAAGGGAGCTGTGTAGTGAGGAAGCCCCACACCTCCCCAGAACTCACTCATATACCCAAAGAGAGGCAGTCTTTGGATGCCTGCCATACAGAGAACATCTTTGGCCAGACTGTGTTAGCTGGGGAAGCATCAACATCTGGCACTGGATTATAATCACTCATCCACTAAGTGAAGACATTTCTCCTCTCAATGTCTAGTCCAGAAAGAAAAGCAGGGTGATAGAGCAGACTTGACTCTTTTTCCTCCCATTGCAATTCTTTCAGCTGTAAGGTGAGGAGGAGTGGTGGATGGGAAGAGATTGAAATTTTAAATTGGACCAAGATTTCTATTTTTGCAAATAACTGAAAATGGCCAGAAAATTATGGAGCTGATTTGAGGAGTTCTCAAAGATCAGAAAGGGAGTTTAACAGCACAGTGGGGGCCAAAATTGGAGAAAAAACAAAGCTCTCTGCATCTGATGAGTTCTGACTGTTCAGTAAACCACTCATCTAAGTTGCTTGTGAAAATGGTAGCCTGTACAGTAATCAAAACAGTGTGGTACCAGTACAAGAACTGACACATAGACCAATGAAACAGAATAGAGAATTCAGAAATAAGACTGCACACCTACAACTATCTGATCTTTGACAAACCTGACAAAAACAAGCAATGGGGAAGGGATTCCATATTTAATAAATGGTGCTGGGAGAACGGGCTAGCCATATGCAGAAAATTCAAACTGGATCCCTTCCTTACACCTTATACAAAAATGAACTCAAGATGGATTAAAGACTTAAAGTAAAACCCAAAACTATAAAAACCCTAGAAGAAGATCTTGGCAATACCATTCAGAACATAGGCACAAGCAAAGATTTCACAATAAAAACGCCAAAAGCAATTGTAACGAAAGCAAAAATTGACAGATGGATCTAATTAAACTAAGGAGCTTCTGCATAGCAAAATAAATAATCAATAGAATAAACAGGCAACCTGCAGAATGGGAGAAAATTTTTGCAATCTATCCATCTGACAAAGGTCTAATATCCAGAGTCTACAAGGAACTTAAACAAATTTACAAGAAAAAAAAACCAACTCCATTAAAAAATGGGCAAAGGACATGAACAGACATTTCTCAAAAGAAGGCATTCATGCAGCCAACAAACAAATGAAAAAAGGCTCAACATCACGGATCATTAGAGAAACGCCCATCAAAACCACAATGAGATGCCATCTTACACTAGTCAGAATGGCGATTATTAAAAAGTCAAGAAACAACAGATGCTCGTGAGGTTGTGGAGAAAAAGGAACACTTTTATACTGTTGGTGGGAATGTAAATTAATTCAACCATTGTGGAAGACAGTGTGATGATTTCTGAAAGATCTAGAGGCAGAAATACCACTTGAACCAGCAATCCCATTACTGGGTATATACTCAAAAGAATATAAATCAGTCCATTATAAATGTACATGCACGTGTATGTTGATTGCAGCGCTACTCACAATAGCAAAGACATGGAATCAATGCAAATGTTCATCAGTGATAGACTGGATAAAGAAAACGTTGTGCATATAGACCATGGAATACTATGCAGCCATAAAAAGGAATGACACCATGTTCTTTCCAGGGCCATGGATGAGACTGGAAGCCATTATCCTCAGCTAACTAACACAGGAACAGAAAACCAAACACCACATATTCTCACTTATAAGTGGGAGGTGAACAATGAGAACACATGGACATATGGTGGGCAACAATACACACTGGAGCCTGTCAGGGTGGGGGCGGGGGGAGGGAGAGCATTAGGAAGAACAGCTAAGGGAAGCTGGGCTTAATACCTGGGTCATGGGTTGATCTGTTCAGCAAACCATCCTGGCATATACTTACCTATGTAACAGACCTGCACATCCTGAACATGTACCCCAGAACTTAAAATAAAAGTTGAAGAAAAAAAATAAAGTGATAGCCTGAATTGCTTCACACAGAGTGGCAATTGGAAGAAGTTTTGTGTACTCATTAGGTGAATACCTGAGACCTCATTCCCGCCCACTAATGATCCACTTATAAGCAGCATGGCAGTGTCCTTGGGATGTCAAGTCCAAGAATTTAGAGGGAACTACTTACTGTAAACTCTGAAAAGACAAGCACCTGGTTGGTCAATATTATCTGTCCCTAGTGTTCAGATGTTTACTCACATTGAGCACAGAATATACCCGCATATCATTTGGTGCTCATAGCAATTATACAGAAACCCTAAGGCCAGAAGTATTGTAAAGTTTTTTCATCATAAACCTTAATTTCAACTAATTTAAACTTAACTGATCATTATTCTGAGTGTTGCCTAAAGCCTCCCACGACTTTTCTTTTTCTTTCTTTCTTTTTTTTTTTTTTTGAGATGGAGTCTCGCCCTGTCGACCAGGCTGGAATGCAGTGGCTCGATCTCAGCTCACTATGACTTCCACTTTCCAGGCTCAAGCGATTCCCCTGCCTCAGCCTCCCGAGTAGGTGGGACTACAGGTGCCCGGCACCATGCCCGGCTAATTTTTGTATTTTTGGTAGAGGCAGGGTTTTACCATGTTGGCCAGGCTGGTCTCGAACTCCTGACCTTGCGATCCACTCGCCTCGGCCACCCAAAGTGCTGAGATTATAGGCATAAGCCAGACTTTTCTTAAACTAAAAATGCCTTACTAAGATGCAGAAAGATTTTTTTTAAACCAAATTATAAACAGCCATTTTTGTAAACCTTGATGAGAAAAATAAAATTATTTGTGAGTGTGTGTGTGTTTGTGTGTGTCTCTTTCTGTTTCTTATAGTATAGGAAATCAGGTTTGGGACAGTTCTTTAGGAAATTGAAGAGAAGCGTCTTTATATGTTTATATAACATTTGATTTATCATTCTTTGTTTCTTTGAGTTTGACTACAAAATACAGTAAAAAAGGAAGACAAATATTACAAAGATAAAAATAATAAAATAGCTACCCTTTTTTCATGTTCATTGTCAGTAACTATTCTTGAAATTATGAAAAGTAAGCATTTTTTTCTACTGCCATTTTATGAATGGTGATGTCTCGTGTGTTCATTATATTTTCATGGTACCAATTATAACCAGCTTAGAAGGGGGCAAGATTACTCCTGAAGAGGTTCTGAGTAAGAAAAGAATATCAGAATTGCAAGGAAATTTGGAAATTAGCTTCCTTAGTTTGCCAAGTGAAAACTAAGGCCCAAAGAGGTTAAAAAACTTGGCTGAGTTCATACAATTAAGTTGAGCAATAACAAGTTTGGAATTAGAAAAAAGGATTAGATGAGGACATGGATAGATTTGCCCGCTGGCTTAATAACTGTTGCCACAAACTGCTACTGGTTTAATTCTAAGGAATATAAATTTGAAGGAGGAAATTACCTATTTTGTAGAAATGAGAGTGTGTGTGTGTGTGTGTGCGTGTGTGTAAATAGAAAGAAAAGAGAAGTGAAGAGGTAATTATTGCAACAGATTAGACACAAGAATAATAATTTCGTGACTAAATAAGTCCAACTCTTCATTTTACTGAAAGGGAAGCCTGAAGCTTGGGACTGTGATTTGCTTAAGATCACACAACTAGTCAGTGGCAGAACAGGATTAAAAACCTCGTCCCCAGTCCTATCCTCTGTCTGCTAAGCTAAGTTCCTATATTTGTTGTTTGTTAGTACTGGGAACAAATTTAATATTTCTTAAGAGTTAGTCAATTTTGTTTTAATACAAAGAGCAACTTTAAAAAAAATTTTTTAATTGAGACAGAGTCTCACTCTGTTACCCAGGCTGGAGTGCAGTGATGTGATCTCGGCTCACTGCAACCTCTGCCTCCTGGGTTCAAGCAATTCTCCTGCCTCAGCATCCCAGGTAGCTGGGATTACAGATGCCCGCCACCATGCTCAGCTAATTTTTGTATGTTTAGTAGAGATGGGGTTTCACCATGTTGGCCAGTCTGGTCTCAAACTCTTGACCTCAAGTGAGCCACCTGCCTTGGTCTCCCAAGTGTTGCTATTACAGGCGTGAGCCACCATGCCTGGCCAAGGGCAACTTTTTATGAAAGTTTCAGTAGTGTGTGACCACTAACATTATTTAAACTTAAATAATGAGACTATTAGCATTCACAAAAACCTAGACTAAGGGTCTTAAGCAATGTGTGCTGAGAAAAATCAGGTTAAAGTAGGACTGAAAGAACAACACTGGCTATCAGAATCCACAGTGCTGGGAGCTTGGGCCTGGCTCCCTGTAAGATTTCTGGGAATAATTAGAATTGTCCTAGAGCAAGATTTCTCAGTGTTATCACCATTAGATTTCGTACTAGATAATTATTTGCCCTGAGGAGCTATCCTGTGCATGGTATGATGTTGAGCAGTATCCCTGGCCTTTACCCACTCAATGCCAGCAGCACCTCCCCTCCCCTGTTGTGACAACCACAAATGTCTCCAGACATTGCCAAATGTCACCAGGTGGTGGTGGGTAGGGATTGCTGCAGTTGAAAAACCACAGGCTTCAACTGATAGGCCTGAGCCCATGGGTGTTGGGGAGTAGATAATACCAACTAGGGACGTGGCCAGGAGCCTGGAGGAAGTAGGCATGGTAGTTCTTGACACCCTTCAATTTGAGGATATTTATATGTTGAATCGTACTTAGGCTGCATATACACATAAGCAGGGGTGGAGATTCCAATTATGGGAAATGCCTTTGGACATCTTCAAAC
Organism: Nomascus leucogenys; assembly: GCF_006542625.1. NCBI lineage: Eukaryota > Metazoa > Chordata > Mammalia > Primates > Hylobatidae > Nomascus > Nomascus leucogenys. The sequence goes on from NC_044400.1 coordinate 39,273,541, forward strand.
AAGGGCTTCATGTCTCTGGATGGTAGTAGAGATATAATACTGGGCTTGGAGTTCCCACGCCCAGAGCTTTCTGCTGCCTATAACCATGGGCAGCAACGTGATTCATCTTTAGGGTTGTAGTTATGGAAGGTCCCTTACTGTTGCGATGGATACTTAGGCAGATACTGGCTGCCTTCCACTTCCTTTTCCTTTGTTTCATGTGAGCTAGAATGTGGATATAATCAGTCAGCCTTTACCGCAAGGACAAGGGCAACTGGTGGGGCATGGCACAGCCAAAACCGGCTGGGGTTTCTGTACATCCTTTTGGAGCAGAGCCATTTACTTACCTTGGCTCTGTTCTACAAGAGAAGAACAAGTGCTTCATTCCTGCTAGTGAATTGTGGGGTTTATTTGTTCTAGCAATCAGGTCTGTGTCCTACCTAATATACAGGGCAATGTGATAAGATGAACATTGAGGAGATAAAGGTTGGAGACTGGCTAGAAACTACAAAGAGCTGCCACACAGGACAGCAAAGGAGTTCTAGGGAAAGCAAAACATTTACTTGATTAGACTTTTCTGCATCTGTGATTTGCTGGTTCCTTTTGGGTAGAAGATCAATTACCAGCATTTTCCTTTTTGGGGTAGTTGAAGATCTCTACAAGCAGGTAAGAGAAGTGCAGTGAAGTCATCTCTTTTCTGTCAGATTGAGAGGACTGACTCCTTGGAACCACTTTTGGAGGATAGAGTAAGCTTTGACTTTAGCCATAAATTACTTATTGAATTTCTATTTTCTGCCAATGGAGATGTGAGATTGACAGAGATACTAGACATGGTAGCTTTCTAAAGTTGCTTACAGTCTAATCAGGGACTTCGAAGCTATTAGGAGACACATACCTTAAAGTAGTATATGATAAATTAATCAGTAAGCAGTAAGATCTCTAGAGAAAGTAGTGCTTGGAATGAGCTGTGACTGGTGGATATAATGATGGTAATGCCTACTAATTGTTTAGCACATGACATGTGCCAGCAGTGCTCAGGTAAGCAGAGAGGAGGATAAAGGCCATTTCAGGCAGGTAATAGTGAGGTGTGGAAGGAGGGAAGTCAGAATGCATATGGTGGTAGATATGTCCAGGTATGGCAGAAGCAACACTTTGTGTAGCTTTGGAATTGGAAGATGTCACACAACTTTGGTACCCGAGGTTATAATCCACCTACACAACCTAATGTGCCACATATAATATCACAAAATCTCAGAAAAAAATTTAATAGTCTAAAAAGTAATATAAATTAAAATTTAATAGCACATGAAATCAGGTAAGTTGTGAAGCTTAAGTCACAGTTTTAATTCTTCCGTGACAGTGAAAACCTTGCAACTTTTCATCATAATGGAAACTAAACTTGGGGAAAAATTACGAATGTCATCTCATGAAAAATTCTACCTCTGCCACATGATATTATTCTTCGGTTACTGAAGAAGGCAAGAAGAAAATATGTTTGGAAAGGGGAGATAATATTGAGATTGTTTTTTTATTTTCCCATCTTATGCTATTCCCCTAATACTAGGTCTCTCTGTAGCAGTGGATAAAATAGGAGACTCAGTTTGGAGCCAGATCATGGATCTCAAATGGTTGAATTTATCCTGTGGACCATGAGTAGCAACTGAGGCTTTTAAAAACCAGTGGGTAGCATAGTGAGAATGTCTTTACAGAGAAAAGTATCTGGCTGCAGTGCTTAGAATAGGTAGGTGGAGAACAAAACTGGAGGAAGAGATGCTAGCTAAGAATTGTGTTTGGAATAATTCATGCTTATGTTGTAATTTGAGGGCTGTTAGGAGACACTCTGCTACCTGAGTGGGAGACAGTACATTTTCCGGCACAGATTAGCTTATGGAGACTCACCTGCATGCACACTGAAGAGATCTGTGTCTTAGGAAAATGGTTCAATATACAGATAAATTTGGACAAGAAAAGAAGTCAGACACATTCCAGCTGGCACAATGGCTTTACGAGCCCTGGAATTGTTCAAAATGGGAACCTATGGTGAGCCTATGGGTAGTATGAGGGCACTGAATGTTGGGGTAAAGAATGCTAAAATTAAATTTGCCTATGACATACTTTTACCTATGTGTCAGTCAGGGTCCCAGCAGGAAACAGATGGCACATTCAATGTGAATAAATTGAGGAATTAATCAAAGGGCTATTTACAACCCTCAGGACAGGGCTAAGAGAAAGCAACAAGGTAAGAACTGGACAACAAAGCATCCTGAGGCAGGCAACAGCTAGGGAGCCAGTCACCACCACCTCTGGGCCTGAAGAGTCAAGGGAGAGAGCAGATTAGCTGTGCTCAGAATCCAGAGGGTGTAGCTCAGGAGAAAGCCCTCAGGTAGGAGCCGTGGTCTTGGTAGAGGGGTGGAGTCAATCCATGGCGATGAGCGAAACACAGGAATAAATACCTTGATCTCACTTTCCTCTTATCCTTTAATCTCCTGCCCATGCCTTTCATTAGTAAAATCAACCAGAAGACAGAGTAAACAAGCCCATAACTGCAATCCAGATAGGTCACCCTCCCAGGACACAAAGCAGGCAGAGAAGTGAGGCAAGAGAAGGGGTATAGCGGGGGTGGAGCAAGGAAGACATCTGACATGAATCTTCCTGGTGTTGCTAATCGCTGGGTGGGAAGAAAGAATCCTTACCCCAAATCCCTCTCCAATGGGCCTTCTTGTAAAATGAAAATTATCCTGAAAAAGGGCGAATTAAACTAATTCAAACTAAGTGGTAATTAACTAATAAATGAATGAGTGATAGATTAAAGGGCAGGAGGCTATTGAAAGGACAAAAAACAAAAAAGTGAAACAGACTATCATTTAGAATTTTGCCTAGGGTTCACTGTATCTAAACTGCTGAAGCTTCTGTCTGTGTCTCTTAATTGTAGCAGTCATGCAAGCTGAGCTGAGGATTAGAGAGAAATTGTATTTTGTTTTCTATTCTGGGTCAGAGGGACCTCCATACGGGGACCAGAGAGGTGGAAGGATGTGTAGGAACTGAGGATACGTTTTCAGAGTGCAGTCAGCTAGGTGCTCACTGCTTTCCTCTCTTTGTCCTATTCCTTTTGTTTCCCTGTTATACCAAGAACATATTCTGTGGTACAAATTAGCATCCTGATATTATTTTAGAATTTCTTGTTGCCATGGTGTATGTTGATTATTTAATTTTTTCCTTATTTCTATTTTAGTTTGTTCTGCTTCATTCTTTAGGGTTCTTATTTTTCCTTATCTGTACTTTCTATCTCAAATTCTTTTTTTTTCTATTCCATTTTAAGAAGAAAACAAATTTTAAGCAGTCTTTAAAAGAATTTTATGCACATCTTCTAAGTATTGCTTTTAACTTGGATTTTCTTGTTTTAGCTTTTATCTTTCATTCCTTTAACTTTCATGTTTCCAGCTTTTTATCTCTCTGGTTCTAGCCCTTTATGTTTTTTATTTATGCTGGTTTTATCTTTAATCTTTCATCCTTCTTTCATGTTTAAATTTTTTTCAGTCTCACTGGTTTTAGTTTTTCTTTTTTCTATTCTTTAGGTTTTATCTTTGTTGAACCTTCCATTTTCAGCCGAAATTTTGCTTTATTTTCTTATCTTTTCCTTTTCTTTTTATTCTCAACTTTATTCTTTCATTTGCCTCAACTCCCTTCTCTCTTTATCATTTTAATAGCTTTCTTGCTCTTCCTCCTCTTGTTCTCCATCCCTTTCTTTTATTCCAACTTCTATTTTGTCTTCTCTTTTTTTCTTTATTTTGTAATTTGCTTTTGTGCTACAAAAAGGCAAGAAGCTTGGCAACATGAAGAACACTCATAAAGTAAATTGGACAGTTTGGAGGCCTTTGTCCTTCCACTTTTTAATTATTCCCCTAATGACCTCACAGTTAACTGAGAGATAATCTCCCCAAAATCCTCACTCTGGAGATCACAGAAAATCCAAGGCAATGCCAGCCTCTTCTAGTGTCTTCTCTGTTGGTCTAAGTCCTAAATGTAAGGCTGCTGTTACATTGTGTCTCTGATGCAGCAGTTTTTATTGTGTGAATTTAGACCATTTCTATCTCCAGCGATCAGATAAATGTGTTATTGCATGAGAAGTAGATTAGTTTCTTTCCTCTCTTGATCTTAGGACTGTTGTTGAGATCCCCAGCTCATAAAAGAATATTCTCTGTCCTGATTAAGTGTTCTGGGAAGCTAGGGATGATTAATCCTAATGTCTTCCTGACCCTGTCCAGGTGAACACTGTTTGTCTTTTCTGATCTTCTGTTTATTTATTCTGTACATCCCAGGGTGGTATTAATCACCTCTTATGCTCTAAGTACCATGACTGCCAGGTGGTCTGATGGAGCTTAACTTGGAATCATTAAGAAAGGAGCAGGATTGCTTCCTTATTAGCCCTTTCTTTCTCAAGGTGAACTTATTAACCTAAATACAAAAGTATCCTCTAGTCTATTCATAGCAAACTTTAAAATGGATGGAACCTGTAATCCATTCTGTTTCTATTCTCTAATGGTAACCAGGGGACCAGATCATAGATTATTTTATAATAAGCCTCTTTCTGCTTACTGGTATTCTAAATATGACCTGGGAAAGTGGTCATGCCTCCCTCTTTTTAACCCTGGGATAGCTGTTTCAGGGTCCTGCAATCAGAGTGGAATGAGAAAACCCAAAGTAAGAGAGACTGATTTTCAGGCCTGAGATGTGCCTTTTCCTCCCCCATAACTGACACATACAAAGTTTGGCTAATCTCTAATTTTAAGTCATGGTCAATGGTATATGGTGTGTGGCATGGTAGTCTAGAAGATGGGCTCTGAAAGAAGACTGGGTTAAAATTCCAACTCTGACACTCAGTAGTTTGTGTCACTATGGACAAGTTACTTCAACTCTATTTGCCTCAATTTCTTTATCGCTAAAGTGAGTATAATAAATTTGTTAAGGTGTAAAGTGCTTACCACTCTTACCACTCTACCTGGCACACTGTAATCTCTCAATAAATGTAAACTAATACTTTTTAAGACTCAATTCGGAAGTCTTCATCTCCATAAAATATTCCACAACTGAGCCCCTTGGACACACACACACACACACACACACAAGCTTACACACACATTCTCATTTATCAGTCTGGTGCTTCAGGTACCTTTTTTTGTGTAGCATCTTGCACATATCTCTTCATGGCATGTTCACAGTGTACTAGCAGTGTCTGTTTACACATATTCATTTCTTGTTATTTGATGAGCATCTTGAGGTTAGGAATTGTGTCTTATTCACCTTTGTATTCTCAAAATCTAACATAATAGCTGGTACGCAGCGTGTGCTTAATAAATATTTAATTAAAAACAATGATGAACAGTTGACACCTGAGGACTTTTTAAGTACCCATGTCTTAGGTAACTTAAAAGATTGTTCCTTTTACTTCCTCAGCAACAGATGGACAATAACTTAAACCTCTATAGGCACCCTAGTCTGTCCTCTGAGTGCATACATGAATCGGGCTTCTGTGTGCTACGATCATAACCAGGTTAGTGGATCACTACACGAAAGAAAAAAGAAATCTCCTAGAACCATGTAAAACTTGTGATTGATTACAAACTACTCAAACCTTCGAAAATGCTCGAATTTTATAATTTGATGTGAGAATCACGTCAATAGCCTAGAAATGTGGGCGAATTCGGAGATACTCTCATTACAGATTTAAATTTTATGGCTGAGGTCACTCCACCTATCCCATTTTTCTCTCTTGCTGCCACTCTGCCCACTCTCCCTCATCCATAGCCAAATTTCTAGAGTTATCCGTAATTCCTGTGTCCGTTTCCTCATTACCCATTTACCTTACTCCACTCTGACTTCTAGTTCCATCAATCCCAAACAGTTTGTACCACTACGGCTCTGACCCTCATTTTGCTGTATTCAGTTTTTGGTTCTCGTTTTATTTGACCAGTCAGCAGCGTTTGACCTCATTATCCTTGCCATCCTTCTTGAAACTTTCCTCCAGTGGCTTCTCCTTGTTTTCTTCTAGTCATGCTGCTATTTATATGGAAGCCCCTTGTCATAATTCTTTGCAGACTCATGCTCTTCTCTCAAGGTTGGGTTCTAGGTCTTCCTCTCTTCTCATTCATTTTATATTTTCTCACAAGGCAAATTATCCATGTCATTGGCTTTAACAACTCTCTCTGCCTTGATGACTTCCAAATGTACATGTCCAGCCTAGAGTTCTCCTCTGAGCTCCAGGTCCATAGCCTCACTGCCCACTTGACAACTCCAGTTGATGACTTAAAGCCACCTCAAGTTCAATATCTTCAGCATGACTTCTTGATTTCCCCATCAAAACCTGTCATCAACAAAGTTGCACCATTCAGAAACTTGGGAGTAATCTTTGATGTCTTTTTCCTTTTCTCCAGTATCTAATGTGTCATTTCCTATTTTAACACTGGAATTTCTCTCAAATCAGTCCAGTTTTTTTCCATAACCACTGCCATCACCATTTTTGTCATCTTTGGCAGATGCTACTGAACTGGTCTAGTCACTTCCACTCTGTACTTCTCCAAACTGTTCACTATAGTGGCAGCCAGGTGACAGATTTCAAAGTGCACATCTGTTCACCTTACCTCCTGCCTAAGTTCCCTCAGTGGTTTCTCATTTTGCTCTGTCTCTTCTACAACCTCAACTCCTGCAGGCTCCCCTCGCTCTGACTTTAGCTACCCTGACTTCAGCTTTAGTTTCTCAAATACCCATGTTCCTCTTGCCACAAAGCTTTTGCATATGTTGTCATTTCTGACTAAATCCAGAATATGTTTTACCCTTTTCCTTTGGGTTGTTTACTATTATTCCGTGAGATATTTTGTTGGCATGCTTTCCTTAAGTCCCCAGAAGAAATTTTTTGTTGTTACGGCCAGGAACATCATTGCGGTTTCCTTGACCTCCTTTTTTAGTTGTTTTGTTTTAATCTTATAGACACAAAGAACCAGGCGATGCACCACTATTTTTTTCTTGTCACTAGCTTCTGAAGAGTCTTCATTATACGGTGGTTACCTGGAGCCAAATTAACTAGGTTTAAATTCTGGCTGCAGTATCCAGTAGCAGTTTGGTCTTTATCAAGTTATGCAAAATTTCTGTGATTTCAATTTCTCATTTACATAATGGAAATATTAATAGTATTTATTCTCATTGGGTTGTTGTGAGAGGTAAATAAATTAACATGCACAAGGCATTTAGAATGTGTTTGACGTATAGTAAGTGTTCAATAAAAATTGGGATTATTATTATTTCTGACCACAACTTGAATTCCCAGAGTAAGTCATGTGAAAGCGACTTATGGGTCTTAAGTATGTGGATTCTTGACTCAATGCTCCACTTTACTCTTTATATAATAACACATATAGTAATTGAAGAGTAGTTTTGAGTATCCAAATTCAGATTCTAAAGAAATACAGTAGACTCCTCATTGTAATAATAGAGATTTTATGTTAAAATGGTAGAGATGCTATTTGTAGGACTAACTGTAAAGGCATTATGATTTGCTCCATAGAACTGTATAATCAAATCCATAGCAGAAAGTACCTTTGCAACAAGGTTTTATCTGCACTTTTACTCCAACAGATACATTACTGCACACCATAATTAGAACTCAGGATTACAGCCATGTTACATTAACACAGACAGCTATTCAAACTTATTGTAGGAAATTGGCTATTTCCCTACATGTGAAAAGAGGCTGGATTCCATTTTTATTTTCTAACACCAAAAAATGAGAGAGAAAAAAAAAACTCGAGTTGCAGCACTCTTGTCATCAATTGTCTAAAAAAATAGACAAAAATACAGTTATTTCTTAGGTTTTCAACCCTAAAAATGATATTTCCTACTCTCTGTATTCTTCGAATTTTCTGGAAAAAGAAATCTTCCTTATCCCATACCACAGATGTCTCCGTAGCTACAGACTCCACCGGCAGAATAATAAATGGATTCTCGAGATGATGCTGGGTCTGTTTATCTTTTTCTTTTAAAGCTTTCCTGCAGAGAGTAGAAACAGCCAGTGCCTTTGTTGTACATCTTGTAATTATATTTGGCCATATTAGGTGATCCTGCCCCCTCTCATGTTGGTTAATGTAACAGGCTCCCAGAGTGAAACAAAATAGAAATTCATTTTTACTTCAAGTCTGATGCAGAAAGCACATAGGCAGAAACACAGATCACATTTTTGCTTAAAAAAGAAATCACCATCTGCTTTGTACAGGGATTAATATTCAGGCACCATCTCATTGAGGTGTTTCATGTTAGAGTCTTTTGACCACAAATTACCCTCAGTTTTTCTTTAAATGGAATATGTAGGTTTGGCTATTAACAGAAAGGCAGAATGAAAATAAAGGCAGGGTTTTGTCTGAAACTTTTAATACAGTGAAGTTGGACTTGAGAGCTAGCCTTACAGAAAATGGTGTTAAAAACAAAGTAAACAGTAAAGGATTGAAAATCTTTGTATAATCCCCAGAATTCTCTTATGGGTTTAACTCAGCTTCACTATTTATGAATTTGTGTAATAATGGTGCTGTGATTTTACAGAATGCTTTCAGAGCAATTTCCTCACTTTGGGTCATTTTTTTTTCAGCTCAAAAGTACTCTCTAAGATTATTAGGCACGTTGGGAAGCTGATTTAACTTTTAGGTCAATAAAGGGCCATTTAGATTAAATGAACTAATGCATGTATAAGCACTTTGAAAAGTACAAAGTTCTCTACAAATGCAAGATGATTTCACTGCTATTAAATAAATGATAGAAGAGTTAAGGCAGCTTTTCTAAACACTGAATAACAAATCTTCAGATGAAAAAATGATAAATGTTTCCATCATGATGTTCACTGCTAAGGGGTGTACTTCAGATCTCATAATACTGTCTGGCCCCCTTGAGATTTGAAATCTTTGCAAGAACTGTGAGATTACAGCCAAAAGCCATCAGTACTTGCACATGAAGAATATTTTGAGAAGCCATTTCACTTTCTGTGCCATAATGCAGTTTATTTTATTTGATTCTCCCAAGGGGTTTAAGTACTGGGAAATTATAGTCCAACTTGTTCTTGTCCTATTGCTTGTGGGACAAAACCGAAAATTTCTATGTAGCTGGGCATCATCATCCCTAAGATATTTTAATTAGGATACAGGAGACCTTGGCTTCCAATAATGTTATGGTTACCGTTTTAATGGTGGTTATGAGCAGGGCTGGTATTTGAAAAACACCGGGGGTCCCCACACAAACTATAGATATATCACCCAAACTCAGAAAAATTCCTGATTACTTTAGAATTCTATCAAGTTACATTTACATTACAGTTACAATCAGGTTCATTGAAATTACTACTGTTATGGGCTGAATTGTGTTTTCTCTACCCCTAAATTCGTATGTTGGAGTTCTAACTTCAGATTCTGACTGTGTTTGGAGATAGGGTCTTTGCAGAGGTAATTAAGTGAAAATGAGGCCATTTAGTGTGGATCCTAATCAAATATGACTGGTATCCCTAAAAGAAGAGGAAATTTGGACACAGACATGTACAGAAGTAATTCTGCATTCAGACTGCCTTTGAACTTGAGCTGTAACAGCAACTCTTCCCTGGGTCTCTGGCCTGGTATCCTACCCTATTGATATCAGACTTACCAGCCCCTGCAGTTACATGAGTGATTTCCTTAAAATAAATCTCTCTGTCTCTCTCTCTCTATATATATATACATATACACACACACATATATATACACACACATATATATATAATATGCATATATTATATATATATACACACATATATTTATATACATATACACACATACATCCTACTGGTTCTGTTCCTATGGAGAACTCTATGACTAATAAAACTACCTATAGACATTTACATCCTAAAACATGAATGCAAGCTACCTCTAAATTATATAGTTTACTGGCTAAGTGAAGGGCCTTTAGAGTCACACTGCTGAGTTCAATGTTAGCTCTGCCATTTTCTAGTAATGTGTCTTTAAGCAAGTCATTTAACCTCTCTGTACTTTAGTGTCCATATCTGCAAAATGGAAGTAAGTGGGTGTGGTGAGGATTTAAGGAGAAAAGTGTTTTTGAAGCATTTAGCATAGCACCTTGTCACATCATAAGCTCTCAACATATGCTAGTTATTAGTGTCATATTGTGATTATTTACATATTGTTTTAGTTAGGACTTTTAGTTGGGGATAGTGAGAAGTGAATACGGCTAGTTTAAGTAGAAAGGAGTTGATTAAAAGATGTTGTGCAGCCCACAGAATCACTGAGAACATCAGAGAACCAGGCTCTGAGGCCACAAAGCCAAGAACCATTGCCAAAATGAATGCTATACAACTGGTCCCAGGAATACCCCACTGCAGCTCTCTGAACATCACTTGTACCATCACCATCAACACTGTTGAGTCTGGCTACCAGAACAGGCCCCCAGAACAACTTTAGAAGCTGCTGCTATGGGGCTTCTCTTATACCAGCACATTCTCTGTACTCCCTTCCTCTTTACATCACGAACTTCCAATTTGACATTTGCAATGAGTGTGAGTGATTCGTGGGACCTGGCTCTCATGCTCAGCTGTAAGAGGTGCTGGGAAAGCAAGGCATTTTCAGTTTTGATGATGGGAGATAGGCTCTGCCTTACAAGGTGGGAGACACATAAGACACAGGAATGCTGGGAGTTCCAAAACTGACCAACATTCACCACATATGTAGATGGATGTTGACATCAGCTGACCACTGGCCATAGAAATTCTTCTCTTCACTTCTGTTTTTTACAATCCTTTTCCAATCTTCTCTCTGTGTCACTTTTAACCACTGCTGCCTATAACAACTCTCCAGATCTTACTCCTAATCGCCCTAACTCTTTTGTATGTGTTGAATTGGTTTAAGTGCATTGGTGTGATAGTGTCAGGTGAAGGATATAACATTATTTTACTGCCTATGAAAACATTTAATTATGACTGCTAGGGAAAACATCTTACTACAAGAAAGAAAGGTATTGAAAAACATGAACTTTGAAATTAGAAAAAATGAGGTTTGTATCTTGGCTTTCTGCTTAGCATCAAAGTGACCACTGGCACATTTCTTACATTAGGTCTCAGCCTCTCCATTTGAAAAACAAATAGCATTAAATGACTGACCTTGAAGGATGTTTGTGAGAATTGGACATAACATACGTCTTGTAATATGAGACTGACATATAGGACCTACTGTAATCATTTCTTAGCCTTCAGGGCCATCAAAAATACCAATCAAATAATATTTTAAAAATCTGATTTTATCAGATTTTTATACACAGAACAACAACAAATAAATGTCAATTCTGGGTGGCATTATCAATGAACATTATGGGATGGAAGCTTTCTGGATAAAAGGATCATTTGAAAAAAACCAAAACTAGATCAACATCTTCCAAGCCATTTTTATTAAGGTTTATGACCCACTTTTCTCTGCCAAATCAAACTAGCATCTCTATCACACAGGGAGCAGAAAGGCCATTTTACCTATGGTACATACTTTCCAAACCCTAAACTCAGGATTTCCCTGTTTCTTATTTTGTCCTTAGTATAAATGTAGCTTGAGATGGCACTGCAGACAAGATTGACTGAGTACTTCATTGGACATGATCAGAAAATAAATCTTTGCCTAAAATTTGCCCTTTGGAAGTGTTTGGAAACCAAATTTTGAGGAACAGGGAATGCTTTTGTAATAGCAAACGGACATCCCTAAATACATATACTTGAAAGTTTTCCTGAACAAAAATTTTGTATCATGAAAATTAATGAGCAATATATGTCTATTTACTCAACACTTTATTGGTAAACTTATTTAAGGAGTAACTGTCAGTTTCTGCTTTGTATGAAGCACTGTGCTTGGCTCCAAGGATATAACGATGAAAAATACAGACACAATATCTTTAGTCTTAGGGTTTACAAACCCTTTGGGGAGCCAGATCTTAATCAAATTCTTTGTTCATTCATCCATCCAATTAATTCATTCAACAGTAATCTATTGAATGCCTATTAGGTGCCAAGCAGTGTGCTATGTGCTGCTAATGATAGCCATGTTCATTGCATGCTTATTATGCATTAAGCCTGGTTGCTTTACATACCTTTAATCCTTGCAACAAACCTGTAAGGTACACATTATTTTATAGAGCTAACACAGACTTAGAAGGGTTAAATAATTGGCTTAAGATGATGTATCTAGAAAGTGGTAGAGCTGTGGGGCCCAAACTCACCCCTGCTCTACAGCCTCTCAGGAAAAGTTCATCTTGTGACTCACACAGCTGATGAACCAATTGACTAGATCAATTTAAGTGTACAGCAGAATTATTGTTCCCTCAGGGCCCTTGATATGTCTGTGCTAATAGTGCTAACAATTTCTATAAATTAGGGAAACAGTAATTAGGCCTACCAAATTGAAATCCAGGGAAGAAATGTTACTGTAATAGTTATAGCCAAAGACAGGGAGGCAAAAGCCATAAAAAGCAATGTATTGCCTTGTCGAATGACCTCAGAAACCCTTTAGACCACAGTGTTTCTTTGTTTTTTGTCACTGCAAAATCAAACAATTCTCTACCCCCACCTTCACATTCTTTCTAAGGTTATTTTCATTTGTGAAAACTGAGTCCCTTCATTCTGAAAGGATATGATCAAGGTCTCGAAAGGCACAGTGGAAGCACAGAAGATGAGAGTGAATGAATTCACAGACATCTAGACACTACCTGCACATTGTGCACATGTACTCTAGAACTTAAAGTATAATTAAAAAAAAAAGAAGTTTTCCTTGTGTTTCAAGATGATATGACGAGGCCATGTGGGGTGGCTCACGCCTGTAATCCCAAACTTTGAGAGGCCAAGGCAGGCAAATCACCTGATATCAGAAGTTTGAGACCAGCCTGGTCAACATGGTGAAATCCCATCTCTACTAAAAAATACAAGAATTAGCTGGGCGTGTAGTTCCTGTAGTCCCAGCTACTTGGGAGGCTGAGGCAGGAGGATCACTTGAACCCGGGAGGCGTAGGTTGCAGTGAGCCAAGATCACGCCACTGCACTCCATCCTGGGTGACAGAGAGAGAGACTCTGTCAAAAAAAAAAAAAAAAAAAAAGGAAGAAAGAAAGAAAGGGAGGAGAGAGAAAAGAAGGAAGAAGGCAGGCAGGCAGGCAGGCAGGCAGGCCTTCAAAAGCAGGGGGTCAGGGTAGGGATAAAAAAAAAAAGCCTGCCACAGAAAAGCTTTATAAGAGGCTAATATCTTTTGATGAGGGAACTATACATCTAAAAATTAGGCCCCAAATTTGCTGCTTAAAAAAAAAGTGAGGTAAATTGATTTCTAACACAAAAGTCATTTTCAGATATACAAAATCTTAAAGAGTTTATCTTCTCTGCAGCCACTTTCAGGAAGCTATGGGGGAAGGATCCACCTTAATAACAAATATCAGGAAAGTTGACATCGAATTCAGGACACAGAGACTGCAATACAAAACACAGACAAAAATTCCTAAGATGAAAGGAAAAGAGATCCTAAGATGATGGTGGCACAGGAAGGCCTGGAGAGCACCCGGTTTAGATTGCAGCATGAGAACACAGAGTTCTGGGAAAGATGTCCCTAAGAAGATGAATTTGATAGAGTGTGTGATTAAGAAGAGATGTGCATCCATCAAAAAGCTTATCCACCATGATCAAGTGGGCTTCATCCCTGGGATGCAAGGCTGGTTCAACATATGCAAATCAATAAATGTAATCCAGCATATAAACAGAACCAAAGACAAAAACCACATGATTATCTCAATAGATGCACAAAAGGCCTTTGACAATATTCAACAACGCTTCATGCTAAAAACTCTCAATAAATTAGGTATTGATGGGACGTATCTCAAAATAATAAGAGCTATCTATGACAAACCCACAGCCAATATCATACTGAATGGGCAAAAACTGGAAGCATTCCCTTTGAAAACTGGCACAAGACAGGGATGGCCTCTCTCACCACTCCTGTTCAACATAGTGTTGGAAATTCTGGCCAGGGCAATTAGGCAGGAGAAGGAAATAAAAGGTATTCAATTAGAAAAAGAGGAAGTCAAATTGTCCCTGTTTGCAGATGACATGATTGTATATCTAGAAAACCCCATTGTCTCAGCCCAAAATCTCCTTAAGCTGATAAGCAGCTTCAGCAAAGTCTCAGGATACAAAATCGATGTACAAAAATCACAAGCATTCTTGTACACCAATCACAGACAGAGAGCCAAATCATGAGTGAACTCCCATTCACAATTGCTTCAAAAAGAATCAAATACCTAGGAATCCAACTTACAAGGGATGTGAAGGACCTCTTCAAGGACAACTACAAACCACTGCTCAATGAAATAAAAGAGGATAGAAGCAAATGGAAGAACACTCCATGCTCATGGGTTGGAAGAATCAATATCATGAAAATGGCCATACTGCCCAAGATAATTTATAGATTCAATGCCATCCCCATCAAGCTACCAATGACTTTCTTCACAGAATTGGAAAAAACTACATTAAAGTTCATATGGAACCAAAAAAGAGCCTGCATCGCCAAGTGAATCCTAAGCCAAAAGAACAAAGCTGGAGGCATCACACTACCTGACTTCAAACTATACTACAAGGCTACATTAACCAAAACAGCATGGTACTGGTACCAAAACAGAGACATAGATCAATGGAACAGAACAGAGCCCTCAGAAATAATGCCACATATCTACAACCATCTGATCTTTGACAAACCTGACAAAAACAAGCAATGGGGAAATGATTCCCTATTTAATAAATGCTGCTGGGAAAACTGACTAGCCATATGTAGAAAGCTGAAACTGGATCCCTTCCTTACACCTTATACAAAAATTAATTCAAGATGGATTAAAGACTTACATGTTAGACCTAAAACCATAAAAACCCTAGATGAAAACCTAGGCAATATGATTCAGGACATAGGCATGGGCAAGAACTTCATGTCTAAAATACCAAAAGCAACGGCAACAAAAGCCAAAATTGACAAATGGGATCTATTTAAACTAAAGAGCTTCTGCACAGCAAAAGAAACTACCATCAGAGTGAACAGGCAACCTACAGAATGGGAGAAAATTTTCACAACCTACTCATCTGGCAAGGGGCTAATATCCAGAATCTACAATGAACTCAAACAAATTTACAAGAAAAAAACAAACAACCCCATCAAAAAGTGGGCAAAGGACATGAACAGACACTTCTCAAAAGAAGACATTTATGCAGCCAAAAAACACATGCAAAAATGCTCATCATCACTGGCCATCAGAGAAATGCAAATCAAAACCACAATGAGATACCATCTCACACCAGTTAGAATGGCCATCATTCAAAAGTCAGAAAATAACAGGTGCTGGGGAGGATGTGGAGAAATAGGAACACTTTTACACTGTTGGTGGGACTGTTAACTAGTTCAACCATTGTGGAAGTCATTGTGGTGATTCCTCAGGGATCTAGAACTAGAAATACCATTTGACCCAGCCATCCCATTACTGGGTATATACCCAAAGGATTATAAATCATGTTGCTATAAAGACACATGCACAAGTATGTTTATTGTGGCACTATTCACAATAGCAAAGACTTGGAACCAACCCAAATGTCCAACAACGATTGACTGGATTAAGAAAATGTGGCACATATACACCATGGAATACTATGCAGCCATAAAAAATGATGAGTTCATGTCCTTTGTAGGGACATGGATGAAACTGGAAACCATCATTCTCAACAAACTATCACAAGGACAAAAAACCAAACACCGTGTGTTCTCACTCATAGGTGGGAATTGAACAATGAGAACACATGGACACAGGAAGGGGAACATCACACTCTGGGGACTGTTGTGGGGTGGGGGAAGGGTGGAGGGATAGCATTAGGTGATATGCCTAATGCTAAATGACGAGTTAATGGCTGCAGCACACCACCATGGCACATGGATACATATGTAACAAACCTGCACATTGTGCACATGTACCCTAAAACTTAAAGTATAATAATAATAAAATTAAAAAAAAAGAACTCAAAAAAAAGAGGAGATGTGCATCAAGAAGAAAGAGTTTGTGAATAATTAAATAATGGGAAACAGGCAAAGTTGTGCAGGAAAAGGAATTTACACAGCACACTAGCTCAGTTGTGAACAATGTTCATACAGTTATAAAAACGTGGGCAGTGAATATAAGTATAATAAAAAATTGTGATCTATTACAATTTACAATCTATTAATATTAAGCATATTAAATACTTACCAACTGGTCATGTATGGGCCATAAACCAATCAATGCTGGACAGTGGGTCATGTTGAGAGCTGCCCCCTGTGATAGGTATTACTCCCTTAATTGCTGGATTATGAGAGAAGACCTGAGGGTTCTAGGGGTGGGACCAGGCTAAAAGATAGAAGATGGGTTACTTGGGAACTTCAGAGCAGTAACTATTTCCCAACCTATAAAGGAGTACTTCAATATTTTGATACTAGTGGATGCTGATTGATCATTAGTCATCAATATTTGGGGGATAAATGTGTGTGTGTGTGTGTGTGTGTGTGTGTATGTTGGCAGGGGAATGCGGGAGAGTATAAAAAATAGTATAATGCATAAACCTGAAAAGCCAAGAAGTAACAGTACAATGGTGATGTCATTTGGAAATGAGAAGGTAAAAAACTACTTTTAGTTTATTCACAACTGTTTAGTTGTGAACTCGGTTACTACTGGTTATGGGAATGGAAGGAGATGGGAATATTGAAGGTGATAAGGGACTGCTGTTTTTTTAATAGGCTTTGGAAAAATATTGAATTCTTTTTTTTATTTTTTTATTATTGTACTTTAAGTTTTAGGGTACATGTGCACAATGTGCAGGTTTGCTACATATGTATCCATGTGCCATGGTGGTGTGCTGCACCCATTAACTCGTCATTTAGCATTAGGTGTATCTCCTAATGCTATCCCTCCACCCTCCCCCCACCCGACAACAGTCCCCCAAGTGTGATGTTCCCCTTCCTGTGTCCATGTGTTCTCATTGTTCAATTCCCACCCATGAGTGAGAACATGCGGTGTTTGGTTTTTTGTCCTTGCAATAGTTTGTTGAGAATGATGTTCCAGTTACATCCATGTCCCTACAAAGGACATGAACTCATCATTTTTTATGGCTGCATAGTATTCCATGGTGTATATGTGCCACATTTTCTTAATCCAGTCTATTGTTGTTGGACATTTGGGTTGGTTCCAAGTCTTTGCTATTGTGAATAGTGCCACAATAAACATATGTGTGCATGTGTCTTTATAGCAGCATGATTTATAATCCTTTGGGTATATACCCAGTAATGGGATGGCTGGGTCAAATGGTATTTCTAGTTCTAGATCCCTGAGGAATCACCACAATGACTTCCACAATGGTTGAACTAGTTAACAGTCCCATCAACAGTGTAAAAGTGTTCCTATTTCTCCACATCCTCTCCAGCACCTGTTATTTCCTGACTTTTTAATGATTGCCATTCTAACTGGTGTGAGATGGTATCTCATTGTGGTTTTGATTTGCATTTCTCTGATGGCCAGTGATGATGAGCATTTTTGCATGTGTTTTTTGGCTGCATAAATGTCTTCTTTTGAGAAGTGTCTGTTCATGTCCTTTGCCCACTTTTTGATGGGGTTGTTTGTTTTTTTCTTGTAAATTTGTTTGAGTTCATTGTAGATTCTGGATATTAGCCCCTTGTCAGATGTGTAGGTTGTGAAAATTTTCTCCCATTCTGTAGGTTGCCTGTTCACTCTGATGGTAGTTTTCTTTGCTGTGCAGAAGCTCTTTAGTTTAACTAGATCCCATTTGTCAATTTCGGCTTTTGTTGCCATTGTTTTTGGTGTTTTAGACATGAAGTCCTTGCCCATGTCTATGTCCTGAATGGTAATGCCTAGGTTTTCTTCTAAGGTTTTTATAGTTTTAGGTCTAACATGTAAGTCTTTAATCCATCTTGAATTAATTTTTGTATAAGGTGTAAGGAAGGGATCCAGTTTCAGCTTTCTACATATGGCTAGTCAGTTTTCCCAGCAGCATTTATTAAATAGGGAATCATTTTCCCATTGCTTGTTTTTGTCAGGTTTGTCAAAGATCAGATAGTTGTAAATATGCAGTGTTATTTCTGAGGGCTCAGTTCTGTTCCATTGATCTATGTCTCTGTTTTGGTACCAGTACCATGCTGTTTTGGTTAATGTAGCCTTGTAGTATAGTTTGAAGTCAGGTAGCGTGATGCCTCCAGCTTTGTTCTTTTGGGTTAGGATTGACTTGGCGATGCAGGCTCTTTTTTGGTTCCATATGAACTTTAAAGTAGTTTTTTCCAATTCTGTGAAGAAAGTCATTGGTAGCTTGATGCGGATGGCATTGAATCTATAAATTACCTTGGACAGTATGGCCATTTTCATGTTATTGATTCTTCCAACCCATGAGTATGGAATGTTCTTCCATTTGCTTCTATCCTCTTTTATTTCATTGAGCAGTGGTTTGTAGTTCTCCTTGAAGAGGTCCTTCACATCCCTTGTAAGTTGGATTCCTAGGTATTTGATTCTCTTTGAAGCAATTGTGAATGGGATTTCACTCATGATTTGGCTCTCTGTTTGTCTGTTATTGGTGTATAAGAATGCTTGTGATTTTTGCGCATTGATTTTGTATCCTGATACTTTGCTGTAGTTGCTTATCAGCTGAGGGAGATTTTGAGCTGAGACCATGGGGTTTTCTAGATATATAATCATGTCATCTGCAAACAGGGACAATTTGACTTCCTCTTTTCCTAATTGAATACTCTTTATTTCCTTCTCCTGCCTAATTGCCCTGGCCTGAACTTCCAACACTATGTTGAATAGGAGTGGTGAGAGAGGCCATCCCTGTCTTGTGCCAGTTTTCAAAGGGAATGCTTCCAGTTTTTGCCCATTCAGTATGATATTGGCTGTGGGTTTGTCATAGATAGCTCTTATTATTTTGAGATACGTCCCATCAATACCTAATTTATTGAGAGTTTTTAGCATGAAGAGTTGTTGAATTTTGTCAAAGGCCTTTCCTGCATCTATTGAGATAATCATGTGGTTTTTGTCTTTGGTTCTGTTTATATGCTGGATTACATTTATTGATTTGCATATGTTGAACCAGCCTTGCATCCCAGGGATGAAGCCCACTTGATCGTGGTGGATAAGCTTTTTGATGTGCTACTGGATTTGGTTTGCCAGTATTTTATTGAGGATTTTTGTATCAATGTTCATCAAGGATCTTGGTCTAAAATTGTCTTTTTTGGTTGTGTCTCTGCCAGGCTTTGGTATCAGGATGATGCTGGCCTCATAAAATGAGTTAGGGAAGATTCCCTCTTTTTCTATTGATTGGAATAGTTTCAGAAAGAATGGTACCAGTTCCTCCTTGTACCTCTGGTAGAATTCGGCTGTGAATCCATCAGGTCCTGGACTCTTTTTGGTTGGTAAGCTATTGATTATTGCCACAATTTCAGAGCCTGTTATTGGTCTATTCAGAGATTCAACTTCTTCCTGGTTTAGTGTTGGGAGGGTGTATGTGTTGAGGAATTTATCCATTTCTTCTAGATTTTCTAGTTTATTTGCATAGAGGTGTTTTTAGTATTCTCTGATGGTAGTTTGTGTCTCTGTGGGATCAGTGGTGATATCCCCCTTATCATTTTTTATTGCGTCTATTTGATTCTTCTCTCTTTTCTTCTTTATTAGTCTTGCTAGTGGTCTATCAATTTTGTTGAGCTTTTCAAAAAACCAGCTCCTGGATTCATTAATTTTTTGAAGGGTTTTTTGTGTCTCTATTTCCTTCAGTTCTGCTCTGATTTTAGTTATTTCTTGCCTTCTGCTAGCTTTTGAATGTGTTTGCTCTTGCTTTTCTGGTTCTTTTAATTGTGATGTTAGGGTGTCAATTTTGGATCTTTCCTGCTTCTCTTGCAGGCATTTAGTGCTATAAATTTCCCTCTACATACTGCTTTGAATGTGTCCCAGAGATGTTGGTACGTTGTGTCTTTTTTCTCATTGGTTTCAAAGAACATCTTTATTTCTGCCTTCATTTCATTATGTACCCAGTAGTCATTCAGGAGCAGGTTGTTCAGTTTCCATGTAGTTGAGTGGTTTTGAGTGAGTTTCTTAATCCTGAGTTCTAATTTGATTGCACTGTGGTCTGAGAGACAGTTTGTTATAATTTCTGTTCTTTTACATTTGCTGAGGAGAGCTTTACTTCCAACTATGTGGTCAATTTTGGAATAGGTGTGGTGTGGTGCTGAAAAGAATGTATATTCTGTTGATTTGGGGTGGAGAGTTCTGTAGATGTCTATTAGGTCCACTTGGTGCAGAGCTGAGTTCAATTCCTGGGTATCCTTGTTAACTTTCTGTCTCATTGATCTGTCTAATGTTGACAGTTGGGTGTTAAAGTCTCCCATTATTATTGTGTGGGAGTCTAAGTCTCTTTGTAGGTCACTCAGGACTTGCTTTATGAATCTGGGTGGTCCTGTATTGGGTGCATATATATTTAGGATAGTTAGCTCTTCTTGTTGAATTGATCCCTTTACCATTATGTAATGGCCTTCTTTGTCTCTTTTGATCTTTGTTGGTTTAAAGTCTGTTTTATCAGAGACTAGGATTGCAACCCCTGCCTTTTTTTGTTTTCCATTTGCTTGGTAGATCTTCCTCCATCCCTTCATTTTGAGCCTATGTGTGTCTCTGCTCGTGAGATGGGTTTCCTGAATACAGCACACTGATGGGTCTTGACTCTTTATCCAATTTGCCCGTCTGTGTCTTTTAATTGGAGCATTTAGTCCATTTACATTTAAAGTTAATATTGTTATGTGTGAATTTGATCCTGTCATTATGATGTTAGCTGGTTATTTTGCTCGTTAGTTGATGCAGTTTCTTCCTAGCCTTGATGGTCTTAAAATTTGGCATGATTTTGCAGTGGCTGGTACCAGTTATTCCTTTCCATGTTTAGTGCTTCCTTCAGGAGCTCTTTTAGGGCAGGCCTGGTGGTGACAAAATCACTCAGCATTTGCTTGTCTGTAAAGTATTTTATTTCTCCTTCACTTATGAAGCTTAGTTTGGCTGGATATGAAATTGTGGGTTGAAAATTCTTTTCTTTAAGAATGTTGAATATTGGCCCCCACTTTCTTCTGGCTTGTAGAGTTTCTACTGAGAGATCTGCTGTTAGTCTGATGGGCTTCCCTTTGTGGGTAACCCGACCTTTCTCTCTGGCTGCTCTTAACATTTTTTCCTTCATTTCAACTTTGGTGAATCGGACAATTATGTGTCTTGGAGTTGCTCTTCTCGAGGAGTATCTTTCTGGTGTTCTCTGTATTTCCTGAATCTGAATGTTGGCCTGCCTTGCTAGGTTGGAGAAGTTCTCCTGGATAATAGCCTGCAGAGTGTTTTCCAACTTGGTTCCATTCTCCCCATCACTTTCAGGTACACCAATCAGACGTAGATTTGGTCTTTTCACATAGTCCCATATTTCTTGGAGGCTTTTTTCATTTCTTTGTATTCTTTTTCTCTAGACTTCCCTTCTAGCTTCATTTCATTCATTGCCCAGGCTTGATTAGGTAAACAAAGTAGCCGGGAAGCAGCCAGGAAGCTCGAACTGGGTGGAGCCCACCACAGCTCAAGGAGGCCTGCTTGCTTCTGTAGGCTCCACCTCTGTGGGCAGGGTACAGCCAAACAAAAAGACAGCAGTAACCTCTGCAGACTTAAATGTCCCTGTGTGACAGCTTTGAAGAGAGTAGTGGTTCTCCCAGCAGGCAGCTGGATATCTGAGACTGCCTCCTCAAGTGGGTCCCTGACCCCCGAACACATGACCCCTAAGCAGCCTAACTGGGAGGCACCCCCCAGTAGGGGCATACTGATACCTTACACGGCCGGGTACTCCCCTGAGACAAAACTTCCAGAGGAACGATCAGGCAGGAGCATTCGCAGTTCACAAAAATCCGCTGTTCTGCAGCCACTGCTGCTGACACCCAGCCAAACAGGGTCTGGAGTGGACCTCTAGCAAACCCCAACAGACCTGCAGCTGAGGGTCCTGTCTGTTAGAAGGAAAACTAACAAACAGAAAGGACATCCACACCAAAAACCCATCTGTACATCACCATCATGAAAGACCAAAAGTAGATAAAACCACAAAGATGGGGAAAAAACAGAGCAGAAAAACTGGAAACTCTAAAAAGCAGAGCACCTCTCCTCCTCCAAAGGAATGCAGTTCCTCACCAGCAACAGAACAAAGCTGGACAGAGAATGACTTTGACGAGTTGAGAGAAGAAGGCTTCAGATGATCAAACTACTCTGAGCTACAGGAGGAAATTCAAGCCAAAGGCAAAGAAGTTAAAAACTTTGAAAAAGAATTAGACGAATGTATAACTAGAGTAACCAATACAGAGAAGTGCTTAAAGGAGTTGATGGAGCTGAAAGCCAAGGCTCAAGAACTATGTGAAGAATGCAGAAGCCTCAGGAGCCAATGCAATCAACTAGAAGAAAGGGTATCAGCGATGGAAGATGGAAAAATATTGAATTCTTAAACCATGTATGTGAATGCCTGATGAAAAATAAAATTGGAAATGAATGCCTACTGTGTACTAGAGTCAATGATATTTCAAGATAGGTATTCATTCCCGTCTTACTATTAAGAAAGGAAGAATAATTGGTGGAGCTGGTGTCCTTTCTATTATACCACTTCGCCTATAAAGGTGGGAAGAGGCAGTATTTCTTTATAGGTTAGAAGAGCAACTCAAGGCATTTATACCAAGATTTACAAAAGCATTCATTAAAGATTGAACCTTGATTTACCTTAACAATAAGTTAGCAATAATCAAGTTATGAACTTGTTTGTAAGGGAAACATCAAGGGAGTCACTTATTATGAGCGTCCCTAAAATGTATCTTGACTTCACTGACAGAGAAAACACTGAAATGGAAGGAACTTTGATGAAATTCATTACATGTTGTAGTAGTTTGATATGGTTTGGCTGTGTCCCCACCCAAATCTCATCTTGAATTGTGCTTCCATAATTCCCATGTGTTGTGGGAGGGATCCAGTGGGAGATAATTTGAATCATGGGGGTGGTTCCCCCATACTGTTCTCATAGTAGTGAATAAGTCTCATGAGATCTGATGGTTTTATCAGAGGTTTCTGCTTTTGCATCTTCCTTATTTTCTCTTGCTGCCATCATGTAAGAAGTGCATTTTGCCTCCTGCCATGATTTTGAGGTCTCCCCAACCATGTGGAACTATAAGTTCAATTAAACCTCTTTTTCTTCCCAGTCTTGGGTATGTCTTTATCAGCAGCATGAAAACAGACTAATACATAGTTTTTGCTTAACCAAAAAACGTTGGAAAGAAAATGGATCTAGAAACATGCCAGGAAAGATCTCTGAACATCCTATACTCTCTTCTCACCAAACCCTCACTACTATGAAGAAATAAACAAAATATCTCAAATAAGCGAACCCAAATGTGCAAACCAAAATAACGTGACTGTTGAAATGCCAGTCAGGCAATAGGTAAATTAGAATGTAACAATGTACTCAGAATCTAGAATAAAACAGTATCCTAAAGAAACCAAAATTCTATGGTGAAATTAAAAACAATGGAATGAACAATTTGTCTTGGCTTTTAATTTGGTTGGATTGGATATTTTTTGGGGGGAATTATTATAGACACACTTAGCCTAATGTGGAAGGATTATATGATGATTAGATGAGGGAGGCTACATTTTTTTGTCTAGCTTCTGGAATAATCTTCTGATTGTGTCACAGTTTTCCAATATGGTGCCATGGCAGAGACCTATAGATGTGATTATTTTTCACCCTAATCGTGTCTAATCTGGTAGCTGTGTGGTAGGACACAGTATTTGTTGAGTGAATAAATGGCTGCAGAGCCCAGTGTAACTTTGCTTTCCCACAGAGCTACGAAGCTTGCAAAATCAGCACAATCTTTAATTTTTATACATTTTCTAAAATATGGAAGAAACTTTTATCTCATCCAACCTCACTTTGTTCATCCACTCAACAAACCATTATTGAGGAAATTATCTGTGAAAGCCTCTCAGTTGGGCATCCTTCACTGAAATCTAGTGTAGGAGAAATCACCATTTTCTTCTTTCAAATCATGTGAAAGTTAAGTGTTCACACTGATCAGGGTCATGAAATATTTCAGTTCACAGGTTATGAGATACATCCAGAGTTGATTTGTTTGCATTGTGTCATCAGGGTTTATAGCACTCTACATATATTTTAAAAAGCGATTCTTTTTCTGGGTGGTATATGTGCTAATTCAGTAGCTTGCAATACGGTCACAGTCTGCTACCATTTCAAGTGTCAATTTTTTTTTCTATCTTGATATAATATTATATAACTATGTAAATAAGGCATTAATATTTATTGAGTGTTTTGATGTGATATACATTTGTTAAAAGACACTTCATGAGGTAAATATTATTGTCCCTATTTTATAGATGAAGCAATTGAGGCATAGGGTAATGTAATGACCTGCATAAGTGGCAAAGCTGGGATCAAGCTCGGAAATGTTTGATTTCTACTGCATTATAGGGGAGTTTGTTAGTAGTGCTTGTTAGCTTTATGATAAATTAATATATATTAAAATTGCACACATTATCTGTGAAAGCCTCTCAGTTGGGCATCCTTCACTGAAATCTAGTGTAGGAGAAATCATCATTTTCTTCTTTCAAATCATGTGAAAGTTAAGTGTTCACACTGATCAGGGTCATGAAATATTTCAGTTCACAGGTTATGAGATGACCATAAATCCAGAGTTGATACGTTTGCATCATGTCATCAGGGTTTATAGCACTCTACATATATTTTAAAAAGTGATAAAAAAGTAAATAAATACAGTATATTTTTTCAAATATTAATTTATCTGAGACCAATAAAGCATATTGCAGTCACTTTGCGAAAGACTTTTTATATTCTGAAAGTATAGATTACTGTATTCTCTCTCCTTAGCATTTTCATGGAAATAAAGTCAGAAAACGTTTCTACAATCTATAAATAACAACGGAAGCAAAGACCACTATATGTAAGAGGGCTATAAAGTGTGTGTGTATTCTGACATAATTTTCATAATTTCAATGAGGAAAATAAATCAAACTGCCTAGGGTCTAAGAATTAATATCAGAGCTGGGAATCAAAATCTATGCTCTTTCCTCTATTCCATTTTGAACTTGACTAGAAGGCCATGTAATCTTATTAATGAGACAAATCCCTACGGGTGTACATGTGTATTTTCTTCAGATCAGAGCTTGTTGAACCCAACCTTATATATAGTATGTTTTGTTTATCTGATAACTGAGGTGACTACTAAGTAACTAGTGGATGGGCGGCGGCATATACGGCGTGGATCCACCGGACAAAGGGATGATTCATGTCTCAGGCTGATGGAGAAGGATGGCGTGAGACTTCATCAGGCTACTCGGAATGCTGGGACATTAAAAACTGATGAATTTTTTACTTTTGGAATTTTTCATTTATGATTTTCAGACCACAGTTGACCGTGGGTAACTGAAATTGCAGAAAGAGAAATCTTGGGTAAGAGAGGTACTACTGTCCTTTCTTTCCTTGGCCTCTGTGACTCAACTCTCCATGGTTTTCTTCCCATTTCTCTGGCTTCTTTCTTTCCTTTCCAGTCTTGTTTTATTCTATCCAGTTATTAAATACTGAAATTCCCCAGACCTCCCAAGCCCTTTTCCTTACCCTGTGTCATCTCCTTAGTAGAAGTCACCCATGCTGATAGCTATAATTATCATCAAAATATGCAAATAATTCACAAATTTATATCTTCAAGGCAGACCTCCCTCCCTCTGTGCTCCAGACCTGTATCATACATCAAAATGTCCAAAATTGAACTTATGATCTCTTCTTTGCCTCCCACTCAGAATCTAAAACATTCCCAGTATTCTCCTTTTTGGTAGATGGCATCCATGTTTATCCATTAATTCAAGCAAAAACCCAGGAAATCAAGTGAGCAATTCTTTATTTCTCTCTCTTGCTTATTCATATTGTATACTTTACCAAGTCTCATCTATTTCACCTTTTACCTCTCCCTGGCATTCATCTACTTCTTTCCATTTCCACCTGGTCCAAGCTAGCATTATTTCTTCCTGGTCCATTCTGATAGTCTTCAAAATGGTTTCTTTCTTTAATTTACTGGTGTCAATCCATTTTCCATACCACAGCTAGAGTGATTTTTGAAAACACAAATCTTATCATATTAACTCTCCTTCCCCTAGTTCAAAATCTTCAATGCTCCACTATTCTTAGGATAAAGACAAAACTTCTACAAAATCTGAAGGGTCAGTCCTCTACAGGTTGAATACCCCTTATTTGAATTGTTTGGAGCCAGAAGTGTTTCAGATTTCGGAATTTTCCAGATTTTGGAATATTTTCATATACATAATGAAACATCTAGAGGAGGGGACCCAAGCCTAAACACAAAATCCATTTATGTTTCATATATACCATATACACACATGCTGAAGGTAATTTTATGCAATATTTTAAATAATTTTGTGCATAAAACAAAGTTGATATACATTGAACCATTAGAAAGCAAAGGTGTCACTATCTTAGCCACCAATGTGGGCAATTTGTGGTTTTTTGGCATCACCATCATTCCTGACTCTGAGTTTATATGCTGCAACAAGCAATCATTTTCTTATTCTTATTCACATCTAAGTACTTAGTAAAAAATGGTGTACCATTAATATAGTTAAAAATAATGTGTTCAGGGTAACTGAACAGCATGATAACATCACCAGAATACCTGCACCAGTTGATGAACAACAGCAACAAACAGGACAGCCTCCACCTACAATACCTGATTAAAAGGTTACTGTGTTTTTCTGTCAGGTGAGGAGAAATACAAGAAAGCTAGGGACCAGGAGGTGGGTCTTCTAAGAAGGAGGAGGCATTCTGTTGGATGGCTTTGTAAAACGTTTTCTCCAGAGTCATTTGCCTCATTAACAATGGTTTTTGTGTTAGAAGTCTTTCTTTGATTTTTATAACTGATATGATTTCTTGTTCTATTATGAATGCATGCTATTCTAGTCCTTCAATAAGCCCATCACACATTTTTACCCTGTTGTCCGTAACACTTTTTCTGTAGTGTTAACATCATCTTCATTGTCACTATTATCACAGTCACCTTGATTTAGAACCATTTTGGCTATTTCACCATTGGTCAATAAATGAACAACTGAAGCCTCATAATTACGTTAAAAACTTCAATACCCACATTTTCAGCTTATAATGGACTCTAAAAATATGTATTTTTGCAAATGTAAGGAAGTCAGACATCTTTTTTTTTTCACTTGACATATGGGATCTTTCAAACTGAACACTTTGTTCATCAGCATCACTGAACATAATCATAGGCCAGAGGTTGTGCTAGGCATGCAGAACTGTGTCTTTAGTTACTATGTTCCAAGGGCTGGCAACAGCATATATGGCATCCTTCATGCTATATTGATTTGAAAACCTTTTATACTCACACTTCTGCTCACTGCTGCAAGCATGCTGTTCAAGAACATGTTTTTATATTTGCTCTTCAATATAAAATAAGGATACCCTGGTCATGTGGCTGAATTAATGAAGTCACATTTGGGGGAAATACATGGCATAAACATTATTATTATAATTAATTATTATCATTATTATTTGTGAGATGGAGTTTTGCTGTCATTCAAGCAGCAGTGCAGTGGCGTGATCTCGGCTCATTGCAATCTCCACCTCCTGGGTTGAAGCAAGTCTCATGCCTCAGGCTCCCAAGTAGCTGGGATTACAGTCGCGCTCCACCACGCCTGGCTAATTTTTTTATTTTTAGTAGAGGCGGGATTTTGCCATGTTGGCCAGGCTGGTCACGAACTCCTGACCTCAAGTGATCCACCCACCTCAGCCTCCAAAAGTACTGGGATTACAGGAGTGAGCCACCGGCACCCTGCCATACACATTATTTTTGATGAGAATTTCAGCTGGAGGATGAGCAGAACAGTTGTCAAAGAATAACAACGTCTTACACTCATCCTCCAGTCCAGCTTCCCTGCAGTGAGCATGAGGCTGCTGGTACAAAATGTTTACAAAACCAATCAGAGAAGATGCCCCTGGTCATCCATGCCTTTTTGTATAATAATGGACTAGTAAAAAATTCACCGTTTGAAAACAGCAAGGATGCAAACTTTCCAAACACAGCAAGTTTACACTTACACCTGCCTATAGCATTGGCACAGGCCAGCACAGTTATTTTGTCCTTGGCATTCTAAATTCCTGTATGGGCTGTCCTATCAGCTGAAGTCAGTGTCTTTCTGGGGCAATAATGCAGAAATGGTAATGTTTCATCAGCATTATAGACTTGTTCTGGCATCAGATTTTCATCAGTAATGATGTTGGCACACTCATCAATGAATTTCTCCACTGCTTCATAATTACCAGATGCTTTATTACCACAAATCTTGAAAATTAGTGCCATGTCTTTTCTTAAATTTCTGCAATCAGCCTGTTGAATAGGCACAGTTTCTTTCAATCCAGGTTCATCATAATAGATACTTGCTTGTTTCATGATCAGTATTCCATTAATTGGTATATGTTCCCCTTCCATGCTGACAAATCGACTTTTTCAATACACAGTCAAGATCTTCATTTTTAGTTTTATGTAGTGTTTTCTATTTTTCATTAACTCCTATTCATCTCTTTTATCATAGAACTTCAACAGTTTATTCTGTTTCTTCAGGTCATATGTGGTAGTCATTCCAATGCCTTACTCTGCTGTAGGATGTTTCACACTTACAGTGCTGCCCAGTTTCTCCAACAACTTGGCTTTCTGTGCTATAAACAAACATTGTAATCCCAGCACTTTGGGAGGCCGAGGCGGGCAGATCACGAGGTCAGGAGATCCAAACCACAGTGAAACCCCGTCTCTACTAAAAATACAAAAAATTAGCCGGGCGTGGTGGCGGGCGCCTGTAGTCCCAGCTACTCGGAGAAGCTGAGGCAGGAGAATGGCGTGAGCCCGGGAGGCGGAGCTTGCAGTGAGCCGAGATCGCGCCGCTGCACTCCAGCCTGGGCGACAGAGCGAGACTCCGTCTCAAAAAAAAAAAACAAAAAAAAACCAAACAGAAATTCTTTCTCTTTTTCTTCTCACTGTTATTGATAGGGGTATCTGCAGGCCTTTTTTTTTTTTTTTTTTTTTTTTTTGCCATTTTCAACAATATCTTTATACCACAGAACAAAGAATAAGCAAAAAATATACAGTGAGTAATACATGTAGGTTTGTGGCCTCATGTGGGGCATTGTAGGAAAACTGCTGTTGGCATGTCTGGTCTGCACACATGCCATTTTATTACGCGTTGTGGGTGTGCTTGTTTGGGGGAATCTGGGCATGTGCAGAAAAGATAAATCACAGCAGAAGGAGCTGGGAGGGTCTTTTTTTCCCTTTGGGATGCTGAATAAGCTATTGTGTTTCTGTATTTCGACTATAACCGGTGACATGAGGTCCGGCGTAACATTTTCTACTTGTGGCATCATGTTGGTGCTTAAAACGTTTCAAATTTTAGAGCATTTTGGATTTTGAATTTTTGGATTAGGAATGCTCAACTTAAACCAACATTTCCAATTTCAACTCACACCATGGTCTTTTGTATCTTATTACTACAACCACATTAGATTTATTTTCATCCCTCATGCTTACCAAGATCCTTCCTACCATAGGGTCTTCAACTTTATGTTTTCCTTACCTGGAAGGCACTTTCATCTCCTCTTTGCCTAGTTAACTCTGTACTCATCCTTTAGATTTCTAAGCAATAGACACACTCTCAAAAAAACCCTCTTTACCTCCTTAAGTCCAATTCTGCCACTTCACTATTTCGTAACAATTTCACCTTTATTGGTGTAAGTCTTTGACAAATGCCTATCTCCTTTACTGCCTGAAAACTCCATTAGGGAGGATAGGGGCCCTCTTAACTTTTGCTCTCCGTTGTCATCTTAGCATAGTGCCAAGGGACCACCCAGCCTATAAGTACTTGCTGCAAATGAATTAATGAAATAATTAACCTAAAATTTCTGATTATTTGATGCCAATTCTAAAAACTATGTCTTCAAGAGAGAATATTCAATTGTTCAGGAAAGAGGGAAGACACATTAGAGATAGATTTTAGTAGTGTAGATAAATGCTTCACCAGGCACTGAAAAACATTTTACAGACTGACAGTTACGTAAAAGAATGCTGCCCGGCATGGTGGCTCACGGCTGTAATCCCAGCACTTTGGGAGGCCGAGGCGGGCGGATCACCTGAGGTCAGGAGTTTGAGACAAGCCTAGCCAACATGGTGAAACTCTGTCTGTACTAAAAATACAAAAATTAGCTGGGCGTGGTGGTGCACATCTGTAGTCCCAGCTACTTGGGAGGCTGAGGTATGAGAATCGCTTGAACCTGGGAGGCAGGGGTTACAGTGAGCTGAGACTGTGCCACAGCACTCCAACCTGGGGGATAGAGTGAGACTCTGTCAAAAACAAAAAAAAACAAAAAAAAAACCACACACACAAAACAAAAAAATGTGCCAGTAACAGATTGATTGGAGATACCGCAATCAATTTTAAAAAAATTTAAATCCAAGCATGAGTTATAGCACTTGTGTTGATTGATATTCATTGCTGAATGCAATGAGTGGTCATGTAAAAAAGATTCAGTAAGTTTGATTTTGTAACCTAGTTATACGTGACTTTTTATATGTTTTGAAATTGTTTCCTCCAAACTAAAAACAATAACTTTTGAATATTCAGGTCATCAGGACATTTTCATTACAAAAGCAGAAGCCCAGCTTCTAGTACTCTAACCATATAATATCATGATGGCACGTGACAATATGTGGTAAACCCTGTTTAGGAATCTTTTTATACCCAAACACAGTTCCTTTCTCATATTCTACAACTAATTGTTGACCTGCCTCAGAGAAGACAGCAGGGAAGAGTTTTGAAGCGCACAGTATTGTGAACCCAACCGTCAATTTCTCCATTAGCCAGGTCTAGCAGTATTCTGAATTGCTCACCTTTGCTACCACTCTTTGATATGTCATATCCAGAATTAGAAGACAGGGTTAATGATCCCTCAGTGAGCCTTCAAATTTCAGGTTCTCAGCCTTCAAATTCCATGATTATTCTCTGAGAAATTGCTTTCCTTTGTTATGCTCTATACTATCAACCAAAGCACTTTAGTAACATAATCTAAAGCAACAGCGCCTAAGAAGCTGACAGTCTATGTTGTACAGAGATTAAAATGCCAGCTTTTAAGTCAGAAAAGCATGAGTTCAAGGTCTTTGACATTAACTAGACGTGTAACTCTGAGCAAGTTACTGAAAGTTTCTGAGCTTCTGCTACCACTTGTAGAAGCCAGTGATACTTCTTACTTCATAGAGAGGTTGTGAGGATAATATGAATACCTGGTACAGGTTTAGATTTCAATTAAGTATAAATGTAACTACAATTGTTTTGGTCCTCTGACCCTACACATGCTCTCTAGTGAGCACAGGTCTAATTTTCTGGTAGATACAAGCCAGGCTGCAAATTTCTAAGTCTCATTTTGCAACCAGGGTCCATCAGTCATTCTCAGCCATTCTCTCAATCAGGACAGCTGACAGAATCCTCAGTGAGGTCATTATTTTTAGCTTTGGAACTGTTAGAAAGTCTGCAGGGGATTTTCACAGCATTCAACAAATTAGCAAAGGTCATCAAAACAAATTCACTTACTGAATTCATTGGCTTCAAACCCTGTCAAACCAGTGCAGTCATATTAAATTAAAGAAATTTCGACTGGCAATATTTCCATAAAAAGGGTCAAGCTGAATTGTGTTTAGAGTTGGTCCATTGTTGCTGCATTTTGAAGTCACAAACGTTGATCCCAAACTGACTTGTCTCCTACCTTTACCTCCCCGCACCAAAGTGGTGTGTGATTTTATCCTCGTTTAAAAATTCCTCACTTCTTCTTGTCCGTCCAAGTTCAAGTCCCATTTCCTCCAAATAGCCATTCCTAAATTCTCTAACCCTGTCCGTTTTCTGCTTGACCCAGAACAGGCATTTTTTTTTTTAAGTTGAGTGAGGGTGACTTTAACCATACTGTTTAGCCCTGCACAAGCGTATTAAACAGGGTTCAGTTAGGTCCTGGCATTTTCTCAGATGCCCTTAATGACACTCATCTCTACTTGGCTGATTATCCAAGCTTGGGGAGCATCCATCAACCAGCATGATGGCATCTTCACACCACACATCTTGCCAAATATGACAGCATTGAGGTCTGTTTCCTTGCTTTCCATAGTGCCATAAATAATGTTTTGGAAGAAATACTTGAGGGTCAGGTAATTGATCCATTTCTCTACATACCCTGAATGGTGCCTTTCAAACAAGCCAGACCACAAGGTTGTTGGATCCCTTAGTGACATCATTTTGGATCTAATATGCTGCTTTGTGAATTGTACTTTGGTGTTATGCTAATGGACCACATTGATGGATTCTGTAAGAAAGAACTGGATGAAATTCAGGGCCCTCTTTCTGAATACCTGCAGGAGAACTATTCCTCACACCTCATTAGGATGAGCTGTACATCTTCTGAATAGTAAACTAGGTTTTTATTTTATGGAAAATTTGAATCATAAGTTGTATTTTATTTACTTCAGCCATTAGAAAACTAAGTGATAAAGCTGAGGTCTGTTTCTTTCAACTGCATGGTCTTTCAACTGTACTAACAGGTCTGGCTTTATTATTTTTCTATGCATAGTTTTCCTTTGTTTTAGTCACCATAATTGCTAATTTTAATCCTTTTGCATTGAAAGTATTTTTTGTGGGGTGCCTCATGTCTTTTGTAGAATAAGACAGGTATTAAAAATAAATCCCTGATCTATTCCTTCAGTGAATTACAGAAATTCCAGTTTATGGACCATTATTTAGCAATTATTTATTTCTTGCCTTGTGTTTTTTAAGTAGTTTTAAGTTTCCACAACTAGATTTTAAGCAAAAGGATGTGTTTAAAACTTTCCTTTCTAAAGACTGATTCAGATAGAGAAAAAAAGAAAAAGTAAATGAAAAAATAGCAAAAAAAAACTTTTCTGCACCCCTCACATACTGACAGCATAGGATATGCTCACTGAATCTTTAAATCAGACTTCTGCATACTAGTCCACTTCTAAGTAACTAACGGCGTGAGTTTGACCTCAGTGCTATTGAGCTTCACAGGATTTCACTCTCTTCATCTCTATATAAGGGAGTTGACCTAAATAATCTTCAGTGTCCTCTCTGGTTCTAAAATTCTGTTATAAGTGCTTGTGTTCCCTAAAAGGATTTTTGCCAGGCATAGATCTTTTAGGGCAGATGTGACTTAATAAACTACTCATAGATATGAATGTGACCAGGTGACCTATTTATTGCAGGGGATGTTCATGAAAGGAAGGGCTCTGTCCAAAGAAGATTTGTTCATTTGTTCATTAAACAAAAGAACATTTCCAGACACTTTGGTTCAGAATTTAAGACAGAAAAACAATTACGAGTGCGAAAGAAATGATTAGAAGGTTAGAGTTTTAAAAATTCTATAATTTCTCATATATCAAGTGCTGATTCTAGTTCTTTTAGTACAAAACAGGCAGTGTGATACTGTAGAAGAGCACTAATTTGAGTGAAGACCTAGCTTGCAGACCACCATTGTTCATTAATTAACTAGATAATTTATTGCCCTTTGCTGTGACCCAGGTTTTTCAGTAATGAAAAGAGAAAAATTACCCACCTTTACTTGCTAGATGTTTTATGAGGGTCAAACAAGACAATGCTAGAAAATACATTTCCATAAGTGCAAGAGGTTATATAAACGTTGTGGATTATTGTGATTAATTTCCAGAGAGCATGGCCACTGGTGGTGTGGGATCAAAACAATGAATCAAGGAATGACACCTTATGACTTGGTGGGTATTTTGGATTGCTTTTATAACTGAACTGAATGATTTTGCAGTTGGTTATTAAAGTGGCTGAAGTAATCTTAAACTCTTGATGCTCCCCAAGTCTGTGAATGACTCAACAGCTTGTAAATTCCCCAAAATGCAAATTTAATGGAGTTGAGAATAAAGCCCTATCAATATGCAGGTGCCACAAGGGCTGGGTCCATCTCTGTTTTGTTCACTGCACACGAAAAGATCTTATCAAATATTTACTGACTACATGGTTTGAAAGTTGAATGATTGGTAAGTTGTCTTCCCTGGCTGTGTGGCTTGCTCCTGTGCTATGCTAGTCAGAGCTTAAGATCCCAGGTTGTGCTTCAGCAGACTTACAAATAATGTAACATGAAATTCTGAGGTAACTTTGACATGCTTGTCTTAGATTGGTTGTGTCAACTTGGCATCGCTACCACAGCTATCATAGAAAAGATGGTGAAAATTTTTTTTCAGAATCTCCTTTCCCAGGTTTGAGTTTGCCAAAGAGATGTATTGGTACCTGCTGTGGCCTGAGTGTTTGTGTTTACAGAACATTTTTATGCTGAAATCCTATGCCCTGAGGTGATGACATTAGGAGGTTGGGCCTTTGGGAGGTGATTAAACCATGAGGGCTCTTCCCTAGTGAATCGAATAATGCCCTATAGAAGAGACCCCAGAGATCCAGCTAATCCCTTCTGCCATGTGAGAGTACAGTGAAAAGATGCCTGTCTGTGCAGGAAGCGGGCCCTCACCAGGAGCTGAATCTACTGGTGCTTTGATCTTGGACTGTAGAACTGTAAGAAATAAATTTCTGCTGTGTATAACCTACCCCGTCGAAGGTATCATATTATACCAGTGCAAATGGACTAAGACAGCACCAGATTCAGAACATGGTGGAGAAGACGCCATTATTTTGGAGGCAACTGCTGCCAGATGTGTGTGTGTGTGTGTATTTATTTATTTTTGCTCTATGAAAACAACCTGGTTCAACAGGGTAAAGTTTCCTACAGTGGAAAGAACAGATTTTTAACTCATATAGCCCATAATGTAGTCTGGGCTTCGCCACTTTCTAACTGTATGTATTTGGTGAATTCATTTAACTTCTCCTGGGCTTGGTGACTCCATCAGCATGATAGAACTAATGACAACTCT
Organism: Nomascus leucogenys; assembly: GCF_006542625.1. Taxonomy (NCBI): domain Eukaryota; kingdom Metazoa; phylum Chordata; class Mammalia; order Primates; family Hylobatidae; genus Nomascus; species Nomascus leucogenys. The sequence continues at coordinate 39,308,704 of NC_044400.1, forward strand.
CTTACTTTTCCTATAGATTGTTGTGGGACTAAAAAATATGTATAAAAGCATTTCACACACACACATATCCCCCACACAATATGGACACATATGCACACATACACACATAAATATGTCATTACTTTCTAGGTACTTGTTCATAATTGGTTGAATGCAATAATTAGTGGAGATTGATAAAGATTCAATAAAAGTAACTTCCAGGGCACTGAAGCATGTTCTGCTCTCCCTAAGCCACAGTTCAGAATTGTTGAGTGTCTTGCTGGCACTGAACAGATCTTTCAACAGCTCAATGCCTGGTTTTCATGTCTATGAAATGCACACAGATGCTGTGGCTTACTTTCCTTGAGTAGTGTTATTGGCGTTTCATGACTTCCCCATCCAAAACAGAATGTCTGTGTATAGCGCATACCTCTCAATCCCTCCACCTGGATTTTCTTTTCTTTATCACTCCTGCATTACATTTCCTACTGTTTTGATTATTTTATACTTCCCTATAATAGATAATAAGGTACATTAGAGCTGGGGCTTGTTTTGCCTAGAATAGTTCATGACACATGGTAAGGAGTCTAGAAACTTTGTGGGTGAATAAATAGATTTATGAGTATCTGAATTATTAACCAAGATTTTTTAGCATTCTGTTTGATTCCCCAAAGTATTAGTTAGGAACTGAACTGCTAAATCCACAAATGGATACTTTTGGAAAATGTACCAGTGCATCTGCCCCCAACTCCCATTTTTCTTCCTTAAAAAAATGGAAGATTTATCTAGAATTGGGTATGAGGTAGAGTTGTTCAGTGCAATAAATAGTGGATATTTCTTTCCTGGGAATTAGGAAGAGGAACTGTGAGCTAAATTCCTTGTCACATCACCTCCTTTTCTACCAAGCAGGCTGAGCAATCATCTGCCTGGTGCTTCGTAGAACACACAAAAGAATGTTGAAAAGTTGTCTGCTTAGCAATGAGGTACACAGGGATAAGCTGAAACTAGTAGCTGTATTAATATTTAACCTGCCAATTTAACCTGAGAAATACGTGTCTTCAGAGTCTTTTCAAGTGATCACAAGTTAGCCTAAAAGGAATTGAGTCACCAGCTTGTGGACTTGACAAAAAAAAGCACATAAGAATTTAATCCTTAGTTAAAATATCAACGAAACGTTTCTCTAGTTACTGGTCAATGAGCTAACTTCTAATAGTCTAAAACGCTTGAGAATGGCGTGGTGCATCTGTAAAAATGCTACTTTGGGAATGTAAGCTTTTGAGGGACTAGGATGTAGTCATCTTGTCATCCTAAAAGTACTGACGGTGTCAGAAAAGGCATGTGCACAATGAACACTTGCGGGATGAAAGAATCAGAAACATCTGGGAACTTAGATAAATACAGCCAGGAAGAGTGAGACAAATAGCACTTTGTCATCAGTCAGCTCCAGAGCAAAGGAGAAGAGAGCTTTGATTTGATTGGTGATGTACAGAAAGATCAGCTTTTTAGGTGGAAGCCAAGAGATATGGAAGAAAATGGCTAGAATTGAAGAGGGGAAAGTGATGACGACATTGACAGCAGCAGTGGCAATAATCATAGTGATGACAAATGTGAGAAAACTGAAGAACAGGAGCATTCACAACTGTTACAGAAAGAAGTTGAAGCCACTCAGAATTCTGGGGGAAGCAAATAGCTGATTGCCCTGTACTTTCATGACAGTCGTTACCCCCATTTATTGAGTAGTTAAAATGCAGTAAGCACTGTACTGGGCACTTTACATGATATTTTAATGACATCCCATAAGGATCTATACTTTTTTTTTTTTGAGACAGAGTCTGGCTCTGTCGCCCAGGCTGGAGTGCAGTGGCACGATCTCGGCTCACTGAAACCTCTGCTTCCCAGATTCAAGCAATTCTCCCGCCTCAGCCTCCCGAGTAGCTGGAATTACAGGTGTGTGCCACCAAACTTAGCTGATTTTTGTATTTTTAGTAGAGATGGGGTTTCACCATGCTTGCCAGGTTGGTCTAGAACTCCTGACCTCAAGTGATCCACCTGCCTCGGCCTCCCAAAGTGCTGGAATTATAGGTGTGAGCCACTGTGTCCGGCCAGATCTATGCATTCTTTATTCTGTCTTCAGTTCTTAGCCCTCCATGATTCCAAAACCCTCCTTTATGCCCACCGAAGCACACAGTCCATCAAAAGTAAAATCCCCATATCCTCAATGCTCTCATCCTCACCACCTCCTCTTATCAAAACCTTCCTCTCCCTTACAAACAGAGCTTACCCACCAGCTCTCTGAAGTCCTAGCTGCTTTTTCTCCTACACCCCCGGTATTAGGCCTCAGAGTTACATGAAGCGACTCTTTGTTTCTTTTTCTTTTTCAGGGGGTGAGGGGATGGATTCTTGTTCTGTCACCTAGGCTGGAGTGCAATGGCACTATTTCAGCTCATGGCAACCTCTGCCTCCCGGGTTCAAGTGACTGTTTCTTATTGTCCCTTCCAGACTATTCTCCCTTACTCCTTCCTAAATTTGAATCTTATGTCATCTTATTGCTGTTGTCATCTGCCAATCCAAGGTTAATTATTCTCCTTTTTCTATGTTTGGCTTCTATTTCAACTTCAAACTCCTGTCTTAGTTCTTTGTGAATCCAATATACATGTGGATTATTTTTCTATACACCAGACTTTAAATTCCTTGGTCTCTGCAATGATCATTTCCTCCATTTCACCTCACCACTCACTCCCATCTCTAGACTTTGTTATGACCAATAACTGCATCACATCCAACTGGCTTATTAATTGGCCACTTTTTGATTGTGTCTTATCCCCCTCATAATTGTAATTATCTCCTGGTCTAGCTTCCATCCACTCCATTTAGACTTTCACTCCAGCACTCCGTGTTGCTAAATCCAATTGTCAGTTATCAGCTGTCATCCAACTTGCACTATCAGGGGCATTTGTCCTAGGTGATCACTTCTTTTTCTAGAACATTTTTTTTTTACCTTGATTTCCAGCATACCCTTCTCTCCTAAATTTTCTCCTACCTCATTGTCATCTCTTTTAGTTTGCAGATTTGGCTCTGCCACTTACTAGGTATGAACAAGGGCAAGTTAGCTATTGCCACTGTGTCTCAGCTTCTTTTCTGGTACATGGTAACAACACTTCCTCCTTGGAAAAATGGGAATGGTGGCACCTACTGATAGAGTCATGGTTGAGATTAGATGGGATATTATTTACAATGTGCTTGCACATAATCATTGCCATGCTTGTGTTTTCTATTATCTTCCCAACCTCTAGCACCGATTTGACAAAGACTAAGCACTGGGACCTCTTCTTGAGGTATACTAATTACCTTGGAAATGCCATTCAAATTCATGGGTTTAAATATATCTATAAGATCATGACTTGTAAATTTATATTTCCAGATAGAATCTCTCCTCTGAACTCTAGACTTAGACTTTACTTGATATCTCCACTTAAATGTCTAATTGATGATATAAATTTAAAATGTTAAACACTGATCTGGGCTCTACTTGCAGCTTTCTTCCACTTGGTCAATGGCATTTTCCCAGGGCTTTGATTTAGAAAGACCAGTTTACTTCTAAGTGTAGATCTTGACTGTCTAAAACAGAACTTATGACAAAAAGATGCTTCCCATGTGAATTCAGTCAGAGTAATGTGTAAGTCTCAGAGCTGGTGTCCAGTGTCATCTTTGCCACATGTAAATCTTCTGTATTCATGCCTCCAAATATATTCAACATACATCTCACCTTGACCTACTCTTGGATTGCCCTTCTCATGGTCTTTGTGGCATGTGAACATGGTATCTGAGATTCAATCTAACCATGATTTGCTTTAGTTTTTGCTACTTCTAGTCATGTTATCATCATAGCATTATTATTCATCCTCAAGTGGAAAAAAAGAGAATTTTCAATGTTTGTTATGCATGAAATTCTCTTCAAAGTAAAACTTTAAGAAGAGTAACATTATAACCTGGTATCAAGGTAGCAGAAGAATACTTCTTAAACTTCATGAAACTAGGAAGAAAATTTAGTTTTATTGTAACTGTACATACTGGTCAAGAAGCTGTGAAAATGTAGCAGAATCAGGCTTGTTCCTTTTATTATGCAACTAGATGAACAGTTCGAAGGAAATAATCAGACGGACGACAGGGAGAGTATCATCTTGCATTTGTTGGGGCAAATGGGAGGACACTTCTGAATATTTCCAATCTAAAATCAGATGACAATTAAGTAACATACCTTCCCTCTACATATAACATGTACAAATTCAAAGAGGAAGATATAAAATAATGGCAACAACAACAAGAATAGGGGAGTTCATGTAGAAAACACTTATAACTCAATAACCAGATACTGAGTGAATGCAGGTGACCAGTGAGAACCTGTCGTTACTGCAGACAGGATGGAGGAAGGTAATGAGGAGGTAGACATTCAGGATCTGGACCATGGCTGAGACCCTGAAGCTCACAATTCATGCTAAAACGATTACTGATTCCTAGTAAAGGGACTAGGTTACTTAAAATGAGAACTATGCCAGAAAAACACCTATGTCCTAAGTTGTAAAAATATGCCTAATGACTAAGATGGACTTTTCTACTGTTGACACATTAATTACATAGCGAGGTGGTTCATCACTCTGCCCAGGGAGATACATAGAAAAAGATAGGTTTTCAGGTCACTAGGAAGATCAGAGAACAAGTCCTTTACATCTGCCTTTAATTCATGTGAAGCTACAGCTTTAACACATCATGAGAAATGCCTGCAGTTATGACCTTGAATCATCAAAAAAGGATAAATGCTTTTCAGAGTTCTGTGTTGAGAAAGATTTACATCAAGAATAGTTAAAGTCTGGAAAACTTGTGCTCTCCAGAATGACTCATTAAATTGCAGACCTCTAGATAGCGGAGGTGTAAACTATGTGCTTCTTCTACTAAAAAACCTCTAGTTTCTGGACACAGAGTCAAATAAAATCAAATAGAGTGTTAAACATTTTTTTCTTTGTTAAAATAAGTCCTTTCTACATAGAAAATATTCGCCCAAATATTATTTTTAATGTGGGCTTAGGAGTATTAATGATACTACATTTCTGGAAGTCCTCCACACATAAGAAATGCCAGGTATGTTACTTAACAAAATTTGCTGTTCAGATGTATGTATTTCAGGTAATTTGAAAATGACTTTTCTGCCTCAGTTTATTTAAAACTCAAACTCTCTGATTCAAGGGCTGAGGAAACTGTGAAAAAAGTCTTTTAGCTAACCATTTAAATCACAGTAGGAAGCAAACAGACTGGGAAATTAGATTGAGGAGGACAGGTGAGACAGGCTTTTTAAAAAATTTTCTTAAAATTATTATTTACTTATTTACTTATTTACTTATACTGACTCCAGATTTTTACTACTCGAAGTTGAGTCCATCAACCAACAGCATTAGCATCATCTGGGAAATGTTTGAAATACAGGCTCTCAGGCCCCAGCTCAGGCTCACTAACTCCGAATCTGATTTTAGCAAGACCCTGAATGTTCGGCAAGCACTGCAAGGTGCATCTCACACAGGTTGTGTGATCTGCTCTGACAGTGCCTAAGATGAGGGCAGGCAAGCCCTGGGCTCTATTCAGTGAAATTTTTTGGTCTACATTGTAGGTCCACATAATCTAAATCCCAGGAATACAATTGATTTAGAATCAATGCAATAACGTACTAGGAGTTTTCTGAGAAATCTACCTTTTTACACAATCAAATGAGTACAGCCAGTACCTATAGGGCACAGTGTGGTGGGATGAAGATTAACACACAGAAATTATTCTTATATAATTTTTTTGTGTTTGAAAGAAATAGACTGTGCTTCATTTCGGTTTGACAAGCTATTCTTTTTTTTTGGGAGGGGGGGCGGGATGGAGTTTCACTCTCGTTGCCCAGGCTAGAGTGCAATGGCACGATCTTGGCTCACTGCAACCTCCATTTCCTGGGTTCAAGTGATTCTCCTGCCTCAGCCTCCTGAGTGGCTGGGATTACAGGTGCATGCCACCACGCCTGGCTAATTTTTGTATTTTTAGTAGAGATGGGGTTTCGCCATATTGGCCAGGCTGGTTTTGAACTTCTGATCTCAGGTGATCCACCTGCCTCAGCCTCCCAAAGTGCTGGGATTACAGGCATGAGCCACTGTGCTCGGCCTGAGAAGCTATTCTTGTAAAAACCGTTATCTATTCATTCAAACATACATTTTAACTTGCTTTATTTCTTTTACATGGCAGAGAATGTTGCTAAAGTGGCTGATGACCATGTCTCTCCCGAGTATAGATAACTCCCCTTTCCATAGCATTATTATTCAAATTAATGTTTATTGGTCACATTCATATTAATATGTGGTGTGTGTATATATATATATAAAATGGGTTTTAAATATATATATTTATATATTTTTAAATATATAAATGTAATATATATTATATAAATATATTTATAAATATTATAGAAATATAAAAATATGTATATATTATATATATATGAATTTTAAAAATAGATTAGCATCCTGTAACGACTTGACTTCTTATTGCATAGACTTGAATATAAAGCTGGAACACTTAATTCTAATGTAAGGCAGGGTCCATTGGTCCAGCTATTTCAAGGCATGCACTTTAGAGAGAAAAAATGGAGCCTTCTGCCAGAGGCAATAAAAGAAAGAATAGTTTACAATTTTTCCTTTGATCATTTCTGTGATTTCTTTCTTTGAAAATCATGTTTTTTCTGTTCTTTCCTGTACGTTATTTCATTTCTATGTTTCTATTCTGCTTTTTATTTAGAGAACTGGGTCTATTAAAAGAGGAGGTTAAAGTAAAAGAGTAGAGGAAAAACAATCAAAGCATGGCAACCTTAGAGCAGTGGCTGTCAAATGTGGCTGCATATTGGAATCAACTTGGAAGCTTAAAAAATGCTTGTGCTAAGACCCACCTTCCACAAATTCTGATGCTATTGGCTTGGGGTGGGGCATAGTATGAACAGTTTTTAAAAGCTCCCTTTAAAAGTCTTTCATCTTAAAGATAAGAATAATGCAACTTAAATGTGGAAATTGACACCTATATGGGAACTAAATTATATACTTGTTTCATGATTCGTATGTGGATGTGGTTCATAGAAAATCCAAGACCCCTCATAAGAATATGTCCATTTCCAAGGTTGTAGATGTTAATGCATCTATATGAATAATAAATTGACTTTGAATATAGTCCCTGTTGCACTGTAATTATGAATAATAAATGGACTTTGAAAGTGTAGCACCAATGTTGTCAGGCCCAGCACCACACTGATGTGATTTGGGGGAATAGTATTGGTAGCCATTTAGAAGAGAAAGGGTTTCTGGCCATTGTGTGATCTATTGCATTTATAGAAGTGATTGGGCAAAATAATTGTTATTCTAAAAGTATACCAATATTCGGTTTAACTGGCAAGAATGTCAAAAATAAAGCCTACTTAATTGAGAACTGAATTGGGACCGATTCGGTGAGAGAGAAGGACCAATTAAAATGTGCTTTCTTCTCAGGTTTTTGCTTCCTGTCCAGATAGAGTACACCTAAAACCACCCACCTCACACCTAGTGGGGAAGCTAGAGAAAAAGGTTTTGTGAAGACAGTATTAAGAAGTAAGTTTTCTCAAGAGACTATAAGGGCTAAATCGTAGACTTGCCAGTCAGATTGACTGAGTTCAAATCTCATTCAAACCTCTACAGATTTTTGTCTTGAAGCTAGTTACTACCTTGATGGTTTGATTTTCTTCTTGTGAGAGGAATCAGTGGGGAATCTTTATAAAGTGCCTGGCCCATTAATAAATATTAGATATTGCTATTATCAAGTTTGGGTCTCAAGTGGATCAAAGTTCCTTAGTTCAGCAAGGGTGTCCAGTATTAGAAGATCGAAGTTCCTTTATAAAATGTGTCTTTAAGTGTTTGGTTATTTCCTAAAAGCTTTAGATTTTAAAAAATGAGCTTTATTTTACACTTCCTCTGTGGAATCTAGCTGCAAAATGGTCATCCATCATGACACAAATGGAAGAACAAACTTCCAGAATCTAAATCTGTAAATCTGAGATATTCTCATCAATCTACACAGCCGCTTGCCCATGGGTGGAAAATAAACTGTCTGTAGTACAGAAGTGAACAACTATAAGGCTAACTTTATAGTCAAGTTGATTGCAAAACTAATTTTCATAAAAGGAACTCCATTCCCCCACTGGCTTTTATTTTATAACTTTGAAAGATCAGATACTTTTCAGAGAGAGTGCTTTTTCACAGTTTCAAAGAAGCAGGCTGGAAAAAGGAATAAATTAATTCCGAAAAAATATTCCCTTCCTCTCTCCACCCACCCCTCTGCTCATCAAAAAAGCTACAGGCACTAAAATTCATTAACATTTCTATGAACATAAATGTGAAATATTCATTTTCATTAAGTAGTCTACTGAATATGGCAAAATCAGATTTATCTAAGGAGATATCCAATGCTGCTAATTTCCTTGACAATGGGGACATAAAGCAAAGGAAGTCATGAATCATTCATGAAGTTCAATTTACTTCTGTTATTTTTGGTGTTTTGCATCCATGAATAGAAAGTGTGCAGCATGTTGTAGATGCTGGTTTTACATTATTTCAGATCAGAACTAATGACTTGGCAGGCAGCAATAAAAGTAAGAATGGCTTAAAGGCTTTTGCTTGTAATTGTCCTATATTTCATATTTTCCTTGTGAGTATTTACATGTTTATATATTCATATTTTTTTCCTATATTCTAATTTCCTTTATAAATCAGGATCACTTTAGAATTAATATTTGAGATAGGCACAGAAAGCAATGTATTAATGATGTAACTAAATTTAATAAACTCCCAGCAGTCTAGATTTTGAGGCTAAAAGAGACCTTGAAGTTTATAAAATTAAACTGGCCTCTCCATGAGGAATGTCTTCTATATTATTTCTGGTATGTGGCCATTTCTTATTAGTTGAAGTGTCTCTGTGGTAGGGGAAGTTCTTTCTTAAGCAGGGACCTATTTCATGAATGAACACTGCTGCTCATTGGAGAGTCTCTTAATTTCTAAATCTACCTTCTTGCAGCTTCTGACTATTGTCTACTTGTTGCTGCCAGATCACCAGCACTTAGTAGTACAAAGAGCCACATATCGCTAGTTAAGAAGTGCTAGTTGAATTAAATGGAATTGAATGGGTTCAAATCTAGCATTTCTGGATGTGCTGGTTAACTTTATGTGTCAACTTGGCTGGACCACGAGGTGTCCAGTAGTCAAATATTATTCTGGGTGTTCCTGTGAGGGTGTTTTTGGAGGAGATTAACATTTAAATCAGTAGACTGAATAAAGCAGCTTACCCCCCAAAACGTGGGTGGGCATCATCCAACCAGTTGAAGGCCTGAGTTGAACAAATAAACTGACTCTCCCCTGAGTAAGAGACAATTCCTCCTGTCTAACTACTCTGAAACTGGTACATCAGGTTTTTTCCTGCTTTTGGACTCAAATGGAAACATCAGTACTTCCTGGGTCTTGAGTCTGTTAAGTCTTCAGACTAGAATTATGCTATCAGTTCTGGTTCTCAAGCCTGTGGACTGGGACTGGAATGACACCATTGGCTCTCTAGTTGGCTGACTCACTCTGTAGATCTTGAGATTGTCAGCCTCCATAACTGCGTGAGCCAATTCCTTATAATAAATCTGTCTTTCTCTCTCTTTCTTATTTCTTGCTCACTCTCTATATATAGATACATATCTGTACTTTATCTATCTTTCTCTCTCTCTGTATATATATATCTATATACATGTGTTGGTATATAATATATACTATTATGTATGTAGTGGTATTGACAGCCATGTATCACATATATGATATCTATATAGGGAGATAAGAGATATATATATAGATTTTATATATATCATATACTAATATTTATATGTATACATGTGGGATATACAGAGAGACAGAGAGCGAGAGAGAGAGAGGGAATAGTATTGGTAGCCATTTAGAATGGAAAGGCTTCTATTCTAAATATATATACATATTTCTAAATGTATATATTTCTAAAAATATGTAAATATATATTCTCTATATTCTTTATATATGCTATGTATTCCATATATATGTATATGCTATACATGTCCTATTGGCTTGATTGGCTGTATTTTATATTAAATTATATATTTTATGTTATACATTATATATTTTATTCTATAGCCAATACGATACGTTTAGCCTACTGGCTCTATTTCTCTGAAGAACTATGAATAACACACTGGGCAACTCTGATCATAGTTTCATCTGCTATATGATAGCACGTTAAAACATTCAGAATGTCCGCTATGCCTCCTTATATTTTTCTTACAGATATCTTGGTTTCCTCTTTCTGAATGAAATTATCTTAAAATAGCATTAAGAACTGGACATAATTCTCCAGATGTGACCATTCAAGGGCAGACTTTTATAGAACTACTCATGTTTTATGTCTGAAAACTATACTTTAAAAATTTTATTTCCAGTTGTTAATGTAGCGCTTTACTTAAATAAAACTTAATATTTCAATTCTGCAAACCTCCCATTTTCTCAGAAAATTTTCCATATCTAAGCTAGGCCATTTTATAACACTAGGTGGACAGATTTTTTTTTTTTTAATACTTTTAGGGTACATGTGCACAACGTGCAGTTTAGTTACATATGTATACATGTGCCATGTTGGTGTGCTGCACCCAGTAACTCGTCATTTAACATTAGCCATATCTCCTAATGCTATCCCTCCCCCCCCTCCACCCCACAACGGTCCCCAGAGTGTGATGTTCCCCTTCCTGTGTCCATGTGTTCTCATTGTTCAATTCTCACCTGTGAGTGAGAACATGCGGTGTTTGGTTTTTCATCCTTGCGATAGTTTGCTGAAAATGATGGTTTCCAGTTTCATCCATGTCCCTACAAAGGACATGAACTCATCATTTTTTATGGCTACATAGTATTCCATGGTATATACGTGCCATATTTTCTTAATCCAGTCTATCATTGTGGGAAATTTGGGTTGGTTCCAAGTCTTTGCTACTGTGAATAGTGCCGCAATAAACATACGTGTGCATGTGTCTTTATAGCAGCATGATTTGTAAAACCCCAGAAGAAAACCTAGGCAATACCACTCAGGACATAGGCATGGGCAAGGACTTCATGTCTAGAACACCAAAAGCAATGGCAACAAAACCCAGAATTGACAAATGGGATCTAATTAAAATAAAGAACTTCTGCACAGCAAAAGAAACTACCATCAGAGTGAACAGGCAACCTACAGAATGGGAGAAAATTTTTGCAACCTACTCATCTGACAAGGGGCTGATATCCAGAATCTACAATGAACTCAAACAAATTTACAAGAAAAAAACAAACAACCCCATCAAAAAGTGGGCAAAGGATATGAACAGATGCTTCTCAAAAGAAGACATTTATGCAGCCAAAAGACACATGAAAAAATGCTAATCATCACTGGCTATCAGAAAAATGCAAATCAAAACCACAATGAGATACCATCTCACACCAGTTAGAATGGCGATCATTAAAAAATCAGGAAACAATAGGTGCTGGAGAGGATGTGGAGAAATAGGAACACTTTGACACTGTTGGTGGGACTGTAAACTAGTTCAACCATTGTGGAAGTCAGTGTGGCGATTCCTCAGGGATCTAGAACTAGAAATACCATTTGACTCAGATATTTCTTATTGCATGCTATTTTTGTAGACAAGAAAATAATTTTATTTTGGAAATAATTAAATATGACTATTGCTTTACATTCTGTGTACATGTTGTTACTATCAAGATATTTATATTGAGGCAATGACAATCTTCTGAGAGTTAAACAGATAGATTAATTGGATAGTTCATTAAATTAAATGGTTAAAAGCTACCAAACCATTTTTTAAAACAAGAAACCAGTATAAAAGTAACCATGTGTCACTAAGTGTTAGCTTTGTCTGAAAACTTGGTCATAGTGTAAGTAGGAAGAACATAGTTAATGCCTTATGATGAAACAACAACAAAAAATTCATAGTTTCATTACACTTACCACCCTTCAAAATTCCTAAAGTAATTTAAATGTCAGATCTTTCCTTACCTGGCTGTTGGTAACACTTTTATAATTTTTGAAATAGTTTTTTTTTTCTTTTAAGAGATCCTACTCTTTTTTTTTTTTCTTTTAAGCGATAGGGTTTCACTATGTTGCCCAGGCTGGACTCAAACTCCTGGAGTCAAGTGATCCTCCCAGCTCAGCTTCCCATATAGTTGGGACTACAGGCCCATGCCATCTTGCCCAGCTGAGATGGTCTTAAAACATGAATATAAAATTATACAACTGAAAGACTGTATAAAGTATATAAATAAATGTATAAATGAAATGATATTTTATTGCAAGTAAAAAAATCCCCTTTAAATCTCATTTGAAAAAATTAAACTAGACTTATATTCTAAAAGTCAAATGACTTGAAAAGTTTGAAGCCAAGAAATTTAGCATACATTCACTACACAAATATTTATTTTCGGGTACTAGACTAGGTTTAATGATTGAATGGTGAGCAAAACAACGATCCCTTCCCTCATAGGAAGTTTATAATCTATGGGGGAAAGAAACAACAAGCATGGAAACAAATGCTACTATGATATATATGTCTCAGTTAATTTGGATTGCTATGACAAAATGCCATAAACTGGGTAATTTATGAACAACAGCATTTATTTTTCATGGTTCTATAGGCTGGGAAGTCTAAGATCAACGTATTGGCAGATTTTAGTGTCCGGTGAGGGCCCACTTTCTGGTTCATAAAAGGTACCTTCTAGCTGTGTCCTTATATGGTGGAAGGGGCAAGGTAGATCTCAGGGCTTCTTTTATAAGAGCACGGTAGTAGTTTTTCCTTATCTTCAGGAGATATATTCCAAGACCCTCAGTAGATACATGAAATTGCAAATAGTATCAAACCCTACATATACTATGTTTTTTCTATACGTACATATTTATGATAAAGTTTAATTTGTAAATTAGGCACAGTATGAGATTAACAATAATTAATAATGAAATAGAACAGTTATAAAAATATAATATAATAAAAGTTACATGAATGTGATCTCTCTCACTCAAAATATCTTATTGCACTGTCCTCACCCTTCTTCTTGTACTGTGAGATGATACAATGCCTGCACGATGAGATAAAATGAGGTGAATGACGTAGGCATTGTGACATAGCTTTTGGTTACCATTGATCTTCTGAAGATACGTCAAAGGGAGCATCATCTGCTTTGGGTGGTCCTGGATCATCAAGCCTTGATGATGTCAGGAGCAGATGGTGTCAATGATTAATGGGTAGGAAGTATAGACAGCATATACATGTGGATACACTGGATAAAGGGATGATTTATGTCCCAGACAGGACAGAGCAGGATTGTGGGAGATTTCATCATGCTACAATCAAGGGTATAATTTAAAACTGATGAAAGTTTATTTCTGGAATTTTCCATTTAGTATTTTCAGACAAAAAGCAAAACTGTAAATAAGTGGGGACTACCGTTTTCCCATTTGTGAGGACCCTGCCCTCGTGATCTAATCACCTCCAAAAGCTACATTTCTTAATACCATTATATTGGGGGTTAGGTTTCAACATATGAATTTTTGAGGGATACAAACTTTCAGACAATAGCAATGGGAAACTAAAAAAGAATTTTAAAAGAGAATAACTACTGGTTCCTAACTTAGATTGGAGGAGTCTCAAGAAAGCCTCCTATCGAAGGTGGCATGTGAGGTGAGGACTGCAGGATGAGAAGAGGAAGCCAGAAGAACTATGGTGGTGAAAAGCATTTCAGCCAGAAGAAACGAGAAAGTTATGATGATGGGATAAGAGAAAATATGGTCTGCCAGAAACAAAGTCTATTGTGCCGGAGTAATGTATACAGTAAGCAAGAGGAAAATGGTGACAGATGGGATTCAAGATAATGAGGAAGATAATGAGGAAGGTTAAGTCACACAAGAGCTTGAAGATCAAGTTAAGAAGTGGACAGTTTTACCAGTGTAGTGGGAAGTCTTTGATTTTTTTTTTTTTTTTTTTTTTTTTTGAGATGGAGTCTCAGGCTATCCCTCAGGCTGGAGTGCAATGGCGCCATCTCAGCTCACTGCAACCTCTGCATCCCAAGTTCAAGTGATTCCCCTGCCTCAGCCTCCTGAGTAGCTGGGATTATAGGCGTGTGCCACCACACCCTGCTAATTTTTGTATCTTTAGTAGAAACGGGGTTTCACCATGTTGGCCAGGCTGGTCTTGAACTCCTGACCTTGTGATCTGCCTGCCCTGGCCTCCCAAAGTGTTGGGGTTACAGGCGTGAGCCACCGCAACCAGCCTGAATATTTTAAAGCAGAGAAATAATATGATCCAATTTACATCTTGCAAAGATCACTGTTGCTGCTGGGCAGAAATTGGGTTAGAGGGAGTCAAAAGTGAAAGCAAGAAGACTGTAAAAGGCAGCTACAATGGTCCCGGTAAAAAGTAATGATAGTTTGGAAAAGACTGGTGGCACTAGAGTGGGGGAGAAATGGACTGGCCTGATAAATATTTTGCAAGTAGAATAGATGGTACTTGCAATAGAACGGATCAGCGGAGTTTGAGAGAAATGGAGCTGTTAACAATTAATCCCAGGATTATGGTCGGATAGTGAGATTAAAGTAACTGAGGAAGAAATTCAGTTGAAAGGGAAAAATCAAGAATAAAGTTTTGAGCAAATTAAACTCAAGATGCCTTTGAAATATCAAAACAGACATGCCAAGAAGAGTGCTAGTACATCAATCTGTCTGGGGCTCAGAAGAGATCTCAGTTGGAGATATAAATTTGAGAGCCACAGCATAAGATTGAATGTAAAGAGGTCCTTTGTGACCTTTCTGAGAACAGTTTTAGCAGAGGCGGGAGGTGGGTAGGCAGGTACCAGATTGCAGTGGGTTGAAAGGAAGTTGAGGCAATAGACAACAATTATAGATTATCCTTTCAAGTACTTTGGAGAAAAAGAAAGATAGATTAGGGAAAAATCTTCAGGGAAATGTGGGGATAGAGTGGAGGTGTCTTGAGAAGAGTTTTCAGCTTGTTTACAGGCTGTGAGAAAAGAGGTAGACAGGGCAGGATTGAGGATCTGAGAGCTCAGGGGTGAGGTGTGTGTGTGGACTAGAGATAATCAATTTCCAGAGAAGGAAGAAGGAGATGGAATTCTAAGCACCGCGAGCAGGGCCAGCCTAAGAAAGAACTAGAAACACATCTTCCTGTGAAATACAGAGAACTAACTCGGAATGGTGGTGAAGAAGAAGGAAGTTTAAAGAAGATGAGTGAAAATGAGAGATTTCAGGCCTGAAATGGCTTTTTCTTTTATTATTATTATTTTGGTGTGGTGAGGTGACAACATCTACTGTAAATGAGTGGATGAGATTAGGGTCCAGATCTTTTTTAATCTGCACTACCTGATTCCTTCATCATTATTACTGCAAGCTCTTTCCATATCTCCATGATGCTTGTGGCTATCAAACCCTCGCATGATACTGCTATTGATTTCAAATTCCAAATACGCTTTAGACTAAATTCCTTGATTGATTTTTGTATATGCCATTAACTCCTTTTATAGCACCCCAGGGCTACAGAGCTATTAATCTGCTCCAAGTTCAAGCAAACTTTCAATTTAACAAGGCTTTACGGCTTTTTCAATTTTACTTGATTAGATGACATCAAGTTAAACAAAACATCTTTAATTTGTCTCAAAGGACCCAACCAAGGAAAACATTTTGCCAGCCTTGAGATTGTGATGGGAGGGCATACGAACTAGTGGATTTGGTAATGAAGGCAAAGTTTCCACTCTGTTGGTCACAAATGTATGATTGGTTCAATCTTACATCAGTGGGATGTCTACTTTTTCATTCTTATTTCCCAACTGACACTAGAGCATTTCATTTGTAATCACTTTAAGGCTCAGTATAGTCTTGATACACTGTCAAGTCAGAAAGAGCTGTTTCAGAAAATAACACGTTTCTTTGTGAAAAGTTAAAAAATAGATGAATAATCTATTCAGTATTTATTAAAACTTAGTAACATATTGATTATGTACTTAGGTAGAAACAAGCAAAGCTCATTGAAACTCCACATTGGCATATGCTAATTCACTGCTTAAAATTATTCTTCTTAACATTTAGGAACTCTACATTGGTTTATCTATTGTTAATAAGGGATTCATTTTAAGTAAAATGTTGAAGTTAAATTATGCTGTCATCAGAAGCTTCTCTTTTTAAGGGTAACATCAATAGAATCAAGGCCTGCCTGGTTTTCTGCATCCACAAGCTACCTTCTCTTTGTAGCTGCAATTGTTTGACCCTTGATCTAAGAGGGAAATTCAGCTTCTGGGATCTATACTGAACTTTATCAGGGATAGTTTAGGAAATACAGACCAGTCTTTGGTTGAGTCAGCATTTCCAGCCTAGCCAAGAGTGTTTCCAGTTAATGCTATACTTCTAATTATTATTATTATTATTATTGTTGTTGTTGTTGTTTTGAAATGGAGTCTCACTCTGTCACACAGGCTGGAGTGCGGCGGAATGATCTCAGCTCACTGCAACTTCTGCCCCCCAGGTTCAAGCAATTCTCCTGTCTCAGCCTCCTGAGTAGCTGGTACTACAGATGCATGTCACCACCCGGCTAATTTTTGTATTTTTAGTAGAGATGGGTTTCACCATATTTGTCAGGCTGGTCTCGAACTCCTGACCTCAGGTGATCCACCCTTCTTGGCCTTCCAAAGTGCTGGAATTACAGGCATGAGCCACCGTGACCAACCTATACTTCTAATTATTGATGCTATGCTCCCTTACTCACCTGTTGATTCAGGATTCGATGATGAAGAGAAGAACACTTGGGCTTGAATTCTTACTCCATTACTTTTTTTGCCCTGTGACTCAGGGTAAGTTATTTTACTTCTTTGAGCCTCAAGTATATTATCTCTCAAGTGTTGTTACAAATACTTATGTCACAAAGGTGTTATATAATACCCAGCTTTAGTCATGCAAATCTTTCTCCTAAGTTCCTGCCTCTGTAGACTTCTCATTATCCAAATTGTTACAGTCAAGAGTTTTTGCTTTGTTTTATGTAAGTATCTAGGAATTGTAGTTCTGTGACCAGCTGCTGGATCACTTTGATGATAATTACCATCTTTTCAAATTTGTACATATTAGCTTATTTTAGAGTCTCAGTTACTGTGTTCATCTCTATGTCCAGACAACTAGTTGCATCTTGCTCAACTGCCTCAATGATTATCATATGCCTGGGTCACCATCTATTATCTGACATCATATTTGATGATTACTTTGGGCTTTCTGGGTGCCTGGGCTTCCCTCATCCCTTCCCCACAAAAGTTACATTTAATTTCTGCTTCATTTATAGTTTTGATCATTATATGTTATATTAAATGGACTTAAAGTCATCTTTTTAAAACATGATTAAAGAAATAAAAATATCAACCTATAATAGAAAAACTCAGTATCCATCATAAATAAAATATGCATTTTGGGAGAAAGTGTTGATAATTTTAGAACTTACAATTTACAACACAGAATCAATTTCAAGTATTTGTCAAAATTCATTACTCCTTTAAGCAAATGATACAATTCATAAAGTCTTGGAATTTCAAGAGGTTGCTGTATGTCAATATTCTCCAGCAGAAGCCAAGGTAAAAAAATCACAAAGTCAATGGAAGAGTGGTCAAGGGTAACAAACAACTAATATGTATGGGCAATCCATGAGTTATCCTTCTCTTTCTATATCAGTTCCAAAAGTAGTGATTTACTTGTCGAACTAATGTTCTGCCTTGTTTATAAAATGTTATTAGCTTTGGTATATGATTGGGTTTACATAGTTCATTCCTATGATTTGAATGGGTCATTTTTGATATCTGAACCAATTGTTACCATCAATACTTTATATATAAACACCTTTCAATACTTAGTAACTTCTTTATATAATGAGATTTAAAATTAGAATATTGATTAGAGAATTATTCATGAATTTTCTTGTTCATTCTAGGTTTTAGTGGTAGTAGGTCAATGTCTATGTTTAAACTTGTAATTATATCTACATTTACACCTTCATCTATTTCTATATATACAGTGGGAACTAGAAGGTTAATGTAATTGCTCAGTAATGAGACACTGGGGAAAGCACATTTATTCTTCCACAATACTATAGAATCACCTAGAATTTTCCCATTTTCCTTTACTAAGAAAGTAAAGGAAAACATTAAAAACATTAACTAAACATTAAGAAAATGTTTAGATGTAGAAAGTATTTTAGATGATCTAAATAAACATCTGTCAATTTCTAACATTACATTAAGTGGTACTATAGTAATGGTCTGATTAGCTACTGCACTTTTTTGCATCTCTGAAAACCAAGAAATGGCTTAGCTTTGGTATTCACAATTAATGGTCTCAAATACCTACAGGCTGATGGCTGAGAAATAATCACAAAAAGATAGTCAATCAGACTAAATCTTCATGACTAAAATATTTGAATTGTTAAGAAAGCGCCATCCTGGCTAACACGATGAAACCCCGTCTCTACTAAAAATACAAAAAATTAGCCGGGCGTGGTGGCGGGCGCCTGTAGTCCCAGCCACTCCGGAGGCTGAGGCAGGAGAATGGCGTGAACCCGGGAGGCGGAGATTGCGGTGAGCGGAGATGGCGCCACTGCACTCCAGCCTGGGCGACAGAGTGGGACTCCGTCTCAAAAAAAAAAAAAAAAAAAAAAATCCGTGAAAAAGCAGCCCAAGAAGACAAACGAAAATTAGTTACTAGACTTAAAAACGATTGTTTGGCGCAAAGCATAAGCCCCATGAGTGCAATTTATCATCTTTTTCTTTTCATGAGGAAAGACATTATTCACACAAGACACCAACATAATGATTTTCTAAAAGACAATTTACAGTAGTTTAGGTCAACAGATGATAGAACCCAAAACAATCTCACTAACTCTTTTCATATTAAAATATCTTTCCTTTCTTTTTAATGCAGTTTGGATATTGGAAGACTTTGGGAGAAACTACACTCTGAGAAGGAGAAAGTATGAGTTTATAAATTGATGAGATAAAATAAGTGAACTTTCCCTAATTGTTCAAAATAGTAACTTCATTGAAATGACCCCTGAGCCACCAATATAAACCCGTTTGAAAACTTATCAGACAAGCGCAGCTAAAAAATCCTGGTGCTAATTAACTCAGTGAGAAGTTGAATTTAATTGGGTCAAGGAAGAATCCCTCTTTTTCATTCCCCTGTCCAAGTAACTCACAACTTTCAATCTCCAGGGTGCAGTTCTGCTCATCCAGTGGATATCTTCGAAGATCCATCATACATGCAGCTGTGGTAGTGATTCTGATAGAGTGGAGAGAGAAAAAAGAAAACATTACAAAAGTGATGACATTTCATTTCCAGGCTTCCTAGCCCCAAATCATGTTTACCAGTTGGCACAAACAAGGCATCAAAATTTTGTGAGATTTTAATAAACTATTATGAATAATTATATGTCAACAAATTGGATAATCTAGATGGACAGGTGGAAATGGATAAATTTCTAAAAAACATACAACCTACCCAAACTGTGTCAATAACAAATAGAAATCTGAACAAACCAATAACAAACAAGGAGAGTGAATCAGTAATCAAAAACTTTCCGACAAAGAAAAGCCCAGGGCCAGATGGTTTCATGGATGAGGTCTACCAAATATTCAGAGAAGAACTAATACTAACCTTTCTTAAACTGTACCACAAAATAGAATAGGGAAAACTGCCAAATTCATTTCATGAGGCCAGCATCACTCTAATTCCAAAGCCAGACAGACAATACAATAAATGAATACTACAGGCCAATATCCCTGATGGAATTAGATGCAAACATTCTCAATAAAATACTAGCAAATGAAATTCAACAGCATGTCAAAACAATCACACACCATGACCAAGTGGGATTTATTACTGGGATGCTAAGATGGATATGCAACAATCAACAACATATACAAATCAATCAATGTGATACAACATATTAATAAAATAAAAACCACACTATCATCTCAATAAATACAGAAAAATTAAAGCTCTTCCTCTAAGATCTGGAAGAAGGCAAGAGTGCTCACTCTTTACCCTGCTAGTCAACAGGGTACTGAACTCCCAGAGAGAGGGAGAGAGATTATGCATATATATACATGTAAATGTATATGTAAATATATCAGTGTGTGTATGTATATACACACTTATACAGTATACTGTAGTACAGTACATATGCTGCATACATGAAGTACTACAGTATATTCAGAGCTCTTTCATTTGAAAAAATAAAATGGAAAACAACACAAATGCCCACAAAAGGATGATTAGAAAATAAATTATGGCATTTCCACACAACTGTAGTAAATTTTTAAAGATAGCTTATTGTTTATTAATACAGAAGCAAATTCATGATGCATTGTTAAAGAAAATAAGCAAGGTGCAGAGTAGTGTGTATGGTAGACTGCTATCCTGAGAGGTTTTCGCCCTAAGAAGACACAGCTGTGCTTCTATTTGCATAGAGTATTTTTAGAAAATTTCAAATTGTAGCTCCTGGAGATTAAGATAAAAAAGAAACCATTTAATTTGAATTTTTGTGTTGTTTAACTTATGATTACACTTCATGGGGAGGACCGTTACATTTTTAAAAGTTCTTTGTCAATTCAAAAGTGAATCAAAAACTTGTAAATGTGGACTCACCATCTGAATTTTAGTTACTCTCAGACTTCACTGACCAGAAAAACATCCCAGGCAAGAGAAAATGGAGAGATAATGAAGTCCAGATAGGATATGCAGAGTTAGGGTCCTTGAGTTTGAATAAACACAGAAGCTCAACTGGGGGTGGTGAATATGGTATGAATGCTCATCCTAGGATAGTGTTTCTTCCCTGCTTATATGCTACCTGCCGAAAATAAGTGGACCAGAGTTTCAGAGATAAATCTTACAAATCTTTCTAATAGTGGGAAGTGTGAGACACCATAAGTCACAGAAGGCTGGTTTTGTTGTTGTTGTTATTGATGATGATGATGATGATGATGTTGTATTTTGTTGTAGCAAGAGAGGAAGATAAGCTTTTATGCATAACGTAGATTCCTCCTATTCACAAATCCTGCAGATAGTAGCACAGACATTGCTAAGGTGATAATAAAAATGGAAAGGGTCGTGAGATAATAACAGCTATAATAGTGATCATCATTTGGGGAGCACTTCTTAAGTACGGGGCACTGGGCTAAAAGCTTTGCACACATTGTCTCTTTTAATTCTCACAGCAATGCTGTGTAGTAGGTGCTTTGATTAATGAAAGGACTGAGCTGCAAGGATATAATTTAATTAATGCAAACTCACACCACTTATGGGCAACAAAGTTAAGACTCAAACTCAATCTGCCTATCTTTAAAATTTTTAGTCACAAAATATTTTAATAGCTTTACTGGGATATCATTAAAATATGGCTATTGCAAATGATAAATTTGTTACATAAGTTATGAAAGTAATGTAATCCTCAACTAAATATTAGCAAACTAAATTCAATAGCACATTAAAAGGATTACATGCAATGACCAAGAGGGATTTGTTACTGGGATACAAGGATGATTCACCGTATGTGAATATATATACATATATATATATATGTATCTATCTATCTATCTATCTATCTATCTATCTATCTATCTATCTATATATATATATATCAGAGTATTTTTGAGGCTTCCAAGGTGAGTTATTGCTTTGGTCATTTGTGCTAAACTATCAGCAATAAAGGCTTTTTTTTCCTAAAGGAAAAAGAAAAACCCTACCTCTTTCCAATTTTCCTTTAGCTTTCATTATGAAAGATGAAAGCTCACAGATGTGAACATTTTCACATACCCTTTGAAGGCTTTCTTAGACAGGACATTGGTTAATTTACTTGAATTTATTTAAGCATTGCATCAGAGCAAAAGGAATTTTCAAGTTTGATTAAATTTTTTTTTCAAAATGTTTTACAAAACACTATGCTTTCTGTTCCTATGATCATATGGGTTAATTAATTTATTCACTTAATACATCATGAATATCTTTTGTTGTCTAAAAATACAGTTCTGCAACATTCCTTTTTTAGTCTCATAGTGATTCAAACACCCTAAATAAAACACTCACAATAAATATTAAACATTAATTTGTCTGCTATACTCTTTTACCATATTCTTTGTTTAACAGCTTCTTATGAATTAAAAAATTGTCAAGAGGGGAATATTCTCTGGGAATTCCTAAAATGTGGCAAGTCCTGTGATTCTACAATTTAGCTGATGCTTTTCAGTCAGAGATGATTTTGCCTCACTGGGGACATTTGGAAATATATCTGGACCTAAAAGTTTGAAACTGGAATCTAGTGGATGGAGCCCAGAGATGCTGTTAAACATCCTACCATGCACAGGACAGTCCCCAACAACAAAGACTTAGCTTTTCCAAAATGTCAGTAGTGCCAAGGGTAAGACATCCTGCTACAATGATGGTTTACAAATTTGATAAGGAACCTCAGTACGTAAAGTACAAATGTAATAAATAAAAGCCATATTTTGTTAATATAAAATCACCTTATAAGTTCAAATGTTGATCCATTTTAATGGGCACATACATATAAAAGCAGGGATTATGATGAGAATTATGGTTTTAAGCCTCTCTCATTACCAATTTATTTTTTATTGCATTTTATTTACACAGCATTGAGAAAATCCTTATAAATAGTGAAGTACTTGCTTCTAAATTTTTAAATAACCGAGCAAAGTCTACCCTGAATTGGGAAAACAGGAAGAACAACAGCCCCAACCCCTGTGCCAAGAAACCACCTTTATAGTCAATTATACCATCGCAAATAGTTTAGGAACATCCATAAATGGTTGGTCTCTAGAAGTACTTAATGATGGATTAAAGGCAAGCTTTACTTGGTGCTCAATGCTCTGCATAATTTAACCTGGCAGCACAAGTTAATATAGTGATCTTGAATGTGTTAACATGGGGCATAGGACATTCTCATATTTATTGCAACATATTCACAATAGCCAAATATGGAATCAACCTAAGTGCCTATTAACAGATGAATGGAGAAAGAAAATGTGGTAGATATGGACAATGGGATATTGGTCAGACATAAAAATGAAATCCTGTCATATGCTGCAACATGGATGGAACTGGAAGCCATTATGTTAATTGAAATAAGCCAAGCACAGAAATACTAATATTGCATGTTCTAACGCACGTGTGAGAGCTAAAAAAATGGATCTCAAGATAGAGTGTAAAGTGGTGGTTACCGAAGACCAAGAAAAGGGAGTGATAGGAAAAATAAGCATATAGTGTATTAATTACCACCAAACTATACATTTAAAAGCAGTAAAGATGGTAAATTATATATGTATATTTTACCTCAATAGAAAAAGCACCTAAGACATTTAAGAAAGTAACATAGGACAGGTGATAGTGTAATGCTTCTTATTATAGTTTAAAATATTTACTATATATATTTTTAAGTTTTATTTTAGGTTCATGGGTACATATGCAGGTTTGTTATACAGGTAAATTGCATGTTACAGGGAATTGGTGTACAGACTATTTCACCACCCAGGTAATAGTCGTAGTATCCAATAGGTAGTTTTTCAATCCTCACCTTCCTCCTTCCCTCCACCCTCAAGTATGCCTCAGTGACTGTTTTCCCTTCTTTGTGCCCATATATATTAATATTTAATGTTTAGCTCCCACTTATAAGTGAGAACATGCGATGTTTGGTTTTCTGTTCCTATGTTAGTTCACTTAGGCTAACGGATGCCACCTCCATCCATGTTGCTGCAAAGGACATGATCTCATTGTTTTTTATGGTTGTGTAGTATTCCATGGTGTGTATGTATCACATTTTCTTTATCCAATCTACTGTTAATGGGCACTTAGATTGACTCCACGCCTTTGCTATTGAGAATAATACTAAGATGAACATATGTGTGTATGTATCTTTATGGTACAATGATTTATATTCCTTTTGGCATATACTCAACAAGGGAATTGCTGAGTCAAATGGTAATTTTGCTTTGAGTTCTTTGAGAAATCACCGATCTGCTTTCCACAATGGCTGAACTCATTTACATTTCCACCAGCAGTGTATGAGTTTTCCTTTTTCTCTGCAACCTTACCAGCATCTCATATTTTTTTACTTTCTAATAATAGCCATTCTGACTGGTGTGAGATGGTATCACATTGTGGTTTTATATGCATTTTTAATGATTAGTGATGTTGAGCATTTTTTATATGCTTGTTGGATGCGTGTATGTCTTCTTTTGAAAGGTGTTCATGTTCTTTGCCTACTTTTAATGGGTTTGTTCATTTTTTGCTTGTTGATTTCTTTAAGTTCTTTATATATTCTGGATATTAAACCTTTGTCAGATGTGCAGTTTGCAAAATTTTTCTCCCATTCTGTAGGTTGTCTGTTTGTTCTGTTGATGAACAACATTCCAGTAATGTTTCGCTGTGCAGAAGCTCTTTAGTTTAATTAGGTCCCATTTGTCAATTTTTGTTTTTGTTACAATTGCTTTTGCTGTCTTCATCACGAAATCTTTGCCAGATCCTCTGTCCAGTATGATATTTCCGAGGTTACATTCCAAAGTTTTTTTTTTTTTACATTTAAGTCTTTAATCCATCTTGAGTTGGATGGCCCCACACATGATTTTCTAAAGCATGATTCTAGAAAAGATGTGATTATAAGGGCATCCTGATATCCTGTTTAAATGTGGATGAGAAATAGGAACTATGGTGTAAGAAAGGAGTCTAATTTCAATCTTCTGGATATGGCTAGCCAGTCATCTCAGAATCATTTATTGTATAGAGAGTCCTTTCCCCATTGCTTGTTTTTGTCAACTTTGTCAAGCGTCAGATGGTTGTAGGTGTACAGCAAAAAAGAATAATAGTTTTAAATAAAATTAGAATCCAATATTTGTGGCACCGTTAAAGAAAAAGCCTTAGGGATACTTGAGAGTATTATTTGAGCACCACTGGTCAGCACATCTCACTTTATTTAGTCCATCTTCAGAAACAATGTCATCTGGTTGGTTAACCACTCCATTATTAAATCAGGACATGCATTGAAATATAATATTGTACCATTGATTCAGAGTTGTGAATTACAATAGCTTTTACAAAGTAGTTTACGTAGCCAATTTAGCATTGTCTACAAAATAACTAGTTAATGTCTCATGTGTATGGGTACTTAGAGTTGTGAGTACTTTTTAAAAAATCCACCTTTTAGGAAGCATGACTGAATTTACTGTTGCTAGCCATTATGATCAATCTATTCAACAATCAATAGCTATAAGGAATATAAATGATATCACTTAGGGAAACTGTATGTCACACCAAGACTTTACCATAACTCATTGTTTTTTAAACTATGATCACCTGGGCCAATTTACTTTTATTCCTCCCAAATCCAATATAATATATATATATATATTTTTATACTTTAGGTTTTAGGGTACATGTGCACAATGTGCAGGTTTGTTACATATGTATCCATGTGCCACGTTGATTTCCTGCACCCATTAATTCGTCATTTAGCATTAGGTATATCTCCTAATGCTGTCCCTCCCCCCTCCCCCAACCTCACAACAGTCCCTGGAGTGTGATGTTCCCCTTCCTGTGTCCATGAGTTCTCATTGTTCCTACAGAATGGGAGAAAATTTTTGCAACCTACTCATCTGACAAAGGGCTAATATCCAGAATCTACAATGAACTCAAATATATTTACAAGAAAAAAACAAACAACCCCATCAAAAAGTGGGCAAAGGACATGAACAGACACTTCTCAAAAGAAGACATTTATGCAGCCAAAAAACACATGAAGAAATGCTCATCATCACTGGCCATCAGAGAAATGCAAATCAAAACCACAGTGAGATACCATCTCACACCAGTTAGAATGGCCATCATTAAAAAATCAGGAAACAACAGGTGCTGGAGAGGATGTGGAGAAATAGGAACACTTTTACACTGTTGGTGGGACTGTAAACTAGTTCAACCATTGTGGAAGTCAGTGTGGCGATTCCTCAGGGATCTAGAACTAGAAATACCATTTGACCCAGCCATCCCATTACTGGGTATATACCCAAAGGACTATAAATCATGCTGCTATAAAGACACATGCACACGTATGTTTACTGCGGCACTATTCACAATAGCAAAGACTTGGAACCAACCCAAATGTCCAACAACGATAGACTGGATTAAGAAAATGTGGCACATATACACCATGGAATACTATGCAGCCATAAAAAAGGATGAGTTCATATCCTTTGTAGGGACATGGATGAAACTGGAAAACATCATTCTCAGTAAACTATCGCAAGGACAAAAAACCAAACACCGCGTGTTCTCACTCATAGGTGGGAATTGAACAATGAGAACTCAAATCCAATATAATATTAAAGAGAATTGAGTAATTATCACAACTTAGCAAGAGAAGAAATCAATAACTCTAAGAACTTACTCTCAAAAAGTCATCTGATTTCCTTTGGAAGGTACTGAAACAACTTCCATCTTGGGATATATATGTTCCAAATTTCAGACTCACAGGAGGATTTCACTGGTCTAACTTGAATTAGGTACCAACTCTCCCACAACTATTGAGTAAGGGTTGGAGGACAGCGCTAATACACAAATACAAATATGGTCACCAAAGACCCACAGGACTCTCTGAGAAGGGAGGAATTCTTGAGACTCAGACAGGGACTCCCACACAAGCACATACTCATGAATCTGTGTTAGGCTATAGAAATCTGTGCAACAGAGTGTTGAACTCTGCTGATTGAAGAGTTTGGCATTTCTAGATTTTGTAATGCTTATGGTTAAGTGAACTGAGTGTATGAGCTCTTTGTGAGAAAAAATTGCTCAGCAAGAATTCCCCAGATCATCAACAAAAAGAGAGATGTCCCTGGGCAGAGTTCTGTTCAGCTCTCCAGTCTTCTGGGTGAGAAGCAACAATGAGTATCTCTGAGAATGATTGCTCTTGTATTTCCATTTGTTCTCCTTGCCTAATATGACTGCTTCACAGTTGTTAGTCACTTCTACCATTAATTAACACATCCACATGGAAAATGTACTCACACTGTGGCTGAAGCTGGCTGATTATAAATTGAAAAGATTGAATTGTTAATTCTGTCTTTAGTTTTTTAAACTCAAGATTTTCATTCTGGTGTGTGAAAATATTTTTATTGGTGGATAGCAAATGAAAGTATAGGACGGTAAAACCAGCTAAAGGCAAAAGCATTAACTGACTGCTCTTCTGCAGAGAGATTTCCCAGAGGTAGATTTGTGACAGCATAACATTCATCTGTCTTCTTTCAAAGACATTTAGAATAGATTACATTATAATCCCAATTTATTGACATTTTGAAGGTTAGGTCAGAACACTCAAAATGGGCTATTAGTTAGAAACTGTGGTCTCATGATACTTTGGAATGAACAGAAATCATGTCACTGTAGTATTCATTTATTAAGGTTTATGATGCATGGTCATTGGCCTTAGGAGTCATTGTAACAGCAAATCATGTATATTTAATGTCTGAAGGTGGCATGCTTCTAATTGCTGACAAAATATAATCCAAGGCCGGGCGCAGTGGTCATGCCTGTAATCCCAGCACTTTGGGAGGCCGAGGGGGGCGGATCACGAAGTCAGGAGATCGAGACCACGGTGAAACCCCGTCTGTACTAAAATTACAAAAAAAAGAATTAGCCGGGTGTGGTGGTGGGCGCCTGTAGTCCCAGCTACTCGGACAGGCTGAGGCAGGAGAATGGCGTGAACCCAGGAGGCGAAGCTTGCAGTGAGCCGAGATCGCGCCACTGCACTCCAGCCTGGGCGACAGAGCGAGACTCCGTCTCAAAAAAAAAAAAACAAATAAATAAATAATTCAAAAGCCCTGGCCCATAAGTATCCTGAAACCTAGGTTTATACACACACACACAAATACACACGTGTGCACACATATACACATGGTGAGGGTACATTTGCAAATAGCAATGTGAGCTTAAATTAACAAATTATGTATGCTCAGTTGAGGTTTTCCTATAATCATCAATTTTATCAGGAAGAACTCCCAAGTTTTAAACCCCATCTCTGTATAACATAATTGTGCAGTTTAGTAGAATCTGTATGAAAGAAAAATGTGAAAGAAAATCCCCTAAAAATGCTGAACCCTATTCATACCCCTAATATTGGTGAAATTGAGAGTGAGTAGCAGTTATAAGATTGATATCAGTATCACTCAATAGAGTGTTTGAAGAATGGCTTCTTTAGCCACTTGGATACATCTTTAATTCATGTTAGTTACATTACACAAAGAAACTGATGAGAGAAGATGGATGGGTTAGTCTAAGTTATGACTAAAGAGTACATAGATTTTTTTGCAGCTAATACTTATTAACTGCTCAGTGCAATAGGGTGAAAAGAATTTGCATTATCTTCATAGTTGTGACAGGATTTTGGCTAGTCTGTTTAGAAAAATACATTGGTATTTGAAGGTGAAATCCTGGGAGCGTGAGACGTAAATGATAAGGAAACCAAAGAAGATAAACCATTTTGTGAGAATTAAGAGGAATTTAGGTGTGAGGAAGCAAAATATTGTAGTAGTAAGAAACGGTCATATTGATATTTAATTTAAAAATTTTTGCTGTGCAATCACAATACGTTTTCTATATTTACTCAAACAAAGCCTGATACACACCAAGCATGCCTGTATGCATGCGCGCACACACACACACACACACACACACACACATACACAAGCCTTGGGTAAATGTTTTATTTTTATACTTGGAATACTGGGAAGGGGCTGAATTCCTTATCCTGACAGCATTATTGGAACAGTATTCTATAAACTGAAGCAATTCAAAGCCAGAGATTACATAAGCCCCTTGGGAAGCCTCAGCGATCTCGGGGAGGGCATTGGACTCCCACAAATAATGGATTGTGGGTTCAGGCTACTCTTACCTAGATCTAAAGAGGCAGAGTTACTTTAGCTAGTATTACGTTAGAATCCTAGGTGACAGGCACTGTACTAAGCACCTTACATACAGTATTAGTTTCCTCTTGCTGCTGTAACAAGTTACCACAAACTTAGTGGCTTAAAACAACGCAAATTTATTCGCTTACAGTTCTGGAGATCAGACGTCCTAAAATCAAGGTGTTAGCAGCGCTGTGTTCCTCCTGGAGGTTCTAGGGGAGAACTTATTTCTCTGCTTTTTTCAGCTTCTAGGGGGCATTTGCATTCCTTGGCTTATGGACCCTTCCTCCATCTTCAAAGCACATCTCACTCTCCTGCTTTCCTTTCATAAGAACCCTTGTGATTACATTGGGCCCACTAAGATATTCCAAGATAATCGACTATCTTTTTTTTTTTTCAAGACAGAGTCTCGCTCCGTTATCCAGCCTGGAGTGCAGTGGCACGATCTCAGCTCACTGCATCCTCCATCTCCCAGCTTCAAGAGATTCTCCTGCCTCAGCCTCCCCAGTAGCTGGGATTACAGGCATGCAACACCACGCTCGGTAATTTTTTTTTTTGTATTTTTAGTTGAGATGGGTTTTCACCATGTTGGCCAGGCTGGTCTCGAGCTCCTGACCTCAAATGATCCACCCGCCTTGGCCTCCCAGAGTGCTGGGATTACAGGCGTGAGCCACCACGTCCAGCGGACTTTATCTTTTTTTCTTTTCTTTTCTTTTCTTTTTTTTTTTTTTTTGAGACAGAGTTGCTGTCTGTTACCCAGGTTGGAGTGCAGTGGTGCGATCTCGGCTCACTGCAACCTCTGACTCCTGGGTTCAAGCTATTCTCCTGCCTCAGCCTCCCAAGTAGCTAGGACTACAGGCACCCGCCACCACACTCAGCTAATTTTTGTATTCTTAGTAGAGATGGGGTTTCACCATGTTGGCCAGACTGGTCTTGACCTCCTGGTCTCAAGTGATCCACCCACCTCACCTCCCAAAGTGCTGGGATTACAGGCGTGAGCCACTGTGCTAGGCCACAGACCTTATCTTAGTTACATCTGCAAAGCCCCTTTTGCCATGAGAAGTAGCATATTTACAGGTCCAGAGAATTTAGGACATGGACATCTTTGGAGGAGAAAGCATTATTTTGCCACATGTGTATTATTTATTATTTATAATAGTCTTATTATGTTGAAGCCTTTTCCACTCCAATATCAAAGATAAGAAAATTAACATCTCACTGGATTAATAAATTCTTCCAAGTCTACATAGTCTATGGTAATGCTGAGATTCAGACCCAGATATACTAGATTCAAGGGTTAAGGTCTCTCCAGTTATTGTAGTTAGGCCAGATGAATCTAAGCAGAGAAGATTTGCTTCAGTAAAATTTCTTCCATGAGCAGTTAAACAAAGTACAAATATTAAAAGTTGACCTTACCATATTTTTAGTATTTATTTAGTTATCAATAATTTATGACATTCATTACCAAATCCACAGTGAGTATAAAATGATATATGACTAACTAGGAATCAGGCAATACTGTAAGCATTGGCTACAGCAATTAAAAACATCCAGCTACATATTCATGCTGTCATATATATGTATATATTTTAATACTGTAAGGTCTCAAGAGAGAAGATGGAGCCACTGTCTACTTGTTTTATAAAATAGGTAAGGTGTGCTTATTTCTCATTTGGAAGGATTACCTTTGCCATTTTTTTAGAAATCCAGATCTCTTACATCAGATAAATATTTACATTATTAAGAAAACCTAAATATCACTCAGGATTGCAATGCAAGACAGTTTAGTTCTGCACTTATTTGGTTGGTGGTAACTTGGACAAAATGTGCCTCAGCCTAGGTTTATGATAATTCATGAACGCAGGTATGATGCAGGTGGAATGTGGTATGCAACAGGAAAGAAAAGAGAGTTATTATATGCATGTACAAGTTCAATGCTTGATACACAGTAGGCACTCGATTAACAGTAGCTGCTATCATTTTCAGTCAATATGCTTCCAAAGAAATAAAAAATGCATATAACATTACTATCACAAATACATTGTAAGATTAACATATGGCCATATTAAAACATCTGGAAAATACAGAAAATTATAGATAAGAGAAAAAATGACCCATAATGACATTATCACAGTTTTATTATTAATTTCTTTTCTTCTTAAAATTGAGATCATATTGTATTAGCAATTTCATTTGCTACTTTGATCAACCTATAGGTAAGAACTTTCTTAAGTCTTAGGTGTGCTCCATGGACATAATTTTAATGGATGCTATACCCCATGACTTACTTAACAATTCAGCTATTGGGAGATATCATTAAATGTTCTTTAGGATGCTTTAAAGAAATCACACTGAGTAAATAGCATTCTCACTGCTATTCTTATTTTTTGATTCCATATTTCTGCTTTCTTTCCCTCCTCTCTTTTGTAGACTTAGTGCTGAATGCTAATGACACTCTTCTCAGTGCAATCCCAGGCAGTCATTTTCAGATAATTAGCTACACAGCAAAGGTTGCATAAATGGGCCCATTATTATTCACTTCGGTTGGGGCAGCGTGATTCATGAACCACTTTATAAACATGAAAAGCAGTCCATAAATCAGAGTAGGGGATTGAGGGTGGGCAAAAAAAAAAAACTTTAAAGGATTAATAGGGAATAGAACAATAGTAATTAACAGGCTTTTGTCAAAGTTCCAGTATCACTGTTAGTCATATTTTACCATGAATGTCTGGCTGAGTTCAAGACATACTATTTTTCCTAAATTGTATCATTATACACATATGTCTATGAAGTGTAAGAGTATGCATTTAATTTCTACCATATTTAATACTTCCTATTAACCAATAAGCTGAAATATGTATTAGGGTACAGAAATAAAATGAGGCTGCCCTCTCAAATTAAAGCATCTTTATTCTTATCGTCTTGATTATTAGGAATTTCTGTAGTGGACAAATTGCAAGGACTTAAAACAATAGCAATAGTTTCTTGGTCTTTTGGCTAAGAACAAGTGTGGTATCTTTTCTTATCAATTTAAAACAATAGCAAGCCCTAAGCATTCAGAAACGACCTAGATATTGAACTAAACATAGAAGCCCAATAAAATGTTTACCTGGAATGGAATGCCCTGACTTGGAATCAGTATGTATAGGATAACTAAACAAGACTCAGACAGAAGGAAGAGCTAGAGCAAATACATGAATCTCCTTCACAGTTACTACCTTTTTGGTTTATTTGCAAACCTATTCTACTGCTTTGCCACATGGTTCTCTTTCCTAGAACAAAGAGCAGATACATTTACTGAAAGGTAATCAGTCATCTTGAAGTGGTATTCCTCAAGGAGGAAGGTAAGATTCAAGAGTGATGGAGCATTAAGATACTGTGTTGTTTGAGAACAATGGCTTTAAGTTGAGAAAAAACAAACAAAACCAAAACCAAATAGGACAGAAGTATAAATTGTGCAAAATTCCCACCTCCCTAAGGGGATAAAAGCAGGCCCAGGACATTTATTTTCTATTTAAATAAGCAATAAAGAAAACGCGTATCCTGAAATTAGTGGAGAAACGCTACTTCTAGAACAACGATTAGCATTGTAGTATGTCTTTTCATTTTTCCCCTATGTATGTGGACTTTTTGCATATTTGTAATCATACTTAGGATTCTGTTTCCTTCCCATTGAATCTTAATATCAGATACCTTTTCCTCATCGGCATCAGGATTGTAATTTTTTCAATTGGAAACAGTATACTTTAAATTGAACATTTAGGTGGCTTTCAATTTTATCAGTTTAAAATGAAGCTAAAACATTTTCATGAATATATTATTTTTCCACATTTTGGATTATTTCTCTAGCTAGAATCTAATAAATAGGATTATTATATCCAAAGGTACAAAAATGTGTATGTCAAAAGTGCTTTCTTCAAGGATTGTGCTAAATTATAATGCAAAATATTATTAATTTTCTTCACTGGTTCTCAATTGGATATTGTAATATTTTTGTTCATTAAATAGATGAAAAATGGTACTTTTGTGATTTACATTTTTTAATTACTAACAGAATGAAGTGTTTCTAATGTAATTGTTTACAAGCTGAATTTGAAACTATTCTTTCTCTAGATACCAAAATTATTAGTGATATATCAATATATCAACATGACTAAAAGAATATCAATAATAATATTTTATTAAATATCAGGCAGGAATGAAGAGTATCCCAATATGGATTAACTTTACTGTTGTCTTATTCAGTTACTTAGATGAATAAATTTGTGTTGTCGAATTTAATATCTTTGTTGACATATATTTTTATGGTTTATTGTTAAACTTTTTTGGAAGAAGGTATAAAGTATAGAAATACAAATTAAAATAAGGCCTGTGTTGCTTTTCAGAGTTCACAATGAACACCATCAGAATAAAGCTAATTGAGAGGTGATCGTGTATTCTAAAAGACAAAAATAGGAAGGGGATTTTGTATATTTTCAAGTTAATAATTAAGCACTCCAGATATCATACTAACAATAAAACATGATTTCTGTCTCTGAGCTTTTGTGAGCATAAAGCCCTAAAAATGGCCATATTTAAAAGCTACAAAACAAAATTAGTTTTATTTTCTATTCATTTTTATAGTTCCAGTGTTAAATAGGCAAATTCTGGTGGGGCCAATATATCAACAAAACATTAGTTTTTTAAAAATAAGAAATACTATTTATTTCTATAACAAAGAAATTATAAATTAATATAATGAGATGTCATTTTCTAGCTGTCTGAGATTGGCCAAGATTGTCTGGTGACATTGGATTTTTGTGTCCCTTTGGGAAAATTAGGGGTCATACTCTTGGTGAGAAAAAAAAATGGATACATCCACCATGGTAAACATTTTGACAACATATTGATTCAGTGATCACTTCTTGACTTAGCCACTATACTTCTAGTTCCCTACTCGCTACACACAAGGAAACATAAGTAGAGGTGTTCCTCAAGCACTCCTTGTTAAAACAAAATGAGTAAACACCAAAATGGTCCAGCAAAGGTAAATGGATACACACCTCTAGTGTATATACAGTGGATTACTTTACAGCAGTTAAAATGAATAAGATAGGTCTACATGTATGAACATGGGTATGTCTTACATAGTGTTGTGTGGAAAACAAACAAAAAAAAAGAGATGTTTACAAAAACTACAGTTATTTAAAATTTTATAAGAATGAAACATTAGCATATATGCCTTATGGAATCACATATGTGTAGCAAATTTTTTAAAATGTACACATTGAAAGGATACACAGTAATTTTAGAATAATGGTTATCTTTGGGGAGGGAGAGGTAGGGGAAGGAAAAAAGATAGGATGGGATGAAGGTGGTATTGGATTAATCTAAAATTCCTCCTCCCATCCTTGGTTCCTTTCTTCCTTTTTGTCTCCCTCCTTTCCTTCCTCTTTTCCTCCCTCCCTTCTCCTCTCCCCTCCTCCTATCTCTACCCTGCACCTCCCATCTCCACTTCACACCTTCTATCTCTACCCCGCACCTTCTTCTCACTGTTTCCCTCCCTCCCACCTTAAATCTTACCCTTCCCCCTACCCCACCCCTCCCCTTCCCATCCCTCTTTTCTCTTTTCTCCGATTCCCTTCTTTTTTTTTTTTTCTTGTCAAATGTGTTATTTATTTTATTTTATTTTACTTTAAGTTCTGGGATACATGTGCAGAATGTGCAGGTTTGTTACATTCCATCTTTTGTCTATCTTTCCATCATTCTTTCTTTAAAGGAAGCTGAAGCAAATAGGGCAACATGTTGTTGTGTTTTTAACCTATCTGTTACTTTCCAATTTGATATCCTTAGACAAACAGATAAATCCTCAAATGAAGATCTTTTTGTAGTACATGAGCATGACGATTTAATTTTCACACACATGTGTAAGACATGCCTCTCTCAAACTTTGTTATGAGGTCAGCACATTACCTTTCTGATATTTAAAAAAAGAAAAATATCCCAAAATAACTCCACTTACACTCTTATTTTAAATGTTGGTTTGAACTGGGCATAGCCACCTTCCTGTCCCCAGTTCGAGTTACAAAAGGAAAAGTAAAGGAACACAAAGATTATCTCTCCATCACATTTACTCTATACCTAATTGGTATTTAATACTGGGTGATGATTACGATCTTTCAAAATGAGTTCCTTCAATGCAGAAATTCATCAACTTACATGGATCTTGGTGTTTTAAACTGACACATATTTCTCCACGTTTCTCATTATTGCAATTACGCGTTTATTTATTTGATTACTTGCTTCTTGTGTGACTTCCACCTGAATAGATGGTAAGTACCCCATAGGAAATGATCTCTTAATGAACCATTTACTAGGGCCCAGCTCAGTGTCTGACATAGAATTGATGTGTAAGGTAATGAAATTAATATGCAAATTAAGGAAACACTGAAATCGTTGCTTTTCTAAAGAAGAAAGAAGACAACCAGTGTGATGTCTTCATTAAACAATTATGCCACTGTTGCTTGAAAAATATATTCATGGTAAAGATCCATTTTCTTCATCCTGACTAAATTCTCATTAAAAATCATTTTGAGTCCATTGGTTAAATAAACAACTACAGATCATTGTCAGTTGGACAATTTCCAGGGCCATGAAACTACTAAAAGTATGCTTAAATTAGGCTAGATATTTTAGGACCTCTCAATTGTTAAATTTTAGACACCCTGTGGCTTGAGAGAGAGGCGGCCAAAACACTGGTATACACATCGAATAGTCTAAGCATAAACATGGGTTAAGGTCCTACCTCTTCTCTTGCTATTAAGAATACAAATAGATTAGGGCCTCGAAGTACAAAATGTTGGTTTCTTTTCAAGAAACAAAATGATTGTCCTTGCCAAAAGAATAAATGAATGAGGCCCTCAGTGATTAATCTATGTCCGAGTTTCCTCCCATGTTGAGTGGACCAGTGGCTGGACTTTTCTATGAGAAAAGGAAGTATTCACATGGTACAAGAGGATTTCTGTTTTTAACCATTAAAACATCATTTTTTTTTTTTTTTTTTTGAGACGGAGTCTCGCTCTGTCGCCCAGGCTGGAGTGCAGTGGTGCGATCTCGGCTCACTGCAAGCTCCGCCTCCCAGGTTCACGCCATTCTCCTGCCTCAGCCTCTCCGAGTAGCTGGGACTACAGGCACCCACCACCATGCCCGGCTAATTTTTTTGTATTTTTGGTAGAGACGGGGTTTCACCGTGGTCTCGATATCCTGACCTCGTGATCTGCCCGCCTCGGCCTCCCAAAGTGCTGGGATTACAAGCGTGAGCCACGGCGCCCGGCCTAAAACATCATTTTGATTAGTGTCATTAGAATGCTAACTTCATGAACAATTAAAAATTAATATTTTCTGGCAGATTTTAGTAGCTCCATATAAAATCCAGGGGAAGATAAATGAAGTCATATGGTTCTGATTCACTGCTAGTGTTACAACCCATTGTGAATTTGATCACAATCCAATTTGTACTTCAAATGTCATCTAAATTTGCACTTCAAATATCATCTAAATTTGCTTAATTTCCATTTGTAACATTGTAAACTGCAAAAATTATGTCAAAAGCAATTTCTTTAGAAAACAATCAACAGAGATAAGAGATAGCCTATGAAATGAAAGAATTTGCAAACCAAACATCTGACAATGAGTTAATATCCAAAATATCTAAGGAACTCATACAAATCAATAGTAAGAAAACAAGTAACCCAATTAAAAGATGGGCAAAGGATTTGAATGGATACTTCTCAAAAGGAGACATACAAATAACCAACATGTATATGAAAAAATTCTTCAATATCACTAATCATTAGAGGTGCAAATTGAAATCAAAATATTACCTCACATCTGTTAGAATGGTTGTTATCGAAAAGATGAAAGATAAATGTTGCTGAGTTGTGGGGAAAAGAGAAGCCTAGCACACTGTTGGTGAGAATGTGAATTAGTACAGCCATTAAGGAACCAGGATGGAAGTTCCTCAAAACATTAAAAATAGAACTACCATATGATCCTGCAATCCCTCTACTGGGTGTACAGTCAAAGGAAACAAAATCAGTCTGTTGAAGAGATATCTGTGTTCCCATGTTCATTGCAAGGATATGGAATCAAGTAAGTGTCCATTAACAGTTGAATGGATAAAGAAAGCATGGTGTACAGATACACAGTGAAATACTATTCAGTCTTAAAGAAGGAAGTCTTGTCATTTACAGTAGCATGAATAAACCTAGAGGGCATTATGTTAAGTGAAATAAGCCCGGCACAGAATGACCAATGCCACATGAATTCACTCATATGTGGAATCTAACAAGTTAAAGTCACAGAAGTAGAGAATAGAATGCTGGTTACCAGGGACTGGGTGGAGAAGGGGGATTAGAGAGATAATCAGTCACTCTAGTTAATAATAATGTATTCTTGAAAACTGCTAAAGGAGTAGATTTTTAAAAAATGATATGTGGGGTAATGCATATGTGAATTAGAACAATTTAGCCATTCTACAATGTACAGATATTTCAAAATAGCATGTTGTACATAATAAATATAAACAATTTTTGTCAATTAAAAATAAATGATAAAAAGGTAACTTTAAATAAATCTGATCATATATTTGTACCTTCAAGACAGAGTAAAAAAATGAAGAAAATAAAGCAATGTTTAGAGAAGCGTTAAAACTGAAACATGCATGGACATATAGAAAGATATTTCAAAAATAGTTTGTCACAAGAAGTAACTTGACATTATTTCCTATATAAGTTTTACATATTTTTTATTAGCATTATTAGAATGAGATATATATATATAGAGAGAGAGAGAGAAAGAGAGAGCACACCTTCAGCATTCACCTTAAACACTTAAAGTGTAATTTAAACTATCAACATTGTTCTTTATTAAAGGTTAATAATGCAAATATATTCATGTTTATTTGCATTTGTGTAGAAATACATCATTTATACTGCAAGAAGGCTGTGATTTCTAAAAATCAATTTCAAATAAATTACAAAATGCACAGAGGTTCTGTGCTTTTTTTAGAGTAGTCAAACTTTTTTTTTTTTTTTTTGAGACGGAGTCTTGCTCTGTCACCCAGGCTGGAGTGCAGTGGCGCAGTCTCGGCTCACTGCAAGCTCCGCCTCCCGGGTTCACGCCATTCTCCTGCCTCAGCCTCTCCGAGTAGCTGGGACTACAGGCGCCCGCCACCACGCCCGGCTAATTTTTTGTATTTTTAGTAGAGACGGGCTTTCACCGTGGTCTCGATCTCCTGACCTCGTGATCCGCCCGTCTCTGCCTCCCAAACTGCTGGGATTACAAGCGTGAGCCACCGTGCCCAGCCCAAACTTTTTAAAATAGTTTTAGTAACTAGAAATTCAGAGTAAATGAATGTGCATTTCTTCTCATCTTCCCTTTCCTACCACCACCTCTCAAACTAAAAACAACAAAACAAACCCCTAAATACACTGCATTCATAAAGAACATGTGAGCACATAGCACATACATTGTTAAAGTTAAAAAATGTACTTCTTAACAAGGGAGATGATACATAGAACTTTGCCTAGGTTACATTAAATATAGTTAATTTCTGTGACCATTACACTTCAGAATAATAAAAGTCATGATAAACATTTTCAGGTTTATGGTAACCTGAAATTGGAAACTGAATGTTGCAATTAACTCCAGTAATTAATTAATCTGAATGAAAGTCTCTTTTGGTACCTTGCCTATTTAAATGAATAAACAAATTGTGAAGTCCTGTTACACAAGAACTGCGTAAATTAGAGCTACATTTTAGTAGAGATCATTATTCTACTGAGTAAATTCAAAATCTTGTACCCTGAAAATC
Organism: Nomascus leucogenys; assembly: GCF_006542625.1. NCBI lineage: Eukaryota > Metazoa > Chordata > Mammalia > Primates > Hylobatidae > Nomascus > Nomascus leucogenys. The sequence goes on from NC_044400.1 coordinate 39,347,668, forward strand.
TTATTTTTAAACCTAATGGTTAATTAAGAAAATATTGTACAAGAAACACATAAAGCCTAATTTTGAATATTCCTTATGCATCATAATTTGGGTTTTTAAAACATGAGTCACAGCAAAGGATTCTTGAATTTTGTATATTTTAAAATATTTAAATGCAGTTTATTAAGTTAATATTTGTGAATCTTATATTAATTATTAGTAGTCTTACAGTAAATGATATATTCAGAAATATGCAGAACTTATAATATCACTTATGAAAATAGAAGGTTTTTCTAATAAAACTAAGTAAAAATAACATTCCTCTTTTGAGTCATTTCCTAAAATTTCACATTCAAATTTTCTAGAAATAAGTTGCTCCATTTTATAGATAAATGCTACATTTAATACGACAGCTAGAAATAGGAAAATGGAAGGAACAGTACTAAGCACTTTACATATATTATCTCTTTAAATCCTCACAGTATCTCCCCTGTACATTGGGAATTGTTGGATCAAAAGAGAAATCTTAGTATATCAGAGGAGGGAAACATATGACCATGAATTTTGTGCTATGTTTAATCTTGATCTTTGGCAAAGTACAGATCTGAATTTATAAGCACTCTACACTTCTTTATATTTGTAATTCAGAAAGGGCTTTACCTTTCATTCTGTAGGAAAAAAAATTGTGAAAGATTTTGAAATGAACAAAAAGATGACCAGATGTCTAGTAGTCAAAATTATCTCACCTTCACTGTCTATGAATTATTTTGGAACTCTCTACATTATTTAAAAATGATAGAAAAGTAACAAATTTCTACCTGTAGAATTGCAGTTGCAATTGATTATTGCCCTGTGGATATTGGCCAATTTTGCCAATTTGCATATATTTGTAAATGCTTTTCAGTATGCTATGTTTTTTCAGTATATTATGTCTTTTCAGCATGTCTAGTCCTTGGATTCTCCTTTGAATGAGCTGTAGCATCTTACTAAGTCTCTCATTAATTAACGGGTTAATTGAAGTCTTTTTTTTTTTTTTTGAGACAGAGTCTAGCTCAGTTGTCCAGGCTGGAGTGCAATGGTGTGATCATGACTCACTGCAGCCTCAACTTCCTGGGCTCAAGAGATCCCCTGACCTTAGCCTCCCAAGTAGCTGGGACTACAGGCACGCACCACCATGCCTGGCTAAATTTTTTATTGTAGAGATGGGGATCTCACTATGTTGCCCAGGCTGGTCTTGAACTCCTGGGTTCAAGCAATCTTCCTGCCTTGAACTACCAAAGTGTTGGAATTACAGGTGTGAGCCACCATGTCCAGTCTCATTAAAATCTCAATCCATTTTGTTTTATACTTTTACATAAATTTATCTTTTTAAACTGATTGCCCATGAACTGTTTCGTAGGTAATCTACTATAATATCCAATGGATTTATTTAACAGAGCCAGATAAAATATGTTGCCAGAGTAGTGTATCTTATTAGGATACTTAAGGTTGGTGTGTCTTTTCAGTTCCCAGAAATGAAACCTAAGAGGCAACAGAACCTAATTTTGCTGACTGAATTTCTCTATTTTTCTTCCCTCTACTGATTTTTGTATCCTTTTTTTGTTTCTAGTTTGCTTATAGCCACTAACTTATTCTCCACTGGTGACAGCAATGACTGAGAATTTGGTTTCATGATCTGATCATCTAGTGATTTATACAAATGGCTAACAGGTTATAGAGATAAGAGTTCCATACTCTTTGGGTGACAGATAACAGAGAGACTGGTTTGTTAACATATACATATATACATATATACATATGTACGTATATGTATATCTTCTTTATCCATTTTGAGCTTAAATCAATTAAGAATCTTGTATTCAATGGAATGGAAAGCTGTTTGATATTTGGACCATGAGTTTTTGGGTTTCAATGTTTACTATTAACCTGTGGCAAAAGTGTCTTTGTTCCTGTATCAAAATATCTCATGTACCCCATAAATATATACACCTACTATGTACCCACGAATATTAAAAATAAAGAATTTAAGAAGGTCTTTACCTCTCATTGTATGAGAGCATTGACAAATTACATTATAAAGACTCAATATAAAGGGGCTGTGTCTTGATTGATTTAGATAAATAAGTGCTAATATAAATAAAATATGCTAACATTAATACTACATAATATTTAAGATTATGAAAAATATAAATTTGTGTTTAAATAAACTGGATCATTATTCTGACAAACTTTATGTCAATAGTAATTATGTTTTGTGATATGTCAGCTTGAAGATAATTTTTACAATGTCCCTCTTAAAGCCTAGGACTGATATTGAACTTAATTAATGAATAATCATTGGCTATTTAGATAATTTCTAAGTAAGGTAGAATACTTAAACATTGATTACCAAGCATGCTTTTATATTTATGTACATTTGCTTCCTTTTATGCTGTGGAGCAGTTGTAGCTTTGGGGCATGTTAATGAATGTGTTTATTTTAGTCACTTTGAAAAGATGTTAAAGGAATACATAAGGTCATATAAATTTGTGTTATATGTTTTCATAAGTTCTGCTAGTCAGCTGAAATACTTACGTATAATGGACAATTTTCAATATTACACTCCCTAGTTTTCTTTGTGAAATACAAGTTCATTACTTTGCTTACAAGTTGTAATTAAAAGGATTGAGACTATTTTAGGAGCAATAGAAACAAAGAAATATAACTGTATGTGTGTGTCTTTATTATTCAAGAAATAAAAAAGGTTTATCCTAAAGCCATGGTTCTTAAAATTTTGATCTTGGATTCATTTACACTCTTACTTGACTATAAAACTGGCACCCATGACCTTATCTTAATTAAATGTTCAAATCTTTGATAATTTTTTGATTTTTCCATTTCTAAATCAGTTTATATCTATATCTATATATATATCTTTTGCATTTAAAACTATTTTTTTATTTTCCAAGAGTGCTCCTGAAAATCCTCAAGTAATTTTGTAAGGATTTCACATGAGAAGTTGTTAAGTAAGAAAATGTGCTTAGGGCCAGGCGCAGTGGCTCATGCCTGTAATCCCAGCACTTCGGGAGGCCGAGGTGGGTGGATCATCAGCAGTCAGGAGTATGAGACCAGCCTGACCAACATGGAGAAACCCCATTTCTACAAAAGTACAAGATTAGCCAGGCGTTATGGCACATGCCTGTAATCCCAGCTACTTGGGAGGCTGAGGCAGGAGAATCACTTGAACCCGGGAGGTGGAGGTTTTGGTGAGATGAGATCGCACCATTGCACTCCAGCCTGGGCAACAAGAGCAAAACTCCATTTCAAAAAACAAACAAACCAAGAAAAACAACAACAACAAAACTATGTGCTTACTCTGCCCCCAAATTTGTATAGGTAAAATGTTATTGATGTAAATATTGCAGAGTATTCGTGCTATGATTTAAATGTTTGTCCCCTCCAAAACTCATGTCGAAATTTAATTACCATTGTAACAATATTAGAAGGTTGGACTATTAAGAGGTGATTTGGCCATGAGGGCTCCACCCTCATGAATTGATGAACAACATTATCATGAGAGTGGGCTCATTATAAAAGAAGGATTTCAGCCCCCTCCCTCCCTCTCTCACTTCCTCTGTCTCTTACCCTTTCTTGTCCTTTCACCTTTACCTGTGGGATGACACAGCAAGAAGGCCCTTGCCACTTGCCAGGCCCTCCTCAATCTTGGATTTCCCAGCCTCCAGTGCCATGAGTCAATAAATTTCTGTTCACAATAAATTACCCAGTCTGCGATAGTCTCTTACAGCAGCCCCAAAGCAAACTAAGAGAGTAGGCTTTATGGGAAGTCCCTGGAAATTTCTCAATGCCTTTGCTTTCCATAAATTGTTTTAAGCTCAGGGGATGTACTGTTTAAAACTCTTTTCAAAATAGCTTTTCTAGCTTTTCTGTTTATTAGAGCCCTCAAGCGGCTTGCCTAAAGATATTAAGTAACAACAGTAAAGTATTTTCAATTATAATTTGTTATTATTTTTGTAAGTAAATTTTTTAAAGTAAACTTTTTAAAAGTATACTTGTCCATGTATTATTTCATTTTCACACTGCTGATAAAGACATACCCGAGACTGGGCAATTTACAAAAGAAAGAGGTTTATTGGACTTACAGTTCCACATGCTGGGGATGCCTCACAATCATGGTGGAAGGTGAAAGGCAAGTCTCATATGGTGGCAGACAAGAGAAGATAGCTTGTGCAGGAAAACTCCCTCTTGTAATGACCATCAGATCTCATAAGGCTTACTCACTACCACAAGAACAGCATGGAAAAGACCTGCCCCCATGATTCAATTACCTCCCACTGGGTCCTACCCATAACACTTGGGAATTCAAGATGAGATTTGGGTGGGGACAAAACCAAACCATATCATTCCACCCCTGGCCTCTCCCAAATCTCATGTCCTCACATTTCAAAACCAATCATGCCTTCCCAACAGTCCCCCAAAGTCTTAACTCATTTCAGCATTAACTCAAAAGTCCACAGTCTAAAGTCTCATCTGAGACAAGGCAAGTCCCTTTCACCTATGAGCCTGTAAAATCAAAAGCAAATTAGTTACTTCCTAGATACAGTGGGGGTACAGGCTTTGGATAAATACACCCATTCCAAATGGGAGATACTGGCCAAAACAAAGGGGCTACAGGGTCCATGCAAGTCTGAAATCCAGCAAGGCACTCAAATCTCACAGCTCCAAAATGATCTCCTTTGACTCCATGTCTCACATCCAGGTCATGCTGATGAAAGAGGTGGTTTCCCATGGTCTTCAGTGTCTCTTCCTCTGTGGCTTTGCTGGGTATAGCCCCCCACCTAGTTGCTTTCATGGGCTGGCATTGAGTGTCTTCAGCTTTTCCAGGCCCATGGTGCAAGCTGTTGGTGAATCTACCATTCTGGGACCTGGAGGACAGTGGCCCTCTTCTCACAGCTTCACTAGGTGGTGCCCCATACGGACTCTGTGTGGGTGGGGGGGCTCCAACCCCACATTTCCCTTTTGCACTGCCCTAGCAGAGGTTCTCCATGAGGGCCCCACCCCTGCAGCAAACTTCTGCCTGGACATCCAGGCATTTCCACACATCTTCTGAAATCTAGGCAGAGGTTCCCATACCTCAATTCTTGACCTCTGTGCACCCGCTGGCTCAACACCACATGGAAGCTGCCAAGGCCTGGGGCTTCCATCCTCTGGAGCAATAGCCTGAGCTGTGCCTTGCTCCATTTTAGTCATGGCTGGAGTGGCTGGGACACAGGGCACAAAGTCCCTAGACTACACACAGTGGGGGACCCTGGGCCCATCCCAGGAAACCATTTTCTCCTAGGCCTCCTAGCCCTTGATGGGAGGGGCTGCCATGAAGACCTCCGAAATGCCCTGGAGACATTTTCCCCATTGTCTTGGGAATTAACACTGGGCTCCTCATTACTTATGTAAATTTCTGCAGCCAGCTTGAATTTCTCCTCAGAAAATGGGTTTTGCTTTCCTATCACGTGGTCAGGCTGCAAATTTTCTAAACTTTTATGCTCTGCTCCCCTTATGAAACTGAATGCCTTTACCAGAACCCAAGTCACCTTTAGAATGCTTTGCTGCTTAGAGATTTCTTCCACCAGATACCCTAAATCATCTCGCTCGAGTTCAAAGTTCCACAGATCTCTAGGGCAGGGGCAAAATACCTCCAGTATCTTTGCTAAAACATAACAAGAGTCACCTTTTATCCAGTTCCCAAAAAGTACCTCTTCTCCTTCTGAGACCACCTCGGTCTGCACCTTATTGTCCATGTTGCTATCAGGCTTTTGGTCAAAGCTATTCAACAAGTCTCTAGGAAATTCCAAACTTTCCTACATTTTTCTGTCTTCTGAGCCCTCCAAACTGTCCCAATTCCTGCCTGTTACCTGGTTGCAAAGTCAGTTCCACATTTTCGAGTGTCTCTTAGCAACGCCCCACTCTACTGGTACCAATTACTGTATTAGTCTGTTTTTATGCTGCTGATTAAGGCATACTAATGTTGGACTTAAATTTCCACTTGGTGGAGGAGGCCTCACAATCATGGTGGAAAGTGAAAGTCATGCCTCATGTGTTGGCAGACAAGAGAAGGGAGCTTGTGCAGGAAAACTCCCTCTTATAATAACCATCAGATCTCAGGAGACTTACTGTCATGAGAACAGCAATGGAAAGACCTGCCCCCGTGATTCAATTACCTCCCACTGGGTCCCTTCCACAACACTTGGGAATTCAAGATGAGATCTGGGTGGAGACATAGCCAAACTGTATCAGTCCACAACTGCATTTCATTAATTTGAATCTAACTAATCTAGACAGTAAGTTTCCATCCTATCCCCACATATGCTATAGAAATCTACTTCTAGGCAAAATTGTGAAGTAGCATTTGCTGTGAATTGTGAAGAGTCAGCATTTCTCACTGCTTTTGCGGATCCTGTACCTCATTTATTAGCTTTTCTTACTTTCGGCACAACTTAGAAGTGCCCTGAATCACATTCTCCAAAAGTTCCCAATATTCTTTGCCATGTTATTTCTACTTCTGGGTAATGAAATGCCATAACATAGTTTAATGTAATAGTTATAAAAGTCCAAGGCTAAAAATGGTTAAGACACTAATGAAGTTAGGTTTTCAGGTAGTTTATATCTTGTTATGATTTAATTTATCATCTCAGGCTATACATACGGGGAGGTAAGGCCAATAAAGCATCTTATATCATACATGGATTTCCATCACTCATCCAGTACGCCCCTATAATTTTGGCAGTTAAATCAGCTAATTGGAAGACCATGCTCCTTCCAATACTATTTTAGTGTGTGACCAGTTTGCCATGGTGGGCACAAATCAAATCAAATACCAAATAGAAAAAGAAATTCTGTGTGGTGGAGTTAGACTAATTTTCCCAGAATCCAGGCTGAAGGTTGAGGACAAATGGTGTAGGTTCACATCATTTGGTTTGTTGTATTCTATGAAAAATCTTCGGCCAGGCGCGGTGGCTCACGCTTGTAATCCCAGCACTTTGGGAGGCCGAGGCGGGCGGATCATGAGGTCAGGAGATTGAGCACGGTGAAACCCCGTCTCTACTAAAAATACAAAAAAAAAGAATTAGCCGGGCGTGGTGGTGGGCGCCTGTAGTCCCAGCTACTCGGAGAGGCTGAGGCAGGAGAATGGCGTGAACCCAGGAGGCGGAGCTTGCGGTGAGCTGAGATCGCGCCACTGCACTCCAGCCTGGGCGACAGAGCGAGACTCCGTCTCAAAAAAAAAAAAAAAAAAAAGAAAAGAAAAAAAGAAAAATCTTCCCCACCCCTAATAACAATTTTGATTTGTAATTACTACTATTTCAGGTTTGACTGCAACTATGATGTAATGAGACTGCCGTGTCAGTTGGATCTGATTTCAAAGAGACAATGCATTTTTTCCTTTCTGAGTGAGTTCATTTAAAATAATAGGTTCAAAATGGAAACAAAAACTGGCAGAAATAAAGGCTCTTGAAAACGTGGCATTCCTTTAGTTTTCACTCAGACAGCATGGGGAATTGAAAGGGTCTCTGTGGACTGGTGGTCTCTGTTTCACATCATCACAGATAATAATGGATCCTCAGGGAAGAGTCAAAACATTCCTCTGTTGCTGATGCGCATGTCTCCCTGGCTCAAAGCAAAAAACAAACTCAGGCCAAAAAAAAAGAGAGGCTTGTGCTGATTTCTTCACTTGTTCACTCATATATATTGATCATCTTTACAATAAGGTACTATGCTAGTAAATATATTTTAAAAATATAAGATGTACATAAGATGTATATACTATTAGAAGTATAGGATATGGATGTAATCTTTGTGGTTAAGAATGTGAACTCCGGGTAGACTGCTTCTCTCCATAGCCAGGCTCCATCAGCTGTTGAATTTGGGCAAGTTACCTGACTTCTCTGGACTCAGTTTCCTCTTTTCTCAGTTGTGATAATTTTAGTAATTAAGTAAAATAACACCTACAAAGCATTTAAAAATTGCCTTGAAAGGCTAGGATTCAATAAACGTTTGCTATGATGATGATGATGATTAAATGACTTACCACAAGGTGCCTCCAAATCACTAAACATCCCAGTCATAGACTTAATTCATTACAGGAGCTGCTAGACCTTAGGAAAACATCATTAAGAGAGAAGCCCTGGCTGGGCATGGTGGCTCACACCTGTAATCCTAGCATTTTGGGAGGCTGAGGTGGGCAGATCATGAGGTCAGGAAATCAAGACCACCCTGGCTAATGCGGTGAAACCCCGTCTCTACTAAAAATACAAAAAATTAGCCAGGTGTGGTGGCAGGTGCCTGTAGTCCCAGCAACTTGGGAGGCTGAGGCAGGAGAATCACTTGAACCCAGGAGGCGGAGGTTGCAGTGAGCCAAGATCACGCCACTGCACTCCAGCCTGGGCGATAGAGTGAGACTCTGTCTTTAATGATAATAACAATAATCATAATAAGCCCTGTTCTCAAGGTGCTAACAATCTTGTGGGGGGTGCAGACATCACTGTTCTGTGATTAGTGCTACACTAGACAAGTATATGCTGATTTATTTCCCAACTACTGCTGCATAACAAATTACTCCAAAAATTAGTAGCTTAAAACAACAAACGCGTTATTTCACAGATTTTGTGAGCCAACAAACTGGGCTTGATGTAGTTTAGCGCCTCTGCTTCAAGCCCTTTCCCAAGGTTGTAGTCAAGTTGCTGGCTGGGACTGTGGTCATATCTGAAAGCTCACTGAGTGATGATTCATACTCAAGCTCTTTCACAAGGTCGTTGGTAGGGTTAAGTTCCTCACAGGCTGTTGGACTGAGAACCTCAGTATCTCGCTGGCAGTTGGAGACCTCTCTCCGTTTCTTGTCACAGAGGCATGTCCATAGGGAAACTCTCAACTGGCTTCCATTAGAGCAAGTGAAAAACAGCAAGAAATGGCCAGCTGGCTAGAAGTCAGGCTTTTTAAAACCTGATCGAGACATGGCATTGTATCACTTTTGCTACATTCCATCCATATGAAGTAAGTCCAAACAAACTCAAAGGAAGGGAATTACACATTGATGTGAATACCAGAAAGTGAGGATCATTGAAATCCATTTTAGATGCTGTCTAACACAAAGTACAGTGGTGAAACGAACAGCAGAGATAAAGACTTTAAAAGTAGACCAGCATGATCTGGGTTTTAAAGGATAAGTAATTATTCACTGGACAGGTATAGGGGAATGGCATTCTAGGTAGAGAGAATAAAACATTTGCAGGAACATGTGAAAAAAACCCTGATAGGATCAGGTGTCATAGAAGAAGTTATATTGATGCCTTAATAGCTTCTAGGTGTACTAACGTGCAAACTTCCCATAGCACCATAGAACAGAAAGGCTCATGGACAAAATTAAAATACTTGAATCATGTGATACAGTAAATCAAATTAAAACACAGAAGCAAAGGGAAAGATATGGGGAAAGCTACATTTATGATAGGGTGCAACAAGGTATAAGAACCTCAGCACCTGAAATCTGGGGTATGGAATGTTCATACATCTCTCTCTCTCTCTCTCTCTCTCTCTGTTTCTCTCACCTCAGACTTTCCCAATGATACTGTGATTATGAGGACCAGAATTGAGGTTCAAGAAACATAGCTCACAGAACATACTCTGGGCCAATGAGGTGTAGGGAAAGATGTAGTTTAAACACAGCTGTGTCTTGGCAACAAATCCCCCAGCCATGAGTTTTACTTGTATTTATCGGGAAGAGCACATGTGGGGTCAGAATTGGTCCTTTAGGGTGTTGCTAATGGGTGGCCATGTTTGGGGGCATCATAGTTATCAATTGATGATTAAGACTTTGATCTTTCTATCTGTAAGTAACATTCTTGTTTGTGCCATCGTATTTTTCTATTTAAGTTTTTCTTTGGCATGTCATGTGTTATTAATTTATTGTCTACATTGAGCACATCATATGAATTCTGCCTTTGTTTCACAAGGTACTTGCTTACTCATTATCCATACTTAATTCTCCTATGAATTTTACCTGTACCTCATAAGCTACAGGTTTACTTACTATCTAAGCTCAACATTTCTTATATGTTTTATACAGTTTTTTATTTTTTCTTGTCTTTTTAGCACAGTTGCATACAACATGCGCACATTACATTAGGGGACTTGAAGTGTTCTGGCATAGCAGGAGCACAGGGGGCTTGTCAAGGAAGGGCAGGAAATAAATGTAGAAAGGTAGAGAAGGCTTTGTATGGGAACATGGACTCTATCCTGCAGACAACAGAGAGTCACTGACGGGTGCAAGCAGAAATAGACCTGTATCAGAAATATCACAATATACTTATATAAAATATTAAAATACAAATAATGTATGATAAACTCCCAATGAATAGTTCAAATAAGACAATGCATGCACTTCAACCTACTCAAAGTGATGTCCCTCGTGTCATTTATACAGGCTTCAGGGAAGTTGTAACGCATTTATTAGTCTGTGGAGGAAGGAAATGTCTTTGGCTGAGAGTAAAAACCATTAAGGCAGAAAGACATTAATACATGAATCTGGTACTCAGCTCGTACTGGTATATCCAATAAGTCAAATAACAAGATTACCCATTTGCATACCATAGAAAAAGCTTTCATGGATTTAGTAATTTGGATTTTTGACTCTCTTCCAGTAATGATAAAAGTTTGATGTTAGTTGTTAATTTGTAATTTAGCTCAGGCACATATTTAAATCATATGTTTTGCAAATTAATTGGTGATTAAAACTGGTTAACTTACTTCCTCCCTTTTCCCTAGCAGCTGAATCTCAATGCAAAGTGCTGTTTCATTCATACATGAAAAACAATTTGGGTGGTGCATGAGTGAAAAATGGGTCTTCAAAAAGTCAAACAATTATTAACTATGTACTGGGCCTTTTATGATGTCATGCATCTCATTTAATACTTACAATCAAGCTAAAATGTAGATGCTATTTCAGAGAGGAAGAAACTGAGGATGAAAATGATCTATCAAACTGGCCAATGTCACATAGTTATGAAATGCTAGAGTAGGGATTTGAATGCATGCCATTTAATATTAGAGCCTGGCTCTTAACCACTCTAGGAACCAACTCCTGCTGTTGGTGCTGGCCCTGGAAGTAAAGAACAAGTGGGGAAGTCTAAAAAAGTAGTGGCTCATAGTTGGGAATGCTTTGGATAAACTAAAAGAGAAAAGTAGAATTTACCGGATACTATAAATAAGTTGTGAAACAATTCATTGTACGTTCTATATAAAAATGTAACAATTGACTTTAAAACCATTGAGTGAGTGCCAGGTCAGTAAAAAAGTGCTGTTTAAAAAGAAATAAAACTTTAGTTATAATTACATTGGGAAGCTATGCATAGTAAACATGAGCCTTTCATGAGAGCATGATTTAGAGGAAAACAAGCTTGTTTCCTATCCAAGAACTAACTGGGTACCATATGTCCTTTGTGAAAATCAAGGGTCTCCTACAGTAGTGAGCACAACACATCAGTCAGCTACAACTGTTATGCTGTATACATTTTCAATTTGTGCTCAACGTCATTCGTTTCTGTAATTTCAATTTTTTATCACTAGGCTTCCTTTATTTCAGAATCTAGGCTGAAATCTTCTCTGCAAATACTCCCATTGTATTGCAAACTATAAGAAGACATTCTTAGAAAGAGCATACCTACTTACACGTGATGACCTTAGAAATCCTTATTTCATGGGGTACCATCCTCCAAACTCTGTTGTTCACTCTAATGTGTTACTGTCTGAGACATCTTATGAAATGCTATTGTTTTTTATTTTTTGGTTATGCATTTTAAAAACTATCTCTTTTCTTCATTATAGGATTAAAGTTTTATTTTGCTTCTGAGAGCTGTCTGGTTTGAGAATACCTTTGTTTAATTATGAAACTGTTTGTTTTGTGCTTGCACAGTCCACTCTTTAGGGCTTTTATATTCAAAGAACTAATAAGAATCAAGAGGACACACCAATCATGGTTGCCCTTTAGCTTTGGTTGTAGGATCCTGACAAGAGAACACAGCTAAAAAGCTACTTTAGGATTACTTAACAAAAAGCAATATAACACTACTTGAAAAACTAACATAAATAATTCAGAATTATATGATGTAAACCCTATCAAGAGAAAAGAAAAAGTTTTCCTCTTGGAAGTAGGGAAATAAAATGGACATATTCTTGTCTACATAGTAGAGTGTTGAGAATAAGTATGAATTTTGGGGTTGAGTATTGTTGGAAATGACTAAGTGTGCAGACGAAAACATCACTAAATTGAAGTTTATAAAGAGATGCATTGAGAATAGTAGATGTTTCTCTCATGTTGGGCAATAGGGCCATCTTTACATGCTTGTCTAACTTGTAATAGAAGTGGGGCAGGCAGAACATTGCTGGTGAGGGTTCATGAGCTGTAAGTCTAACATGTAGACCTCTGCCAAAAGCCTGTCAATCTCGAGGGACAGAAAAAAGACAACCCCAGTCTCCTTGCTCTGAGCTGCCCTGATGGAAAATGGGACTTGCCTTTTTTTTTTTTTTTTTTTTTGAGACAGAGTCTCGCTCTGTCGCCCAGGCTGGAGTGCAGTGGCGCGGCCTCGGCTCACTGCAAGCTCCGCCTCCCAGGTTCCCACCATTCTCCTGCCTCAGCCTCCAGAGTAGCTGGGACTACAGGTGCCCGCCACCACGACTGGCTAATTGTTATGTGTTTTTAGTAGAGACGGGGTTTCACTGTGTTAGCCAGGATGGTCTCGATCTCCTGACCTTGTGATCCGCCCACCTCGGCCTCCCAAAGTGCTGCGGATTACAGGCGTGAGCCACTGTGCCCAGCCCCCGGGGCCTTGCCTTTGATTGGCTCAGTACTGTGAGAAGCTTGACAATCTATCTTTTGCATTTTGATCAAATACTGAGGGACAATATGGTACAACAGTCTAAGAGAGCTTCACCACAAATTCATGGTCATCAACCTTATTCAGGTTCTGAACCCAATTCTACATTTGTTTCAATTATCTTTGGTGAATTATTTCTCCATCTGAACTCAAGCAGCTATTCCAAATCTTTATTTTTCCTAAGTCCCCTAAAAAGTAGCCCCCAGAGGTCAGGTGCGGTGGCTCATGCCTGTAATCCCAGCACTCTGGGAGGCCGAGGCAGATGGATCACGAGTTTAGGAGATGGAGACCCTCCTGGCTAACATGGTGAAACCCCGTCTCTACTAAAAATACAAAAATTTAGCTGGCGTGGTGGTGGGCACCTGTAGTCTCGGCTACTTGGGAGGCTGTGGCAGGAGAATGGGGTGAACCCAGGAAGCGGAGCTTGCAGTGAGCCGAGATCATGTCGTTGCATTCCAGCCTGGGTGACAGACTGAGACTCTGTCTCCAAAAAAAAAAAAAAAAAAAAAAGTAGCCACCAGGTATGGAACATTGCCTAGAAGATGACCTCAAGAAGAACGAATCCTCGTTCCCTCATCTACAAATGCTTTTATACCCAAACTTAGTGTCTTACTTGAAACAGAATCCTCAATTGTTTTAATAATCCTATCCACCTCACCAATGCTAAGACCTTATCAATCAATTATCTATGCCATCTCTCACATCTACCTGTCCTTTTTTCATAGTTTCTCCACTTTTGCCTCTAAACATGTTCAGGGTGTTACAATACAGACAGACATGTGAACAAATGAAAAACTCAAACCAAACAGTGATTACAAAACTCTTTCCTTAACCATACCTCCTGTTCTAGCTACAGCCTTCCCTCTCTCTCTTCCCTTCTTGAAAGGGCGATATGGTCCTCCCACAGCACATAGTTCAGCCCAATTACTGCACACAGCCTTCTATAATCAGAGGTCTCCATTGAGCATCATATTGTCAAGTACCATGGCCACCTTTCTATTCTTACCTTACTGAACATCTCTGAACCTTCCTTTGTTCTGTTTGCGACATCTTACTAGTTCCAACATTAATTAATGAATTAAGTAAAATCTTTCATATGTGCTTATTTTATATTGGCATGAGTTATGATTTTACTTTTAGAAATTTGATTCAATACACTGAAAAGATTTTTCTTCCTTTTGTAATCAGAAGTATGGGTAAGATTTGTAAAGAAAATCATTTCCTCACCATGTAATTTAATACGAGCATTAATAAATATCTCACCCTTTGACAATACTGAACTAGATTACTGTTTTTTTTTTTTTATGCTTAGTTGCTATTCCCAGTTACTTCAGGAAGTTAAGGGCTGGGGCTACTACAACTAGTTATATATGGTTGTGATCTTCAAGAGCAGATATCTGAAAAAAATGAGAAACAAGAAAACATCAGTTAAAAAGTATATATGTGCTAGCATGCATGTGGGGCTTATAAGCCCAGCCGGGTTGGTAGGGGTGGGAGAGGATTCTCAGAGAAGACTACAGGTGGAACAGAGAGAGATGTGTTTCAGGCATTGGTAGATGGGCTGTGAGAGAATTTATAAATGTGTTGTGCAAGGCTCTTAGAGCCACAAAAGAACATGTGTTTTAGAGAACTGGAATAGTGCAGTATGATTAAATATAGTTTTTTAAAAATTTTAACTGACAAATAATTGTGTATATTTGTAGGGTACAAGGTGATGTTTTGATTTATGCTTCTATTATAGAAAGAGTCAATCAATTAATTAGCATATCCATCATTTTAACAATTCATCATTTTTTAAATGATGAGAACATTAAATATTCTAGTGATAGTACATATTAAGTACTAATACATAATACATTATACTAACTGTGATCACCATGCATTACAATCACTAAAACTTATTCTCCCAGTTTAACTGAAACTTTGTATCCTTTGATCAACATTTTGTCTTTCTCCAACCCTTCATCTTTCTCTCCACTCAGCCACCTTTTTACTCTTTTTCTATGAGATTGATTTTTTAAAATCCACATATAAATGACATCATATAGTATTTGTTTTTCTGTGTTTGGATTACTTCACTTAACATAGACTTCTAGTTCCATCCATTTGTTACAAAAAACAGAATTTTTTAAAAGCTAAATAATATTCCATTGTGTATATATACCACCTTTTGTTTATCCATTCATACATTGATAAACACTTAGATTGCTTCCATATCTTGGCTATTGTGAATAATGTTAAAATAAACATAGAAGTGCAGATATCTCTTCAACATACTGATTTAAAGTCCTTTGGATATATATCCAGAAATGAGATTACTAGATTATATGAGAATTTTATTTGTAATTTTTTAAGGAACCCCCATACATTTTCCAAAATGATTGTACTAATTTACATTCATACCAACAGCGTACAAGGGTTTCCTTTTCTCCACATCCTTGCCAAAACATATTATCATTTGTCTTTTTTATAACAGCCATTCTAATAAGCATGAGGTCATATCTCATTGAAGTTTTAATTTGTATTTCCCTTATGACTAGGAATGCTGAGCATTTTTTAATATTTCTCTTGGCCAGTTGAATCTCTTCTTTTGAGAAATGTCTGTTCCCATCTTTTGTTCATTTCTTAATCAGATTATTTGTTTTTGCTACTGTGCTATTTGAGTTCTTTATATATTTTGGACATTAGCCCTTTGTCAGATAAATGGTTTGTAAATATTGTTTTCCCAGTCAATAGGTTGTCTCTTCACCCTGTTAATTGTTTACTTTGCTGTGCAGAAGCTGTTCAGGCTAGAAAGAAATGGAATGAAAATTCAAAAAGCTGAAAGAAAAAAAAATACCTGTCAACCAAAATACAATAACCAGTAATTCTGTTCTTCAAAAATAAAGGGAAGGCTGGGCATAGTGGCTCATGCCTGTAATCCAGCACTTCGGGAGGCTAAGGCAGAAGAATTTCTTGATCCCAGAAGTTTGAGACCAGCCTGACAATTTAGCAAGACTTATTTCTAAAAAAAAAAAAAAATTAGCCAGACATGGTGGCACACACTTGTAGTCTTAGCTTCTTAGGAGGCAGAGGTGGGAGGATCTCTTAAGCCCAAATGTTTGAGGTAACAGTGAACTGTGATCATGGCGCTGCACTCTAGCCTCGGTGACAGGGCAAGGCCCTGTCTCAAAAAGTTAAAATAAAATAAAACAGCGTTGAGGGACGGTGAGATAAAAACTTTCTCAGACAAACAGCTGAAATAATGCGTCACCATTGCACCTACCTGAAAGAAATGCTGAAAGGAACCCTTGAAGGTGAAAGAAAAGATTGCTAAGTAACAACATGATTTTATATATATATAAAAAATATATATATATAAAATCACTGGTAATAGTAAGTATATAGAGCATTCTTATAATGTAATAGTGGTGTGAAAATCAATTATATCTCTAGTATAAAGGGCAAAAGACAAAAATATTACAAATAACTATAGCTGCAGTAATGTGTTTAAGGGACACAAATTATAAAAACTACGAAATGTGTCAGTAAAACAAAAGGTCGGGGGGGAAGAGAGTAAAAGTGTAGAGTTTGTGCAAGTGACCAAAGTTAAGCTGTTATCAGCTTAAAATAGCCTGCTATTAGATGTTTTATGTAATTTTTATAATAACCACAAAAGAAAAATCCTCTGTAGCTACACAAAAGATAAAGATTTCAAAGCATACCTCTACAAAAGATCATACACCACAAAGGAAGACATCAAGAGAGCAAGAAAAAAAAAACAACAAAGAATCTACAAATTAAACAGAAACAATTACCAAAATGCCAATAGTAAGTCCTAAAATGTTAATTGTTACTTTCAATGTAAATAGATGGAATTCTCCAACCCAAAGACATCAAGTGACTGAATGGCTAAAAAAAAAACCAAGACCCAAATATATGCTGCCTACAGGAAACTCATTTCACCTCTAAGGAGTGACTGAATGAATTAAAAAAAAAAGAAAAAGACCAAACTATATTCAGCATTCAGGAAACTCACTTCATCTCTAAGGACACACAGAAATTGAAAATTAAGGGATAGAAAAATATATTCAAAGCCAATGAGAACCAAAATTGGGGGAGGAGGGAAACTGTAATTATATAAGACAAAATAGACTCATTTAAGACAAAAAACTCATTTAAAAAAATACAAAGAAGGCCGTTATATAATAAGGGGTTACTTCATCAAGAAGATATGGCAATTATAAATATATATGCACCTCCTTTACAGCACCTAAATACATAAAGCAAACATTAATAGATGTAAGAAATGGGGATGGAAGGTGGATCAAAGGGCCTTCCCTGTTAGTGGTTTTCAAACTTTTCCTTACTTTCCAACAAGAAATGCATTTTACCTTGTAACTCAGTACAACACACTAAAAATTGAAGCAAAATTTTCATGAAGCAATATTTATCCTGAATACTTACAATGCACTTTGCTCTATTCAGTCTTATTTTATTCTATTCACTTGTAAAAATGCTTGTCACCACCTGCTAAATTGATTTCACTCACTAATGAATGGCTGCAGTTTGAAAATCATTCAGATTTTGTTTGTTTGTTTATTTGCTAAACTATGGAACTTGGACCGTATCCCAAAAAGTGAAAGGTTTAACAGAGAAGTGACTTGATGTTCAAATACTCCATCTATGTTTGTTGACTGGATGAATTCATCCATCCATCTCTCCATCCATCCATCCATCCATCCATTCCTGAGAAAGAGTGTGAAATAAGGGCTTATATATGCTTAGATCACACTTCTATTTGGTTCCCCAAGTGCTTCACAAGGGAGGATGAAAATAAGAGTAACAAAAATGAGCAATATAGCACCTAGCACTCTGGCTACAAGAAAACAAGTACAGCTTGTGCACTGACCCTCAGAAGCCATCTTTAATGAGCGGTGAGACAGTTCATCTAAGTCACGAATTGTCACCATAGCTTCTGTTTCCATAGAAACAGGGCAACTGGTGAAGCACTTGGCTCTAAAAACTATGATGAAATATCCAGTAGCCAGATGGTCTGGCAACTGAAGTTGTCATGCTTTTGTGAGCATTTATCATGAATTGGCATCACATGAGAAAAGAAGTATTTTCCAGTGAGAGTGGAGGAGAAATGGAAAAGTATGATCAGCAGGTGTCTGTTGGTAATTGACATCCAGGGCCAGGCAAAAGGCAAAAACCTAGGGCTTGGAGCTCCACCCAGTTCAACAATTCCCAGTTTACTTCTGCTGTCATTGTTCCTATTGGCTTTGCATCCACTGTGAAATAAATATTGCTTCCATCCTCACAGTGTCTAGGAACTAGTGGAGTTCTGAACATTTTCAAATCCCTCTTGAAGAAGATGAATTTCTTATACATCTCCTGCAAATTAAAAATTCCAACCAGCACTAGGCAGGAGAGAGACTAATGTAAGCATTTTACATTCTTTGGCATGCATTTCAAAGATTTCTGTGTTTGGTCAATACCATTGTAATGTAATTGGCAAAATATTTACTTGACAATTATATATAAACAATAAGACATTAAAGGAGTAATAAAAATAACTTGTAGTAATTACGTGCTCACTACGTGCCAGTCACGGTGCTAAACACTTAACATTATGAGAGCTAGTAAAAGATATGTGCTACTATTATTCTCATTTTACAGACAAAGAGCAGCTAGTAATTTGAGTACAGGTGCAATACAGTCTGCACTCTTAGCCCATAAAAAGTTTAGCACTTGTCTCTCCAAATATAAGGTGGTAAAAGCAGGGGCTTCAGGGCAGGGCTATGAAAACTTCCTGTGTCATAGATCCCTTTTGCAGTCAAGTAAAACCTATGGACACCCTCTTAGAAAATCTGTTGGTACAAAAAAATCAAAGAAAGGATTACAAAGGAAAACAATTGTATTAAAATATAGTTAACAAAATTTTAAACATATAATACAGTTATATATACTTTTAAAGTAATGTATCAAATAAGGTTAGACAGTAGGTCAAATATCTATCATAATTTTGAAGTAGTAAATACAAAATAAAATTTTGAAATACCTGCAATAAATTGTAATTAGATATAAAGTTTGGTTTATTCATGTTTTTTCTTTTCCTTTTTATCAAATATTTTATTTAAAATTTTTATTTAAAAATTTTTTGTGGGCACATAGTAGGCATATACATTTATGGGATACATGAGATGTTTTGATATAGACACGCAATGTGAAATAAACACATCATGGAGAATGGGATATTCATCCCCTCAACCATTTATCCTTTGAATTACAAATTCAATTACACTTTTTATTTTAAAAGGTACAATTAAGTTATTATTGACTATAGTCACACTCTTATGCTATCAAATAGTAGGTCTTATTCATTCTTTCTATTTTCTTGGTACCTGTTAAGCATCCCCACCTCCCCCAGCCCCTCACTATCCTTCCCAGCCTCTGCTAACCATCCTTCTACTCTCTATGTCCATGAGTTCAAATGTTTTGATTTTTGATTTCACAAATAATTGAGAACATGTGATGTTTGTCTTCCTTATGCCTGGCCTATTTAACTTAACGTAATAATCTCCGGTTCCATCCATATTGTTGCAAATGGTTGGATCTCACTCTTTTTTATGGCTGAATAGTACTTCACTGATGTTTTATTGGTTACAAGTCACAAGTGTAATTAGTGGTAATAATACCACTAAGGCCTGTTGCCTACATTAATTATGGAAAGAAATGTTACATTTCTATTAAATATTAGTGTAAAGATGTAAAATTTTCCCATCTAAGTTCAAGGACCCCTAGAATCCTACCTATGTATTATTTTGGGGATTGTAGATACCAGGTTAGGAGCCCTGGCTTTAGAGGCATGGTTCTCAATCTGGGGCCATTTTATTTCCCTTACCTCCACCCCACTCCATAGGACCCTTGGTAATGTCTGTAGACACCTTCGATTGTCATGACTAGGGTGGTATGCTACTGGCTTCGAGTGGGTAGAGGTTAAGGAGGCTGTTACACATCCTATGATGTACAGGTAGCCCTATAGAACAAATAATTATCTGGCTGAAAATATCAATAGTGCCAAAGTTAAGAAATTCTGCTTCAGCACAATAAGATTTAGGTTTGAGTCCAAAAGCTGGTACTTAAAAATGGAGTACTTGGAAAATATTTGCATTCTGAATTTTGTTTTTTGATCTGTAAAATGAGGGCAAGATCTATATCATTAGGCTTTTGTGAGGATAAAATAAAGTGAAAGTATATAAAAAGGAATAACGCATTATACAAATTGTTTTCTTTTGAGTCCTTGGAGTATACGGGGTCATTTCAGGAACTATTTCTGGGGACAGATGGAGAGGCTTCAAAGTCAGACTATTCAGGTATCTAAGCCGCTCTTTAACCAGCTATTTTCTGCTTTTTATCTATTTTATATATTGACCTTCTCTGAAAGATTATTGAAAAACATAAAATCCTTTGCAGCTCAATATAATGCTAGACATAATTATTGTAAATATATTATGACAACCAAATATAAGCAAAAATTCTGAGCTCTTTATTTCTTAGCATTTAATCACTTGCATGTTCATATTATTGCAGAGGTTATGTTAGCTAGCATTACTTTGGGACAAAGTTTGAACACAGCAACTTGAGAAGAAAAACATACATTTAATATGCTTCCATGTGATACATTTTGATGAATATTTTCTCTGTACGAGTACTGAAAACACATCAAATAAAGAGAGTGAGATAACTCATATTTCAAAACCACCTTTTCTTCTACTGCTGAAACAGAATAGAACTTTGTTTTTCAGTTTCATGCATATGGTAATCGCTTTGCTTTGAACTACATAATTGTAAGAATCACAGGATATTCAAAGCCTGTCCATGTATATTTATGTTCACTAACACAGTTACATGAGGGATCAGCAGAAATACTACTGGTTCTGTTGGTTTAAATTAAATTCCTTAATCAATCCCTTGAGAAGTGTTATCCAGGAGGTAACCGCCAAATGTGCATGAATCTTTTATGCGCTTCATTCTATAACAGATTCTGGGAGGCTGGCAAATGTGAATTTTGCACAACAAAAATGAATGGCTGACATCAGACAAGGCGTCTGGTGGTTTCCTGATCTTGGAAACCTAATAACACATGCTTGGCAGAGCAGAACACAAATATGATAAAGTTTTCTTGTCTTAGACCTCCCCCATCCACCTCCCTTAAAATAGCGGAAGATAAGATCTACTCTTTGATTCCTTATGCTAAGACTTTATTATTATTTAGTCCCTCAAAAGACTATGTAAACACAGAACCATCCTTATCATCCACTTTATCAGTCGAGAAAGCCATGGCTCAGAGAGGTTGTGTAATTTGCCCAAAGTCACTCAGCCTGTAAGTAGCTGAATGAGGACAGGAATGCGGGGCTTTTTTATTTCAAGAGCATATGGTCTTAGCCTCTACTAGAGACTGCCTCTCCTAATTTAACTCTTCCTCTCCTCCCTGCCCCCGGAATGAAGTGATTATTTAAGCCCCACATTTGCACTAGCGGTAGGATGAGTTATAAAGTGATAAGCCACTCTGAACTTGCTTCTTTGTCATTTTCTTATCAAGGCCAACTTGATGTAAACATACAGAGTAAATACATTTTGGTTGTGGCCTTTGTGGTTTTCCTTTTTCTGTGCTTCACTGAATTGTACCCTGAAGTTCTCTTTCACACCCTTGCCCAGGAAGCTGACTGGGAACCACCCATTGGCTTAACCAGAAGTTGCCAAAATCCAGAGGAAAAAGCTGTCAAAGTTTTGGCTCTTGAACTTTGCAAAGACTTTATTTCAAGGAAAACACGAATACAGTTTGAAAACAGATTTAATCTACTTGTTGACCTCCTTTCCTAGACTGAAAAAATAATTTCTTCTAGCTGAATAGGAATGGCCATTTGGACAGGAGCTAAGTTCAAAAGGAAAGACCCCTAAGCTCTACACAGCAAGTACAGTTGGCCAGCAGCACTGGGGCTGAGACACCAGGGCCCTTGAGAGTTAGCCTGAATGAAGCTCATGCTTCCAGGTCTATGGGTCAGGACTCCCCATCAAAAGTAACTAGTGGAGTGCATGCTTTTGAGATGTCCTTCAGAAGTGACACTTGCCTGTATGCCTGACATTGTTCAGTCTTCCATTTGGCTTACTTTTGGGGTAACAACCTTCTCTAAATATTGAAATTGAGTACTGGGGTCATGTGACACTTATGGGTTGGTGTGCAAGTGGGGAGAGAAGAGACCCCTATCTAGGCAACATGGAATAGCTGGAACAGTCTTCTATGTCCAGTAGCTCATAGATAGTCATAGAAAAGAACCCTTTCTACATATAGATAATTTTATCTTTCCTATGTGTTCAGTAAGTGGTCTAAAATAATTGTGAGATTCCAGAGGGAGGATAATAATAACGAGCCTCAAGTCTATGGATAATTCTTATATTGACTGAAGTAATTTAATTACTAATTGTAAATGCAGCCAACATTCATTGTCTTTTTAAATGTGTGCCGGGCACTATGTCAAACATTTTATGTACATTATTGCTTATAGTCTGCATAAAATCCCTATTAGATGATATCGTTTTTATTATTACAGATACAGAAACTGAGTTTTAATAAGGTTGAGTGTATTTAGCAAGAAGTAAAATTTGGATTTGAGCCAGGAATTTGGGTTTTTCTTGCTTTAAGAGTTGAGAAAAAATGAAGAAGAGGGCCAAATAGTAAAAGAGGATGGAAACATGATGCAATCATTTTGCCTGGAAGAAAAATACATATTCATGTATGTATATAAATACTTGCATGAGTGTAAATGTATACATGTATGTGTATGCATGTATAATCTTTCAATGTATGTGTGTGTACGTATACACACATAGGGAGAGAGAAAAACTACCTTCAATGTGTGTGTGTGTGTGTGTATGTATATATAGTCTACCTTCAAACAGATTGTGTCTTCTATAGAACAAAACATCAATCTCAATAATAAAATAATAACGGACAGATATCCTGAGTCTGGGTGGGGTGCCCTGATCTGTGTTCTCCTGTGTAATAATTTTTTCAATTGTGTGATTCTCTTTTCTTTCTCTGTCAACTAAGTTTCCAGCAGGGCAGGGACTACAACTTGTTTATTATTATTATTATTTAATCCCACAGCCTAGTATAGCCCATGACCAGCCTAAGGTTGCCTAGCTAGCAAGTGGGATTCGAACTCAGGTAGTCTGGCACTAGAGCCAAACTTTTAGCCAGCATTTTGTCCTACTGCGCCCAGAACAATCCTCTCCCAGAAGCACTGCCTTGTGACTTTGGGGCATGGCTTCTTCCTTGGTGTGGGGGTAAATCAGATTTTCATTGTATTTACTTTCTTTATGTTTTGCACACAAGATTGGCAGGAAATAAACTACCCAGAGAAATGCTGTCTGACTCCAAGCTTAAGAACAAAGCTGAGTATCCATAGTCCCTTCCATCATATCACCAATTTCTTATTTGGCATGTGCATTGAAATATGAATAAATATAGCATATTAGGATGCTCCAGATGACTGGTAGCTGCCTGGAAGGATTTTCTTCTGCAAAGCTCCTGTATAACATGATAGATGGAAATGTTCAAGAATACAGCAGATAAATAATAGAGGCATATGTTAAACAGGGAGATTCTTAAGGCTTTTTAAATCCAATGCACCATGGGGATTTTTTGTCTTTTGTTTTTTTTCCCTAGGATGCTGTAGGTAGGTCATCTAAATTATGGATACTTAGTTTGTGGATAATTAACTACTGAATAAACAAGAGTTCACTACAGTAATGGTTCACATCATCTAGTTTGTGAATAATTGATTGTGGTACTCCTGCCCGGCTTCTTGGCCCTGTTTATTGCTTATAAGCAGTCCCATAAAGTTAAACTCAGGTTTTGTCAGAAAGCAGGAATAAAATGTATACAGAGATATTCATCATAGCACTATTTATAACAGCAAAATCTGGAAACAACCTACTTGTTCAATAATAGATGAATAGTTAAATAAATTTTGGCTTGTCTGGGTAAAGGAATATTTTGGATATAGTGGGTAGTGTCTGTAAGGAAAACTTCATTATAATTACATGCTTAAAACATAAGAGACAGAGGAATACCTAAAGTATTTGACATCTAGGGTGAATTATTTTTAATATTTCCCTCCATTCTATAGATCAAGATTATTTTCACTGATTAATTTCGGTAATTACCAGTTATAATTTTTAAAATTTATTTAATATAGAACCATAAAGTATAACAAATAATAACGTTAAAAAAGAAGCATGAATTACAGAATTCTTATCTTGAACTTTTTAATACGTAATCATGCCAGTAAAGAAAATGGAATAAAATAAAATGTAAAAATAAATAATACAGTACAAAGAATGAAAATAAATAAATTAGTATTTTTAGACTACATTTTTTTAAAGAAGGGGAGGGGAAGCCACAATACTTCCAAACATTGGATTCCCAATGTTTCAGAGGATGATCTGCACATACAAAGACATAGTTGAAGTAACTCAAATTCTGTTTATCTTTACAACCATTATGTTGCCACTTTTTATTTAAAATCTACTAGTTAAGTGCAGGAATATACAGCACAGGAGTTGAATACATGAACTGCATCCAAAGTGAGCTTGAATGATTCTAAATCCTATAGAACTAACTTTCCAGAAGAGAGGAACACGTGTAGTTAATTATATGTGTCATGGACCATACATGGAGTGGTTTGGATTAATTCTCATGTACATTACAAAGTTTATTAATGTGTAACTAATGAAAATGTGCTAATTTGAAGCTTAAATATATATTAGTAAAACTCATCCATGTCTTCATTAATTGTTTAGAACCTACATCAAAAAGGATTTGAAGAAAAAGAATATTTTCTCTCTGATATTTAGGATCACTGGAATGTTGTGAGACTATGAGGCAGGCTGAATTTTAGTTGATTTTATTTATTAATTGTTGCTTTTAATTTCTCTATATGTCCCTTCCCCTTATTGCTTGCACCTGAGGTGAACCACTTCCACTGTCCCACTCCTGAAACGTTACTGATGATACATCTCTGAAAGAAAGAAAATAATATAAAATTGTATACAGGGTAAACTGGAAAGGAGCCTCTGAAGCTGCCTTCTGCACAAGGAAGGCTGAAGTGGCCCAGTGAGATTTCTGGGGTTTATAGCATTTGTGATGCCTGAAATAAGTGTGCCACCTGGACCAGGATTGATTAAGCCAGGGAAAGAGATGCCCCATACTGGATGGTGGCCAACAGACAAATCAGTGCCTCTTTCTGGAGAAGTAGGAATGCCAAATGCACAGATGAGGTAGGTTAATTACATTTGCGTATTCATTAAACTGTTGTTTTGGTTCTCATGATGTCAGTCTTGGAAACACTGCCACCCACATGATTATCTACTATATTTTGAGGTTTTATTTTAGGCAATAAAGCTTTTATTATCCAAGCTTATCTCTGTGGCCAAACTTAAATAATGGTTTAGTTTATAAATATGAACAAATAAAATAGGGCTCTACTATAAATACTAGCAGGGAATATATAAACATGTTAATAATGGGCAGACTCTCTGGGTTGTGAGATAATAAATGCATTTTTCCCCTAACATTTTCCTACATTTTCTATATTATTTATCATGAACATGTGTTGATGACATGTCAGAAAAACATTATCAGAGATAACTTTATTTTATATTTTCAACTTGATTGGCTTTAAAAGGAGAGAAGAAACAAACTTTATAAATTCTTTGCATAGAAGTAAGTTCTTTTCTTTGGTAAAACTAATATATTTTATACTAATAGCACAAACTAAAAGTGCTATAACCTGCTGAGACTAAATACAGTTTATCCTGGGCTGGTTATCTTAATTTGTGTTCCTACACTATAGGATAAACAAACCATTTGAAGTTCTTCCAGGGAAGTAAGAGACCAAGGTAATGGTCAGGTAGTTACCTTGGACTTCAAAGGTGAAGTGGGTTAGTGCTTTTGACAATCTCTTGCCTATACTGAAAGGTTATTTTTGAAGGCAAGAGTACGGAATGTTCCAAGCTCCCACTGTTGTCATGGAAACATTTCAGCTAGCTGAATAGGTTAGGAGGATTTTATGTTCCCCACTCTGACAAATACAAGAAGACATGATCCTAGCTTTGCATTTCTAATCAGAAAACTTCAGTTTTCAATTCTTCTAGCACTTGATTAGTCACATTTTCTTAATGTTTCCCTCCCCGCTCCACAACAGAAAGCAACAGGCAATTCTCTTTCAAAAATTATTCCCACTTTAGAAGCAGAGCCAAAATTGTGACTGGGCTGACCTTGTTGTGCTTGGAAGTAATATTGCTTGCAGCTCTGAAAGGCTCCTGCAGGTTAATTTAGGCTCCTGCAGAAACTCTTCTGATTTGTACTCACTTTCAGTGGTTTTCTGGAGGTAAACTCACTTACTAATAGGCAGGAATTATTCCTCATTTTAGCAGCAACAGACTGCCAACAGTAGCTTATAATGCACAGGTAAGCTTTTGGAAAATGGCATCCTAAGGCTAAAACCAAAACAGCCATGTCATGTGTGTACATTCAGAGCCAGCAAATGAGACTTTTTCCTATTATTTATCTGTAACAGCCCTCAACACTGTTTTGGAAGATAGAAACAGTCTAAGAATCCAAAGGCGAACTGGACAACTAACAACTGCATTGCAGGCAAAAGACTGACCAATTAGGTTGAACTACTTGAAGCTGGAATTTGTTGGGCTTCTTTAAGAGTCATCAGACTCAGCCTGTGTGTGTGTGTGTGTGTGTGTGTGTGTGTGTGTGTGTGTGTGTGTTTGTGTGTGTGTGTAGGGAGAGTTGACAAGGGCACCTTAGAGCATCAGGTTTGTTAAGCAGTGAATAATGTAACAATTAAGTTTGATGTAACAATTGAGAATGTGGGCTCTTCTAGCTGTGTGAATTTGGGGAGTTCCTCTTGCATCTCAGCTTCTCTATCAGTATAACGGAAATACTTGTCGTGAGAATTAAAGAGTCAATACATGTACATAGTGTATCATCCCCGACACATAATACATGTTAAGTATCTATATTTGGCATGACAAAGCCACGGGGAAGAAAGAAAACAAAAGAGCATAAAAACATAGAACAGAGAAAAAGAATATAAGAGAAAAGGACCAGGAAAGAATGAGGTAATCTCTTTTCTAGTTGCCTCAATTGTTGGATGTTGACGAAAACCTACCCCTCCCCCACACCTCCCCCTAAACCCCACTGGAGCCATCTCTCACTGGATGCAACTAACTGAAATGATTTTACAGAATTAATTTGACTAATATAATAGTTTTCATTATTTAATTAGCTCCAATGAAATCCTGTTTTCTGTTTTGTTAAACGTTCCAATGTCTGTTCTGCACGAATGCAATGATGCTTGCCTAAGAAACCTTAAGTTAATAAAGAAGTGCATAATGAAAAGTGCTGTTTCAATGGGGCAGAAAGGGTTTGTGATTAGAGGGTTTCAGCCTTGCCATAGCAGAATTATATTTCTTCTGAGAATTAGTGTATTTAAAATACATCTGTACATTCTTCTTGCAAGCTAAAAGTAACAAATTGACTGATGCAAATGAATAAAAAAGAAATCAACCTGAACATCATTAAGTAAATCTCAAACAGTGCTTAAATTCAGACCAAAATAAATGATTTAGGAGACCATCAAAATAAGTTGTAGCACATGTTTCAACTCCAATATTAAACTAAAACATGGTTGCCAAATGAGGAACCAAAAATGAAAATAAAACAGCTTGGGTTTTCATTTTGCATGAAACACAGTTTTCCTATACTCACAAAACAGATTTTCGTATAAATGCTCTGTTTTTGAAGAGTTTTGTATAATAATAAATGATAACATGTACAGTGCAAATTGTATCCTCCCTTTAATCAATCATATTATGTCCAATATGTTATAAAATTTGCCCAGTAGAAAAAAATTCTACTTCAGCTGGCTGATAGTAATAAGTATTTTAATGCTATCAGTACATATTGCTTTGTATCTATTCTCTTGCTTTTTCCATGTGGCTTTTCTTATTTAAATTACATATTTCAAAAGTCTTTTTATTCAAACTAAGCACTTTTAGTGGATACTTAATAAATATGAGACAAATGAACGGATGCATTAATGACTAAGTAATGGGGATTATGATTTGGGGAGCTTAGCGAATAATAAAATTAAATGATACTCTTACCTTTTACAAATGAATTATTATTTAAATCAAATTTCATTTTAATGATGTAATACATGCACGTAGGAAAAAAACTAAAAGATTTTAAGGAAATAAAGCATCCCCTGCCCTTTTCTTTTCCACTCCTTAGGCTTTCTGAAGGAAATCATTTGAACCATTTTAGCTTTTTCTTCTGACGTTTTATATTTTGAAACATTCTTCTTTTGCAATGTATCCTAACAGCCAATTTTCTGACATCAACTGGGTGTCCAACAATTCAATTAAATCTAGAGTGAGTTTACTATTTCATTTTGTTGTAGCACATTTTACAGCAACTTTGTAAGAAAGTATATAAATGGAGGTAAATTTTTTTCAGGTTTGAAATATCAGGTCATATTTTTACTCTTATATTAATAGATGATTTATTACACATGGAATTTTTGGGTTGAGTCATTTTATCTCAGGATTTTGAAAGTGCTTCTTCACTTTCTGTAGATTCCAGTTCTGCCGATGAGAAATCAAGTGCCATTCTTATCCTTCCTCTTTGAATATGATTTAAGTTTTCTTCCTGGAACCTCTCTGAAATTTTTTTATCTTCAGGAGGTGCTAATTTCATAGTGATGGGCCTTCAAGTGCATCTTTTTAATTTATTCATCTGGGAATTTTGGCGAGTCTTTCAACATGACAACTTACTTTTTTTTTCCAATCTATTAAAGTCATCTCCATTTATTTAACAATTTTCCTTTCTCTCTCTTTTTATTTTTTTGAGATGGAATTTCAGTCTTGTTGCCCAGGCTGGAGTGCAATGGTGCAACCTCAGCTCAGTGCAACCTCTGCCTCCCGGGCTCAAGCAATTCTCCTGCCTCAGCCTTCCGAGCAGCTGGGATTACAGGCGCCTGCCACCATGCCTGGCTAATTTTTACATTTTCAGTAGAGATGGAGTTTTGCATTGTTGGCCAGGCTTGTCTCGAACTCCTGACCGCAGGTGATCCACCTGCCTCGGCCTCACAAAGTGCTGAGATTACAGGTGTGAGCCACCGCACCTGGCCTTCATTTTTTTTTTTTTCTTATTCTCTATGAAACTGTTATTTGGATGACTGAATCTTTAGCTGATATTTAAATTTTTTGGTTTTTTATCTTTCATTATTCATATCTTTTCTTTTTTTCTACTTTCTATGAGGCTTGCTTGGTTTTTATTCCTACTCTTTCATTGATATTTTTTCCTTAAGAGCTATAATATTTTTAATTTCCAAGAACTCTTTTTTGTTGTTCTTTTAAAAATAACATACCATTTGTGTTTTATGGATAAAATCTCATCTCTCTTTCTATGAATGCACTTTTTAAAAATACCTTTCTTCTTGAAATTATTTTGTCTTGTTTGCTGTCTCTGTTTCTTTTAAATTCTATTTACCCCCTCTGTCTCTTATGGAGAAAGATTTTTTTCAAATTGCTAACACTCACTGTTTGCTGTTTGTTCATTTTAATAGTAAGGCATTTAAAAGCAGGACAGGTATATTTAGAATTGTCATATCTTCTTGTTGAATTGATCACTTTACTATTATATATTAATCTTCTTTGTTCTTTTTTACTGTTACCCACCAGAGCAACTAGATTCATAAAATAAACACTACTAGACCTATGAAAAGAGATATACAGCAATACAGTAATAGTGGGGGAATTCAACACTCCGCAGAAAGCATTAGACAGATCATCAAGACAGAAAATCAGCAAAGAAACACTGGACATCAGCTGGATCCTTGACCAAATGGACCCGACAGACATTTACAGAACATTCTGTCCAGCAATTAAATAATATATATATTCTTCTTCTCTGTGCATGGAACATTCTCTAAATTAGATCATATATTAAGCCACAAAACAAGTTTCAATAAATTTAAACAAATTGAAATCATATTGAGTATCTTTTCAGACCACAGTGAAATAAAGTAGAAATTAATCCCAAGAGGAACTCTCAAAACTATACCAATACATGAAATTAAACAAACTGCTCCTGAGTGATCTTGGGTCAATGATGAAATTAAGACAGAAACTTAATTGCAATTAATTAATTGCAATTCTTTTCAAAATACCGATGCCATTTTTCACAGAATTAGAAAAAACAATCCTAAAATTTATAGGGAACCAAAAAAAGAGCCCAAATGGCCAAAACAATCCTAAGCAAAAAGAACAAAGCTGGAGGCATCACATTACTTGATTTCAAAATATATTACTAGGCAACAGTAACCAAAACAACATGGTACTGTTATAAAATTAGACACATGGAATGGAATAGAGAACCCAGAAGTAATGCTACAGAGCTACAACCAACCAGTCTTTGATAAAGTGGACAAAAACATAAACTGGGGAAAGGATACCCTATTTAATAAATGGTGCTAGGAAATTAGATAGTCATATCCAGAGAAATGAAACTGCTCCCATGTGTCTCAGTATATACAAAAATAATTCAAGATAAATTCAAGGTTAAATGTAAGACCTGAAACTATAAAAATTGTAGAAGAAAATCTTGGAAATACACTTCTGGACATTGGCCTAAGCAAAGAATTCATAACTAAGACCTCAAAAGGAAATGCAACAAAAACAAAGTAGACAAATGTGACTTAAACAAAAAGCTTCTGCACAGCAAAAGAAACAATCAACAGAGTGAACAGACAACATGTAAATTAGAGAGAACGTTTTGCAAACTATACATCTGACAAAGAACTAATATCTAGAACTAGAAGAAATTCAACAAAAAACAAATGACCCCAGTAGGCAGTGAGCAAAGGACATAAACAGACATTTCTCAAAAGAAGGCATACCAATTGCCAACAGCATATGAAAAAATGCTCAGCATCACTAATCCTCAGAGAAATGCAAATTAATTCCACAATGAGATACCATCTTACACCAGTCAGAACACCTATTATTAAAAAGTCAAAAAATCATAGATGTTGGCAAGAATGTGGAGAAATGAGAGCACTTATAAACCGTTGGTGGGCATATAGACTAGTACAACCTCTATGCAAAACAGTATGGAGAGTTCTCAAAGAAATAAAAATAGAACTACTATTTGATCCAGCAATCCCATACCCAAAGGAAAAGAAATTATTATGTCAAAAGATATCTGCGCTCATATGTTTATTGCAGCACTATTCACAATGGCAAAGATACGGAATCAACCTAAGTGCACATCAGTGAATGACTGGATGAAGAAAATGTGGTATGTATATATATATCATGGAATACTTTTCAGCCATAAAAAACAATGAAATATGCCTTTCAGCAATATGGCTGGAACTGGAGGCTATAATCTTTAGGGAAATAACTCAGAAACAGAAAGTCAAATATTGCACATTCTCACCTATAAGTGGGAGCTAAATAATGTGTACACGTGTACATAGAGAGTGGAATAATAGATATTGGTTACTCAGAAAATTGAGAGGGGAGTGATGGTTACACTAAAAGGCCAGACTTTACCACTATGAAATATATCCATGTAACAAAACTGTGCTAAATCTACTAAAAAAAGATGACCTGACTAAGTAGGACTTATTTTAGGCATTTTAGAATTAGCAAAATTTATCAGCATCATTCTTTACGTTATTGTGTCTAAGGAGAAACAATCACAAAAAGCACATAGTGCATGATTCCCTGTATATAAAATTCTAGAAAATGCAAACTCATTCCTAGTGACAAAAAGCAGATCAGTGGTTGCTTGAAGGTCATGGGCAAAGAGAAAGATTGATTGCAGAAGCGTAAAAGGAAACTTTGGGGGTGATGGAAAAGTTCTGTATCTTGATTGTGTTGGTAATTCCCCCAGGTGTATACAGTATATTTGTGAAAATCCATATAATTGCACACTTTAAGTGTATCACTTATTAAATGGAAATTATACCTCCATAACAAATTATTTTTCTAAAAGAGAAAAAAGCAAGGCAGAGGTTTTCATCTCATGGTTTGCATTTGAGACTTGACCTTTGAGTTATATGCTATTAACTGTGAAGCGTTTCAGTTTCTTTAAAGACAAATCCCCAAAGATTAGGCGTACCCTGGGGTGCCAGTGGTCTGTGAACAGAGGGGTGTTAATGGATACTGGATGTTCCAGTATGAGGCTATGTAGGCTTACATTTAATTCCTTGCTTTCTCTTTGGTGCTTCACCATTGCCCCATAACATACGGCCATGAGTCCAAATTCTCTGGTTTATTTTTTCAGCATATAAAACTCTTCTAGCCTTTGAATGCTTGGTGGGGTGGGGGAAGGATAGTTGCTGGTTTGCAAACGTTGTAGGAAAAAATATGGGTTTAAGTCTCTCCTATGAAGTCTTTCTATCTACTCTGTTTTCAGCTCCAATGGGCTCTACCTTGATTTGCTTGGTTTTTGTTGCTGTTGTTGTTGTTGATTTTGTTTTTGAGATAGAGTCTCGCACTTCTGCCCAGGCTGGAGCGAAGTGTGGTGAACTTGGCTCACTGCGGCCTCCCTCTCCTGGGCTCAAGTGATCCTCCCAGCTCTGCCTCCTGAGTAGCTGGGACTACAGGTGTGCATCACCACATCTGGCTGATTTTTTTTTTTTTTTTTTTTTTTTTTTTTTGTAGAAGTGGGCTTTCGTCATGTTTTGAATCCCTGGGCTCAAATAATCCACTGGCCTTGGTCTCCCAAAGTGCTGGGATTACAAGTGTGAACATTGATGTTTAATAGAACACTGTGTTTCCATTCTCAAGCTTATCTTCAGTTCTAAGGAATGTTATCATTTGCTTTATCATTATCTATTTGTGTAGATCCGTAAGAATTTAGCTTTTCCTTCTCAGCAAACTCAGTGTCCTTTCATTTATAAACTTCCAACCTCCAAAGTATTTATTGATATTCCCTCTGCTGTTGTTTCCCTCTAGTTCTTTTTGTTTGTTTTGTCATTGAGGGTTTACTTTGTTTTTATTTCTCCTCTATCATTTTGGTGTTTAAAGAGTGGGCAGAGATAGACTCACGTATTCACTCCTCTGTATTTAACCAGCATTCTGTAAAAATCCCAGTATTTTAGAAATGATTTAGTGGTTTGATATTTAGGAAGCCTTCACAGTGAAGTCCTGGAGTCAAACATGCATCACTTGGTCTCTGCACTTTCCATGAGACTGTGGTTTTTCTCTTCTTCCCGGTGACTTCTTACTTCTCCCCTACTCATGTTTACTGCTTGTGTGTTACAGAAAAGGTGGCTATCCGATGGGTTATTTTAAGAGTTCAAGATAATACTCCTTGCATCCACTAAATCTATCTATATTTCATGTAATATTTAATTTTGCCTTAAAATTTTAATTCTTGTTAATGTTAAGCTCTTTTCCATTATTTATAATTTGGAATACATTTTAGCTTTTTCATGAGGTTTGGTAAAAGTTAGGGTTGAGAATATTAGAGAAATGAGCCACAAAATGTGATGTATATATCACCACCAAAGAAAGTACTCATGTCCTTGGCTCAGATGTGAAGTTTATAATATTAAAACCCAAGGTTATTCTGGAACCTATAAAATCTGGGTCTGATTCCTGCCTCAGCCACTTGTCATATAACCTTGAGCTAATTATTTAATCTTCCTCATTAACCTTACTCATTCCTCATTACAAATTGTTGTTAATAATGCCTATTTTGTATGATGTTGAGAAGACTGAATGAGATAATTAACAAAAAAACTAAGGAGATTGAGAGAAGTGAATGAGATAATAAACGAAGAAATTTAGAACACTGAACACTGTCTTGCCTGTAAAAGTATACTATAAACATTATCGACTTTTAACATACAAACAGGCCTTACAGATACCACAGAAAACAATTACTTGCTTTAGAGACAAGGTCGGTTTTACTCAGTATTTTTATTATTTTTTATTTTCTTTTCTCCCTCATTTGCCAAGTTTATGATTACGAACATGGTGGATCGCCCAAATCATTAAACTTAGAATTTTGGGGTAGCTGTGCGTTATTCTCACTAGTGTGGGAAAGCCTTCTGCACAATGTGAAGGCTGGAGTTGTTTGTGGCTGAAAGTGAATTGATAGAGGCATGCTGGGATTGTTAAATGGGGCTGTCTCAAAGATGGATGTCAGCTGCTGCATGATCAGTTTGGCTGTGGGGACTAGAATTGATTACATCAATGGTGGCAATGAAAGTTCCATTGAAGGCTGCAGTCTACTTAAGTCCACTGCATATGGACATGACCTGGAATAGATTCACTTGATTAAAGCTCCACGGCAGCAAGCAGAAAGTTGGGTAGGGATATGGGAACTAGGAAATTTTATTAATAGTTTCTGTGTAATTTGTTAGAATAGAAATTTACTAGGGTGAAAATAACCCTAGGCTTAAAGGTAAGAGTTCTAAATTTTACACTACACTATTGCATCATTCATTTCCAACTTAATGAGACACTTTTTAGGAAAATAAATTTAACAGCTTTTGGCCATGTATATATTGATTGCAATTATCGCAGTGATTTCATAGAAAATTTTGTTATTTTGTGCACATAAACAAAATATGCTGAATATTATAATTCGGTAGCACATCGAGTCTTGACTATACATTGTCATTCTTTTGAATTCTGAATTTTACTATTTCCTTTGTCTTTTGCATATATTTGTGGTCACTTTACAATTTTCCTACAAAAACTGTTTTCTACATCTATTAACTTATGTTTGTTCTCATATCCTCAAGTCTTTATTATTAGGAATCGATGGTGGCCACATTGCCATATTTATTTTTAATGTCTGACAATTTATAGCAACAACTCCATAGAATTCGATGGGAACTAATATATTTAAATGTTAAACGGTAGGAACATAATCTAAACTTATCTTTGATAAGCTCAGGGATTTGTGGTTTGATATATTGTTGAGAAAACTCCTAAGAGTATATGTAACCGTTATCTTGGCTATGATAGTACATTTTCTGAACTCTGATTAAAAATTCTAATCAGTTCTGGAAAGTTGAACATCCATCTGTTTTCTGATGATTTTATGTATGTTAACTTTAGTTACATATAACTGTATATGTCACTATATATTACACTCTATAATAAAAATATGATACACTGCAAGAAAATGAGTTCTTTTAACTGAAGAGGAGGTGAACATGACAGAATTAATAGATACACTCTAGTATGCTGCTTCTCAACCTGAACTCTATTTTTACACATTAAAAATATTACTCTACATCATGTACAAGTTTATTAGTTTAAACAGCCTCTTAAGAATCTCACAGAAACTTTGCTCCATTTGGTCTCATTTTTTCACCATACTCTTTCAATTGGTTGTCTTGCTGATGAAAGGGGGAGGCAGTGGAGTGAAGTGTGAGACTGAGAAAATCAAGGGTTGCCATGTAGTATCTTTATAATGGTAGGACTGTAGACTGTTTTTATACAGACTCTCAGTGTCATATATGGGCACTTAGAACCAAGTAGAGTCTTTTTTTCTTTCCTAATTAGGGTGAACTGGTAAAGAGGCCAAAGAATGGATTTTTCACTAGTTTTTTTTTTTCCTGACTCTTAGCTTTCCTTGATTTGCAAAAATTTATTTAGCTAGATAGTCATTCTTTGCCCTTCTCTAAACTCAGTTCCAAAATAAAGTAGAGAAGACACTTCTCACCAATCCACTTCTCACCAATCCACCCTCCCTCCCCACACCCACCCCACACACAGCAGGCTCTAGGAGCTTGTGCCTTGTGTCAAACTGTGAGATTTCAAGTTCCTGCCTCCCCTAACTTTTAGCTGTAATCTTTGAGTAATTATACCAGTTAGGATTCCAGTGGAAAAGAGATGGTACACTCAAAGCTCAAAGTAGAATAATCTGATGAGAGTTTCACAAAGCAACTAATTTTCAAGTGTAAGCAATTTTGTAAGGAGCCTATGAGAGAGAGTGCAGCACTGCAGTTCTAGGAACAGAAGGGCTGTTACTATCCCTAAACCTGAAGGGAAGAGGAAAAATATGGTCCCTGGAACCAGGAAGGAAAAAGTTGTATAGATAGGTCCTATTCTACTTTGTTGAGTGACATAAACAGTGTAAGACAACAAGCAGGGAGGGGGCTGAGGGAATAAAACTTGGCCTCACTCTCTTTCCTACGTTTGATCTTCTACCAGGTTCTTCCATTGACTAAACCCAAATGGAAGCCTTCCACACAGCTCAGCTTGCTTAGGTAGAAAGCAGGTGGAAAAAAATAGAGAGTGGATATGAAGTGGCAAATGGAAGATAACTGATAGTAAATGATATAACC
The DNA here is from genome assembly GCF_006542625.1 of Nomascus leucogenys. Taxonomy (NCBI): domain Eukaryota; kingdom Metazoa; phylum Chordata; class Mammalia; order Primates; family Hylobatidae; genus Nomascus; species Nomascus leucogenys. The sequence goes on from NC_044400.1 coordinate 39,384,011, forward strand.
CGTGAGCCATAGTTTCCTCATCTGTAAAGTAGGGCCAACATAGTATCTACTTTATAGAATGTGGTGAGAATTAAGTAAAATACCTGATGTGGTCTGAATTTGTGTCCGTGCCCAAATCTAATGTTGAATTGTAATCCCCAGTGTTGGAGGAGGGGTCTGGTGGGAGGTGATAATATCATGGGGGTGGACTTCCCTCTTGCTGTTCTCCTGATAGTGAGTGAGTTGTCACAAGATCTCATTGTTTATAGTGTGTAGCACCTCACTCTTCTCCCTCTCTCTCCTGCTCCACCATGTGAAGACATGCCTGCTTCTCCTTTGCCTTCCACCATGATTGAAAGTTTCCTGAGGCCTCCCTAGCCATGACACCTATACAGCCTACAGAACCAGGAACCAATTAAACCTTTTTTCTTTATAGATGATCCAGTCTCAGGTAGTTCTTCATAGCAATGTGAGAACAGACTAATACAATATTAGATGCAGAGTATGTAGTGCAGTTCCTCGTACAAAACAGGGATTAAATGCAAAATAGCTAACATTAATTATTCTTACACACATGGGGGATTTTTTATCAAATGGAAAAAGATTACCAAAGTGGTCAGTAGCTGGGTGAAACCCATTAAATTCTTTCAAACCTTTTCTATTTTAGCATGTATGTAAACATATGAAATAATTCAAAACTATTTTTAACACAAAATTAGAACCATTCTAGTTCATATAGTTTATTACAGACCATGAGTCCTTAAAGAACATCTTCAAACTGGGCTTTTTCTATCCCTTCACTAAACACATCAGCAAGTCCTGTGTATTTGTCTTCATCCCCACACTTACTTAGCTCAAACCCCTATCATCTCTCCTCTGAATTATTATACCAACTTAGATGGTCAACCAGCCTTCAGATTTCCCACTCCCTGATTCATTACTGTGGCACTGATCCTTCTAAACTGGGCCTTGGACTAAATTTGTACTCTTCTTGGAGACTTTTATCAGTAGATATCCAGGTTATTCCATGATCTGTGTCCTTTCTTCCTTTTCTGGCCCATGTCTGGCCATTTCCTCATTGCCTGCTTCATCAGTAACAAGCCACGGTCCCTGTAGTCCCCCAGTGCATCACCCCTATTCCAATGGTTCTCAAAGTGTGGTCCCAGGCCAGAAGCACCCAAATCAACTATGAAATGTTTGTTGGAAAGGCAAATCCTCAGGCTTTATATGAAACATTGTTAATCAGAATCTCCCTGAAAGAGGCCCAGCAATCTGTGTTTTAACAAGCCTTCCAGGCAAGTCTGGTGCACACTCAGCCCTTGGCATGCCTCTTTGTCTTAGGTCGTGATCATCAACCTTCTGGCATGTCCATTCTACTTAATCTTCAAGACTCATTTCAGGCATCAAAGACTCCAGTATTGACTTCCTTATTTATTCTTCTTCTAGGAAGAGGACAATAAATGCTTGTAGATTTTTTGATAACAAATTAACTTTAGTTTCCCTGAATCTCATTATTTGTTCAGATAACTCACATATTTGAAAAGAATCAACCTAACGCTTGTGATAACTTTATGGGGGAAATTGTATTGTACAAGTATTTATTCAGAAAGGCTAATGTATTTGTTTGGAGAAAAGAGGGAGCTTTTATGTAATCAGATTTCTCCTGAAAATGTGCCAGACAATGATGAATAACTACTAGTAATAACAGTTAATGATGTGAACTCTATTTAATTGGGCTCACTTTATAGGTGAAGAAGAGGGATTATGTAACTCATTCAGGATTACAAATCTAGCAAATAGCAGAGTCAGGACTGGAACTCAGGTCTGGCTCACCTCAAAGATCAGGTACTCAAACATGATATTATCTTTGAAACACAGAGAAAGCAATTACCTGAATTCTTTTTCTCAAGGATTCTTCTTTCATTTCAATCAAAGGAAAGAGAGAAAAGACCTTTTATAGGCAATGTAGTATGGTTCTAGTTGGTTACTGAGCAAACAGGCAGAATTGTATGAGATGGTCTAGCCTCAGTTCTCTCCTGCAGTGTCATGACCAACTAGTTCATTAAAACTGACTACATATGAAGTTTGCTACAAATAATTTTAAAAATAACATATTTTATTTGTAATTTATTTTTGCATACATGATAAAGATTCAAGGTTAACTATATAATAATGTCTCTCCCAAATACTTGTATTGCCAGAAGAGAGGCTGACAGTATAACTATTGGTAAAGTAATTGCACAAAGAAGACAGCCTATTTTATGGGAGTTGAAACATCATCTACCTTGGCCAGGCATGGTGGCTCACCCCTGTAATCCCAGCACTTTGAGAGGCCAAGGCAGGCAGATCACAAAGTCAGGAGATCGAGACCATCCTGGCTAACACGGTGAAACCCCATCTCTACTAAAAACACACACACACACAAATTAGCCGGGCGTGGTGGCGGGCACCTGTAGTCCCAGCTACTCCAGAGGCTGAGGCAGGAGAACTGTGTGAACTCGGGAGGCAGAGCTTGCAGTGAGCTGAGATCGCGCCACTGCACTCGAGCCTGGGCGACACAGCGAGACTCCGCCTCAAAAAAAAAAAAAAAAGAAAGAAATATCATCCACCATGTATATTCCAGGAAGAGGAAAATACCATGTTCTATGACCTTACAGAACCGTTGACTATTTAATGGGGTGGGGACAGGGGTATCAGGGTTACTGGAAAATCCTCTCTCAATTTATTTTCTCAATAAATTTAGGGAGATTTTCTGATAGCATATTCTTTGGTGCAGAAACGGTAGGACTCAACCTTCTTGATTGTGTGTAGTGGGCATAATTAGAGAAGAAAGTGAACTATCACATTTCCAAAACAACACTTTAAAGTTTCAATATTTTCTTTTGTTTTAAAATAAGATGCCCCTATTGTCAGTACAATGCCCATATTGTCAGTACAATCTTTTTATTTTTAAGCATTGTTAGCTCATTTTCTACTCTAATCTCAATAAAGAGATGTTATCCATTTTATGGAATCACATTAATGATAAGTACCAGCACATTCAATAAAGCATACAATTACCATTCCATTAACTATTTTACTAAAGCAATTTCATTATGAAACATTTCTTTGGAAAACATGACTATTATGGCCTTTTCTTTATGTTCTGGAAAATCGTGCCCTAAAAAGTGAGTTTCAAAAGTCCCTTTATTAGTTTTCCTGCATGTACTTCACATAGACAACTTTAACGAATCATTGGTATATGTTTTATTTAATTACCTTAATTTCATTCATGGACAAAAACCAAGAGTAATGGAGACAATCAAATGAAATTGTTACTGTAATAAAAGAAAGTGGGTGGTGTTTGGGGTATAATTCAAAAAGTTTGAACATGTTAGACCATTGGAAAGGAACAATTTGTAAATGAAACTAAGGAGATGGAATCAGAAGAGAGAAATTGCATTACAAAGAAGACATCATGGCAAACATAAAGATGGAAAGTTGAATTACCATAGTTACTCTGCAGTGATATTTTTAATAAAAAAGGACTATGTTTTCCAAGTTGCCTTCCTAGTTTGCCATTTCAGGGTTTCTTCAACTGACAAAGTCTTTCTTACATAAAACTGTATTTCTTTCTGTTTTAATTAGAGCTCACGGACTCACACAAATGGGATTCCCCTTTGACATAAACAACTAACAACCTCTCTTCCTTTTTAAATTCTTCAAATGCCTAATGGTAAAAAATCAGATTATCTTTCAGTCTTCTTGCATTATCTCAATTACTTTATAGTATATTTGTTCAAGAGCCAAAAGGCCAGGCACACTGCCTTGCTTCAAATCATGGGTTTCTACTTCCCAGAGGTGTGACATTGGGCAGGCTATTTAGCCTCTTTGTACCTCACTTTGCTTATTTGTAAAATGGGGATAATGATCATTTCTTCTTCCTAAGGTTGTTATGAGGATTCAATCGTCAATGTATATAAAGTGCTTAGAACAGTGTCTTGTATGTGGTACTATAAAAAGTTTCTATTATTGTTATCACATAGTCTTTGTGTTTTGGTAAGTAATTTTTAAAAAAATCTCATTTTTATCTTAATAGAATATTTAGGTATGATAAGGGATTTTAACAATAAAGAAATGTGTACAGGCTGGGCACTGTGGCTCATGCCTGTAATCCCAGTTTGGGAGGCTGAGATCCTCCACTTTGGGTGGATCACTTGAGGTCTGGAGTTTGAGGCCAGCCTGGCCAATATGGTGAAAGCCCATCTCTACTAAAAATACAAAAATTAGCCAGGCATGGTGGTGGGCGCCTGTAACCCCAGCTACTTGGGAGGCTGAGGCAGCAGAATCACTTGAACCAGGGAGGCAGAGGTTGCAGTGAGCCAAGATCACACCACTACACTCTAGCCTGGGTGACAGAGTGAGACTCCATCTCAAAAAAAAAAAAAAAAAAGAAAGAAATGTGTACAATTTAAAGCAAAGGCAATTGCTATTAATGGTTTCTCAGATAGTCGATTGTGAACTTTAACTCCAGATTGACCGCAAGAACAATCCAGCAATCCTGAGGACCCATAGACCCTCTGAAGGAAGCAGACTGCTTCTGCAGGACCCTGGAGACACCCCAGATACTGTGAGTGCCCCAACTATGGAAGTGGGTAAGGGAGAGCCTCCTCTCCTGAACAAACACCCCCACTGGAGAAACTGAAAGCCTGTTTGTGGGAGAAGTTTCTGACCTTACCTGGAGCTGAGTCAATTTAGAGAGCCAAGAGAAATACAGGGGTAGAGGAAGCAGCAGAAAGGCCTTGGGAGCTCACTGGATCCCCAGGCAGGCCATTCCTGCCTGGCACCACAGGGATCCATCTGGAGGGCATCCAGAGGAGTAGGAGTGGGGGCCGCGGGGTGGGGGGCGGTGGCGGGAACAACACAGCTGGAAGGATATCTCCAGCTGAACTTTGTAACTAAATAGCCTCCTAGCCAGAACTCAAGGGAGGGCGTGAATCCAGCACGCAGACTCCACAGGCAGGGGAAGAAACAAGCCCTTTTTCCCCCTGCAGTTGAGAGGCGGATAGCCTGGGGCAAGTTCTCAAGTCTGTCTCGCCCACTGCCTGAAAATAGACTCAGGGCTGTTTGGTGGGGCACAGCAGGAGTGAGACATGCCCTTCAGTTTGCATGGGAGCTGGGTGAGGCCTGTGATTGCCAGCTTTCCCCCACTTCCCCGACAACCTGCAAGACTCAGCAGAGGCAGCCATAATCCTCGTAGGTACACAACTCCATTGACCTGGCCTTTCTGCTGCTTCCTGTACCCCTGTATTTCTCTTGGCTCTCTAAATTGACACCCACATCCGCCACAGCAGCCAAAGCAAGACCCACACAAGGAGAGTCTGAGCTCAGACATGCCTAGCTCTGACCACTCCTGATGGTCCTTCCCTACCCACCCTGTTATGTGAAGACAAAGGGCATATAATCTTGGCTGTTCTAGGGCCCCACCTACCTCCGGTTCCTCACCATAATACCCCAGCTGATGCTCTTGGGAAAGCACCACCTCCTGGCAGGAGGCCAACCAGCACAAAAATAGAGCATTAAACCACCAAAGCTAAGAACCCTCACAGAATCCAATGCATCCCCCTGCCACCTCCACTGGAACAGTTGCTGGTATCTATGACTGAAGGACCCATAGACAGTTCACATCATAGGACTCTGTGCAGATAACTCCAGTACCAGCCAGAGCCTGGTAGAGTTGCTGGGTGGCTAGACCCAGAAGAGACAAAATAATCACTGCAGTTCAGCACACAGGAAGCCACATCCATAGGAAAAGGGGGAGAGTGCTACATCAAGGGAATACCCCATGGGACAAAGGAATCTGAATAAAGGCCTTCAGCCCTAGACCTTCCCTCTCACACAGCCTACTCAAATGAAAAGGAACCAGAAAACCAGCTCTGGTAATATGACAAAACAAGACTCTTTAACACCCCCCAAGAAATGATATTAGTTCACCAGCAATGGATCCAAACCAAGAAGAAATACCTGATTTACCTGAAAAAGAATTGAGGAGGTTAATTATTAAGCTAATTAGGGAGGCACCAGAGAAATGTGAAGTGCAATGCAAGGGGAAATACAAAAAATGATACAAGAAGTGAAGGGAGAAACATTCAAGGAAATAGATAGCTTAAAAAAATTCAAAAATTCATGAAACATTGGACACACAGAAATGCAAAATGCTCTGGAAATTCTCAGCAGTAGATTTAAACAAGTAGAATAAAGAAATTCAGAGCTCTAAGATGAGGTTTTAAAATTAACCCAATCCAACAAAGAGAAAGAGAAAAGAATAAGAAAATATGAACAAAGCCTCCAAGAAGTCTGGGATTATGTTAACTGACCAAACCTAACACTAACCACTGTTCCAGAGGAAGAAGAGAATTCTAAAATCTTGGAAAACATTTTTGGGAGAGTAATTGAGGAAAACTTCCCTGGCCTTGCTAGAGACCTAGACATTTAAATACAAGAAGCACAAAGAACATCTGGGAAATTCATCACAAAGAGATCTTTGGCTAGTCACATTGTCATCAGGTTATCCAAAGTTAAGATGAAGGAAAGACTCTTAAGAGCTGTGAGACAGAAGCTCCAGGTAACCTATAAAGGAAAACCTATCAGATTAACAGCAGATTTCTCAGCAGAAACCCTACAGGCTAAAAGGGATTGGGGCTCTATCATCAGCCTCCTCAAACAAAACAATTATCAGCCAAAAATTTTGTATCCAGTGAAACTAAGCATCATATATGAAGGAAAGATACAATCTTTTTCAGACAAACAAATGCTGAGAGAATTCACCACAAACAAGCCACTGCTATAAGAACTGTTAAAAGGAGCTCTAAATCTTGAAACAAATCCTGGAAACACATCAAAACAGAACCTCTTTAAAGCATAAATCACACAGGACCTATAAAACAAAAATGCAAGTTAAAAAGCAAAAACAAAAAACAAAAATACCAAAGTACACAGGCAACAAATAACATGATGAATGCAACCATACCTCACATCTCAATACTAACATTGAATGTAAATGGCCTAAGTGCTCCACATAAAAGATACAGAACCACAGAATGGATAAGAAGTCACAAATCTACTATCTGCTACCTTCGGGAGACTCACCTAACACATAAGGGCTCACATAAACTTAAAGTAAAAGCGTGGAAAAAGGCATTTCACACAAATGGACACCAAAAGCAAGCAGGGGTAGTTATTCTTGTATCAGACAAAACAAACTTTTAAGCAACAGCAGTTAGAAGAGACAAAGAGGGGCATTATATAATGGTAGAAGACCTTATCCAACAAGAAAATATCACAATCCTAAACATATATGCGCCTAACACTGGAGCTCCCAAACTTATAAAACAATTACTAATAGACCTAAGAAATGAGATAGACAGCAACACAATAATAGTGATTTGAACAAATGTAATTAACAGATATATACAGAACATTTCATCCAACAGCTGCAGAATACACATTCTGTTCAACAGTGCATGGAACTTTTTCCAAGATAGACCATACAATAGGTCATAAAATGAGCCTTGATAAATTTAAGAAAATTGAAGTTATATCAAGCACTCTCTCAGGTCACAGTGGAGTAAAACTGGAAATCAACTCCAAAAGGAACCTTCAAAACCATGCAAATACATGGAAATTAAATAACCTGCTTCTGAATGATCACTGGATCAAAAATGAAATCAGGATGGAAATTTAAAAATTCTTTGAATTGAATGACAGGAATGACAAAATCTATCAAAACCTCTAGAATACAACAAAGGTGGAACTAAGAGGAAAGTTCATATCCCTAAATGCCTACATCAAAAGGACTGAAACGGTACAAATGGACATTCTAAATTCACACCTCAAGGAACAAGAGAGACAACAACAAACCAAATCCAAACCCAGCAGAAGAAAGGAAATAACCAAGATCAAAGCAGAATTAAATGAAATTGAAACAAACAAACAAAAAAAACATACAAAAGATAAATGAAACAGAAAGCTGGTTCTTTCAAAATAGAAATAAAATTGATAGACCATTAGCAATATTAACCAAGAAAGGAAGACAGAAAATCCAAATAATCTCATTAAGAAAAGTAACAGGAGATATTACAACTGACACCACTGCAATACAAAAGACCAATCAAGGCTACTATGAACACCTTTATGTACATAAACTAGAAAACCTAGAAGAGATGGATAACTTCCTGGAAAAATACAATCCTCCTAGCTCAAATCAGGGAGAATTAGATACCCTGAACAGACCAATAACAAGCAGTGAGGTTGAAATAGTAATTTAAAAATAGCCAACAAAAAAAAAGTCTAGGACCAGATGGATTCACAGCAGAATTCTACCAAACAGTCAAAGAAGAATTGGTACCAATCCTTTTGACACTATTCCACAAGATAGAGAAAGAAAGAACCCTCCCTAATTCATTCTATGAAGCCAGCATCACCCTAATACCAAAACCAGTAAGGGACATAACCAAAAATAATATCCTTGATGAACATAGATGTTAAAATCCTTAACAAAATACTATCTAACTGAATCCAACAGCATATCAAAAAGATTATCCACCACGATCAAGTGAATTTCATACCAGGGATCCAGGAATGGTTTAACAAATGCAAGTCAATAAATGTGATAAACCACATTGACAGAATTAAAAACAAAAATCACATGATCATCTCAATAGATGCAGAAAAAGCATTCTACAAAATCCAGCATCCCTTTATGATTAAAACTATCAGCAAAATTGGCACACAAGGGACATATCTCAATATAATAAAAGCCATCCCTGACAAACCTACAGACCCACAACATAATACTGATTGGGGAAAAATTGAAAGTATTCCCTCTAAGAACTGGAAAAAGACAAGGATGTTCACTCTCACCACTCCTCTTCAACACAGTACTGGAAGTCCTAGCCAGAGCAATCAGACAAGAGAAAGAAACAAAGGGCATCCAAGTCAGTAAAGAGGAATTTAAACTGTTGCTGTTTGATGATGATATGATTATTTATCTTGAAAACCCTAAAGACTCCTCCAGAAAGCTCCAAGAACTGATAAAAGAATTCAGCAAAGTTTCTGGATGCAAGATTAATGTACACAAATCAGTAGCTCTTCTATACACCAACAGTGACCAAGCAGAGAATCAAATCAAGATCTCAACTCCTTTTCCAACAGCTGCAAGAAAATATATAATACTTAGGAATATACCTAACCAAGGAGTCAAAAGTCCTCTACAAGGAAAACTACAAAACACTGCTGAAAGAAGTCATAGATGACACAAAGGAAAACACATCCCATGCTTACGGTTGGGTAGAATCAATATTGTGAAAATGACCATACTGCCAAAAATAATTGACAAATTCAATGCAATCTCCATCAAAATACCACCATCACTCTTCATAGAATTAGAAAAAACAATTCTAAAATTCATATGGAACCAAAAAAGAGCCTGCATAGCCAAAGCAAGACTAAGCAAAAATAACAAATCTGGAGGCATCACACTACCTGATTTCAAACTATACTGTAAAGCCATAGTCACCAAAACAGCATGATAGTGGTATAAAAATAGGCGCACAGACCAATGGAACAGAATAGAGAACCCAGAAATAAACCCAAATACTTACAGCCAACTGATCTTTGACAAAGCAAACCAAAACATAAAGTGGAGAAAAGGACACCCTTTTCAACAAATGGTGCTGGGATAGTTGGCTAGCCACATGTAGGAGAATGTAACTGTATCCTCATCTCTCAACTTAAACAAAAACCGACTCAAGATGGATTAAGGACTTAAATCTAAGATCTGAAGCTATAAAAACTCTAGAAGATAACATTGGAAAAACTCTTCCAGATGTTGGCTTAGGCAAGGATTTCATGACCAAGAACCCAAAAGTAAATGCAATAAAAACTAAGATAAATAGTTGGGACTTAATTAAACTAAAGAGCTTTTGCTCAGCAAATAGAATAGTCAGCAGAGTAAACAGACAACCTACAGAGTGGGAGAAAATCTTCACAATCTATACATCTGATAAAGGACTAATATCCAGAATCTACAACAAACTCAAACAAATCAGCAAGAAAAAAAAATCCCATCAAAAAGTGGGCTAAGGACATGAATAGACAATTCTCAAAAGATGATATACTAATGGCCAGCAAACATATGAAAAAATGCTCAATGTCACTAATGATCAGAGAAATGCAAATCAAAACCACAATGTGATACCACCTTAATCCTTCAAGAATGGTCATAATCAAAAAATCAAAAAACAGTAGATGTTGGTGTGGATGCGGTGATCAGGGAACCCTTATACACTGCTGGTGGGAATGTAAACTAGTACAACCACTATGGAAAACAGTGTGAAGATTCCTTAAAGAACTAAAAGTAGAACTACCATTTGATCCAGCAGTTCTACTACTGGGTATTTACCCAGAGAAAAAGAAGTCAATGTATGAAAAAGATACTTGTACATGCATGTTTATAGCAGCACAATTCACAATTGCAAAATAGTGGGACCAACCCAAATTCCCATCAATCAACAAGTGGATAAAGAAACTGTGGTATTATATATATATATGTATGTGTACATATATATGTGTGTGTATGTGTGTATATATATCTATATATATATGTATATATGATGGAATACTACTCAGCCCTAAAAAGGAATGAATTAACGCTATTCATGGCAACCTGGATGAGATTGGAGACTATTATTCTAAGTGAAGTAACTCAGGAACGGAAAACTAAACATTGAATATTCTCACTGATACGTAGGAGCTAAGTTATGAGGATGCAAAGGCATAAGAATAATACAGTGGACTGTCGGGACTTGGGGGGAAGAATGAGAGAGGGGTAAGGAATAAAAGACTACAACTATGGTGCAGTGTATACTGCTTGGATGACGGGTGCACCGAAATCTCACAAATCACCACTAAAGAACTTACTCATGTAATCAGATACCACCTGTTCCCCAATAAGTTATGGAAAACAAGAAAAAAGAAAAAAAGACAGAAAAGGGAAAAAATAGTTTCCCAGATAGTCCTCTAGAATGTTTCTATGCAGCTTTTTATTAAAAACAAAAAAAAAGAAAGAAAAGAAAAACGAAAAGACCACAGTATGCACAATGCTCTTCATTCTCTCAAATGTAAAAATATGGTGGTTAAAACTGAACACAGTACTCTGGTAAGATGGGCTAACTCTTTAGGAATAGTGGAATAATGTATCATCAGTTTTAGACTTTACAGACCCTATGGTTTACTCTTCTTCAAGCACGCTGTAGCTTCCTATCGGGTTTCATGGAGCAGTGCCATATTGTTGACTACTGTGTTTGTGGATTGTCCCCTGGAGAAGCAGGCACTCAACTTCTCCACTTTTGTGGAGATGCACACATCTAGCTCCCTTCTTCTCCCCAATCCCTTACTAACATCAAGAGTCCCTAAAATCTTTTCCAGGGAGCAAGGTAAACTCAGTTCCTTGGGTAACTATTTTACATGACGAATAATTGAACATTGGTATCCCCTACTCTTTCTCTGAGGGAATAACTGACAACTTAGAATTTACAAAGCAAAAGTGTTAAGCTATCTGAACAAAATTAATATTGGTCACTTGATATTTTTTATTGCAAGTTATATTAGGAAATAGTATGTTTTACATTTTAGATTATTGGATGCAGGAAAAAACCTTAAGTGAATCTGTTTATAGTATTCTCTGATGGTAGTTTGTATTTCTGTGCGATCGGTGGTGATATCCCCTTTATCATTTTTTATTGTGTCTATTTGATTCTTCCCTCTTTTCTTCTTTATTAGTCTTGCTAGCAGTCTATCAATTTTGTTGATCTTTTCAAAAAACCGGCTTCTGGATTCATGGATTTTTTGAACGGTTTTTTTTTCTATCTCTACCTCCTTCAGTTCTGCTCTGATCTATTTCTTGCCTTCTGCTAGCTTTTGAATGTGTTTGCTCTTGCTTCTCTAGTTCTTTTAATTGTGATGTTAGGGTGTCAATTTTAGATCTTTCCTGCTTTCTCTTGTGGGCATTTAGTGCTGTAAATTTCCCTCTACACACTGCTTTAAATGTGTCCCAGAGATTCTGGTATGTTGTGTCTTTGTTCTCATTGGTTTCAAAGAACATCTTTATTTCTGCCTTCGTTTCGTTATGTACCCAGTAGTCATTCAGGAGCAAGTTGTTCAGTTTCCATGTAGTTGAGTGGTTTTGAATGAGTTTCTTAATCCTGAGTTCTAGTTTGATTGCACTGTGGTCTAGAAGAAATGGATAAATTTCTGGACACATACACTCTCCCAAGACTAAACCAGGAAGAAGTTGAATCCCTGAATAGACCAATAACAGGCTTTGAAATTGAGGCAATAATTAATAGCCTAACAACCAAAAAAAGTCCAGGACCAGACAGATTCACAGCTGAATTCTACCAGAGGTACAAAGAGGAGCTGGTACCACTTCTTCTGAAACTCTTCCTATCAATAGAAAAAGAGAGAATCCTCTCTAACTCATTTTATGAGGCCAGCATCGTCCTGATACCAAAGCCTGGCAGAGGCACAACAAAAAAAGAGAATTTTAGACCAATATCTCTGATGAACATAGATGCAAAAACCCTCAATAAAATACCAGCAAACCGAATCCAGCAGCACATTAAAAAGCTTATCCATCACAATTAAGTTGGCTTCATCCTGAGATGCAAGGCTGATTCAACATATGCAAATCAATAAATGTAATCCATCATATAAACAGAACCAAAGACAAAAACCACATGATTATCTCAATAGATGCAGAAAAGGCCTTCGACAAAATTCAATAGCCCTTCATGCTAAAAACTCTCAATAAATTAGGTATTGATGGGACATATCTCAAAATAATAAGAGCTATTTATGACAAACCCACAGCCAATATCATACTGAATGGGCAAAAACTGGTAGCATTCCCTTTGAAAACTGGAACAAGAAAGGGATGCCCTCTCTCACCACTCCTATTCAACATAGTGTTGGAAGTTCTGGCCAGGGCAATCAGGCAGGAGAAAGAAATAATGGGTATTTAATTAGAAAAAGAGAAAGTCAAATTGTCCCTGTTTGCAGATGACATGATTGTTGATTTAGAAAACCCCATTGTCTCAGCCTAAAATCTCCTTAAGCTGATAAACAACTTCAGCTAAGTCTCAGGATACAAAATCAATGTGCAAAAATCACAAGCGTTCTTATACACCAATAACAGACAAACAGAGAGCCAAATCATGAGTGAACTCCCCTTCACAATTGCTTCAAAGAGAATAAAATACCTAGGAATCCAACTTACAAGGGACGTGAAGGACCTCTTCAAGGAGAACTACAAACCACTGCTCAATGAAATAAAAGAGGACACAAATAAATGGAAGAACATTCCATGCTCATGGATAGGAAGAATCAATATTGTGAAAATGGCCATACTGCCCAAGGTAATTTATAGATTCAATGCCATCCCCATCAAGCTACCAATGACTTTCTTCACAGAACTTGAAAAAACTACTTTAAAGTTCATATGGAACCAAAAAAGAGGCTGCATTGCCAAGACAATCCTAAGCCAAAAGAACAAAGCTGGAGGCATCATACTACCTGACTTTAAACTATACTACAAGGCTACAGTAACCAAAACAGCATGGTAGTGGTACCAAAACAGAGATACAGACCAATGGAACAGAACACAGCCCTCAGAAATAATATCACACATCTACAACCATCTGATCTTTGACAAACCTGGCAAAAACAAGAAATGGGGAAAGGATTCCCTATTTAATAAATGGTGCTGGGAAAACAGGCTAGCCATCTGTAGAAAGCTGAAAATGGATCCCTTTCTTACACCTTCTGCAAAAATTAATTCAAAATGGATTAAAGGCTTAAACGTTCGACCTAAAACCATAAAAGCCCTACAAGAAAACTAGGCAATACCATTCAGGACATAGGCATGGGCAAAGACTTCATGACTAAAACACCAAAAGCAATGGCAACAAAAGCCAAAATTGACAAATGGGATCTAATTAAACTAAAGAGCTTTTGCACAGCAAAAGAAACTACCATCAGAGTGAACAGACAACCTACAGAATGGGAGAAAATTTTTACAATCTACCCATCTGACAAAGGGCTAATATCCAGAATCTACAGAGAACTTAAACAAATTTACAAGAAAAAATCAAAAAACCCCATCAAAAAGTGGGCAAAGGACATGAACAGACACTTCTCAAAAGAAGACATTATTCAGCCAACAGACATATGAGAAAATGCTCATCATCACTGGCCATCAGAGAAATGCAAATCAAAATCACATTCAGATACCATCTCACACCAGTTAGAATAGCGATCATTAAAAAATCAGGAAACAACAGGTGCTGGAGAGGATGTGGAGAAATAGGAACACTTTTACATTGTCGGTGGGACTGTAAACTATTTCGACCATTGTGGAAGACAGTGTGGCAATTCCTCAAGGATCTAGAACTAGAAATACCATTTGACCCAGCCATCCCATTACTGGGTATATACCCAAAGGATTATAAATCATGCTTCTATAAAGACACATGCACACGTATGTTTATTGCAGCAGTATACACAATAGCAAAGACTCGGAACCAACTTAAATGTCCATCAATGATAGACTGGATTAAGAAAATGTGGCACATATACACCATGGAATACTATGCAGCCATAAGAAAGAATGGACGAAGCTGGAAACCATCATTCTCAGCAAATTATTGCAAGGACAGAAAACCAAACACCACATGTTCTCACTCATAGGTGGGAACTGAACAACGAGAACACTTGGGCACAGGGTGGGGAACATCACACACCCGGGCCTGTGGTGGGGTGGGGGGAGTGGGGAGGGACAGCATTAGGAGATATACCTAATGTAAATGACAAGTTAATGGGTGAGCACACCAACATGGCACATGTATACATATGTAACAAACCTGCATATTGTGCACATGTACCCTAGAACTTAAAGTTTAATAAAAATAGATAAATAAAAATAAATTATAAAAAAAACTTAAATGAATTTGCCTATGAAATCTCTCAAGCAGAATATTAGATTTAAAATTCTTAAGGAGCCAGATCTGTAATTTATGTCCCCTGCATAATCAAAGAAAACAAGACCTTTGTTAAACATTAACAAATGTCTTCATCATTCACATTCCATAGGCTGAAAAGGTGAGAGTTGGAGGTAAGTTTCAGGAACCCCTGAGCATTACCTCTGCTTTCCCTATGGGGATGGTGATATGCCCTTTATGAAGGAGAAGTTGGTTCCAGCATGTATCAGAAGATAAGCCAACCCTTGTCAGCATTCTAGTAAGGGGACAAAGATTGCTGGTGAAATTCTTCTGAAAAAAATGATGTAGCCTGGAGCATACAGAGGATCGAGGTGAGAACATGTTTACGGTGTGCCAGGCTGCTAATCACACAGTGGGAAAAGCACATTTGCGGTCTTCCTCAGTCATACGGCAAGGGCCTTTTGTTAGTCAGTGCTAACACGAAATAATGACTTAAATTGGTGAACATACTGTAAGGGGGTAGGGGGAAAAGAAGGAATGAAAATACCAGTCCCATCCTACAACATTTTAGCACCTTTCCTCCAAGCCCAAATTACTTTTGGAAAAAAAAATAAACTGTAATTTTCAGCACGAAAGCTCTATTGTTGCCACCTACCACAAGAAATCATTGTAGACAGATTTTCAGGTTTTATTTTTTTTTACTGGAAAAATAACCTGTAAAACTATAAACGATGTTGTAGAGTTAAAACACAGAAAGAAAAGTAACAGATTTCCGAATTGCAAACTTCTGAAACTGATCTGGAAGGGAAATGAGGAATGCTGATTCATTATTTTTTTAAAAAAGATTCTATATATTGGATTTTCTGTGGCTTTTTCTGGTCACATAGGCCATTTTAATGAGTATGTACAATTTGCAGTTCCATTATATAGGGATTGGAGGCTGAAAGAGGAAAAATGGGGAAGAAGGTGAAGGAGAAAGAGAATGAGACGAAAAAAATAACAATCAAAATAATAAAGACGGGTAATATTAAATGCCTCTAACTACCAGGTGCTGTGCTATATGTCCTTGAAGGGCCAGCTCCTACCAATCCTCACCAAAGTTCTGTTAGGTTGATAGCATTTTTATGCACACTTTACATATGAGAAAAGTGAGGTACTGAAAATGTAAATTACTTGCCTAGACTTTCCGTATATTCTGATGCCATGAAAGGAAAGGCAATTAGTTCTTTGTGGTTCTGGATTCAGCTCCTTTCACTGCTGAGCTATAGAAATATCTTCGTGTATTAAAAGGAAGAGGGTAATTATGTACCATCACCTTTTCCTTCCTGTCTATCTCTCACTTGCTATAGACTTCCAGAGAAACTGCCCCTTTTCTGGCATTGGATCAATGCAATTTTCACATTCTCCACTCTTGAAAAACGGAATTTCCCATTTATTCATTATGCATGCACAGTGTATAGATACAGCCTATTTGGAAACACAGCTCTTATTTCTCAGAGAAGTATGCTGATAATAACTTTGGCAAAAATAGGGACTTTGATCGGCATTTTGTGATCAGCCAAGTTTTTTTTTTTTTTTTATTGTACTTAAGTTTTAGGGTATTAGCTCACTTTTACAAAGCTGTACCTTTTATTCCCTTGCTCCTTCTTCCTCTCAAAAAACTAGCTCAGAAAAATTGAGCATCTGAAAATGGTCTACAAGTAGCTGCCTGCAAAAATGGGAAAAGTCATCCGAAATAATAAATAATCATAAGAATGCTATTCGGACCGAGGTGCAGGGTCAGATGATAACTCTTACAAGGCCAGCAACTGAATAAATTGCCTCTTGATCTCCCCACTGAGAATAAATTCATGTAAATCCAAGGAAACTGAGCTGCTGCTGCTAATCCACCATGTGTGGTGACTAATTTTCCTAAGTGAAATACAAGAAAAAGAAGGGTCCTTGCAGTAGAAATGTACATGAAGTTGATTGTCTCGGTCCAGCACTGAGCCCCGTGGCAGCAGTGAGCAAGGCTGGATAGGCTGATTGTCAGCCATGCCAGAGCACAGCCAGCCAGGACTGGAGCCAAGCTGCCAGCCCAAGACTGCATCCGTCCACTTTGCAGATCGCTAGGAAAGTGAAAAACAGCTACAGTGTTGCTCTTGACTTTGAGGTAACCTTGCTTCTGAGGAGAGGGTTGACAGTACTTGGAAAAGTTTACTTTTGTTTAATCTAAATACTTCAAAGCCATTAACACTGAAAATTTGAAGTTACAATTTCAGATGAATCAGTTTACTAAGTTCTGTTACTCTTAGCAGTTGCAAACTTGCCATTTCTAGACCAAGCCAGTTAAATGAGGCTATATAGAAACAATGGGGCCCGTTGCCAACTGGACAAGCCCATTGCTAATACATTATTTTTCTCTAAAAACAACATGCCAGTATCCACTAAAGCTAAATATACACCTACCCTTCATTTGAGCCATTCTACTCCTATGCATATCCTAAATCAATCTATCTATCTATCTACCTATCTATCTATCTATCTATCTGTCTATCTATCTGGAGATGAGTGTGCATGTTTACCAGAAGACATTCACAAGCAAATTTATTTATAATTACCAAAACCTGGAAATAACCCAAAGAAGTTCACTAATAGGAAAATAGATAATTAAAATGTGATATATTCACACAATAGATAGAATATTACACAGAAATTATAAATGAACAACTGATTCAGTCAACAATATGAATGACTGTCGTGGATATTACATGGAACTAAAAGAAAACATGCAGAAGGTTAAAGACTGTATTATTCTATTCATGTAAAGTTCAAGAGAAACCAAAACCAAAAGATGGTGATAGAAGTTACTTCTTGGGGTAAAGCATTGCCTGGGAAGAGTTTACAAGGAATCTTCTGCTTACTAAAAATATTCAATATCTTGATTGAGATAGTTACGTGGGTGTACACGTTTGTAAAACTGCATCAAGCTGAATATTTAATATCAGTTTTACTGTATATAAGCATTTAATTGTAAGTATGTCATAATTCAATTAAAAAGTTAAAAAAATACATCATAAAACAACAAAACAAAAAACACAAAATAAAATAAAGCCTGTACCAGGTAAATGAAAATTTTGTGAGCCATAAATTTAGTCATTGACCATGAATGTCTGCCCTCAACTAACATTTTCAAAGCTCTTCCTACAATAGCGGAAGCATTAATGCTTTATCCTTTAGCTCATGTTTCTAGCTTTGGGAAAAGAATTATGACAACAAGAGTTAGTATTTATTTAATATGTATATTCAGCCTTTTGTACTTCATATAAATGTTGCATAAGCATTTCTAGCATGGTCATAATTCACATAGTTGTTTTATACTTTGGAATTCTATTAATTTTTTTTACTTAACTATTCCAAAACTTTTCGACACTTAGGATATTTCAAATTTTTCATACAGAATAAATATGTCCTTTTGGTTTTCCACTTGAAGTTAGCTTATTTCTTGAAGTATGCTCCCTGCAGTGGAGCTATTCACACAAAGAGCAGAAATGGATTTTCCGAGCATGTTTGAATGCCAATTACTTGTAGAAGGCTGGCATTATTTATGGTGTCTTACACAATTTATAAGATTACCTATTTGTTGCGTAGTTTCCAACACAAGTTACTTAAAAAGCATCTTTAAAAATACCAAAGTATAATGATTCTCTGAAGTGATTTAAAAGAGCTTTACTTTTGACTAGATTGAAGGTTGATTTTCTAAAAAATAGTTAACTTTGTATTCCTCCATTTGTGTACTATTTTTGATAATTTAAAAATAGGATATTAAGCAGAATCGGTATAATGACCATACATGTTAATCACAGTTTTCTCTATATTTTGAATACTGACAGCTTATTAATTATGTTATATGTTATGTTTTCCTCATTCTTTTATTTTTATTTTACTGCAATGTGCCTTACAAAAAGTTTCTTTACATGTTGAGGCATATCCATTTGCCTGTAATATCCTTCATTTCTTGAATGGTCTTGATTTCCTTCTCTTCTGCATCATTTAAATATGCTATTGTATGTTCTTCTATATTAAAAACATAAATTACACGCTTTTTGATTGAGTTATTTATTGCAATGCAAAATATGAAATATAAATTCAAATTAATTACTGTTTATATAAATATCTAATTACAACAAAAATTATGACATTTTACCCACTGTACGCTATTTTTGCTGAAATGCTCATAAAAAGAATCAATGTATTTTTTAAAATCTCAATTATTTCATTAATCTTTTTCTCCTGTTTTTTTGAGGTCAAACACCAAGTAGAGTTCTATTATGATAGTAAAACATTTTGTAAAATTAATAAGCAAGTCCTTCATCAATCATTTGTGTGTGGCTGTGCCTATCTCTATCATCTATCTATCTTCTTTATTCTTCATACCTGCTCATGCATTCATATACTAATATACTGGAGGTAAAGGTAAAGGTGTTTAGATTTTAAATTTCTTAGAACATTCAATGGAATCTGGAATTGGTATTTTTTTGCAATTATTAATTAATTTAAAGTACAGCAGCTTAATTATATTAAATCTTCATAACTGGTATGTGTTCATCTTTCCATTTTCCTCAGTCAGAATGAATTTTTCCTTTTCTCTGTTTTCAAAGACCTTATCCATAGTTCTGTCATGGCATTTATTTCATTTTTCATTGTGGTAGTCAATACTTTGCATGTTTCTCTCCTTCAGTGAATGGTTATTTCCCAGAGAATATGAAACATAGTGTATTTCTCTGGTTTTTCTCAATCTCTTGTATAGTCCCTGGTGCAAAGTATGTGAACAATAAATGTTGAGTCATATTTACTGAAATTAATGATTTCTTCCATTATCCCTTCCATTAAGGTTTTATTTGTTTCAAAAACTAGATCTGATATACTCCAAGTTAAACTCGTAGCAAATCTATAATACACATTTTTGATATTTAAAAATTATAACTTTTTCATTTTATTTTCTAGTTATGGCTATGTCTTGCTATTATATAAAAATTCAAATATTTTTATGCTCTTTATTATTGTTGAAATTATAATTTTGAGAAATTTTTGGTTGATTTCTTAAATTTTTAGTATGCTATTACCCAATTTGCCAAATACTTTCATTTCAATACTTGTACCTTTTGTATGTTTTGTTTTCTGCAATTTCTTACGTCAGCATTTATAGTGATGCATTGAAATCCAGTGTTTACAAAGAACAAACTTAACCTTTTTCTTTTTCAGTTACTGAAATAAGTTATTTCAGTGTAGCTTTGGATATCGTGGTAGAGAAACAATATAAAATTAAATGGAGAGCTTAAGAACATTCAAGAAAGCAAACAGTGATCACTTGGAGCCAGCATGGGCTCACCAGGATTGAACATTGCCCAAATAAACTTACTCCCTTTCTGCCTTTGTTTTACCTGGTTGGCATATAAGGACAAATACAGAGACAAAATCTGTCACAATAAACATATAGATATGTGGATCAAATTCTGGCTCAGTACTCTAAAAATTTGGGCAAATTTACTGAAGTTCTTTAAGTGCCAGCTTTTGCATTAGTAAAGCAGGGATAAGACTTTCTTCACCAGTATTATCTGAGCACTAGTAGTTGCTAAATAAATGTTAACTTTGTTTCCTTTATTAATACACTGAGATACATAAGAAGCATGTTGGCTCTACTTTTCAATATAGAATTAATTAAATGAGTTAATTACATAAATTATAGATGTATGTAATTCATTGTTAAAATGACTTTTTTTTTTACAAGACTGTAAACTTTTTTTGGCAGGGCAAGTGTCCACTCTGTTTACTGTTGTGTCTTTAGTGTATAGCAAAGTGTCTTAGAATAAATGATGTTAAAGCTTGAATTAACAAAGCTTTCAGATTTCAAAAGAATAAACTGAAATGAATAATATAAAATTTAATTGAACAAAATTTACGTTTTAATACAGTATGGTGTTCAGAAGAAGGAAGCTAAAAGATATACTGTCATCTGTGCTTGTCAGACTACATCTGAAACATATTGTCCAATTTCTGGCACCATATTTTAAGAAGGACATTGAAGTTTAAAAAAAGCATTATAAGAAAAAAAAAAACCTAGGATGGTTCACTTCACAAATTTTAAATGAGAACTTTTGGAGGAATGGGGACGTTTGTGCTATAAAGATAAGACATTGTGAAACAGCTCAAGGGAACTCTCATTATATCTGGAGATTTGTGAGTCATGAGATGAATTTAATAAATTGCAGTTGTGTTGAGACTATTGTAAACCAATTTAATATCTTAATAGTTTAAAAATTTTTTAATAAAATTAAAGAAAATTTAAAAAGCTAGACTAGAATATTCAAATATTTTAGGGTGATATGTGGTATACTGATGAGTTTGAATTTTATTTGGGGGAACTAAAATAATTGTAAAAGGAGAAATTTCTCTTTTCCTCAGGTTTCTGATATGCAAATTTAGGGCGTTAGTCCTCTATCTTCCCAAAGAGTTTTTCTAGATATAAAATGCAATGAACCTAGTTTTTTTTGTTTGTTTGTTTTGTTTTAAATATATGCAGTTTCACTCTGTCACCAGGCTGGAGTGCAATGGCAGGATCTCGGCTCACTGCAACCTCTGACTCCCTGGTTCAGGCTATTTTTCTGCCTCACCCTCCTGAGTAGCTGGAATTACAGGCATGCGCCACCACACCCAGCTAATTTTTGTATTTTCAGTAGAGACGGGTTTCACCGTGTTAGCCAGGATGGTCTCCAACTTCTGACCTCGTGATCTGCCCACCTTAGCTTCCCAAAGTGCTGGGATTACAGGCGTGATCCACTGCGCCCGGGAACCTAGATTTTTATAGTCACTGAGGTACAATGGAGGGTTTTGCGCATGGAAATTCTAACTGCTAAATTTATTCCTTATGAAGATTAATGCCTCTGAAGATTAATGCCTCTGAATGCATCAGCTGTGAAGAGTGAACTGCATATAAAAAAAAAAAAAAAAAAAAAAAAACTAGGTTCATTGCATTTTATATCTAGAAAAACTCTTTGGGAAGATAGAGGACTAACGCCCTAAATTTGCATATCAGAAACCTGAGGAAAAGAGAAATTTCTCCTTTTACAATTATTTTAGTTCCCCCAAATAAAATTCAAACTCATCAGTATACCACATATCACCCTAAAATATTTGAATATTCTAGTCTAGCTTTTTAAATTTTCTTTAATTTTATTAAAAAATTTTTAAACTATTAAGATATTAAATTGGTTTACAATAGTCTCAACACAACTGCAATTTATTAAATTCATCTCATGACTCACAAATCTCCAGATATAATGAGAGTTCCCTTGAGCTGTTTCACAATGTCTTATCTTTATAGCACAAACGTCCCCATTCCTCCAAAAGTTCTCATTTAAAATTTGTGAAGTGAACCATCCTAGGTTTTTTTTTTTTCTTATAATGCTTTTTTTAAACTTCAATGTCCTTCTTAAAATATGTGCCAGAAATTGGAATATGTTCAGATGTAGTCTGACAAGCAAGATGACAGTATTTTTAGCTTTTCTTCTGAAACATACTGTATTAAAACGTAAATTTTTTTAATTTTATATTATTATTTATTTATTCTTTTGAATCTGAAAGCTTGTTAATTCAAGTTAAATCATTATTAAAACTTGATAACAAAAAAACAGTAAACAATGAACTTGCCTAAAAAAATTTACAGTTGTAAAAAAAAAATATTTAAAATAAAAAATCTATAATTATAATTAACTCATTAATTAATTTATATGAAAGTAAGAACTCTGAAGTGGATAGATGGAAATGAACCAGAAACAAAGGACTGGTTAGTATGTTATGGAAAAAGCTAGACATGATCTCGATAAAGTTGTGGTAGGAGAAATAGGGAAGGGTATAAGTGGTGAGCATTTTAAAGGCAGAAATATTGAGTATTCAGCTGATTGACTACAAAGGATATAAGACAGAACAATGTAAAAGATGATCTCAACCCTCATTAGGAACCTGTAAGTCCCTGAAGGATAAAGGCTGTGTCTTGTCTCCATCTTATTTTTGGCAGCAAATAGAACAGTGTGAGGCACATTTGCAGGTGCTCAATGATTGTTTTCTGCCAAAGGGTGAATTGAGAGGAAGAGATGCGGCAATGTCCAAATGGATAGTCAGATCTAGGAAGGTTCATAAAGAAAGAATTTAAATTTTGCATATCAAAACATACACTCAGATCTAAGTTATTGATAGAGTGAAGGGAGAATTGTTTCTTCCTTTTCAAATGCCCTAAATTAGGGTAACTTAAATTTAAGATGGCAGTTTTACCATCAATAAAATCTTACAAAGCAGCAAAAGTGATGGAAAATTTTCTAAAAGTAGAAAACGGGGTATTTTTAAAAAATGAAGCAAAGGTAAAGGAACATAGCATTTATTTTAACTTGGGGAAGCTGAGGGATGTGTAGCAATTTGTTTTTTTTTTTTTTTTTGAGATGGAGTTTTGCTCTTGTTGCCCAGGCTGGAGAGCAATGGTGCAATCTCCGCTCTCCGCAACCTCAGCCTCCCGGGTTCAAGTGATTCTCCTGCCTCAGCCTCCTGAGTATTTGGGATTACAGGCATGTGCCACCATGCCCGGCTAATTTTGTATTTTTAGTAGAGATGGGGTTTCTTCGTGTTAGACTGGTCTCGAACTCCTGACCTCAGGTGATCCACCTGCTTTGGCCTCCCAAAGTGCTGGAATTACAGGTGTGAGCCACCGCACCCAGCCTGCAATCTTTAAATGATGGGGTTGCTGTCACATTTTAGAGTGAGGAAACATTACCTTATGCTTTAGAAATCTAAGTTTTGTTAATTCCTTATAAACAACTTCATGGTTTTCATTTAAAATAATTCATCACCCCCAAGTAAATATTCTGGTAAAACCAGTGAGGAGGAAGTTCTGTGGTTAAATTTTTCTTATGATTCTGTCACACATCAAGCAATATTTCATGGCAATCATTAGGTTTCATAAAGTGACTGTTTTAGGGAAAAACAAGAGAGAAGAGTTTATTTTTCATAAGTAGGTTAATGATGTTAATTGTAATTTCCTTGATTTGCTATCAAATACTTTTATCTGAAGTCTATATGCTGTCAATATATAATAAAATACACTATTTGCGTAATTTAAAATCATAGCTTTTAATCACCACGAAATATAACTAATATGTAATTTCTAAAATGTACTACATTTCAAATTGCATTTTTTAGATTTTCCAACAATCTGGTATGTAGAAATTGATGAATTATACAGTCTAGTGATATGAACTGACATAAATGGAGAAACTGCAGTACAGTCTGGTCAGTTGATGCTTACATATATAAGGACTAAAAGCTCCAAAAGCTTCAATTAGGAGCAACTAACCATTCTTCAAATAATAACAAAATACTTTATTGAGAATTATATATGTAATGAGCACAAACTTTGTTAAAAATGTAGAATCCCAAAAAGGCTTGGATATGAGAGAAGTTATAAAAGTTCAATATTAATAATATTAAATGCGTAGCAAGCAGTGGCAAAGGATAAATCCAGAAAGAGCTTGGATCCTGATTAACCTCTTTATATGTTAAATGCAGAAGTTAGAATTTTATTCCAAAATTAATGAAAGTGTTTGAGGTTCAGGGAGGTTTTTGAGTAACAGAGTGATGCAATTAGCTTCATTTTATAGGAAAGTAACTTTTTTAGCAGTGTGGAGAATTGTCTAGATAAGAGAAAGACAATAAGAAGACCAAGGTTATGAAAACATAGACAAAAGATTATCAGGTGGGGTGTGGTGGATCATGCCTGTAATCCTAGCACTTTGGGAGGCCAAGGCAGGTGGATTGCTTGAGTTCAGGAGTTTAAGACCAGCCTGGGCAACATGGTGAAATCCTGTCTCTACTAAAATACGAAAAAATTAGCTGGGCATGGCGGTGTGCACCTGTAGTCCCAGCCACTCGCAAGGCTGAGGCAGAAGAATTGCTTGAACCCAGGAGGTGGAGATTGCAGTGAGCTGAGATCAAACCACTGCACTCCAGCTTGGGTGACAGAGCGAGACTACATCTGAAAAAAAAAAAAAAAGATGATCATAATCTGGGTGTGGCAGAGGGAGTAGGAATGCAGACAAAAAAAAAGAAATTTGAGAATCATTTTTGAAGTAGACTCTGAAGAATTTGATGACCTGTTGGATAAACTATATGAGGCAGAATAAGGATTTGAGTTTGCCTGATGAAGAGATCTGAAAGGCAGAATTGATGTGGATACTAAGAGCATCCACAGAAATGGATAAGCAGGCATGGAGAAGGAGATGATGTTTCATACTAGAACTTAGAATGCGTGTTTTATGCTGAGTCTGAAATGCATGCAGGACATCCAGATGGAGATACTGTAATCAAGTTTGAGATTCAGATGATAGATTAGAGTTCTCATCAAAAGATACTTTTAAAAGTCACAAAGTATCTTGGATACTTTGTGATCATGGATGAACCAAATAAGAAGAAGGTTGTATGGAAAACAGGAAAAGGTTAACATTTGAAGGATTGTCAGAGGATGAGGAACAGGCAAATAAAGAGAAGAAATAGTTTTCCCGGCGCCATTTATTAAATAGGGAATCCTTTCCCCATTGCTTGCCTTTGTCAGGTTTGTCAAAGATCAGATAGTTGTAGATATGCGGCGTTATTTCTGAGGGCTCTGTTCTGTTAAATTGATCTATACCTCTGTTTTGGTACCAGTACCATGCTGTCTTGGTTACTGTAGCCTTGTAGTATAAAACTGGCTAGCCATATGTAGACAGCTGAAACTGGATCCCTTCCTTACACCTTATACAAAAATTGATTCAAGATGGATTAAAGACTTACATGTCAGACCTAAAACCCTAGAAGAAAACCTAGGCATTACCATTCAGGACATAGGCATGGGCAAGGACTTCATGTCTAAAACACCAAAAGCAATGGCAACAGAAGCCAAAATTGACCAATGGAATCTAATTAAACTAAAGAGCTTCTGCACAGCAAAAGAAACTACCATCAGAGTGAACAGGCAACCTACAGAATGGGAGAAAATTTTCGCAACCTACCCATCTGGATATTAGATCCAGAATCTACAATGAACTCAAACAGATTTACAAGAAAAAAACAAACAACCCCATCAAAAAGTGGGCAAAGGACATGAACAGACACTTCTCAAAAGAAGACATTTATGCAGCCAAAAAACACATGCAAAAATGCTCATCATCACTGGCCATCGGAGAAATGCAAATCAAAACCACAATGAGATACCATCTCACACCAGTTAGAATGGCAATCATTCAAAAGTCAGGAAACAACAGGTGGTGGAGAGGATGTGGAGAAATAGGAACACTTTTACACTGTTGGTGGGACTGTAAACTAGTTCAACCATTGTGGAAGTCAGTGTGGTGATTCCTCAGGGATCTAGAACTAGAAATACCATTTGACCCAGCCATCCCTTTACTGGGTATATACCCAAAGGTCTATAAATCCTGCTGCTATAAAGACACATGCACACGTATGTTTATTGCAGCACTATTCACAATAGCAAAGACTTGGAACCAACCCAAATGTCCAACAACTATAGACTGGATTAAGAAAATGTGGCACATGTACACCATGGAATACTATGCAGCCATAAAAAATGATGAGTTCATGTCCTTTGTAGGGACATGGATGGAACTGGAAAACATCATTCTCAGTAAACTATTGCAAGGACAAAAAACCAAACACCACATGTTCTCACTCATGGATGGGAATTGAACAATGAGAACCCATGGACACAGGAAGGGGAACATCACACTCTGGGGACTGTTGTGGGGTGGGGGGAGGGGGGAGGGACAGCATGAGGAGCTATACCTAATGCTAAATGACGAGTTAATGGGTGCAGCAAAACAACATGGCACATGGATACATATGTAACAAACCTGCACATTGTGCACAGGAACCCTAAAACTTAAAGTACAATAAAAAAAAAAGAAGAAATAGGAATGTTCTACCTCAAAAGCCAAAACATGGTAAAAAATACATAAATATGTAAGTATCTTGAGTATGTTTAATAGGATAAGAATTAAAATTAGTTTTCTGGATTTGGCAATTAGGAATCACTGACGATCTCAGTGAAAGAAAGATCAGAAGGTAGTTTTATTACCCTTGAGGATCAACCAGAAGGATAGAGAAAAGTGGCTCTGGTTTTGGGGATTTTAGAATTGGAAACTTATTAAAAGCACCAGGCAAGCGCTTGACCCTGATGCTATTTTGACAGGTGGGAGAGGAGTTAACTTCAATATATTGGATAAATCATAAATTTGAAGTCATATTTACAGCTTGTTCCCTTCATTTGTAGACTACAAAAATAATACCTACTACTTCATGGGCAAGTTTGGAAAGAATAAAATGCTCTACAAAAGGGCTTAACGCTACTTGGATACAATATTTTAAAAATACGACAAGCTAATGATAATGATCAGCATCACCAATTTGTTGCCATGGAAAATTTTTATTGGAACTCCAACAGAGTTGAACACGGATAAAATACCAAAATATTATAAGTAATTGTAATTTTCCTCACCACGCCTGTGTCGGGAAATAAATTCTAACAATAGGCTTTCACAGTGGGCATGAGTACCCACTATAGTGTTCCAGGCATGGTGTAAGTACAGTTCGTGTACTCAAAGAGCTTGCAATGGTTTTTTGGTCAATATGAAAAGGTAATCTAGTTCCCCAAATCATTGTATCTGTCTGTCTCCAGGGTTTACATTATCCAGAAAAAATGTTATGTTGTTACTTTTTGTTGTCCAATAATAAAAAGAACCACGTAATAATTTCTACTGCAATCCAGTAAATTTTGATTTCCTTCTAAGTACATTTACAGCCACAAGGAAGCGATTTATCTTTATAGAACCAGAACATTTCCAGCTTTTAGTGATTGAGCCATGGATTTCACAATCATTGGAAACTATAACATGGCTGATAATTATTTTTTCACCCTCCTCATTTTATAGATGAAAGAATAGAGGCTCAAAGAAATCAATTGACTAACACAGAATATTACTGTGATTTGAGTTAAGCACAACATTTCTATTTGCTGACAACCATGATTCTCTTGAAATAGCTATTTTAAACTTCTTTTATGGAAAAATCAATTTTACTAAACATCATACATTGTTGTCTTAATACGAAAGTACTTGATTATTAGTAAGTTGATATGAATCTTCCGATAGCTTCTGAAGCCTCAGCTGTGCCAGTGTGGCTTTAGGAGGGACAAAGGTTGGGACTCAGGAATTTTTGCTTCAGAATCAGCATTTTGACTCTTATCCCTAGCCCCAGGATTTCTGTTTTCTTACTGAACTAGTAGGTGTAGAAGACCTTAAAACCTTTTTGCCTTATAAATCCAGCCATACTGAGTATTGAAATGGCAAGACCCTCAAATGACGGCCTGTTACATGGAATTAGGCAGTCATTTGACTACCTTTCTCTGGGTATGCAGAAGGTGTTTCTAAGACAATGAAGGCCAAATTCCACAAAATGGACACCCATTGAGGGTCTCATCAAATCCTCATAACCCAAATCCTCAAGATGGGTTCCATGGGAAGTTTATTCTTTTAACAAGCAATTGGTGATAACTGAAAGTGTTCAAGCCGCTGTTTTTAGACACTAGTATTCCCAATCAGTTGAACAGAACCCTGTTTTCACATGGTTATGGGAAGATACAGATCCATGAGAGAAAATACTTAGCAAGTTCAATGTTAGGCATTGGTATTCATATCTAATTGACTTGTTCCACAGCACTGCACAGCTTTTTCCAAATGATATACTCTGCTTAGATCAGAACTGAATCTGTGTCATCCAAGTTTCTGAATTTTTAGCCCTTCCAAGGGGGCCACTGGGTGTCCTCTCTCTTCCTGCTGCTCTAGCTCCCCAAATCTCTCTCTGACTGAAATGCTTGGAGGTTCTTCTTACTACTGTGCATGAATTTGGAGGGTATTTTTCAAATCACCTTCCAGAAATACTTGGGACCTTGTTATCTCAGCTCTGGTTAATGGGAAGAATCAGTGAGCATCCCTCCTAGATACCTTTGGCTCCTTACTGAGTGCTTCTCACGCCAAGACTCAGCTTTCTTCCCTCCTGTCATGCAACGTTCTCCCACGCCACCTGCAATACTCCCACATTCCTTAGCAATACTCTCCCTTTTACCTAGCCTCAAAGCTTTGGGAAAATGGAAAATACTTTTTCTTCACCAAAATATTAAAGTTTATTTTTATAGCAATCAGAAGTATATTTTCTATAGAACTCAGTCTTTATTATATTGACTATTTTGTAAAGTGTTGTCTTTAATAGCTAGCACAATCCAATAAAATATCCCTTATTAAGATATTTTGCAAATTTCCTGTTTGCTATTGCAACAAATTACCACAAATCTGGTGGCTTAAAACAACAGAAATTCATTTTCTTATCATTTGGGAGGCTAGAATCCTGAAATCAAGATTTTGAAAAGGACGCAGTCCCTCAGTAGAACTAGGGCTCTAGTGGAAAATCCATTTCTTGTCTCTTATAGCTCTGGTAGCCCCCAAAGTTAAACATCCCTTAACTTGTGCCTTCATCACCCTAAAATGGGCCCCTGTCTTCATATTGCCATCTTCTCTGTGTGTCTCTTTCTCCAGCCCCTTCTTGTAAAGATACATATGGTTGCATTTTGGACCCATCTTGAAAATCCAGGATAAACTCAAAGAATCATTAATTTAGTCACAGTGTCTGCAATATATGGTAATATTCACCCTTTTGGTGTATAAAGTAAAATAATAAGTTAATATTCACAGATTCTGGAGATTAAGAAGTGACTAAATCTTAAAGGGAGCATTATATTCAGGTGACCATAGACGCCATGGTTACCAATTTCAATTTTTGTTTGGATACACTCATTTTCTTACTAGGAATAATTACAGAATTATCCTACACTTGAGTGTCACACAAACCATTCAATAAACTCTGTGTGTTAATGCATGTGTGCCAAATAAATATCACTTATCTCTATATTATCTTTCGTTGTCATACATTTGGCCCCTCTTATTTTTAAATAAACCATAAGAATACTGAACTGAAGTTAAACAATACTGAATGGAAGTTCAACATTCATTCAGTTCCTTTCAGCAAACATGCATTGAACATCAGAAGTATGCAAGGTTTCAATCAGTCATTTCAAATAATTTAGCTCACTTAAGTCTCCAAAGAGCCATTTGAATTAGAGCTCAGCATAGTGATTTGGATTCTAGGTTTTGAAGTCAGACAGACCATTTACTAGCCATGGGAAAATTATTTCACGTAAGTGTTAGTTTCCACGTCTATAGAATGGACATACAGAATACCCAATGCCCCAGCACAGTGCATGGCAATAGTAGACACTCTGTACATGGTGGCTGTTTGTATTATACCCATGAAGGAATTAATATATGCTGTAGTAGTTACTGTGGTATATTGCACAAATCATCCTTTAGGACCAAAATACTCATCTGCAAAGTCCCTTTCCATTAATTGCTCTTCAGTTAAGTGAAGCCAGGCCCAAGGTTTTGCCCCCTCACACGGGCATCTAATTATGGCTCCACACCATGGGAGAATACAAACAACTCTGAGAGCTCGAGATCATCCTGCAGAATTAGCCGAGGCCCCTGTTGCCACTGCCTCACAGTTCAACTTCTCCCTGTGCCCAGTCCTACTTTTGGTGTCATGTTAATTAGCAACAAGTAGCAAGTACGTTGGAGACTTTGGTAAGACACATATCCTCTAGAAGATGAGTGATAGACGTACAAAGATCCAGAGCGCTACCATATCAACGATATGTTAAGTATCTATTAATCTAGAATGCAAAGACATAATGTCCAAAAGTAAAGAGATTATTACATTTTGCATTTCTCACCAACGAGAAGCAAAAGAAAGTACCTGGTAAGCTTTTTTTTTTTTTTTTCAATTCTGGAGGTAGCATATTTGACACACTTGGGACCCAAGATCTCTTTCTTCTTTCTGATTTCTCCATTTGGAATAAGAATGTCTATCTTATGCCTGACGCACCCTGATGTTATTTTAGAATGTCATAACTCATCTGGTTTCACAGATTCATATCTGGGGAAGAATTTTGCCTCAGGATAAATCATATCATTTCTCACTCATACTATGATATTGAGATGAGATTCTGGATTTAGAATTGATGCTGGAATGGGTTGATTCCAATGGCTGCTGAGATGGAGGTTGATGTAATTTGCACATTAGAAGGACATGAATTTTGAGAGTTCACAGGGTAGAGTGTTATGGACTAAACTGTGTTCCTTCCAAATTCACGTGTTGTAGACCTAAGCCTCAGTACTTCAGTATGTGACTGTATTTGAAGCTAGGGCCTTTAAAGAGATAATTACATTAAAATGAGGCTATTAGATGAGTGCTAATCCAATCAGGTATTCTTAGAAGAGAAGCAGATGAGGACATAGGGAGAGATTCCAGGGATGCATGTGAACAGAGGGATGACTATCTGTGAAGTCACAGATGTGAAGAAACAACAAGAAGGCAGCCATCTGCAAGGCAAAGAGAGTGTCCTCAGGAGAAACCAAACCTGCTGACACCTTAATGATGAGATTCTAGCCTCCAGAACTGTGTGAAGCTACACTGTGGTTATTTAAGGCACCTAGTCTATGGCATTTTGTTATGGCAGCCCTACCAAACTAAGACAGCCCCTCATGTAATTATTGGTCTACATGGGTGTACCATTGGTCTACATGGGTGTACAAAAGTCCTACTCTGTTGGCTTGACTTAGGATGAATCTAAACTCAGGGCCATCTCAGCTCTAGTGCTCTATGTAGGATAAGCTGATTCCTCAGTTATAACTTCACTGCAGTTCAGATTCTCTATCTAATTCTTCCTCCTTCACTCTGTCACAGGTGTTTCTGATAGCACCTCAATAAACTTCCTGCATGCAAATCTCCATCTTAGAGTCTGTTTCTTGAAGCCCACACTTAAGAGACGTGTAAACTGTATAGAACATGGTTAACTATATGAAACAGAATAAACATTTAATAAATGTAAGCAATTGCTTTCAATGTTATTGGTATCCTTACCAGCTCAGGATTTTACACATATGAGTCATTTATTATCTATTTGTTTAGGGAAGCAATACAATTTTGCACGAAAAAATGAATGAATATTGCAGCAACTTTGCCTTCCCTAAATGACACATAATGAGTGAAGCTGCAGAGCCAGATTTGACTGGATCAAGAAATTACAGAGAGGAGCAGAGAAGGGAAAAGGCACCTGCGGCATTCCTCTCAGGCACTTGATGTTGAATAATAAACACTGCAATGCTGCATTCACTTGCATAGTCTCTCCTTTCTCTTTTATTTATTTCAATTTCAAAATAAAGTGAACTGAAATAAATATGGGAGCAATGCCTTAATATTTTTATGACAACAGTGGTTATTATTCACTCCATATCACTTTATTGTTTCCATTGTCTCTGCTCCTTTCCCTCCTAGTTACATGTTTTAGCTATTAGTATTGAACAGAACCACTGAAATAATATTAAGGACATTTGAAGAGGTATAAACATTGCTTACAGCTACAATTTTCACCAAATTTTATTTAGTTCACATCTATGTAGTACAACCACTGGCACTCAGAAAAAAAATAAATGTGGTGAGCTTATTTATTGAGATATTTATAGGTTTTCTTTTGCCCCATCTCTGTTCTAAGAAGGAAGGCAGGCCTCGAGCTTGGATGAAGATTCCTTGGTGATAATCCCTCTGTCTGTGTTTTATATAAAAAAAGAATTTTATTGAAGAGATTCTGCTAGGTATAAACTAGGTAGAAAGAAAAGGGAGCAGGACTCTGAAGTATGAATAAAACACGGATGATTTCTGGAGAGGAGAGGATGCCCTTTTCACAATCCTTTTAGTAGTAGGGAGCTGTATTCTGCTTCTTGGCAATGTTCCTAGTGCTCACCCCAGAACTTTGCATTTGCTCCTCCTTTACCTGTATTGTCATGGGTAGCTAAAACTAGGTTTTCAAATGTTTCATTCTTAGGCATTCCTCGATACCTTATTTTAAATTATAGCCCTCACTATCTTGCATTTCATATTTACTAATCTAGCACTTCATATTTACTAATTAATTTGTCTCCACAGTGTTTATTTCAATTTGACAGTATCACATCTGTTTCACTTATTGTTGATGGTCTATTTCCCCACTCAGAAATGTAAGTTCTTGAGAACAGAGATTTTTCTGGCTTTGCTACTCACTGTATTCACAGTACCTAGAACTATGTTTAATAGCAAGGGTTTAATAAAGAGTTGATGAATGAATGGATATAATCCTTGCATTGTTGTATATCCCTGGATAGTGGGAGTAGCTCTGGTCATGATAAAGTGGAATTCACAGACAGTACACTGGTGGGGGGTTGAAGTTAGATTTAACCCTATTTAAAGAAAATAAAATGCTTGATATTTTTGGATGATCAATATTCATGGTTGCATATTCCTCATCCACTGCTCATGCATTTACTGGAAGAAATTTCTGTGGAAGGGTAAAACAAAGTTGGCCTGAACTATTAATTTGTGCTGAAATATTTCATGGTGATTAACAGATCTAATCAGAATTTAAAAAGGCAATGATAACCATATAAATGGAGTGATATTCTATTTTCTACCATCTCAAAGAGAGGTACTTTTGCCTTCACTTCACTTATACTGTGTTTTATTGAGATTATTTAACTTCCTGGAATAAGCATAGAATGATCAGTTCTGTGATTGACATAGCTAGCTGGAATTTCCACAATTTACTTACCTTCCTAGCCATTCTGCAATCTTGTCTCAATAAAAAAAGAGATATCTGTGAATTTGAACCTTGCCAAGAAAAATAGGAGAAAACAGCTCTTCCATTCTTAGTTAATAAATCACACAAAATTAATTCCCTCCCACCCTCGAAACATGAAAAACATCTAACAGTGCTTCTTAAACTTTTACAGGTGCACAGATTTATGTGAAAATCTGATGAATGTTATAAATGAAATCTTTATACTCCCTGCCCCCTCCACCAAATTCATATCCCCACAAAGTTCTGTCTATAATTCTGGGGCATGGACTCCTGAAACCTCTCTATGGGTCCATCTGAGCACCTCTGCTCCAGGACAATACTAACACCTCAACACTCCAATGTTATTCGGTGGCTCATGCCTGTAATCCCAGCACTTTGGGGGGCCAAAGTTTGTAGATCACCTGAGGTCGGGAGTTCAAGACCAGCCTGACCAACATGGAGAAATCCCATCTCTACTAAAAAATACAAAATTAGCCTGGTGTGGTGGTGCATGCCTGTAATCCCAGCTACTCGGGAGGCTGAGGCAGGCGAATCCCTTGAACCCGGGAGGCGGAGGTTGCGGTGAGCTGAGATTGCGCCATTGCACTCCAGCCTGAGCAACAAGAGTGAAACTCTGTCTCAAAAACAAAAAAAACAAAAAACAAAAACAACAACAACAAAAGACAAAATGCATGAGAAAGCCAAGAAGATTATTTTAGTTAGGTCATTACAAGAGGAAGAACATTTATTAAAGAGAAATGTCTCAAAGAAAAGGAAGGGGACATGGGGGCTTATATATAGGCAAAGACTCTCTTTTTAACCAAACTTTAGTTAGCCTCCTCTGAGCCATCTTTTCAACGGCTTTGGCTTTGGCCTTCCATGTCTGTCCTGGCAGATTCCACTTCAACAAGAACCCCACTAAGTCAGTTTAGCAAGAGTACCCTCCACCCTTGCTATCTGATCAAGTTCTTCATCCTTATCTTTGATGTATAAGTTCTTGGCCTGTTTTAAAGGGAGAATCATGTTAGGCCAGTTTAGCAAGAATCTTTCTACCTGTGATTTCTCCTTTTAAATATTTTACATTCATTAACCTCCTCACTCTGTCTTTGGTTGCAAATCCTCACTTTTTCTTGTATTCGGGCTTAAGCCCCATCTCTCTCCTCTATTGTAGTGAAGTTGACCCCTACTGCAATAGTGGTGAATAAAGTCTTCTTTACTGTTTTAACAGATGCCAGATTTATATATATATATATACATATATATATATATATATATGTATATGTATATATATATATTTTAATAAGCAGGTAAACAAGGGAGTCACCTGTAGCCTTTTGGGAGTCATGACAAAGAATGGACATTTGAGTCTTATTTGAGTCAAATGTGGAAGGGTTCTTTGCAGTTGGAACATACAGTTGTGGAGGGAGCTTGAGAAACAAAATAATGGGGAGAGGGTTTTTCATTCTTTTCTATTTTCTGGGAGCACAGAGCTCAGGTAAAGTTCAATGTTTTCAGTTCATAAAGTCTTTAAACTCTTGCCACAATAATTCAACTGTCAGTAGTAATGAGTTTCAGAGATTTATACAATAATAACTTATTTGTGGAGCAATCGTATGGAAATTAAAAAATAAGTCATATTTTGCACTCAAAAGTAGAGGGTAGTGATTGGAAAGGAGAGATTTATAAGAAATTTGTTACGGTTGACATGTTACTTCTAGCTTTAGTGGAAGAGGGTCTTCAACTGAAGACAGATTTCTCAATTTTTTCTTGTTTAGAATTTTTATCTTCTTCATTTCTCTGCAAGGACTTATTTCCTAATGTCATAGTCTAAACATACAGAACATATATTTTTAAACAGGAAAATCCTCATCTTGTGGGTCTAGAGCCCCAGCATCTCAGACCATGGGAATATTCTCATAAACAGCCCTGATTTCCAAAGCCTACATGCCTCTTCTTGAATGTTCCAAAAGCCATATCCTTACATTTTCTTAATTATCTTAATAACACTTTATTTACACAAGATAAGCACAAAAGTACAACAATCTTGCAATGATTTATAATTGTCAGGCTTACTATAAAAGAATTTAAAAAGTCCAAATAAAGAAAAATTTACTAAATATTGCATTAAGTAACCTTAAAATGTCAGTTCATTTCTATAGTTACATTACATTTATGTATATATTTTATTTTACTATGTCTCTTACCTACCTAGGTTCTATTTTCCATTTCTGAGAAAGAAATATTAGGTCTTTTACTGCCACATCTTTCACTGCACATACATACTCCCATAACAAATGAAAAATACTAGTGTAGATGCCACTGGATATCTTTTAGTAAAATAATATACTTTTGATTCTTATGACTCAAGTCTAAGTAGATTGGTAAAAAATACATTAAAAAACTTTTTTACAAGTCAGAGAGGCTTGAGGCACTGTTTCTCATGAAAAAAAGAAGAAAAAAACAGTCAAGATAATAGGAAAAATGTGTTATCTTTGCTACAGAAATGTTCCCAGTAGGTGGTATTAGAAATAAGCAATTGCCTTAGGGATATTGCTCCTCCTTTGCTGGACTATGAAGAACCTGGGATACTACAATGCTTAAAGGGAGCTTAGATGGCAAGGTGTCATTTAATATTTTTCTTAAGTACTCATGCTACTAAAAATCTAGAAGAAACAATTATAATACAAAACCTAAGAGAGAAATGAATTTTTTAGATAAGAAGAATATTTGCTTGCAAAGAAACTGCAGAGTTCTTTGAAGTACAGATTTTTTTTAAAGTGATAAAATTATAGATTAGGAATATGGAAGTTGTAGAAAGTATTTATTACTTTGTAACAAATTACTCCAATGTGTAGTGGCTTAAGACAACTGTTTTGTTTGTTCACAATCTATGGCTCAGCAATTTGGGATGCTCTGAGCTCAGTGGTTTTCTAATTGAGTGGCTTGGAATCACTTATGTGGATGCAGTCAACTTGTGCCTTGGCTATGGCTAGGTGGTCTAAGATGGCCTCACTCACATGTCTTGTGAATGCTGGCTGTCTGCTGGACTGTGCTTCTTTAACCCTTTATTCCTGGCTTCTTCACAAGGTGGCAGCATTCCAAGACTTCAAGGCCTAAAGCACAGATGCATTTCAAATCCCTGATTGCTTCATATTTACTAATGGCTTATTGACCAAAGCAAGTCACATGGCCAAAGTCAGTATCTACATGGGAGGGGATTACACAAGGATAGGAATACGGTTGATATTCATTATTTGTTAATTCCATATTTGCTAATTTGCCTACTTGCTGAAGTCTATTTGTAAACTCAAAATAAAAATTCACAGTGCTTTTGTGGTCAGTCACTGACGTGTGCAGAGCAGAGAAAAATGTGAGTGGCCTGGCACATGCATTTCCAGCTGAAGTTGATGGAGATGATGCTTTGCTTTCTTGTTTCAGCTTATACTGTAAACAGATGTACATTTGCAGTAATGTATATTTAGTTCTGTTTTTCACATTTTTGCATTATCATTGGTAATTTTGATTTTTAAAATGTCTCCCCAGCATAGTGCTAAAGTGCTTTCTGGTGTTCTTAAGCACCAGAAGGCTGTGGTGTGCCTCATGGAGAAAATATGTGTTCTAGATAAGCTTCCTTCAGGCATGAGTTATAGTGCTGTTGGCCAGGAGTTCTATGTTAATGAATCAACAATAGATATTAAGTCAGGCATCTTTAAGGTAGAACCACATACAAAACAAGAAAATGTATTAGTCTGTTGATGAAAATGTTGTGACCAGATACTCACAGGAAGAGAGATACTCACAAGAAGAGAGATGGAGATATTCACCCTGCAGATTCTCACAGGAGGAGAGATGCAGATACTCACCCTGCATTTTTTCTAAAAGCAATAGTTCAGCATATGCTAATTCAGTGGTTGTGGCACCTTTATATGGCATAACTACCATGAATAATGAGAATTAGTTATATGTCAGTTCCCATCTAGTATAGTTTTAGAGCAGTACGCCTATATTATTTCTATGAGAAGTTAAAGAAAATCATAAGCCACTTCTGATAAATGAAGCAATAAAGGAAATGATCACGTAGCAATCCCAAGGTAAGCTGAATTAGTTCAATAACAATTCCATTTGATAAGTATTTATTAAGTATCTATATAATTGGGCAGAGCAATGTCACTTGTAGGTGCTTAGAACGTGGATAAAAATTTGAACACTTAACTTGGTTGTATCCTAAAAGTGCTCAGAATCTAGTCAAGGAAACAAGGCAATGGAAGATGTGATTCGTGCTAGAGGAGAGATGTTCCTAAAGTATTAAGGAAGCCCAGCAGCAAGAAATACATTTGGCTGGTGAAATCAGTGCAGTCTTCATGGAAAAGATGACTTTGAAATGTAGATGGTATTTATTTATATTTAGAAATGTAAATAGCTATGAGGTAAAATAAAATTTCTTTTGTAAGAATCATGAGCAAAAGTTAGGTTGGAGAAAGGATGGAGGAAGTTTGGGACATTTAGGAGGGGAATGTATCATGAAGGCCTAGTGCGATGGTTACATCAAAGGTGGTAATGTCTGCCATTTACAGAGCACTTAATACTATTTTTTTAAAGTGTGATGCATAGACAACTGATGATTTGAGATCCATCCTAATTAGAGCGATGCTTTGATCAAAAGTTCTCTTTGACAACAGTCTGTTAGATTCAGTTGGAGAGAAGCCACAAGAGGGGCTGGAAGAGGAATTAACACATTATGAGAGCAAGATAATAGATGAAAGGGGTACTGAAACCCAAAAGGAGGGTGATGATCACACAGATACTGGAGAGTTCTAATTCACAGAACTATGGAGTGAGAGATAGACGTGTGCAGAAATCAAGGATCAACATGAGGTTCTGAGCTTTTCTGGATAGCAGGCTGGTGATGCCACTAACTGAAAATGGAAAGAAGGTTTTAGGAGGGATTCAGGATCTGAGTTTAGGTATGCTCATTTTTACTACTGGTAAAGCCCCTAGAGGAGATAAGCATTAGAAATTGGGAAATTCAAGAGAAGTTAAGCCGGGGATATGTATTTGGGAACCATTTGCAGAGAGACAGTTATGAAGTTATGATTATAGGTGAGATTAACAAACTGGAGCGATTGCAGAAGAGGATAAGGAATATAGGTAAAAAAAAAATGCCTTCATGGAACAGGGAGAAGGAAGCAGGAGAATGAAGAATAGAGACATCAAAGTAGAAAAGAGCAAAGAATTATTCAGAAAGTGCCAACTTATGATAATATACAAAGGAAAGGCAGTTTGGGTGATTAGAAAGTCCTTAAACACCTTAAAGGAGCTGGTTTAAGAATGCTGAAATACGAAGTCAGTCTGGAAGTGGTTGGGAAATATTTATTATCTAAAGAAAAAAGATGGGATGATGCAGCTGAAGAAGGTAACCAGTTGAAGTTTCTTTAGAATAGGGACTCTTTTAGAGGCACGGTTTAAATATATATTGTGGTTTGAGGATAGAGGTGGTTGAATCACATAATGGGTTTAATCAGTGTTGGGTAGTGTAAAGTTGAAATGGCAGAAATTTAAGAATATAAAGCATTCTAAACTTCTGATGAGTTCAATACTAAAATGGCTGAACGTGAGACTAGGTTTAGGAAGGAAGATAAGTAATTCTTGGGTAGATGTGATAATCTGAAAAACATCCAGTCTCATTGTGGATGAGAAGTAGATTCAGTAGGATCAGGAAGTAAAGAAACAAACAACATAGTCTGTGAGTTGAATCATAGAGGAGGAGATTTAGATAGCTTTTGAATTTGGAAATAAGGTAATTCCACGTATGTTGGTGTGTGTTTAAAATAAAATGGAGATGACACACGGGATTGAAGAGTTTGAGGAATAGAGTTGTGGGAAGTTTACAACATGAATGTTGACATTTTTTAAAAGGACTATTACCAAAAACAGTGACTGAGAGGGGATTGAAAGGAATAACACAAACCAAATGTGAACAACACTGAGTCCAAAAGATCCTACAGTGGCCCAAATGTAATGAATCAGTTTAGTTGTGGTTGCTTAAGAGAATTATAAGACAACAAATAGAAGCAGGTTGGAAGAATACAAAATAATAACACTATTATTTTATTTTAGTGCTTTATATTTACCATACACTGTGGAGTACCTAGATCAAGCTAGTTACTTTAGTATCTAAT
The DNA here is from genome assembly GCF_006542625.1 of Nomascus leucogenys. NCBI lineage: Eukaryota > Metazoa > Chordata > Mammalia > Primates > Hylobatidae > Nomascus > Nomascus leucogenys. Next base: position 39,424,039 of record NC_044400.1, read on the forward strand.
TTCTGTAAGCAGTGTCAGACTCTCACATCTGATGCAGCAAAACTCTGAAAGGCTTATGCGACTATCTCATATAAACTCAGCCAATTCCTTACAGAATTACATTTAGTAATTGAACTTTAATATATCATCAGATGTGAACATGATCACTACAGTTACACAATATACTTACAATATTTTAATGTACATTTTATTAACATTTCCATATTTGATTTCATTTGATTCTCATAAGAATCCCACAAATACTACTCTTCTTTTCAAAATGAGGAAGTGAGGAATAGGAGGGAGGTTGTTAAAAGCTTTCCAGAGATCATACATCTCATTAATAATAATATCAAGTTTTAAAACAAGATCTGTTGACCATAGACCACACTTTCTACATTAACTTTTAGAATGAAGAGAATGCACACTGCTAGAGGTTTCTCTATGAACAAATATTTTGGGTCTATTTGCCTATGTACTCCTAGATGTAGAAGCCACATATTATTTCAGGAATATTTGGCTCTAGCCTAGTAGGCTTTTGGCATCTGCATTAGATGGTGAAGCACTGTTTCATTGTTTATCACTCATGGACTTTGAAATAAAAAACACACTTAACACAATAAGCCTTGGAATGGGGAGAAAAGAGAGATTCAAAAATGAATAAGGAATAACCACTCCTTCCTTTCAAAGCACTGGAAGCAGACATGAAAACAAGTGAGCCATCTGAATAGACATTTCTCAAAGAATACATACGAATGGGCAACAAGTATATTAAAAAATGCTCAACATCACTAATTATCAGAGAAATGTAAATTAAATCCACAATGAGATATCATCTCACCCCAGTGAGGATGGCTATAATCAAAAAGACAAAAAAGTAACAAATGTTGGCAAGGATGCAGGGAAAAGGGAACTCATATACTGGGTGAAAATGTAAATTAGTATAGCCGTTATGGAAAAAAGTATGGAGGTTTCTCAAAAAACTAAAACTAGAACCACTACACAATGCAGCAATCCCATTATTGGGTATTTTTTCAAAGGAAATAAAATAAATATATCAAAAGGATACCTGCACCCCCATGTTCATTGCAGTTCTGTTCACAATAACCAAGATATGGAATCAACTTAAATGTTCAGTGATAGATGAATGGATAAAGAACACGTGGTATATATACACAATGGAGTACTGTTTGGTTATAAAAATAAGTGAAATCCTGTCATTTGCAGCAACATGGATGGAACTGGAGATCATTACATTAAGTGAAATAAACCAGGCACAGAAAGACAAATACCATATGTTCTCACTCATATGTGAGCGCTAAAAAAGTTGCTCTCATGGAAGTACAGAGTAGAATGATGGTTACCAGGGGCTGGGAAGGGATGAGTGGGGAGGGAGGATGAAGAAAGATTGGTTAATGGGTAGAAACATACAGTTAGATAGAAGGAAGAAGCTCTAGTGTTCAATAGCACAGTGGGGTGACTATAGTTAACAACAATTTGTGCATTTCAAAATAGCTAGAAGAGAAGATTGTGTTTCCAGCAAAAAGAAATGATACATGTTTGAAGTGATGGATATCCTTAATACTAAAATGTGACCATTTCACATTGTGTGCTTGTATCAAAATGTCACATGGAGCCCCATAAATATGTACAATTATGTATTAATAAAAAAGAGAGAAAGAAAAAAATAAAAAACATTTTAAAAATCTAAAAAGGAAAGAAATAAGCTGGGGAAGAAAATAAGGAGAGCATGAGAGAAGCTATTTCTATAATCCTATGATTTGATGATAGGAGCAATGCTGAACTTTAGGGAATTTGTGGTGTTCATGAGTTGCTCTAAATTGTGTTTCTGGGTATATACTAGAGACTAGCATGAACTGGTAGATATGTTTATGGGTGAATCTTTTTCTTTCCTCTTGAGAGGTTTTAATCTCTCAGGTGATGTCATCAATTAAAAGCTCAGGTACAAGTAGAGTACAGGGTTCTGTTATGAATACTATTTATTGCTATGTTGGGATATGAAAAATAATATGTATTATTATCGTTACATCTATCAGACATGAAAAATACAGAGAATAATATAACAAGCATGTAGTCATTTTCTACTTAGGTATTTAATACTATAGACATAGCTGAAAGTCCCTGCATACCTAGATCACATTGCTATTCTTCCATTTCTGGAATTGGTGGCTTTCATTTTCAAAAATGTCTTAATTCTTTAAGTATACCTTAATAAACAAGGGTATTATTATCCAATGTTTTAAAGTTTATATGACTTGTACTAGGTCTTGCATATTTATTACAATGAGTTTAAAAATATTTATCCACGTTGATGCATGTAGATCTAGCTTATTTAATCTGTAGTATAGTGTATTGTTGTATGAGTATATCACATCTTATTTTTCCATTCTCTTGCTGATAAATATTTAGGTTATTTGCAATTTTTCTTCACTGTTAAAACAATGTGGCAATAAGCATTTATTTATAATTCTTTTCAAACACATGTGTGAGAGTGCAAACTTAGGGCTGGACTTCCTGGATTGAAGCATGTGTAAATTCAAGTTTATTAGCTATAACTTAGCTTTTTATCAAAGTGACTGTACCATTTGGCTATGCATGCAAGATCTTATTGCAAACATATTATTGTCAAACTTTATTTTTAAGTTTGTCAATCAGATGGATATGAAATAGAGCTCCCCCTTTACTAGCAAACTTGTTGACCTTATCCTATGACTATTTGCCATTGGATTATTCCAATTCCCATCAGAAATCTCCGGGTGATTTTTGACTCTTGACCTATATACTAATCTGAACCATGGTTTTTATTATAAGAATTATTTATATGAATTAAAATAACAACAGATGATAGCACATTACAAAGAGCCCTGATGCTAAATGGGGTTTAAAGTGGTTCCCTTGCAGCTCTGAAATATCACTAAGGTTAGTTCTGAGAGAACTGCTTAATATCAGTGATAACTATTTTCTCATCACATGTTTTCTACAATCACCATGACTTTTTTCCTAATGGAGTAGAAAACTGTATGTCACTTTATGATTGGTCTCAGACACAGGGTAAAGGATACCCTCCCTCTTCTCTACAACATCTATCAAATATAGAAAAAATATACAGTATTATCAGTATTTTGATATAACATAATAAATTCTGAATGCACTGAAGGGGAAAATGATTAAATCACTGACTCTGAAAAGGCTAGCTTTGAACTGTTAAAGACAGTTTCTCATGAAATCTGACATGTTTTAAGTTCTCTTCTTAAAACTTAATATCTATTTATAATCTGTTTTTCCTATTTATTACGCATTTTTAAACTTGGAGATCCTATTATTCTTTGTAATTAATGTATTCCAATCCCGTCTGTCACTAACAGGCCCACTGGCCATTCATTTAAGGCAAAAGGTAACATAAAATGTGATATCATCCACTTAAAATAATTTATGCTATTTTGAAACTCATGTGTGAATAATTTCAGAGGAGCTGTGTCATCCAATATGAATGAAGAATTTGACTGAGCTGGCTTCTAAAGAGGCAGTATTCATTCCTATTCCAAGACCATTCTAGGGTGTTTGAGCATCTATACATTGTGAATAAATTTTCTAAAATGGGTTTATTTCTTGTAAATAAGCTACTACATTGACCTAAATGAATTCCGACAATTAAGTTTGTCAGTTTATTAAAAGCCCTGGGGAATAAAAATAAAATTTAACAATTATTCTAAAATATGATTGATCCTTCTTATTCTTATCCCCATTCATAAAAAACAGAGAAACTCAATATCTTATAGTACATCAAAGTACATTAGTTTTTTTTACTGACTGAGGGTTTACCTTATTTATTTATCCATCTTTTGATTTTTCCCCCTCCTCTACCTAGCATAGTCTTTTGGTCTGGTTGTTGCTCAGAAAATAACATAATTTAGTTATGTTTCCTGAACACTTTAAACACAGAATTGAATTATCTACATATAAACTTTGAGAATTACTGTGAGTTTTATAAGGTTGCTGGATACAGAATCAACTCATACAAAGCAACAGCAATACTAAACACAACTGATTATAATATAGTAGAAGGAAAAAGAAGACTTCATTTTCAATAGCAATATAAACCATAAAACATCTAGGACTTAAGCTTATAAAACATACCCTTCACCTTCATCAGAGACTGGACTATTTTTATTTTGTAATAAATAACACCCATTATTGTGGGTGTCCCATCCAGCAGCCATGAAGAGGAGTCAATAACGCTGTCCCCCTTCCTTTTAGGGATCCTTATACAAGTCACACCATGACACTTTTGGTTAAATACCATTGAGCAGCACATATACCATGGCCATACAGATACTACTTGACTGAAGGTGGGGTTACATCCCGATAAACCTATTATAAAATTGAAAAATATAAGTTGAACCATCAGGGACCAAACGCACTTTACTCTAAGGGAAGCTGAGAAATATGGTCTTTACTTAGGGCTGTCATATACCTAGCTAGAACTTTGGATTCTATTCCTGAAGAAGAAGAAGTGAAGATTGATATTTGGAGATTTCTACCAGTATCTGCCACAACATTTGTTAGCCTTGTACTCTCATGGAGAAATTCTGTTGGCTGATGGCTTTAGAAACAAAAGTGGGAGATGGGAGGATACTATGGTTGATGTGGCTGAACTTGAAGTTGATATCAATTTGGGGAGAAGCGTTTTTCAATTGATAATAAAAAGATGACTTTAATATAATATACTTGAACACTTTTATAACCATATTTTGACTATGATAAATTATTGGAATTTATTTGTTGAAAATACAATTGAAGTTCACATTTCCCATAGGGTATTATTCTAAGTCTGAGTTTCTCCACACATTCTCCCATAAGCCCTACAAAGTCACAAGGAGAGTGGAGAAGACCACTCAACACCCATGCCTATATCATGACTAGGATACAGAGAACACCACAACTGTAATTTGCATGTAAGTAGGGAAATATTTCCAAGCCAGCAGATCCAGCTACAAAGCCCACTCTGGAGCTGACAGGTAGAGACGGCAAGGAAATGAGAAGAGAGTTCAGAGGGCTGAGGAATTATTGAGCACAAATCATGTTCACTGCAAACAAAGGGAGTCCCACCACCGGTGGTAAACATTGAGGACTGGCCCAAGACCTGATGAATCAGAGCTTTGAAAAGACATTGAAAGTTCCCAGGACCAGAGGCTGGAGTCTTGTTAAGACACTATTTCCACAGGTGGAGAACAACCATCTATTATTCTTTATGACTAATGCATTCTACTCTCATCTGTCAGTAACAGATAGGCACACTAGCGTTTCATCCATTTAAAGTGAAAGAGATTATAGAATGTGACATCATCCACTAGGAATAATTTATGCTCTTTGGGGCGTGGGGATGAACAGAGAGAAGGAAAAAAGCAGTGAAAATTAAGAGTCTTACCTAATGAAAAGAATCACAAAATGATAAGATACGCCAACATCTACCCTAAAGAGCATAATATAGAACTATTGATTTTAGGAGCTGTACTTCCTGAACAGAAAAAAAAAAGTGTTTCAGAAAAGAAATCTTGTTAAACCACACAAATCACTACATACATCTGTTATTACTGGCCCCCCAAAACAGAAGAATTTTACAATGAACAGAAGATGGCAATCAAAGCTAATATAAGAAAACAGAAATGAGAATCAGGATGTCAGCTGATAAATGTTCTACTCCAAAACCTACCATGAAGCAGAGGAAAAAAGAAAGAAAACCCCCCAGCTGGAGTTAAATACTACTAAAGATTTCCAGGCATCAAAACACAGTTAGAATTACAAATTAAAAATTTAGAATATAAATTGAGAGGGAGAAAAAAATGAGAGGGAAAGGAGCAGGGGGAGATGAAGAGAAAGCGAGAGTGTGAGAGGCATACAGAGAGAGAGAGAGAGTGAGAGAGAGAGAAAGAGCGAATGTGAAAATATTAATTAATTTTCTTGCACTGAACTTTGAACTTTTTCTGTGGATTTGAAATTTGTCAGAAAAGTTGAAGTACACAGACACATAAAGCATTTAACTTAGGCTTTGTGTCAACTACTGTCCACGGGGCTGGGGCAATAGCAGCTGGTCTGGCTTCCTAGAGCTAAATGAACCAATGAGATATGCATATAAACAATCAATTAAGCATACAAAATTATCTTTACTGATTATGGAGAGGCTATGCAGGAAAAGGTAAGATTTGAAGAAAGAGTATAAGGACCATGGGGGTGGGTTTCTAATTTATATTGGGAAGTGATATATTCCAGAAGTAATATTTGAGATAAGACCTATACGGTGAGTGAAAGCAGCAAATAATGAAGAGAAAACAATTGCAGGCAGAAGGAATGGCATCCATGTATGTTGTGCATTAGGAAAATGGCTGAAGCAGAGTTTATCCATGTCATCAGGTTTTGTTTTGTTCTGTTTTATCCTTGACCTCTGCTACTTCCACCTATGCTTACACTTCAGTCTTTTGCCACTGCAGGTTCAGACTAGGGAGGGGATTGTTGGGGGATATTGGGGACAGGATTGGGGATAGACTTTCAGTTATATTTTTATACTTCCTTATTCTTAGATTTTAAAGAATTTATCTTTTATAGGAATAATTAAAAGTTAAACGTAGTCTTATGAAAAGAAGGGGGTTGGCTGTCTTCTTTTTTGTTTTTGTTTTGGAGACAGTGTCTCACTCTGTCACTCAGGCTGGAGTGATCTCGGCTCACTGCAACCTCCACCTACCAGGCTCAAGCAATTCCCAAGCCTCAGCCTTCCTAGTAGCTGGGACTACAGGCACGTGCCACCATGCCTGCAAACTTTTAATTTGTATTTTTAGTAGATACAGGTTTTCACCATGTTGGCCAGGCTGGTCTCGAACTCCTGACCTCAGGTGATCCAAAGGCCTCAGCCTCCCAAAGTGCTGGGATTACAGGTGTGAGCCAAGACACCCAGCCCTGGGGCTGGCTGTCTTCTGTGCCCCACAGACTGTCTCTTACCATTCTCCTCCCTTGCTCTGCACCTGGAAGACTGAAGTGCATGGATGTTGTTAGTGGCCTCTGCATAGTTGGCTGTGTTGCTTTATATTAAAAGTCCACATTTCATGCCAGGTGCCTTTTCTATACAGCTCTTTCTGGGTTCTGATAACTGTTCCATTCCCTTTGCCACTCAGGCTGTGGTAGGCTGAATAGTAGCCCCTAAAGATATCCATGTCATAATCCTCAGAACCTGTGAATGTTACCTTATATGAAAAAAAGAACTTTGTAGATGGGTTTAAGTTAAAGATGTTGGGATGAGATTATCCTGGATTATTTGCCTGGGTGCTAAATATAATCACAAGAGTCTTTCTAAGAGGGAGACAAGACAGTCAAAAACAGACTGGAATCAGTTGAGAAAAAGTGATATGATGTGAAGACATGAACTGAGGAATGAGGACAGCCTCCGGAAGCCAGAAAAGGAAAGGTCACAGCTTCTCCCACTAGAACTTCCAGAAGGAACTCCATCCTGTGGATACCTTGACTTCAGCACAGTGAAGCTGGTTTCAGACTTCCGACTTCCAGAGCTGTGTGATGAGAAATGTGTGTTATTTAAGCCATAAAGTTTGGGGTAATTTGTTACAGAGGCAATAGGACACTAATATACAAGCCTAGGGCGGTAATGGCTCTCTGCTCAGGGTAGCACTCCATCCCCTGTCAGTCATTCTAAACCTTGTCCACACTGTATAAGTAGTCGTTATATTAAACTATCCTCAATTACCTAGTTTGAGTATGTCACCTGTCTCCTGACAGAAACATCTATGAGTTTCTGTTTGATCATTTTTAAAGTGAGTATTATAACTAATAATACCTAATACACAAGATGCCTAATAATACCTAATACAAAACAAATGAATTAATGGAGTAAGCGCACTTTTCTTAAGTTGTAAAGATCTCTTAGTTGAAAATGTTTTTCTTGCTTCAAACTACTGGGCTCCACTCACTAGGAGACCCTCCCGGAATGAACAGCTAAGCTACAGTGAGTAGATAAGGATGTCATAAACTCATATTAGGCTCAGGTTCAAGTCACCAAAACAGATTATGATTAAGAATCTCATGAAAAATATAAAAAGGCAAGTGGGTTATGGTAACATGGGAAAGAAGTAGTGCCCAAGCACAGACATGTCAGCTGGTTAATCAATGCTTTAAAGATAAGGGCCTCTTATGTGTCAAAGAAGCTCAGCGCTCTGCCTCTAGGGAATAGAACTCTTAGCTCTTTGCTGCATGTCTCTGGGCTTTTCTCAGAATGTCTTTGTTTTCTTCTCTGTTACTAATTTCTACTTGTCACCTCCTCCCAGAAGTCATCTGCGATCTACAGGCTGAGTTAGGTGTATCCCTAAGTGTTACTATAGCCGCTGTGGCTGTCTCTTTGCTAATCAAATATATTTACTTATCGGTCTCCCACCAGAGTTCTCTTAGGACAAAACTATGTTCATTGTCTCTATGTCCTTAACAACTGATACAGTGTCTGGTTCATAGGAAAGTCTCGACAAATATTTAATAAAGGCATTTTGATTGAATGAATGAAAAATATACAGCCATCTGAAGTTAAATCTACACAATTATTATATGAAGACATCAATATTCCAAGTATTACATTTTATTTATTCAGAAATCGTTAAAATTAATAGTCTCTAATAGTGCTTAGTATCCCTATTCAAGATTTTAGAACAAAAATAATGCAGGGGAAATGCCACGATGTAAAAATAGTTACCTTAAATGGAACAGCCAGACTTCAGAATCAAACACAAACGCTCATATGAAATTGAAAATCTGTAGATCCCTGAGAGACTTCCCTTCCGCTGTCTAAATTTAATGTGGATAATTTATCATTCTATAAATACATTTCAGCTACAGTTCATTCATATGCTTTGCAATCTCTGTGTGCATTTCAGCTCTTGGCATTAGTGAGTGTATAAGCTATAAGATTAAGAAACTTATACAGATTTTCTATTGGAATTGAGTGGGTCCAAAACCTGGAGCACATAATATTTAATATATATTATTTCTCAGAAAGGAGTTACTGTGTCCTACCATTAATAGATATTCTTTTATAAGCTCTGCATTCCTCTCTTCCTGATACATTTTGAATGACACATCATTTGAGTCATGGTTCAAGTGGGTAAGGAAAACAGAGAGCACTTTGGAACTGGAATGAGTAGTGAACCACGCCTTCAATGTATTTCTGTCACCCTGCTGGGAGGAAATTATGCTTATTTTGAAATACAATGCCTAGCTCATCTTTAATAAGACTAAAACTTTTGGAGAGTGATTACACAACCAGGAGGGAAGGGGCACAACAGAAGCTACAAAGGGTATAGGGAAAACATATATACCCATCTCTACATAGGCAGACTGGCCCACTGAATATCTTACTAGTCACAAACTGTACATTTTTTTTTTTTTACTAAAGTGCCCTGTTATAGTCAGTAAGTAATTTATTTATTTATGTACTGGTTTCTTTCTATGCCATTCATACATTGATGTATTTTTTTGATTCACTGATTCAATTAGTAAGCTTTTTTTGTACATCTATGATAGAACAGGCACTCTGGCTGAAGTGAGAAGGTAAATGGCACATGGTCTCTGCCACTGTGAAGTTCATAGCTTATTAGGGGAGACCAAATATACTAAAAATTGCACAATGCAATGAACACCAAGAGAGTGTTATGGTAGTTACATGGTACAAAAGTCGTATAACAAAAGGGAGTGTCAGAGGATATGATTTACTTAGAAACAACAAGGATTACTAAATAATTTGGAATATAGAATCAAGTTTGAGTCTAAACTTGTAAAATATAAAATTAGATTTAATAGATCTGGAATTTTTCTTTGTTTAGTGAAAAGAAAATAGCTGAAGCTATGAGATTCTAAGGTATCCAGGAACATTTCGTTAAGAGGGAAATGGAAAGGCTTGAAAACAATCTAATAATTAATGCTGTCAAGGCTCAGTTATGGTGGTCAGCCCTGTCTGTGATCTGGGTGATGTTTGAGTAGCTAAAGGGAAAGGCAGGCAAATTTGAGCAATGCTATCTTTAGGTTAGTGCAGTCATATCCACAGAGAAATTAGGTTTTAATACCAAGTCAATTCCTAAGCTTTTGGTACTATGTGGATAATTTATCATTCTGTAAATACATTTCAGCTACAGTTCATCATGTTATACTTTATAACACTGATAGTACCAAAAGCTTAGGAATATATAGCTTTTAACACTGATAGTACCAAGTCAATTTTAATATCGTCAATTCCTGTTATAAAGTATAACACGGACAGTACCAAAAGCTAAGGAATATTTAGCTTTTAACACTGATAGTACCAAAAGCTTAGCAATGTAGTTGGTCTTAAGCCCTTAGGTCACGTCTGTCTTCTCAGAAGGGACCCAACTATAGGGTAGAAATGAAAATACCATAAGAATATAAATCATGCCCAGCAGGAAAAGAGTCAGAAGCAAACCAAAGTAATCTTAGGACTATGATAGTGCCAGCAATCACTTGGATATCACATCAACCTCTCCATGAAGATCCTTTCACAACTATTGATGTCCAACTGAACCTAAGAAAAATCCATTTTTTTGGTATGTTTTTGACAGCTTTTATAAAATATAATTCACATACCATGCAAATCACCCATTGAAAGTATACAATTCAATGTTTTTTTGGTATATCATATTACTATCTTTAAAAATTGTGGTTAAATATGTGTAACTTTAAATTTGATATTTGAGGCATTTTAAAGAATAAAATTCAGTGACATTATTTACATCCACAATGTTATACAACCATCACTATTATCTATTTCCAAAAGTTTTTAACCATCCCAAACAAAATCTCTGTACCTATTAAGCATTAATTCCCCATTCCCCATCTCTTCAGCCCCTGGTAACCTCAAATCTACTTCCTGTCTCAATGAATTTGCTTAATCCAAATATATAATATAATTGGAATTATACGTGACTTATCCTTTTGTATCTGGTTTATTTTTCTTAGCATTATGTTTTCAAGGTTCATACATGCTGTTGCATATATAAGAACTTCATTCTTTCTTATGGATGAATAATATGTCATTGTACACACACAAACACACCGTATTATGTATCCACTTATCTGTCAATAGATACATGGGTTGTTTCCACCTTTTGGCTGTTGAATAATGCTGCTATGAGCGCTGATGTATAGTCAGAAAAATATTTTTTTTTTTGTCATTAGTCAATTACTTTAAGTACATCCGTTGGTTTACATACCAGGAGTTAGGTAATTTTTCCCAAGGCCACTGAAGAAGTTACAGGCAGTAATAGCATCTAAAGACTACATCCCACCTGTACTCTATTTTCTAAAACTTACTGGCTTTTCTAGATCAAATATATGCTATACCTTTACATAGATCACCTTTGGACTGAAATTAGTTGGAGCTCCTTGCCGTGCTACAGAAGTGGAACAGAATGGAAATCTGCATAAATGCAATTGAATAGCCAGCTGTGTAAGTGAAGAGAAGGCACTTCTAAACAAGGGTGAATAAGTGGCTTCTGTGACTGCTTTCATAATAATCTGTAAAAACTGCATATTTGACATCACAAGATCAAAACGTCAGCATAATACTTTAAATACCTGCAATATCTAGATTTTATAAAACAAAGGGCTACTGTTGGCCAATATCTAGTTAGTTGCATACAGAGCCTAAAAGGGTTAAGAGTATGAGAACTGTGGAAGTTAAATCTCGTTGTATAATACTTTCCTGAAAACTAATTTTAATAGAGAAGTCAATTCTGATTCACTCACTTTTTCTGACTGGTGTTAAGATGCAGAACATTATGACAAAAGTAAATAAAAGGGACCAGCTTTGGAAACACCATTATCTCTGTGTAGTTTTCTGATCACCTAAGCAGAGTTCACATACTAGTAGGTAAACAAGGTCAGAAGTTGGCATTTTAGAGAAAAGAGAAACAGAGAGCAGCTCAAGTTAAATGTAATGTTACATTAACATCAAGTTAATGGATTGACTATGGAGATAAATGAGCTAACTTTATATGGATTTGTGCAAATTTTGCTGTGATACTACAAGTTAAATGTCCTGTTAAATAACTGAACACACTAATAAATTCTAATAGTCTCTTCATAAAAAACCTTATTCTTTCCTTCCCTGTCAAGAAAGACTTAGGTTTGAAGCCATCTCCAAGTACTATAGATTGCTAGAAAGATGAAAAATCAATTAACAGAAGATAAAATGTCATGATCACTTAAGTCTTTCAGGTTTCTGAATAGGATTTTAAATTCAGAAAACTTTTCCTGGTTTAGCCTGATAAACACACACACATATACATATACATATACACACATATATATATATATACATATATATTATAATTCAATAAACTTTTAATATATTGTATTTATTGGAGAACAAATTATATTCTCTAGCTGTACAAAAATGTGAACCATTTGATTCTGTGTTTATATGTTTGGCTATGCTTTTGATTTGGAGTTAGACTGTGTGGATCATATCCTTGACTTCTCTTAAGTTCTGTGACTTTGGATAAGTTATCTCCATCCTTTGCGTTACTCAGAAAGATGAGAAAAATAATAAAACCTAGATCTTTAGTGTTCTGAGATTAAATGAAATAATGAAATACATGCTTTGCACATAGTAAGCAACAAAACAATATTGGCTATTTTATTTATTTTTCAATGATAATATTCATTATGCTTCAAAATAAGAACTAAATGAATGCATCTCAAGATATTTTACTGGCCATTTTCCGGAGACACAGTTACAAAAGATGTACAGAATTAGATATACCTTTGAAAGAGGTGTGAGATCATTGTATATTTAAAGAGATCAAATGCCATCCAGCTTCCATGTAGAGAAATCCATTTCTACCCTTGGCATTCTTTCCTAGGATTATTTATAGACTGTGAGAGAATTTAGAGCTTCCATGAATTTTAAAACAAACAAAGAATAAAAACTTAGCAACAAGCATTTTAACCTCCATTCTCTGGCCCCCAACACGTAAACTAATCATTCTTTCATAACTATGTTTTTCCATCAGAGTGTCTGAATAAAAAAGATTAAAAAGTCCCATCATGGAAAAGGGAAGCTCAAAGCCTTAAGGTCAATTCATGGTTTTAAGATATTCAGTGCTATTTTTTTTTTTTTTATCCTGTGAACCTATGGCTCAAAAACGGGAAGTGTTTTATTAAGAAAATCTCCATGGTTCTTTTGTAGTTAAGCCTGTAAGGTCTTAGCTGACTGTGGAACTACACTTTGTACTAGTCTTTTTAAGCATTCACAGGTAAGTAGAAAAAAAATATTTGAGAATGGGAAAGGTATCTCTGAACAAATTAGTAAAACCACTCATCTTCCCAAAATACATATTTAGCAAAATTTTCTTAAAACGGGTTCTGTTCAGTGCTACACAAAGATATTTCCTTCCCTTCCTTACTCTTTCCTGACTCAGTAAGTGTAGAAGCTCTTTCTTGACTCAGTAAGTGCAGAAGCTCAAAAAGAAATGAAGAGATTGGTGATAATTAACAAAGCAAAATGTTACCCTTTGTAATAGATTATAGCTGTTGAACTAAACTTCAACACGGCAATGCAATACCAAAATCTGACAGCGTGACCTACAGAACTATCCCTACAAGGCATTTTATAGAATTTCAGAACATACATTCACATAAACCTTAAAGTGAATTGCTTTTACAATATTAGTAAAATCAAAATATATTCAAGTGTTTGCTTTGGACAAAATTAATTTGAAGGACATAAAGTCAATAAAAAATGAATACTTAGACATCAAAGATGTCCCATAATCCTCACAAGCAGCATATTTTATCAATTGACATAAACCACATCTAAATATGTAACTTAATCATAATTCCTTTGAGCTGAATATATCCTACAAAACTGAGAAATAGGCAACTTTTGTCTTCTCTGTTACATTTCTTCTTTATTCCATAATTATATTAGTGCCTTCTTTCTATAAAAACCATTCTTGTAAAAGAATCTTGAATCAGTCCATGTAAATTTGCCTTTCTCAGGAGTATTTGGAGGTTAAGCCTTAGAATTAGAAGTAGAGTCTATTACTGTTGCCACATGGATTTCATATGCCAACAACCTAGTAAGATTGCCTCTGTGTGACTCTATACATGTACACATGTGTATCTGTGTGTATATGAAATGGTGAGTGGAGGCAATGTGCAGAAGCTGCCCCTGAAGCCCCAACAGGTAGTCCATTTACTTATGTTTCATTTATCAACAAATCAAAGCCCAAGATATGCCAAGAGAGTTGTGTTTGATTAGATGAACAGTTTTCTTGATGGGTATTTCATTAGTTTGTTTTCATACTGCTGATGAAGATAAACCTGAGACTGGGCAACTTACAAAGGAAAGAGGTTTAATGGAGAACTCACAGTTCCACATGGCTGGGGAAGCCTCACAATCATGGCAGAAGGCAAGGAGGAACAAGTCACATCTTACTTGGATGGTGGCAGGCAAAGAGAGAGCTTGTGCAGGCAAACTCCCATTTTGTAAGACCATCAGATCACATGAGACCCATTCACTATGAGAATAGGATGGGAAAGACCTGCCTCCATAATTCAATCACCTCCCACTGGGTTCCTCCAAGACACGTGGGGATGGTGGGAGTTACAATTCAAGATGAGATTTGGGTGGGGACAGAGAGCCAAATCATATCAAGTATGTTTGGCTTAGGGTTAGGGTTAGGGTTAGGGAGAGCAGAGTGAGAAGAAGAATTAGGTGGCCTCTCAAGATCCCTTCTAATCAGGGTAAAACTACCCAAACCTAATTTTGGGATATTTGACCAATAGTCTAAAGTGCAAGCACCATTGTGACTTAGTGGCCCTGCATATGTTAAAACATTTGTCCAATTAGTTCTGTTTGTCACCATATTCCCTGACTGTGCTTCTGATTTTGATCTTCAAATACAGACAGAGAAATTGCAGTTTGTAGCCAGCTGTGAACAGAAATGCCGGAGCACACATGTGCCATGCATGCAACCAGAGAACGCAGACTTGATGTGATAGAACACGAATCATGTAAGCAGTTCCAGATAATTTAATCACCTCATCAAAAATATAGTGATTTACCACTTAAATTCAGATACATCCACTTCCTTTAAACATCAAGGCCAAATTCAATTTTTTTTTTCTCAGCCTTTATCTTCTGCAACTGTAATTTCAGAGGGAGACAGTGCAAAGCATGGAGAAATTATTGAGCTGGTTTTAGCCCAGCTGTTTTATTTTTTATTCTTCAGACCTATCTAAGGTCCTCTGAGGATTTTGCTTTCATTTTCTCAACCCCAGAATGAGCAAATGGAAAAGGCTCAGAGCAGCATGGGAGTTGTTCCAAGAGTAGGGCTGTGAACATACATTTGTCCTGCCCAGGAGTGAGGTTTCGCCTCCACCTACGCTCTGAGGGGGAAGCTGTGATGTCTCGATGGGATGAGAGAAAAATCAATATGCATGGCAATCTGGTGTTGTGCCCATGGGACCACTGAGGGAAGATATGCTGTGTGCCATCCCTGTGTCACAAATGAGGGTTGCCACCAGAAACCAGGACACCTCTGTGTTAAAACAATTACTGAAAGGAAGGAGTGGAGTGACGGTTGTAAAAGCAGAAAGAGGTATTTCCATCCTCTTTATGTCTCCCTCTCTTCACTTGCCTCAGAAATTCCTACTCATCCTACTACCCCTACTCTATCATTCTTTGTATGATATATCTGGGTATTCAGCAAAGAAGTGAATTTTGGGGTGGAGAAGCTCATTTTCTGCCTGACATAAGGGAAATAATGGACTCTCCTTCTCTGATAAGTCATATTTAGGTAGCAGCAGTTAATGGCATTTGACTGATGAATGTGAAATATCACAATGGCTTTACACATTGAACGACTCCTTACAAGATGGAAACACAGAAATTGTTTATTGATGTGAAAGGGCAACAGATGGACATTTACAGTCATTGAATGCCCTAAAGTGGAAGAGCAGGGAAATAATTTCTCCCTATGTAGAAGTGCCTGGTGTTGTTTATCCCAAGCAAAGTGGCTGACTTGTCTTTGACACTTTCTTAAGTTACATCAACCACAGAGGAGTGACTGTGTGCTGACATACTTAAATGCCTACAGGGCCAGCACTTTTCCTCAGAAAAGCCTACTTGGAAGGTATCTGTATGGGAGGTGGAGGCAGTACAGTCTTCATTTCTTTTCTGTTCCAAGCCTTGCTGTTCCAAGCCTTGCCAACTTCATAGACTAATGGCATTGTGTTCTTGTTAGGGCATGAATGAGCACAACAGCTGTCCTCTGGGCCCTTTATTTTATATTAGGGGCTGACTGTGATACCTGACCGGGAAGCCAGTGTCTGTTTCTCAGGTGGTCAATTCAAAAGAACTGGCATTGATAGAGTACTGAGACCTTCTGAGAGATGTGGCTTTTTCCATTACTGGGAAAGAATTATTATTTACATTGATTAAGAAGAATGTGCAATGTTCAGACTATTCTTTAGAAATTAAGTGTTTGCCCCACAAAGGAAATGACTTATTTGAGACAGTCTTGTCAACTCTGTTCTTGTTTCTTTTCATTAGCTGTTCTCAGGATGTATTTCAATTGTTCTCTTGCTCTGTGGGAACCAGTTGACTACTAAAAGAGATTATATACTGTAAAACTCAAAGTGGATTATTTACATACAAGTGCTCTCAAAACTTATAGTTTCCTACCAATAGAAGGTATTCAACAGATGCTTATTATATGAATGAAGGCTGTGTCAAATTCTTCACTACCGTATTAGTCCATTTTCACACTGCTGTAAAGAACTACCTGAGACTGGGTAATTTATTAAGGAAAGAGGTCGGTCTGAAGAAAATAGTTCAGCATGGCTGGGGAGGCCTCAGGAAACTTACAATCATGGCAGAAGGTGAAGGGGAAGCAAGGCACCTTCTTCACAAGGTGGCAGGATGGAGAAGCGCTGAGCAGAGGGCGAAGAGCTCCTTATAATACCATCAGATCTCGTGAGAACTCACTCACTATCATGAGAACAGCCTGGGGAAACTGCCCCCCATGATTCAGTTACTTCCACCGGGTCTCTTTCTTAACAAATGTGGATTATGGAAATTATAGGGATTATGGATGAGATTTGGGTGGGGACACAAGGCCTAACCACATCAACAACCTAGTTTTAAGTTAGGGTGATGAGGATGGAGAGACTAGGCAGGGCATTTCGTGTGGAAGGAGGACAGTTTATACTTGGCTGGGGTTGGGGGATCCACGTCCATTCCTGAAGGCTACCAGAGTACTTTTTTATATCAATTAATTTAAAAGCAAAGCAGCATGTGCTTATATTTGTCTGAAATATTGGAACAGACGGGACAGACATCTTATTACATGCTAGCAAAAATAAGTGCTTGTGCTATTTTGGTTGACATTTTTTCTCTTTGATCTATGATACATAGGGTTATATCTAGACTATCTTTGCTTTTTCACAACTTTTTATTATTAAACATTTCATATATTTAAAAATATTTGTAATGAATAATACATTTTTAAGCATAATAATAAAACATATACATACCCACCACTCAGATTAAGAAATAGCACCTTTCCAATACTGCTGTATCTAGCTGTGTGAAAACACTGGCATTTCCACTGTCTTTTCATAAAAGGTAACCACAAGTGCGGGTATGTTCTATATAATTTTCCTTATCGTTCCATTATCTAGCAAAGAATGACAAAGAATAAATAGCCTTTCACTGGTTATAGAATCAAAAGTGGTAATTTTTTCAATTTGGAAAGACAGTTGGTCAAGGCGGACATGCCATAAAATATAGACATGTAATAGAAGTGAGTGCCCCAAAACAGACTTAGCTTTAATTCTTTTTTTAGATAATGTATAGCTGTAACTTTTTTCTTTCATAGATAGTTTCTCTTTGAACTTTGGTTCCTTATTCAAAATTTTTGTAAATGCTGTTGGGTATATTCCATTCAAAAATATAGAATAATATGATATAAAAGATGGTCTCCCTTATTCCTCAATATTTTTTTTTTGTGTCCTTACACAAGTTTGGGTATTTTCATTTTCACAAGATTTAACATATTTTAAAAATTTTGCACGGTTCAGGGAGGTTACATTCAGATGTATTTTATGAAGCATGGATGTATAGCCATCAAATTTATTTAAGGTAAGAAAAATGTTTCTTCAATTAAATATTAGTGAACTATGTTTGTTAAAATATGGCATGTCTAAATTTGTGATCTTTTACCTCATAAGACTGGCTGATAGCTACTCTAGCTGGATAGTATATTATTAACCACTCTGGCTGCTTGAAATACAAGTAACAGGGAGATATTAAGTATGTACATCATATTATGCAAATAAGTGATGTTAAATCAAGGTCCTAGAGCTGACTTTCTTAGGATGCAGTTAACATTAGACAACATGAGCTAAAGTTGTGACTTTAAATGTCATATACAGCTATTTTAAGGCAGCACATATTTATTGAACAACTATTTGTTTGTTGGCCTTGTGCAAAGCTCTGGGGATTTAACTATCTAGAAAGAGGTTATAAATTCAAGGGTGGTGCCTTTATTATTAATGGTATCATACAGCAGTCACTTCCACAATATAAGGTACATAAATTCAAAACTGTCTTTTGGTTTTAGGGCTTTAGTAGTTCTAAATGGAAAGTGTGAAAGATAAGTCAGTCACACTTTGCCATACAGTGTTCGATGCCTTTATTAAAAAACAAAAACATAAAACAAAAACTATACCTTTATTCATAAGCCCTTCCTTAATTAGACTCCAGACTCTTCTTTAAATCCATGTAGATGATCCTTCCAATGTCCTGGCCTCTCAGCAGCTGGACTTCTGCAATGACCTTGTCATCTGCCCTACCTCAGCCACTCACAGCTAGGGTCATGCTCTTGACTTTGTGATTATCAACAAGTGCATTTCAAATGCAAACCTACCAGTCCCCATGTACCTTATCCTGTTTCAGTTTGTTCCTTCTGGTACTTCAACTCCAACAACCTTTTGACCCCTCCAGGACCAACAATCGATTGGTCCTGCCAGTTTCTCATTGTGTCTTATCTCATACATGTTCTCAATTCCCTCTATGCCCAGCTTCAATTCTATGCTCAGACATTATGATCACTCCTTTATATACATTGACAGCTCTCTTACCAGTCTCTCTCTTTTCTGAATTACTTTGGCTAGAGTATAACCCTAGTTAATCAATGTATCTGCCTATCCCATATGTACATCCAGGTGGCCAAAAGTAGCTGCAGAAAAACAATAACAATGTGGATTGATCTCACTTTAAATTCATGATTACAAAATGGGCTTGATTATATTGACTGACAACATTTTTTTCTCTGTCTAGACTAAGCACCGTCCCTGTCTTCTGGATGACTCTTTTGTATCATTCTTCCAACATCGAACATTTCCTTCCAATTTTAACTCTCAGCTGATGATTTAGCAAACTGTTCACCTAGGGAATAGAATACATTAAAAGAGAACTTGCACATGCTCGCAGACCACATACACCTACCCATCTGCTTCCGTCCCATGTCCTTCACCTTGTGTCCTAACTACAGACAAGCCATGTATGTTAGCTATCTAAGATCAGTCCCTGTGCTTATGTAGTGGATCACAGTCCCCCTCACTTGAAAGAAAGATACAACTCCTTTCTTTCTCTTGCATCATCTGTGTTTCCCTCAGTACTAGACTGTGGTCATCTGCAAACAAACATGCTTCCATTTATCATCAGTGTTCCCTTTCTCTTTGTTTCTCCTGCACATGTATTTCTAACTAGTATACAAAATAGTTTTGCTTGATTATCTTGTTTAACACATAACCTTTCCAGTAAAATATAAGTTCCATGGTGGCAGGGATTTTTAACTCTTTGAAAGCTGCTTTTTCCTCAGCATGTAAAACAGTGCCTGGCACATAATATATCCTCAGTACATTTGCCGAATCAATACATAAAAAACATGATTCAAATAGTGCTTTCTGTGAGCCAGGCCCATGCTAAATAAAATCTGCAGCGTTTTCTCAGTCAATCCGCACATCGATGCTATAAAGTAGGGACTTGAATGCTCATTTTATAAATGAACACACTTGGGATAAAGACAGAAAAAAATTATTTTTCCAAGAGCAAGGTCAAACCGAAATTCACATCCAGCACTAATTCCAAAGAAAATTTCATTACACTTCAGATAATGCACCACATTACTCATGGCTGTTGACATAACCACCTTTCAATAAGCAAACCTTATGACTGACTAATATGCCATTGCCTGATGGTGAGTGTCATGTCTTTTCTGGTCACCCTCATTCCTCTTTGAGAATTCACAAATCTGGAAAATAAGCTTCTAGGGTTCTCATAATTCCAATTTCCATCTGCATTAGTTTTCTATGGCTTCTGTAACAAGTTACCAAAAATTGGGTGACTTAAAACAACACAACTTTATCTTACCTTTCTGGAGGTGAGAAGTCTGAAACTGGGTTTTATGGGGCTAAAAACCTGGGTGTTGTTAGGGATGTGTTCCTTCTTAAGGTTCTAGAGGAGAATCTGTTTCTTTTCTAGCTTCTAGAGGCTTCTCACATTCCTTGGCTGGTGAGCACCTTCGACATTCAAAGCCACAATGGTTGGTTGAGACTTTTTCATGTCGTATCACTCTGATTCTCACTCTCCTGTCCCTCTCTTATAAGGAACATTATGATTACACTGAGCCCACTGGATAATCCAGAATAATCTTCCCACTTTAAGATCCTTAACTTAATCAAATCTGCCAATTCCATTTTCCATATAAAATAACATATTCATAGGTTTGGGGAATTAGAATATTGACATCTTTGGAGGGGCACATTATTCAGTCTACCACAGTTGGACCTCTGGCTCCCGAAGATTCATGTCCATCCCAAAAGCAAAATACATTCACCTCATCTCAAAGTCTCCAAAAGTCCCAACCCATTTTGGTAACAACTCCAATCCAAAACCTTTTCTAGGTCTCATTAGCTCAGAAGTTTATCATCCAATCATGAAAGTCAGACATGGGTAAGACTCTGGGTATAATCTGTCTGGGGTAAAAGCTCTCTACGTATGGACCTATGAATCTGAAAAGTGAGTTATCTGCTCCCAAAATATAATGGTGGAGCATGCATAAGATAAACTTTATCAATATTGCAGTTCAAAAAAACAGTTTGCTAAATCTTCAAAAAGGGAGAGATTGAAGGAAATAAGGAGGTACTGTCCCTAAGAAACACAGAAGTCCAAGTATACTGGGCAAACTCCATTAGTTTTTACAGCCTTAGATTCATCCTTGGTGGCTCCAGGCTCCATCCTCTATGCCCAAGGCTCCCTGCTCAGAGTCACCCTTCCCTTCTTTCATTTTGTCCTCTGTCTGTCTCTTTCAGTGCAAGCCAACAACGTTGCTGCTGGTATAAAATTCTTAAAAACTATGTAGGTCTCTTGCATATTTTGTGAGAGTTACTCTGTTAGACAAGAGGCTACTACACAAATCTTTCCTGAAAAATCCCATCTTTATTCCTGACTTCTGCTAAGATAGCTAAGGGGATCCATGAGACGTACATTTCATATATTCAAAAAGGCCTCTGTGTGAATAAATAATCTGACCTTTTGGTTGTCAGAGGCACTAGCAAAAGGTTGTCCAGCCACACCCTTGTCTGTCCCACTTTCTTGAGAGTTAATCTCCTAATTTAACTTATTTTGCAGTTTGAGTAAGTTGAGAATTTTTCAAATCATCAAGTCCTGTTTCCTTTTTGCTGAACAGTTTCTCCTCCGATTATCTCTTTCTTCTCACATTTTACTATAAACAGCAAGGAGAAACCAGGCCCCACCTCCAACACATTGCTTGGAAATTGATATGGTTTGGCTCTGTGCCCCCACCTAAATCTCATCTTGAATTGTAATCCCCACAAGTCCAGGAAGGGGCCTGGTGGGAGGTAATTGGATCATGGGGGTGGCTTCCTCCATGCTGTTCTCATGATAGTGCGTGAGTTCTCACAAGATCTGATGGTTTTACAAGTGTTTAGCAGTTCCTCCTTCTCTTTCTCTGCTCACCTGCCACCATGTAAGATCTGCCTTTCTTTCCCTTTGCCTCCTGCCATGATCATAAGTTTCCTGAGGCCTCCCCAGCCATGCTGAACCATGAGTCAATCAAGCCTCTTTCTTTTATAAACTACCAAGTCTCAGGCAGTTCTTTGTAGCAGCAGGAGAATGTATTAAAACAGAAATCTTCTCAGCTAAATATCCAAGTTCATTGCTTGCATATTTTACTTTCCTCCTAACTGTAGAATACAATTCAGGTAAGTTTTCTGCCACTATGTAACAACAATTGCCTTTCATGATCCTCATGTCCTTCTGGGCCCTCACCACTAGCACTTTTAACATCCATATTTCTACCAGCAGTTTGTTTGTGATCATTTAGGTATTCTACAAGATGATACAGGTTTTCACTACCATGCCCCTAGGTTCCTTCTGAGCCCTCATCAGCAGTCCGTAACATCTATATTTCTACCAACAGTTCCTTCAAGATGATCTACGCCTTTTCTGTCATGTTTCTCAAAATTATTCTCCCCTCTATTCATTATCCATTTACAAAGCCACATTTCCTCCCCCATCTTTGGGTGTTAGCACAGTATCCCACTAAGAGGTACTGAAACATGTACCATACTACCTTCTGTCTCCAGATCCTCAGTCCCTCTGAGTTTATCCCATGTTTCACAAAATTCTTCTTCAGCGCACCAAAACATTGTCCCCAATATAGAGATTCACATCCTGCCTCTATGCCTTAGTGGCGTTTTCCTATGCTCTGAAACCTGCAGACTGAGCCAATTTATTAGTAGAGATACTGGTTTATGGAGCACTTCCTTGAACATGCTACTGCCAGGCAATATTCCTCACCCCAACGCAATCTCTTTCCACTGACCTCTTGTGATGTTCAGATTCATCCCTGATGGGGAGATTGGCAGGGGAAAAAAGGCAGACTTGAGATGTGCTGCAATTAAGAAGTATTTATAGTGGCATTTTATACTAGGAAGAATATGCTTTAAAAAATTGAGGCTTGAAGGTATAGACAGGCACATTGTCACACTCAGCATAGAAAATGTCACAGGTGTTCTTACAAAATTATTCATAAGATTATGAGAGGCTTAAATATTGAATGACAGAGTATGAATGAACAAAAGAGTAACATTCATTTTTTCAACAAACATGTACAGGTATGGCACTAGGCTAGCGCTTAGAAACAATAAATAGGATATGATTCCTTACTTCAAGATGCCTATGTTCCAGTGGGAGAATCATAACTTTTATATTAACGTATGTTGTAATATGACTTGGAAAGCACTGTGATAGAGTTATGAATCCAGAAGCTGCTTATATTGTAGCAGCACTATTGTTTTAGCCCGAGGAAATGAACAATTTTGTATTATTTGCCTCCATCAGATTCAGTTGTGAATAGTAAGGAAACACCAACACTTCTAATGAGCCACTCCCTCAGGTCAACAAAAATGGGCCATCACATGGGGCTTATGTGTTGTACCACATTGCCATTAATAACTGGGGACAGAGTGGGAGGGATCAGAGACCAAAATACATAGTTAATAAAAAGGGGTAATCCAGAAAAATAAAATCCCATGAACAAATACACTTAAATGGTACAAAACCAGCTGTAGATCAAACATATATACAGGAAGTTCTAGGCTTTGCAATCAAACAAAGCTATGTAGAAGATAGGACATAATCTTCCCACATTTGGTAATGCTAGATGCCTGAGGGAACTCCAGCCATTCTCAGTGGTGTCTAACCATTGCCAGAGGAAATCTGGTGGTTACTGCAGGTTCTAAGAGGAATCCTGGCCAGGAGGCCATGGGCCTGGTTCTAATTCTGCTTCTGCTACTGATTTATTACCCAACACAAGTTACTTCCTCCTCTTGTGTGTAACTCAACAAGTACACACTAATTGAATCTTGTGCACAGAGGGGCTGTAAGTAAGAAGGAATTTTGAGCACTGCCTTCAAGGAGCTGACATTCTAGTGAGTACGACAGACAAGAAAGTAAAGAACTGCTCTACAGAGTGCTCAATGTAAAATGTGTTCCTGAGGCACAGAAATACTACTGAAAGCATATTTATTCTAGCTATGCCATAATCTGATAGGTAGAAAACACTTGAATTTTTATTTTAATAAAACATTGTGCTGATGAATGTTTTAAAAATACCAATACCAAGACTTTGATGTCTTTGGGCATGCATTTTCTTAGAACTCTAACAACATGTCTAAATGTATTCTAGTCCCTATACAGCAACACACCTTTTCTTCCCAGGGCACTTCTGTCCTTTGGTGAGCCATAACTCCGGAAGGTCTTTGAAGAGTGCCTAAGCCTGTTTACGGAGGGAAAAATCTTTTCCACTCTTCTTTTCTTGCCCATCTGCTCCCTTGCTTGCATATGCTCCATGCTCTACAAGGGCCCTCCATGCTCTACCTGATCTGCCCTGTGGCAGCATGGAAGATTCAGATTGGATCTATCCAGTGCTGGATCTCCCTGGTGTCCCTGGTAACAGCAAGACAACTAGAGTCTGAACCCTGTGAAGAACTAGACCCAAGTGCTTGGGCCTAGATGGATTCTGAACACTTCTGAAAGTCCTTGAAAATGGATTTCTAGAGAAGCTGACCGTATATCCCAGCCTACAAGAATTCTCTTACGTTCATGTTCAGTTTGACAGATAATCTACTTTCTTCCCAAGGATTAGCTCTCAAGGGTATATTCGAGGATTCACCATCTCACTTATCTAGATGCATATTCCTTGCTTTTCACAGTGAATTCTCAGTTGGTGGAGTTCCTTTTAGGATACACTATTTGGTGACTGTATAGGCATTAATGCCATGGATTTTGTTCTAAAAGTCTTAAGATGTTCAGTACTACTACATATGGTTTGAGCTACCACACAAGCAGGAATGTCTAGCAGGTTCTGCTTTTACTTTTCTTATTCACTCTATATCACAGAAACAGTGTTGCATTTTGAGCCAGAGAAGGGATGACATCAGACTGGCAGAATTTGGCACTGAATCACTGGTGACCTTAGACAAAGTATCTAAAGTGTTTAAGACTCAATTTCTCAACAATAAAATAGAAAAATCAAGAGAATTACAGGGAATAATTCAGTGGAGTCTTCTAGACAGTGTCTGGAACCTAATAAGTGTTTAATATTACCACTTGGGTATAAATAAATAAATATACAAATAAATACAGAATAAATCAATACATTATCTTTCTGCATCTGGAGGTTGGAGTCCTTATGGACATATAGTTCCATGAAAATATTATAGTGTGAAATTTTAATGCCTACCAGCATTTATACAGTCTTAATTTTGGAGTATGAGGTGGTAGAAATATTTGAAAACCAGAAATCAGAATTTGGGATATTTATTTTATTTTATTTATTTATCTATCTATCTATTTATTTATTTATTTATTTTGAGACGGAGTCTCCCTCTGTGCCCAGGCTGGAGTGCAGTGGCGTGATCTTGGCTCACTGCAAGCTCCGCCTCCTGGGTTCACGCCATTCTCCTGCCTCAGTCTCCCGAGTAGCTGGGACTACAGGTGCCCGCCACAAAGCCCGGCTAATTATTTTGTATTTTTAGTAGAGACGGGGTTTCACTGTGTTAGCCAGGATGGTCTCGATTTCCTGACCTCGTGATCCGTCCGTCTCGGCCTCCCAAAGTGCTGGGATTACAGGCATGAGCCACTGGGCCTGGGCCCAGGATATTGATTTATATAGCAGAACACCTTACCCACCTCTGCTTACCCATGGTGAGGAAGTAGAATCACTGTGAAACTAATGAATCCTCCACTTCAGGACCTGTAACTGTTATTGGACTGTTTCAAGACCTTAGGAGGAGCCTAGCAATTATGTATTAAATTGTAAAACCTTTGGACTCCTAAAGCCTAGATAAGCCTCTGCCTGGGTCTCACGACACTTCTCCTTAGTCTCTGACTGTGGCTATTTAAGGAAATTCATATCCTTTAGACACTAAGTACACTATGTTTTTTTTAAGAAACATGGCTCAAGTTTTAACTGACAACAAATCTTCTCCCACTGGAGTATATTCATTGAGTTCTGCAGTGACATTTGGAAATTTCCTCATTGAAGAGATCTTCAATAAAATACTTTATCAAATGTTTAAGAATATGCATCTCTTTGGTAACTTTTGTGCACTGATGTGCTAGTTTGAATGACACCCACCTGATGATTCATCATGGGAAAAATAGTATTTGCCATAACAACAGAGAGCATTCATGGTTTTATTAGAATTAAGTGAGCAAAAAGAAGACTAAAAATTTAATAACATTTTTTTCTGGAATGAGAAAAGATAATATAACCCCCAAAGACAGCTGTATGTATCTTCCCTCATTTTCATAAGAGAAATGGCAGTTGGGAAAGGCAAAACAAGAGGATTGGCAGAAACAACTATTCATTCTAAATACAGTGTAGCCAATGAAAAAATGTAAGCTTGTTAAAAAGAGTATGTATATTATTGTGTAGTTCTTAAGCTCACTAAAGAAACACGTTCCAAATTTGGAATATGTGTCTCAGGCTGTTTTCTGATTCCAGGCAATGAGACCATCTGACAAAATGACGTCAATTCTATTCCACACCGTTGAACTTATGTCCTACTTTAATCAGCTTGATATGAGTTTTGCAAGAAATAAAAGCAGTATGTTAATGAACTCAAGATGAGAGTGCTACAGTCAAAACATAAACCATTTTACAGTTAATGAAACTGGTGAAAATTTAAAGAGAAGCAGGGTATAGTTTAATACTGTCATTTTCAAAGTAAACATGTACTGTATCTTGTTTTTGAGAATTGTGTCTGAAATATTGCATTTTGAATGGAACTTAAGAGATAAAAAGAAGCTGCTGCCCTTTTCTTGGTCATAAAAATTGCATTTAGATAACAAACACATTTTGCGTAATCTTATCTATCATTGTCAGATGATGGAGATTCTAACTATCCAGTGAAGAATCATGGAATGGAGCATTAATTTACCTTTAAATCCATTACACAAATATTTGTATACATTTTCTCCATTTTTAGCATCCTCTTTGCACAAAGCTATTATATTGATAAAGTAGGTTTAGACTAAATGCCTTCAGTGTAGACTCTTAGGGTAAACACTTGGATTTAGATAATACCTTCAGCAAAAGGCCATTTATGGAGGACCTATTACTTGCCAAACACTTTAGGTATACATTTGCTTTTAATTCTTCCCAAAACTCTGAGATATTTGGTGTTATTCCATTTTATAAATGAGGAAATTGAGACTTAGATTATATAAATTATCAATGCTTACAGATTGTATGAAGTCTGGCTATAAATTCCAGTTTCTTTCATGGTAAAATGGGATAATACCACATATGGGCTGGGCACAGTGGCTCACGCCTGTAATCCCACTTTGGGAGGCCCAGGCAGGCGGATCACCTGAGTTCCAGATCAGCCTGACCAACGTGGAGAAACCCCGTCTCTACTAAAAATGCAAAATTAGCTGGGTGTGGTGTCGCATGCCTATAATCCCAGCTACTCAGGAGGCTGAGGCAGGAGAATTTCTTGAACCCAGGAGGCAGAGGTTCACAGCCTGAGCAACAAGAGTGAAACTCCGTCTTAAAAACAAAACAAAACAGCAACAACAACAACAACAAAAAACACATATCTCATAAAACTGTGGGGATACTTACAAGCTCATGTTTATTTATATAGTGCTAGCTTCATGTGGATTAAAAGCTTCCTCGATACATGGTTAGGCATGCAGGCTCTGAAGCCTGAGTACCTCAGTTTGAATTCTTAGCTTTACCTCTTAACCAAGTGAACTTGAGGTTATTCAGGTCTTTATATGTCAGTTTTCTCATCTGTAAAAAGGGGATAAAATAGTACTCACAAACATATTATTGTCATGAAGATTAAATGAGTTATAACATGTAAATAATTTTAAAAAGTGCCTTAGAACTTCATTCTTAAAGTTTAGCTATAATTAATATTCACACAGTCACTTGATTATTGGATCTATCATTAATTTTATGTTCCTCAATTTTTATTTTTAAGAAAATTTACAATAAAGTAAATGGATTACAGATCTACTCTGTTTGTGGGCCTGCAATGCATAGATGGAGAGCAAAATCTCACATTCCAAGGTATCTACCATTTATGTGGAGGTAGAGACTTAACACATTTACTTATAAATGAATAATTTAAAACTACTATATATTTTTTAGATAGTATGGACATCTTAAACAATTAATGATATAACACAGCAAAAATGTTATGATGGCTAGAAATTAAATGACAGACCCAAATGTATTTTTGACTTTTTAAATTCTGTTCAAATTTGAATGGGATTAAATTACATTTTCCTTTTTTCACAAAAATATGTATTCACCATGCTTTAAAATCAGGTGATTCAAAAGCCTTTAGGAATGATTGCAGTGTATTTCAATGAGGGAAAACACATAAAGCTATCACTGGGGATAATCACCAGCATTGGCGCTGACACTGGTTAGGTAGTGCCAACATATTTGGGTTTCCACACCATTTCCCACTAGGCTGGTAGTAAAGTAAGTGTTAAAGACATAGGGACCTAATATCTCTCTTTTGAAAACTTTCCCCAAATGTACGATTCCATCTTATGTGGATTCTAGCATGGTAAGTCTTGAGGGTTGGTTTTTTTTTTTTTTTTTAATCCAAGGACGGTAAAAAAAAAAGAAAATGTGAATTATAGCTTGGTAATTGTATGAGTTTATTTAATTATGTTTTAAAATGCTTTAAAGTCTTTA
The DNA here is from genome assembly GCF_006542625.1 of Nomascus leucogenys. Taxonomy (NCBI): domain Eukaryota; kingdom Metazoa; phylum Chordata; class Mammalia; order Primates; family Hylobatidae; genus Nomascus; species Nomascus leucogenys. The sequence continues at coordinate 39,452,919 of NC_044400.1, forward strand.
AATGGCCAATCAAAATTTGTGATTTTCCCATTTGTGAATCAGTATTCTATGTGACTGCAGAGGGCGGGGGATAATTTTGCATTGTTTGTTTGGGTTTTCCAGTTACAAGAGTTTAGTTTTTCTACTAATTTGATTTAATTTCTTTTTGTCTGTTGTATTTTCAGTTTAGCTAATGTTGCTGGTCCCTTCCTCTCTTCTACACAGAAATGCTAAAATATATAAGACCCTGAAACTAAGCCAGTCACTTCCTGATTCCTAGTTCTTTCCTAATTTTTTTTTCCTGTGCTGATGAATATTCTGGAAAAGGTAGACTAAATTAATTTCTTTCAAAGTTTTCTTTCATTTCCATCATCTGAGTGAAAACACTGTTATCTAAGGGCACTAACAATTTATTAGTGAACAAACCCACAGACATTTTCTTAGTCTCATTCTACTCAGCTTTCATGTATACCTTTAATAAATATTTGTAATCTCTGTACCATAATCCATGTATTTCACTAGTCACTGGAAGTGACTGAAATTGGTGAATAAGGTAGAATTGAGTCTGTTCATTTATGGAGTTTTGGAACAGTTAGGGGGGTGAAGTAAATGTTGGAGATCTATCTTAGGTAAGATGGTCATTTCTGAGGGGATTGTATTTGAGCTGAAAACTGAAAAATAAGAAAGAAACTGCCATTTGTTTTTGGAAAACTGCATCCCTGAAAAGGAACAGAAGAAATGGACCTTGAGGCACAAAGGAGTTACACATGTTGGAATAACTGCAAGAAGAAAACTTAGGGAGACATTTGTCTTCCTTGGCCTTGTTAAAACTTAACATTGGTTTAGTGACGCAGTACTCTGCTGATTCTCTGATCTTCTGATAATCTTTTCTTTAGTTCTTGTCTTCTGTGTAGGCATTTTCTTTCCAGGCAAGAGAAAGAATAAGTAGACCATAAATGCTTTGCTGGGAGCTTAATGACTCGAAAAGACCTGAGTTTTAAAAATTTGACGATGTGAGTATGAGGAAAAATTACATGTACAAGTTATATCTGGCTCTAGCAGTTGCAGACCTAACAGTCAAACATCTGCCACAGTCATTGGCACAGACTAAGTTTTCCATGCTCGCAGTTCAGTGTGCTAGTTGAAAGCCTGAATACTCAAGTGTGCTCCCTACAATCTCAGGCCCCATCCAAACCTACTGAATCAAAATATATGTTTTCACAAGATCACCAGGTGATTCAAATACACATTAAAATTTTAGAACCAGGAGGGTTTGGAGTCAAACTGGCTGAGGTTTAAAGCCCGGTCCTCCTCCTTATTACCTATGTGGCCTTGCCCAACTTAACCTCAGAATTTTAATCTATATCCCTTTGCTTTTGTTCCCAAAAGCACATGTTTACGATGCTTTGAAGTCAGGGATTTAAAAGCCTTTGAAAATGATTGTGATGGCTTTCAAAAGCACAGATAAAGGATATGTGTAGGTGCTGACAATGATCAGGTTTGTTGGAAGGATCAATAAAATAATGTGCATAAAGCTGTTAGCACATACTTTACAGTGGTTTCCAGTATATGCACAATACATGATAGTGAAGCTTCTCTTGGTTGCCAAACCAACTACAAATTAACCAACAATTTAATGACTTTAGATAGAGTTGGGTATGGTTAGAAGAGAACGGGCGGTAGTACTTATTATCTCCACTGTTGCGTAACCTGCTGGGAGACACATCATATGACACATACAATTATTTTCTTAATTCATTTTCCTAACGATGGCTCTAGCTGCATTTTCAGGGAAACCTTGTCAGGTATGTTCACATTGTTCTATTCACCAAACCTGGTAAAGCTAGAAGATTAAGGGAGTCAGATAAAATAGGAATTCAAATTCCTTCTAATTAAATTATTCTGGTTTTTAACCTGCTGAAGAATGAGAGCAAGACCAAGGTTGCTTGAAATGGTTTCTCTGCAGTTTCCAAATCTTTCTGGAATCATGAACGCCAGCAGATCCACATCATAAAAAGATGGGCCACTGGACACTAGTGAGAGGCTTCAAAGATGTCTCCATCTTTGCATAATCGTATGTTGTACAACAGAGCCTGGGAGATCACTGCATTAAAAAAAAACAAAAAACATAATAGTCTGATTCAAACCACAAAGTATTGAATACCCACAGTTCTAGGAACTCTGTTAGTTCCTGGGGAAAGAAAGGTGAATAAAAACAGGTACTCTACCTTTAAGAATTAATATTTCAATGTGGCAGTAAAGGCAGAAAAATTTGTTTAATGGACAAGCAGAGATTAACTACATGAGCTATTTTTCAGATATTGATGCCCATTTATTGTAATGCCCAAACCAAAAGCAGGTGGAACTTACATAAGCCAGGAAGTCACATACTGATTTCAGCATAAAGGAAGTTTAAATATTTTCTTTGGATACTATCAGTGATCTTTAAACATGTTAGTTGATTAAATGTTATTATTTAATGAAGTCAACCTTGATTCCATAATATACTTATTTTATGCCCTTCATAGCCTCTTTTAGACTCATCTTCAATGTCACTTATCATAGAAAGAATAGAAAGAATGTTTTTTTTAAATTTTTCTTCTAAAGTACATTGGATTTCTGACAAACCAATGAACTTGAAGAGTGCCAATATGTTTTTATATATAGGAATTTCCAGAGTGGACTATTGATTGCAGTCTAACACACAGCATTATTTACCTTGGCACCCAAAATACAATCTTCCCTTTTGAAAGTCAATTAGATTTGGAAAGAAAAATCAACCCAAAACATATATTGGTGAATAAAATGGTTATCAATCTAGACAGTCACATCTTGCATTAAAAAACTTCCAAAGTGACTATAAAATAATGAAGCTAACTTCACTGAGTAGCTTGTGAACTAATTCTGAAACATCTTTGAAGACAAATAAATATAATTGGCTTTTTAAAAGGGTGTTAATTTGACTGTGAAGGTACTCAGTTTTATATTTTGTACCATAAGTATTTATTAAGTCCTTTATCTAATTCATTCTTTCATCCAAACCCACTGTGTGGCAATCATGATCTAGTCTTTGGGATTGCAGCAGCACACACAACAAATTTTATGTACTCATAGAACTGAGCACATCTGGTGTTTGGAGATAGGTATTCAACAAATGCATGATTTGAAAAATGGTTATAATTGCTAAGATGAAAAACAAATCATGGTAAGAGGACAGAGGGTGATGCAGGACCTCTGTGATTAGATGGCATGGTGGAAGTGAATGAAGTAAAGTAGCTGGCTTTGTGGATATCTGGAGGAAGAGCCTTCCGGGTAAAGGTTATGGTAAGAACAAGGACCCTAGGCAGAAGTCCACTTGGCATGCATGAACAACAAAGCCTTTATGACTGGATTGAAGTGATAAAAGGGAAGTTATAAAGCTATAAGGAAATGAGGTCTGGGAGCTACCCTGGGGTTAGACAATGTGGTGTCTCATTTTGGATTCTTTTCGAGTGAAGTGAGAAATTACTGGAGGGATTTTAGAAGAGGAGTGACACGGTTTAACTTCTTTATATCTAACAGACTGTAGAGCAGTTATTCAAAACTTGGAGGGAGTCGGCATGGGAGGATCCATATAATTTCATGCTAAATTGTGCGCATGTCTGTTTGTGAAATGTGAAGGTGCACATTTGTTTTCCTGGAAGGCAAATTTTATTTCTTATACCACCTTGTCAGAAAGATCTGTGATCCCAACGAACTGCCGTTGTAAAGAAACAAGGACAAGCAATTTGAGGCAAGAAATGATGATTCCAACGAGGGAGGGAGTAACCATGGATATGCTGAAATGTAGTTGGTTCCAGGGTTTATTAGGACGTGATTAGTTTGTAGTCATCCCTAAGGTATGTATGCATCTATTTCCAATGTGGGTTTAAGTCCTTAACAATATTGAGTGACTTAAAGCAAAAGTTGGACTTGTGTCCCATCTTTGTAAGCTGTGTGATCTTAGCATCTCTCAGCATAAACTTGCTTATGTACAAACTGTATTTTTAAGGGGATCATAGGTAAGCTGTAGGTAAGTATGCTTTGTTGATAAAAGAACTTTTGAGTACAGTGCTTAAATGTAAAAGCACTGGAATCACAATCCCGAGAGCTTCATCATACTGCTTCCAATATTTACTAGGCGTGCAACATTTAGCAAGTCACATACACTCTCTGGCCTTTATTCCTTCAACTAAAATAGGAACACTAGTTTACCTCATAGGGATTTCTGGAGGAATGTAACAAAATAATTAATGCAAACTGTTTCTCACAGTGTGTGCCATATAGTAAGCACTGAATAAAGTCTTAGCACTTTATTAAATTGTTACCTATGATGATTTCATAATTTGGATAAAGCACCTCTAAGAGCTAACCAACAACAATGCCAAAGGAGTCTCTGTAATAAGAGGAGCCTACTATCATGAAATTAATACTGCCCTCTTTAGTTGAAGACGCTATTGCTTTTAGCAGAATATTCCTTTTGAGTTATTTGTTCAAGATAGAGAATTTCTGAGTTCCATTGTTATTGTCTGTGCAAAACCATCAGCTTAGGATAGGTGGGGACACTTAAAGGTATAGAAAAATAAATTGGTTAGAAACATGAACAATTTCATTATACCTGGAAAGTGCATGGGCCATTTTCATCTATGTCTCTTGTTACTAGACATTAGATGCCTTGAATTACTAGAGATATTTTTCAAGGACAATTTGAGACTACCCAAATGTTTTCAGACAAATTTCTTCCATAAATCAATGTTTACACCAATCTTTCTAATTTTAGCCAAACTAAAAATTACAAATAGGGATGTTATTGTGATTTTAGGTCCATGTTCTGATACTTAATATGCATTATAGTGTTCTCTGTATATACTTACTGATTTTCTGACAGACAACTCAATCTTTTGTTAATAAAAGCACAATGATTACAAGAGAGAGATCAGGACTTACCCTCCCCCCCCAACAATTAATGCCTTGACTTTATGAAACTGAAGGTATACTTAGGAAATGTTCATCAAAATTCTATTTGTTAAAACACTTTGAGAGACATGCTTGGTGTCAGCGCAATATTATGGATGTATGCAGTATTTGAGAAGACGTTCAATTAAGCACTTTGGGGACCTTCTGGCAAAAGCTATATATAGGCCAGTTATGACCAGTTTTGAACATCACTTTGTGTTTTCACTTGGTTAAGTATAGCATAGCCACGCATGGTACTCCTCCATGAGACAAATGAACAGAAGGACCATGTTCCAAAGAGAGCAGCAATCTGTTGCTGTTAGCTTTAAAGGATTCTTCCCCAGCACTTGAGAGCTGGGATTTGCAGGCCAACTTTTGATTACTTTTTCCATCCCTTGAAGTGAAATTTTTTTTAAAAAAGGTTGATTACTGCCGTTTATTGAACTCTTAATATTTTCTAGATGTCTTACATACAATTACATATAATATGAAAATCTTGTAAGGTAGTTTGTGTTATTAGCATCTTCAGATGAGGAAACTGAAGCACTAGGAGATTGAATATTTAAAGTTTCACAGGTAATAGGAAAAACTAGAGTTCAAGTATAGTTTTGAATGATTCCATCTCTCTGCTTGATAATACACCATACTATATTTTTTTACAACAAGGTGGGTGAGCAGTGGATGATTCTACATATCATACGTCAGGAAGTTTGGATGTTGACCTTTGGATTTGAGACTAAAACTAAATTCATTGCTGCATGTGACTGATTTCATGTTAGCTGTGATCTTTAACTCCATGGTAGGGTTGTGGTGCAAACAATCTTACAAGAAGCAGTCGTCTTGGGTCCTATTAGAAATTTACTCGGAAGGAAGGAAAAGGACTAAGAGAAGGAAGGTCACCTTTTTCTGGGAGAACCAGAAGAATTTTCCAGTGGCCTTTTTGCCTGTGAATAATATTGTGAGGTGTATCCAGTAGCAACATTGAAGGATTTCAGTTAACTTTTGTGTTTGAAAGACTGTCCATTTTCATAAAAACGCAGAGATGAGCATTGAGAAAATAACTACTTGGCAAAGGAAAACCAAAATGATATTTTTCTGAATGTCAGATGCAAGCAGAACATTCTTTGAGGCACAATAGAAGTAAATAAAATTAAAGATACATTTATTGCCTATTTTAGAGGAGTGAAATCAGGTATAGTAGGCTGTGGGAAGGTCTGTTGTACTTAGGAGGTAATAAAAAGTGAAACACATAACCATGGTATAGCAAAGTAATCATTTTGTAGATAAAAAAAGGGGACCCCTGAGTCCTGACCTATTTTGCAGCTACTCCGCCTAAAAGATATAATATTCAAATACCTTACGTATGTGGCAATCTCTGATCTCATTAACCCCTCCTTGAATGTGGACTCTTGAGGCTATAAAATTCAGGCGTATTGCTGTGAAGGTTGAGGTGGACAGCCTGGGAGCCATGCCATCTGTATCACCAAGTTTTTCAGGTTGAGAAGCAAAGCTAAGGCAATGTAATCTCAGCACAATACAACGTATCATTTTTCTCTGACTCTTGATCCTGGATTGGCTTCTGTAGTCTAACCCAGCTCATGGCGGTACAACCTAAGGTGTTAACAGGAAATCAATTAACTTGGAAAAAGGACGGAACTGAGCAGGGCTTGACATTAGTTGAGTGTACTGCTCAAAGAAGTCCTATCACTTGAGTGCATCTTTTAGAGTGAGGCAAAACAAGGTGAGATGGAGCAGCACAGTTTTACTGTTTTTTGGGAGAATCCAATCATTTCCCCATCCATCCATTTATTCATTCATTCATTTCAACACAATATTACATGTTAGAAACATACCAGTTCTTAAGGGAATGGAGAAATGTATCAAATAGAGCCTTTGTCCTGGATAATCTGGTAATATAGTTGAGACATAACACATACAAGAAAGTTCAAAGGTCATTGGGTGTTACGGTTATGAGATAACTAATGAATAAAATGTTGGCTGTTTTGGCAGACTGGCAGAGTTACAGAGAGAAAGAATGATTTCCTTCAATGTTGTTCTGATGTCCGGAAATGGAAACAAAAGAAGCAGATTATTAGAGTGACCAGATGTGGCCACTAGCCTTTAGAGGTGGTAAAAGATTTTAATTTACAGTGGGAATCACTTTACAATAGCCAATCATGACATTCTGAGTGAACAGGACTCAAATGTAGATGAATTAGGAAGAGACCAAGAACTGGAGTAACAAAGTGAAGAACTTCCAGTTGAGGGCTTGTGGAGGACTAACTGGGTGAAGAGGTTAAAGCAATAAAGCAAGTAGTCCAAGTATGAACTTTCCAACATGTTTTTCACATGAAAGAAGCTGGAGGTCAATGAAACTAAGCAGTCTATGGTATTATCTATTTGAATATGGAAGCCACTGACCTCAAGGCAGAATAGAACCAAAAAGCAAAACTGAGTTATGTGAGTTGTATAGGAAGGTAGCCATGAGTTCATGTGGATGTAAGGCAACACTAGCGGGGATTGAGAGGTGATATTGACAGATGTAGAAAGAGGGGAGTAATTTAATAGCTTGGAATTAACAATTGGGAAGGAAAAGAAGGTATTTATATGATACTCCATGTGAAGAGTTTGGTAGAATGTGGAAACGTGGGAACTCCATGGAAGAAATGAATAAATAGGTCATGCTTTTAAAGGAGTAGCAGGTCACAGGTCCAGAAGACAGAAGAGTGCTGGCTATCTTAAATTAAGCATGGAAGTACCAAATATGAATCAAGAAAGGAGAACTAAGTTTAAAAATAAATGTGCTAAACCAGTAAATATGTATTTATATGAGTGGTGGAATATATATATGTATATATATATATATGCATACACACATACAGATAAGATGGTATATAATCAATTCATATATATGTGGTGGAAGAGGTGACAATATATCATCTTATCTATCTATACCACTCTCTTAAATATTGGCAGTTCTCTCACCACCTCAGATACCCCTGAAATGCTTGTGAGTCATAGAGATGTCGGTGAAACAGGACATTGCTATTACCTCACTCTTTAATATCTCATCATGTGTTTTTCTCCTTAAATGAAACACCCTACTGAATGAACTACAATCATCACTGTAACCTGAACTTTGACAAATAAGTTAATATACCTACCAGTAACAGTAGCATTGGTCCACTTGCAAGAATAATAAATACACAGGAAATCTGTAATTTTTACAGCTAAAGAAAGAGCCCGAATAAATGAATAAATAAACAATTGGCATATGGGAATCTTCAAATGTGGCTAAAAATTCTATTTCCTTTGGAATTTATGTGTCTGGCTTGCTTTGTGTGTTGAGGTTTAGCTTGTAAAAGCACTATATAAAAATCTCCGAACTGTTATAATAGAGTTTTCTCTGTTATAACACTGACAAAGAGGCTTATTCTTAAGTATGTAATTAAATTTTTTTAACTATTAAAGCAACTCATTACCTTGCTTTAATTGCCATTATTTAGTCACCCTTTTTTTGTCTGATTTGAACTTTGTCAGCAGAGAGATTGTGGATGAGAAGTAAGTTAACATTTTGCATCAACCTTGGTATTATGTACAAAGGGTAACAGAAAATCTCTGAGAGAAGGACCAGAATAATTACAACAAAATTCCACAATAAATCTATTCACTGTGCTGTGGAATAAGATTTTTATCTTCTGAGTCAAATAATATTCCCTATGCACATAAAAAGCAAAATCTCTTCTTTTCTAAATATCAAGGAAGATCTACCACTTGGTAAGCATGAGATTCTCATGGGTCATCTGCTCATCAATTAAAAAATAAAATATTTTTTACTCTTTGGTTGAAAATCTGAATGTCATACCTTGTTTTCTGCAGTGTGAAACCATGAATCTCTACTGCATCATATTATCCTGAATTTAAAAGGCATCACATTAGTAGTAATCAATAGTATACCAGGTTTTCACTTCCCCCAAAATACCCAGAAATTTCTCTCATGATTTTCTGAGATATCCCAGGAAATGGCTCTCATGCTGTCAAGAACAAATCCTTTTAACCTCCAACAGGGCAAGGTCACCCACTTTTAGGTACAAAGTTATCAGTGCCTCTAGTCATAGGATCTAAGCAAAAACAGGGGATCAGATTATGCCTTCTGTATTTCCAAGATCTGTGTCTGTGTTAAGTTGCTGCTCTGGTTGGAGCCACAACACTACACCATACTGCAGGAAAAGACTAGAACATTGGCCATCCAAACACGGTTGGATCCCTTAACTAAGTATCATTGAGCAAGACATGAATATAGCCACTTCTTGCTAGAAGTTTGGGGCTGAATCTTCCAAAAACCTGCTCCATTATGAGGTGATTACAACCCATGACGCTTGCAGGAAAATTCTCCTGGGGAAGATGATTTAATGAGCAAAATTTAGCAAACACACAGATAAAACAAATGTCATTAAATCTTGCCTTTGAGGAAATAGTAATCAGAATCCTAATCATTACAACAATAGCAGCTATTTATGAGCACAAATTATGCACCAGGTATGGTGCTAAATGCTTTGCAATTATTTGTCATTATTGCCCTTAGAACCCTATGCGATAGGCACTACTATTTTTGTCCTCTTATGGATGAGAAAAGTGAAAGAAGATTAAATAATTACATGAGCAAAAAGGTACTAAATGATGGAACCAGAATTAGAACTCAGGTATCCAACCCCAGTGTCTACATTCTTTGTCACTTCGCTCTATTGCAATCTGAAAGGACTTTGGTTTACATATAATTAACATTTCCAAACAGATTAAAGAGTAAAAAGCATAAGTAGAGTAATCAAAACTATTTAAGTGGTTGTAAAATGAACCCATTAAAATATGTAAATTAAAAATATGGCAATTAAAATAGAAGTTCAAATGATGAGCCAACTGGAATAACGGATATAACTGAAGCCTGAACTAAAACAAACATTAAGTTGAAGAAATGCCTAGGATTCAGTTCGAAAAAGGAAAAAGATAGATATTATTAGACATATTAAGAAACATAAATGAACTCATCCAGAAGCTCCAATATAAGACTAGTAGGAGCTATAAAAGGAAAGTATAGAGAAAATGGTGATAAGCCAATATTTGGAGATATGATAGCCGAGATCTTACCAGAATTAATAAAGTATCTGAGTCTTTAATTTGAATACAATATCCCAGAGTGCTGACCAGGCTTTTAAAAAAGTCATCCAAAGCCCCATACCAAGGCAAGTTATAATGAAATCAAGTACAGGATCAATAATAGAGAGAACATTCTAAAGTACAATAGAAAGAATGCATTTTTTTATTATTGTTAATCTTAATTCAAAAGATAGTGAAAATGAACTGCCGAAGTTCTCTGTAAAAATATCTTAGAAGGTAGAATTCTACCACCTGTCAAAGCTTCATTCATTAATCCAAATCAAGTAAAGACATTTTCTCATGTATTAAATGAAATTATAATTGTGCTTGGCAGTAAATACCTTTGAAAACTATTAGCTATTATTGCAACAGCTATTAACTCCCATTCAAAACTATACAGGACTTAGTACTACATTTAGAAAGACATTAGAAAGTACAAAATGAGATAAATATTTTAAAATGTAAAGAAATTTGGTAACAAATTTATAAGTGTTAAGTTGATTCAAAGTTAATTTAGAAAGCATCCAAATAACTAAGTCTTTGGAGGTTTGCCTTCTCTTCAGCAGAAACAGTATCAGCAAATTAATTACTTTCCGTTTCACAGGAAACTCAGCATTATTTTTGTCTTGTGATGTGAATGCCTTGTGATATTTTTATTTTTAACATTAATGTTTTTATCAGAAATATTTTTCTCATTGAAGCATATAACATTTTAATGTGTTGCCTCTGTCTTAATATGACTCATTACATTGAAGAATAAATATTTCCACCAAAGTAAGTCAATGGGAAACAGAGTGTGCACTGTAGAAATTTACCTTGGAATAGATTTTTCTGGAATGATTGATTCTCTTCCACTATGTGAATGGGATCTGTGATTACAAAAATATTTGAGCATCCTCTGTATCAGGGTGTTTCTTGTTGCATAAGAAGTTTTAGACAATTAAAAAAAAAAAAAGATTGTGCCTTGTGCCTTGTGCCTGTGCTGCTGTGCTACTATTTTGTATATCTGTTCAAAGAGATTGACATCCTCTTAATTTTTTTCTTTTTTGAGACTGGGTTTGACTATGTTGCCCAGGCTAGTCTGGAACTCTCTAGCTCAAGCAATCCTACTGCCTCGGCCTCCTAAATAGCATAATCTTATCTTAATAGATAAATATTAAAGTCCTAGCAATAGTAATTTGGAGTCTAGGCTTACTTGATTTCAATGTTAATTTTAATTTCACTAATAGAGTTAAGAAAGGGAAGAAAACCAGAAAATAGAGTAAAGGCACAGGTTAGTGAGCATTTGAGCATCTCTTCCCAAATTTGTCCTCACAGATGCTGAAGGTCAGGAGAGGAAGATTTCTCCATCACTATTTCAGATCCTGAAGTAATTGAGATATGGTCCTATTTAGCACCATGCCTATCTAACTGAGCATTGTTGTCTACTTTCTTTAAAACATACTATATAGGAAAATTATTTTGCTATTATTTTATTCTGTGTCTTCAAAGACATTGAAAGCAAGTAAAATATATATGCTGGTAAAAGTAAATGACTTAAAAGTATGGTCCATTTGGGTTGGCTCCAAGTCTTTGCTATTGTGAACAGTGCTGCAATAAACATACGTGTGCATGTGTCTTCACAGTAGAATGACTTATAATCCTTTGGGTATATAACCAGTAATGGGATTGCTGGTTCAAATGGTATTTCTGGTTCTAGATCCTTGAGGAATCGCCACACTGTCTTCCACAATGTTTGAACTATGCCCATCAATGATAGACTGGATAAAGAAAATGTGGTACATATACACCATGGAATACTATGCAGCTATAAAAAAGATGAGTTCATGTCCTTTGCAGGGACATGGATGAAGCTGGAAACCATCATTCTCAGCAAACTAACACAAGAACAGAAAACCAAGCATCAATGTGAGAGTTGAACAATGACAGCACATGGACACAGGGAGGGGAACATCACACACTGGGGCCTGTCAGGGGGTGACGGGCTAGGGGACAGATAACATTAGGAGAAATACCTAATATAGATGACGGGTTGATGGGTGCAGCAAACCACCATGGCACATGTATACCTATGTAACAAACCTGCATGTTCTGCACATGTATCCCAGAACTTAAAGTATGTATAAAAAAAGTATGGCCCATTATTTTTATAGCCATGCTGTAGTAACATGTTACATTTCTTGCCAATAAGGATGGAGATAAAAACAGAACATGAAATTGGAACCTGGAACAAAGTGACTCATTACACTGTATTTTCTCTACATTCAACCATAAATGCTACGTTCAACCATCGTTCCTAATTTTCTTAAGCTTCTTAGCAGGAAATAAAGCTCTTGGCATCTCATTTGGCATGTGTATTTCTAGATAAAAGAAAGAAGGCTGATCTTCAAAGACTCTCTATCTTTTCTAAAAATGGCATTCCTCATTGCCCTTTTTATATGGGGTGAATAAAAATGACCTTTGTATTTTCAGCACATACAGCTTCTTTGGTACAGAATTATCCTGTGACACAAAAGACCAAAGTACATAATACTTGAAAATAATGAGCAATAACAGTTTCCTCCACCAAGATAATGGCTTTACTCTTCTTTAGCTCCATTAATCCAGTGACAAAAATCTCAGCACATAGAAAAGAATGAAATTCCTCTTCATTGTCCAGTTTGAACAAACCTGGAGAGATTCTAAGAGACAGGAGCAGATATCATCAAAGGTAATCCAAAGGATTCTATAAGGACCATGAAAGAGCCTTCCATTTAATCTTGAAAGTAGCAGAACCTCCTCAGGAAGTGGAACAACACATTAAAGAGATAGACTCTTAACCCAGAGAGCAATTTCTAAGAATAGAAATAGTTCCCATTCATTGAGTGTTTATTAGATGACAGGCACTTTGCTACTCATCCCAAATGCATTTTCTCATTTAATGATCTCAATGAGTATGCCTTTTTGGTACTATGATGATGATATTGAAGAAACTGTGGCATACACTGGTGATTGTGCCCAAGGTCTTATAACTGACATATTGGAAAGTTAGGTAATCATATCCAAAGACTGGCTTCCACCAACATCCATCCTTTTAATCTTAGTTCTATAGCAACATGGAGTTATAATATACATCCTAATCCATTTAATCAGCCTCACACTCGGAACCCAAATCCCTTTTTGCAGCATTCCAGACATGTGCCTGTACTAGCCTAAACAGAGTTTAACAAACATTCCTAGTGATGGAGAGGTTGGAATGAGAGAAAAAAACAAACAAAAACATGGAAAAAAAAACAACACTGTCTCATTTCACACACAATAGTTCTCATAGGAATTTGAAAGATGGATATCATTACAGCCATTTTATAAATGAGGGAACTGAGGCTCAGAGAAGTTGAGGAGTCAGTTTTAGGTCATTCTACCAAAAATAATGGAACTGGTTCATTTGATTCCAAAGCTGAAGCTCTTTCTTTTTTACTGAGGAGACACTAGTAACAAGGCATTGGTTACATTTTTGAATAGTTATGCAGCAAAATTTCTTTAGATTGAATCTTTTTCACATTAGGGTCACTAAGGTAAGCAAGTAGAACTAACATATTCTTTGAAGCTTCCACATGTTCGTCATTAATCTGCTGGAAGCAACACAGTGTAAGTCTAAGCTTTCTTTGAAATGATAGACTTTCAAATCTTTCAGGTGAGTTATATTTCTCTACTAGCTAGGCTCTTTTTCAGGCCCCTCTTCTCTAGTTCTGCCCACATTTACCCCCAGGTTTCTCAAATATTACTTAAAACTATAGTTATTTTATTCTTATATTATTTAACACAAGCAACTATATTCCATCTGATCTGTGGCTTTGAAGATAAAAAGGTCTAAGAGAGACGATCTTCAGCGCTTCGTTACCTCTGCTGCATATGGACAGAGTTCCAAGTACTTTGCCACTTCAATTGTGTTCTCAGTGTCCTCTGCATTGTCAATGATGTTCTTAAAATGTGTTATCCAGGACTGAGAAAACAGTACATGAGACCTGACCTTGTGCTCAACTTATATTTCCATTAAAATAGTGGTTGAATCTGTAGGCCATGAAATCAGATGACTGGTTTCAAATTCAGGCTCAGTCATTTTCCAACTATCTGATCTTAAGCAAGTTATTTGTTACTGCCTCAGTTTCTTCATTTTAGAAGGAATAAAATGTGACTATCTATCTTAAGAAATCATTGCGGTGATTATATGTCACCACCACATGGACCCATCTGTTCCGGTTTGTACTTGGAGCCTTTCCTTCTGTGCCATTATGATGAATGAATGGTCCAAGGCTAAGCTTCCATTTTTGGCTTCTTTTGTTAATTCTGCCTTTTCTTCGTAACTCTAAATGTTGAAATACTTCTCCTTTTTCTTGACATTGGACCTCATCTCCATTTTACCTATGCTCTCTTCCTTGGTGAAATAATACAGTCACCAAGGCCATTATATACTAATTACTCCAAATCTAGATCTCCCTCTTAGACCTCAAACTTCTGCAGTTGCCAATCAACCTCTCCACTTACATGTCTACAGGCATTTCAAAAATAACATTTCCAAAACAGAGATCTTTAGTTTATCTCCAGAAGTATTTTGTCTACAGTTTTCCTCAAATCTGTTCTTTCAGTTCCTTGGGTCAAAAACCTTATAAACATACTGACTACTCTATTTTTTTCACAACCCCCATCTAAACTATGAGCAAATCAATCAGTGCACTAATTTCTACCTCTCTCAATAACTGTGTCTTTCTATAATGTGTTAATTATCTTTGTTTTCATAAGTTCTAAATCATGCTTGCCTTAACCATTCTAGATGAAATGCAATTCTCCTTACCTATCAGATATAAGTGGAATAGTTCTGTTTTCTGACTCTGCTCGTTCATAATACACCACCTGAACTAAGTAATGGGTATAACATACACAAATACATTTGGACTCTTCAATATGGTCCCATTGAGGAGGCACAAAAGAATTCATTTGTGTGCTCCCTTTGCTAAAGATATTTTCAACTTTCATTTAGAAATGGATTTATGGTTATTTTATGAACAATACAAGAAAAAATAGTTGTGTATAAGTTATGCACCTAATTTTTGACTAAAAATGTTGTTCATTAATTTATTTTTCTACTCTTACTTATTTCCAATAATCGCCTTCAGTGTAGCAATTTGCTACCACCTTGAATATTTAAACAAGTGGCCAAGAGTTCAAAGGGAATTTCTACAGCAGGGTTGTGAACATATTTTAGACGCAGCAGTACTGACAGACTAAGCATATAGCTTTCTGAGGGAAATATTGTGAAGAGAAAACATTCATGTGTGTATCTGTAGGTTGGCCCACAGTGAAAAAGTATTATCCATAATACTGTGCATATATTTCTCATATCTCAACGCACTTTATACTCTTAGGAGGAAATCCCCTACTCATGGGCTGTTGAAAAACCTTAATCATTAGAATTAATAATTTTCGTGCAAGCGGTTTTGTTTTCATATAAGGTTCCAGTTTCATATAAGGGGTTAACTTTCTCCATAAAATCTAGTAAACCTGACTACATAAAAGCCAAAGCCATCAGGGAGATAGTGTTAAGAGCAGACACTTTCTAAGTTGAGATTTAAAAATAAATAAATAACCACTTACCACTTGCTTAATATGTGCTAACTATAGTGTGCATTGTAGGAAAAAGAAATACAAGGAACAGACCCTTTTAAAAAAGATTACAGGGCTGGGGGTGGTGATTCA
This sequence comes from Nomascus leucogenys, assembly GCF_006542625.1. Classification (NCBI taxonomy): domain Eukaryota; kingdom Metazoa; phylum Chordata; class Mammalia; order Primates; family Hylobatidae; genus Nomascus; species Nomascus leucogenys. The sequence continues at coordinate 39,468,759 of NC_044400.1, forward strand.
TGCTTGTAATACCAGCATTTGGGGCGGCCAAGGCAGAGGTTTGCTTGAGGCCAGGAGTTTGAGACAAGCCTGAGCAACATAGGAAGACCTCATTTCTATTAGAAAGAAGAAAGAGAAGAAGAAAGAAGAAAGAAAGAAAGAAATAAAGAAAGAAGGAAAGAAAGAGAAAAAGAAAAGAAAGAAAGAAAGAAAGAGAAAAAGAAAAGAAAGAGAAAGAAAGAAGAAAAGAGAGAGGAAAGAAGAAAAGAGAGAGGAAAGAAGAAAGGAAGGAAAGAAGGGGAAGGAAGAGAGGAAGGAAGGAAACAAACAAGGGATGGAAGGAGGAAGGAAAGAAGGGAGGGAGGGAAGGAGGGAGGGAGGGAAGGAGGGAGGGAGGGAGGAAGGAAGGAAGAAGGAAAGAGAGGAAGGAAGCAAGGAAGAGAGGAATGACGAAAGGAAGGAAGAAAAGGAAGGAAGGAAGGAGGAAGGAAGGAAAGAAGGAAGGGAGGGAGGGAGGTAGGGAAGGGAGGGAAGGAGGGAGGGAGGAAGCCTATAGTGCAGGGCACTGACAACTGACAACTGAATATGTCAAACGGGAGCCTTTGAAATACCCTACCCAGCAAAAATCCTAAGAATGACACAAAAAGATTACAGATGCTCTGCAACTTGTGATAGCAATATGTCTCAATAAACCCATAGTAAGTGAAAAATACCTTGAGTTAAAAATGCATTTAAAATCCCCAATAAACCTATCATCAAGTAAAAAAAATCATCCAAGTCAAACGATTGTAAGTTGGGGACCATCTTTAAACTATTTTTGAAGAGATCAGACTAATATATGTGAAACAATATCTAATTAAACAGCTTATAATTATATGCTATATGGTAAGATTTCTAATTTCTATAGAACTTTGAGGAGGGGGATCTACGAGAGTTGAAGTAGTTATAGAAGATGGAAGATGAGCAGTGTACAGTTAAAAGGAAAATGAAAAATATTTATTGTTGAGTTAAAAAGAAACAAAGCAAAGCTGGGTGTGGTGGATCACACCTGTAATCCCAACACTGGAAGGCCCAGGAGGGAGGGTTGCTTGAGGCCAGGCGTTTGAGACCACCTCGGGCAATATAGGAAGAACACATATCTACAAAAAATAAATGATGACACAAAAAATTAGCTGGGCACGTGCCTGTGGTGCCAGCTACTTGGAAGTCTGAGGCAGGCATATTGCTTAAGCCTGGGAGGTTGAGGTTGCAGTGAGCCATGATCGCACCACTGAACTCCAGCTGGGCAACAGAGTGAAATACTGTTTCACTCTTTCAAAAAACCAAAAAAGGGAACAAAAAAACAAAAAAGGGAACAATTGAACAGAGACTTGGAATTAAAAATCTGATTAGTAATTAAGGAAGTGAAGGAAAAACAATAGTTGTGATATAAACTTTCATGGTTAGGCAAAATCAGAGACTATCTTTGAGACTATGTAACAAGGGTAGATTTAATTGAGAAGTGTCAAGTCTGGAGAGGAATTTCAACTTGATGTGGTGATAATGGGGAATCAATCTGTTTCTGAGCAGGTCAGCAGTGTGATGAAATTGTGCTTTAGAAAAGCAAATCAGCTAACGATATGTAGGATACAACAGGAAGAAGAGAGAACAGGGGCACAAGAACAGGTAGAAAACTCAAATAAACGAAGCGTGAGTGAGGTCTTTGGGAACAATTTTTGAGCCTAAGGCACTTCTGAGCAAATGCAGCAGATATCACTTTTAAAATAACTTAGAATTTTGAGTTTTGTGATTTTTTTAAAATCTGGAAGTGACTTGTAGATGTCATGTCACATTTGGAGGCATTTAATGAATAATTCTAATTTTGATATCAGTTTTCCGTTTTTGTGCCATTAAGCCTTGTGTTTCATGTCTTAAATATTTTCAGAAAATGTTGAATAGTTGTCAGGCCCTGTGCCTGTTGTGATGGAGAATAAGATATTCTTGAACCAAAAGAGATGAAATTCCTTTGTCCTAGTATTGTCCATACTTTAGTTGAAAAGGCAGAAACATGTAAATAACATATATATGGTGATAACACCTTAAGTGGCACTCATTAATTCTCAGATTCTACTTAGTTACTGAAGTTTAATCATCTAAATATTCAAAGCAGATAGTTGTTTGTATTGTAGAACAAAAAATTTCTGTCTTCAATAATCCTTTGGTGTTTAAAAAGAACAAACAACTCTGCTTTAAGCAACTTCATACAACTTTATTTAAAAAAGGGGCAAGAATTAATTAAAAAATAGAATTGACATGAATTTTTGTTATTGTTACTATCTTGAAGTGGTTACCACTACTTTGCAAATAGAAGAAAATGGACCAGGCAGCTCTCTCAGCTCCAGTTCTTTGCGGTTTTGTTACAGGTGGGCTCTACCCTAATAGCTCTATTCCTGTCTTTATTAAAAAGAAAAAAAAAGATTTAGAAAAGATAAATCTGCACTTTGGGTGGCCGAGGCAGGTGGATCCTCTGAGGTCAGGAGCTCAAGGCCAGCCTGGCCAACATGGTGAAACTCCATCTCTACTAAAAATACAAAAATTAGCAGAGCGTGGTGGCACATGCCTGTAATCCCAGCTACATGGGAGGCTGAGGCAGGATACTCGCTTGAACCTGGGAGGTGGAGGTTGCTGTGAGTTGAGACTGTGCCACTGCACTTCAGCCTGGGTGACATAGGAAGACTCCGTCTCAAAAAAACAAATCTAAATTTGTCCTAGAAGATATAGAAATGCAAAGCCTAATTCATTAAACAGAAAGCTGCTTATTTAATAGAACTGTATGTGCTGGAAAGGCCAAAGCATGCTCCACTTAGTGAGCAACGCTCACAGTTTACAAGCAGGAGTAAGGAAAAAAAGTTATTTAGGCAAAGACTATTTTCTTCTCAAAATGTGTTTTGTGAGTTGAACCACTCAGGAGGATGAGGCACTACTTCCACTAAATATGGTACTTGTTGTTCCATTACATTTTTAGGTGTAACAAAGCAATATTAAGCTTACTGTAAATATATCCTATTAACTTCAGTCAGATTACTTAGATTGATATACAAAAATAAGCCAATATTTTTCTAAAAGCTCTAGCCTTAAAAATATGTTTATTGTATTTTAATGTTACTTATCATTCCAGAAATCCTCTGTGACATTCCGTCTTAGTCTAAAGTACTGTTTCCATAATGATGATGGGATGCTGCATAATCCATAAACAGCATGTTACATGGATATAAAATAGGTTGCCTCTATATCTAGAGTGTTATAATGCCATAACACTTGAAAATAAGAAATGACATACCAGGCCTATTATTATATTTGATATACAAACCACAATGGAATTTTAGGCTTAAGAAACACTCTTTGATACATAAAATAGAAGTTGAATTGCAACCCAGCCAAATGGTGGCTTCTGGATGACTATTTCACAATCTGGGATACATACCATTGATTGAAGGAAACCTAGCTTTAACATCGTGCTCAAAATGTTTATAAGGAAAACTTAGGCTTTTATTTTGATAATGATGATGTAAGCAACATGTGTTACATAGGCAATAGTATTATCTCAATTCTTTTTTTTTTCTTTTTTTTTTTTTTTTGAGACGGAGTCTCGCTCTTTCACCCAGGCTGGAGTGCAGTGGCGCCATCTCGGCTCACTGCAAGCCCCGCCTCCTAGGTTCACGCCATTCTCCTGCCTCAGCCTCCCGAGTAGCTGGGACTACAGGCGCCCGCCAACACGCCCGGCTAATTTTTTGTATTTTTGGTAGAGACGGGGTTTCACCATGTTAGCCAGGTTGGTCTCGATCTCCTGACCTCGTGATCCGCCCGCCTCGGCCCTCCCGCCTGCTTTCACTGTACAAACCCTACCTCAAGATAATCAAATAGTCAGTGAGTTCAGTCCTTTTTTAGAGAGTAGTATAGTTCATAAATAAAGAAGAGATGATAGAATATCACGCTGGGATTACAGGCGTGAGCCACGGCGCCTGGCCTCAATTCTATAAATGAGGAACTATCATTGTAAATGGAACACGAATACAAATTTTTTAATTTTAATAAAATGCGTTGCTTAGATGTATTTTAATGTATATTTAAAAATAATGATTTCCCATATACAGAGCTAATGAAAGTTTTCTTTAAAAATATATATGAATTTATACATGTATACACATCAATACATACCTAAATAATAAACAAGTCAGTATTTTTTAATGATGTGCAGCTGTGGCAAAAATCATGGAAGTGGTACTAAAATACTAAATTTGGAATGAGGGTTTAATGAAATGAGAGTCCTGCAGAAGACTACTTGAAAAATTTCACAAATTGTTGTCAGAATTTGATACATCTTCTCAGGAAGTGGTGTCATTTCTAATAATATAACTAAGACATAAATTCATAACATTTCTGAGATACTTGTTTTTTCTTTTCTTTTTCCTTCCTTCCTTTTTTTCTTACGTTCTTTATCTAAGTCTTTTCTTTTTTCTTGAGAATTGACATTTGGTATTCTTCCACAAGACACACAATCAAGGTCAGGAATTTGGGGAGATGTAGCTTATTTTTTTGGTTACTGTTTGTATGTAATCTTCTACATTAAGTTAATTAAGAATGTTTAATCACAGTGATACATCCACAAATAACATATTCACACAATAGCTGTAATAACTGCATAACTATTTCAATTGCTCATTTAATATTTTACTTAGTTACAATGCCATATATACCAAAAAAGGTATCCTAACGAATATCATTTAATTATAAAGTTTTCCATATACATAAATGAATAAAGAACATCAAAATAAAAACTTTGAGAGGCAAAAATAGCAGTTCTTTCACTGGAGAACATTTTGAATAGCTTTCTCTGTACTCCAGTGATGAAACTCTAAAATACAAGCCAACTAAACTGTGAGGGGAATATCAACACTGTGTCCTTTAGTGGGAATTGTAAAGTCTCCAGGCATTCTTTCTAATAAACTGAGTTACCTATTCTTTATGTACGGTCTGCTGTTTCTCTCTTCCATTTGAAATAGCAGGTTTCTTTCTCTTAACAAGATGCCTTTGTCAATAACAGCCAAACTTCCTCTGCAAAGACTACATCAACTCTCATATTTATTTCCTGCAATCAACCGCACAGTATTTTTACCTAGCATATCTCACAGTAAGCCTTGTGAGATCTGCTCAGGACTTTTGAATGTAATCATAATTGCTTCTCTACAGGGAAAGTCTGTAGAAGAGAGAAACAATTTCTTTCAGTGTGGATAATCAATACAGAGAGCTAATGTTAGACATTTAGGACCCCAAACTGCTTTAAAAATCAATAATGTGTGTGTGTGTGTGTGTGTGTGTGTGTGTGTGTGTGTGTAGTGGATCTGTATTATCAAGATAATTGCCTCTATTTTTTACTTTGCTTTATCATGAAGACTAAGGCAAGATGGGATGATTCTCCAAGGAATAGTGAAAAACTCTTTCTTTTATATTCAGAAAGTGTAGCCATTGATTTTATTCTCACACACAATCTGTGGTCAGACACTGCCAAGAACATAAAAAAGTCGATTCGAAATAGAGCCAGGTAAACAAATATGGTACAGGAGTTATCAAAGTCCTCATCAGGCCACAGGCTTTTAGTTAACATTAGACTCATTTCTAAAATCTGAAGCAGAATGGCTTCTCTTTGTAATTTAGAGTCATTAGTATGAGTTAGAAAAGCCAAAAAATTTGTATACGTTTTTTTAAAAGCTCACACACTTGGCAGAGCTACTCCCATTTAGGCTGTCTACCTTCTGTAGTTATTTTCATTTCTATAATGGTGAGCAGTGAAATCACCATACATAGACAACTGTCTTCCTAGAAATGATGTGCAGGGACAGTAAGATGCCTTATGCCAGGGCTAAGAGTGTAGACTCTGGAGTGAGAAGACTTGGGTTAAAAATGCTTTCAAGGCTGGGCACGGTGGCCATGCCTGTAATCCCAGCATTTTGGGAGGCCTAGGTGGGGAGATCACCTGAGGTTAGGAGTTCGAGACCAGCCTGGCTAACATGGTGAAAACCCGTTTCTACAAAAATACAAAAAATTAGCTGGACATGGTGGCATGTGCCTGTAATCCCAGCTACTCAGGAGGCTGAGGCAGGAGAATGGCTTGAACCCGGGAAGCAGAGGTTTCAGTGAGCCAAGATTGTGCCATTGCACACCAGCTTGGGCAACAAGAGCAGAACTCTGTTTCAAAAAAAAAAAAAATGCCTTCCACTTTTATGGTGACTTTGCAAAATCACTTTGTAAGGTACAGAGTGGTTGGCATAGCGTGCTACCTTTTAAACAAAGGAAGGTATAAGAATATGAGATAACAAAATACCAACCCTTGGTGGTCACATTTGGAAGATTTTAGGGAAAATAACTTGTTTAGAAAACTGCTAAATAAGAGGAAGCAGTCAAGCATTTATCCTGCTTTCACTGTACAAACTCTGCCTCAAGAAAATCAAACAGTCACTGAGTTCAGTCCTTTTTTAGAGAGTAGTATAGTTCATAAATAAAGAAGAGATGATAGAATATCTCCATTTTGCAAGTGCTAAATAGGTTTAGAAAATTATTATCAGTTGCTATTATGGGTTGAATTGTGTCTCGTCAAATTCATATGTGGAAGTCCTAAACCTCTGTGACTTAGAATATGGCCTTATTTGAAAATAGAGTCTTTAGAGGGGTAATCAAGTTAAAGTGAGATCGTTAGGGTGGGTCCTAATCCAATATGACTGGTGCTGGCTGGTGTCCTTATAAAAGGGGGACATTTAAGTACAAATACACATAGAGGGAAGATTATGTGGAGACACGGGGGGAAGATGGCTATTTATGCCTCAAAAAGAGAGGTCTAAAACGGACCTTCTCCTCAGAGCCCTCAAAATGAACCAACTCTACCAACACCTTGATTTTTTATTTCTAGCTTCTAGAACTGTGAGACTATAAATTTCTATTGTTTAAGTTATCCAGTTTGTGGTACTTTGTTACAGCAGCCCCAGAGAAGTAATACAATTACATTAAAATTAATATAAGTGGATAGATCACACTGTCAATATATCTGCATCTGCTCATCAATCTTCATATCATCAAAGAAGACAGTCAGGCATTTTGGGTCCCTTCACAGAAGTATAGTATACTGCTTATGAAGCAGTCTCGCCAAAACCCAACCCTGAAAGCAGGTAATCTAAATCTGATGAAGTCTTAATATAGGAGATGGAGATAGAGAAAGACATTTACAATAAGGGAATAGAATCACAAAAATGACATTGTTTCTTCAAAAAATAATTTACAAGGGGGGCTAAAAAGGGAAGAGAAGAAACGGTAGAGTAAAAGAGAGGTGAATGTGAACAATTTAGCAGCCAAATGCAATGTGTGTACTCTTTGGGACCTACTTTTAAAAAGTAAAGAAGTAACAAATTATGAGACAGTAAAATTTACTTTTGATCTCCCAGTGTTGGAATCTTTAATATTAGCTTAATAGTAGTACACAGCTCATAGTGTTGTAGTAAAGATTACACACGACAATATAGGTGAGCATTAAGCATAGTGTCTGTTATATAACATATTTTCAATTACTTATTTACATGGGTTTTGGTGAAATTTCATGATACAATTGCCACTAATGTTAGTTAAAATGATACTGTATATACATCTCACTCTCTATATACTTACAATGTATGCATAACAGACCTACATACACACTCAATAACACAAGTACAGAGACGTAATGTGCAACAGAATTGGAATGGAAGGCTTTTCACTTCCCATCTTCGTCCATTTTGTGTTGCTATAACAGAATACCACGAACTGGGTAATTTATAATAAACAGAAATTTACTGGCTCCCCGTTCTGGAGGCTGAGGAATCCAAGATTCCCTAGGGAGCTGCATCTGGTGGGGCCTTCTTGCTGAATCATAGGATGGCAGAAGGAGAAACTGAGAGAGCAAGAGAGAGAGAGAAAGTGGGCACGGGAGACAAAGCACATATGCTAGAGGGGGCACACCAACTCCCATGAAAACCTTTAGTCCATTTGCAAGGATGGAGCCCTTATGACCTAGTCACCCCTTAAAGATCTCTGCTCTCCAAACTGTCACAATGGCAATTACATTTCCACATGAGTTTTGGAGGAAACAAACATTCAAACCACAGCATTCCTCATTCCACTAGCCGTTTGCACACATTCATTTTAATTCCTCAAAACTACCTGGCCCTGGGCTCACATCTGGTAAAAGAAGAAGGAAGGATCACTGTGGAACTTTGAAAGAAAAGCAGTTGTAGGGGCTGGGAGGAGAAAGCAAAAAATTTAAAAAGACATTTTTTTTTTGAAGGAGGTTAAATGCGCCACTAAATGTCTTCTCAGAATTAAATTGCTCCGCGCCTGCCATTTTTAGGGAAAGATAAACACAGTGTTTCAGCACCCACATGGCTAGGCCTTGGAGAGAATAAGTGTATGCAACCATCTGGATCATGTTTGGACAAGAGGCAGAATACATCTGGTCATTAATAGTGATAATTGCTCTTTGGTTAAAAGCCATCATGTAGATATAGAAAATGTTGCAGCTGACAACTATTGTGAATCAGGTGACTTCATCGTACAATTTTTAATTTCATTTCTACAAACATTTATTGGGCATCTATTTGATTTGAGAGAGAGGATACAAAGGTTAAGGAAATACAATTCACATTTTCAACAAATACACAATCCTGTACATCAGTGGAAAATGACTACAGAAAGATTAAACATTGTAAGAGGGTTACAAATTTCAATTTATAAGATTAAATTGCAGTAGGGCATCAAATGAGAGAGAGTTTTCATCTGGTTAGGAAAATTGTGAAAGTCCTCAGGGAGAAAGTAGAATTTGAGAGAGACTTTGAAGCAAAAGTAAGATGGGAAAAGGTGGTGGAGTGGGGGAAAGAGTGGGGGCAGAGAAGGGAGGGCATCAGTAGGGCTGTAGGGTTACCAGGTAAAATACTGGTTTCCCAGTTATATCTGAATTTTAGAGAAATGACAAATAATTTTTGTAGTATAATTACCATTGAACAATGTAGGGATTAAGGGCTCTTACACCCCTCATGCAATCAAAAATCGACATATAACTATGGACTCTCTCACAGTGTAACTCTTAATAACATACTGATAACACCTTACTAATAAAAAGACTTACTGATAACGTAAACAGCAACAAACACATAATTTACGTTATAGGTCTTACTTTATTTTTACAATAAAGTAATCTAGAGAAAATAAAATGTCATTAAGAAAATCATAAGGAAGGGAAAATATATTTGCTATTTATTAAGTGAAAATGGATCATCATAAAGGTCTTCATCCTCATAGTCTTCACATTGAGTAGGCTGAGGAAGTGGAGGAAGAAGAAGGGTCCTTCTTGCTGTCTCAGGGGTGGCAGAAGTGGATGACAGGGAAGAGGTGGAAAGGGAGGAGGGAGAGGCAGGCACATTCAGTGTAACTTTTATTGAAAAAAAATCCTCCAGTAAATGGACTTATGCAGTTCATCCCATGTTATTCCCGAGTCAACTGTATATTCCATGAAATATTTATGGGATAAAACATTTGAAACATACTTAAGTTTGAAATGCCTCAGTTATGTTTACAGAAATAAGCAGAGGGTCTTAGATTTCTGAAAGAGGAATCATTTTTTTTTTTGTAGGCAAAATAAGATGGCAGTAATGAGAAAAATTGAGATAGGAAATGGGCCAGGAAGTGACAGATAGTGAGGATGTTAATTTAGATGGTAGAAGTGATTTGGAAATAGAGAAGATTGAGATAGAGTGGGATAGAAGCAACAGATTGAATCTCAGTGACAAAAGAGATGTGGAATTACAGTTGCCTTCAAGTTTATGTCTATTGAATGGGATAATAGTAATTTCATTACCACTTGGGAAAGGAGGACGGCCCAGTTTTGAGAAAATCAAATGATATGAACTAGAGGTCATGTGAGGAGGAGCTGGCAGGCAATCCAAATACAGGCGTTCAGTGAGCAATTGGAAATTTTTGAAACTCAATGGTTTGGGAGGTTAGATATTTAAAGCTGTTAAACTCAATAAACTGATCAAATCGTGAAGAATCCTTACAGTTCCCAGTTAGTGGCAAAAGAGGAATCAATAATGAAATAACAAAAAGACAGAAGAACAAGAATAATTTAAAAATTGGGCTGGGTCTTGGAAGTCCTGAAGTCAGAGTCAGTCATTACTCTTAAAGCATTCAGAGAAGTCAAGAGTAGAGATTGAGAACCAGTGATTGTTTTGATAATTTTTGGCAGAGTTGTTTTAGGAAAGTAGCATGGATGGGAACCATGTTGTTGGAGATAGAGGACTAATGTGTAGTGAGGCAGTAGAAGAAACCAAAGCTGTGAGAAAACTGGTGCTCAAAGCAGAAACTGAAGAGAGGCAGTCAACAGAGAGGAAGGGATGAAGAGGTAGGTAAAATGGGGGAGCAAGGTCTGTAAAGAGTGTGTACCAAGAAGATTACATGCAGACATGGAGAGATTAGCCTTAGAAAAAAGAGAAAAATTCCCCTCAAATTTAAGTGGAAGTAAGGGAGGGAAAACAGCGGAATTTTAAGTGACAGACAGAGGTGATATTGTATAGTCTCTGCTTTTGAGTAAGAAAGGAAATGACATCATGTGTTCTGAAAGGACCAAGGTAAATGGCTCATGGCACATGGACTAAAGTTCTGGTCTCCTAACACAACTTATGGCACATCATGGACATTCTTTATTTAGATTCCCCACCTAAATGGAGGAGGAAGTAATAGAGGTTACTGGATTACTCCTTTGTGTAATACATTTTGTCACAGGAGGGTGTCCCAAGGGCAAGAGGCACAAGGAATGAAGTCTCTCCCAAGGGCCGAATATCTGTTGCATAGTAGCCTGGTTCCTCTAGAAGTGCCAGTCCCTCACCAGACACCATTCTGTTATTTCAGAGTGTTTACAGGACTATGTGCCATCCCTTTGGTGAAAAATATGAATTGACATAGTTCACAAAAATAGACAACTGACTCTATTCTTCTGGCTTCATGTAAGTTAAATTATAGTGTCTCACATTGAGCTTACCGAGTTTGAATATAGCAAAAAATTGATTTTGTTTAATGACATGCTCTTACGATTATGGAATACCTAGCCAAAGGCTTTCCAGTGCATTCAGAAAATCTCATTGATCCCATGATTGCTAAAACCTACTCATTAATATATGGACCCATTCATGATGACTATGAGCTGGACTGATGGAAAGGAATAAGGCAAGAAGTTTGATTCTCTTAATTACTCATGCCTAAAATAAATGCAGCTATAAATATGCCAATATGTTATATGATAAGGATATTCTAGTATGTATGCTTAGGAGGTGACAACAGATATTCTTTAAAAGACTCTTACCTAGAAAAAATGCAGACTGTCATTTCTTAGACTAGGAAATGTTACATCAGGGGAGTTAAAATGAACATGCCCTAATATGTAGGATCACAGAAGCAATGAAATTTAGGTTTAGTAGGTGATATAGTTTGGCTCTGTGTCCCTCACCCAAATCTCATCTTGAATTGTAATCCAAATTGTAATCCCTAGGTGTCAAGGTAGGGCCCGGTGGGAGGGGATTTCCCCATGATGTTCTTGTGATAGTGGGTGAATTCTCATGAGATCTGTTTTTTTTGGGAAGTATGGGGTTCCTCCCCCTTGGTATTCTCTTTCCCACCTGCCACCATGTAAGACATGCCTGCTTCCTCTTCTGCTATGTTTGTTAAGTTTCCTGACACCTCCCCAGCCATGCAGAACTGCGAGTCCATTAAACCTCTCTTGTTTGTAAATTACCTAGTCTTGGGTAGCATCTTTATAGCAATATGAAAACAGACTAATACAGTAGGAAATTTAGGAATAGTTTCATCCAATCACTTTTTTTTAAGGTTGGTGGATCTGAAGCCCAGGGAGATGAATGGCTTACTGAAGGGCACCAACTGGTTAAGCCACAAGTCTCTTGACTCAAAGTCCCAAGTGCATTCCACTGAAAATTTTTTTTTCTTTTTTCTTTAAAATTTTTGATTTAGGAGGTACATGTGCAGGTTTGTAACATGACTATATTGCATGATGCTGAGGTTTGGGCTTCTATTAAACCCATCATCCAAATCATGAATATAGCACTCAATAGGTAGTTTTTCAACACTTGCCACACTCCCCTTCTCCCCACTCTTGGAGTACCCAGTATCTATCGTTTTCAGCTCTATGGCCACTGACAAATTTCTACTCAGCTTCTGGAATATTATTCTCAGGGCCAAAATAGTGAGTGTGTGGCAGATAATAGGCACTCAATTAGTGTATTTTTAATTGAACAACTTTATCTCTATTTTAATCACTGATACCCCTGGGAGTTAGAAAACTATCCTCAGTATGCAGTTTGTCCAGTACCTAATAAGGCTATATAAGGCACAACTACTTTAGCAAAATATAATTTAGGACTTACTATGTATTGTCATATCGATTAGTTCATAAGATTTTTCCAATAATGAGTAAGGGGGTATTAGCCCATTACTATACAACTGATATACTATACAACTGATAAAACTAAGTCTTAACAAATTTACATAATTTGTTCAAGGTCAAGAAGTCAGAAAATTGTGGAGTTTATGCCCAACCTTGGTCCTCTGACTCTACATGTCATACTTTCTCTGCTATACCTTATGGCCTTTCCAGGATATTGATAACTTTTTTTTTTTATTTTATTTTATTTTATTTTATTTTATTTTTTTATTATACTTTAGGGTTTTAGGGTACATGTGCACAATGTGCAGGTTTGTTACATATGTATCCATGTGCCATGTTGATTTCCTGCACCCATTAACTCGTCATTTAGCATTAGGTGTATCTCCTAATGCTGTCCCTCCCCCCTCCCCCCACCCCACAACAGTCCCCGGAGTGTGATGTTCCCCTTCCTGTGTCCATGAGTTCTCATTGTTCAATTCCCACCTATGAGAGAGAACATGCGGTGTTTGGTTTTTTGTCCTTGCGATAGTTTACTGAGAATGATGTTTTCCAGTTTCATCCATGTCCCTACAAAGGACACGAACTCATCATTTTTTATGGCTGCATAGTATTCCATGGTGTATATGTGCCACATTTTCTTAATCCAGTCTATCATTGTTGGACATTTGGTTTGGTTCCAACTACTTTAAAGTTCATATGGAACCAAAAAAGAGCCCGCATTGCCAAGTCAATCCTAAGCCAAAAGAACAAAGCTGGAGGCATCAAGCTACCTGACTTCAAACTATACTACAAGGCTACAGTAACCAAAACAGCATGGTACTGGTACCACAACAGAGACATAGATCAATGGAACAGAACAGAGCCCTCAGAAATGATGCCGCATAGCTACAACTATCTGATCTTTGACAAACCTGACAAAAACAAGAAATGGGGAAAGGATTCCCTATTTAATAAATGGTGCTGGGAAAACTGGCTAGCCATATGTAGAAAGCTGCAACTGGATCCCTTCCTTACACCTTATACAAAAATTAATTCAAGATGGATTAAAGACTTATATGTTAGACCTAAAACCATTAAAATCCTACAAGAAAACCTAGGCAATACCATTCAGGACATAGGCGTGGGCAAGGACTTCATGTCTAAAACACCAAAAGCAATGGCAACAAAAGCCAAAATCGACAAATGGGATCTCATTAAACTAAAGAGCTTCTGCACAGCAAAAGAAACTATCATCAGAATGAACAGGCAACCTACAGAATGGGAGAAAATTTTTGTAACCTACTCATCTGACAAAGGGCTAATATCCAGAATCTATAATGAACTCAAACAAATTTACAAGAAAAAAACAAACAACCCCATCAAAAAGTGGGCAGAGGACATGAACAGACACTTCTCAAAAGAAGACATTTATGCAGCCAGAAAACACATGAAGAAATGCTCATCATCACTGGCCATCAGAGAAATGCAAATCAAAACCACAGTGAGATACCATCTCACACCAGTTAGAATGGCCATCATTAAAAAATCAGGAAACAACAGGTGCTGGAGAGGATGTGGAGAAATAGGAACACTTTTACACTGTTGGTGGGACTGTAAACTAGTTCAACCATTGTGGAAGTCAGTGTGGCGATTCCTCAGGGATCTCGAACTAGAAATACCATTTGACCCAGCCATCCCATTACTGGGTATATACCCAAAGGATTATAAATCATGCTGCTATAAAGACACATGCACACGTATGTTTATTGCGGCACTATTCACAATAGCAAAGAGTTGGATATTGATAACTTTTAGGGAAAGAAAACCAAATCTGTGAGGGAAGAGGAAGTGGGAAAGACAGAGGACGAGAAATGGAAGCTATGAGAACTAGAGTGAGGCTCTTACAGAGAAAATTGGTGCCAGTAAAAGAGTAGGGCATAGATGATAGATGAATGGTTTGTGTTTCTCTTTGGAAAGGTCATTGTCTGTTCACTAGACAACAAGCTACAAAGAATTGGGTTGGCTCCGAAGGGATTAAAGCAGTGGTGTACAACCTGGAAATAGGAGTTGACTTCTAAGTGCACTTGAATGGCAGTGGAGTGGGAAAAGCACAGGCATGGGAATCAGGATACATGGATTTTAGTCCCAGTTCTGCCATTACCTTATTATTCCCTTATATAAGGTACGTCTCCCTTTTCTGTCTCAGTTTTCCCCGTTGTAAAATGAAATGCATTCAACTTCACGATTCTCAAATATTTTCCTTCCTTTGTATTATTCCCATTGGTAGATGCTGGTAATAATTTGGGAAATGCCTGAAGTGAGACTCTGTAATCTGACAATGTTAAACCACATTCTTTCTTGCAAAAAAATCTAGTTGCTCTTTTTTTCAACCAATCAACTTTTTATATATTCTTGACTAATCCATACACTTACACATGTCATGGTTGATTAGCCTATTAAATTGAGTCATGGGATTACCCTCCCAGGATACTTCAGAAGGGTAATTCATCCCTTTACACATTGGGCATGTCTGACGGAAGTTACACTGGTAACAGAAAAATTACAATTGATTTATAGTATATGAACCATAACTAATGATTAACCACCAATCTTGGATTAATAGGCTTTTTCTTGTAGCTATCAATAGACTCAAGGGAACTGTTAGTTTATTTCATCATTTCTCCCAAAGACTTTTAACTCAGAGATTTTTAACTGAAGTTGAAAGTCCTTGGGGTAAGAAAGAGTGGAAAAATTTCAAAGATCATTTTGCCAAGAACAACTAATGTTATTTTACTGTGCAAATGAAGACCAAAGCTATCAACTAAATAACCAACCACCAGAAATTTCATCACAGATATATATTTTTTTCACTTGTATATTGTTTTGGGGCATTGGTGAATTTAAAGACATTAATTGTTATATTTTGACCCGTAACTGGAGTTTCAGCTTAGTGTTCATGGTACAAGGAAGGGTTTCAAGGAGCTTATGAACACTCTGAAACAACAGGAAAATTTGAGGCATATATGAATTTGTGAATATATAGGTTTCATCTGTTTCTCAAAAGAATGACTAAAGGTGACACCAAAGAATAAAGAGCCACCACTTTACATATCCTATAATAACAGGTTACGGTTCAGATATTTCCTTGGTAAAACTGGTAGTTAATTTTGACGTGTTGCCTATAATTTGTAATAAGCCCTTAACTACATGAGGGTTAGTAATAGACCTTCATAAGTGTATGACATCCCATTTATATATTCATCTATATATTCTTGCTTCTCTCCCCTTTGCCCACTTCCAAAGTTTAAAATGAAACAAAACAACAACAACATTAAAACATGCAACATAAAGCCATTTACCGGAGTCCATAGAGAACTGTTCCATCAGGATGCAGTCGAATCATTCGATTTTTCACTGTGACCCCATGCACAAATGATTTCTTGTCATTCAGAAAGTAGGTGTCTGGTACCCAGAGTTGGTCAGCTACCCTATTGTCTAGGGTGAGGTTTAGTGGGATTCCAGAATAAGAAAGCCTTTTGTCTTTCCAAGACTGCTGGAAATACATGGTGAGTGTATAATCCTGTGAAATAAAGCCAAAAAAAAGAATTTTACTATCATTATCATCTAAGATTTAGTAACATGTAGGATGTCCTGTAAGAGATTTCATTTGAATATATTAAAATTTGCACCTAGAGGTATAAGGTAACTAATAGGTTAAAAATACTAGGGGCCTGGCACTGTGGATCATATCTGTAATTCCAGCACTTTGGGAGGCCAAGGCAGGAGACTCCCTTGAGCCCAGGAGTTCAAGACCAGCTGTGGAACGTTATGAGACCTCATCTCTACAAAAAACAATTATTTTAAAGTTAATTTGGTGTGGTGATGCATGACTGTAGTACCAGCTACTTGGGAGGCTGACGTAGCAGGATCTCTTGTGCCCAGGAGACTGAGGCTGCAGTGAGCCAGGATTATGTCACTGTACTCCAGCCTGGGTGATGGAGCAAGACCTTGTCTCTAAAAAAATATATATAATTAGTTAAATAAATAAATAAATAATAAAAGTACTAGAACTGTACTTGAAAGTATATATAAACATTTCCACCAATATAGAGCAAATAGATGTAATTGAATTTTAAAGTTTGAAGTTAAGGTAATGATGTCATGGGGAAGGCCATAAAGAGAAATTGTACAGAGGAATCTATGTTCACAAACATTGACCTCTGGACATTATATTACAGTTCTGTTTTGGAGAGGAATGCCTGATAAATAATAACTAAAACTGAATGCACTGAAAAGGAAAGGGTGTTTTTCAAACCTCAAATTCTTTTGAATGAACACTGCTTGTTTAACACATAAAGGTTATCGATTTGCCCTTATCTGGATTTTTCTTTGAATTACAACTTATGTATGGATGAGTACTGAAAAGTAGTTATGAGGCACATAGAAATGGAGATGAGGCACGTAGAAATGGAGATGTTTATTTGGTCTGAAGACTAACCTCAGTGGTGGCACTATTCAACATTTCTCTCTTACCACATTCCTGTTTCATTTCAGGAAGTGGTTTGAATTCAGAGTTAGAATTGATCTTGAAAGTTTGTTTCTTCACCTTCGCAAAATATTACAGAGGACATCCCGCTGAACTTTTTCTTTCTACTTAGGTTTCCCCCAGCAGTTAGAGACAGGAATATTGGGCTCGCTATAAATGGCTCAAGCTGCTGGAAGGGATGGTTTTCCAGATAACGGTCTTAGCACTTTAGTTATTTTCTGTTTTAAACAACTCTATTAATACAAGGTAAAATTGCCCATTAAAGGGAAATAAATTGGCAGCAGTAAAATCCTGAAGTCTTTGATATGAATCTCAACATAATAAAAAAAGAAAGTTCACTTTTTCTAAGACATTCATATGGCAATAGTGACTTTGTGAATGCCTTAGTGACTGTTAAGAACACACTGTGTACCTCCTGCACGGTGTTCCTCTACTGCCACTGTTATAAATACCAGTGGGGAAAAAGAATGATTAGAATCATGTCTAACATCTGGGCAAACTGCACTTCATATAGACTTTCAAATGGATATTTATGCATTTTTGAAAAATCTTAAAATATAAAACAATATTCATTCTGCACAATGAATTCCAGGGTCTTTTAACCATATTGAAGAACATTTATACTATTTACTCAGAAACCACCTTGCAATAATTTAAAGACATTTTTTCTTGTTTAATGGCAAAAGGATATTCACATTTGACTATTAGTCATACAATATCCTTTCTAAAGATATAAAACCTCCTTCCACCTTACCTTTGTGTAAAAAACAAAATAACCCTAAGGCTACTTACAGTCCTCTTCTCAGTTACTACCATTCTCATTTGCATCCTCTACAAGTTCTTAACATTGTGACTTTTTGGAGGAAAATGAATTGGGCAGATTATGGGCTTATATTACAAAACTGCTTGATTTTAAGCTCTACCACATGTAAGCCTAATTATGAGTGAATGACATAATCTCTTGTACCTAAGATGCCTCTTTTTTTTCTTTTCTCTTCTTTTCTTTTAGAGACAGTCTCACTTGGCCATTCTAGCTGGAATGCAGTGGTGCCATCCTAGCTCACAGCAGCCTCAGATTCCTGGGCTTAAAGAATCCTATCTTTCAGCCTTTCAAGTACTTGGGACTACAGGCATGCACCATCACACCTGGCTAGTTTTTTTTCTTTTTATTTTTTTGAGACCGGGTCTTTCTCCGTTGCTCAGGCTGGTCTCAAATTCCTGGCCTCAACTGCTCCTCTGGCCTCAGCCTCCCAAAGTACTGGGATTATACTCCCAAAGTACTGGGATTACAAGTGTGAACCACTGCTCCTGACTTGCCTTATTTCTAAAATGAAAAAAATAGCATTTTACTGGCTTTTTGTGAGCATCAATTGAGAAAATTAAGGTTAAGGTACTTTAGAAACCATAACGTGCTAAACAAATAAATTATCTTCAAAATTTTTAATTGCTATGTACAAATTAGTATTACACTTCCAAATACTTAGAGTGTATATGCTCGTTTTCATAAGCATTTTTATTTTTAAAGAGATGTTTATAAAAGAATTTGTGGGCAGATGGACTCTGTTGACCACGAAAATAAACAATTGTCTGTGATGAATTCTAAGTCTTGGTGTTGGGTTTTTGTTTGTAATTCAGCCAGTATAGGAAAATTAAGTATCAGCCACAGCCATAGTGTAAATTTTGCTATGGCAGTCAGCATGATCAACAATGGAATACATGTGTCAGCTTATACCGATTCCTCATTAGCATACTGATTCTTATGAGTGCCACACAGGATTCCTCACAGTGAAACCTGCAGCAAAATCCTTGCTCCACTATTCTTTTCGATAAAGCTTTAATGTGTGATGGGGAAAACATATGATCATAAACTATAAGGGACTATCTTGAGAATTGATGAGTAAATTTTACCACAAAAGAGACATATATGAAGTAACACATTGATTATTTAGCTTTATTTAGCCATTCCACAATGTACAGATATTTGAAAACGTCATGTTGTACACAATGAATATACACAATTTTAATTTGTCAACTTTAAAAATGGCAAAATAACACTTAATGATAAATGCTATATTAATACGTAGCATTTATTATCATTTACTTACGCTGTGTGGTAAGTGGAGAACAGAAAGGAGAAAACATGGGTAATCCCTGCTTAGACCTCTGTGTGTGTGTGCGTGTATGGGTATAGACTTTTCCCCTTTCCTCTTTGGAAACTATTTTTGTTTCCTGTAGAGAAAGAGCTACATGCCATGTGGTGAAACCTTTGTTATACAACTCATTCTGTTTTCAATAAATATTGAGTAAAAATTATATCATGGTTATAAATTCAAGCAATAATGTACCCAATTTGCAGTAGAAGTTATCCAGTGAAAATGAACATATGCTAGCATATTACATCTGCGAGTAGGTAAGGGGGAGCAAGTGCCCTTCACACCTGGTCTTTTAATGCATTTCTGGAGTTAGTAGCCTAATCTAGGACCTGATTCTATGATAAATAAAAATACAGACATATGATATTGATAACCTTAATAAAACCTTTTTGAAGATAATGATAATTGTGATAATAATAATGAACATTACGGAAGGACTAAAATACACCAATTTCTCCTTTTTCTACAATCTATATAAAACCACATGCATGACAATAATTCCCTTCTCCTGTGGCGTGCTCTGTGCTCGTGGTTCTCATAACGCTTTCATATCTGTTATAACATTTGTTCTCACACAAACCTTGTGAGATGGGCAAATTTTCCATGAAAGTACTTATTATTTACAAGTCAGAGAAACTACTTATTATATTTCAAACAATTTTTATATCCATCCCTTCATACAAAGGTTAACAGTGACATCTGAATATAATAAAGCCTATGACTTCATTTTGGTGGATTCCATTTTTAGGTAGAAAAGAAGGCATCTGAATTGCTGTATTTTTGTTCTCTTACACAACAAGTTTTCTATTAATTCTTCATTAGTCCAAAGTGCAAGCACTCCAGAGAAGATGGAACACTTTTCAGAAAGAAATTAATGCTCTTTGGCCAACAGCATTAAAATTATTTTCCTTCTAGGTGTGTTTACAAGTGTTCCACCATCTTTCTCAAGTGTGCAAGCTATTTCTTGAGAGAAAGTGTGACATATTTAGAAACTGTGGGCCATAGGGAATTCTTTGACACCAAGGTAAGTTAATGTGATTAATGGATATGAGCTTGCTAATAAAATTAGTTGGGCTAATTCAGGCATGACAGAATTTGACTCATTGAGGAAAGGCAAGATAGACAATACCAAACCAGTAGCACTCAATGAAACTCCAAAACAACATTTTTAAAAATTTATTTTTATTTTTTGAGACGGAGTCTTGCTCTGTCACCCAGGCTGGAGTGCAGTGGCATGACCTCAGCTCACTGCAACATCTACCTCCCAGGTTCAAGAGATTCTCCTGCCTCAGCCTCCCGAATAGCTGAGATTACAGGTGTTCACCACCACGTCTGGCTAATTTTTGTATTTTTAGTAGATGGGGTTTCTCCATGTTGGTCAGTCTGGTTTTGAACTCCTGACCTCAGGTGATCTGCCCGCCTCAGTCTCCCAAAGTGCTGAGATTACAAGTGTGAGCCACTGCGCCTGCCCCCAAAATAACATATGTATGTCTTTTTTAAATCTAGAGATGATTAAAGGTACAGTATAAGAAAATTATGTTAAACAAAAGTCACTCTTTGGGAGAATAAAGGTAACATTCTTCCTAGATTTATAGTTTTAAGGACAGGCTGATTTTTCCCCCATGTTAGGTACATTTAGCAGTGACTGAAGACAGTTTTGGCTGTCACCAGTGAGATTAGTGATGTGCTACTAGCATCTGTGAGTAGAGGCCAGGGATGCCCCTTCACTTACTACAATGCACAGCACAGGCCCCCACAACAAAGAATTTTCTGGTTCAAAACGTCAATAGTGGCAAGGTTGAGAAACACTTCCTTACATGAAAATATCTCTTTTTATCACTAATCATCAGAGAACAGCAAATCAAAACCACAAGGAGATATCATCTGACCCCAGTTAGAGTGGCTTTTATTAAA
Source organism: Nomascus leucogenys (assembly GCF_006542625.1). Lineage (NCBI taxonomy): Eukaryota > Metazoa > Chordata > Mammalia > Primates > Hylobatidae > Nomascus > Nomascus leucogenys. The sequence goes on from NC_044400.1 coordinate 39,489,838, forward strand.
AAAGCAGGCAATAATGGATACCGGCAAGGATGTGGAGAAAAGGGAACCCTTGTACACGGTGAGGAATGCAAAGCACAGCGGCTATAGAAAACAGTATGGAGGTTCCTCAAAAAATTGAAAACAGAACTATCACGTGATCTAGGAATTCCACTACTGGGTACATAGCCAAAAGAAATGAAACAATGTATCAATGAGATATCTGCACTCCCATGTTTATTGTAGCATTAATCCACAATAGGCAAAATATGGAATCAACCTAAGTGCCTATCAATGGATGAATAAAGAAAACGTGGTTATATATATATATATAAAAGAAAATATCTCTTTTTAGTATGAGTAAAAGATTTCAAAATGTTTTACCATTGTTTATCATGAAAAATATGTATATGAACATGCTTATCTCGAGATTTTAATGTATCCTTCAAAACTGTATGCTAGGGAAGGCTGACATATGATTGTTTCTAATTTGCTATTTTACCATAAGAAATCATTTTATTAAAATCCATTAATTGTCTAGCATTTGGAATAGGAAAAACAGCTATGCAGTGTAGGCAAATATGTTCAAATATGTTGAGGTATGTGTTCTACCAGAATGAGATCTAAGAAGACATCACAGTGAGCTGCAAAAGTGAGGGTCCCTTGCTCACTGCCCACACAGTCTGCACGTCTCAGATTATGTTAGGAAAGAGACAGGATATTTCTTTAACATCTAGTAATAGAGCATCCACTCAAAAGGATCATTCAAGCAATTCCTCCTTTTCTAACTATTCTCAAGAAAGGCATTACATGTATTTTTGTAATATGTGTGTATATCTTTTGGGGAAAGAACCAAAGCTCTTGTTCACATTTATGTTTTATCTTTCATTGATTTTAATATATATTAAAAGCAGTCCCAAGTACAAGCCTCTGTTCCCCGTAAAATATTCGTGCCAGTTTAGCTGAGCTCTGAGATCTGCCCTTCGTAAAACTTGGGCTGCTTCCCCGAAAGCCTTATTAGAGTAGAGCTGTGCATCACTGCCTATGATTTCCACAGTCTTCTGTGATGGAGACTGCCTGCCTGTAATCCCTGCTGCTTGAACAGAGTCACATTCTATCTCACGTGAGGCCACTCTCCTCCCATCTTTGGAATAGGAGTAGATACCTGATTCAAGAACAGTTGCTTCACAGGCAGTCAGTAAACATAAGTCTGGCTCGAAAAAGTTAGATGACCAATCAGAGTCCTTTCTCAGGAATGTGCTTGTTAGACAAAAGATCTGAGGCAGGAGCTGTGGGACCAAGTGCAAAGGTTACAGCTAAGAATTAGGGCTGCACTGCTATTATGAGGTTACAAGAGAGGAGAGACTGTGAATCAAAAGAGGAAGCTAGCGTGTAGAGAAAGAAAGAAAATGGAGAAAAATGCAGAAAGTAGCCATAAGGGGCAGAGTTTATTGTTAGAGAGTGAATGAACAGGTTCACGAAGACCGTCTCCTTCTGTTTCTAGTTCTCCTGAGGTCTGAACACGTTCAGTGCTTTAGCTCCTTGTGATCTGTCTTTGGTATCCTTACACCAAATTCCACTTTCCTTGTGCTAATTTGCTCCCATCTTTATTTCCTCCAACCAGAAGAAGCTGTAATAGTGATGCTCATCAACATACATATCAGAATCTCATTACCAATAATTGCATACATCAAAGGTGAAGGAAACCTCAAACAATCATCTAGCCCACCTCCCTGAACTGAAAAAGGGAGGTATGCTGAGAAATCTTAGACCTAGAGATGTTAAACGACTTTTAAAAAGGGAGAAATATTTGATTTGGGTTTTGTTTATTAACCAAGACAGCAAGGAAGAGAAGAAATACATATTTACTTGCCAGCAAAACAATTTCCTATCAAGCACAATGAAAATAAATTACCAGGACAAGTCACTATATATACTAGTATACATGCCAGTAAAAAGAAACGCCCCTTAGGATAAGAAAAAAAACAAACAAACCATGATTTGTATGTGACAAAGACAATCAGCGAAAAACAGCCTGATAAATAAACCAATCTAAACCATAATTGTAATCAACCACAAAACACCTGTTTCTAATAGAACCTTCTGTCTAAATGAATGTTTTGCTTTTCACTGTCACCATTAAGTACATTCTAAAGCAGAAATTCATCATTGTATCTTCAGGTTTGCTGTTAATTTCTAATCTTTTATCTTTACATCATCTAGTGTTACGTTAACTATTAATACGTGTTTGTTGTGCTTATTCCCTAGTCTTGTTTTGTTATAATACCTTTAAAATACATGCATTCTTTATTACCATTGTTGCTAAAGCCCATGTTCTTATTTATTATTGATTTTTCCCAGCTGTAGCCTAGCGTGTGCTTCAGGGAACATAATCTTCTTTTACCTTTGTCGCATCCTAAATAGCCCCATTTGGTCTACCCATCTGTGTAGTCAGACTTTTTGTTAGTCTTGTGTTCTGAAAAATTTTGAAATTAATCAACCCAATGACTGAACAGAATCATGTAGTTGTGATGCTACACCAAATGATAATCATTTAAGAAAATCACATGGAACACATTTTAATACATGGGGCACATATGACACTGACTGACATGCCAACTGGAGTATGGATTCCAATAAAATGAACTGCATGGCATGAGACTCACTATATGAAACTCTGAGCCTGTACTAATATAGCACAGAGTTGTAGCATTCTTAGTCTAATATCTACTCTGAAAACTATAAAGATCCATTTTTTTAAAAAATGTAAAAACCTTTTTTTGATGACGAATCCAATTTCTTTAAATAGATATGATAAAATTTATATTTCACATGGTGACAGCCTAAATGGCTTACATTCGAGAATCTAAATAATCAGAAGCTCAAATAGTTTTTGCTGCTTCCATGGTAAGATATAGTGAAACGTTGAGCCTGAAGTAGGGAAAGTTTTCTAGAAACTTCCAAGTCAAAATATTTTAGCTTGTTAGAATGGTTAACTCATTCTTTAAACGATTGTATTATGCCAGATGCTGAGACATAAAGGCTGACTAGTATATGTTCTCTGCCTCAAGGAACTCATAGGCTAGTGGGAGAGACTTAGCACTGCTTATTTCCAAGCTTTTCCACGGTCCCCTGCAGGCTTCTCAGTTCTTCCGTCATCTGTGTAACCAGCTCTGTGCATAAAGTTCCCCACTTCAAACACTCGGAGAACTCAGAGTGGTTCCTCTTTTCTTTACCAGCATCTGCCCAGTAAAGGATACAAGATGACTGAGTAGGAGGATATCAGTTTAATAAGCGCTTGCATTAGCCTAGAGAATAGATAAATCAGAGTTGACTTAATACACCACTAAAAGGAAGGTGAAAGAGAGGAAAACTGTGAGTTATTTAAGGCAGCACTTGGTGGCCTTTTAATATGGGAGGTTAGGGAGAAGGAGGCACCAAGGATGGCCACCAGGTTTCTGACCTGAGTAGGTAGGTAGACTACAATAAGAAGAGTTGAAGATTGGGGGCCAAAGATGACTAATTCATTTCAGATGGGTTTGTGTCGTGGGTGTCAGTGGCGCATGCACATAGAGGTGCCAAATAAGCAGTTATGGGTCAGAATATAGGAAGACAGGGCTCAAGGAAAAACACAGCTATGTGACTCATGAGTGACAGATGAAGTCGTGGGAAAGGATTAGCTCACCATGGAGAGAGCATAAGGTGAGAAGAGGATAGAGCCCCTGGGAAATTGGATTGGATCAGTCACTCGCTGCTTTGAGCTCCCACAACTCTCTTCTACTTTGATTGTAGCACTTATCCTATTGTTTTAAAATTATTTCTCAGTCCCACTAGATTCTGGGTTCCCGAAAGGCAAAGTTTATCTTTCAGGGACCTGGCATAGTGTGAGGTGGATAGCAAATGATCAAATGCATCAGTTGAATGTGAATTAAGTGGTGTCATGGGTTTGGGGCACTCAAGATCAGCAATAAGTTTGTTAGTGCTGTCATCTTATTACATTCCAATTTTCTGAAAAATTATTCATCCTTATAAAACATAAATGGGGACTTTCACATAACTAAAATAATTAATAATCCAGAATTTCCATTCTCTAACAACTCAAAAATGAATGAGTCTGTAATTCCTGAAAACATAGAGAATTGACAGATTTCCAGGAGATGACAAAAGCGTATGGCAAAAGTAAAATTAAGTTAAAAAATTTACTCTTTAGAAATGAATTAGTAGTGACTTTATACAAAATATTAATAAATATATTTTGAGATATGTCAAAGTGATATTTTATTGATGGTTCCAGCAATTACTGTCATCAGTTTGATAGTATAAGGCTACTTGTACTAAAGTTTTAAGAACTGATCTCTATTCAGTGAAATTTTGAGGCTCATTTAGAAGTTAGTCAATAATCAACACAAAAAAAAATAAATTGATTAATTCATCAAGATAATGATTCATAAACTTCACTCACATTTTTAAAACCACATAATGGCATATGACACAATAGATTTTCTGTAAGTTCCTTAGTTCCAGAGGTTCATAGGATATTAGTGTTTCCATTTTCCTCAATATCTAAATAAGGACAGAAATAAAACCAGATGCATGGATGATCTAACGGGATATGCAGAATATGGTGGTTTCGGCTGACTATCCTTAGGTGGACTATGACTACATGACCAGAGTGGTAACCAGTATGTGGTATGCATGGTAACTCAAGAAAGCAAAGCTAGTTATGAAGCAAACTAAATTGAGAAAGGATACATGAATCTGAATTAAATCAAGATTCTATCAAAACCCACATTACTTTGAAGAAATGAAGAAATTCATCTATCATTTTCTATCCTTGGGAGGCAGTCTTGTGATTTGTGATTGTGTAATAAGTACAGAGCTTAAAAGGGAGAAGTCTATAGGAATAATTCTAGGTCTGTACTGTTTTGTTGGAGGAGAAAGAGGTTTTAGGAACTCTTGACTTAAAATAGAGTAGAAAAGGATTCAGTAATATTCCTTCCAAAAATAAAGCAGTTCTGATATTCCTTAGAGCTTTCAGTTACCTTTCCAGCAAGGACTCTATTGGGCCCATTTGGAAACCTTAATATCAGATGTTCTAACAGAAAGAATGATTTTTATCAAATTATCCATCAAATTATCATTCTAAAAAGACTAATGGTAATAGTCTCTGGGTAGTCCCTGGGGAAGTCTTAAAATAGAATGAATAGCCTAATTATAATGCCCAAATGCCAACTTTACCACGTTAACTCTCTTGTCCCCTTCTCTGTCTTCTGTATAACACCTTGTATTTTTAAAATTTACTATTCAGAGAAAATCACCATTAACATTCTGGTGGTTTTCTCTCTCCTTCTACTTAAAAAAAAAAATAAGATCATTCTATAAATAAGACTTTTTAATCACATGCATTGTTACTTTTTTCACAGCTATTTGTTTAGTCATTTATTTATTTTTGTCTGTTTATTATCACCTCTCCTCCTCTATCCTACTTTCTTTCTCTAACCAATTAATAATGTGGTAGGCAATTTTGTATATTTTTGCTCATGCTTATAACATTATGTGTGTGTGTATATATATATGCCTTTTGTCATGTATTGAAAAAATAGTATATATTTACTTCTGTAATCTTTCTTTTCTTAATGACACAGCACAGAAATTCTCCAATTAAATGAGTAGAAATATAACTCGTTTTACTTAATAGCTACATAGTATAGTATGATCTGAATATACTGTTAATTATTTAATTATTATTCTATTAATGCTCATTGCAGTTGTTTTAGGTTTTTTACAACTAAAACAATTCTGCAACAAATCTCTTCTACATCTCTCTCTCTCTCTGTGTGTGTACGTGCGTGTGTGTGTGTGTGATGGATTCTCATATCCTATCTCAGCTCACTTCATAGATAGCTTGGCTTTTGTCATGCTCACCAAACATGCAAAATGAAATAACCGTGTGTGTGTGTGTGTGTGTGTGTGTGTGTGTATAAGCATAGGTACTAATACTAAATTACATTTTTTTTCTTTGTACGATGCCATGTTCTGGAGCTCAATATTATAATTTGCTAAAATAAATAAAATAAAACCATAGCCTGCTCCTTTGGAACCATCAATATTTTCTAAATATTTAGCTAAACCCAGACATGTAAAAAGTCTCAAGTAAGGCCTTAAAGTCAGGTTTACAGAACCAAAGAGCCACATAAATATCCATATTGGCCACCTCCAGTGGCTCGAACTCATTGAGCATCTGTTCGAACTTCTGTTGGTCTTTGAGTTTGGCTAGAAGTGTCTTGGCAGACACTACTTGAGAAAAGGATTTTTGGCTACTTTATACTTCATAATGAGAAAAAAAAGAAAAAGAAAACTCTAGAAGTGTCTTTGTGAGTGAAGAAAAAATGATTTGAGAATATTAAACAAAAATTTGGATAACCTTAGTTTTCCTCTGATGTAGCTTTGTAATCATCCTTGGGCCTTTATCAAACATACACATCTAAATGAATTAAGGATATAGACTGGACCTAACTAGGAAAGAAACCTCCATACTAATGGCATGGGAAAACAAACTGAGCTATCAACTAAGTCTTTGGCTAAAATAGACATTCAGTATAGTAATGACATGTGGCATTAGGAATTGGGAGACTTGGAATCTAATTTAAAGACTCATTGCTTATTAGTCCTGTGATTGTAGAGAAAATTTATCAACTAGTCTGAAACTCAATTTCCTTATTTGTGTGATAAGCAGGAACACTATTAATGAGACTGTTGGGATGATCAATTGAAATACTGTATGTAATAGTCCTAACAAACTTTAAAAACTGTAATTTAATAAATAAAAATCAAGTAGCCTAAAATATGTTACAGAACAATGCAGTTAATAATACATATTTTCATTCTTTTTGAGTAAATTATCAATTTTGGACCCCTAAATACTTAATAATAATTTCTGCCTGTTTCTGAACATTTAACTATGTGATCAGCACTTTCCTGGGTGCTTTCCATATGTTATATTGTTTATAACAATATAAAACCACCATCTAGAGTTGGAGTTAATATCTTCCTTTGATAGGTGAGACTGAGTTTAAGGGATGCCCTAAGTGATTCTTCTCAAAAATATCACAGCTGTGATTTGAACCCTGATCTGTCTGACTCTATGGGCAAAGTTCTTTCCACTGTATCACATAACAAGCATGGTTTAAGCATGTGCCACAAACACAAAAGGTTTTCCTCCTAGGACATAGCTTTTATCTCTTGCCCAAGGCTGACTTCTGCCTTGCTTTTTTTATGGCTGCCAATTAATCATTAACATTCAGTTCTTGGGTAGATTTTCCAGTTTTCTCTGATGTTTTATCCATGAATTCTCCTTCATCAGCCAGCGATGCTGATGAACTCTGCTGCCATGATGTCCTCTGTGTGTGGTTGATGCTAGATACAAATCAATTGTTTATCACTGCCCTGGACAACTTTTCAAATGTTAGCCAAGGGAAAGCCAGCATTTTTCTTCCATGGTGATCCTTAAGGAGTATGGGGAGTGGAATAATTTTCTTTTGGTAGGATGGCTTCCCCTTTAAAAAGTCTGCCAAAGTATTTTACCACTTCTCAGTAAAAACCTCATTAATCATTAGTTATAGTAGCAACTACATTTCCCTTGCTAGAAATTATTTGTAAGTGACAGTAAGATAAAAGGCAAAATTGTTATGTGCTTAGAGGCTAAAGGTCTCTTAATTTACATTGTGAGTGCACGACGACTCCAGGATAAAGGATGAGCGTAAACTTATCAAGAGAAGGGTCTGGTGCACTTTACTTCTATTACCCAGCACCACCAAGCTGACAGAATGCCAAACAAAGGAACTATCTCTGGCCCAAAATAGGATTATGCCCACCCACCTTTAAATCGGCTCCTCCATCTCCACCCTCATTCTCATTGACTAGTACAATCAAACACTCCCTTGACCAAACCAGAACCTAAGAGTATTTCTTGACTTTTTTTCTCTTCTGGCATTTCCGTTTCATTAAAATGTTTATTCTGTCTATACTTGCTACTATCTAGTTTGGTCTTTATCACTTCTCACCTGATTTACTATAATAAGCTCCTAAGTAGCCTTCTCTAGTCTTGCTCTTCCCTGATCCATTTGTTATATGGCAGGTAAAGTGAGATTTCAATTTTTAAAAATTGCAAATATGATCATGTTGCTCCCAAGGTTAAATTTGCTGTAGCTCCTCAATGTTATGAGAATAAAAATACAAATTTCTTAAGGGCAGACGATACCTTCCTCTGTCTCTATCTTATCTCTGCAGTCACATTTCTTGCTTGTTTCTTTTACTCTATCATCCAGCCACCCTGGTCTTCTCTGGGTTCCTCCAACATACCTCTTGTCTTGCTATAAAATCTTCTTGGCCTGGAACACCCATTCCTCCTGTCTTGCCCCTTTGCTTTTGCCTAGCTAAATCGTATTGAACAGGCCTTAGATTGGAAATGGAGCTACACCCTCTTCTCCCATGTCAGGAGCCAGGAAGTCTGGGTTTGGCCCTTCCTACGTGCTCCCACAGTAGGCTGTCATCATGGCCTGCATTGCTCTGTGTGGAAATTAGCTGGGTGCTCTTTTATTTCCTCCACTGGAACCTGGGCTTCCCGAAGGCATATTTCTCTTGCTAAGTCCTCAGTGTTGAGGGCAGGGCTTGCCGTCTAGTGGATGCCCAAACTACTATTTGCTGAATAAGTCAATAAATGGATTGGAGTCAGGAAAATCTAAAGATAGACATCCCAGTTAAGAAAAAATTAAAAATAGCAGTGGAGGTAAAACACTCTATTAGTCTGAATGAAGACAGAGGAATATGAGGTTGTATAAAATAAGGAGGAAAGAAAAAAACAAAGGAAATAGAATGGACTTAAATTGGTTGCTGTGGATATGGGAGATGAAGAAAAGAATGTAAGTACTCAAGGAGGGCCAGAATTTAAAGGAATGAAATATTGGATGTTAATTTAAAGTGTTTGAAGTAGAGACATAAATGGTAAAGGATAAGATGTAAATGATGTGTAAGACTTACTTTTAGACTATATTATCTTATGTATTTAAAATTTATTTTTAAATACATTTTAAATGTGCCTTATCTACTCTCTAGGGTAGGTATATGTTGCAAAGATAGGCATCAGCAACAAAAGTGGCCCAGAAAAAGAAACTGCCCTAAATAATTTATCATTCAACCAATCAAATTCCTAATTAAGCTGAATAGTCACATAACACATTTCTCTTTATGACATTTAAAAGGTATCAATTTTGTCACATTCTAAGTTTTACATTATTTAAAAATTTTTCTAAAAATATTGCCTTTAAGAAAACTCATGCAGAAAACCCGATTTGCTGAGAATGCACCTGAGGATCTAGAAAAGTGGGTTTTAGATCTTTGGTGAGACAAAAATCGCAGAAAGTGAGCTCTTCTGTCTAGCAAAATGAGTAGGTTGACCTGGATCAACAATTCTTATGCTCAGTGTGCATAATCATCACCAGGACAACTTGGACAGTCCTGAAATTTACATTTTTGGATAGATGCTTCCACAGGGATTATTATGCTATTAATTCTCATGTCATTATTGAGGAATTAATTTGAGAGTGGCCTGGAATTCCCTAAGGGTTCTTCAAAACCCTAAATGAGGAATGTCTATGCTTTCATTAAGCCTAGAAAATCTGTTCCTGTCTCCAGTTATAATGTCATTTCCTATTTTATCAATTTCCTCGTATACTTTCTTTCTACTGCAGCAAAGGGAACTTAAGCCCGAAAATTTCTCTTATTGTTGCTCTATAAAGATACATTATCATGACTACCAAAAAGAGGAAAAGGGGGAGAGAGAGGGGGAAAAATAAGGGAAGAGAAAAAGAGAGAGAGAGGCTTTTATTATCTTTACTTTCTGGTACTTTATGTTCCCCTGTCTTTTTGACTTGCTTGCTTCTGGCTCAGCAAATTTTTTTAAAAAATATGTAAATTCTGGAAGATACAGAAAATTGAATCCCAGCTCAGACATGAGTGGAAATCAAGGTTCAGCAAGGGTGTGACCACTAAAGTGATATCTGCAAACATAATGCAGAATTTTATTTTTGAAAAGCAGCTTGAGATCCCCCAATCCTCCACACTTTGTCTGTGCCCATTTCCCTATCCTGAAGGTGGGAGAGACTGAAGGACAAGAGACACCTCGTATAGAAATAAAATGGAGAGTTTTAGGAAGAAAAAAAAGGCTGTGCTGATGCATTTTTTTCATCTGCATGGAGCAATGTGTATTTTGGTACCGTGTTAAGAATCCTCAAGCAATTTCTCTCATGTCACAAGTTTAAAGAGTTATCTATGAATGAGTCAGCCTGGGAGTTTCTATGGGAACAATTCTCATCCTGTCGGAGCCAGTCCCCTTCAGATGTTACCACTGAAAAATACCTTGGTTTCAGAAGTATGTGAAGTTCCCCTTGCATTTAAATATTCATTATGTTACATATGCATTCCCTGATTTTGCAAGATTACCTGACTAGAAATCATTTTTAGTGCTCTATAAATAGACCTGCTATGTCGTGTTCCTTTTTTCCACAAGATAAAAGATAAATTCCTGCACTCACAGAACAATCTCTGTCTCTCTCTCTCTCTCTCTCTCTCTGTCTTTCTCCATTTTCTTTCTGGGGTGTAAGTTTGTGCATGTGCGTGTAATCAGTGTCCTTCACATTTTAATATTTGAAGAAGACACACTGGACAGCAATTATAAGCCCCAATTTTCAAAAGAATAGTTGAAAGTACTTGTGGGCCTGCCACACTGCAAGTGCACATGAATGTAAACGATCCTGTAGTTTAGTGTGGAGTCACTATGGGCAGCATTTGTCTGGTTGACCGATTTATATCCCAGGAAAGAGCTGCTTGCTTGGCAGAATGAAATTGCTTGTAGCTGCCATAAGTCCAAAAAAAGAAGTCCAGACTCTTCTTTGACAAGAAAGGTTTTCAATAATCTAGCTCAACCTGCTTTTCCAACGTCTTTTCCCCCTTGACTACCTGCTCACTCAGGCATACCTGCTGCAGATACAAAGAGCTACTCAATATTTCCTTAACATTCTTGCCTTTCCCATATCTTTCAGCTTGTATTTTTTTTTTCCGTTCTTGAAGGTCAAAATTCTGCTTATCTACAAGTCCCAAGGGGAGTCAAGTTTATTCCAAGCCTTTCCCAATCCCCACTCCAAATCCATCTCCCATTATTTTACAGTTTGTTACTTTGTTAACGTCTCTATCCTGTAGCTTCATACATTCGGCTTGGCATGTGTGGTCATGATCTAACTATTCATCTGTTTCCAAACTCTATACTCACAAAGGTGTAGCCTATGTCTCCAATTTTTTTCTGTGTATATGAGGCAAGCATGACACACCGTTAGTTGTGATGGTTTCCCTAAAATCCATTGCTGTGCTGGGCTGTTAGAAACTGTAACAATATAGTATCATGATGAGAGTATAAGATTTGATGTCAAATCAATCTAAATTTGATTCCAGTTTTGTCTATAACGAGTTCTGTCACCAAGTCACTTAACCCCTTTGAGGTTCAGTTACCTTATCCATTAAATAGAAATTTAAATCATGTAATAAAGAGCTTAACACAGCACTTGGTGTACAATTACGTGTTCAACAAGTAGTAGCTATTACCACTGCAAATATAACTCAGGGACACTGAAAGATGGTACTTTTTCTCAATTGCTCTCACATTACCACTTTTGTGATTTGTATATGAAAGACCCCTCTGAAGTTATGACCTGTCTGCAGCTACACTTTTCGTACATATTTGGCCATACTTTGGTGCCTTTAGAGGGAGCACAGCCCTGCTGACAACTTAATTTTTAACTTCTGACTTCCAAAACTCAGAGGGAACAAATTTCTCTCGTTTTAAGACAATTTGTGGTAATTTATTAGGGCAACCATAGGAAAATAGCCACCTCCTAAATTTGTTCTTTCAAATTTAATCTATATTTTTGGATATTCACAAATATTATCAGTCACTCAGTCAACCTTATCATTTGGCATTTCTACTTATCAGTAGCATTTTGGTACTTAGCGTTTAGATTCTTGAATTTTTGGTCCTGTGCAGAATATAGAATTTATCGTGCCCCCTTCCTTTAGTGTGGTCAAGGAGAAACAATAAATACATATCAAATACCATCAATGAAAAGTATTTATAATATATTTAGAAATACTTTTTCAGCACATATTTTGGAGTAGAGATAGTTTTAGGTGCTAAAGATGCAACCATAAACAAGACAGAAAACTTCTCTATTCTCAGTGAGATTCCAGAAAAAGACAATAGCTAGTTCCAGGCCATACAAAAGGAGCAATCATGGTGGGTTAAAGGAGCAAAAAGGAGGCCTGACATGTATTAAGCATTTCCACAGGTGTGAGCTGGTCTACTATTATTATTATTAATCACCCAATCAGTTTTAAACAGAATATTTAGAATGTGGTGACCAAAAGACAATGTTAGATTATTTTTGAATATGCAAATACGAATACCAAGGTACAGGATCAATCTGATCCAGCTAGAGAGTTGAATGACGAAGCACCTCCAAAACATGTCTCCATCTAAGCACCATGCAGAACTCACACGATTTCTAGATTCTAGGGAAACCACAGTAATAAATGAATATGTTCAGTCTTTTATCCCTGTGGTTTACTTTAAAATCTTTCTCTAGCAGTGTTTGTGTGTATGTGTGTGCCTGTTCCTCCTGTCAAGATAGAGCAATCCTCAGTAACACTTGACATTTTGGGACAGAATGTCCTAAAAGGGAAGGAAAATAATACAGGGAAAGAAAAAAAATGAAGGCCACCACTAAAGACACATTTTATACAATCTACAAACTGCCTGGAGTCAGCACTGCTGGCAGGACATTGCTCTCTCAGTGGCACGTTAAAATAGAGAAAATGTGGAATTCTTCTTCATGATGCCCTCAGCTTCCTGTTCTGACCTGGCAGTCACCAGGTGGAGGAAGCATTTTAGCTTCCTGTTCTTATTCCATAGTATCATAGAAAAGTCATACCAGAATACTGCTGCTAAAAGTACTGGTACAAACTTTCTGAATGTAGTTCACAGCATATTTTAAGTTTTGTTATTAGTTTCATATTTCATTATAATGAAAAATATATCCACAATTCTGGATCCAAGCAGGATGGTCAAAGAAATCATCCTTTTCATGAGGAATAGGTGAATGTGATTGCAGAAATAATTTCAGTGGAAGGAAATTAATAAAGAAGAAACATATTTGTTTCATAATATATATGCAGTGCTAAACAGGATACTGAAAATCACTGATTCAAGTGGCAGTTATTTACTTTTCACATCCCAGGCACACCTTGGTCGTGCATTTACTTGGGTATCCTCCCGGATCCTGTCTGTTTTTCCCTTGTCTGTGCTTCCCACATCCAATCAATTACCAATTTCCTTCATTTATTACTTCTAAGTTCAATTCAGATGTATCCCCCTCACTCCTACTGATCTTAGTTTAGGCCGTGATATACTCTCTTCTGAATAACTGTATAATTCTAACTAATTTGTCTGCCTTCAATTCACTTACCCCTCCAAACTCATTTTTCACATTGGGTTGGAGTAATCATGTTATAAAACAAGAATCTGATAATGTCGCTACTTTGCTTAAATGGCTCCCCATGGCTCTCAGGATTAAATTCAAATTTGTCGACATGCTTTTTCAGACCAGTTATGATCTATTTATATGCCTAGCCACATCCCTTATTTCTCTCCCTATCTTGAACTCTCTTTTATAGCCATAAAATCTTATTTGTCATTTATTCAAAGGATGATGTTCTTCATAAGCATTCTCTTAGATGCTCATATAATGACTTTCAAAATACATATTTTCGCATTTATACTTGTCTTTCTCTTTGCCCCAAACCTGCTTGAACTGTCTACCTATGCCTCCTCTCCAACTCTCATTTAGTCCTAAATCAATATGAATTTGGATGTCCTTTCATCTGGAATGATTCCTTCACCCCACAATAAAAGAGACACTTTTAGAGCACCCTCGGCTTACCTTTATTTTAGCATTTATCACATTTATTGAAATTACTTATTTCTTTAATATCTTCCCACTGTAGTGTAGGCTCCCTTAGGGATGGCATTATATTTTATTCACTGATGCTTCCTAGCATCTAACTGATGGTTGGCTCATAGTTATTGCTCTCAAGAAATATCTTCTGAATTAGTACATAACCCGGGCAAACAAAACAGCCATTTCAAGGGGGGCGGTATGGTGATAGAGTCTGCTTCTGTGACAGCTAAGTTTTTGGCCCAGAGTCATCTTTACAGGGCTAGGCACTTGTTAACACAAATTCTTGAAATGATTTTTTGTGCAATAGATACTTATATTTACTTGGATTTACCTTTAAGTTAATGAGTGGCATGAATCTCTAGAGAAGAAGCTAAGTATCAAGGAAACTAAGCACTCTCGTGCTAGCTTAAATGTAATTAATAAAGATATCAAGTGTTTCTGAGAAATGATTGCCAGCTTCAGAAAAATTAAAAAAGACATACAACTTCATAAAATAATACAGGTACGTGAACGAGTCAAGATGAAAGGGGCAAATAAGAATAAGGCAAGAAATGAATTTCATAGTCCATAAAATATAATGTGCATAATGACTACTTATTTCCCCAGCTGCCAAATTTACAAAATATGAATGATCCCACCCCTAGCCATGGTTGATAATACTAGGAGAAAATATCTGATCTAAGTGGAGACAACTAGCTACCTTCTAGAAATTCTAAATTTCAATAAAGAAATTATAATTCTGTGGCAAATTTTAACTTGAGAGCTTGGGCATGTGCAGAAGCTGCTTGTCATGTAGACCAAGAAGCTGACCTTTATAAAGAGAAGAATGAAGCAGGCTGATGGACGGGAACAACGATGAGAAATGGAGAAGTTCTGATGGGTTTCCAGTTCCAGATTTTATCCCTTTCCTGAAGCCCAGTACAGGACTTATAACAGGAGTTATAAGTCCCTTATTACAGGACTATAACAGTACTCTGTTATATCTGACATCTCTACATAGGAGGAGAATTCAGATAAATATGCTAGTATAGCAATATTAGTTGTTTTTTTTGACAACTGTTGTACACTCCAATTGATGAGTACCCATCCTGTATTAGTTTTGTATTGAAATGTTTTCTACCTTCTGAAATTAGGGCCATTGGTAGTAAATTTTGATATTTTAAATATCTTTCTCACAAACACTCTGAGGGATTGTAGACAAAATATTTTCTATTCAATCATTGAAGAAATATATAGGCAACTGCTAAGAAGGTTGTAATTTGAAAGTTGTTAAGTATTTTAAACATCACATATGCCTTTATATTCATATAGGAAACATCCCTTTTTTTGATAAGCTAGCTTAAGTTGGTTCTGGTCTTTTAGGAAAAAAAAGAACAACTCTTAATCATACAGGAAAGAGCAAATAAACAATGGTTAAGGTACACACGTTCCAAAGTACAGGAAGGGGAAAGGGCACTTTCTTATGGTTGGAGTTAGGAAAAAAAGTAGTGGGAAATATGGAATGTTGGAGCTAAGTAGCTCATGGTTTGTGTGATGTGATTACCCACCATGTTTTCATGTCACTGCCAAGATACTATTTTTACTTCATACCTGGCAAATGTGATCATTGCCAAGATAATTCTGTCCTTTTTTCAAAGATAGAAAAAAAGCGTTTAGGAGCTCTTTTGGGATTTTCTAGGTTTCCCTACCATCTAACCTACTTGGATGCCATTCATATTCTTTTCTCTAGCTATTATAAATTTCATATCTGTACCAAGCAAAGTCATCAGAGAATCGTATATTTTGATCAGAAATGTTTGGCTTCAATGAACTAGCTTTTCTCTGTTATATTTCCTTATTATACTCTCAAAGCTGATATAAGAAATTATGTATGAAAAAGTCAGACAAAATGTTTTATATTGTAAAATTACAACATACATTATATCTCACAATGTTCACAGGTTTTGTGCTTCTCCTTAAGTTTTGCTTTGCCGTTAGGCTTTGGAATCTTGTGTGTGTGTGTGTGTGTGTGTGTGTATGTGTGTGTGTGTTAATTTAATTTAGTTACCAGGAATATTAACCTGCTGTCTTCTTCCACAATTCTATAGTGTCACACAACCTGTGCTTCCATCTGATATTCTTACCGCTGCTGTCCTATCTTCATTTTTCCAAAGATTAGATTTACTATTTACTTAAACTTTTAAATTATATGTACTTTTGTTGCTACTTTCATATTCTTTGTGAAATGCTGTAGAACATTTCTATTAAAGGTGTGGTCCATGGACCTGCAACATCAGCATAACGTCGGAACTTGTTGGAAATGCAGACTCTCAGGCCCCGCCCTAGGCCTACTGAATTTTCATTTTAATAAAACCCAGGTGATTCATGTTTACATTCAAGTTTGAGAGCACTACAGTAGAGAATTTAGAATCAGCTAACACAAATTTATCTCCGTTAGTGGTTAAAATTACATACTGGTTTCAATCCTGTCAGTTTCAAACTGGCTTAAGCCACTTGGGGAGTTGGTTAAAAATGGAAATTTCTAGACCTAGTCGTCATTCTATGATCTGGTAAAGACAGAAGGAGACCACGGAGTCTGCATTCTGTCAGGTTCTCCAGGGATGCAAATGGCAGGCTTGAGTCCTAGAGATCTTCACTTTTCTCCAGGATATGATTTCAAAATGTCAGTACCTAATGTGAATCAATATGCAGCTTCCTTGTTTGTCCTGAGATGGAGAAATAGAGGTGAATAAATATTGTAACTTTGTAAGTTGCTGGTGAATTAAAAGCAAAAGGACTGAGATGATATGGACCCTAAAACCAATCCAAACTGTTGTCTGGAGGTCTTTGTTATGTGTATGCTTTGCTGAGGTCTGAGGAATATGAGAGATGGTGTGTTTATTCACTCTTGGGAACTGTTATAGAGGCATCCCAGTCTTAGAGACTGTCCCTTCCAATTATACACACCTAGGTCTGCATGAAGGATTCGAAGTCTGTTGGGAGAGTGATAGAAAGATTCACAGTCCTGATAAATTTATTTAAAGTTAATCTATACTTGGTAGAGAAACAAGGTCCCGAAGGAGATGGAGAAGGTGTAGAAATGGTTGGAATGTGTAGGAAGTAGAGTAGAAGGAGGCTGTTTTTTCAATTATTACAGTTACACTTTCATCCCAAATGTTTGGAAGCCACTTATTTAAGCAAATAGCTTAAATAAGGGTGAACTAGTCAGGCTTTAAAAATTTTAATGGCAAAAATCCAACTTAAACTAATTTAAATTAATTTAAATGTATTAGAAAGTTTGCCCACTCTAATAACCGGGAGGGCCAAGAGAAGTCTTGCATTTCAGGATTAGCTAAATCCAGGTATCAAACGACATCAGAATTCTGCCTCGCTCTAGCTCACAGTTTTGCACATCTGTCTTCATTCTCTGGGCCTATGGTTATGCATATGGTTACAATGTGGGCACTTAGAGACCCAGCTTCACATGCTTGAAAGGTATCTAGCAGCACCAAAATTATGATGTCTTTATAGTTTCTTGCAAAGAAGAGCACTTTTTTTTTCTTGATCGTTGTGGTAACAATCCCCAGAAGACTCTCACTGGTCTAGCTTTGATGACATGTTTATGTCTCAAATAGTCACTCTGGCCAGGCTAATAAAAAATTCAGATTGGTCAGGCTCAGGACATGCCCAGCCTTGGTACTGAGGGGTAGTGTTAGCCCCCATCAGAACTGCATAGACTGAACAAGATTACTGAAGGAAAGAGGTGGGTGATTATCTTAGAACAAGGGGTTCTGGACAAATACCTGTCTATCAACTACCTTGGTCGAGCTGAATTGGCTCAATATTTTATGATACAAATCGATAAAAGCCACCTTCAGAACATTGGTCCCAAATTGATTTCAGGTTAGTAAACATACTCTCCTCTCTTTCACTATTGAGACATCTACAATGAGCCTAAATGGGCAAATTTACTACTTCCCTAAATGCCCAGCAGGGAGTGTCTTAAGAACTGAAGACCATAGAGTCCCATCAATTTTTTGTTTCATGGAGAATCAGTGGTGGTTTGTAACTTGCCATCCACACAATCTTGAATACGTATTAACCAAACACTGCTATGTTACAGGAGGCTTTCAATACTTTTTCTGGACAACTTAACCTCACTGCAATGGAAATAGTCCACTTAACCACAATTGCATGGGTATACATGAATATTTCTATTTCTGTGGAATATTTCTACTTCTATTTGTATCAAATTAGTTTTTGCATTCCTTTGTTTATATATACATATATTGGATGGGAACAAATTGAATTAAATTTGCTTAAAAAGTTCCCTAAAGTTCAATGTGATTTAATTGATTTGTATTACTCTGTGGTCCAAATTTTAGTAGAATTTACAAGAAAATAGTACATAACCAAAGTACATATAAGAAAATAGTACACATAACCAAATATCTTAAATTCTTGTCATTAAGTAAGAAGAGTTGATAAGCATTTGGTAGATACTCTGATTCATATTAGACTATGTTTTTGGAATTGTAATATAAATGTTGTGGTTGCTCATTATCAGCAATGAATTTTGTGTAATTGTAGATGAAAATAAATATTTTAAACTAAAGAGAAAATTATCTTCCTGGTTACTTCCAGCTGATTGTACTCTCTTTATGTATCTAAACAGGACATGAACATCTGTATTAGGTGGTCAGATTGGTTACAAATAATAAATATAGCATTCTCTTCCATTTGGCAAAAACTAATATTTCTAAAATTTTACTTGGGGTATTTTACCACCTGTGTGCTCTGTCCTCAATCCTTTAAGTGGTCTGGTTAGCTCACACACCAACATGCCAGAATCCTAGCAGAGGACTGACATGTGATATCATGCTGATCTCTGGTGTTCCTCGCTCATCAGACCACCTCCAGATCCCTCTTTTCTACTGTTCCTTCTTCTCCCGTAGCTCTGATCCTTGGTTAGCCCACACTTTCAACTTCATTTCCCGATACCTATCCCAAGCTTCTCCTTCCCTCAACTTCCTAGAGGCCAGTTAGGGATGATTTATCAATATTTGAGTCTTTAAGCCATTTTTTAGCGCAGGACTTGGTTATAAATCAATGTTCAGGGCAGGTTACCCTTCTGTGGCCCCCTTTTCGCATTTTCATATTGGCAAAGTCAGTCCTAGTCTCCTTGTCTCTCTTTGTACAATTATTTTATGTTACTTCTTTGCAGGTGCTTGATTTTTGGAAAAATATAAGTTGAGAACTTTGCCTTCTACACTGTTTGCTATAATGATATTGTTCTTAGTAAGCTTATATAGACATTAAATGGTTTTGTTAGTTTCTAATTATATAGTAAAATTAAAGGATAGATACACAATAAATGTAGTGTTTTAGTTTGGAGAGATAAATTATGCATATATGGATCTGTGGCTATCCAATTGACTACTATGTGGGTACCCAGAGACCACAATTTATTGAAAGTATAGTATCATCTATGGATTAAACAGGAAGGTTTTCTGAAGAGACCATATCATTAGAGTGAATTCTATTCACCTTTTTATTTCCCTAGAGTTTGTAAACCAATAGTTTCAGCTAAACTACTATGGTCCTCCTTGATCTTCTAGACAAATTTAGCAGTATTTTGATTCATTCTTTGTTTTTATATGTTTTTTTTTCATTTTGCTCTTTGTAAGAGAGACATCCCCCTGTTTCTTAAGCCAGAATTGTTTTCATCCATGTTTTTCTCTTTAACTGAACAAGCGGTTACCGTTTTTTTTTTAGGCTGTACAAGTCAATCAAGGTAATCTTCATGTGACAGAGAAGGTGTGACAGAGCAAAGACCCTAATGTTACATAAGCATGAAAGAAGGACACCTGTTCCAGGGAAAGGAAAATCTTCTTAGAAATGGTATTCAAGGCTGCTATGCCTGTAATCCCAGCACTCTCGGAGACAGAGGCCAGAAGATCACTTGAAGCCAGGAGTTCAAGATCAACCTGTGCAACACAGGGAGACCTCATCTCTACAAAAAACAAACAGAATTAGCTGAGAGTGGTGGCACGTGCCTGTGGTCCCAGCTACTCTGGAGGTTGAGGTGGGAGGATCACTTGAGTTCAGGAGTTCAAAGCATCAGTGAGCTATGATTGTGCTACTGCACTCCAGCCTGGTGGACAGAGTGAGACCCTGCCTCAAAAACAAACAAACAAACCCCACAAAAACCGGTATTCAACCTAGGTCTTTAAGGATGAGTAGGAATTATCTAGATGAGGAAGAGAGAAGAAGCTGTAACAGACAAAGCATCTAGTATTTTTAGAACGGTCAAATGTGTTCAATACCATAGGGAATTTGGGAATTTCAAATAGTAAATATGTCTGTATTATTACTTAGATTTTTTTAAGTCAGGAAGGAGCCACTAAAGCATTTTAACTAAGAAAATGCTTTGAACAGATGAACATTTTATAAAGATCACTCTGACAGCAGTGCCGAAAGTGGACTGGGGGAGGAAGGTGAAAGAACTTAGAGACAGGCAGACCTCTGGTTGACTGATGCAGAAAATAATGAAGCCTTGCATAAGGGAATAAGGAGTGATGATGGATAGAAGAGACAGATTGAAGAGAAAATAAGAAGGGAGAGTCATTAAGACTTTGATAACGTAAGATTTCAGAATGGTATCTTTACTTCTTTCTCTTTCAACCACTAAAATGTCTCAGTGGCGTCTCTTCTTTTGGCACACTTTGACTAAGCTGTGCCAAAAGTGGAATCCCTGGTGCTGTGCCTTCTTTTTGTCTCTGCTTTCCGTGGAAGTAATGTGGGCTGCCATAGCTTCACCTGCATGAAGGATGACTCAGTGTCAATAGCACCGATCTTTATATCCTCTTATCAAACTGCTAGTAGGCTATCTCCACATACATGTGCTGCCAATTCCTAAAACTTACCAAAATAAAATGAAACTCAACACCTTCTCCCCAAAACTGGCATCTCACCATTATCATTAAGAAATATCCAAGTCATGCTCTGGTTTTTCCAGGAAGAAAATATTTTACTACTTTATCCTCTACTCATTACATTTTTTTTTTCTGAGACAGAATCTTGCTCTGTTTCCCACACTGGAGTACAGTGGTGTGATCATAGCTCACTGCAGCCTTGAACTCCTGAACTCCTGGGCTCAAGTGAGACTTCTGAGTATCTGGGACACAGGCACATGCCACTACACCTGGCTAATTTTATTTTATTTTATTTTTTTTAAGTAGCGATGAGGTCTCACTATGTTGCCCAGGCTGGTCTCAAACTTCT